>NC_135656.1:5000-1235441 GCF_964188315.1 Podarcis muralis
AGATCACAATTTGAAGCGTGGGTTCATCCGGGAGTCAAAAGCGGTGGGAGGCAGTCCAGTATTCTTTGTGAAGAAGCGGGACACGCCCCAAAAGAGGCTGGTGGTGGACTATCGAATTTTAAACTCGAAAACCAAGCCCTCAGCCTTCCCCATGCCCAAGATAGACGACCTGCTCGCGACGGTGAGGAAAGGACGCGTTTTCACCAAGTTGGATCTACGTGGGGCGTACAACCTGATTCGCATGCGCGAAGGCGACGAGTGGAAGACGGCCATGTTCACGGCACTGGGCACCTACGAATACAGAGTTATGCCCTTCGGATTACAAAATGGCTCTCACTGTTTCCAAGCCTTTATGCATCATGTGCTGGCGGGGCTCCTTTACAAGAAGTGCGTATGCTTCCTGGACGACATCCTGATTTTTTCAGAATCGCGAGAGGCGCACGAGAGGGATGTCAGGGAAGTTCTGCAGAGACTGAAGGAGCACAGGCTGTACGCCAAGCTGGAGAAGTGCCAGTTCGACGTGACGGAGGTGGATTTCCTGGGCTACAAGTTGTCGGACAAGGGGCTCGCCATGGACAGCGCCAAGGTTCGCGCGGTTTTGGACTGGAAAAGCCCACGCAATCGGAAGGAAGTCCAGCGGTTTGTCGGCTTTGCCAACTTTTACCGCAAGTTCATCAAGGGATTTGCCATGCAGACAGCGGCCATCACCGACACGCTCAGCTCCAAGAAGAAGAAATTCATCTGGACGGAGCAAGCGGAGCAGTCCTTTCAGAAACTCAAGCGTCTCTTCGCGTCCGAAGAGCAGCTGCTGCATGTGAATCCCAGCAGACCCATGAGGGTGGAGACAGACGCCTCAGACAGAGCCGTGGGAGCCGTCCTGTTGCAACAAGACCAGAAGGGGGACTGGAGGCCGTGCGCCTTCTACTCGAGGAAGCTCAGCAAGTCGGAGCAGAATTATACCATCTGGGACAGGGAGTTGCTAGCCATCCATGCAGCATTCAAGGCATGGCGGCACTTCCTCATCGGAGCCAGACACACAGTGCAGGTCCACACGGACCACAAGAATCTGGAGTACTGGCGCACGGCTAGGTTCCTCAACCAGAGACACATTAGATGGGCAGAGTTCTTCGCGGACTTCGACTTCAAGATAGAGTACATTCCAGGCGACAACAACGTGATGGCGGATGCATTATCCAGAAAGCCGCAATACCTTGAGGAGGCGGCACCGTCGGCGGCCAAGCACATTTTCGCACCGGAAGTGTGGGCATGCGCGTCGGCAACCGTGGACCTGGACGCCGTACGTCGCGCGCTGCGGGAAGACCCCTTCGCACAGGCCAAGATGGAGGAGGTGCACAGGGGCACAGCGAAGGCCGACGAGTTCCAGATACGCGATGGGTTGCTCCTCCACAAGGGAGCACTCTACGTGCCGGGAGACGACCTCCGCGCAAGGGTACTGCAGCAGCTACACGACGCTCCCACCGCCGGGCACTTTGGCAAAGAAAAGACTGTCGAACTAGTAGCCAGAGACTTTTGGTGGCCCAAGATGCGGGGGGAAGTAGCGGATTACGTCTCGAGATGTGACACCTGCCAAAGGGCCAAGTCAGTTCACAAACCGCCGGCGGGACTGCTGGAACCGCTGCAGACACCGTCTGAACCGTGGGAGAGGGTGGCCCTGGACTTCGTCACGGATCTGCCCAGCTCGAGGGGAAAGACAGCAGTGCTAGTGGTGGTGGACATGTTTACTAAAATGGCACACTTCATTCCGTGTGCGAAGGTAGCCACGGCAGAGCAGACCGCCAAACTGTTCATAGACCACGTGTTCAAAGTCCACGGTCTGCCACGGTCTATTCTCTCCGACCGGGGGCGACAGTTCATCTCGAACTTCTGGCAGAAGCTGATGGGCATTCTGAACGTCAAAGTCAATTTGGTGTCGGCGAGACACCCACAGACCAACGGGCAAGCGGAGAGGGTCAACGCCCTCTCCCCCTCATGCAGCAGTACCTGAGATGCTACGCCAATCAGCAGCCCACGACATGGGTGGACTACCTGCCACTCGCCGAGTTCGCTTACAACAATACGAAGCACGTGTCGACGGGGGTGACGCCGTTCTTCGCCAACAACGGGAGGCATCCCAGAACCTTCCCGAGTTTAGAGAGAGTGGGGGAGGGGGAGCCACAGGCAGCGGAAGCCTTAGCGTCGGAGTTGCAGGAAGTCCACGAACAACTCAGGAGGCAGTTAGAACTAGCAAAGCAGGCATACAAAGTGCAGGCCAACAGACACAGAAGAGTTGGGGAAGACATACAGGTGGGAGACTGGGTCTGGTTAGCAGCGCAAGCAGTGCCGACCAGATCGTTAGCGAAAAAGAAGCTAGGACATAAGCAGCTAGGACCTTACCAAGTCCAGGCACAGGTCAATCCAGTGGCCTTCCGGTTGGCTCTTCCGGAGGGTTCCAGAATGCATCCGGTGTTCCATAGATCGGTGCTCACGCCCTACAAAGCACCTCATAGATTTCAGGAGCCAGACACAGCACCAGACCCGCTCAGAGAAGGGCCCAGAAAGGGGGGGTCGCCAAGGAGGGGGCACATCAACGAGGTCACAGAGATTTTAGACTCGAGATGGGGGGAAGAGGGAGTAGAATATCTCCTAGCCAGAGAGGGTACCCCGGCCAGTGCCAACAGCTGGGTACCGGACTATGCTTTGGAGGAGCCTCTGCTCAAAGAGGAGTTTCATGCCCTCTTCCCACACAGGCCCATGCCAGCCGAGTATTTCGACGACTGGCTCTTCACACCCACTCTTTCAGCCAGCACATTCCAGGGGTTCGCCTTAAAAATATTTATATTCTTGACTGTTAGCCATGCCTTCCCCTTTCCCCTCAATTATCAATTGTGTTGCTACTTGTAGCTCATTTTTATTTTGTTCTGTCATATTTTTCACCAGTAGGTTTGTTTTATTTTTATTTAACTTGAATCCTGCCACCTGTCCGACCTCAGATATTGTGTATATTTGGTATACTCGCCAACAGGTTTCCTACAAGGTCATCTGCAAATGATCTCCTTTTATTTGCTGTGCACCCATCTGTTATACCTTTTATTTCTTCATCAGATCTTTTGTTCCTTGCCAGGGTCTCTAATACAAATATACAATAAACAATAAAATAAACAGTAACTAAAAAAAACAATAACAGTGACAGGGGTCAACCCTATCTTGTCCCTTTTGTAATTTTACATTATCCTGTGCCTCATTACATCAATACATCAAGCCCAAATAGGCTCAGCACCCAAGCGGGGTGGGGGCGGGAAGTCAATCCTGGCTTTCAGAATGTAGTGATCAGACCATGGCACTTCCACAAGTGAGGACATGATCCTCACCAAAAATCATACTATACCCGCACCAAAAATCAAATCCAGCATGTGGTGAGAGCCCTAATATTGCCATGGAAGACACCAGGTCCAGAGCCTGTGAGGAGGGGGTGGCATCAGCATGGACATTGAAGTCCCCCAAAACCTCCAAGACCCAGCCTGCCACCACATCCAACAGGCCTGACAGGGTGGCTACTGGTGGTTGGTACACCAGCCAGACAGCCAAGCTCTCCTTTGTGCCCCACACTAGGCCAGCACATTCAATGCTGGAGATTGATGGTGATGGCAGAGCCCTGAAAGAGCAATCCTTCTGGATTAACAACGCTAACCCTCCCCCCCGACCCACAGTCCCCGATTGGTGGAGGATGGAGAAACCTGGTGGTGACATCTCATAAAAGGTGAATACTTCGCCTTCGTGCACCCAGGTCTCTGTCACACAAGCCAGGTCAACCCCCAGCGAGATAAGTCTCGCAAGGTGGCAGTTTTATTGCCTATGGACCTGGCATTGCACAGCACCAATGACGAAGGTGGATAATTCCTGCTCATGTCCCTTGGGATGGGGCGTAGCTTGGAAGGGGTTCGAGCATCATCGCATCTCAAAATCCTTCATAGATAATATTTACCCCACTGCCGTACCTCCCTTGCCCTTTGACGGTGGCAATCCCAGACCCCACGCTAGCCTCCCCTGTAGAGGAATGATAACATAACATCCCTGGGCCAAGTCTCCCAAATTGAAAAGGTATGATATTGAGATGAAAAATCAGCAGGACAAGCATCCCCAATAGGTAAAACCCATCCAGCCACACCCCAGGTAGCGAGGGGAGCCCCACACTGGTCCACTAACTGTCAATCCCTCTCTCCCTCATAAGGTAGCCAGGCTATTAACTCTTTCTGTGCCTTTGGGAGTATTAAAGAGGCATGTGCTGTAAAATGGAGGTCACTAGCCAGCAGAGAGCCGCTTCATGTTCAGAGACTCCGTCCGTCCTATCTCACCCTTTGGGTGAGTCATTCTTGTAAGTTTTAGGAGTATTAGGCAAAGGCCCGAGTATAGCCTGGGTGCTTGGTTTCAGCAATCTATCTGCGACATGAAGTTCTTTAGAAGTTGTTGCCATGAGAGTGTCAGAGTTGCCAGGTTCATCTTCTCCATCGCTATCGCTTGGGGAAAGATCAGGGAATTGCATAGTCGTCTTTCCTCGAGATGAAGGGCTATTGGGCATATAGTGTTCCGAGCTATAATGTCCTTATGTTTTGAATTGAGATTTTATGCTCAATTGAGATTTTATGCTCTTTATGCTCAATAATCTCCTCTTCAGTTCTTCTAATTCTTCTAATTCCAAAGTCACGGGTTTCTCTTCCTCCTTCGTGCAGGTATTGTTTCTTATTGGCGTTTGCTTTGGTTCTCTGCCGGGGACTGGCTGCCTCACTGTCTCATCCTTGAAAACCCTTATCAGGTAAAGAAGGTGAGACCGCCATAAAATGTTTTTCATCTCCATAAGTCGAGATGGAAGAGCTGGCATTCTAAAAGTCATAAATAGGTGTGTGATGTTTCTTATGCTGGGCAGGAAATGGAAATTTTTCAGATCTACTTTTTGGTAATGGCAGGTCACAAGCTGAGATAAGGACGTCATAATTAACCTGCGATTCATCCACTTGTACTCATTTTGATGAATCTCAAGCATTATCTGGTTCACTTGGAGGACCTGGCAAGGCTTTATTTCATCCATGACTTGTACTGATAGTTCGCTGGCATAGTTGTGTCTAATCCTCCTTTTAGCCCTTTGGGCATTTATAGAGGGAGGGCAATTATCCAAGTATTCCTCTATATTAGTTATTTTGGTGAAAATTTCATTCAGTCTTTGAAGAACTAATTAGACCATAGTTTCTGCTGACATCATATAAATCTCTTGGTAAGGGTATATATCTGGAATCTGCTGGAAACAAGTTCCTCTATTTGTCTTGTTCTAAAGACATGGGTGGGTCAGCATTTGGGATGGGGGGGATCCCTCCTACTCCTGTTTTCTGGGTGAAATCATCTCCTTCCCTCCTTGAAAGGGGGGAGGGGTCGGATCATCTCCTTCCTTCTTAGAGTGGGGGAGGGTTCCCCCAGCAACATTACTCACAATTTGCTCTGTTTCCGAGCTAGGAATGAAGGTGTTGGCTTTCTGCCGCTTCTCTGCGTTGGAGGAATTGTGAGTCCCAATTACCGTATTTTTTGCTCTATAAGACTCACTTTTTCCCACCTAAAAAGTAAGGGGAAATGTGTGTGCGTCTTATGGAGCGAATGCAGGCTGCGCAGCTATCCCAGAAGCCAGAACAGCAAGAGGGATTGCTTCTTTCACGCACAGCGATCCCTCCTGCTGTTCTGGCTTCTGAGATTCAGAATATGTTTTTTCTTGTTTTCCTCCTCCAAAAACTTGTGGTCTGGTGCGTCTTACAGAGTGAAAAATATGATATGCTGTTTTGGCTCTTAATGCCTCGTTTTTTCCTTCTAGCAGGCATAATTAGCAGCGGGGTGAGCTCCCGTTGCTCGGTCCCTGCTCCTGCCAACCTAGCAGTTTGAAAGCATGTCAAAGTGCAAGTAAGTTAAATAGGTACTGCTCCAGCGGGAAGGTAAATGGTGTTTCAGTGCTGTCAGAGCTGGCTCCAGGTCCCAGCTCACAGAGGACCCACGCTAGCCGGTAGTAATGTACAAAAGTCTTTATTGAAGTACAGTTTCCATTTCCAAGCCGCAGCGCCCCAGCTCTACGTCTTAGAGGCTAGACCGGCGAAGCTCCATCTGAGTCTCCACCCCCTGTACACCAACTTAAGGCTCTAATCTTACTCCACCTTTTCCGTCTCTCCTTTCTCCTCTGGGTCCTTCTGCCCCCCGGGGTCTCCTCCTATCTGGACTCTTCTGACGCTGACCCCCCTGACTCCTCCCCCTCTTTTCGGCGGGCTTTGGGACTTGGCTCCCTATCCGGGCTGCCAACTGCGCCGCCCTCCTGTACATTTGAACTTGGCGCGCGCGCCCAGCTTTCGACCTTCCTCTTGACCGTTTCCTCGCTCCCCGATGGAGGCGTGGCCAATCCTGACTCATGTCCTCCCGCTGGCGGTGAGCCGCCTGCTCCCGATACCTGGGACTCCTCCCCCCTACTGCGCTCTGGTGGGGAAGCTGGTCCTGATTTCCAACTGCTGCTCTCTGAGTCCCCTCTGGCCCCCTTTTCCTGGGGTGTCCCCCTCGGCACCCCCCTTGCTCTGACCATGGGAGCCCCTTTCTGTGAATCCTCCGAATCGCTGGAAAGACTCAGAGACCTAGGACCTCTGTCATCGCTAACATTTCCTTCGGATTCCTCCCCCTCGCTCTCTATTTCTTCCCTTTCCTGTGCCTCTGCTCCTGAGCCCCTGACATCCATCCCCCCTCGAAGCCCCCCCTTCCCCCCTCCCCTCCTTCAGGTGTGGGTACTGGGTGCTCCGTCGTTGTGGGGGTGAGTGCCTGTCAGAGCTGCTCCCCGATCCGAGCTCACAGAGGATCACGCTAGCCAGCGTTCGCTTTATAAAAGTCTTTATTGATTTACAGTTTCCATTTCCAAGCTGCTGCGTGCAACTCTACGTCTTATGGCTAGACCGGCGAAGCTCCGTCTGAGTCTCCGCCCCTCGTACACCAACTTAATATCCTCGCCTTACTCCACCTTTTCCGCCTGACCGTCCTTCTCTGGGTCCCTCTCCCCCCGTGGTCTCCTCCCTCCGGGACTCCTCTGACGCTGACCCCCCGGACCCTCCTGTCTCCTTGCGTCGGGCTTTAGGATCTGGCTCCCTTTCCGGGCTGCTTACTGCGCCGCCTTCCTGTGCATTTGAACTTGGCGCGCGCGCCCAACCTTCCACTTTCCGCTTGACCGTTTCTTCGCTCCCCGATGGGGGCGTGGTCACTCCTGACTCATGCCCTCCTCCCTGCTGCGAGCTGCCAGGGCTCGATCCCTGACGTCCTTCCTCTCCACTGCGCTCTGGTGGGGACGCTGGCCCCGATTTCCAACTGCTGCCCTCTGAACCCCCGCTGGTCCCTTCCTCCTGGGGTGTCCCCCTAGGCCCCCCCTTTGCTCTGGCCACTGGCGCTCCTTTCTGTGAATCTTCCGATTCACTGGAAAGACTCGGAGACCTCGGGTCGTCGTCATCACTCATCCTTTCTTCGGACTCCTCCCCCTCGCTCTCTGTTTCCTCCCTTGCCCTCGCCTCTGCTCCTGAACCCCTGACATCCATCCCCCCCTCGAAGCCCCCCTTTCCCCCCTCCCCTCCTTCCGGTGCGGGAGCTGGGTGCTGCCGAGTCATGGGGACGAATGCCGGATACAGTTCGCTTCCCTTGGTGGGCCTCCAACTGAAGACTTCCGATTCTTCCTCCCTGCGTTCGTCGACAGCGGCCACCTCCGCTTCCATCTCTGTGCCGCCGTGCTCGAAGCCCAGGTCCTCCCCGAACATGTCCACGTCCGTCTCCGCCTCAGTCGTTCCCGGGTCCGTCGCTCGACCTGGAACCTCCAGCCACTTCCTGCGCCACTGCTCCTCTGGTCTATCGTCCCACCAATACGAGGGCTCTGAGGCAGATCCCGAGGGCGACCCCTCCGGGGAACGCGTGTCCATTGTCGGTTCCTCGTCCGAGTCGAACCCGTGGAAAGTGCTGGCTGAAAGCGTCGGTGTGAAAAGCCAATCGTCGAAAAAGTCTGCTGGCATGGGCCTGTGTGGGAAAAGGGCATGAAACTCGTCCTTGAGCAGAGGTTCCTCCAAGGCGTAGCCTGGCACCCAGCTGTTGGCACTGGCCGGGAAGCCCTCCTTGGCGAGGAGGTATTCTACTCCCTCTTCTCCCCATCTAGAGTCCAAAATCTCTGTGACCTCATTGATGGACTCCTCTTGTGTCACTCCCCCTTGTTCGGTTCCCTCTCGTAGCGGACTCGGAGCCGTTCCTGGTTCCTGAAACCTGTGAGGTGTCTTGTAGGGAGTGAGTACCGACCTGTGGAACACCGGATGCATTCTGGAACCCTCCGGAAGCATCAGCCTGAAAGCCACCGGGTTGACCTGTTCTTCGACTTGGTAGGGCCCTAGTTGTTTATGCCCTAGTTTCTTCTTCGCTAATGACCTGGTCGGCACTGCTTGGGCTGCCAACCAGACCCAGTCTCCCACCTGGATCTCTTCGCCGACTCTCCTGTGTTTGTCCGCTTGCACCTTGTATGCGTGTTTAGCCAGCTCCAGGTGCCGCCGAAGTTGGTCATGGACCTCTTGCAACTCTGACGCGAACGCGTCTGCTGTCTGCGGCTCCCCCTCCCCCATTCTTTCCAGTCCCGGGAAGGTTCTGGGGTGCCTTCCGTTGTTGGCGAAGAACGGCGTCACCCCTGTGGACACGTGCTTCGTGTTGTTGTAGGCGAACTCGGCGAGCGGCAGGTAGTCCACCCACGTCGCAGGCTGTTGATTTGCGTAGCATCTCAGGTACTGCTGCATGATGGCATTGACCCGCTCCGCTTGCCCGTTGGTCTGCGGGTGTCTAGCCGAAGCCAGGTTGACCTTGACGTTCAGGAAGCCCATCAGCTTCTGCCAGAAGTTTGAGATGAACTTCCGCCCCCTGTCAGACAGTATAGACCGCGGCAGACCGTGAACCTTGAACACGTGATCTATGAACAGTTTGGCGGTTTGTTCCGCCGTGGCCACCTTCGCACACGGAATGAAATGTGCCATCTTGGAGAACAAGTCCACCACCACTAGCACTGCCGTCTTGCCCCTCGAGCTGGGCAGATCCGTGACAAAGTCCAGGGCCACTCTCTCCCATGGTTCAAACGGGGTTTGCAGAGGTTCCAGCAGTCCCGCCGGCGGTCTGTGTACTGGTTTGGCCCTCTGGCAGGTGTCGCACCTCGCCACGTAGTCCGCGACTTCCCCTCTCATTCTGGGCCACCAGAAGTCTCTGGCGACTAATTCTATCGTCTTCTCTGTGCCAAAGTGCCCGGCAGTGGGCGCGTCGTGCAACTGCTGCAGTACCTTGGCGCGAAGATCGTCCCCTGGCACGTAGATGGCCCCTTTACGGAGGAGTAATCCATCGCGAACCTGGAACTCGTCGGTCGCTGCCGTGCCCCTGTGCGCCTCTGCCATCTTTGCTCGCGCGAAAGAGTCGTCCCGCAATGCACATCGTACCGCCTCCAGGTCAACAGTCGCCGAAGCGCACGCCCACGCTGCCGGTGCGAAGATATGCATGGCCGCCGCTGGCGTCGCCTCCTCGAGGTACTGCGGTTTATGGGAGAGTGCGTCCGCCATGATGTTGGTGTCCCCCGGGACATACTCTATACGGAAGTCGAAGTCCGCAAAGAACTCTGCCCAACGTATTTGCCTCTGGTTCAGGAACCTCGCCGTGCGCCAGTGCTCCAGATTCTTGTGGTCCGTGCGGACCTGCACTGTGTGCTTGGCTCCGATCAGGAAGTGCCTCCACGCCTTGAAGGCTGCATGAATGGCTAACAACTCCCTGTCCCAGATGGTGTAGTTCTGTTCTGACTTGGTGAGCTTCCTGGAGTAGAACGTTCCCGGCCTCCAAGCCCCCTGCGGGTCTTGCTGCAACAGAACTGCTCCTACGGCTCTGTCTGAAGCGTCCGTCTCCACCCTCATTGGTCTGCTGGGGTTGACGTGTAGTAGCTGCTCCTCCGACGCGAAGAGACGCTTGAGTGCCTGAAAGGACTGCTCTGCTTGCGCCGTCCAGATGAATTTCTTCTTCTTGGAGCTGAGCGTGTCCGTGATGGCCGCCGTCTGCATCGCGAACCCCTTGATGAACTTGCGATAGAAGTTCGCAAAGCCCACAAACCGCTGGACCTCCTTCCGGTTGCGTAGACTTTTCCAATCCAAAACCGCGCGAACCTTGGCGCTGTCCATTGCGAGCCCTTTGTCTGACAACCTGTAGCCCAGGAAGTCCACCTCCGACACGTCGAACTGGCATTTTTCCAGCTTGGCGTAGAGCCTATGCTGCTGTAGTCTGCTCAGCACTTCTTTGACGTCTCTGTCGTGATCGTGCTGCGATTCAGAAAAGATGAGTATGTCATCCAGGAAACAGACACACTTCTTGTAGAGCAGCCCTGCCAAGACGTGATGCATAAAAGCTTGAAAACAGTGGGAGCCATTTTGTAATCCAAAAGGCATAACTCTGTATTCGTAGGTGCCCAGGGGCGTTGTCAGGGGTTCAGGAGCAGAGGGACAGGAAAGGGAGGAATTAGAGACCGAGGGAGAGGAATCCGAGGGAGAGGTCAGCGATGATAGCCATCCGAGGTCTCTAAGTCTCTCCAGCGAATCAGAGGATTCACAGAAAGGGGCTCCCGTGGTCAGAGCTAGGGGGTTGCCAGAGGGAACACCCCAGGAAGGAGGGGCCAGAGGGGACTCAGAGAGCAGCAGCTGGAAATCGGGACCAGCTTCCCCACCGGAGAGCAGTAAGGGGGATGAGTCCCAAACATCGGCAGCAGGCAGCTTTCCGTCAGCGGAAGGAGATGAGTCAGGGTTAGCCACGCCTGCATCAGAGAGCGAGGAAACGGTCAAAAGGAAGGTCAGGGGCAGCGCGCGCGCGCCAAGTTCAAATGTACAAGAGGGGGGCGCAATGAGCAGCCCGGAGAGGGAGCCGGGTCCCAAAGCCCGCCGAAGAGAGGGGGAGGAGTCCGAAGGGTCCGCTTCCGAGGCGTCCAGGAAGGAAGGCACCCAGGGGGGTAGTAGGACCCAGAGGCGGAAGGAGAAACGTAGAAGGTGGAGTAAGGCTAGAGTCTTAAACTGGTGTACAGGGGGCGGAGACTCAGACGAGGCTTCGCTGGTCTAGGGTCTAGACGTAGAGACGCACGCTAGGGTTTGAAAATGGGAACTAAACGTCAATAAAGACTTTGTACAGTTCTGCTGGCTAGCGTTGGTCTTCTGTGAGCTGGGACCTGGAGGCAGTCTCTGACAGTAAGCCTCGTCTCACAGTTTCATCAGTTTTCTTCGCCTCAAGCATCGCTACGGGAGCGAGGCAGGGAGGGCAGAAGACTGGTGCCTTGCGAGCTCACAAAAGTCAGGCGAGATGACTACAGAACAGAAAATAGCTTCCCTGGAAGAAGCGGTGACACAACTCAGCGCTGAAATAATCGCATCCAGGAAGAGAGAGGAAGAAGCGGCAGCTGCCTGCAGAGATCTTCAAGCCAGGTTGGAAGGGCTTGTGAGGCAGGGGCTACCGGCACCCAGATCCGAGGGGATTGGGTTGGGGAAGAGAGGAGGCAGCATTGTATCTCATTTTGATGGGAATTTGCAGCAGTACCCCAATTTCCGAGCAGACGTGCTGTTTGCGCTGCAGCTGCTGGAGAGAGACTTTAGAGATGAGCGGGAGAAAGTGGGGTTTATTTTGTCTCATCTGCATGGGGACGCGAAAGCATGGTTGCGCAATCTGTGGAGGGATAAGGATCCAGCGCTCCAAAGCGCAGATGCATTCATTAAGGCAATGGACTCCTGTTTCTTATCTAACATAGACATTGACATTCCCCGGAAAGACATATTTGGGCTAAGACAAGGGAAAGCCAGCGTAAGGCAGTATCATTCCCGGTTTTTTGCATTGGTCAACGCGCTGAATTGGGATAAGGATTCTCCGCCAGTTAGAGACCTTTTTTTGGAGGGATTGAGCCCACAGATCAAGGATGAGATGGCACGGGGAGAGAGACCCACAACCACTCAGCAAGTGGTTGAAAGAGCGTTGTCGATTGGGGTGAGGCAGGAAGAACGCCCATGGAGCAAAGAAGAAGGGCGTTGGGGACGCACACCAGCGAGAGTGCCCCCCCTCTTGCCCAGAGAGGCAGCGCGTGCGCAGTCCACGCCACCACAGGGAGGGGGCGAAGAGCAGATGGAGATTGGCGGTGCTAGGGCTCACTCAGCTACCAGAGCCTTAACACCGGGAGCAGTAAAATCGAAGCTGCCTAGAAGGAACAGGAAGTGCTATATATGTGAGAGTGGAGAGCACATGGCGAAAGAGTGTCCCCAGAGGATCCACAAGCACACTGCAGCTTCAGTGACAGTATTGGAAACAACTCAGCAGAGAGAACCACAGCAGGGAAACGACGAAGTCTGGCTGGAGTAGGAGGCACTGGGGCCCAGCCAGACGAGTCAGTGAGGAAGTCCCCAAAGATTTTGCAGCCCACAGACCCCCTCCCGCCCAAACCAGTGGTGCAGCTCACCGCATCGCTCCAGCTGCCCAATGGACTCACCTTAGAAGTGCCTATTACAATTGACTCTGGCAGTAATGCAGACTTTATAGGACTGGAGTTCATTCAACAACACAACGTAGCATTACTGCCAGCCACGCTGCCCCTGAAGGTTGTCACGGTGGATGGCAGGGAACTGCTAGGGGGGCAGGTGGTGCAGCAGACGCCGCCGATGGTGATGCAAATTGGGAATCACCGGGAGGTCATCAGCTTCAATGTCACCCAACTGTCGGACACGCCTGTAGTATTAGGCATGAGTTGGCTGCACAGGCACAGCCCAGCATTGGCTTGGTACCAGTGCCAACTGACTTTTGGATCCTCCTACTGTGCGGAACACTGCATTATACCCAGCCCAGAAGGGGAAGAGGAAGACCCGCAGTTACAGTTGGGCACGCTGCAAGCAGTACCCCACAAGTATGCGGAATTTTTGGAGGTATTCTGCGAGAAGGAGGCGGACAAGCTACCTCCTCACAGACCCTATGACTGCAAGATTGACCTCCTGCCGGGGGCGACGCTGCCAACTGGGAAACTGTACTCCATGTCTGAGGATGAACTGCAGGAACTCAGGGAGTTCATAGACCACAATTTGAAGCGTGGGTTCATCCTGGAGTCAAAAGCGGTGGGAGGCAGTCCAGTTTTCTTTGTGAAGAAGTGGGACACGCCCCAAAGGAGGCTGGTGGTGGACTTTCGAATTTTAAACTCGAAAACCAAGCCCTCAGCCTTCCCCATGCCCAAGATAGACGACCTGCTCGCGACGGTGAGGAAAGGACGCGTTTTCACCAAGTTGGATCTACGTGGGGCGTACAACCTGATTCGCATGCGCGACGGCGACGAGTGGAAGACGGCCATGTTCACGGCACTGGGCACCTACGAATACAGAGTTATGCCCTTCGGATTACAAAATGGCTCTCACACTTTCCAAGCCTTTATGCATCATGTGCTGGCGGGGCTCCTTTACAAGAAGTGCGTATGCTTCCTGGACAACATCCTGATTTTTTCAGAATCGCGAGAGGCGCACGAGAGGGATGTCAGGGAAGTGCTGCAGAGACTGAAGGAGAACAGGCTGTACGCCAAGCTGGAGAAGTGCCAGTTCGACGTGACGGAGGTGGATTTCCTGGGCTACAAGTTGTCGGACAAGGGGCTCACCATGGACAGCGCCAAGGTTCGCGCGGTTTTGGACTGGAAAAGCCCACGCAATCGGAAGGAAGTCCAGCGGTTTGTCGGCTTTGCCAACTTTTACCGCAAGTTCATCAAGGGATTTGCCATGCAGACAGCGGCCATCACCGACACGCTCAGCTCCAAGAAGAAGAAATTCATCTGGACGGAGCAAGCGGAGCAGTCCTTTCAGAAACTCAAGCGTCTCTTCGCGTCCGAAGAGCAGCTGCTGCATGTGAATCCCAGCAGACCCATGAGGGTGGAGACAGACGCCTCAGACAGAGCCGTGGGAGCTGTCCTGTTGCAACAAGACCAGCAGGGGGACTGGAGGCCGTGCGCCTTCTACTCGAGGAAGCTCAGCAAGTCGGAGCAGAATTACACGATCTGGGACAGGGAGTTGCTAGCCATACATGCAGCATTCAAGGCATGGAGGCACTTCCTCATCGGAGCCAGACATACAGTGCAGGTCCACACGGACCACAAGAATCTGGAGTACTGGCGCACGGCTAGGTTCCTCAACCAGAGACACATTAGATGGGCAGAGTTCTTCGCGGACTTCGACTTCAAGATAGAGTACATTCCAGGCGACAACAACGTGATGGCGGATGCATTGTCCAGAAAGCCGCAATACCTTGAGGAGGCGGCACCGGCGGCGGCCAAGCACATTTTCGCACCGGAAGCGTGGGCATGCGCGTCGGCAACGGTGGACCTGGACGCTGTACGTCGCGCGCTGCGGGAAGACCCCTTCGCACAGGCCAAGATGGAGGAGGTGCACAGGGGCACAGCGAAGGCCGACGAGTTCCAGATACGCGATGGGTTGCTCCTCCACAAGGGAGCACTCTACGTGCCGGGAGACGACCTCCGCGCAAGGGTCCTGCAGCAGCTACACGACGCTCCCACCGCCGGGCACTTTGGCAAAGAAAAGACTGTCGAACTAGTAGCCAGAGACTTTTGGTGGCCCAAGATGCGGGGGGAAGTAGCGGATTACGTCTCGAGATGTGACACCTGCCAAAGGGCCAAGTCAGTTCACAAACCGCCGGCGGGACTGCTGGAACCGCTGCAGACACCGTCTGAACCGTGGGAGAGGGTGGCACTGGACTTCGTCACGGATCTGCCCAGCTCGAGGGGAAAGACAGCAGTGCTAGTGGTGGTGGACATGTTTACTAAAATGGCACACTTCATTCCGTGTGCGAAGGTAGCCACGGCAGAGCAGACCGCCAAACTGTTCATAGACCACGTGTTCAAAGTCCACGGTCTGCCACGGTCTATTCTCTCCGACAGGGGGCGACAGTTCATCTCGAACTTCTGGCAGAAGCTGATGGGCATTCTGAACGTCAAAGTCAATTTGGCGTCGGCGAGACACCCACAGACCAACGGACAAGCGGAGAGGGTCAACGCCATCATGCAGCAGTACCTGAGATGCTACGCCAATCAGCAGCCCACGACATGGGTGGACTACCTGCCACTCGCCGAGTTCGCTTACAACAATACAAAGCACGTGTTGACGGGGGTGACGCCGTTCTTCGCCAACAACGGGTGGCATCCCAGAACCTTCCCGGGTTTAGAGAGAGTGGGGGAGGGGGAGCCACAGGCAGCGGAAGCCTTAGCGTCGGAGTTGCAGGAAGTCCACGAACAACTCAGGAGGCAGTTAGAACTAGCAAAGCACGCATACAAGGTGCAGGCCGACAGACACAGAAGAGTTGGGGAAGACATACAGGTGGGAGACTGGGTCTGGTTAGCAGCGCAAGCAGTGCCGACCAGATCGTTAGCGAAGAAGAAGCTAGGACATAAGCAGCTAGGACCTTACCAAGTCCAGGCACAGGTCAATCCAGTGGCCTTCCGGTTGGCTCTTCCGGAGGGTTCCAGAATGCATCCGGTGTTCCATAGATCGGTGCTCACGCCCTACAAAGCACCTCATAGATTTCAGGAGCCAGACACAGCACCAGACCCGCTCAGAGAAGGGCACAGAAAGGGGGGGTCGCCTAGGAGGGGACACATCAACGAGGTCACAGAGATTTTGGACTCGAGATGGGGGGAAGAGGGAGTAGAATATCTCCTAGCCAGAGAGGGTACCCCGGCCAGTGCCAACAGCTGGGTACCGGACTATGCCTTGGAGGAGCCTCTGCTCAAAGAGGAGTTTCATGCCCTCTTCCCGCACAGGCCCATGCCAGCAGAGTATTTCGACGACTGGCTCTTCACACCCACTCTTTCAGCCAGCACATTCCAGGGGTTCGCCTCGGACGAGGAACAGGCACCAGTCCCGAGCTCCCAGGTGGGTTCGCCACCGGGGTCTGCCTCAGACCACTCGTATTGGTGGGAAGATCAACCAGAGGAGCAGTGGCGCAGGAAGTGGCTGAGGGGTCCTTGGCTGGGACCACCCGAAGAGGGGGAGGGGGGCGAGACGGACATGGACGTGTTGGGGGACAACGTGGGGTTCGAGCGCGGAGACAGAGAGATGGAAGCAGAGGAGAGCGACGTCGACGAGTACATGGGGGACGAACTGTATCCTGCACGCACCCCCGCTACGACGGAGCACCCAGTACCCACACCGGAAGGAGGGGGGAAGGGGGGGCTTCGAGGGGGGATGGATGTCAGGGGTTCAGGAGCAGAGGGACAGGAAAGGGAGGAATTAGAGACCGAGGGAGAGGAATCCGAGGGAGAGGTCAGCGATGATAGCCATCCGAGGTCTCTAAGTCTCTCCAGCGAATCAGAGGATTCACAGAAAGGGGCTCCCGTGGTCAGAGCTAGGGGGTTGCCAGAGGGAACACCCCAGGAAGGAGGCGCCAGAGGGGACTCAGAGAGCAGCAGCTGGAAATCGGGACCAGCTTCCCCACCGGAGAGCAGTAAGGGGGAGGAGTCCCAAACATCGGCAGCAGGCAGCTTTCCGTCAGCGGAAGGAGATGAGTCAGGGTTAGCCACGCCTGCATCAGAGAGCGAGGAAACGGTCAAAAGGAAGGTCAGGGGCAGCGCGCGCGCGCCAAGTTCAAATGTACAAGAGGGGGGCGCAATGAGCAGCCCGGAGAGGGAGCCGGGTCCCAAAGCCCGCCGAAGAGAGGGGGAGGAGTCCGAAGGGTCCGCTTCTGAGGCGTCCAGGAAGGAAGGCACCCAGGGGGGTAGTAGGACCCAGAGGCGGAAGGAGAAACGTAGAAGGTGGAGTAAGGCTAGAGTCTTAAACTGGTGTACAGGGGGCGGAGACTCAGACGAGGCTTCGCTGGTCTAGGGTCTAGACGTAGAGACGCACGCTAGGGTTTGAAAATGGGAACTAAACTTCAATAAAGACTTTGTACAGTTCTGCTGGCTAGCGTTGGTCTTCTGTGAGCTGGGACCTGGAGGCAGTCTCTGACAGGCGTGAACATGGCTGTCTTCCACTTGTCGCCCTCCCGCATACGAATGAGGTTGTACGCCCCTCGGAGGTCCAACTTGGTGAAGACGCGTCCTTTGCGCACCGTCGCGAGGAGGTCGTCGATCCTGGGCATGGGGAAGTCCGATGGCTTGGTTACAGCGTTCAAAATCTGATAGTCCACCACGAGCCTTTTTTGGGGCGTGTTTTTCTTCTTGACAAAGAATACCGGACTGCCCCCCACTGCCTTGGACTCTCGGATGAAACCGCGCTCCAGATTGTGATCTATGAACTCTTTGAGGTCCTGTAGTTCGTCCTCAGACATGGAGTACAGTTTCCCCTTTGGCAACGCCGCCCCTGGTAGGAGGTCGATCTTGCAGTCGTATGGTCTGTGGGGGGGTAGCTTGTCCGCCTCCTTCTCGCAGAAAACCTCAAAAAAGTCTGCGTACTTGTGGGGAACAGCTTGCAGCGTCCCAAGCTGCAGCTGTGACTCCTCTTCCTCTCCCTCCTGCTGGGGCAGGATGCAGTGTTCAGCACAATAGGAAGAGCCGAAAGTCAGCTGCCTCTGGTTCCACGCCATCGCCGGGCTGTGCTTGTCCAGCCAACTCATGCCCAGTACAATGGGCGTGTCCGATAATTGAGTGACATTGAAGCTGATGACTTCCCTGTGGTTCCCAAGTCGCATCACCATTGGTGGCATTTGCTTCACGACTTGCCCCCCGAGCAGCTCTCTGCCATCCACCGTGACGACCTGCAGGGGCAGTGTGGCAGGCAGCAACTGTATATCGTGCTGGTCGACAAAGTCTTGCCCTATAAAGTCCGCATTGCTTCCTGAGTCAATAGTGATTGGCACGTCCATGGTGAGTCCATTGGGTAGTTGGAGCGATGCGGTGAGCCGCACTACTGGTTTGGGCGGGAGGGGGTCCGTGGGCTGCAACATCTCTGGGGACTGCTTCACTGACACGTCTGGCTGGGCCCCAGTGCCTCTGTCTCCAGCCAGACTCCTTCGTTTCCCTGCTGTGGTTCTCCTTGCTGAGTCGCTGCAGTTACCATTGCTGAGGCTGCAGTGTGCTTGTGGAGCCTCTGGGGACACTCTTTCGCCATGTGCTGGGGATTGTCGCAGATGTAGCACTTCCAGCTCCCTCTAGGAGGCTTTGCTTTCACTGCTCCCGGTGCTAGGGCTCTGGTTGCTGACTGAGCCCTTGCACCCCCAACCTCCATAGGTTCCGCTCCTCCTCCTGGCGGAGGCGTGGATTGCGCACGCGCTGCTTCTCTGGGAATGAAGGAGTAGCCTCTGGCTGGTTCGCGCCCTCCGCGCCCTTCATCCTTGCCCCAAGGACGTTCCTCCAGACGGACCCCAACTGCGAGCGCCCTCTGAACGATCTCCTGCGTGCTCCGGGGTCTCTCCCCCCTTGCAATTTCGTCCTTAAGCGGGCCGCTCAAGCCTTCCCAAAACAGGTCTCTGACTGGAGCCGAATCTCTGTCCCATTCCAGGGCACTGACCAATGCAAAAAAGCGGGCATGATACTGCCGTACGCTGGCCCTCCCCTGCTTAAGTCCATGCACCTCCTTCCGGGCAAGATCCACGTCTATGCTTGATAAGAAGCACCCATCCATTGCTTTAATGAAGGCATCCGCATTTTGGAGCGCCGGATCCTTATCTCTCCACAAATTGCGCAGCCATGCTTTAGCATCTCCATGCAAATGGGACATGATAAACCCCACCTTCTCTTGCTCATCTCTAAAGTCCTTTTCCAGCAGTTGCAGTGCACACTTTACATCTGCTCTAAAGTTGGGGTACTGTTGCAAATTCCCATCGAAGTGAGAGAATAGACCGCCTGCTCGTCTCCCCAACCCAATCCCCTCCGGTCTGGGTGTCAGTTGCCCTTGCTTCGTAAGCATTTCCAATCTGACCTGGAGATCTCTGTAAGCGGCAGCTGCGTCCTCCTCCCTCTTCCTGGATGCAAGTACCTCGGCATTCAGTTGTGTCACTGCTTCTCTGAGATCCGCTATCTGTTGTTCGGCCGTCATCTTGTCTGCCGTTCGTGAGCTCTCTAGTAGGCACCAGCCTTCTTTCCTCTCCGCTAGGCTTTAGATGCCCACAGGAATGTGGGACGGAGCTTACTGTCAGAGCTGCTCCCCGATCCGAGCTCACAGAGGATCACGCTAGCCAGCGTTCGCTTTATAAAAGTCTTTATTGATTTACAGTTTCCATTTCCAAGCTGCTGCGTGCAACTCTACGTCTTATGGCTAGACCGGCGAAGCTCCGTCTGAGTCTCCGCCCCTCGTACACCAACTTAATATCCTCGCCTTACTCCACCTTTTCCGCCTGACCGTCCTTCTCTGGGTCCCTCTCCCCCCGTGGTCTCCTCCCTCCGGGACTCCTCTGACGCTGACCCCCCGGACCCTCCTGTCTCCTTGCGTCGGGCTTTAGGATCTGGCTCCCTTTCCGGGCTGCTTACTGCGCCGCCTTCCTGTGCATTTGAACTTGGCGCGCGCGCCCAACCTTCCACTTTCCGCTTGACCGTTTCTTCGCTCCCCGATGGGGGCGTGGTCACTCCTGACTCATGCCCTCCTCCCTGCTGCGAGCTGCCAGGGCTCGATCCCTGACGTCCTTCCTCTCCACTGCGCTCTGGTGGGGACGCTGGCCCCGATTTCCAACTGCTGCCCTCTGAACCCCCGCTGGTCCCTTCCTCCTGGGGTGTCCCCCTAGGCCCCCCCTTTGCTCTGGCCACTGGCGCTCCTTTCTGTGAATCTTCCGATTCACTGGAAAGACTCGGAGACCTCGGGTCGTCGTCATCACTCATCCTTTCTTCGGACTCCTCCCCCTCGCTCTCTGTTTCCTCCCTTGCCCTCGCCTCTGCTCCTGAACCCCTGACATCCATCCCCCCCTCGAAGCCCCCCTTTCCCCCCTCCCCTCCTTCCGGTGCGGGAGCTGGGTGCTGCCGAGTCATGGGGACGAATGCCGGATACAGTTCGCTTCCCTTGGTGGGCCTCCAACTGAAGACTTCCGATTCTTCCTCCCTGCGTTCGTCGACAGCGGCCACCTCCGCTTCCATCTCTGTGCCGCCGTGCTCGAAGCCCAGGTCCTCCCCGAACATGTCCACGTCCGTCTCCGCCTCAGTCGTTCCCGGGTCCGTCGCTCGACCTGGAACCTCCAGCCACTTCCTGCGCCACTGCTCCTCTGGTCTATCGTCCCACCAATACGAGGGCTCTGAGGCAGATCCCGAGGGCGACCCCTCCGGGGAACGCGTGTCCATTGTCGGTTCCTCGTCCGAGTCGAACCCGTGGAAAGTGCTGGCTGAAAGCGTCGGTGTGAAAAGCCAATCGTCGAAAAAGTCTGCTGGCATGGGCCTGTGTGGGAAAAGGGCATGAAACTCGTCCTTGAGCAGAGGTTCCTCCAAGGCGTAGCCTGGCACCCAGCTGTTGGCACTGGCCGGGAAGCCCTCCTTGGCGAGGAGGTATTCTACTCCCTCTTCTCCCCATCTAGAGTCCAAAATCTCTGTGACCTCGTTGATGGACTCCTCTTGTGTCACTCCCCCTTGTTCGGTTCCCTCTCGTAGCGGACTCGGAGCCGTTCCTGGTTCCTGAAACCTGTGAGGTGTCTTGTAGGGAGTGAGTACCGACCTGTGGAACACCGGATGCATTCTGGAACCCTCCGGAAGCATCAGCCTGAAAGCCACCGGGTTGACCTGTTCTTCGACTTGGTAGGGCCCTAGTTGTTTATGCCCTAGTTTCTTCTTCGCTAATGACCTGGTCGGCACTGCTTGGGCTGCCAACCAGACCCAGTCTCCCACCTGGATCTCTTCGCCGACTCTCCTGTGAGCCTCCTGCGATTCTGAAAATATCAGGATGTCGTCCAGGAAGCAGACGCACTTCTTGTAGAGGAGTCCCGCTAACACGTGATGCATGAAAGCTTGAAAACAGTGGGAGCCATTTTGTAATCCAAGGGGCATAACCCTGTATTCATAGGTGCCCAGGGGCGTGAACATGGCCGTCTTCCACTCGTCGCCTTCCCGTATGCGAATCAGGTTGTACGCCCCTCGCAGATCCAACTTGGTGAAAACGCGTCCTTTTCTCACTGTCGCGAGCAGGTCGTCAATCTTGGGCATGGGGAAGGCTGTGGGCTTTGTTTTCGAGTTCAAAATTCTATAGTCCACTACAAGTCTTTTTTGGGGCGTGTCCTTTTTCTTCACAAAGAATACGGGACTGCCCCCCACTGCCTTGGACTCCCGGATGAAGCCGCACTTCAAGTTGTGATCTATGAACTCCCTGAGTTCCTGCAGTTCGTCCTCAGACATGGAATGCAGTTTCCCTGTCGGCAGCGTCGCCCCCGGCAGGAGGTCAATCTTGCAGTCATAAGATCTGTGGGGAGGTAGCTTGTCCGCTTCCTTCTCGCAGAAAACCTCCAAAAACGCTGCGTACTTGATGGGCACTGCTTGCAGCGTGCCTAATTGTAGCTGCGGGTCATCCTCTTCCCCTTCCGTGCTAGGCAGAATGCAATGTTCCGCACAGTAGGAGGAGCCGGAAGTCAGTTGGCGCTGGTACCAAGCCAATGCAGGGCTGTGCCTGTGCAGCCAACTCATGCCCAATACTACAGGCGTGTCCGACAGTTGGGTGACATTGAAGCTGATGACTTCTCGGTGATTCCCAATTTGCATCACCATCGGAGGCGTTTGCTTCACCACCTGCCCCCCCAGCAATTCCCTGCCATCCACCGTGACAACCTTCAGGGGCAGCGTGGCTGGCAGTAGCGCTATGCTGTGTTGTTGAATGAAATCCAGTCCTATAAAGTCTGCGTTACTGCCAGAGTCAATGGTAATGGGTACTTCCATAGTGAGTCCATTGGGTAGCTGGAGCGATGTGGTGAGCTGCACCACTGGTTTGGGCGGGAGGGGGTCTGTGGGCTGCAAAATTTCTGGGGACTGCCTCACTGACTCGTCTGGCTGGGCCCCAGTGCCTCTTCCTCCAGCCAGACTCCGTCGTTTCCCTGCTGTGGTTCTCTCTGCTGAGTTGCTTCTGTTACTGTTGCGGAGGCTGCAGTGTGCCTGTGGAGCCTCTGGGGACACTCTTTCGCCATGTGCTGCGGATTGTCGCAGATGTAACACTTCCTGTTCCCTCTAGGAGGCTTCGCTTTGACTGCTCCCGGTGTTAGGGCTCTGGTAGCTGACTGAGCCCTGGCGCCTCCAATCTCCATCGGTTCCTCTCCCCCTCCCTGCGGAGGTGTGGATTGCGCACGCGCTGCATCCCTGGGAAAGAGGGGAGGTGCTCTCGCTGGCGTGCGTCCCCAACGCCCTTCATCCTTGCTCCATGGACGTTCTTCCAGACACACCCCAATTGTCAGCGCCCGCTGGACAATTTCCTGAGTGCTCTTTGGTCTCTCCCCCCTTGCAATTTCATCTTTAACATTTGCATTCAAGCCTTCCCAAAAAAGGTCTCTGACTGGAGCAGAATGTTTTTCCCAACCCAGCGCGTTGACCAATGCAAAAAAGCGAGAATGATACTGCCTTACAGTGGCTCTTCCTTGTTTCAAATCATGTATGTCTTTTCTGGCGATATCAATGTCTATATTAGATAAAAAACACGAATCCATCGCTTTAATGAATGCATCCGCACTTTGGAGCGCCGGATCTTTATCTCTCCACAGATTACGCAGCCACGCTTTAGCGTCTCCATGCAAATGAGAGAAGATAAACCCCACCTTCTCTTGCTCATCTCTAAAGTCTTTATCCAGCAGTTGCAGCGCAAACAGCACGTCTGCTCGGAAGTTGGGGTACTGCTGTAAATTCCCATCGAAATGAGATACAAGGCTGCCTCCTCTCTTCCCCAGCCCAATCCCCTCTGATTTGGGTCCCGGTTGCCCCTGCTTAGTAAGCACTTCCAACCTGGCTTGGAGATCCCTGCAGGCGGCAGCCGCTTCGTCTTCCCTCTTCCTGGAGGCGATTACCTCCGTGTTGAGTTGTGTCACTGCATTTTGCGGAGCTGCTATCTGCTGTTCTGTAGTCATCTTGCCTGACTTTTGTGAGCTCGCGAAGCACCAATCTTCGCCCCTCGCTGCATAACCTCACGCTGCGAGGTTTTTAGTGCAAAAGGGGATGGAGCTTACTGTCAGAGCTGGCTCCAGGTCCCAGCTCACAGAGGACCAACGCTAGCCGGCAGTAATGTACAAAAGTCTTTATTGAAGTACAGTTTCCATTTCCAAACCGGAGCGCCCCAGCTCTACGTCTTAGAGCTAGACCGGCGAAGCTCCATCTGAGTCTCCGCCCCCTGTACACCAGTTTAAGACTCTAACCTTACTCCACCTCTTCCGTCTCTCCTTTCTCCTCTGGGTCCTTCTACCCCCCAGGGTCCCTTCAGTCCTGGACTCTTCTGACGCTGACGCTGACCCCCCTGAGTCTCCTCCCTCCTTTCGGCGGGCTTTAGGACCTGGCTCCCTATCCGGGCTGCCCACTGCGCTGCCCTCTTGTACATTTGAACTTGGCGCGCGCGCCCAGTCTCCGACCTTCCTTTTGACCGTTTCCTCGCTCTCCGATGGAGGTGTGGCCAATCCTGACTCATGTCCTCCCGCTGGCGGTGCGCCGCCTGATCCCGATGCCTGGGACTCCTCCCCCCTACTGCGCTCTGGTGGAGAAGCTGGTCCTGATTTCCAACTGCTGCTCTCTGAGTCCCCTCTTGCCCCTTCTTCCTGGGGTGTCCCCCTAGGCACCCCCCTTGCTCTGGCCCTGGGAGCCCCTTTCTGTGAATCCTCCGAGTCGCTGGAGAGACTCAGAGACCTCGGACGGCTGTCATTGCTAACATTTCCTTCAGATTCCTCCCCCTCGGTCTCTATTTCCTCCCTCTCCTGTGCCTCTGCTCCTGAGCCCCTGACATGTGCGCTTTGTAAAGAAGTACTTCCTTTCTTTGATGTGTCCTGAATCTTCCAGCGTCCAGCTCCATGAGTTCTACCATTATGAGAGGGAGAAAAACTTTCCTCCATCCACATTCTCCAGGCCATGTCTCATTGGCCTGGAGAAATCACATCTTTGCACAATTTAATGCACAATCAGTCAAAGAACAAATAGGAAATAGGAACAAATAGGAAAACTCCCCTGCGTTTGCTAAATAACCACATCCCTCATTTGTGTTGCTGGGATAAATTTATTTAACACTCTGACGAGCTCACCTGCCAAAACACAGGAGAATATCAACAATCCAGGACAGAAAATTTTACCCATAGTGTTTTGTTTTTCCAGAATCAGCTAAAACAGAAGGGAGAGGTCACCCGTTAACCTGTAAGGGAGCAAATATTCCTTTGAGAAGTTTCTCCCGAAATGGAAGGCACATGAGACTCTGTAATTCTCTTCTTTGGGAGGTGGGTGTCGTGCAAAGTGGCCTTGGGGAGCTGGATGCGAAGGAGGCACGTCCCAGGCCTTTGAACTGTAACAAGGACAACCTGGGAGGATCTCTCACCTACTGTGCCTGCACCTCCTCACTCTCTCAATCGCTCTGCTCCCAGCCGAGAACAAAGACCAACCTCTCTTGTGGGGTTAATGTTACATATGGTGTTCCCATTATTTAGGGACTGGTGATTCGCTTCATCATTAGGGTCCAGACTGAGGTTCCCAGGGTGGCACGTGGACTCCATGGCACCCTCTTAGCACTCACCAAGGCCCCCTCTTAAAAAAGTTTCCCCAAAATCTGTTAGTTTTTACAGTGCTACAAGACCATTTGTTTTGGCAGTTGAGGGATTATTTATTTATTTATTTATTTATATTGCCCTTTATTTTACATCACTGTAAATTATTAAATAATAAAAAATAGTGTTTGTTATTTAAATCAATCCATATAGCTCATTGGGCAGAGCACAAGACTCTTAATCTCAGGGCCATCCTTTGAGCCCCATGTTCCCAGAGTTCCCTGGCAAGAAGGGAACCCTACCCCTAACAAAATCCTAACCCTAACCCAGGGGTTGGCAAGGCCATGGGCCAGATCACTCCCACAGAAATCGCATCTGTGTGTGTCTGCGGCTCTGGAAATTGCTTCTGCGCATGCCCAGACGCCGAAAATCACTGCGACAGCTCAGTCTGTAGAGCAGGAGACTTTCCATCTCAAAGACCTGGGTTTGAGGGGCAAAAAGATTCTTCCCTTGCAGAGGGTTGGACTACAAAAAGACCTTTGCTTTCCTGCTCTCTCCCAAACTGGGAAACTCCCAATGGAAAGTGCTCTGACCTTTCTCTTTTTCTTCATAGGGGTTTTCACACCGTACAGTATCTGCTCTCTGACCGGGCTTGGTTTAAAAGCCTCCAAATATTCCTTGGATCGAGCAGTGCTAATATTTGCTCTGCTAATCTTTCCACCAAACTGGCCAGCTTCTGGATTAAACACTGGATGAAATGCAGATTACGTTCTGTATTTAAAACAAATGTCAAATCAATAAAAAATTTTCAGGAGAAATGCTAAAAATATAATTGAGAAGAGACAATTTAAGGAAAATTCACCAGAAAGTATTCCTCTTTGTTGCGGTTAGTGGCTGTGGACATGGCATAACATTACAGTACATGACTCCACCCCCCAAGAATCATGGGAACTGTAGTTTGCCCCTAAACTATAAGTCTCAGCACAACACATGACTGGCTTATCATAGAGACCACTGCATGCAAAAACTTGTGGTGCTAGAAGATCTTGCGCCTTATATTTACCCTGGGATCCCAACCACCCCTGCCCAGGACACCAGAGTCAACTCTACGGCTGCAAATATAACATTTGAAGTGTTTAAGGTGCATTATACAAATGTGACACTAGATGGCAATTGTGAGGTTATGGCAAATTCAATATATTATTCAAAACACCTTTTTTTTTTTAAGTGTTTTCATTTTTTAGATTCCACCACTCACACAGGTTCAACGGAGTTGCTGTCCATCTGAAGATCATAAGGCCTTTTGTGCCTATATCAATCCCTCAGTTGGTAAAATCAAAGAAGTACAAAATACTTTACAACTCTCTCTCTCTCTCTCTCTCTCTCTCTCTCTATATATATATATATATATATAAAAATGTTGGAAACAAGCCTCCTTCTTCGGGAGAAGCTGGCAACTCTCCCAGGCTCCCGCCTTGGTGTCCGGTGACCTCCCTGGCTGCAATCCCCGCAGGATCCAGGCTAGGTCTCAATAGGCGACACTTCCCAGCGTGGGAAATGCACACCCCCTCCCTCCTGCTTCCCTGGCAGGGAAAAGAGATAGTCAGAAACGTCTGTTTACATCCTTTATTTCTGACTTTGCAGCACTACAGAAAACATGTCCGTTCACTTCAAAATCCAGCAAACGAGAGAGAGACTTCCTGTACATACGCAAGAGGAAGGTCTCATATTACACTCTTCACAAAGACTTTTCCAGCCTGTGAACTTCCGGGAAGCTTCTTTCCCACAGCTAGCCATATCACATGATGTCAACAAACTGGCTGTCTGCAACTGCGATAAGCTCATATTGTAACAATAAATTCCAACACACTGAGGAGCCTTTGCTGGAAGGCTGCGGGGCTATGCACTTACCTGGGAATCAAACTCACTGAACTTCAAAGAACTTCTGAGAGAATATGTATAGGATTGCACTATAAAGGCCTAAAATTTTGACCAAGACTCATGGGTTTGAGTCCCATGTTGCGTGAAAGATTCCTGCATGACCCTTGGGGTCCCTTCCAACTCTACAATTAGCGAAGTATACATCAATATAAAATAAAAATGTGCTTTTAATGAAAGGGCTTCTGCTGTGCTGTTTTTATTGCCATTATTTGGTTTTACAAGATTTTTATATGTATACACACACAGTTTTAATTCTATCAGTGTTTAATTGCTTTTTAATTGTAGATCCCCCACCCAGGTTTTAGCTTGTCTTCTTTTCATCCGTAAACTGCCTTGGGTCCCCATCAGGGGAAAAGGCAGGGTACAAATAAATGTATAATAATTATAATAATAATTTCAAACTGGGCATTTTTTGTTTTCAATATACAATGCTGGCAAGAGAGAAAGGCCACCCATAACTTAGAGTGCAGAGGTGAAACAAGCATATGATCCCCCAATGAGGGGTGTCATAGAAATTTAATAAAATTAGTTTAATCAATGTAATAATAACATTGCCTTGACCTGCTTGGCTGAAAAATCTTGCATGGCTTCTGGAAAACCCAGTGGAGGCTGTAGCTGAACTGGGGGGGGGGGGCACATGCAAACACCTGGCCCATTGTCCCAGGCCTCCTTGCCACTGACATCCTTTCACCCATAATGCTGTGACCTCCAGGTGCTTGGGTCCCTTAGAAACACTGGTGAGGTGAGCTTTCATTTTCTTTTCCCACTGAGGATTGGAAAGAGTTGAAAGATTAGAAATATTTGAAAAAGATGGAGAAGAAGATCCGATACGACCATTAAAGCTAGCTGCCTCTGGTTGCTAACTTTTATTTTGGCAGATCATTATCAAATGGCCCTGGCTTCTTTTTTTAAAGTTTACAAAATAATAATAATAATAATAATAATAATAATAATAATAATAATAATCAGATGATGGGCTTATTTCCAATTGTTGTTTTGGGGGATAGAATGCACATTCAGCCAAAAACCGCAGAGTTAAATGTTTGTCATCAGCCCAAATCAAGCATAGGTGTTTTGGTTCCATCTCAATAGAAAGAGGACGAACAAGCTTTAATTGTGCTATCGGTGTTCATTCACCCACAAATAGCAAAGCAAAGTGTAATAAGTCTAAACTAGGCAAAAGAGGTTGCTTTGCGTTCCAACTACATAGAAAGAAGAATCTTGGATTTCGCTTATTTCAAGTTGTGTTCTTTGGTGTTTATGCAACATTAACCCAGAAATCGCAAAAGGTATGTAATGAGACCAAAATAACAAAACACCCTCTTTTCACTTTCATATGCGTAGAAAGAAGACGAATAAGGTTTGATTTCAATTCGCATGGTGTTTTTTCGGTGTGCACCAGAATCGCCCCAAACAAAGCAAAAAGGAGTTTTGGGTTCCATGTACACAAAAAGATCATAAAACTATGTGCTTATTTCAAATTGGTGTTTTTGCACATTCACCAAGAATTCGCAGAGTGAAATGTTTGTTATCAGCCCATTTCATGCATCGGTGTTTTGGTTCCATCGCAATAGAAAGTGGATGAATCAGCTTTGATTTTTCTTTTCTTTGTTCATTCACCCACAAATAGCAGGTAGCTTGATTCTGGACTGTGTCACTTCCATGGGTAGGCATGACATCATATTTTTTGAATGCTCTAACAAAATACCTCCCTTCCTGTGTAAGCATATATGAGATGCGCAGAACTCTATGCGCGCGCAGAGTCGCTCTCTCCTGCAAGGGAGAAGGCCGGCCCCCACCTTCGCGCGTGTTGCTGTTGTGGTCGCGCGTGAGGCAGGGGCCGCAAGCTGCAGTTCCTCGCCCACGAGAGGCTACGTTTGGCTTCCGCAGCCCACCCGCACCATCCCTCCGCAAAGGGGCACGAGAGGAAGGCCACTGGGGGAGAAAGGCAGGTGAGGGCGGGGCGGGGGGCAGGGCTGCACCCTGGGGAGAGCGGGGTCGAGAGAGAGCGGCTGGGAGAAAGAGGGCCAGCCTGGCTCGGCACGTCTCTGCTGGCCCAGCGTCGCAGCGCCTCTTCCCCCCTTTCCCCTCCCCTTCCTGTCCTCTTGCCTCTCCTCCGCTGGCACCTCCTTCCGGTACTCCTGCCCTCGCCCAACATGGCGGCAGCACAGCCTCTTCCGCCCAGTTCCCTCTCCTTCCTGTCCTCTTGCCTCTCCTGTGGCACCTCCTTCCGGTACACCTGCCCTCGCCCAGCATGGCGGCAGCACAGCCCAAAATGGCGGCACTAGAAGAAAGCCACTGGGGGAGAAAGGCAGGTGAGGGCGGGGCGGGGGGCAGGGCTGCCCCCTGGGGAGAGCGGGGTCGAGAGAGAGCGGCTGGGAGAAAGAGAGAGGGCCAGCCTGGCTCGGCACGTCTCTGCTGGCCCAGCGTCGCAGCGCCTCTTCCGCCCTTTCCCCTCCCTTTCCGCTCGTCTCTCCTCCGGTTGGAACCTCCTTCCGGTATCCCTGCCCTCGCCCATTTCCCTCCCCTTCCTGTCCTCTTGCCTCTCCTCCGGCGGCCCCTCCTTCCGATACCCCTGCCCGCGCCCAACATGGTGACAGCGCAGCCTCTTCAGCCCTTCCGAGCTAGGAGTGCAGAAAAAGGTGAAACTGCCATGAAAAGGAGGAGTGAGTGTGTGAGTGAGCGAGAGAGAGAGAGAGAGAGAGACAGGGAGCATCCTAGAATGGTAGAGAGGGAATGGTAGAGATGGAAGGGAACCCAAGGGTCATCTAGTCCAACCCTCTGTAAAGAAGCTCAGAGCTACAATTCCCAGGTCTTCTTTGGGAATTCTATGGGAACTGAGAGTTTCTAAATTCATGAGCATTCATGAGCATCCGCTCATGTTTTTACCTTTTATTGAAAGTGGCCACAAGTGACTTGGGAAACGCAGCCAGATGGGTGGAGTATAAATAATATAATTATATTGCTCCTGCTGCTGTTCTTCTCTTACTCAAACCCAACCCTATCCCAAACCTTAACCTTAACCTTAATGCTCACCCTAACTCAAACCTAACCCTCACCCTAGCACTCACTAATATTAACTTAAACCCAACCCCATGCCGAACCTTAACCCTAACCCAAACTTAAGCCTAAACCTAAACCTAAGCCTAATTTAACCCTAAACCTAACCTTAACCCTAATTCTAATTTAAACCTAACTCTTAACTTAACCCTAACCCTGATTGTAATCATTACCCTAACCCTGGCCCTAACCCTAACTCAAACCCAACCCTAACCCTAATGGTGCAAGAAGTATCTGTGGTTTAGGGGGTAAGGGGTGTCCTACGGTTTAGGAGTTAGGGTCAGGTTGGGGGTAGGGTTTAGGGTTACGGTATAAGGTTAGGGTGGACTGGGACAAGGATGGTGCTGTGGTCTAAACCACAGGGCCTAGGGCTTGCCAATCAGAAGGTCCGTGATTCATATCCCCACGACAGGGTGAGCTCCCATTGCTCGGTCCCTGCTCCTGCCAACCTAGCAGATTGAAAGCACGTCAAGTGCAAGTAGATAAATAGGTACCACTCCGGCAGGAAGGTAAATGGCGTTTCCATGTGCTGCTCTGGTTCGCCAGAAGCGGCTTTGTCATGCTGTCCACATGACTCGGAAGCTGTCTGCAGACAAACGCTGGCTCCCTCAGCCAGTAAAGCGAGATGAGTGCCGCAACCCCAGAGTCAGGGGCCAGGGCCACAGCAAGGTCCTCCTATATGCTCAATTTGCAAACTAAATCAGGAACTCTGCATCTGCAGTTTGTGAAGGGATGAAGAAAAGAAACCTGCACAGAACTTTGCAGTTAAGGTCAACTGTTATCTGGCCCTCAGTTGACTATTGGTATGGGATAGAGCATCCCATTCCAGTCACTGAATGGGCAAAGTGCTTTGATGGGCATATGATGGGCTGCTTTGTGTGGAGGGAATTGGAGCTTAGATTTGTCATGGAACCCTTATCAGGGAAGGTGGATCTGTGCCTTGAACTGGTTTGATTGAGTTTGGGATTTGACCAAATTTGGTATGCAGCTCTACTGCATACTGCTAGCTATATCTATATATTTGCACTTTATTATTATAATAAATGGGACGCAGGTGGCGCTGTGGGTAAAAGCCTCAGAGCCTAGGGCTTGCCGATTGAAAGGTCGGCAGTTCGAATCCCTGCGGCGGGGTGCGCTCCCGTCGTTCGGTCCCAGCGCCTGCCAACCTAGCAGTTCGAAAGCACCCCCGGGTGCAAGTAGATAAATAGGGACCGCTTACCAGCGGGAAGGTAAACGGCGTTTCCGTGTGCGGCTCTGGCTCACCAGAGCAGCGATGTCACGCTGGCCACGTGACCCGGAAGTGTCTCCGGACAGCGCTGGCCCCCGGCCTCTTGAGTGAGATGGGCGCACAACCCTAGAGTCTGGCAAGACTGGCCCGTACGGGCAGGGGTACCTTTACCTTTTTTACTATTATAAAATACTACTATTATAAAATATTTTACTATTTTACTATTATTATTATACTTGGAACATTATCCTTTTTTAAAATGAAAACATATTTTTATTAAGTTTTACATAACAAATTTAAATTCAGACATTAATCATCATTTAGGATTCCCTGAATCCTTCGACTCCCCTCCACCCTTCCATGGTTCCCATTATCAATCTCCCTCCCCAGCTGCTTCCCTTATTTTATCTCTTTTTTTTAATATAAAAATAATCTTTCTACCATTTTTTTTGTACATTACAAGCATTTCTCAAATCCTGCTAAAGTTTTTAGTAGCTTATACAATATAATTTTTTCCTATTCTTTCTTAAATTTAGTCTCTTCCTGGTTTCTGATTTTCCCAGTCAATTTCCAATTTCGCCATATCAACCATTCATCTCTGCTCAGGACTTTATCTTCTTTGCAATAGTATCCACACTGCTGTCATCGCCTACATAAATAGTCATTTCTGCTCCTTTGGAATTTCTGCACCTAAAATACCTGGTGTTATGTATTGAAGTTCTCACCCTGGCCACCTGGAGTATCGTGTATAGTATATAGTATTCACACAGATCCACATCAGTTACTTTAGGCGGGAAACCCTGGGTTGTTGTTGCTACAATGTTGACAGCCGGCTGCCTATAAAAGCAGGCCGGCTGAGCTGTTTGCTATTCTGTTCTGTTCCAGCTTACAAATAAATAGCTGCTTTGGAGAAATTGCTGTGTTGTCTGCTATGTCTACCCACTATTTAACACCTAATAAAAGACTCTGGATTTTTCGCAAACGTTACTTTAAACATTTTTTTCAATTTATTATAAATCATTTCTCAGAATGCTTTTGTCCACCACATTTCTTTCTCTTTGCATTTCCAACAAACATTTGAAGCAGTTCTAACCCTCCATAATTTTTCCCAAGATGAAAATTGGATATTATGCCCAATATCTTGTGCCAAATATATCATTACCGATTTAACTTTTTCATCTTTGGTATGCCACTTTAGCAACAATTTATACATTTTAGAAAGTAACCACATTATTTTCCATTAAAGATTTTTCAAACCTTGAAATTTCTTTACTGAATCCAATTTTCTTATCTATTTTAAACACATCATTTAATTGATATTGCAACCAGTCTGTTACTGTCTTATATCCTCAAAACTTTTTCAATTTCAATTGTTGCTCTACTTCCATAAGCAACTCTCTATAGGTTGCTGTCAGAGCTGCCTCCAGGTCCCAGCTCACAGAGGACCAACGCTAGCCGGTAGTAATGTACAAAAGTCTTTATTGAAGTACAGTTTCCATTTTCAAGCCGCAGCGCGCAGCTCTACGTCTTAGAAGCTAGACCGGCGAAGCTCCGTCTGAGTCTCCACCCCCTGTACACCAGTTTAAGACTCTAACCTTACTCCACCTCTTCCGTCTCTCCTTTCTCCTCTGGGTCCTTCTGCCCCCCGGGGTCTCCTCCTTTCTGGACTCTTCTGACGCTGACGCTGACCCCCCTGACTCCTGTCCCTCCTTTCCGCGGGCTTTAGGACCTGGCTCCCTATCCGGGCTACCAACTGCGCCGCCCTCCTGTACATTTGAACTTGGCGCGCGCGCCCAGCCTCCAACCTTCCTCTTGACCGTTTCCTCGCTCTCCGATGGAGGCGTGGCCAATCCTGACTCATCTCCTCCCACTGGCGGTGAGCCGCCTGATCCCGATACCTGGGACTCCTCCCCCCTACTGCGCTCTGGTGGGGAAGCTGGTCCTGATTTCCAACTGCTGCTCTCTGAGTCCCCTCTGGCCCCTTCTTCCTGGGGTGTCCCCCTAGGCACCCCCCTTGCTCTGACCATGGGAGCCCCTTTCTGTGAATCTTCCGATTCGCTGGAAAGACTCAGAGACCTCGGGCCGCTGTCATCGCTAACATTTCCTTCGGATTCCTCCCCCTCGCTCTCTATTTCCTCCCTTTCCTGTGCCTCTGCTCCTGAGCCCCTGACAGTTGCCCATTCATTTTTTGCATTAGTCTTTCTCAGGGATATCGCTTCCCTGGGGAAAGCCACCATGATGTCTTCTGCTCCAACAAGTTTTTATATTTTCCCCATAAATTGCTTTTTTTACCAAATGTTTCAATAACCATTTATGCATTTTGGTCTTCTCATACCTTAGATGTGCATCTATCTGCTATCATGACCCTCATAGTCTAGAATATCTGTATTTTTAAAAAGTTATCCATTCCTATAGCCAGTAGGGACATGACACCTCATAATATAATTTCAAATTCGGTAGAGAGAAGCCACCTCTTTCTTTACTATCTGTTAATAGTTTGTATTTAATCTTTGGTTTCTTCCCCTGCCAGATGAATTTAGATACATCTTTTTGCCATTGTTTGAAGCTCCACTGACCACAGGTATTGTTTGAAATAAAAATAACATTCTTGGCAATACTGTTGTCAGGGCTGCCCCAGGTCCCAGCTCACAAGAGACCAACGCCAAGTCCAGTTTATATACAAAGATGTTTATTGCAGTGTATTGTACGCTCCACAGCCGAGGCGCGCAGCCCCACGTCTGTTATGCTTGGACCGCTGAAGTCCCCTCTGAGTCAGTCCCTCCTCTGCACCAGTTTAAGAGGCTTGTGCTGCTCCACCTCTTCCTTTCTTTCCTTTTCCGCAGGGTCTTCCTGCCCCCTGGGGTTTCGCCCCTCCTGGATTCCCCTGACGCGGAATCCCCAGACAGCTCTTCCCCCCTCCTGCGTGCTTTGGGACCTGGCTCCTCCTCCGGGCTCCCTGTTCTTCCGCGCGCCTCCACATTTGAACTTGGCGCGCGTTCGCAACCTCTAACCTTCCTCTTGACAGTTACACTACTCCCTGCACTACTCCCCTCCCTTTCCGGGACGATGTCTTGCTCCGATCTCCCCTCCCTCTCTGCTTTCGGACCTGCTTCCCCTGTCACTCTGGAATCTCCACCCCCTTCACTGCGCTCTGGCGGAGAAGCCGGTCCCGACTCCCAGCTCCCACTTTGGGTTCCCCCGCTGGTCCCCTGCTCCTGACGAGTCCCCCCTGTGACTCCCCTTGGCCTGACCACAGGCGCCCCCTTCTGGGAATCCTCCGATTCACTTGAAAGACTCATGGAATCCCTCAAGTCATTGTCATCCTCTTCCTCGCTGTCCTGGGATTCTTCCCCCTTGCTCTCCGTCTCCTCCCTCACCTGTGCCTCTGTCCCTGAACCCCTGACAACTGTACATTCATTTTCATAACTGAAATTCTTCCCCAAAATTCATCCTTCCCCAGACATCCGTAATTTCTTTATCTCTTTCCACGTTGTTACATACCTATCCTTAAAAATATTTATATTCTTGACTGTTAGCCATGCCTTCCCCTTTCCCCTCAATTATCAATTGTGTTGCTACTTGTAGCTCATTTTTATTTTGTTCTGTCATATTTACAGCAGTACCCTAACTTCCGAGCAGACGTGCTGTTTGCGCTGGAATTGCTGGATAAAGACTTTAGAGATGAGCAAGAGAAGGTGGGGTTTATCTTATCTCATTTGCATGGAGAAGCTAAAGCGTGGCTGCGCAATCTGTGGAGAGATAAGGATCCGGCGTTCCGAAGTGCGGATGCCTTCATTAAAGCGATGGATTCGTGTTTTTTATCAAATATAGACATTGATATCGCCAGAAAAGAGATACATGGGCTGAAACAAGGGAGAGCCACTGTAAGGCAGTATCATTCCCGCTTTTTTGCATTGGTCAATGCGCTGGGATGGGAGAAAGATTCAGCTGCAGTCAGAGACCTTTTCTGGGAAGGGTTGAATGGAGCTGTGAAAGACGAAATTGCAAGGGGGGAGAGACCCCAGAGCACTCAGGAAGTTATTCAGAGGGCGCTGACAATTGGGGTGCGCCTGGAAGAACGTCCATGGAGGAAAGAAGAAGGGCGTTGGGGAAGCACGCCAGCGAGAGCACCTCCCCTCTTTCCCAAGGATGCAGCGCGTGCGCAATCCACGCCTCCGCTGGGAGGGGGAGAGGAACCGATGGAGATTGGAGGCGCCAGGGCTCAGTCAGCAACCAGAGCCCTAACACCGGGAGCAGTCAAAGCGAAGCCTCCTAGAGGGAACAGGAAGTGCTACATCTGCGACAGTGCTCAGCACATGGCGAAAGAGTGTCCCCAGAGGGTCCACAAGCACACTGCAGCCTCCGCAACAGTAACAGAAGCAACTCAGCAGAGAGAACCACAGCAGGGAAACGACGGAGTCTGGCTGGAGGCAGAGGCACTGGGACCCAGCCAGACGAGTCAGTGAAGCAGTCCCCAGAAATTTTGCAGCCCACAGACCGTCTCCCGCCCAAACCAGTGGTGCAGCTCACCGCATTGCTCCAGCTACCCAATGGACTCACACTGGAAGTGCCAATTACCATTGACTCTGGTAGTAACGCAGACTTTATAGGACTGGATTTCACTAAGCAACACAGCATAGCGCTACTGCCAGCCACGCTGCCCCTGAAGGTTGTCACGGTGGATGGCAGGGAATTGCTGGGGGGGCAGGTGGTGAAGCAAACGCCCCCGATGGTGATGCAAATTGGAAATCACCGGGAAGTCATCAGCTTCAATGTCACCCAACTGTCAGACACGCCTGTAGTATTGGGCATGAGTTGGCTGCACAGGCACAGCCCAGCATTGGCTTGGTACCAGCGCCAACTGACTTTCGGCTCCTCCTACTGTGCAGAACACTGCATTCTGCCTAGCCCGGAAGGGGAAGAGGATGACCCACTGCTACAATTAGGCACGCTGCAAGCAGTGCCCCACATGTACGCAGCGTTTTTGGAGGTTTTCTGCGAGAAGGAAGCGGACAAGCTACCTCCCCACAGGTCCTATGACTGCAAGATTGACCTCCTGCCGGGGGCGACGCTGCCGACCGGGAAACTGTATTCCATGTCTGAAGACGAACTGCAGGAACTCAGGGAGTTCATAGATCACAACTTGAAGCACGGTTTCATCCGGGAGTCCAAGGCAGTGGGGGGCAGTCCCGTATTCTTTGTGAAGAAAAAAGAGACGCCCCCAAAAAGGCTTGTGGTAGACTATCGAATTTTGAACTCGAAAACCAAGCCCACGGCCTTCCCCATGCCCAAAATCGACGACCTGCTCGCGACGGTGAGAAAAGGACGCGTTTTCACCAAGTTGGATCTGCGAGGGGCGTACAACCTTATTCGTATACGGGAGGGCGACGAGTGGAAGACGGCCATGTTCACACCCCTGGGCACCTATGAATACAGAGTTATGCCGTTTGGATTACAAAATGGCTCCCACTGTTTTCAAGCCTTCATGCATCACGTGTTAGCGGGACTCCTCTACAAGAAGTGCGTCTGCTTCCTGGACGACATCCTGATATTTTCAGAATCGCAGGAGGTTCAGGAGCAGAGGGACAGGAAAGGGAGGAATTAGAGACCGAGGGAGAGGATTCTGAGGGGGAAGTCAGCGATGATAGCCATCCGAGGTCTCTAAGTCTCTCCAGTGAATCAGAGGATTCACAGAAAGGGGCTCCAGTGGTCAGAGCCAGGGGGTTGCCAGAGGGAACACCCCAGGAAGGAGGGGCCAGAGGGGACTCAGAGAGCAGCAGCTGGAAATCGGGACCAGCTTCTCCACCGGAGAGCAGTAAGGGGGAGGAGTCCCAAACATCGGCAGCAGGCAGCCTTCCGTCAGCGGAAGGACAGGAGTCAGGGTTAGCCACGCCTGCATCAGAGAGCGAGGTAACGGTCAAAAGGAAGGTCAGGGGCAGCGCGCGCGCGCCAAGTTCAAATGTACAAGAGGGGGGCGCAATGGGCAGTCCGGAGAGAGAGCCGGGTCCCAAAGCCCGCCGGAGAGAAGGGGAGGAGTCCGAAGGGTCCGCTTCCGAGGCATCCAGGAAGGAAGGCACCCAGGGGGGTAGTAGGACCCAGAGGAGGAAGGAGAAACGTAGAAGGTGGAGTAAGGCTAGAGTCTTAAGCTGGTGTACAGGGGGCGGAGACTCAGACGAGGCTTCGCTGGTCTAGGGTCTAGACGTAGAGACGCACGCTAGAGTCTGAAAATGGGAACTAAACTTCAATAAAGACTTTTGTACAGTTCTGCTGGCTAGCGTTGGTCTTCTGTGAGCTGAGACCTGGAGGCAGTCTCTGACAACGAGAGAGACGTCAAGGAAGTTCTGCAGAGACTACAGCAGCACAGACTGTACGCCAAGCTGGAGAAGTGCCAGTTCGACATGACGGAGGTGGATTTCCTGGGCTACAAATTATCGGACAAGGGGCTCGCCATGGACAGCGCCAAGGTTCGCTCAGTGTTGGACTGGAAGAGCCCGCGCAATCGGAAGGAGGTCCAGCGGTTTGTCGGCTTTGCAAACTTTTATCGCAAGTTCATCAAGGGGTTCGCTATGCAGGCGGCGGCCATTACCGACACGCTCAGCTCCAAGAAGAAGAAGTTCATCTGGACGGAGCGGGCGGAGCAGTCCTTTCAGAAACTCAAGTGTCTCTTCTCGTCCGAAGAGCAGCTACTGCATGTGAATCCCAGCAGACCGATGAGGGTTGAAACGGACGCCTCAAACAGGGCTGTGGGAGCAGTCCTGTTGCAGCAAGACCCGCATGGGGACTGGAGGCCGTGCGCCTTCTACTCCAGGAAGCTCAGCAAGTCGGAGCAGAACTACACCATCTGGGACAGGGAGTTGCTAGCCATTCATGCAGCATTCAAGGCGTGGCGGCACTTCCTTATCAGAGCCAAACACACAGTGCAGGTACGCACAGACCATAAGAACCTGGAGTACTGGCGCACGGCTAGGTTCCTGAACCAGAGGCACATACGCTGGGCGGAGTTCTTTGCGGATTTCGACTTCAGGATAGAGTACATCCCAGGCGACAACAACGTCATGGCGGATGCACTGTCCAGGAAGCCGCAATACCTCGAGGAGGCGGCACCAGCGGCAGCCAAGCACATTTTCGCACCGAAAGCGTGGGCGTGCGCTTCGGCAACCGTGGACCTGGATGCGGTACGTCGCGCGCTGCAGGAGGACTCCTTCGCACAAGCCAAGATGGAGGAGGTGCACAGGGGCACGGCGAAGGATGATGAGTTCCAGATACGCGACGGATTGCTCATCCGCAAAGGGGCCCTCTACGTACCGGGAGACGACCTCCGCGCGAAGGTACTACAACAGTTGCACGACGCACCCACCGCCGGGCACTTTGGCAAAGAGAAGACTGTAGAATTAGTAGCCAGAGACTTTTGGTGGCCCAAGATGCGGGGGGAAGTCGCAGACTACGTCTCGAGGTGCGACACCTGCCAAAGGGCCAAGCCAGTGCACAAACCGCCGGCGGGACTGCTGGAACCGCTGCAGACACCGCTCGAACCGTGGGAGAGGGTGGCCCTGGACTTTGTCACGGATCTACCCAGCTCGAGGGGCAAGACAGCAGTGCTAGTGGTGGTGGACATGTTCACCAAAATGCCCCACTTCATTCCGTGCGCGAAGGTGGCCACAGCGGAACAGACCGCCAAACTGTTCATAGACCACGTGTTCAAGGTTCACGGTCTACCACAGTCTATCCTGTCCGACCGGGGGCGGCAGTTCATCTCGAACTTCTGGCAGAAGCTGATGGGCATCCTGAACGTCAAGATCAACCTAGCGTCGGTGAGACACCCGCAGACCAACGGACAAGCGGAGCAGGTCAACGCCATCATGCAGCAGTACCTGAGATGCTACGCGAATCAGCAGCCTGCAACATGGGTGGACTACCTGCCGCTCGCCGAGTTCGCCTACAACAACACGAAGCACGTGTCCACGGGGGTGACACCGTTCTTCGCCAGCAATGGGAGGCATCCCAGAACCTTCCCGGGATTAGAGAGAGTGGGGGAGGGGGAGCCACAGGCAGCGGATGCCTTCGCGTCAGAGTTGCAGGAGGTCCACGAACAGCTTCGAAGGCAGTTAGAACTAGCAAAGCACGCATACAAACTGCAGGCTGACAGACACAGAAGGGTTGGGGAGGACATACAGGTGTGAGACTGGGTTTGGTTAGCAGCCCAGGCAGTGCCGGCCAGATCGTTAGCGAAGAAGAAGCTCGGACATAAGCAGCTAGGGCCTTACCAAGTCGAGGCACAGGTCAATCCAGTGGCATTCCGGTTGACACTTCTGGAGGGGTCCAGAATGCACCCGGTCTTCCATAGATCAGTGCGCACGCCCTACAAGGCACCTCACAGATTTCAGGAGCCAGGGACGGCACCAGACCCGCTCAGGGAGGCTCCCACAAGGGGGAGGTCGCCAAGGGGGGAGCCCATCAACGAGGTCACAGAGATTTTAGACTCGAGATGGGGGGAAGAGGGGGTTGAGTATCTTCTCGCCAGAGAAGGTACCCCGGCCAGCGCCAACAGTTGGGTGCCGGACTATGCTTTGGAGGAACCTCTGCTCAAAGACGAGTTTCATGCCCTTTTCCCACACAGGCCCATGCCAGCCGAGTATTTCGACGACTGGCTTTTCACACCCAAACTTTCAGCCAGCACGTTCCAGGGGTTCGCCTCGGACGAGGAACCGGCACTAGACACACGTTCCCCGGAGGGATCACGCCTCAGACCGCTCTTATTGGTGGGACGATCGACCAGAGGAGCAGTGGCGCAGGAAGTGGCTGGGGGGTCCTGGGCAGGCAACGTCCACAGAGGAGACCGGGGGAGAGACGGACATGGACGTGTTGGGGGAGGACCTTGGGTTCGAGCACGGAGGCAAAGAGATGGAAGCAGAGGAGATCGACGTCGGCGAGAGCATGGAGGACGAGCCGGACTTATCCGGCTGGATGCACGCCACGGGGGACGAACTGTATCCGGCACTCACCCCCACAAGGACGGAGCACCCAGTACCCACACCTGAAGGAGGGGAGGGGGGAAGGGGGGGCTTCGAGGGGGGGATGGATGTCAGGGGCTCAGGAGCAGAGGCACAGGAAAGGGAGGAAATAGAGAGCGAGGGGGAGGAATCCGAAGGAAATGTTAGCGATGACAGCGGCCCGAGGTCTCTGAGTCTTTCCAGCGAATCGGAAGATTCACAGAAAGGGGCTCCCATGGTCAGAGCAAGGGGGACACCCCAGGAAGAAGGGGCCAGAGGGGACTCAGAGAGCAGCAGTTGGAAATCAGGACCAGCTTCCCCACCAGAGCGCAGTAGGGGGGAGGAGTCCCAGGTATCGGGATCAGGCGGCTCACCGCCAGCGGGAGGAGATGAGTCAGGATTGGCCACGCCTCCATCGGAGAGTGAGGAAACGGTCAAGAGGAAGGTTGGAGGCTGGGCGCGCGCGCCAAGTTCAAATGTACAGGAGGGCGGCGCAGTTGGTAGCCCGGATAGGGAGCCAGGTCCTAAAGCCCGCAGAAAGGAGGGAGGAGACTCAGGGGGGTCAGCGTCAGAAGAGTCCAGAAAGGAGGAGACCCCGGGGGGCAGAAGGACCCAGAGGAGAAAGGAGAGACGGAAGAGGTGGAGTAAGGTTAGAGTCTTAAACTAGTGTACAGGGGGTGGAGACTCAGACGGAGCTTCGCCGGTCTAGCTTCTAAGACGTAGAGCTGGGCGCTGCGGCTTGAAAATGGAAACTGTACTTCAATAAAGACTTTTGTACATTACTACCGGCTAGCGTTGGTCCTCTGTGAGCTGGGACCTGGAGGCAGCTCTGACAATACCTATCCTTAAAAATATTTATATTCTTGACTGTTAGCCATGCCTTCCCCTTTCCCCTCAATTATCAATTGTGTTGCTACTTGTAGCTCATTTTTATTTTGTTCTGTCATATTTTTCACCAGTAGGTTTGTTTTATTTTTATTTAACTTGAATCCTGCCACCTGTCCGACCTCAGATATTGTGTATATTTGGTATACTCGCCAACAGGTTTCCTACAAGGTCATCTGCAAATGATCTCCTTTTATTTGCTGTGCACCCATCTGTTATACCTTTTATTTCTTCATCAGATCTTTTGTTCCTTGCCAGGGTCTCTAATACAAATATACAATAAACAATAAAATAAACAGTAACTAAAAAAAACAATAACAGTGACAGGGGTCAACCCTATCTTGTCCCTTTTGTAATTTTACATTATTCTGTGCCTCATTACATCAATACATCAAGCCCAAATAGGCTCACCACCCAAGCGGGGTGGGGGCGGGAAGTCAATCCTGGCTTTCAGAATGTAGTGATAAGACCATGGCACTTCCACAAGTGAGGACATGATCCTCACCAAAAATCATACTATACCCACACCAAAAATCAAATCCAGCATGTGGTGAGAGCCCTAATATTGCCATGGAAGACACCAGGTCCAGAGCCTGTGAGGAGGGGGTGGCATCAGCATGGACATTGAAGTCCCCCAAAACCTCCAAGACCCAGCCTGCCACCACATCCAACAGGCCTGACAGGGTGGCTACTGGTGGTTGGTACACCAGCCAGACAGCCAAGCTCTCCTTTGTGCCCCACACTAGGCCAGCACATTCAATGCTGGAGATTGATGGTGATGGCAGAGCCCTGAAAGAGCAATCCTTCTGGATTAACAACGCTAACCCTCCCCCCCGACCCACAGTCCCCGATTGGTGGAGGATGGAGAAACCTGGTGGTGACATCTCATAAAAGGTGATGTCAGAGACTGCCTCCCGGTCTCAGCTCACAGAAGACCAACGCTAGCCATTAGAACTGTACAGAAGTCTTTATTGGCATTTAGTTTCCATTTCCAAACACTAGCGTGCGTCTCTACGTCTAAACCCTAGACCAGCGAAGCCTCGTCTGAGTCTCCGCCCCCTGTACACCAGCTTAAGACTCTAGCCTTACTCCACCTTCTACGTTTCTCCTTCCTCCTCTGGGTCCTACTACCCCCCTGGGTGCCTTCTTTCCGGGATGCCTCGGAAGCGGACCCTTCGGACTCCTCCCCTTCTCTCCGGCGGGCTTTGGGACCCGGCTCTCTCTCCGGACTGCCCATTGCGCCCCCCTCCTGTACATTTGAACTTGGCGCGCGCGCGCTGCCCCTGACCTTCCTTTTGACCGTTACCTCGCTCTCTGATGCAGGCGTGGCTAACCCTGACTCATGTCCTTCCGCTGACGGAAGGCTGCCTGCTGCCGATGTTTGGGACTCCTCCCCCTTACTGCTCTCCGGTGGGAAAGTTGGTCCCGATTTCCAGCTGCTGCTCTCTGAGTCCCCTCTGGCCCCTCCTTCCTGGGGTGTTCCCTCTGGCAACCCCCTGGCTCTGACCACTGGGGCCCCTTTCTGTGAATCCTCTGATTCACTGGAGAGACTTAGAGACCTCGGATGGCTACCCTCGCTGACTTCTCCCTCAGATTCCTCTCCCTCGGTCTCTACTTCCTCCCTCTCCTGTCCCTCTGCTCCTGAACCCCTGACATCCATCCCCCCCTCGAAGCCCCCCCTTCCCCCCTCCCCTCCTTCCGGTGCGGGTACTGGGTGCTCCGTCGTCGCGGGGGTGCTTGCCGGATACAGTTCATCCCCCATGTACTCGTCAACGTCGCTCTCCTCTGCTTCCATCTCTCTGTCTTCATGCTCGAACCCCACGTTGTCCCCCAACACGTCCATGTCCGTCTCGCCCCTCTCCCCCTCTTCGGGTGGTCCCATCCAAGGACCCCTCAGCCACTTCCTGCGCCACTGCTCCTCTGGTTGATCGTCCCACCAATACGAGTGGTCTGAGGCAGACCCCGGTGGCGAACCCACCTGAGAGCTGGGGACTGGTGCCTGTTCCTCGTCCGAGTCGAACCCCAGGAATGTGCTGGCTGAAAGAGTGGGTGTGAAAAGCCAGTCATCGAAATACTCTGCTGGCATGGGCCTGTGCGGGAAGAGGGCATGAAACTCCTCTTTGAGCAGCGGTTCCTCCAAGGCATAGTCCGGTACCCAGCTGTTGGCACTGGCCGGGGTACCCTCTCTGGCTAGGAAATATTCTACTCCCTCTTCCCCCCATCTGGAGTCCAAAATCTCTGTGACCTCATTGATGTGTCCCTTCCTAGGCGGCCCCCTCACTCTGGGCCCTTCACTGCTCTGGTCTGGTGCGGTGTCTGGCTCCTGAAACCTATGAGGTGCTTTGTAGGGCGTGAGCACCGATCTATGGAACACCGGATGCATTCTGGAACCCTCCGGAAGAGCCAACCGGAAGGCCACTGGATTGACCTGCGCCTGGACTTGGTAAGGTCCTAGCTGCTTATGTCCTAGCTTCTTCTTAGCTAATGATCTGGTCGGCACTGCTTGCGCTGCTAGCCAGACCCAGTCACCCACCTGTATGTCTTCCCCAACTCTTCTGTGTCTGTCTGCCTGCACCTTGTATGCGTGCTTTGCTAGTTCTAACTGCCTCCTGAGCTGTTCGTGGACTTCCTGCAACTCTGACGCTAAGGCTTCCGCTGCCTGTGGCTCCCCCTCCTGTACTCTCTCTAAACCCGGGAAGGTTCTGGGATGCCTCCCGTTGTTGGCGAAGAACGGCGTCACCCCCGTCGACACGTGCTTCGTATTGTTGTAAGCGAACTCGGCGAGCGGCAGGTAGTCCACCCATGTCGTGGGCTGCTGGTTGGCGTAGCATCTTAGGTAGTGCTGCATGACGGCGTTGACCCTCTCCGCTTGTCCGTTGGTCTGCGGGTGTCTCGCCGACGCTAAATTAACTTTGACGTTCAGAATGCCCATCAGCTTCTGCCAGAAGTTCGAGATGAACTGTCGCCCCCGGTCGGAAAGAATAGACCGTGGCAGACCGTGGACCTTGAACACGTGGTCTATGAACAGTTTGGCGGTCTGCTCTGCCGTGGCTACCTTCGCACACGGAATGAAGTGTGCCATCTTAGTAAACATGTCCACCACCACTAGCACTGCTGTCTTTCCCCTCGAGCTGGGCAGATCCGTGACGAAGTCCAGGGCCACCCTCTCCCACGGTTCAGACGGTGTCTGCTGCGGTTCCAGCAATCCCGCCGGCGGTCTGTGAACTGACTTGGCCCTTTGGCAGGTGTCACATCTCGAGACGTAATCCGCTACTTCCCCCCGCATCTTGGGCCACCAAAAGTCTCTGGCTACGAGTTCGACAGTCTTTTCTTTGCCAAAGTGCCCTGCGGTGGGAGCGTCGTGTAGCTGCTGCAGGACCCTTGCGCGGAGGTCATCTCCCGGCACATAGAGTGCTCCCTTGTGGAGGAGCAACCCATCGCGAATCTGGAACTCGTCGGCCCTCGCTGTGCCTCTGTGCACCTCCTCCATCTTGGCCCGTGCGAAGGGGTCTTCCCGCAGCGCGCGACGTACGGCGTCCAGGTCCACGGTTGCCGACGCGCATGCCCACGCTTCCGGTGCGAAAATGTGCTTGGCCGCCGACGGTGCCACCTCCTCCAGGTATTGCGGCTTTCTGGACAATGCATCCGCCATCACGTTGTTGTCGCCTGGGATGTACTCTATCTTGAAGTCGAAGTCCGCGAAGAACTCTGCCCATCTAATGTGTCTCTGGTTGAGGAACCTAGCCGTGCGCCAGTACTCCAGATTCTTGTGGTCCGTGTGGACCTGCACTGTATGTCTGGCTCCGATGAGGAAGTGCCTCCATGCCTTGAATGCTGCATGTATGGCTAGCAACTCCCTGTCCCAGATAGTGTAATTCTGCTCCGACTTGCTGAGCTTCCTCGAGTAGAAGGCGCACGGCCTCCAGTCCCCCTGCTGGTCTTGTTGCAACAGGACAGCTCCCACGGCTCTGTCTGAGGCGTCCGTCTCCACCCTCATGGGTCTGCTGGGATTCACATGCAGCAGCTGCTCTTCGGACGCGAAGAGACGCTTGAGTTTCTGAAAGGACTGCTCCGCTTGCTCCGTCCAGATGAATTTCTTCTTCTTGGAGCTGAGCGTGTCGGTGATGGCCGCTGTCTGCATGGCAAATCCCTTGATGAACTTGCGGTAAAAGTTGGCAAAGCCGACAAACCGCTGGACTTCCTTCCGATTGCGTGGGCTGTTCCAGTCCAAAACTGCGCGAACCTTGGCGCTGTCCATGGCGAGCCCCTTGTCCGACAACTTGTAGCCCAGGAAATCCACCTCCGTCACGTCGAACTGGCACTTCTCCAGTTTGGCGTACAGCCTGTGCTCCTTCAGTCTCTGCAGAACCTCCCTGACATCCCTCTCGTGCGCCTCTCGCGATTCTGAAAAAATCAGGATGTCGTCCAGGAAGCATACGCACTTCTTGTAAAGGAGCCCCGCCAGCACGTGATGCATGAAGGCTTGGAAAGTGTGAGAGCCATTTTGTAATCCGAAGGGCATAACTCTGTATTCGTAGGTGCCCAGTGGCGTGAACATGGCCGTCTTCCACTCGTCTCCGTCGCGCATGCGAATCAGGTTGTACGCGCCACGTAGATCCAGCTTGGTGAAAACGCGTCCTTTCCGCACCGTCGCGAGCAGGTCGTCTATCTTGGGCATGGGGAAAGCTGAGGGCTTGGTTTTCGAATTCAAGATTCTGAAGTCCACCACCAATCTTTTTTGGGGCGTATCCCGCTTCTTCACAAAGAATACGGGACTGCCTCCCACCGCTTTCGACTCCCGGATGAACCCGCGCTTCAAATTGTGATCTATGAACTCCCTGAGTTCTTGCAGTTCATCCTCAGACATGGAGTACAGTTTCCCAGTTGGCAGCGTCGCCCCCGGCAGGAGGTCAATCTTGCAATCATAGGGTCTGTGAGGGGGTAGCTTGTCCGCCTCCTTCTCGCAGAATACCTCCAAAAACTCCGCATACTTGTGGGGTACTGCTTGCAGCGTGCCCAACTGCAACTGCGGGTCCTCCTCTTCCCCTTCCGGGCTGGGTATAATGCAGTGTTCTGCACAGTAGGAGGAGCCAAAAGTCAGGTGGCGCTGGTACCACGCCAATGCTGGGCTGTGCCTGTGCAGCCAACTCATGCCTAATACTATAGGCGTGTCGGACAGCTGGGTGACATTGAAACTGATGACTTCCCGTGATTCCCAATCTGCATCACCATAGGCGGCGTCTGCTGCACCACCTGCCCCCCTAGCAGTTCCCTGCCATCCACCGTGACAACCTTCAGGGGCAGTGTGGCTGGCAGTAATGCTACGTTGTGTTGTTGAATGAACTCCAATCCTATAAAGTCTGCGTTACTGCCAGAGTCAATTGTAATAGGCACTTCTAAGGTGAGTCCATTGGGCAGCTGAAGCGATGCGGTTAGCTGCACCACTGGCTTGGGCGGGAGGGGGTCTGTGGGCTGCAAAATCTCTGGGGACTTCCTCACTGACTCGTCTGGCTGGGCCCCAGTGCCTCCTCTTCCAGCCAGACCTGGTCTTTTCCCTGCTGTGGTGCTCTCTGCTGAGTTGTTTCCAACACTGTCACTGAAGCTGCAGTGTGCTTGAAACTCCTCTGGGGACACTCTTTCGCCATGTGCTCTGCACTCTCACATATATAACACTTCCTGTTCCTTCTAGGCAGCTTCGATTTTACTGCTCCCGGCGTTAAGGCTCTGGTAGCTGAGTGAGCCCTAGCACCGCCAATCTCCATCTGCTCCTCGCCCCCTCCCTGTGGAGGCGTGGACTGCGCACGCGCTGCCTCTCTGGGCAAGAGGGAGGGCACTCTCGCTGGTGAACGTCCCCAACGCCCTTCTTCTTTGCTCCACGGACGTTCTTCCTGCCTCACCCCAATAGACAACGCTCTTTCAACCACTTGCTGAGTGGTGGTGGGTCTCTCTCCCCTTGCCATCTCATCCTTGATCTGTGCATTCAGACCCTCCCAAAAAAGGTCTCTAACCGGCGGAGAATCCTTATCCCAATTCAGCGCGTTGACCAATGCAAAAAACCGGGAATGATACTGCCTTACGCTGGCTTTCCCTTGTCTTAGCCCAAATATGTCCCTCCGGGCAATGTCCAGGTCTATTTTGGATAAGAAACAGGAGTCCATCGCCTTAATGAACGCATCTGCGCTTTGGAGCGCTGCATCCTTATCTCTCCACAGGTTGCACAGCCATGATTTCGCGTCCCCATGCAAATGAGACAAAATAAACCCCACTTTTTCCCTCTCATCTCTAAAGTCTCTTTCCAGCAGCTGCAGCGCAAACAGCACATCTGCTCGGAAATTGGGGTACTGCTGCAAATTCCCATCAAAATGAGATACAATGCTGCCTCCTCTCTTCCCCAAACCGATCCCCTCGGACCTGGGTGCTGGGATCCCCTGCTTTACAAGCCCTTCCAACCTGGCTTGAAGATCTCTGCATGCAGCTGCCGCTTCCTCCTCTCTCTTCCTGGATGCGATTATTTCAGCGTTGAGTAGCGTCACCGCTTCTTGCAGGGAAGCTATTTTCTGTTCTGTAGTCATCTTGCCTGACTCTTGTGAGCTCGCAAGGCACCAGTCTTCCACCCTCCCTGCCTCGCTTCCTTAGCGATGCTTGAGGCGAAGAAAACCGATGATAACTGGAGACGAGGCTTACTGTCAGAGACTGCCTCCCGGTCTCAGCTCACAGAAGACCAACGCTAGCCATTAGAACTGTACAGAAGTCTTTATTGGCATTTAGTTTCCATTTCCAAACACTAGCGTGCGTCTCTACGTCTAAACCCTAGACCAGCGAAGCCTCGTCTGAGTCTCCGCCCCCTGTACACCAGCTTAAGACTCTAGCCTTACTCCACCTTCTACGTTTCTCCTTCCTCCTCTGGGTCCTACTACCCCCCTGGGTGCCTTCTTTCCGGGATGCCTCGGAAGCGGACCCTTCGGACTCCTCCCCTTCTCTCCGGCGGGCTTTGGGACCCGGCTCTCTCTCCGGACTGCCCATTGCGCCCCCCTCCTGTACATTTGAACTTGGCGCGCGCGCGCTGCCCCTGACCTTCCTTTTGACCGTTACCTCGCTCTCTGATGCAGGCGTGGCTAACCCTGACTCATGTCCTTCCGCTGACGGAAGGCTGCCTGCTGCCGATGTTTGGGACTCCTCCCCCTTACTGCTCTCCGGTGGGAAAGTTGGTCCCGATTTCCAGCTGCTGCTCTCTGAGTCCCCTCTGGCCCCTCCTTCCTGGGGTGTTCCCTCTGGCAACCCCCTGGCTCTGACCACTGGGGCCCCTTTCTGTGAATCCTCTGATTCACTGGAGAGACTTAGAGACCTCGGATGGCTACCCTCGCTGACTTCTCCCTCAGATTCCTCTCCCTCGGTCTCTACTTCCTCCCTCTCCTGTCCCTCTGCTCCTGAACCCCTGACAGGTGAATACTTCGCCTTCGTGCACCCAGGTCTCTGTCACACAAGCCAGGTCAACCCCCAGCGAGATAAGTCTCGCAAGGTGGCAGTTTTATTGCCTATGGACCTGGCATTGCACAGCACCAATGACGGAGGTGGATAATCCCTGCTCATGTCCCTTGGGATGGGGCGTAGCTTGGAAGGGGTTCGAGCATCATCGCATCTCAAAATCCTTCATAGATAATATTTACCCCCACTGCCGTACCTCCCTTGCCCTTTGACGGTGGCAATCCCAGACCCCACACTAGCCTCCCCTGTAGAGGAATGATAACATAACATCCCTGGGCCAAGTCTCCCAAATTGAAAAGGTATGATATTGAGATGAAAAATCAGCAGGACAAACATCCCCAATAGGTAAAACCCATCCAGCCACACCCCAGGTAGCGAGGGGAGCCCCACACTGGTCCACTAACTGTCAATCCCTCTCTCCCTCATAAGGTAGCCAGGCTATTAACTCTTTCTGTGCCTTTGGGAGTATTAAAGAGGCATGTGCTGTAAAATGGAGGTCACTAGCCAGCAGAGAGCCGCTTCATGTTCAGAGACTCCGTCCGTCCTATCTCACCCTTTGGGTGAGTCATTCTTGTAAGTTTTAGGAGTATTAGGCAAAGGCCCGAGTATAGCCTGGGTGCTTGGTTTCAGCAATCTATCTGCGACATGAAGTTCTTTAGAAGTTGTTGCCATGAGAGTGTCAGAGTTGCCAGGTTCATCTTCTCCATCGCTATCGCTTGGGGAAAGATCAGGGAATTGCATAGTCGTCTTTCCTCGAGATGAAGGGCTATTGGGCATATAGTGTTCCGAGCTATAATGTCCTTATGTTTTGAATTGAGATTTTATGCTCAATTGAGATTTTATGCTCTTTATGCTCAATAATCTCCTCTTCAGTTCTTCTAATTCTTCTAATTCCAAAGTCACGGGTTTCTCTTCCTCCTTCGTGCAGGTATTGTTTCTTATTGGCGTTTGCTTTGGTTCTCTGCCGGGGACTGGCTGCCTCACTGTCTCATCCTTGAAAACCCTTATCAGGTAAAGAAGGTGAGACCGCCATAAAATGTTTTTCATCTCCATAAGTCGAGATGGAAGAGCTGGCATTCTAAAAGTCATAAATAGGTGTGTGATGTTTCTTATGCTGGGCAGGAAATGGAAATTTTTCAGATCTACTTTTTGGTAATGGCAGGTCACAAGCTGAGATAAGGACGTCATAATTAACCTGCGATTCATCCACTTGTACTCATTTTGATGAATCTCAAGCATTATCTGGTTCACTTGGAGGACCTGGCAAGGCTTTATTTCATCCATGACTTGTACTGATAGTTCGCTGGCATAGTTGTGTCTAATCCTCCTTTTAGCCCTTTGGGCATTTATAGAGGGAGGGCAATTATCCAAGTATTCCTCTATATTAGTTATTTTGGTGAAAATTTCATTCAGTCTTTGAAGAACTAATTAGACCATAGTTTCTGCTGACATCATATAAATCTCTTGGTAAGGGTATATATCTGGAATCTGCTGGAAACAAGTTCCTCTATTTGTCTTGTTCTAAAGACATGGGTGGGTCAGCATTTGGGATGGGGGGGATCCCTCCTACTCCTGTTTTCTGGGTGAAATCATCTCCTTCCCTCCTTGAAAGGGGGGAGGTGTCGGATCATCTCCTTCCTTCTTAGAGTGGGGGAGGGTTCCCCCAGCAACATTACTCACAATTTGCTCTGTTTCCGAGCTAGGAATGAAGGTGTTGGCTTTCTGCCGCTTCTCTGCGTTGGAGGAATTGTGAGTCCCAATTACCGTATTTTTTGCTCTATAAGACTCACTTTTTCCCTCCTAAAAAGTAAGGGGAAATGTGTGTGCGTCTTATGGAGCGAATGCAGGCTGCGCAGCTATCCCAGAAGCCAGAACAGCAAGAGGGATTGCTTCTTTCACGCACAGCGATCCCTCCTGCTGTTCTGGCTTCTGAGATTCAGAATATTTTTTTTCTTGTTTTCCTCCTCCAAAAACTTGTGGTCTGGTGCGTCTTACAGAGTGAAAAATATGATATGCTGTTTTGGCTCTTAATGCCTCGTTTTTTCCTTCTAGCAGGCATAATTAGCAGCGGGGTGAGCTCCCGTTGCTCGGTCCCTGCTCCTGCCAACCTAGCAGTTTGAAAGCATGTCAAAGTGCAAGTAAGATAAATAGGTACTGCTCCAGCGAGAAGGTAAATGGTGTTTCAGTGCGCTGCTCTAGTTTGCCAAATGTGGCTTAGTCATGCTGGCCACATGACCCGGAAGCTGTACGCCGGCTCCCTCGGCCAATAAAGCGAGAGGAGTGCGCAATCTCAGAGTCGGCCATGACTGGACCTTTTATCAGATCAAGGCCAGGTCTTATGTTCAATGGATGAAAGCTGTGTGTTAGTTGCAAAGACTGCAGTCTACCTTCTTTAGTATTCCTTCTTACGCTAAATCGAATTGAGCCATAAAACAGTAGATAATAAAACATTAAAACAATAAACCATTAGGCTAAAAGCAAAGAAAACAAAATGACAACTAAAAATATAAACATAGGGCCAGAAGATGGCTAAAACCTAATTAAAAGCTTAATTGAAGGCAGGAGGTTCTGGCTAGGCTGCTACCTCCGTCGCCATTTTGGCTCACAAATGTTTGTTTGCTGCTGCTGCTGTTTTTATTGTTGATGTTGCTGCTGTGCACGTGTCCTAGGGGTCCTAGGAGGCCATTTTGGATGAAGGCAGAGTGACCGGAAAGAGGCGCCACCAGAGGAGAGGCAAATGAAGACATGCCACCACCGCCATATTGGTTGAGGGCAGTTGGGCCTAGCCTGGCCATTTTGTGGCACTGGTCTCCCTTGTGAGGTGGGCGCCTCATCTCTTGAGGGGTCCCAGGAGACGTTAGGGGTCCCTGTGGAGAAGGAAGGGTGGAGCCCCCCATCCCCTCAGGGAGGAGTTCCAACAGTGCCTTAGGGGCCTTGGCCTTTCTCTGGTTTGTTGTTGCTGCTGCTGCTGGTGTTATCATTATCCTCAGTATTATCCTTATTCTCCTCCTCCTTCTCTTCCTTGCAGCATTTCCCTGAGCGCTAAGCTCCTTCAGGAGCTGCCCAGGTAGACTGCCACTGGCACGGGAGGCTCCACCCGAGAGAAGAAGCGCCTAGGAGGCCAGGGTAGCCCCACAAGGTGGGCTTCTGTCCCCCTGGGCGTCTTTTGGGGTACAGGGGCCTCCGCCCTGCCAACCTTTGGCCCCCCTCACCCTGCCGGCTTGCAGATAAGGTGGGGGCGAAGGCCTGCTGGGTGCTGCTGTGAGGACGGCGCGCCTGAGGGGTGCCCTGCTGGGCTGGGGTGAGAGAGGGGGGGCTGTGAATCCCATCCCTCTCTCTATGCTTTTTATTTCTCTCTCTTCCCTCTCTCATTTCCCAAAGAAGTCCTGGGAATTATAGCTCTGAGCTTCCTTTCAGTGGGTTGGACTAGATGCCTCTTGATGCCCCTTCCATGTCTCCCATGCTCCCTATCTCTCTCACTGTTACTCTCCTTTTAATGGCACTTCCCCCTTTTTTTCCCCTAGCTGGGCCTCCATTTCTTAGCTGGGCCGCCTCCAGGAAGCCAAGTGCTGGCGCCTGCAACTTTGCCTGCGACTGCTGGGATTGCTCTGACAAGATCCATTGACACTAGTTTTGGCGTCACCAAAGGAATCAGGGAGATGTGCTTCAATTCCCCTCGCAGATAGTATTTAACCCATCACGGCATCTCTCAAAGCACCCTGGGAACTGTAGTTTCCTATGGGGGGAGAGAATATTCTGCACAACCTTTCCCAAGGGAACTCTGGGAGTTATAACTCTGAGAGGGTCTCTTTGGGAAACAGAACAAACTACAGTTCCCACGATGTTCCCCAAAGCACCATGGGAACTATTGCTTGCTCTGGGTGTTGAGGGTTGCGAATCCCTTGACAGATCTAGTTCCCAAGCCCATTTCTTTTCCTAGGGAACTCTGGGAACTGTAGCTCATGGGAGGAACATCACTTGGTGTCCTGAATTCTGGGAACTGTAGCTTGCTCAGGGCGCCTGATTCCTTCTCCTTCTAGGCTACCGGAATGGGCTGGAACCGCCAAGTGTCACCTTGGCCTGCGACTTTGAAGGCACCGCCTGCAGCTGGGAGGACGTCAGCATGTCTGGGTACTGGTGGTGCCCAGGGTGGGGCAGAGGCTGGGTGTGCGGCCCCGACTCCCCCTTCAACCACATTCTGGGCACCGACCAGGGTAAACTTGCTTCATTTGAAAGGCAGAGAAGCATTGCTTAGCAGTTAGAGCACCCCTTTGACCTGGCACCCCCCAACCAGGCTGGTACATGAGCACCTCGGAGCAGCGAACCAAGCCGCCTGACTCCGCTCCCTGACCATGAGTGACGCAGCCACAGCCTGTGAACTCCGCACCTGGTACAGTATGGCTGAGAAAGGTAAGCTTGGGGCACTGGTCGGAAAACCAACAGGAGCAGAGCCATGTACTTGGCCTTTTTCCCTGTGTGGAGGAAATGCCACCAGGCACAGTTGTCGTAATTCCGTACATTTCTAAGCTGCAGGACATATTGTGGTGCTATCATATAATTATTATTTATTGATTTCCAGACCACTGACCCGCCTGGTAGGGCCAGCATAATGAAATACCATTCTTATCATGAAATTTACTGATGCCCTGCTTCCCGTCCCCCTTTGGGATTCCTGGCAGCTGACTGATAAAAATGAGAGCAGTTGAGATGAGATGTCATTCTGCAATTCTCGCAGGGGTCAGGCTAGATGACCCCCGGGTCCCATCTCCTCTGTTTATATAACTATGGTTCCCACCTGCAGGGGCCAGGCTAGATGACGCCTGGTTCCTCACCCCTCCGCCCTTCCTGTGCAGGACTCAACGGAAGCTTCCCTGTGGAGCTGAGCCACGGCAACCACATTGTCCCCTGTGGCGAAGCCCTGCCTCATCCTCAGGCACCTGGCGCCCCCTGCTGGCCTACACCGGAAGAGTCCACAGTGCTTTCCAGTTAGGTCTTGGGCTCCTCGCCCTCCCCGGCCGGCTCCTTATCTGGAGCATGTCAAGAGCGCAGGTGACCTTCTCCTCGGTGGCGAGTGTGGCACTGGACAACGTGTAGTTCATGAACTGTGGCCCCCAAAGTAAAGCTTTATTTTCCGCCTCCCCAAAACCTGACCAACCAGATAGATTGCTTGGAGGCAACTCATTAACCGTCCCAACATTTCCAAGTCCCTGGAGCTGCACCCCAGGCAAGCCATGCCTGCCAAGCAGCTGCGTGGCCCCTGCCCGCACCGAGGACTGTGGCGACAGTGGAGATGAACGGGGTTGCGGTGACCGGTCAAGGGGGCATTCGAGGCCAGGGGAACATTGGCACCACCGGAAGGGAGGGGGTTACCAGGAAACCTCCCAACCAGGCCAAAACATTTGAGGAGGGTGCAAAGTATGCTGGCTGAAATGGGGCTTACCCTGGGGAAAATCCTGAGCGGAAGTTGCAAGTTGGTGGCCACCACTGCCTCTTGTGGCAGGGAGTTCCATAATGTGCGCTTTGTAAAGAAGTACTTCCTTTCTTTGATGTGTCCTGAATCTTCCAGCGTCCAGCTCCATGAGTTCTACCATTATGAGAGGGAGAAAAACTTTCCTCCATCCACATTCTCCAGGCCATGTCTCATTGGCCTGGAGAAATCACATCTTTGCACAATTTAATGCACAAACAGTCAAAGAACAAATAGGAAATAGGAACAAATAGGAAAACTCCCCTGCGTTTGCTAAATAACCACATCCCTCATTTGTGTTGCTGGGATAAATTTATTTAACACTCTGACGAGCTCACCTGCCAAAACACAGGAGAATATCAACAATCCAGGACAGAAAATTTTACCCATAGTGTTTTGTTTTTCCAGAATCAGCTAAAACAGAAGGGAGAGGTCACCCGTTAACCTGTAAGGGAGCAAATATTCCTTTGAGAAGTTTCTCCCGAAATGGAAGGCACATGAGACTCTGTAATTCTCTTCTTTGGGAGGTGGGTGTCGTGCAAAGTGGCCTTGGGGAGCTGGATGCGAAGGAGGCACGTCCCAGGCCTTTGAACTGTAACAAGGACAACCTGGGAGGATCTCTCACCTACTGTGCCTGCACCTCCTCACTCTCTCAATCGCTCTGCTCCCAGCCGAGAACAAAGACCAACCTCTCTTGTGGGGTTAATGTTACATATGGTGTTCCCATTATTTAGGGACTGGTGATTCGCTTCATCATTAGGGTCCAGACTGAGGTTCCCAGGGTGGCACGTGGACTCCATGGCACCCTCTTAGCACTCACCAAGGCCCCCTCTTAAAAAAGTTTCCCCAAAATCTGTTAGTTTTTACAGTGCTACAAGACCATTTGTTTTGGCAGTTGAGGGATTATTTATTTATTTATTTATATTGCCCTTTATTTTACATCACTGTAAATTATTAAATAATAAAAAATAGTGTTTGTTATTTAAATCAATCCATATAGCTCATTGGGCAGAGCACAAGACTCTTAATCTCAGGGCCATCCTTTGAGCCCCATGTTCCCAGAGTTCCCTGGCAAGAAGGGAACCCTACCCCTAACAAAATCCTAACCCTAACCCAGGGGTTGGCAAGGCCATGGGCCAGATCACTCCCACAGAAATCGCATCTGTGTGTGTCAGGGTTGCTTCAAGATCCTAGCTCACAGAGGATCACGCTAGCCAACGGTCATTAAGTAAAAGTCTTTATTGAGTTACAGTTTCCATTCTCAAGCTGCTGCGTGCAACCCTACGTCTAGTAGCTAGATCGGCGAAGCTCCGTCTGAATCTCCGCCCCTCGTACACCAACTTAATATCCTAGCCCTGCTCCACCTTTTCCGCCTGACTGTTCTTCTCTGGGTCCCTCTGCCCCCCTGGGTCTCTTCCTTCCGGGATTCTTCGGACGCTGACCCCCCGGACTCTCCTGTCTCCTTGCGCCGGGCTTTAGGACCCGGCTCTCTTTCCGGGCTGCCTACTGCGCTTCCTTCCTGTGCATTTGAACTTGGCGCGCGCGCGCAACCTTCCACCTTCCGTCTAACCGTTTCTTCGCTCCCAGATGGAGGTGTGGCCACCCCTGACTCGTGCCCTCCCTCCTGCTGTGAGCTGCCAGCGCTTGCCCCCTGGCTCTTTTCCTCTTCCCTGTTCTCTGGCGGTGACGCTGGACCCGATCTCCAACTGCTCTCCTCTGATTCCCCTCTGGCTCTATCTCCCTGGGGTGCCCCCCTAAACTCCCCCCTTGCCTTGGCCACTGGTGCTCCTTTCTGTGAATCCTCCGACTCACTGGAGAGACTCGGAGATCTCGGGTCGTCGTCATCGCTCATCCTTTCTTCTGCCTCCTCCCCTTCGCTCTCTGTTTCCTTCCTTGCCCTTGCCTCTGCTCCTGAACCCCTGACATCCATCCCCCCCTCGAAGCCCCCCACTCCCCCTTCCCCTCCTTCCGGTGCTGGAGCTGGGTGCTGCTGCGTCAAGGAGACGAATGTCGGGTACCGTTCGGTTCCCGTAGCGGGCCTCCCTCCGAAGTCTTCCGGTTCTTCCTCCCTTCTCTCGTCGACGACGGTCACCTCTGCTTCCATCTCTGTGCCGCCGTGCTCGAAACCTGGATCGTCCCCGAAAATGTCCATGTCCGTCTCTCCCTCGCTTCCTCCAGGCGGCGTTGCTCGGCCTGGACCTTCTTGCCACTTCCTGCGCCACTGTTCCTCTGGTTTGTCGTCCCACCAATACGAGGGTTCTGAGGCAGATCCCGAGGGCGACCCCTCCGGGGAACGGACGTCTCGTATCGGGTCCTCGTCCGAGTCGAACCCCCGGAACGTGCTGCCCGAAAGCGTGGGTGTCAGGGTTGCTTCAAGATCCTAGCTCACAGAGGATCACGCTAGCCAACGGTCATTAAGTAAAAGTCTTTATTGAGTTACAGTTTCCATTCTCAAGCTGCTGCGTGCAACCCTACGTCTAGTAGCTAGATCGGCGAAGCTCCGTCTGAATCTCCGCCCCTCGTACACCAACTTAATATCCTAGCCCTGCTCCACCTTTTCCGCCTGACTGTTCTTCTCTGGGTCCCTCTGCCCCCCTGGGTCTCTTCCTTCCGGGATTCTTCGGACGCTGACCCCCCGGACTCTCCTGTCTCCTTGCGCCGGGCTTTAGGACCCGGCTCTCTTTCCGGGCTGCCTACTGCGCCTCCTTCCTGTGCATTTGAACTTGGCGCGCGCGCCCAACCTTCCACCTTCCGTCTAACCGTTTCTTCGCTCCCAGATGGAGGTGTGGCCACCCCTGACTCGTGCCCTCCCTCCTGCTGTGAGCTGCCAGCGCTTGCCCCCTGGCTCCTTTCCTCTTCCCTGCTCTCTGGCGGTGACGCTGGACCCGATCTCCAACTGCTCTCCTCTGATTCCCCTCTGGCTCTATCTCCCTGGGGTGCCCCCCTAAACTCCCCCCTTGCCTTGGCCACTGGTGCTCCTTTCTGTGAATCCTCCGACTCACTGGAGAGACTCGGAGATCTCGGGTCGTCGTCATCGCTCATCCTTTCTTCTGCCTCCTCCCCTTCGCTCTCTGTTTCCTCCCTTGCCCTTGCCTCTGCTCCTGAACCCCTGACATCCATCCCCCCCTCGAAGCCCCCCACTCCCCCTTCCCCTCCTTCCGGTGCTGGAGCTGGGTGCTGCTGCGTCAAGGAGACGAATGTCGGGTACCGTTCGGTTCCCGTAGCGGGCCTCCCTCCGAAGTCTTCCGGTTCTTCCTCCCTTCTCTCGTCGACGACGGTCACCTCTGCTTCCATCTCTGTGCCGCCGTGCTCGAAACCTGGATCGTCCCCGAAAATGTCCATGTCCGTCTCTCCCTCGCTTCCTCCAGGCGGCGTTGCTCGGCCTGGACCTTCTTGCCACTTCCTGCGCCACTGTTCCTCTGGTTTGTCGTCCCACCAATACGAGGGTTCTGAGGCAGATCCCGAGGGCGACCCCTCCGGGGAACGGACGTCTCGTATCGGGTCCTCGTCAGAGTCGAACCCCCGGAACGTGCTGCCCGAAAGCGTGGGTGTGAAAAGCCAGTCGTCGAAAAAGTCTGCTGGCATCGGTCTATGTGGGAAGAGGGCATGAAACTCGTCTTTGAGCAGAGGTTCGTCCAAGGCGTAGTCCGGCACCCAACTGTTCGCACTGGCCGGGGTGCCCTCCCTGGCGAGAAAGTATTCTACCCCTTCTTCCCCCCATCTGGAATCCAAAATCTCTGTGACTTCGTTGATGCGCTCCTTCTGTGCCACTCCTGCGTGCCCTGTTCTGTCTCTGGCCGGACTCTGCGCCGTTCCGGGTTCCTGAAACCTGTGCGGTGCCTTGTAGGGAGTGAGCACCGATCTGTGGAATACCGGATGCATTCTGGAACCCTCCGGAAGTGCCAGCCTGAAGGCCACCGGGTTGACCTGCTCTTCGACTTGATAGGGCCCCAGTTGCTTATGCCCTAGTTTCTTCTTGGCCAACGACCTGGCCGGCACTGCGTGGGCTGCTAACCAGACCCAGTCCCCCACGCGTAGCTCTTCGCCAACCCTTCTGCGTTTGTCCGCTTGTACCTTGTATGCGTGCTTGGCCAGCTCCAGGTGGCGCCTCAGCTGATCGTGGACTTCCTGCAGTTCCGACGCGAACGCATCTGCCGTCTGCGGCTCCCCTTCCCCCAGCCTTTCCAGTCCCGGGAAGGTTCTGGGGTGCCTCCCGTTGTTGGCGAAGAACGGTGTGACCCCCGTGGACACGTGCTTCGTGTTGTTGTAAGCGAACTCGGCGAGCGGCAGGTAATCCACCCACGTCGCAGGCTGTTGATTTGCATAGCACCTCAAGTACTGCTGCATGATGGCATTGACCCGCTCTGCTTGCCCGTTGGTTTGCGGGTGTCTCGCCGACGCCAGGTTGATCTTGACGTTCAGGAAGCCCATCAGCCGCTGCCAGAAATTTGAGATGAACTGCCGCCCCCGGTCGGACAGAATAGACCGTGGCAGACCGTGAACCTTGAACACGTGGTCTATGAACAGTTTGGCGGTTTGTTCCGCCGTGGCCACCTTCGCACACGGAATGAAATGTGCCATCTTGGAGAACAAGTCCACCACCACCAGCACTGCCGTCTTGCCCCTCGAGCTGGGCAGATCCGTGACAAAGTCCAGGGCCACCCTCTCCCAAGGTTCGGCCGGAGTTTGCAGCGGTTCCAACAGTCCGGCCGGCGGTCTAAGCACTGGCTTCGCCCTCTGGCAGGTGTCACACCTCGCCACGTAGTCCGCGACCTCCCTTCTCATTCCAGGCCACCAGAAATCCCTGGCTACTAGTTCCACCGTCTTCTCCTTGCCGAAGTGCCCTGCAGTGGGCGCGTCGTGCAGCTGCTGCAGCACCTTGGCGCGAAGTTCGTCTCCCGGCACGTAGATGGCCCCTTTACGGATGAGCAATCCATCTCTTAGCTGGAAACCGTCGGCCGCTGCTTTGCCCCTTTGCACCTCTGAGATCTTTGCTTGCGCGAAGGAGTCCCCTTGCAACGCTCGTCGCACCGCCTCCAGATCCACGGTTGCCGCGGCGCACGCCCACACTGTTGGTGCGAAGATGTGCATGGCGGCCGCTGGCGTTGCTTCCTCCAGATACTGTGGCTTGCGGGAGAGAGCGTCCGCCATGATGTTGGTGTCCCCCGGGACATACTCTATTCGGAAGTCGAAGTTCGCAAAGAACTCAGCCCAACGTATCTGCCTTTGGTTCAGGAACTGTGCCGTGCGCCAGTGCTCTAGGTTCTTGTGGTCCGTGCAAACTTGCACCGTGTGCTTGGCGCCGATCAGAAAGTGCCTCCACGCCTTGAACGCTGCATGAATGGCCAGCAACTCCCTGTCCCATATGGTGTAGTTCTGCTCGGACTTGCTGAGCTTCCTGGAGTAAAACGCTCCCGGTCGCCACACCCCCTGCGGGTCTTTCTGCAGCAGGACCGCCCCCACGGCTCTGTCCGAGGCGTCAGTCTCCACCCTCATCGGCTTGCTGGGGTTGACATGAAGCAGCTGCTCTTCCGACGCGAAGAGACGCTTGAGTGCCTGAAAGGACTGTTCCGCCTGCTCTGTCCAAATGAACTTCTTTTTCTTGGAGCTAAGCGTGTCAGTGATGGCCGCCGTCTGCATAGCGAAGCCCTTGATAAACTTGCGATAGAAGTTCGCAAAGCCGACAAACCGTTGGACCTCCTTCCGGTTGCGCGGGCTCTTCCAATCCAACACCGCTCGAACCTTGGCGCTGTCCATGGCGAGCCCCTTGTCAGACAGCTTGTAGCCCAGAAAATCCACCTCCGTCACGTCAAATTGGCACTTCTCCAGCTTGGCGTAGAGCCTATGGTGCTTCAGCCTGTTCAGTACTTCCTTGACGTGTTTGTCATGCTCCTGTTGCGACTCCGAAAAGATCAGGATGTCATCTAAGAAACAGACGCACGTCTTGTAGAGAAGTCCCGCCAACACGTGATGCATGAATGCTTGAAAAACGTGGGAGCCATTTTGCAATCCAAAAGGCATAACTCTATATTCGTAGGTCCCCAGTGGCGTGAACATGGCTGTTTTCCACTCGTCTCCCTCCCGCATGCGAATGAGGTTGTACGCACCTCGCAGATCCAATTTGGTGAACACTCTGCCCTTCCGCACCTTTGCGAGGAGGTCGTCAATTCGGGGCATGGGGAAGTCCGACGGCTTAGTCACACTGTTCAAGATCCTGTAATCCACTACGAGCCTCTTTTGGGGCGTATCCCGCTTCTTAACGAAGAACACCGGGCTGCCTCCCACCGCCTTGGACTCTCGGATGAAACCGCGCTCCAAATTATGATCTATGAACTCCTTGAGTTCTTGCAGCTCGTCCTCTGACATGGAATACAGTCTCCCCTTAGGCAGCGCCGCCCCTGGCAGCAGGTCAATCTTGCAGTCATATGGCCTGTGAGGGGGTAGCCTGTCTGCCTCCTTCTCGCAGAAAACTTCCAAAAATTCTGCGTACTTGTGGGGAATCGCTTGCAGCGTGCCTAGCAGTAGCTGTGACTCCTCTTCCTCTCCTTCCTGCGCACGATGCAGTGTTCAGCACAAAAGGAAGAGCCGAAGGTCAGCTGCCTCTGGTACCAAGCCAGCGTTGGGCTGTGTTTGTCCAGCCAACTCATGCCCAACACAATGGGCGTGTCCGACAATTGAGTGACGTTGAAGCTGATGACTTCTTGGTGATTCCCAAGTCGCATCACCATCGGTGGCGTCTGCTGCACCACTTGCCCTCCTAGCAGCTCCCTGCCATCCACCGTGACCACCTGCAGGGGCAGTGTGGCCGGCAGCAACTGTATAGCATGCTGGTTGACAAAGTCCTGCCCCATAAAGTCCGCATTGCTGCCTGAGTCAATGGTGATTGGCACGTCCATGGTGATGCCATTGGGCAGCTGGAGCGACGCGGTGAGCCTCACCACTGGTTTGGGCGGGAGGGGGTTCACGGGCTGTAAAATCTCTGGGGACTGCATCATTAATACGTCTGGCTGGGCCCCAGTGCCTCTTCCTCCAGCCAGACAGCGTCGTTTCCCTGCTGTGGTTCTCCTTGCTGCGTTGCTGCAGTCGCCATTGCTGAGGCTGCAGTGAGCTTGTGGAGCCTCTGGGGACACTCTTTCGCCATATGCCCTGGCTCCTCACAGACGTAACACTTCCTGTTCCCTCTAGGAGGCTTCGCTTTCACTGCTGCTGGTGCTAGGGCTCTGGTTGCTGACTGAGCCCTGGCACCTCCAACCTCCATCGGTTCAGCTCCTCCCCCTGGCGGAGGCGTGGATTGCGTACGTGCTGCTTCTCTGGGAAAGAAGGAGGAGCCCCTGGCTGGTTCGCGCCCTCCACGCCCTTCGTCCCTGCTCCACGGACGTCCTTCCAGCCGTACCCCCACTGCCAGCGCCCTCTGCACGACCTCCTGGGTGGTCCGGGGTCTCTCCCCCCTCGCAATCTCATCTTTTACAGAGCTGTTTAGTCCCTCCCAGAAAAGGTCTCTTACAGGGGTCGCATCTCTGTCCCATTCTAGGGCACTGGCCAAGGCGAAAAAGCGGGCATGGTACTGCCGTACGCTGGCCCTTCCCTGCTTCAGTCCATGAATCTGTTGCCGAGCAAGATCCACGTCAATGCTTGATAAAAAACACGCATCCATCGCTTTAATAAAGGCATTCGCATTTTGGAGCGCCGGATCGTTATCCCTCCATAAATTGCGCAGCCATGCTCTGGCATCCCCATGCAAATAAGACATGATGAACCCCACTTTCTCTTGCTCATCTCTAAAATCTTTACTCAGCAGTTGCAGTGCACACAGTACGTCTGCTTTAAAATTGGGATACTGTTGCAGGTTCCCATCGAAGTGAGAGACCAGACCGCCTGTGCGTCTCCCCAACCCAATCCCCTCTGGTTTGGGTGTCTGTTGCCCTTGCTTCGTAAGCACTTCCAACCTGACCTGGAGATCCCTGTAGGCGGCAGCTGCGTCCTCCTCTCTCTTCCTGGATGCGAGAGCCTCGGCATTCAGCTGTGACACTGCTTCTCTGAGTTCCGCTATCTGCTGTTCAGCCGTCATGTCGGCTGCCGTTCGTGAGCTCACTAGTAGGCACCTGCTTCTCTCCTCTCCTCGAGGCTGTAGATGCCCACAATACAAGAGACGGAGCTTACTGTCAGGGTTGCTTCAAGATCCTAGCTCACAGAGGATCACGCTAGCCAACGGTCATTAAGTAAAAGTCTTTATTGAGTTACAGTTTCCATTCTCAAGCTGCTGCGTGCAACCCTACGTCTAGTAGCTAGATCGGCGAAGCTCCGTCTGAATCTCCGCCCCTCGTACACCAACTTAATATCCTAGCCCTGCTCCACCTTTTCCGCCTGACTGTTCTTCTCTGGGTCCCTCTGCCCCCCTGGGTCTCTTCCTTCCGGGATTCTTCGGACGCTGACCCCCCGGACTCTCCTGTCTCCTTGCGCCGGGCTTTAGGACCCGGCTCTCTTTCCGGGCTGCCTACTGCGCCTCCTTCCTGTGCATTTGAACTTGGCGCGCGCGCCCAACCTTCCACCTTCCGTCTAACCGTTTCTTCGCTCCCAGATGGAGGTGTGGCCACCCCTGACTCGTGCCCTCCCTCCTGCTGTGAGCTGCCAGCGCTTGCCCCCTGGCTCCTTTCCTCTTCCCTGCTCTCTGGCGGTGACGCTGGACCCGATCTCCAACTGCTCTCCTCTGATTCCCCTCTGGCTCTATCTCCCTGGGGTGCCCCCCTAAACTCCCCCCTTGCCTTGGCCACTGGTGCTCCTTTCTGTGAATCCTCCGACTCACTGGAGAGACTCGGAGATCTCGGGTCGTCGTCATCGCTCATCCTTTCTTCTGCCTCCTCCCCTTCGCTCTCTGTTTCCTCCCTTGCCCTTGCCTCTGCTCCTGAACCCCTGACAGTGGGTGTGAAAAGCCAGTCGTCGAAAAAGTCTGCTGGCATCGGTCTATGTGGGAAGAGGGCATGAAACTCGTCTTTGAGCAGAGGTTCGTCCAAGGCGTAGTCCGGCACCCAACTGTTCGCACTGGCCGGGGTGCCCTCCCTGGCGAGAAAGTATTCTACCCCTTCTTCCCCCCATCTGGAATCCAAAATCTCTGTGACTTCGTTGATGCGCTCCTTCTGTGCCACTCCTGCGTGCCCTGGTCTGTCTCTGGCCGGACTCTGCGCCGTTCCGGGTTCCTGAAACCTGTGCGGTGCCTTGTAGGGAGTGAGCACCGATCTGTGGAATACCGGATGCATTCTGGAACCCTCCGGAAGCGCCAGCCTGAAGGCCACCGGGTTGACCTGCTCTTCGATTTGATAGGGCCCCAGTTGCTTATGCCCTAGTTTCTTCTTGGCCAACGACCTGGCCGGCACTGCGTGGGCTGCTAACCAGACCCAGTCCCCCACGTGTAGCTCTTCGCCAACCCTTCTGCGTTTGTCCGCTTGTACCTTGTATGCGTGCTTGGCCAGTTCCAGGTGGCGCCTCAGCTGATCGTGGACTTCCTGCAGTTCCGACGTGAACGCATCTGCCGTCTGCGGCTCCCCTTCCCCCAGCCTTTCCAGTCCCGGGAAGGTTCTGGGGTGCCTCCCGTTGTTGGCGAAGAACGGTGTGACCCCCGTGGACACGTGCTTCGTGTTGTTGTAAGCGAACTCGGCGAGCGGCAGGTAATCCACCCATGTCGCTGGCTGTTGATTTGCATAACACCTCAAGTACTGCTGCATGATGGCATTGACCCGCTCTGCTTGCCCGTTGGTTTGCGGGTGTCTCGCCGACGCCAGGTTGATCTTGACGTTCAGGAAGCCCATCAGCCGCTGCCAGAAATTTGAGATGAACTGCCGCCCCCGGTCGGACAGAATAGACCGTGGCAGACCGTGAACCTTGAACACGTGGTCTATGAACAGTTTGGCGGTTTGTTCCGCCGTGGCCACCTTCGCACACGGAATGAAATGTGCCATCTTGGAGAACAAGTCCACCACCACCAGCACTGCCGTCTTGCCCCTCGAGCTGGGCAGATCCGTGACAAAGTCCAGGGCCACCCTCTCCCAAGGTTCGGCCGGAGTTTGCAGCGGTTCCAACAGTCCGGCCGGCGGTCTAAGCACTGGCTTCGCCCTCTGGCAGGTGTCACACCTCGCCACGTAGTCCGCGACCTCCCTTCTCATTCCAGGCCACCAGAAATCCCTGGCTACTAGTTCCACCGTCTTCTCCTTGCCGAAGTGCCCTGCAGTGGGCGCGTCGTGCATCTGCTGCAGCACCTTGGCGCGAAGTTCGTCTCCCGGCACGTAGATGGCCCCTTTACGGATGAGCAATCCATCTCTCAGCTGGAAACCGTCGGCCGCTGCTTTGCCCCTTTGCACCTCTGAGATCTTTGCTTGCGCGAAGGAGTCCCCCTGCAACGCTCGTCGCACCGCCTCCAGATCCACGGTTGCCGCGGCGCACGCCCACACTGTTGGTGCGAAGATGTGCATGGCGGCCGCTGGCGTTGCTTCCTCCAGATACTGTGGCTTGCGGGAGAGAGCGTCCGCCATGATGTTGGTGTCCCCCGGGACATACTCTATTCGGAAGTCGAAGTTCGCAAAGAACTCAGCCCAACGTATCTGCCTTTGGTTCAGGAACTGTGCCGTGCGCCAGTGCTCTAGGTTCTTGTGGTCCGTGCAAACCTGCACCGTGTGCTTGGCGCCGATCAGAAAGTGCCTCCACACCTTGAACGCTGCATGAATGGCCAGCAACTCCCTGTCCCATATGGTGTAGTTCTGCTCGGACTTGCTGAGCTTCCTGGAGTAAAACGCTCCCGGTCGCCACACCCCCTGCGGGTCTTTCTGCAGCAGGACCGCCCCCACGGCTCTGTCCGAGGCGTCAGTCTCCACCCTCATCGGCTTGCTGGGGTTGACATGAAGCAGCTGCTCTTCCGACGCGAAGAGACGCTTGAGTGCCTGAAAGGACTGTTCCGCCTGCTCTGTCCAAATGAACTTCTTTTTCTTGGAGCTAAGCGTGTCAGTGATGGCCGCCGTCTGCATAGCGAAGCCCTTGATAAACTTGCGATAGAAGTTCGCAAAGCCGACAAACCGTTGGACCTCCTTCCGGTTGCGCGGGCTCTTCCAATCCAACACCGCTCGAACCTTGGCGCTGTCCATGGCGAGCCCCTTGTCAGACAGCTTGTAGCCCAGAAAATCCACCTCCGTCACGTCAAATTGGCACTTCTCCAGCTTGGCGTAGAGCCTATGGTGCTTCAGCCTGTTCAGTACTTCCTTGACGTGTTTGTCATGCTCCTGTTGCGACTCCGAAAAGATCAGGATGTCATCTAAGAAACAGACGCACGTCTTGTAGAGAAGTCCCGCCAACACGTGATGCATGAATGCTTGAAAAACGTGGGAGCCATTTTGCAATCCAAAAGGCATAACTCTATATTCGTAGGTCCCCAGTGGCGTGAACATGGCTGTTTTCCACTCGTCTCCCTCCCGCATGCGAATGAGGTTGTACGCACCTCGCAGATCCAATTTGGTGAACACTCTGCCCTTCCGCACCTTTGCGAGGAGGTCGTCAATTCGGGGCATGGGGAAGTCCGACGGCTTAGTCACACTGTTCAAGGCCCTGTAATCCACTACGAGCCTCTTTTGGGGCGTATCCCGCTTCTTAACGAAGAACACCGGGCTGCCTCCCACCGCCTTGGACTCTCGGATGAAACCGCGCTCCAAATTATGATCTATGAACTCCTTGAGTTCTTGCAGCTCGTCCTCTGACATGGAATACAGTTTCCCCTTAGGCAGCGCCGCCCCTGGCAGCAGGTCAATCTTGCAGTCATATGGCCTGTGAGGGGGTAGCCTGTCTGCCTCCTTCTCGCAGAAAACTTCCAAAAATTCTGCGTACTTGTGGGGAATCGCTTGCAGTGTGCCTAGCAGTAGCTGTGACTCCTCTTCCTCTCCTTCCTGCCTGGGCACGATGCAGTGTTCAGCACAAAAGGAAGAGCCGAAGGTCAGCTGCCTCTGGTACCAAGCCAGCGTTGGGCTGTGTTTGTCCAGCCAACTCATGCCCAACACAATGGGCGTGTCCGACAATTGAGTGACGTTGAAGCTGATGACTTCTTGGTGATTCCCAAGTCGCATCACCATCGGTGGCGTCTGCTGCACCACTTGCCCTCCTAGCAGCTCCCTGCCATCCACCGTGACCACCTGCAGGGGCAGTGTGGCCGGCAGCAACTGTATAGCATGCTGGTTGACAAAGTCCTGCCCCATAAAGTCCGCATTGCTGCCTGAGTCAATGGTGATTGGCACGTCCATGGTGATGCCATTGGGCAGCTGGAGCGACGCGGTGAGCCTCACCACTGGTTTGGGCGGGAGGGGGTTCACGGGCTGTAAAATCTCTGGGGACTGCATCATTAATACGTCTGGCTGGGCCCCAGTGCCTCTTCCTCCAGCCAGACAGCGTCGTTTCCCTGCTGTGGTTCTCCTTGCTGCGTTGCTGCAGTCGCCATTGCTGAGGCTGCAGTGAGCTTGTGGAGCCTCTGGGGACACTCTTTCGCCATATGCCCTGGCTCCTCACAGACGTAACACTTCCTGTTCCCTCTAGGAGGCTTCGCTTTCACTGCTGCTGGTGCTAGGGCTCTGGTTGCTGACTGAGCCCTGGCACCTCCAACCTCCATCGGTTCAGCTCCTCCCCCTGGCGGAGGCGTGGATTGCGTACGTGCTGCTTCTCTGGGAAAGAAGGAGGAGCCCCTGGCTGGTTCGCGCCCTCCACGCCCTTCGTCCCTGCTCCACGGACGTCCTTCCAGCCGTACCCCCACTGCCAGCGCCCTCTGCACGACCTCCTGGGTGGTCCGGGGTCTCTCCCCCCTCGCAATCTCATCTTTTACAGAGCTGTTTAGTCCCTCCCAGAAAAGGTCTCTTACAGGGGTCGCATCTCTGTCCCATTCTAGGGCACTGGCCAAGGCGAAAAAGCGGGCATGGTACTGCCGTACGCTGGCCCTTCCCTGCTTCAGTCCATGAATCTGTTGCCGAGCAAGATCCACGTCAATGCTTGATAAAAAACACGCATCCATCGCTTTAATAAAGGCATTCGCATTTTGGAGCGCCGGATCGTTATCCCTCCATAAATTGCGCAGCCATGCTCTGGCATCCCCATGCAAATAAGACATGATGAACCCCACTCTCTCTTGCTCATCTCTAAAATCTTTACTCAGCAGTTGCAGTGCACACAGTACGTCTGCTTTAAAATTGGGATACTGTTGCAGGTTCCCATCGAAGTGAGAGACCAGACCGCCTGTGCGTCTCCCCAACCCAATCCCCTCTGGTTTGGGTGTCTGTTGCCCTTGCTTCGTAAGCACTTCCAACCTGACCTGGAGATCCCTGTAGGCGGCAGCTGCGTCCTCCTCTCTCTTCCTGGATGCGAGAGCCTCGGCATTCAGCTGTGACACTGCTTCTCTGAGTTCCGCTATCTGCTGTTCAGCCGTCATGTCGGCTGCCGTTCGTGAGCTCACTCGTAGGCACCTGCTTCTCTCCTCTCCTCGAGGCTGTAGATGCCCACAATACGTGAGACGGAGCTTACTGTCAGGGTTGCTTCAAGATCCTAGCTCACAGAGGATCACGCTAGCCAACGGTCATTAAGTAAAAGTCTTTATTGAGTTACAGTTTCCATTCTCAAGCTGCTGCGTGCAACCCTACGTCTAGTAGCTAGATCGGCGAAGCTCCGTCTGAATCTCCGCCCCTCGTACACCAACTTAATATCCTAGCCCTGCTCCACCTTTTCCGCCTGACTGTTCTTCTCTGGGTCCCTCTGCCCCCCTGGGTCTCTTCCTTCCGGGATTCTTCGGACGCTGACCCCCCGGACTCTCCTGTCTCCTTGCGCCGGGCTTTAGGACCCGGCTCTCTTTCCGGGCTGCCTACTGCGCTTCCTTCCTGTGCATTTGAACTTGGCGCGCGCGCGCAACCTTCCACCTTCCGTCTAACCGTTTCTTCGCTCCCAGATGGAGGTGTGGCCACCCCTGACTCGTGCCCTCCCTCCTGCTGTGAGCTGCCAGCGCTTGCCCCCTGGCTCTTTTCCTCTTCCCTGTTCTCTGGCGGTGACGCTGGACCCGATCTCCAACTGCTCTCCTCTGATTCCCCTCTGGCTCTATCTCCCTGGGGTGCCCCCCTAAACTCCCCCCTTGCCTTGGCCACTGGTGCTCCTTTCTGTGAATCCTCCGACTCACTGGAGAGACTCGGAGATCTCGGGTCGTCGTCATCGCTCATCCTTTCTTCTGCCTCCTCCCCTTCGCTCTCTGTTTCCTTCCTTGCCCTTGCCTCTGCTCCTGAACCCCTGACAGTGTGTGTCTGCGGCTCTGGAAATTGCTTCTGCGCATGCCCAGACGCCGAAAATCACTGCGACAGCTCAGTCTGTAGAGCAGGAGACTTTCCATCTCAAAGACCTGGGTTTGAGGGGCAAAAAGATTCTTCCCTTGCAGAGGGTTGGACTACAAAAAGACCTTTGCTTTCCTGCTCTCTCCCAAACTGGGAAACTCCCAATGGAAAGTGCTCTGACCTTTCTCTTTTTCTTCATAGGGGTTTTCACACCGTACAGTATCTGCTCTCTGACCGGGCTTGGTTTAAAAGCCTCCAAATATTCCTTGGATCGAGCAGTGCTAATATTTGCTCTGCTAATCTTTCCACCAAACTGGCCAGCTTCTGGATTAAACACTGGATGAAATGCAGATTACGTTCTGTATTTAAAACAAATGTCAAATCAATAAAAAATTTTCAGGAGAAATGCTAAAAATATAATTGAGAAGAGACAATTTAAGGAAAATTCACCAGAAAGTATTCCTCTTTGTTGCGGTTAGTGGCTGTGGACATGGCATAACATTACAGTACATGACTCCACCCCCCAAGAATCATGGGAACTGTAGTTTGCCCCTAAACTATAAGTCTCAGCACAACACATGACTAGCTTATCATAGAGACCACTGCATGCAAAAACTTGTGGTGCTAGAAGATCTTGCGCCTTATATTTACCCTGGGATCCCAACCACCCCTGCCCAGGACACCAGAGTCAACTCTACGGCTGCAAATATAACATTTGAAGTGTTTAAGGTGCATTATACAAATGTGACACTAGATGGCAATTGTGAGGTTATGGCAAATTCAATATATTCTTCAAAACACCTTTTTTTTTTTTAAGTGTTTTCATTTTTTAGATTCCACCACTCACACAGGTTCAACGGAGTTGCTGTCCATCTGAAGATCATAAGGCCTTTTGTGCCTATATCAATCCCTCAGTTGGTAAAATCAAAGAAGTACAAAATACTTTACAACTCTCTCTCTCTCTCTCTCTCTCTCTCTATATATATATATATATATATAAATGTTAGAAACAAGCCTCCTTCTTCGGGAGAAGCTGGCAACTCTCCCAGGCTCCCGCCTTGGTGTCCGGTGACCTCCCTGGCTGCAATCCCCGCAGGATCCAGGCTAGGTCTCAATAGGCGACACTTCCCAGCGTGGGAAATGCACACCCCCTCCCTCCTGCTTCCCTGGCAGGGAAAAGAGATAGTCAGAAACGTCTGTTTACATCCTTTATTTCTGACTTTGCAGCACTACAGAAAACATGTCCGTTCACTTCAAAATCCAGCAAACGAGAGAGAGACTTCCTGTACATACGCAAGAGGAAGGTCTCATATTACACTCTTCACAAAGACTTTTCCAGCCTGTGAACTTCCGGGAAGCTTCTTTCCCACAGCTAGCCATATCACATGATGTCAACAAACTGGCTGTCTGCAACTGCGATAAGCTCATATTGTAACAATAAATTCCAACACACTGAGGAGCCTTTGCTGGAAGGCTGCGGGGCTATGCACTTACCTGGGAATCAAACTCACTGAACTTCAAAGAACTTCTGAGAGAATATGTATAGGATTGCACTATAAAGGCCTAAAATTTTGACCAAGACTCATGGGTTTGAGTCCCATGTTGCGTGAAAGATTCCTGCATGACCCTTGGGGTCCCTTCCAACTCTACAATTAGCGAAGTATACATCAATATAAAATAAAAATGTGCTTTTAATGAAAGGGCTTCTGCTGTGCTGTTTTTATTGCCATTATTTGGTTTTACAAGATTTTTATATGTATACACACACAGTTTTAATTCTATCAGTGTTTAATTGCTTTTTAATTGTAGATCCCCCACCCAGGTTTTAGCTTGTCTTCTTTTCATCCGTAAACTGCCTTGGGTCCCCATCAGGGGAAAAGGCAGGGTACAAATAAATGTATAATAATTATAATAATAATTTCAAACTGGGCATTTTTTGTTTTCAATATACAATGCTGGCAAGAGAGAAAGGCCACCCATAACTTAGAGTGCAGAGGTGAAACAAGCATATGATCCCCCAATGAGGGGTGTCATAGAAATTTAATAAAATTAGTTTAATCAATGTAATAATAACATTGCCTTGACCTGCTTGGCTGAAAAATCTTGCATGGCTTCTGGAAAACCCAGTGGAGGCTGTAGCTGAACTGGGGGGGGGGGGCACATGCAAACACCTGGCCCATTGTCCCAGGCCTCCTTGCCACTGACATCCTTTCACCCATAATGCTGTGACCTCCAGGTGCTTGGGTCCCTTAGAAACACTGGTGAGGTGAGCTTTCATTTTCTTTTCCCACTGAGGATTGGAAAGAGTTGAAAGATTAGAAATATTTGAAAAAGATGGAGAAGAAGATCCGATACGACCATTAAAGCTAGCTGCCTCTGGTTGCTAACTTTTATTTTGGCAGATCATTATCAAATGGCCCTGGCTTCTTTTTTTAAAGTTTACAAAATAATAATAATAATAATAATAATAATAATAATAATCAGATGATGGGCTTATTTCCAATTGTTGTTTTGGGGGATAGAATGCACATTCACCCAAAAACCGCAGAGTTAAATGTTTGTTATCAGCCCAAATCAAGCATAGGTGTTTTGGTTCCATCTCAATAGAAAGAGGACGAACAAGCTTTAATTGTGCTATCGGTGTTCATTCACCCACAAATAGCAAAGCAAAGTGTAATAAGTCTAAACTAGGCAAAAGAGGTTGCTTTGCGTTCCAACTACATAGAAAGAAGAATCTTGGATTTCGCTTATTTCAAGTTGTGTTCTTTGGTGTTTATGCAACATTAACCCAGAAATCGCAAAAGGTATGTAATGAGACCAAAATAACAAAACACCCTCTTTTCACTTTCATATGCGTAGAAAGAAGACGAATAAGGTTTGATTTCAATTCGCATGGTGTTTTTTCGGTGTGCACCAGAATCGCCCCAAACAAAGCAAAAAGGAGTTTTGGGTTCCATCTACACAAAAAGATCATAAAACTATGTGCTTATTTCAAATTGATGTTTTTGCAGTGTTTTTGCACATTCACCAAGAAATCGCAGAGTGAAACGTTTGTTATCAGCCCAATTCCTGCATAGCTGTTTTGGTTCTATCGCAATAGAAAGTGGACAAATCAGCTTTGATTTTTCTTTCTTTGTTCATTCACCCACAAATAGCAAAGCAAAGTGTAATAAGTCTAAACACGGCAAAACAGGTTATTTTGGATTCCAACTACATAGAAAGAAGAATCTTGGATTTCGCTTATTTCAAGTTGTTTTCTTTGGTGTTAATGCAACATTAACCCAGAAATCACAAAAGGTATGTAATGAGACCAAAATAACAAAACACCGTCTTTTCGCTTCCACATGCGTTGAAAGAAGACGAATAAGCTTTGATTGGGCTTATTTCAATTGGAATGGTGTTGTTTGGGTGTGCACCAGAATCACCCCCAACCAAAGCAAAAAGGCGTTTTGGGTTCCATCTGCATAAAAGTAGATGTTAAAGCTCTGATTGGGGTTATTTCAAATTGGTGTTTTTGGGGTTAGAATGCACATTCACCCAGAAATCGCAGACTGAAATGTTTGTTATCAGCCCAATTCATGCATCGGTGTTTTGGTTCCATCGCAATAGAAGGTGGATGAATCAGCTTTGATTTTTCTTTCTTTGTTCATTCACCAACAAATAGCAAAGCAAAGTGTAATAAGTCTAAACTACGCAAAACAGGTTGTTTTGTGTTCCAAGTACGTAGAAAGAAGAACTTTGGATTTCGGTTATTTCAAGTTGTGTTCTTTGGTGTTAATGCAACATTAGCCCAGAAATCGCAAAAAGTATGTAATGAGACCAAAATAGCAAAACACCGTCTTTTCGCTTCCATATCCGTAGAAAGAAGACGAATAAGGTTTGATTTGGCTTATTTCAATTCGCATGGCGTTTTTTGGGTGTGCACCAGAATCGCCCCAAACAAAGCAAAAAGTTTTGGGTTCCATCTACACAAAAATATCATAAAACTATGTGCTTATTTCAAATTGGTGTTTTTGCAGTGTTTTTGCACATTCACCAAGAAATCGCAGTGAAACGTTTGTTATCAGCCCAATTCCTGCATAGCTGTTTTGGTTCTATCGCAATAGAAAGTGGACAAATCAGCTTTGATTTTTCTTTCTTTGTTCATTCACCCACAAATAGCAAAGCAAAGTGTAATAAGTCTAAACACGGCAAAACAGGTTATTTTGGATTCCAACTACATAGAAAGAAGAATCTTGGATTTCGCTTATTTCAAGTTGTGTTCTTTGGTGTTAATGCAACATTAACCCAGAAATCGCAAAAGGTATGTAATGAGACCAAAATAACAAAATACCATCTTTTCACTTCCATATGCGTGGAAAGAAGACGAATAAGCTATGATTGGGCTTATTTCAATTGGCATGGTGTTGTTTGGGTGTGCACCAGAATCACCCCCAACCAAAGCAGAAAGGCGTTCTGGGTGCCATCTGCATAATAGTACATATTAAAGCTCTGATTGGGGTTATTTCAAATTGGTGTTTTTGGGGTTAGAATGCACATTCACCCAGAAATCCCACACTGAAATCTTTATCAGCCCAATTCATGCATAGGTGTTTTGGTTCCATGGCAATAGAAAGTGGACGAATCTGATTTTTCTTTCTTTGTTCATTCACCCACAAATAGCAAAGTGTAATAAGTCTAAACTATGCAAAAGAGGTTGTTTTGCGTTCCAAGTACGTAGAAAGAAGAATTTTGGATTTCGCTTATTTCAAGTTGTGTTCTTTGGTGTTAGTGCAATATTAACCCAGAAATCGCAAAAAGTATGTAATGAGACCAAAATAACAAAACATGGTCTTTTTGCTTCCATATGCGTAGAAAGACGAATAAGCTTTGATTGGGCTTAATTCAATTCGCATGGTGGTTTTTGGGTGTGCACCAGAGTAGCCCCCAACCAAAGCAAAAAGGCGTTTTGGGTTCCATCTGCATAAAAGTAGATGTTAAAGCTCTGATTGGGGTTATTTCAAATTGGTGTTTTTGGGGTTAGAATGCACATTCACCCAGAAATCGCAGACTGAAATGTTTGTTATCAGCCCAATTCATGCATAGGTGTTTTGGTTCCATCGCAATAGAAAGTGGACGAATCAGCTTTGATTTTTCTTTCTTTGTTCATTCACCCACAAATAGCAAAGTGTAATAAGTCTAAACTATGCAAAAGAGGTTGTTTTGCGTTCCAAGTACGTAGAAAGAAGAATTTTGGATTTTGCTTATTCCAAGTTGTGTTCTTTGGTGTTAATGCTACATTAACCCAGAAATCGCAAAAAGTATGTAATGAGACCAAAATAACAAAACACGGTCTTTTCGCTTCCATATGCGTAGAAAGACGAATAAGCCTTGATTGGGCTTATTTCAATTCGCATGGTTGTTTTTGGGTGTGCACCAGAGTAGCCCCCAACCAAAGCAAAAAGGAGTTTTGGGTTCCATCTACACAAAAAGAAGATCATAAAACTATGTGCTTCTTTCAAATTGGTGTTTTTGCTGTGTTTTTGCACATTCACCAAGAAATCGCAGTGAAACGTTTGTTATCAGCCCAATTCATGCATAGCTGTTTTGGTTGTATCGCAATAGAAAGTGGACAAATCAGCTTTGATTTTTCTTAATTTATTTATTCACCCACAAATAGCAAAGCAAAGTGTAATAAGTCTAAACAAGGCAAAACAGGTTATTTTGGATTCCAACTACATAGAAGAATCTTGGATTTCGCTTATTTCAAGTTGTGTTCTTTGGTGTTAATGCAACATTAACCCAGAAATCGCAAAAGGTATGTAATGAGACCAAAATAACAAAATACCGTCTTTTCACTTCCATATGCGTTGAAAGAAGACGAATAAGCTATGATTGCGCTTATTTCAATTGGCATGGTGTTATTTGGGTGTGCACCAGAATCACCCCAAACAAAGCAAAAAGGCGTTTTGGGTTCCATCTGCATAAAAGTAGATGTTAAAGCTCTGATTGGGGTTATTTCAAATTGGTGTTTTTGGGGTTAGAATGCACATTCACCCAGAAATCGCAGACTGAAATGTTTGTTATCAGCCCAATTCATGCATAGGTGTTTTGTTTCCATCGCAATAGAAAGTGGACGAATCAGCTTTGATTTTTCTTTCTTTGTTCATTCACCCACAAATAGCAAAGTGTAATAAGTCTAAACTATGCAAAAGAGGTTGTTTTGGATTCCAAGTACGTAGAAAGAAGAATCTTGGATTTCGCTTATTTCAAGTTGTGTTCTTTGGTGTTAATGCAACATTAACCCAGAAATCGCAAAAGGTATGTAATGAGACCAAAATAACAAAATACCGTCTTTTCACTTCCATATGCGTGGAAAGAAGACGAATAAGCTATGATTGCGCTTATTTCAATTGGCATGGTGCTGTTTGGGTGTGCACCAGAATCACCCCCAACCAAAGCAAAAAGGCGTTTTGGGTTCCATCTGCCTAAAAGTAGATGTTAAAGCTCTGATTGGGGTTATTTCAAATTGGTGTTTTTGGGGTTAGAATGCACATTCACCCAGAAATCCCACACTGAAATCTTTGTTATCAGCCCAATTCATGCATAGGTGTTTTGTTTCCATCGCAATAGAAAGTGGATGAATCAGCTTTGATTTTTCTTTCTTTGTTCATTCACCCACAAATAGCAAAGTGTAATAAGTCTAAACTATGCAAAAGAGGTTGTTTTGCGTTCCAAGTACGTAGAAAGAAGAATTTTGGATTTCGCTTATTTCAAGTTGTGTTCTTTGGTGTTAATGCAACATTAACCCAGAAATCGCAAAAAGAATGAATGAGACCAAAATAACAAAAGATGGCCTTTTCGCTTCCATATGCGTAGAAAGACGAATAAGCTTTGATTGGGCTTATTTCAATTCGCATGGTGGTTTTTGGGTGTGCACCAGAGTAGCCCCCAACCAAAGCAAAAAGGCGTTTTGGGTTCCATCTGCTTAAAAGTAGATGTTAAAGCTCTGATTGGGGTTATTTCAAATTGGTGTTTTTGGGGTTAGAATGCACATTCACCCAGAAATCGCCGACTGAAATGTTTGTTATCAGCCCAATTCATGCATAGGTGTTTTGGTTCCATCGCAATAGAAAGTGGACGAATCAGCTTTGATTTTTCTTTCTTTGTTCATTCACCCACAAATAGCAAAGTGTAATAAGTCTAAACTATGCAAAAGAGGTTGTTTTGCGTTCCAACTACATAGAAAGAAGAATTTTGGATTTCGCTTATTTCAAGTTGTGTTCTTTGGTGTTAATGCAACATTAACCCAGAAATCGCAAAAAGTATGTAATGAGACCAAAATAACAAAAGATGGTCTTTTCGCTTCCATATGCGTAGAAAGACGAATAAGCTTTGATTGGGCTTATTTCAATTCGCATGGTGGTTTTTGGGTGTGCACCAGAGTAGCCCCCAACCAAAGCAAAAAGACGTTTTGGGTTCCATCTGCATAAAAGTAGATGTTAAAGCTCTGATTGGGGTTATTTCAAATTGGTGTTTTTGGGGTTAGAATGCACATTCACCCAGAAATCGCAGACTGAAATGTTTGTTATCAGCCCAATTCATGCATCGGTGTTTTGGTTCCATCGCAATAGAAAGTGGACGAATCAGCTTTGATTTTTCTTTCTTTGTTCATTCACCCACAAATAGCAAAGTGTAATAAGTCTAAACTATGCAAAAGAGGTTGTTTTGCGTTCCAACTACATAGAAAGAAGAATTTTGGATTTCGCTTATTTCAAGTTGTGTTCTTTGGTGTTAATGCAACATTAACCCAGAAATCGCAAAAAGTATGTAATGAGACCAAAATAACAAAACACGGTCTTTTCGCTTCCATATGCGTAGAAAGACGAATAAGCCTTGATTGGGCTTATTTCAATTCGCATGGTTGTTTTTGGGTGTGCACCAGAGTAGCCCCCAACCAAAGCAAAAAGGAGTTTTGGGTTCCATCTACACAAAAAGAAGATCATAAAACTATGTGTGTCAGAGACTGCAGTCTCTGACAATGTGCTTCTTTCAAATTGGTGTTTTTGCGGTGTTTTTGCACATTCACCAAGAAATCGCAGTGAAACGTTTGTTATCAGCCCAATTCATGCATAGCTGTTTTGGTTGTATCGCAATAGAAAGTGGACAAACCAGCTTTGATTTTTCTTAATTTATTTATTCACCCACAAATAGCAAAGCAAAGTGTAATAAGTCTAAACAAGGCAAAACAGGTTATTTTGGATTCCAACTACATAGAAGAATCTTGGATTTCGCTTATTTCAAGTTGTGTTCTTTGGTGTTAATGCAACATTAACCCAGAAATCGCAAAAGGTATGTAATGAGACCAAAATAACAAAATACCATCTTTTCACTTCCATATGCGTGGAAAGAAGACGAATAAGCTATGATTGGGCTTATTTCAATTGGAATGGTGTTGTTTGGGTGTGCACCAGAATCACCCCCAACCAAAGCAGAAAGGCGTTCTGGGTGCCATCTGCATAATAGTACATATTAAAGCTCTGATTGGGGTTATTTCAAATTGGTGTTTTTGGGGTTAGAATGCACATTCACCCAGAAATCCCACACTGAAATCTTTATCAGCCCAATTCATGCATAGGTGTTTTGGTTCCATCGCAATAGAAAGTGGACGAATCTGATTTTTCTTTCTTTGTTCATTCACCCACAAATAGCAAAGTGTAATAAGTCTAAACTATGCAAAAGAGGTTGTTTTGCGTTCCAAGTACGTAGAAAGAAGAATTTTGGATTTCGCTTATTTCAAGTTGTGTTCTTTGGTGTTAGTGCAATATTAACCCAGAAATCGCAAAAAGTATGTAATGAGACCAAAATAACAAAACATGGTCTTTTTGCTTCCATATGCGTAGAAAGACGAATAAGCTTTGATTGGGCTTATTTCAATTCGCATGGTGGTTTTTGGGTGTGCACCAGAGTAGCCCCCAACCAAAGCAAAAAGGCGTTTTGGGTTCCATCTGCATAAAAGTAGATGTTAAAGCTCTGATTGGGGTTATTTCAAATTGGTGTTTTTGGGGTTAGAATGCACATTCACCCAGAAATCGCAGACTGAAATGTTTGTTATCAGCCCAATTCATGCATAGGTGTTTTGGTTCCATCGCAATAGAAAGTGGACGAATCAGCTTTGATTTTTCTTTCTTTGTTCATTCACCCACAAATAGCAAAGTGTAATAAGTCTAAACTATGCAAAAGAGGTTGTTTTGCGTTCCAAGTACGTAGAAAGAAGAATTTTGGATTTTGCTTATTCCAAGTTGTGTTCTTTGGTGTTAATGCTACATTAACCCAGAAATCGCAAAAAGTATGTAATGAGACCAAAATAACAAAACACGGTCTTTTCGCTTCCATATGCGTAGAAAGACGAATAAGCCTTGATTGGGCTTATTTCAATTCGCATGGTTGTTTTTGGGTGTGCACCAGAGTAGCCCCCAACCAAAGCAAAAAGGAGTTTTGGGTTCCATCTACACAAAAAGAAGATCATAAAACTATGTGCTTCTTTCAAATTGGTGTTTTTGCTGTGTTTTTGCACATTCACCAAGAAATCGCAGTGAAACGTTTGTTATCAGCCCAATTCATGCATAGCTGTTTTGGTTGTATCGCAATAGAAAGTGGACAAATCAGCTTTGATTTTTCTTAATTTATTTATTCACCCACAAATAGCAAAGCAAAGTGTAATAAGTCTAAACAAGGCAAAACAGGTTATTTTGGATTCCAACTACATAGAAGAATCTTGGATTTCGCTTATTTCAAGTTGTGTTCTTTGGTGTTAATGCAACATTAACCCAGAAATCGCAAAAGGTATGTAATGAGACCAAAATAACAAAATACCGTCTTTTCACTTCCATATGCGTTGAAAGAAGACGAATAAGCTATGATTGCGCTTATTTCAATTGGCATGGTGTTATTTGGGTGTGCACCAGAATCACCCCAAACAAAGCAAAAAGGCGTTTTGGGTTCCATCTGCATAAAAGTAGATGTTAAAGCTCTGATTGGGGTTATTTCAAATTGGTGTTTTTGGGGTTAGAATGCACATTCACCCAGAAATCGCAGACTGAAATGTTTGTTATCAGCCCAATTCATGCATAGGTGTTTTGTTTCCATCGCAATAGAAAGTGGACGAATCAGCTTTGATTTTTCTTTCTTTGTTCATTCACCCACAAATAGCAAAGTGTAATAAGTCTAAACTATGCAAAAGAGGTTGTTTTGGATTCCAAGTACGTAGAAAGAAGAATCTTGGATTTCGCTTATTTCAAGTTGTGTTCTTTGGTGTTAATGCAACATTAACCCAGAAATCGCAAAAGGTATGTAATGAGACCAAAATAACAAAATACCGTCTTTTCACTTCCATATGCGTGGAAAGAAGACGAATAAGCTATGATTGCGCTTATTTCAATTGGCATGGGGCTGTTTGGGTGTGCACCAGAATCACCCCCAACCAAAGCAAAAAGGCGTTTTGGGTTCCATCTGCATAAAAGTAGATGTTAAAGCTCTGATTGGGGTTATTTCAAATTGGTGTTTTTGGGGTTAGAATGCACATTCACCCAGAAATCCCACACTGAAATCTTTGTTATCAGCCCAATTCATGCATAGGTGTTTTGTTTCCATCGCAATAGAAAGTGGATGAATCAGCTTTGATTTTTCTTTCTTTGTTCATTCACCCACAAATAGCAAAGTGTAATAAGTCTAAACTATGCAAAAGAGGTTGTTTTGCGTTCCAAGTACGTAGAAAGAAGAATTTTGGATTTCGCTTATTTCAAGTTGTGTTCTTTGGTGTTAATGCAACATTAACCCAGAAATCGCAAAAAGAATGAATGAGACCAAAATAACAAAAGATGGCCTTTTCGCTTCCATATGCGTAGAAAGACGAATAAGCTTTGATTGGGCTTATTTCAATTCGCATGGTGGTTTTTGGGTGTGCACCAGAGTAGCCCCCAACCAAAGCAAAAAGGCGTTTTGGGTTCCATCTGCTTAAAAGTAGATGTTAAAGCTCTGATTGGGGTTATTTCAAATTGGTGTTTTTGGGGTTAGAATGCACATTCACCCAGAAATCGCCGACTGAAATGTTTGTTATCAGCCCAATTCATGCATAGGTGTTTTGGTTCCATCGCAATAGAAAGTGGACGAATCAGCTTTGATTTTTCTTTCTTTGTTCATTCACCCACAAATAGAAAAGTGTAATAAGTCTAAACTATGCAAAAGAGGTTGTTTTGCGTTCCAACTACATAGAAAGAAGAATTTTGGATTTCGCTTATTTCAAGTTGTGTTCTTTGGTGTTAATGCAACATTAACCCAGAAATCGCAAAAAGTATGTAATGAGACCAAAATAACAAAAGATGGTCTTTTCGCTTCCATATGCGTAGAAAGACGAATAAGCTTTGATTGGGCTTATTTCAATTCGCATGGTGGTTTTTGGGTGTGCACCAGAGTAGCCCCCAACCAAAGCAAAAAGACGTTTTGGGTTCCATCTGCATAAAAGTAGATGTTAAAGCTCTGATTGGGGTTATTTCAAATTGGTGTTTTTGGGGTTAGAATGCACATTCACCCAGAAATCGCAGACTGAAATGTTTGTTATCAGCCCAATTCATGCATAGGTGTTTTGGTTCCATCGCAATAGAAAGTGGACGAATCAGCTTTGATTTTTCTTTCTTTGTTCATTCACCCACAAATAGCAAAGTGTAATAAGTCTAAACTATGCAAAAGAGGTTGTTTTGCGTTCCAACTACATAGAAAGAATTTTGGATTTCGCTTATTTCAAGTTGTGTTCTTTGGTGTTAATGCAACATTAACCCAGAAATCGCAAAAAGTATGTAATGAGACCAAAATAACAAAACACGGTCTTTTCGCTTCCATATGCGTAGAAAGACGAATAAGCCTTGATTGGGCTTATTTCAATTCGCATGGTTGTTTTTGGGTGTGCACCAGAGTAGCCCCCAACCAAAGCAAAAAGGAGTTTTGGGTTCCATCTACACAAAAAGAAGATCATAAAACTATGTGTGTCAGAGACTGCAGTCTCTGACAATGTGCTTCTTTCAAATTGGTGTTTTTGCGGTGTTTTTGCACATTCACCAAGAAATCGCAGTGAAACGTTTGTTATCAGCCCAATTCATGCATAGCTGTTTTGGTTGTATCGCAATAGAAAGTGGACAAATCAGCTTTGATTTTTCTTAATTTATTTATTCACCCACAAATAGCAAAGCAAAGTGTAATAAGTCTAAACAAGGCAAAACAGGTTATTTTGGATTCCAACTACATAGAAAGAAGAATCTTGGATTTCGCTTATTTCAAGTTGTGTTCTTTGTGTTAATGCAACATTAACCCAGAAATCGCAAAAGGTATGTAATGAGACCAAAATAACAAAATACCGTCTTTTCACTTCCATATGCGTGGAAAGAAGACGAATAAGCTATTTGCGCTTATTTCAATTGGCATGCTGTTGTTTGGGTGTGCACCAGAATCACCCCCAACCAAAGCAAAAAGGCGTTTTGGGTTCCATCTGCATAAAAGTGATGTTAAAGCTCTGATTGGGGTTATTTCAAATTGGTGTTTTTGGGGTTAGAATGCACATTCACCCAGAAATCGCACTGAAATGTTTGTTATCAGCCCAATTCATGCATCGGTGTTTTGGTTCCATCGCAATAGAAAGTGGACGAATCAGCTTTGATTTTTCTTTCTTTGTTCATTCACCCACAAATAGCAAAGTGTAATAAGTCTAAACTATGCAAAAGAGGTTGTTTTGCGTTCCAAGTACGTAGAAAGAAGAATTTTGGATTTCGCTTATTCCAAGTTGTGTTCTTTGGTGTTAATGCAACATTAACCCAGAAATCGCAAAAAGTATGTAATGAGACCAAAATAAAAAAAAAAAACGGTCTTTTCGCTTCCATATGCGTAGAAAGACGAATAAGCTTTGATTGGGCTTATTTCAATTCGCATGGTGGTTTTTGGGTGTGCACCAGAGTAGCCCCCAACCAAAGCAAAAAGGAGTTTTGGGTTCCATCTACACAAAAAGAAGATCATAAAACTATGTGCTTCTTTCAAATTGGTGTTTTTGCGGTGTTTTTGCACATTCACCAAGAAATCGCAGAGTAAAACGTTTGTTATCAGCCCAATTCATGCATAGCTGTTTTGGTTGTATCGCAATAGAAAGTTGACAAATCAGATTTGATTTTTCTTAATTTATTTATTCACCCACAAATAGCAAAGCAAAGTGTAATAAGTCTAAACAAGGCAAAACAGGTTATTTTGGATTCCAACTACATAGAAAGAAGAATCTTGGATTTCGCTTATTTCAAGTTGTGTTCTTTGGTGTTAATGCAACATTAACCCAGAAATCGCAAAAGGTATGTAATGAGACCAAAATAACAAAATACCGTCTTTTCACTTCCATATGCGTGGAAAGAAGACGAATAAGCTATGATTGCGCTTATTTCAATTGGCATGGTGTTGTTTGGGTGTGCACCAGAATCACCCCCAACCAAAGCAAAAAGGCGTTTTGGGTTCCATCTGCATAAAAGTGATGGTAAAGCTCTGATTGGGGTTATTTCAAATTGGTGTTTTTGGGGTTAGAATGCACATTCACCCAGAATTCCCACACTGAAATCTTTGTTATCAGCCCAATTCATGCATAGGTGTTTTGTTTCCATCGCAATAGAAAGTGGACGAATCAGCTTTGATTTTTCTTTCTTTGTTCATTCACCCACAAATAGCAAAGTGTAATAAGTCTAAACTATGCAAAAGAGGTTGTTTTGGATTCCAAGTACGTAGAAAGAAGAATCTTGGATTTCGCTTATTTCAAGTTGTGTTCTTTGGTGTTAATGCAACATTAACCCAGAAATCGCAAAAAGTATGTAATGAGACCAAAATAACAAAATACCGTCTTTTCACTTCCATATGCGTGGAAAGAAGACGAATAAGCTATGATTGCGCTTATTTCAATTGGCATGGTGTTGTTTGGGTGTGCACCAGAATCACCCCCAACCAAAGCAAAAAGGAGGTTTGGGTTCCATCTGCATAAAAGTGATGTTAAAGCTCTGATTGGGGTTATTTCAAATTGGTGTTTTTTTGGGGTTAGAATGCACATTCACCCAGAAATCGCAGACTGAAATGTTTGTTATCAGCCCAATTCATGCATAGGTGTTTTTTTTCCATCGCAATAGAAAGTGGACGAATCAGCTTTGATTTTTCTTTCTTTGTTCATTCACCCACAAATAGCAAAGTGTAATAAGTCTAAACTATGCAAAAGAGGTTGTTTTGCGTTCCAAGTACGTAGAAAGAAGAATTTTGGATTTCGCTTATTTCAAGTTGTGTTCTTTGGGGTTAATGCAACATTAACCCAGAAATCGCAAAAAGTATGTAATGAGACCAAAATAACAAAACATGGTCTTTTCGCTTCCATATGCGTAGAAAGACGAATAAGCTTTGATTGGGCTTATTTCAATTCGCATGGTGGTTTTTGGGTGTGCACCAGAGTAGCCCCCAACCAAAGCAAAAAGGAGTTTTGGGTTCCATCTGCATAAAAGTAGATGTTAAAGCTCTGATTGGGGTTATTTCAAATTGGTGTTTTTGGGGTTAGAATGCACATTCACCCAGAAATCGCCGACTGAAATGTTTGTTATCAGCCCAATTCATGCATAGGTGTTTTGGTTCCATCGCAATAGAAAGTGGACGAATCAGCTTTGATTTTTCTTTCTTTGTTCATTCACCCACAAATAGCAAAGTGTAATAAGTCTAAACTATGCAAAAGAGGTTGTTTTGCGTTCCAAGTACGTAGAAAGAAGAATTTTGGATTTCGCTTATTCCAAGTTGTGTTCTTTGGTGTTAATGCAACATTAACCCAGAAATCGCAAAAAGTATGTAATGAGACCAAAATAACAAAACACGGTCTTTTCGCTTCCATATGCGTAGAAAGACGAATAAGCCTTGATTGGGCTTATTTCAATTCGCATGGTTGTTTTTGGGTGTGCACCTGAGTAGCCCCCAACCAAAGCAAAAAGGAGTTTTGGGTTCCATCTACACAAAAAGAAGATCATAAAACTATGTGCTTCTTTCAAATTGGTTTTTTTGCGGTGTTTTTGCACATTCACCAAGAAATCGCACAGTGAAACGTTGGTTATCAGCCCAATTCATGCATAGCTGTTCTGGTTCTATCGCAATAGAAAGTGGACAAATCAGCTTTGATTTTTCTTAATTTATTTATTCACCCACAAATAGCAAAGTGTAATAAGTCTAAACAAGGCAAAACAGGTTATTTTGGATTCCAAGTACATAGAAAGAAGAATCTTGGATTTCGCTTATTTCAAGTTGTGTTCTTTGGTGTTAATGCAACATTAACCCAGAAATCGCAAAAGGTATGTAATGAGACCAAAATAGCAAAACACCGTCTTTTCGCTTCCGTATGCGTAGAAAGAAGACGAATAAGGTTTCATTTGGCTTATTTCAATTCGCATGGTGTTTTTTGGGTGTGCACCAGAATCGCCCCAAACAAAGCAAAAAGGAGTTTTGGGTTCCATCTACACAAAAAGATCATAAAACTATGTGCTTATTTCAAATTGGTGTTTTTGCGGTGTTTTTGCACATTCACCAAGAAATCGCAGAGTGAAACGTTTGTTATCAGCCCAATTCATGCATAGCTGTTTTGCACTTTCGCAATAGAAAGTGAACAAATCAGCTTTGATTTTTCTTAATTTATTCATTCACCCACAAATAGCAAAGCAAAGTGTAATAAGTCTAAACAAGGCAAAACAGATTATTTTGGATTCCAACTACATAGAAAGAAGAATCTTGGATTTCGCTTATTTCAAGTTGTGTTCTTTGGTGTGAATGCAACATTAACCCAGAAATCGCAAAAAGTATGTAATGAGACCAAAATAGCAAAACACCGTCTTTTCGCTTCCATATGCGTAGAAAGAAGACGAATAAGCTTTGATTTGGCTTATTTCAATTCGCATCGTGGTTTTTGGGTATGCACCAGAATCGCCCCAAACAAAGCAAAAAGGAGTTTTGGGTTCCATGTACACAAAAAGATCATAAAACTATGTGCTTATTTCAAATTGGTGTTTTTGCACATTCACCAAGAATTCGCAGAGTGAAATGTTTGTTATCAGCCCATTTCATGCATCGGTGTTTTGGTTCCATCGCAATAGAAAGTGGATGAATCAGCTTTGATTTTTCTTTTCTTTGTTCATTCACCCACAAATAGCAGGTAGCTTGATTCTGGACTGTGTCACTTCCATGGGTAGGCATGACATCATATTTTTTGAATGCTCTAACAAAATACCTCCCTTCCTGTGTAAGCATATATGAGATGCGCAGAACTCTATGCGCGCGCAGAGTCGCTCTCTCCTGCAAGCGAGAAGGCCGGCCCCCACCTTCGCGCGTGTTGCTGTTGTGGTCGCGCGTTAGGCAGGGGCCGCAAGCTGCAGTTCCTCGCCCACGAGAGGCTCCGTTTGGCTTCCGCAGCCCACCCGCACCATCCCTCCGCAAAGGGGCACGAGAGGAAGGCCACTGGGGGAGAAAGGCAGGTGAGGGCGGGGCGGGGGGCAGGGCTGCACCCTGGGGAGAGCGGGGTCGAGAGAGAGCGGCTGGGAGAAAGAGAGAGGGCCAGCCTGGCTCGGCACGTCTCTGCTGGCCCAGCGTCGCAGCGCCTCTTCCCCCCTTTCCCCTCCCCTTCCTGTCCTCTTGCCTCTCCTCCGCTGGCACCTCCTTCCGGTACTCCTGCCCTCGCCCAACATGGCGGCAGCACAGCCTCTTCCGCCCAGTTCCCTCTCCTTCCTGTCCTCTTGCCTCTCCTGTGGCACCTCCTTCCGGTACCCCTGACCTCGCTCAACATGGCGGCAGCACAGCCCAAAATGGCGGCACTAGAAGAAAGCCACTGGGGGAGAAAAGAGCGGCTGGGAGAAAGAGAGAGGGCCAGCCTGGCTCGGCACGTCTCTGCTGGCCCAGCGTCGCAGCGCCTCTTCCGCCCTTTCCCCTCCCTTTCCGCTCGTCTCTCCTCCGGTTGGAACCTCCTTCCGGTATCCCTGCCCTCGCCCATTTCCCTCCCCTTCCTGTCCTCTTGCCTCTCCTCCGGCGGCCCCTCCTTCCGATACCCCTGCCCGCGCCCAACATGGTGACAGCGCAGCCTCTTCAGCCCTTCCGAGCTAGGAGTGCAGAAAAAGGTGAAACTGCCATGAAAAGGAGGAGTGAGTGTGTGAGTGAGCGAGAGAGAGAGAGAGAGACAGGGAGCATCCTAGAATGGTAGAGAGGGAATGGTAGAGATGGAAGGGAACCCAAGGGTCATCTAGTCCAACCCTCTGTAAAGAAGCTCAGAGCTACAATTCCCAGGTCTTCTTTGGGAATTCTATGGGAATTGAGAGTTTCTAAATTCATGAGCATTCATGAGCATCCACTCATGTTTTTACCTTTTATTGAAAGTGGCCACAAGTGACTTGGGAAACGCAGCCAGATGGGTGGAGTATAAATAATATAATTATATTGCTCCTGCTGCTGTTCTTCTCTTACTCAAACCCAACCCTATCCCAAACCTTAACCTTAATGCTCACCCTAACTCAAACCTAACCCTCACCCTAGCGCTCACTAATATTAACTTAAACCCAACCCTATGCCGAACCTTAACCCTAACCCAAACTTAAGCCTAAACCTAAACCTAAGCCTAATTTAACCCTAAACCTAACCTTAACCCTGATTCTAATTTAAACCTAACTCTTAACTTAACCCTAACCCTGATTGTAATCATTACCCTAACCCTGGCCCTAACCCTAACTCAAACCCAACCCTAACCCTAATGGTGCAAGAAGTATCTGTGGTTTAGGGGGTAAGGGGTGTCCTACAGTTTAGGAGTTAGGGTCAGGTTGGGGGTAGGGTTTAGGGTTACGGTATAAGGTTAGGGTGGACTGGGACAAGGATGGTGCTGTGGTCTAAACCACAGGGCCTAGGGCTTGCCAATCAGAAGGTCCGTGGTTCATATCCCCACGACAGGGTGAGCTCCCATTGCTCGGTCCCTGCTCCTGCCAACCTAGCAGATTGAAAGCACGTCAAGTGCAAGTAGATAAATAGGTACCACTCCGGCAGGAAGGTAAATGGCGTTTCCATGTGCTGCTCTGGTTCGCCAGAAGCGGCTTTGTCATGCTGTCCACATGACTCGGAAGCTGTCTGCAGACAAACGCTGGCTCCCTCAGCCAGTAAAGCGAGATGAGTGCCGCAACCCCAGAGTCAGGGGCCAGGGCCACAGCAAGGTCCTCCTATAGGCTCAATTTGCAAACTAAATCAGGAACTCTGCATCTGCAGTTTGTGAAGGGATGAAGAAAAGAAACCTGCACAGAACTATGCAGTTAAGGTCAACTGTTATCTGGCCCTCAGTTGACTATTGGTATGGGATAGAGCATCCCATTCCGGTCACTGAATGGGCAAAGTGCTTTGATGGGCATATGATGGGCTGCTTTGTGTGGAGGGAATTGGAGCTTAGATTTGTCATGGAACCCTTATCAGGGAAGGTGGATCTGTGCCTTGAACTGGTTTGATTGAGTTTGGGATTTGACCAAATTTGGTCAGTATGCTCTACTGCATACTGCTAGCTATATCTATATATTTGCACTTTATTATTATAATAAATGGGACGCAGGTGGCGCTGTGGGTAAAAGCCTCAGAGCCTAGGGCTTGCCGATCGAAAGGTCGGCAGTTCGAATCCCTGCGGCGGGGTGCGCTCCCGTCGTTCGGTCCCAGCGCCTGCCAACCTAGCAGTTCGAAAGCACCCCCGGGTGCAAGTAGATAAATAGGGACCACTTACCAGCGGGAAGGTAAACGGCGTTTCCGTGTGCGGCTCTGGCTCACCAGAGCAGCGATGTCACGCTGGCCACGTGACCCGGAAGTGTCTCCGGACAGCGCTGGCCCCCGGCCTCTTGAGTGAGATGGGCACACAACCCTAGAGTCTGGCAAGACTGGCCCGTACGGGCAGGGGTACCTTTACCTTTTTTACTATTATAATAAAGTATTATTATACTTGGAACATTATCCTTTTTTAAAATGAAAACATATTTTTATTAAGTTTTACATAACAAATTTAAATTCAGACATTAATCATCATTTAGGATTCCCTGAATCCTTCGACTCCCCTCCACCCTTCCATGGTTCCCATTATCAATCTCCCTCCCCAGCTGCTTCCCTTATTTTACCTCTTTTTTTAATATAAAAATAATCTTTCTACCATTTTTTTTTGTACATTACAAGCATTTCTCAAATCCTGCTAAAGTTTTTAGTAGCTTATACAATATAATTTTTTCCTATTCTTTCTTAAATTTAGTCTCTTCCTGGTTTCTGATTTTCCCAGTCAATTTCCAATTTCGCCATATCAACCATTCATCTCTGCTCAGGACTTTATCTTCTTTGCAATAGTATCCACACTGCTGTCATCGCCTACATAAATAGTCATTTCTGCTCCTTTGGAATTTCTGCACCTAAAATACCTGGTGTTATGTATTGAAGTTCTCACCCTGGCCACCTGGAGTATCGTGTATAGTATATAGTATTCACACAGATCCACATCAGTTACTTTAGGCGGGAAACCCTGGGTTGTTGTTGCTACAATGTTGACAGCCGGCTGCCTATAAAAGCAGGCCGGCTGAGCTGTTTGCTATTCTGTTCTGTTCCAGCTTACAAATAAAGAGCTGCTTTGGAGAAATTGCTGTGTTGTCTGCTATGTCTACCCACTATTTAACACCTAATAAAAGACTCTGGATTTTTCGCAAACGTTACTTTAAACATTTTTTTCAATTTATTATAAATCATTTCTCAGAATGCTTTTGTCCACCACATTTCTTTCTCTTTGCATTTCCAACAAACATTTGAAGCAGTTCTAACCCTCCATAATTTTTCCCAAGATGAAAATTGGATATTATGCCCAATATCTTGTGCCAAATATATCATTACCGATTTAACTTTTTCATCTTTGGTATGCCACTTTAGCAACAATTTATACATTTTAGAAAGTAACCACATTATTTTCCATTAAAGATTTTTCAAACCTTGAAATTTCTTTACTGAATCCAATTTTCTTATCTATTTTAAACACATCATTTAATTGATATTGCAACCAGTCTGTTACTGTCTTATATCCTCAAAACTTTTTCAATTTCAATTGTTGCTCTACTTCCATAAGCAACTCTCTATAGGTTGCCCATTCATTTTTTGCATTAGTCTTTCTCAGGGATATCGCTTCCCTGGGGAAAGCCACCATGATGTCTTCTGCTCCAACAAGTTTTTATATTTTCCCCATAAATTGCTTTTTTTACCAAATGTTTCAAAAACCATTTATGCACTTTGGTCTTCTCATACCTTAGATGTGCATCTATCTGCTATCATGACCCTCATAGTCTAGAATATCTGTATTTTTAAAAAGTTATCCATTCCTATAGCCAGTAGGGACATGACACCTCATAATATAATTTCAAATTCGGCAGAGAGAAGCCACCTCTTTCTTTACTATCTGTTAATAGTTTGTATTTAATCTTTGGTTTCTTCCCCTGCCAGATGAATTTAGATACATCTTTTTGCCATTGTTTGAAGCTCCACTGACCACAGGTATTGTTTGAAATAAAAATAACATTCTTGGCAATACTGTTGTCAGGGCTGCCCCAGGTCCCAGCTCACAAGAGACCAACGCCAAGTCCAGTTTATATACAAAGATGTTTATTGCAGTGTATTGTACGCTCCACAGCCGAGGCGCGCAGCCCCACGTCTGTTATGCTTGGACCGCTGAAGTCCCCTCTGAGTCAGTCCCTCCTCTGCACCAGTTTAAGAGGCTTGTGCTGCTCCACCTCTTCCTTTCTTTCCTTTTCCGCAGGGTCTTCCTGCCCCCTGGGGTTTCGCCCCTCCTGGATTCCCCTGACGCGGAATCCCCAGACAGCTCTTCCCCCCTCCTGCGTGCTTTGGGACCTGGCTCCTCCTCCGGGCTCCCTGTTCTTCCGCGCGCCTCCACATTTGAACTTGGCGCGCGTTCGCAACCTCTAACCTTCCTCTTGACAGTTACACTACTCCCTGCACTACTCCCCTCCCTTTCCGGGACGATGTCTTGCTCCGATCTCCCCTCCCTCTCTGCTTTCGGACCTGCTTCCCCTGTCACTCTGGAATCTCCACCCCCTTCACTGCGCTCTGGCGGAGAAGCCGGTCCCGACTCCCAGCTCCCACTTTGGGTTCCCCCGCTGGTCCCCTGCTCCTGACGAGTCCCCCCTGTGACTCCCCTTGGCCTGACCACAGGCGCCCCCTTCTGGGAATCCTCCGATTCACTTGAAAGACTCATGGAATCCCTCAAGTCATTGTCATCCTCTTCCTCGCTGTCCTGGGATTCTTCCCCCTCGCTCTCCGTCTCCTCCCTCACCTGTGCCTCTGTCCCTGAACCCCTGACAACTGTACATTCATTTTCATAACTGAAATTCTTCCCCAAAGTGATAAATTCATCCTTCCCCAGACATCCGTAATTTCTTTATCTCTTTCCACGTTGTTACATACCTATCCTTAAAAATATTTATATTCTTGACTGTTAGCCATGCCTTCCCCTTTCCCCTCAATTATCAATTGTGTTGCTACTTGTAGCTCATTTTTATTTTGTTCTGTCATATTTTTCACCAGTAGGTTTGTTTTATTTTTATTTAACTTGAATCCTGCCACCTGTCCGACCTCAGATATTGTGTATATTTGGTATACTCGCCAACAGGTTTCCTACAAGGTCATCTGCAAATGATCTCCTTTTATTTGCTGTGCACCCATCTGTTATACCTTTTATTTCTTCATCAGATCTTTTGTTCCTTGCCAGGGTCTCTAATACAAATATACAATAAACAATAAAATAAACAGTAACTAAAATAAACAATAACAGTGACAGGGGTCAACCCTATCTTGTCCCTTTTGTAATTTTACATTATCCTGTGCCTCATTACATCAATACATCAAGCCCAAATAGGCTCAGCACCCAAGCGGGGTGGGGGCGGGAAGTCAATCCTGGCTTTCAGAATGTAGTGATCAGACCATGGCACTTCCACAAGTGAGGACATGATCCTCACCAAAAATCATACTATACCCGCACCAAAAATCAAATCCAGCATGTGGTGAGAGCCCTAATATTGCCATGGAAGACACCAGGTCCAGAGCCTGTGAGGAGGGGGTGGCATCAGCATGGACATTGAAGTCCCCCAAAACCTCCAAGACCCAGCCTGCCACCACATCCAACAGGCCTGACAGGGTGGCTACTGGTGGTTGGTACACCAGCCAGACAGCCAAGCTCTCCTTTGTGCCCCACACTAGGCCAGCACATTTAATGCTGGAGATTGATGGTGATGGCAGAGCCCTGAAAGAGCAATCCTTCTGGATTAACAACGCTAACCCTCCCCCCCGACCCACAGTCCCCGATTGGTGGAGGATGGAGAAACCTGGTGGTGACATCTCATAAAAGGTGAATACTTCGCCTTCGTGCACCCAGGTCTCTGTCACACAAGCCAGGTCAACCCCCAGCGAGATAAGTCTCGCAAGGTGGCAGTTTTATTGCCTATGGACCTGGCATTGCACAGCACCAATGACGGAGGTGGATAATCCCTGCTCATGTCCCTTGGGATGGGGCGTAGCTTGGAAGGGGTTCGAGCATCATCGCATCTCAAAATCCTTCATAGATAATATTTACCCCCACTGCCGTACCTCCCTTGCCCTTTGACGGTGGCAATCCCAGACCCCACGCTAGCCTCCCCTGTAGAGGAATGATAACATAACATCCCTGGGCCAAGTCTCCCAAATTGAAAAGGTATGATATTGAGATGAAAAATCAGCAGGACAAACATCCCCAATAGGTAAAACCCATCCAGCCACACCCCAGGTAGCGAGGGGAGCCCCACACTGGTCCACTAACTGTCAATCCCTCTCTCCCTCATAAGGTAGCCAGGCTATTAACTCTTTCTGTGCCTTTGGGAGTATTAAAGAGGCATGTGCTGTAAAATGGAGGTCACTAGCCAGCAGAGAGCCGCTTCATGTTCAGAGACTCCGTCCGTCCTATCTCACCCTTTGGGTGAGTCATTCTTGTAAGTTTTAGGAGTATTAGGCAAAGGCCCAAGTATAGCCTGGGTGCTTGGTTTCAGCAATCTATCTGCGACATGAAGTTCTTTAGAAGTTGTTGCCATGAGAGTGTCAGAGTTGCCAGGTTCATCTTCTCCATCGCTATCGCTTGGGGAAAGATCAGGGAATTGCATAGTCGTCTTTCCTCGAGATGAAGGGCTATTGGGCATATAGTGTTCCGAGCTATAATGTCCTTATGTTTTGAATTGAGATTTTATGCTCAATTGAGATTTTATGCTCTTTATGCTCAATAATCTCCTCTTCAGTTCTTCTAATTCTTCTAATTCCAAACTCACGGGTTTATCTTCCTCCTTCGTGCAGGTATTGTTTCTTATTGGCGTTTGCTTTGGTTCTCTGCCGGGGACTGGCTGCCTCACTGTCTCATCCTTGAAAACCCTTATCAGGTAAAGAAGGTGAGACCGCCATAAAATGTTTTTCATCTCCATAAGTCGAGATGGAAGAGCTGGCAATCTAAAAGTCATAAATAGGTGTGTGATGTTTCTTATGCTGGGCAGGAAATGGAAATTTTTTAGATCTACTTTTTGGTAATGGCAGGTCACAAGCTGAGATAAGGACGTCATAATTAACCTGCGATTCATCCACTTGTACTCATTTTGATGAATCTCAAGCATTATCTGGTTCACTTGGAGGACCTGGCAAGGCTTTATTTCATCCATGACTTGTACTGATAGTTCGGTGGCATAGTTGTGTCTAATCCTCCTTTTAGCCCTTTGGGCATTTATAGAGGGAGGGCAATTATCCAAGTATTCCTCTATATTAGTTATTTTGGTGAAAATTTCATTCAGTCTTTGAAGAACTAATTAGACCATAGTTTCTGCTGACATCATATAAATCTCTTGGTAAGGGTATATATCTGGAATCTGCTGGAAACAAGTTCCTCTATTTGTCTTGTTCTAAAGACATGGGTGGGTCAGCATTTGGGATGGGGGGGATCCCTCCTACTCCTGTTTTCTGGGTGAAATCATCTCCTTCCCTCCTTGAAAGGGGGGAGGGGTCGGATCATCTCCTTCCTTCTTAGAGTGGGGGAGGGTTCCCCCAGCAACATTACTCACAATTTGCTCTGTTTCCGAGCTAGGAATGAAGGTGTTGGCTTTCTGCCGCTTCTCTGCGTTGGAGGAATTGTGAGTCCCAATTACCGTATTTTTTGCTCTATAAGACTCACTTTTTCCCACCTAAAAAGTAAGGGGAAATGTGTGTGCGTCTTATGGAGCGAATGCAGGCTGCGCAGCTATCCCAGAAGCCAGAACAGCAAGAGGGATTGCTTCTTTCACGCACAGCGATCCCTCCTGCTGTTCTGGCTTCTGAGATTCAGAATATTTTTTTTCTTGTTTTCCTCCTCCAAAAACTTGTGGTCTGGTGCGTCTTACAGAGTGAAAAATATGATATGCTGTTTTGGCTCTTAATGCCTCGTTTTTTCCTTCTAGCAGGCATAATTAGCAGCGGGGTGAGCTCCCGTTGCTCGGTCCCTGCTCCTGCCAACCTAGCAGTTTGAAAGCATGTCAAAGTGCAAGTAAGATAAATAGGTACTGCTCCAGCGGGAAGGTAAATGGTGTTTCAGTGCGCTGCTCTAGTTTGCCAAATGTGGCTTAGTCATGCTGGCCACATGACCCGGAAGCTGTACGCCGGCTCCCTCGGCCAATAAAGCGAGAGGAGTGCGCAATCTCAGAGTCGGCCATGACTGGACCTTATGTTCAATGGATGAAAGCTGTGTGTTAGTTGCAAAGACTGCAGTCTACCTTCTTTAGTGTTCCTTCTTACGCTAAATCGAATTGAGCCATAAAACAGTAGATAATAAAACATTAAAACAGTAGATAATAAAACATTAAAACAATAAACCATTAGGCTAAAAGCAAAGAAAACAAAATGACAACTAAAAATATAAACATAGGGCCAGAAGATGGCTAAAACCTAATTAAAAGCTTAATTGAAGGCAGGAGGTTCTGGCTAGGCTGCTACCTCCGTCGCCATTTTGGCTCACAAATGTTTGTTTGCTGCTGCTGCTGTTTTTATTGTTGATGTTGCTGCTGTGCACGTGTCCTAGGGGTCCTAGGAGGCCATTTTGGATGAAGGCAGAGTGACCGGAAAGAGGCGCCACCAGAGGAGAGGCAAATGAAGACATGCCACCACCGCCATATTGGTTGAGGGCAGTTGGGCCTAGCCTGGCCATTTTGTGGCACTGGTCTCCCTTGTGAGGTGGGCGCCTCATCTCTTGAGGGGTCCCAGGAGACGTTAGGGGTCCCTGTGGAGAAGGAAGGGTGGAGCCCCCCCATCCCCTCAGGGAGGAGTTCCAACAGTGCCTTAGGGGCCTTGGCCTTTCTCTGGTTTGTTGTTGCTGCTGCTGCTGCTGTTATCATTATCCTCAGTATTATCCTTATTCTCCTCCTCCTTCTCTTCCTTGCAGCATTTCCCTGAGCGCTAAGCTCCTTCAGGAGCTGCCCAGGTAGACTGCCACTGGCACGGGAGGCTCCACCCGAGAGAAGAAGCGCCTAGGAGGCCAGGGTAGCCCCACAAGGTGGGCTTCTGTCCCCCTGGGCGTCTTTTGGGGTACAGGGGCCTCCGCCCTGCCAACCTTTGGCCCCCCTCACCCTGCCGGCTTGCAGATAAGGTGGGGGCGAAGGCCTGCTGGGTGCTGCTGTGAGGACGGCGCGCCTGAGGGGTGCCCTGCTGGGCTGGGGTGAGGGAGGGGGGGCTGTGAATCCCATCCCTCTCTCTATGCTTTTTATTTCTCTCTCTTCCCTCTTTCATTTCCCAAAGAAGTCCTGGGAATTATAGCTCTGAGCTTCCTTTCAGTGGGTTGGACTAGATGCCTCTTGATGCCCCTTCCATGTCTCCCATGCTCCCTATCTCTCTCACTGTTACTCTCCTTTTAATGGCACTTCCCCCTTTTTTTTCCTAGCTGGGCCTCCATTTCTTAGCTGGGCCGCCTCCAGGAAGCCAAGTGCTGGCGCCTGCAACTTTGCCTGCGACTGCTGGGATTGCTCTGACAAGATCCATTGACACTAGTTTTGGCGTCACCAAAGGAATCAGGGAGATGTGCTTCAATTCCCCTCGCAGATAGTATTTAACCCATCACGGCATCTCTCAAAGCACCCTGGGAACTGTAGTTTCCTATGGGGGGAGAGAATATTCTGCACAACCTTTCCCAAGGGAACTCTGGGAGTTATAACTCTGAGAGGGTCTCTTTGGGAAACAGAACAAACTACAGTTCCCACGATGTTCCCCAAAGCACCATGGGAACTATTGCTTGCTCTGGGTGTTGAGGGTTGCGAATCCCTTGACAGATCTAGTTCCCAAGCCCATTTCTTTTCCTAGGGAACTCTGGGAACTGTAGCTCATGGGAGGAACATCACTTGGTGTCCTGAATTCTGGGAACTGTAGCTTGCTCAGGGCGCCTGATTCCTTCTCCTTCTAGGCTACCGGAATGGGCTGGAACCGCCAGGTGTCACCTTGGCCTGCGACTTTGAAGGCACCGCCTGCAGCTGGGAGGACGTCAGCATGTCTGGGTACTGGTGGTGCCCAGGGTGGGGCAGAGGCTGGGTGTGCGGCTCCGACTCCCCCTTCAACCACATTCTGGGCACTGACCAGGGTAAACTTGCTTCATTTGAAAGGCAGAGAAGCATTGCTTAGCAGTTAGAGCACCCCTTTGACCTGGCACCCCCCAACCAGGCTGGTACATGAGCACCTCGGAGCAGCGAACCAAGCCGCCTGACTCCGCTCCCTGACCATGAGTGACGCAGCCACAGCCTGTGAACTCCGCACCTGGTACAGTATGGCTGAGAAAGGTAAGCTTGGGGCACTGGTCGGAAAACCAACAGGAGCAGAGCCATGTACTTGGCCTTTTTCCCTGTGTGGAGGAAATGCCACCAGGCACAGTTGTCGTAATTCCGTACATTTCTAAGCTGCAGGACATATTGTGGTGCTATCATATAATTATTATTTATTGATTTCCAGACCACTGACCCGCCTGGTAGGGCCAGCATAATGAAATACCATTCTTATCATGAAATTTACTGATGCCCTGCTTCCCGTCCCCCTTTGGGATTCCTGGCAGCTGACTGATAAAAATGAGAGCAGTTGAGATGAGATGTCATTCTGCAATTCTCGCAGGGGTCAGGCTAGATGACCCCCGGGTCCCATCTCCTCTGTTTATATAACTATGGTTCCCACCTGCAGGGGCCAGGCTAGATGACGCCTGGTTCCTCACCCCTCCGCCCTTCCTGTGCAGGACTCAACGGAAGCTTCCCTGTGGAGCTGAGCCACGGCAACCACATTGTCCCCTGTGGCGAAGCCCTGCCTCATCCTCAGGCACCTGGCGCCCCCTGCTGGCCTACACCGGAAGAGTCCACAGTGCTTTCCAGTTAGGTCTTGGGCTCCTCGCCCTCCCCGGCCGGCTCCTTATCTGGAGCATGTCAAGAGCGCAGGTGACCTTCTCCTCGGTGGCGAGTGTGGCACTGGACAACGTGTAGTTCATGAACTGTGGCCCCCAAAGTAAAGCTTTATTTTCCGCCTCCCCAAAACCTGACCAACCAGATAGATTGCTTGGAGGCAACTCATTAACCGTCCCAACATTTCCAAGTCCCTGGAGCTGCACCCCAGGCAAGCCGTGCCTGCCAAGCAGCTGCGTGGCCCCTGCCCGCACCGAGGACTGTGGCGACAGTGGAGATGAACGGGGTTGCGGTGACCGGTCAAGGGGGCATTCGAGGCCAGGGGAACATTGGCACCACCGGAAGGGAGGGGGTTACCAGGAAACCTCCCAACCAGGCCAAAGCATTTGAGGAGGGTGCAAAGTATGCTGGCTGAAATGGGGCTTACCCTGGGGAAAATCCTGAGCGGAAGTTGCAAGTTGGTGGCCACCACTGCCTCTTGTGGCAGGGAGTTCCATAATGTGCGCTTTGTAAAGAAGTACTTCCTTTCTTTGATGTGTCCTGAATCTTCCAGCGTCCAGCTCCATGAGTTCTACCATTATGAGAGGGAGAAAAACTTTCCTCCATCCACATTCTCCAGGCCATGTCTCATTGGCCTGGAGAAATCACATCTTTGCACAATTTAATGCACAAACAGTCAAAGAACAAATAGGAAATAGGAACAAATAGGAAAACTCCCCTGCGTTTGCTAAATAACCACATCCCTCATTTGTGTTGCTGGGATAAATTTATTTAACACTCTGACGAGCTCACCTGCCAAAACACAGGAGAATATCAACAATCCAGGACAGAAAATTTTACCCATAGTGTTTTGTTTTTCCAGAATCAGCTAAAACAGAAGGGAGAGGTCACCCGTTAACCTGTAAGGGAGCAAATATTCCTTTGAGAAGTTTCTCCCGAAATGGAAGGCACATGAGACTCTGTAATTCTCTTCTTTGGGAGGTGGGTGTCGTGCAAAGTGGCCTTGGGGAGCTGGATGCGAAGGAGGCACGTCCCAGGCCTTTGAACTGTAACAAGGACAACCTGGGAGGATCTCTCACCTACTGTGCCTGCACCTCCTCACTCTCTCAATCGCTCTGCTCCCAGCCGAGAACAAAGACCAACCTCTCTTGTGGGGTTAATGTTACATATGGTGTTCCCATTATTTAGGGACTGGTGATTCGCTTCATCATTAGGGTCCAGACTGAGGTTCCCAGGGTGGCACGTGGACTCCATGGCACCCTCTTAGCACTCACCAAGGCCCCCTCTTAAAAAAGTTTCCCCAAAATCTGTTAGTTTTTACAGTGCTACAAGACCATTTGTTTTGGCAGTTGAGGGATTATTTATTTATTTATTTATATTGCCCTTTATTTTACATCACTGTAAATTATTAAATAATAAAAAATAGTGTTTGTTATTTAAATCAATCCATATAGCTCATTGGGCAGAGCACAAGACTCTTAATCTCAGGGCCATCCTTTGAGCCCCATGTTCCCAGAGTTCCCTGGCAAGAAGGGAACCCTACCCCTAACAAAATCCTAACCCTAACCCAGGGGTTGGCAAGGCCATGGGCCAGATCACTCCCACAGAAATCGCATCTGTGTGTGTCTGCGGCTCTGGAAATTGCTTCTGCGCATGCCCAGACGCCGAAAATCACTGCGACAGCTCAGTCTGTAGAGCAGGAGACTTTCCATCTCAAAGACCTGGGTTTGAGGGGCAAAAAGATTCTTCCCTTGCAGAGGGTTGGACTACAAAAAGACCTTTGCTTTCCTGCTCTCTCCCAAACTGGGAAACTCCCAATGGAAAGTGCTCTGACCTTTCTCTTTTTCTTCATAGGGGTTTTCACACCGTACAGTATCTGCTCTCTGACCGGGCTTGGTTTAAAAGCCTCCAAATATTCCTTGGATCGAGCAGTGCTAATATTTGCTCTGCTAATCTTTCCACCAAACTGGCCAGCTTCTGGATTAAACACTGGATGAAATGCAGATTACGTTCTGTATTTAAAACAAATGTCAAATCAATAAAAAATTTTCAGGAGAAATGCTAAAAATATAATTGAGAAGAGACAATTTAAGGAAAATTCACCAGAAAGTATTCCTCTTTGTTGCGGTTAGTGGCTGTGGACATGGCATAACATTACAGTACATGACTCCACCCCCCAAGAATCATGGGAACTGTAGTTTGCCCCTAAACTATAAGTCTCAGCACAACACATGACTGGCTTATCATAGAGACCACTGCATGCAAAAACTTGTGGTGCTAGAAGATCTTGCGCCTTATATTTACCCTGGGATCCCAACCACCCCTGCCCAGGACACCAGAGTCAACTCTACGGCTGCAAATATAACATTTGAAGTGTTTAAGGTGCATTATACAAATGTGACACTAGATGGCAATTGTGAGGTTATGGCAAATTCAATATATTCTTCAAAACACCTTTTTTTTTTAAGTGTTTTCATTTTTTAGATTCCACCACTCACACAGGTTCAACGGAGTTGCTGTCCATCTGAAGATCATAAGGCCTTTTGTGCCTATATCAATCCCTCAGTTGGTAAAATCAAAGAAGTACAAAATACTTTACAACTCTCTCTCTCTCTCTCTCTCTCTCTCTATATATATATATATAAAAATGTTGGAAACAAGCCTCCTTCTTCGGGAGAAGCTGGCAACTCTCCCAGGCTCCCGCCTTGGTGTCCGGTGACCTCCCTGGCTGCAATCCCCGCAGGATCCAGGCTAGGTCTCAATAGGCGACACTTCCCAGCGTGGGAAATGCACACCCCCTCCCTCCTGCTTCCCTGGCAGGGAAAAGAGATAGTCAGAAACGTCTGTTTACATCCTTTATTTCTGACTTTGCAGCACTACAGAAAACATGTCCGTTCACTTCAAAATCCAGCAAACGAGAGAGAGACTTCCTGTACATACGCAAGAGGAAGGTCTCATATTACACTCTTCACAAAGACTTTTCCAGCCTGTGAACTTCCGGGAAGCTTCTTTCCCACAGCTAGCCATATCACATGATGTCAACAAACTGGCTGTCTGCAACTGCGATAAGCTCATATTGTAACAATAAATTCCAACACACTGAGGAGCCTTTGCTGGAAGGCTGCGGGGCTATGCACTTACCTGGGAATCAAACTCACTGAACTTCAAAGAACTTCTGAGAGAATATGTATAGGATTGCACTATAAAGGCCTAAAATTTTGACCAAGACTCATGGGTTTGAGTCCCATGTTGCGTGAAAGATTCCTGCATGACCCTTGGGGTCCCTTCCAACTCTACAATTAGCGAAGTATACATCAATATAAAATAAAAATGTGCTTTTAATGAAAGGGCTTCTGCTGTGCTGTTTTTATTGCCATTATTTGGTTTTACAAGATTTTTATATGTATACACACACAGTTTTAATTCTATCAGTGTTTAATTGCTTTTTAATTGTAGATCCCCCACCCAGGTTTTAGCTTGTCTTCTTTTCATCCGTAAACTGCCTTGGGTCCCCATCAGGGGAAAAGGCAGGGTACAAATAAATGTATAATAATTATAATAATAATTTCAAACTGGGCATTTTTTGTTTTCAATATACAATGCTGGCAAGAGAGAAAGGCCACCCATAACTTAGAGTGCAGAGGTGAAACAAGCATATGATCCCCCAATGAGGGGTGTCATAGAAATTTAATAAAATTAGTTTAATCAATGTAATAATAACATTGCCTTGACCTGCTTGGCTGAAAAATCTTGCATGGCTTCTGGAAAACCCAGTGGAGGCTGTAGCTGAACTGGGGGGGGGGCACATGCAAACACCTGGCCCATTGTCCCAGGCCTCCTTGCCACTGACATCCTTTCACCCATAATGCTGTGACCTCCAGGTGCTTGGGTCCCTTAGAAACACTGGTGAGGTGAGCTTTCATTTTCTTTTCCCACTGAGGATTGGAAAGAGTTGAAAGATTAGAAATATTTGAAAAAGATGGAGAAGAAGATCCGATACGACCATTAAAGCTAGCTGCCTCTGGTTGCTAACTTTTATTTTGGCAGATCATTATCAAATGGCCCTGGCTTCTTTTTTTAAAGTTTACAAATAATAATAATAATAATAATAATAATAATAATAATAATCAGATGATGGGCTTATTTCCAATTGTTGTTTTGGGGGATAGAATGCACATTCACCCAAAAACCGCAGAGTTAAATGTTTGTTATCAGCCCAAATCAAGCATAGGTGTTTTGGTTCCATCTCAATAGAAAGAGGACGAACAAGCTTTAATTGTGCTATCGGTGTTCATTCACCCACAAATAGCAAAGCAAAGTGTAATAAGTCTAAACTAGGCAAAAGAGGTTGCTTTGCGTTCCAACTACATAGAAAGAAGAATCTTGGATTTCGCTTATTTCAAGTTGTGTTCTTTGGTGTTAATGCAACATTAACCCAGAAATCGCAAAAGGTATGTAATGAGACCAAAATAACAAAACACCGTCTTTTCGCTTCCACATGCGTTGAAAGAAGACGAATAAGCTTTGATTGGGCTTATTTCAATTGGAATGGTGTTGTTTGGGTGTGCACCAGAATCACCCCCAACCAAAGCAAAAAGGCGTTTTGGGTTCCATCTGCATAAAAGTAGATGTTAAAGCTCTGATTGGGGTTATTTCAAATTGGTGTTTTTGGGGTTAGAATGCACATTCACCCAGAAATCGCAGACTGAAATGTTTGTTATCAGCCCAATTCATGCATAGGTGTTTTGGTTCCATCGCAATAGAAGGTGGATGAATCAGCTTTGATTTTTCTTTCTTTGTTCATTCACCAACAAATAGCAAAGCAAAGTGTAATAAGTCTAAACTACGCAAAACAGGTTGTTTTGTGTTCCAAGTACGTAGAAAGAAGAACTTTGGATTTCGGTTATTTCAAGTTGTGTTCTTTGGTGTTAATGCAACATTAGCCCAGAAATCGCAAAGAGTATGTAATGAGACCAAAATAGCAAAACACCGTCTTTTCGCTTCCATATGCGTAGAAAGAAGACGAATAAGGTTTGATTTGGCTTATTTCAATTCGCATGGCGTTTTTTGGGTGTGCACCAGAATCGCCCCAAACAAAGCAAAAAGTTTTGGGTTCCATCTACACAAAAAGATCATAAAACTATGTGCTTATTTCAAATTGGTGTTTTTGCAGTGTTTTTGCACATTCACCAAGAAATCGCAGAGTGAAACGTTTGTTATCAGCCCAATTCCTGCATAGCTGTTTTGGTTCTATCGCAATAGAAAGTGCACAAATCAGCTTTGATTTTTCTTTCTTTGTTCATTCACCCACAAATAGCAAAGTGTAATAAGTCTAAACACGGCAAAACAGGTTATTTTGGATTCCAACTACATAGAAAGAAGAATCTTGGATTTCGCTTATTTCAAGTTGTGTTCTTTGGTGTGAATGCAACTGTCAGAGACTGCCTCCCGGTCTCAGCTCACAGAAGACCAACGCTAGCCATTAGAACTGTACAGAAGTCTTTATTGGCATTTAGTTTCCATTTCCAAACACTAGCGTGCGTCTCTACGTCTTAACCCTAGACCAGCGAAGCCTCGTCTGAGTCTCCGCCCCCTGTACACCAGCTTAAGACTCTAGCCTTACTCCACCTTCTACGTTTCTCCTTCCTCCTCTGGGTCCTACTACCCCCCTGGGTGCCTTCTTTCCGGGATGCCTCGGAAGCGGACCCTTCGGACTCCTCCCCTTCTCTCCGGCGGGCTTTGGGACCCGGCTCTCTCTCCGGACTGCCCATTGCGCCCCCCTCCTGTACGTTTGAACTTGGCGCGCGCGCGCTGCCCCTGACCTTCCTTTTGACCGTTACCTCGCTCTCTGATGCAGGCGTGGCTAACCCTGACTCATGTCCTTCCGCTGACGGAAGGCTGCCTGCTGCCGATGTTTGGGACTCCTCCCCCTTGCTGCTCTCCGGTGGGAAAGTTGGTCCCGATCTCCAGCTGCTGCTCTCTGAGTCCCCTCTGGCCCCTCCTTCCTGGGGTGTTCCCTCTGGCAACCCCCTGGCTCTGACCACTGGGGCCCCTTTCTGTGAATCCTCTGATTCACTGGAGAGACTTAGAGACCTCGGATGGCTACCCTCGCTGACTTCTCCCTCAGATTCCTCTCCCTCGGTCTCTACTTCCTCCCTCTCCTGTCCCTCTGCTCCTGAACCCCTGACATCCATCCCCCCCTCGAAGCCCCCCCTTCCCCCCTCCCCTCCTTCCGGTGCGGGTACTGGGTGCTCCGTCGTCGCGGGGGTGCTTGCCGGATACAGTTCATCCCCCATGTACTCGTCAACGTCGCTCTCCTCTGCTTCCATCTCTCTGTCTTCATGCTCGAACCCCACGTTGTCCCCCAACACGTCCATGTCCGTCTCGCCCCTCTCCCCCTCTTCGGGTGGTCCCATCCAAGGACCCCTCAGCCACTTCCTGCGCCACTGCTCCTCTGGTTGATCGTCCCACCAATACGAGTGGTCCGAGGCAGACCCCGGTGGCGAACCCACCTGCGAGCTGGGGACTGGCGCCTGTTCCTCGTCCGAGTCGAACCCCAGGAATGTGCTGGCTGAGAGCGTGGGTGTGAAAAGCCAGTCATCGAAATACTCTGCTGGCATGGGCCTGTGCGGGAAGAGGGCATGAAACTCCTCTTTGAGCAGCGGTTCCTCCAAGGCATAGTCCGGTACCCAGCTGTTGGCACTGGCCGGGGTACCCTCTCTGGCTAGGAAATATTCTACTCCCTCTTCCCCCCATCTGGAGTCCAAAATCTCTGTGACCTCATTGATCTGTCCCTTCCTAGGCGGCCCCCTCACTCTGTGCCCTTCACTGCTCTGGTCTGGTGCTGTGTCTGGCTCCTGAAACCTATGAGGTGCTTTGTAGGGCGTGAGCACCGATCTATGGAACACCGGATGCATTCTGGAACCCTCCGGAAGAGCCAACCGGAAGGCCACTGGATTGACCTGCGCCTGGACTTGGTAAGGTCCTAGTTGCTTATGTCCTAGCTTCTTCTTAGCTAATGATCTGGTCGGCACTGCTTGCGCTGCTAGCCAGACCCAGTCACCCACCTGTATGTCTTCCCCAACTCTTCTGTGTCTGTCGGCCTGCACCTTGTATGCGTGCTTTGCTAGTTCTAGCTGCCTCCTGAGCTGTTCGTGGACTTCCTGCAACTCTGACGCTAAGGCTTCCGCTGCCTGTGGCTCCCCCTCCCCCACTCTCTCTAAACCCGGGAAGGTTCTGGGATGCCTCCCGTTGTTGGCGAAGAACGGCGTCACCCCCGTCGACACGTGCTTCGTGTTGTTGTAAGCGAACTCGGCGAGCGGCAGGTAGTCCACCCATGTCGTGGGCTGCTGGTTGGCGTAGCATCTTAGGTACTGCTGCATGACGGCGTTGACCCTCTCCGCTTGTCCGTTGGTCTGCGGGTGTCTCGCCGACGCCAAATTGACTTTGACGTTCAGAATGCCCATCAGCTTCTGCCAGAAGTTCGAGATGAACTGTCGCCCCCGGTCGGAAAGAATAGACCGTGGCAGACCGTGGACCTTGAACACGTGGTCTATGAACAGTTTGGCGGTCTGCTCTGCCGTGGCTACCTTCGCACACGGAATGAAGTGTGCCATCTTAGTAAACATGTCCACCACCACTAGCACTGCTGTCTTTCCCCTCGAGCTGGGCAGATCCGTGACGAAGTCCAGGGCCACCCTCTCCCACGGTTCAGACGGTGTCTGCAGCGGTTCCAGCAAACCCGCCGGCGGTCTGTGAACTGACTTGGCCCTTTGGCAGGTGTCACATCTCGAGACGTAATCCGCTACTTCCCCCCGCATCTTGGGCCACCAAAAGTCTCTGGCTACGAGTTCGACAGTCTTTTCTTTGCCAAAGTGCCCTGCGGTGGGAGCGTCGTGTAGCTGCTGCAGGACCCTTGCGCGGAGGTCGTCTCCCGGCACGTAGAGTGCTCCCTTGTGGAGGAGCAACCCATCGCGGATCTGGAACTCGTCGGCCCTCGCTGTGCCCCTGTGCACCTCCTCCATCTTGGCCCGTGCGAAGGGGTCTTCCCGCAGCGCGCGACGTACGGCGTCCAGGTCCACGGTTGCTGACGCGCATGCCCACGCTTCCGGTGCGAAAATGTGCTTGGCCGCCGACGGTGCCGCCTCCTCCAGGTATTGCGGCTTTCTGGACAATGCATCCGCCATCACGTTGTTGTCGCCTGGGATGTACTCTATCTTGAAGTCGAAGTCCGCGAAGAACTCTGCCCATCTAATGTGTCTCTGGTTGAGGAACCTAGCCGTGCGCCAGTACTCCAGATTCTTGTGGTCCGTGTGGACCTGCACTGTATGTCTGGCTCCGATGAGGAAGTGCCTCCATGCCTTGAATGCTGCATGTATGGCTAGCAACTCCCTGTCCCAGATAGTGTAATTCTGCTCCGACTTGCTGAGCTTCCTCGAGTAGAAGGCGCACGGCCTCCAGTCCCCCTGCTGGTCTTGTTGCAACAGGACAGCTCCCACGGCTCTGTCTGAGGCGTCCGTCTCCACCCTCATGGGTCTGCTGGGATTCACATGCAGCAGCTGCTCTTCGGACGCGAAGAGACGCTTGAGTTTCTGAAAGGACTGCTCCGCTTGCTCCGTCCAGATGAATTTCTTCTTCTTGGAGCTGAGCGTGTCGGTGATGGCTGCTGTCTGCATGGCAAATCCCTTGATGAACTTGCGGTAAAAGTTGGCAAAGCCGACAAACCGCTGGACTTCCTTCCGATTGCGTGGGCTCTTCCAGTCCAAAACTGCGCGAACCTTGGCGCTGTCCATGGCGAGCCCCTTGTCCGACAACTTGTAGCCCAGGAAATCCACCTCCGTCACGTCGAACTGGCACTTCTCCAGTTTGGCGTACAGCCTGTGCTCCTTCAGTCTCTGCAGAACTTCCCTGACATCCCTCTCGTGCGCCTCTCGCGATTCTGAAAAAATCAGGATGTCGTCCAGGAAGCATACGCACTTCTTGTAAAGGAGCCCCGCCAGCACGTGATGCATAAAGGCTTGGAAAGTGTGAGAGCCATTTTGTAATCCGAAGGGCATAACTCTGTATTCGTAGGTGCCCAGTGGCGTGAACATGGCCGTCTTCCACTCGTCTCCTTCGCGCATGCGAATCAGGTTGTACGCGCCACGTAGATCCAGCTTGGTAAAAACGCGTCCTTTCCGCACCGTCGCGAGCAAGTCGTCTATCTTGGGCATGGGGAAGGCTGAGGGCTTGGTTTTCGAATTCAAGATTCTGAAGTCCACCACCAATCTTTTTTGGGGCGTATCCCGCTTCTTCACAAAGAATACGGGACTGCCTCCCACCGCTTTCGACTCCCGGATGAACCCACGCTTCAAATTGTGATCTATGAACTCCCTGAGTTCTTGCAGTTCATCCTCAGACATGGAGTACAGTTTTCCAGTGGGCAGCGTCGCCCCCGGCAGGAGGTCAATCTTGCAATCATAGGGTCTGTGAGGGGGTAGCTTGTCCGCCTCCTTCTCGCAGAATACCTCCAAAAACTCCGCATACTTGTGGGGTACTGCTTGCAGCGTGCCCAACTGCAACTGCGGGTCCTCCTCTTCCCCTTCCGGGCTGGGTATAATGCAGTGTTCTGCACAGTAGGAGGAGCCAAAAGTCAGGTGGCGCTGGTACCACGCCAATGCTGGACTGTGCCTGTGCAGCCAACTCATGCCTAATACTATAGGCGTGTCGGACAGCTGGGTGACATTGAAACTGATGACTTCCCGGTGATTCCCAATTTGCATCACCATAGGCGGCGTCTGCTGCACCACCTGCCCCCCTAGCAGTTCCCTGCCATCCACCGTGACAACCTTCAGGGGCAGTGTGGCTGGCAGTAATGCTACGTTGTGTTGTTGAATGAACTCCAATCCTATAAAGTCTGCGTTACTGCCAGAGTCAATTGTAATAGGCACTTCTAATGTGAGTCCATTGGGCAGCTGAAGCGATGCGGTTAGCTGCACCACTGGCTTGGGCGGGAGGGGGTCTGTGGGCTGCAAAATCTCTGGGGACTTCCTCACTGACTCGTCTGGCTGGGCCCCAGTGCCTCCTCTTCCAGCCAGACCTGGTCGTTTCCCTGCTGTGGTGCTCTCTGCTGAGTTGTTTCCAATACTGTCACTGAAGCTGCAGTGTGCTTGAAACTCCTCTGGGGACACTCTTTCGCCATGTGCTCTGCACTCTCACATATATAACACTTCCTGTTCCTTCTAGGCAGCTTCGATTTTACTGCTCCCGGCGTTAAGGCTCTGGTAGCTGAGTGAGCCCTAGCACCGCCAATCTCCATCTGCTCCTCGCCCCCTCCCTGTGGAGGCGTGGACTGCGCACGCGCTGCCTCTCTGGGCAAGAGGGAGGGCACTCTCGCTGGTGAACGTCCCCAACGCCCTTCTTCTTTGCTCCACGGACGTTCTTCCTGCCTCACCCCAATAGACAACGCTCTTTCAACCACTTGCTGAGTGGTGGTGGGTCTCTCACCCCTTGCCATCTCATCCTTGATCGGTGCATTCAGACCCTCCCAAAAAAAGTCTCTAACCGGCGGAGAATCCTTATCCCAATTCAGCGCGTTGACCAATGCAAAAAACCGGGAATGATACTGCCTTACGCTGGCTTTCCCTTGTCTTAGCCCAAATATGTCCCTCCGGGCAATGTCCAGGTCTATTTTGGATAGGAAACAGGAGTCCATCGCCTTAATGAACGCATCTGCGCTTTGAAGCGCTGCATCCTTATCTCTCCACAGGTTGCGTAGCCATGATTTCGCGTCCCCATGCAAATGAGACAAAATAAACCCCACTTTCTCCCGTTCGTCTCTAAAGTCTCTTTCCAGCAGCTGCAGCGCAAACAGCACATCTGCTCGGAAATTGGGGTACTGCTGCAAATTCCCATCAAAATGAGATACAATGCTGCCTCCTCTCTTCCCCAAACCGATCCCCTCGGACCTGGGTGCTGGGATCCCCTGCTTTACAAGCCCTTCCAACCTGGCTTGAAGATCTCTGCATGCAGCTGCCGCTTCTTCCTCTCTCTTCCTGGATGCGATTATTTCAGCGTTGAGTAGCGTCACCGCTTCTTGCAGGGAAGCTATTTTCTGTTCTGTAGTCATCTTGCCTGACTCTTGTGAGCTCGCAAGGCACCAGTCTTCCACCCTCCCTGCCTCGCTTCCTTAGCGATGCTTGAGGCGAAGAAAACCGATGGTAACTTGAGACGAGGCTTACTGTCAGAGACTGCCTCCCGGTCTCAGCTCACAGAAGACCAACGCTAGCCATTAGAACTGTACAGAAGTCTTTATTGGCATTTAGTTTCCATTTCCAAACACTAGCGTGCGTCTCTACGTCTTAACCCTAGACCAGCGAAGCCTCGTCTGAGTCTCCGCCCCCTGTACACCAGCTTAAGACTCTAGCCTTACTCCACCTTCTACGTTTCTCCTTCCTCCTCTGGGTCCTACTACCCCCCTGGGTGCCTTCTTTCCGGGATGCCTCGGAAGCGGACCCTTCGGACTCCTCCCCTTCTCTCCGGCGGGCTTTGGGACCCGGCTCTCTCTCCGGACTGCCCATTGCGCCCCCCTCCTGTACGTTTGAACTTGGCGCGCGCGCGCTGCCCCTGACCTTCCTTTTGACCGTTACCTCGCTCTCTGATGCAGGCGTGGCTAACCCTGACTCATGTCCTTCCGCTGACGGAAGGCTGCCTGCTGCCGATGTTTGGGACTCCTCCCCCTTGCTGCTCTCCGGTGGGAAAGTTGGTCCCGATCTCCAGCTGCTGCTCTCTGAGTCCCCTCTGGCCCCTCCTTCCTGGGGTGTTCCCTCTGGCAACCCCCTGGCTCTGACCACTGGGGCCCCTTTCTGTGAATCCTCTGATTCACTGGAGAGACTTAGAGACCTCGGATGGCTACCCTCGCTGACTTCTCCCTCAGATTCCTCTCCCTCGGTCTCTACTTCCTCCCTCTCCTGTCCCTCTGCTCCTGAACCCCTGACAGCAACATTAACCCAGAAATCGCAAAAGGTATGTAATGAGACCAAAATAACAAAATACCATCTTTTCACTTCCATATGCGTGGAAAGAAGACGAATAAGCTATGATTGGGCTTATTTCAATTGGAATGGTGTTTTTTGGGTGTGCACCAGAATCACCCCCAACCAAAGAAGAAAGGCGTTCTGGGTGCCATCTGCATAATAGTACATATTAAAGCTCTGATTGGGGTTATTTCAAATTGGTGTTTTTGGGGTTAGAATGCACATTCACCCAGAAATACCACACTGAAATCTTTATCAGCCCAATTCATGCATAGGTGTTTTGGTTCCATCGCAATAGAAAGTGGACGAATCTGATTTTTCTTTCTTTGTTCATTCACCCACAAATAGCAAAGTGTAATAAGTCTAAACTATGCAAAAGAGGTTGTTTTGCGTTCCAAGTACGTAGAAAGAAGAATTTTGGATTTCGCTTATTTCAAGTTGTGTTCTTTGGTGTTAGTGCAATATTAACCCAGAAATCGCAAAAAGTATGTAATGAGACCAAAATAACAAAACATGGTCTTTTTGCTTCCATATGCGTAGAAAGACGAATAAGCTTTGATTGGGCTTATTTCAATTCGCATGGTGGTTTTTGGGTGTGCACCAGAGTAGCCCCCAACCAAAGCAAAAAGGCGTTTTGGGTTCCATCTGCATAAAAGTAGATGTTAAAGCTCTGATTGGGGTTATTTCAAATTGGTGTTTTTGGGGTTAGAATGCACATTCACCCAGAAATCGCAGACTGAAATGTTTGTTATCAGCCCAATTCATGCATAGGTGTTTTGGTTCCATCGCAATAGAAAGTGGACGAATCAGCTTTGATTTTTCTTTCTTTGTTCATTCACCCACAAATAGCAAAGTGTAATAAGTCTAAACTATGCAAAAGAGGTTGTTTTGCGTTCCAAGTACGTAGAAAGAAGAATTTTGGATTTTGCTTATTCCAAGTTGTGTTCTTTGGTGTTAATGCTACATTAACCCAGAAATCGCAAAAAGTATGTAATGAGACCAAAATAACAAAACACGGTCTTTTCGCTTCCATATGCGTAGAAAGACGAATAAGCCTTGATTGGGCTTATTTCAATTCGCATGGTTGTTTTTGGGTGTGCACCAGAGTAGCCCCCAACCAAAGCAAAAAGGAGTTTTGGGTTCCATCTACACAAAAAGAAGATCATAAAACTATGTGCTTCTTTCAAATTGGTGTTTTTGCTGTGTTTTTGCACATTCACCAAGAAATCGCAGTGAAACGTTTGTTATCAGCCCAATTCATGCATAGCTGTTTTGGTTGTATCGCAATAGAAAGTGGACAAATCAGCTTTGATTTTTCTTAATTTATTTATTCACCCACAAATAGCAAAGCAAAGTGTAATAAGTCTAAACAAGGCAAAACAGGTTATTTTGGATTCCAACTACATAGAAGAATCTTGGATTTCGCTTATTTCAAGTTGTGTTCTTTGGTGTTAATGCAACATTAACCCAGACATCGCAAAAGGTATGTAATGAGACCAAAATAACAAAATACCGTCTTTTCACTTCCATATGCGTGGAAAGAAGACGAATAAGCTATGATTGCGCTTATTTCAATTGGCATGGTGTTATTTGGATGTGCACCAGAATCACCCCCAACCAAAGCAAAAAGGCGTTTTGGGTTCCATCAGCATAAAAGTGATGTTAAAGCTCTGATTGGGGTTATTTCAAATTGGTGTTTTTGGGGTTAGAATGCACATTCACCCAGAAATCCCACACTGAAATCTTTGTTATCAGCCCAATTCATGCAAAGTTGTTTTGTTTCCATCGCAATAGAAAGTGGACGAATCACCTTTGATTTTTCTTTCTTTGTTCATTCACCCACAAATAGCAAAGTGTAATAAGTCTAAACTATGCAAAAGAGGTTGTTTTGGATTCCAAGTACGTAGAAAGAAGAATCTTGGATTTCGCTTATTTCAAGTTGTGTTCTTTGGTGTTAATGCAACATTAACCCAGAAATCGCAAAAGGTATGTAATGAGACCAAAATAACAAAATACCGTCTTTTCACTTCCATATGCGTGGAAAGAAGACGAATAAGCTATGATTGCGCTTATTTCAATTGGCATGGTGTTGTTTGGGTGTGCACCAGAATCACCCCCAACCAAAGCAAAAAGGCGTTTTGGGTTCCATCTGCATAAAAGTAGATGTTAAAGCTCTGATTGGGGTTATTTCAAATTGGTGTTTTTGGGGTTAGAATGCACATTCACCCAGAAATCCCACACTGAAATCTTTGTTATCAGCCCAATTCATGCATAGGTGTTTTGTTTCCATCGCAATAGAAAGTGGATGAATCAGCTTTGATTTTTCTTTCTTTGTTCATTCACCCACAAATAGCAAAGTGTAATAAGTCTAAACTATGCAAAAGAGGTTGTTTTGCGTTCCAAGTACGTAGAAAGAAGAATTTTGGATTTCGCTTATTTCAAGTTGTGTTCTTTGGTGTTAATGCAACATTAACCCAGAAATCGCAAAAAGTATGTAATGAGACCAAAATAACAACAGATGGTCTTTTCGCTTCCATATGCGTAGAAAGACGAATAAGCTTTGATTGGGCTTATTTCAATTCGCATGGTGGTTTTTGGGTGTGCACCAGAGTAGCCCCCAACCAAAGCAAAAAGGAGTTTTGGGTTCCATCTACACAAAAAGAAGATCATAAAACTATGTGTGTCAGAGACTGCAGTCTCTGACAATGTGCTTCTTTCAAATTGGTGTTTTTGCGGTGTTTTTCAACATTCACCAAGAAATCGCAGTGAAACGTTTGTTATCAGCCCAATTCATGCATAGCTGTTTTGGTTGTATCGCAATAGAAAGTGGACAAATCAGATTTGATTTTTCTTAATTTATTTATTCACCCACAAATAGCAAAGCAAAGTGTAATAAGTCTAAACAAGGCAAAACAGGTTATTTTGGATTCCAACTACATAGAAAGAAGAATCTTGGATTTCGCTTATTTCAAGTTGTGTTCTTTGGTGTTAATGCAACATTAACCCAGAAATCGCAAAAGGTATGTAATGAGACCAAAATAACAAAATACCGTCTTTTCACTTCCATATGCGTGGAAAGAAGACGAATAAGCTATGATTGCGCTTATTTCAATTGGCATGGTGTTGTTTGGGTGTGCACCAGAATCACCCCCAACCAAAGCAAAAAGGCGTTTTGGGTTCCATCTGCATAAAAGTGATGTTAAAGCTCTGATTGGGGTTATTTCAAATTGGTGTTTTTGGGGTTAGAATGCACATTCACCCAGAAATCGCAGACTGAAATGTTTGTTATCAGCCCAATTCATGCATAGGTGTTTTGTTTCCATCGCAATAGAAAGTGGACGAATCAGCTTTGATTTTTCTTTCTTTGTTCATTCACCCACAAATAGCAAAGTGTAATAAGTCTAAACTATGCAAAAGAGGTTGTTTTGCGTTCCAAGTACGTAGAAAGAAGAATTTTGGATTTCGCTTATTTCAAGTTGTGTTCTTTGGTGTTAATGCAACATTAACCCAGAAATCGCAAAAAGTATGTAATGAGACCAAAATAACAAAACATGGTCTTTTCGCTTCCATATGCCTAGAAAGACGAATAAGCTTTGATTGGGCTTATTTCAATTCGCATGGTGGTTTTTGGGTGTGCACCAGAGTAGCCCCCAACCAAAGCAAAAAGGAGGTTTGGGTTCCATCTGCATAAAAGTAGATGTTAAAGCTCTGATTGGGGTTATTTCAAATTGGTGTTTTTGGGGTTAGAATGCACATTCACCCAGAAATCGCCGACTGAAATGTTTGTTATCAGCCCAATTCATGCATAGGTGTTTTGGTTCCATCGCAATAGAAAGTGGACGAATCAGCTTTGATTTTTCTTTCTTTGTTCATTCACCCACAAATAGCAAAGTGTAATAAGTCTAAACTATGCAAAAGAGGTTGTTTTGCGTTCCAAGTACGTAGAAAGAAGAATTTTGGATTTCGCTTATTCCAAGTTGTGTTCTTTGGTGTTAATGCAACATTAACCCAGAAATCGCAAAAAGTATGTAATGAGACAAAAAAAAAAACAAAAACTGTCTTTTCGCTTCCATATGCGTAGAAAGACGAATAAGCTTTGATTGGGCTTATTTCAATTCGCATGGTTGTTTTTGGGTGTGCACCAGAGTAGCCCCCAACCAAAGCAAAAAGGTGTTTTGGGTTCCATCTACACAAAAAGAAGATCATAAAACTATGTGCTTCTTTCAAATTGGTGTCTTTGCGGTGTTTTTGCACATTCACCAAGAAATCGCAGAGTGAAACGTTTGTTATCAGCCCAATTCATGCATAGCTGTTTTGGTTGTATCGCAATAGAAAGTGGACAAATCAGCTTTGATTTTTCTTAATTTATTTATTCACCCACAAATAGCAAAGCAAAGTGTAGTAAGTCTAAACAAGGCAAAACAGGTTATTTTGGATTCCAAGTACATAGAAAGAAGAATCTTGGATTTCGCTTATTTCAAGTTGTGTTCTTTGGTGTTAATGCAACATTAACCCAGAAATCTCAAAAGGTATGTAATGAGACCAAAATAACAAAATACCGTCTTTTCACTTCCATATGCGTGGAAAGAAGACGAATAAGCAATGATTGCGCTTATTTCAATAGTCATGGTGTTGTTTGGGTGTGCACCAGAATCACCCCCAACCAAAGCAAAAAGGCGTTTTGGGTTCCATCTGCATAAAAGTAGATGTTAAAGCTCTGATTGGGGTTATTTCAAATTGGTGTTTTTGGGGTTAGAATGCACATTCACCCAGAAATCGCAGACTGAAATGTTTGTTATCAGCCCAATTCATGCATAGGTGTTTTGTTTCCATCGCAATAGAAAGTGGATGAATCAGCTTTGATTTTTCTTTCTTTGTTCATTCACCCACAAATAGCAAAGTGTAATAAGTCTAAACTATGCAAAAGAGGTTGTTTTGCGTTCCAAGTACGTAGAAAGAAGAATTTTGGATTTCGCTTATTTCAAGTTGTGTTCTTTGGGGTTAATGCAACATTAACCCAGAAATCGCAAAAAGTATGTAATGAGACCAAAATAACAAAACATGGTCTTTTCGCTTCCATATGCGTAGAAAGACGAATAAGCTTTGATTGGTGTCAGGGGTTCAGGAGCAGAGGCAAGGGCAAGGGAGGAAACAGAGAGCGAAGGGGAGGAGGCAGAAGAAAAGATGAGCGATGACGACGACCCGAGATCTCCGAGTCTTTCCAGTGAATCGGAGGATTCACAGAAAGGAGCACCAGTGGCCAAGGCAAGGGGGGAGTTTAGGGGGGCACCCCAGGAAGATAGAGCCAGAGGGGACTCAGAGGAGAGCAGTTGGAGATCGGGACCAGCGTCACCGCCAGAGAACAGGGAAGAGGAAGGGAGCCAGGGGGCAAGCGCTGGCAGCTCACAACAGGAGGGAGGGCACGAGTCAGGGGTGGCCACACCTCCATCTGGGAGCGAAGAGACGGTTAGACGGAAGGTGGAAGGTTGGACGCGAGCGCCAAGTTCAAATGCACAGGAAGGCGGCGCAGTAGGCAGCCCGGAAAGAGAGCCGGGTCCTAAAGCCCGGCGCAAGGAGACAGGAGGGTCCGGGGGGGGGGGGTCAGCGTCAGAAGAATCCCGGAAGGAAGAGACCCAGGGGGGCAGAGGGACCCAGAGAAGAACAGTCAGGCGGAAAAGGTGGAGCAGGGCTAGGATATTAAGTTGGTGTACAAGGGGCGGAGATTCAGACGGAGCTTCGCCGATCTAGCTACTAGACGTAGAGTTGCACGCAGCAGCTTGAGAATGGAAACTGTAACTCAATAAAGACTTTTACTTAATGACCGTTGGCTAGCGTGATCCTCTGTGAGCTAGGATCTTGAAGCAACTCTGACAATTGGGCTTATTTCAATTCGCATGGTGGTTTTTGGGTGTGCACCAGAGTAGCCCCCAACCAAAGCAAAAAGGAGGTTTGGGTTCCATCTGCATAAAAGTAGATGTTAAAGCTCTGATTGGGGTTATTTCAAATTGGTGTTTTTGGGGTTAGAATGCACATTCACCCAGAAATCGCAGACTGAAATGTTTGTTATCAGCCCAATTCATGCATAGGTGTTTTGGTTCCATCGCAATAGAAAGTGGACGAATCAGCTTTGATTTTTCTTTCTTTGTTCATTCACCCACAAATAGCAAAGTGTAATAAGTCTAAACTATGCAAAAGAGGTTGTTTTGCGTTCCAAGTACGTAGAAAGAAGAATTTTGGATTTCGCTTATTTCAAGTTGTGTTCTTTGGTGTTAATGCAACATTAACCCAGAAATCGCAAAAAGTATGTAATGAGACCAAAATAACAAAACACGGTTGTCAGGGGTTCAGGAGCAGAGGGACAGGAAAGGGAGGAATTAGAGACCGAGGGAGAGGATTTTGAGGGAGAAGTCAGCGATGATAGCCATCCGAGGTCTCTAAGTCTCTCCAGTGAATCAGAGGATTCACAGAAAGGGGCTCCAGTGGTCAGAGTCAGGGGGTTGCCAGAGGGAACACCCCAGGAAGGAGGGGCCAGAGGGGACTCAGAGAGCAGCAGCTGGAAATCGGGACCAGCTTCCCCACCGGAGAGCAGTAAGGGGGAGGAGTCCCAAACATCGGCAGCAGGCAGCCTTCCGTCAGCGGAAGGACAAGAGTCAGGGTTAGCCACGCCTGCATCAGAGAGCGAGGTAACGGTCAAAAGGAAGGTCAGGGGCAGCGCGCGCGCGCCAAGTTCAAATGTACAAGAGGGGGGCGCAATGGGCAGTCCGGAGAGAGAGCCGGGTCCCAAAGCCCGCCGGAGAGAAGGGGAGGAGTCCGAAGGGTCCGCTTCCGAGGCATCCAGGAAGGAAGGCACCCAGGGGGGTAGTAGGACCCAGAGGAGGAAGGAGAAACGTAGAAGGTGGAGTAAGGCTAGAGTCTTAAGCTGGTGTACAGGGGGCGGAGACTCAGACGAGGCTTCGCTGGTCTAGGGTCTAGACGTAGAGACGCACGCTAGTGCCTGAAAATGGAAACTAAATGTCAATAAAGACTTCTGTACAGTTCTAATGGCTAGCGTTGGTCTTCTGTGAGCTGAGACCGGGAGGCAGTCTCTGACAGTAAGCCTCGTCTCAGACTATCATCGGTTTTCTTCGCCTCAAGCATCGCTAAGGAAGTGAGGCAGGGAGGGTAGAAGACTGGTGCCTTGCGAGCTCACAAGAGTCAGGCAAGATGACTACAGAACAGAAAATAGCTTCCCTGCAAGAAGCGGTGACACTACTCAACGCTGAAATAATCGCATCCAGGAAGAGAGAGGAAGAAGCGGCAGCTGCCTGCAGAGATCTTCAAGCCAGGTTGGAAGGGCTTGTAAAGCAGGGGATCCCAGTACCCAGATCCGAGGGGATCGGTTTGGGGAAGAGAGGAGGCAGCATTGTATCTCATTTTGATGGGAATTTGCAGCAGTACCCCAATTTCCGAGCAGATGTGCTGTTTGCGCTGCAGCTGCTGGAAAGACAAGGGAAAGCCAGCGTAAGGCAGTATCATTCCCGGTTTTTTGCATTGGTCAACGCGCTGAATTGGGATAAGGATTCTCCGCCGGTGTCAGGGTTGCTTCAAGATCCTAGCTCACAGAGGATCACGCTAGCCAACGGTCATTAAGTAAAAGTCTTTATTGAGTTACAGTTTCCATTCTCAAGCTGCTGCGTGCAACCCTACGTCTAGTAGCTAGATCGGCGAAGCTCCGTCTGAATCTCCGCCCCTCGTACACCAACTTAATATCCTAGCCCTGCTCCACCTTTTCCGCCTGACTGTTCTTCTCTGGGTCCCTCTGCCCCCCTGGGTCTCTTCCTTCCGGGATTCTTCGGACGCTGACCCCCCGGACTCTCCTGTCTCCTTGCGCCGGGCTTTAGGACCCGGCTCTCTTTCCGGGCTGCCTACTGCGCCTCCTTCCTGTGCATTTGAACTTGGCGCGCGCGCCCAACCTTCCACCTTCCGTCTAACCGTTTCTTCGCTCCCAGATGGAGGTGTGGCCACCCCTGACTCGTGCCCTCCCTCCTGCTGTGAGCTGCCAGCGCTTGCCCCCTGGCTCCTTTCCTCTTCCCTGCTCTCTGGCGGTGACGCTGGACCCGATCTCCAACTGCTCTCCTCTGATTCCCCTCTGGCTCTATCTCCCTGGGGTGCCCCCCTAAACTCCCCCCTTGCCTTGGCCACTGGTGCTCCTTTCTGTGAATCCTCCGACTCACTGGAGAGACTCGGAGATCTCGGGTCGTCGTCATCGCTCATCCTTTCTTCTGCCTCCTCCCCTTCGCTCTCTGTTTCCTCCCTTGCCCTTGCCTCTGCTCCTGAACCCCTGACATCCATCCCCCCCTCGAAGCCCCCCACTCCCCCTTCCCCTCCTTCCGGTGCTGGAGCTGGGTGCTGCTGCGTCAAGGAGACGAATGTCGGGTACCGTTCGGTTCCCGTAGCGGGCCTCCCTCCGAAGTCTTCCGGTTCTTCCTCCCTTCTCTCGTTGACGACGGTCACCTCTGCTTCCATCTCTGTGCCGCCGTGCTCGAAACCTGGATCGTCCCCGAAAATGTCCATGTCCGTCTCTCCCTCGCTTCCTCCAGGCGGCGTTGCTCAGCCTGGACCTTCTTGCCACTTCCTGCGCCACTGTTCCTCTGGTTTGTCGTCCCACCAATACGAGGGTTCTGAGGCAGATCCCGAGGGCGACCCCTCCGGGGAACGGACGTCTCGTATCGGGTCCTCGTCAGAGTCGAACCCCCGGAACGTGCTGCCCGAAAGCGTGGGTGTGAAAAGCCAGTCGTCGAAAAAGTCTGCTGGCATCGGTCTATGTGGGAAGAGGGCATGAAACTCGTCTTTGAGCAGAGGTTCGTCCAAGGCGTAGTCCGGCACCCAACTGTTCGCACTGGCCGGGGTGCCCTCCCTGGCGAGAAAGTATTCTACCCCTTCTTCCCCCCATCTGGAATCCAAAATCTCTGTGACTTCGTTGATGCGCTCCTTCTGTGCCACTCCTGCGTGCCCTGTTCTGTCTCTGGCCGGACTCTGCGCCGTTCCGGGTTCCTGAAACCTGTGCGGTGCCTTGTAGGGAGTGAGCACCGATCTGTGGAATACCGGATGCATTCTGGAACCCTCCGGAAGCGCCAGCCTGAAGGCCACCGGGTTGACCTGCTCTTCGACTTGATAGGGCCCCAGTTGCTTATGCCCTAGTTTCTTCTTGGCCAACGACCTGGCCGGCACTGCGTGGGCTGCTAACCAGACCCAGTCCCCCACGTGTAGCTCTTCGCCAACCCTTCTGCGTTTGTCCGCTTGTACCTTGTATGCGTGCTTGGCCAGCTCCAGGTGGCGCCTCAGCTGATCGTGGACTTCCTGCAGTTCCGACGCGAACGCATCTGCCGTCTGCGGCTCCCCTTCCCCCAGCCTTTCCAGTCCCGGGAAGGTTCTGGGGTGCCTCCCGTTGTTGGCGAAGAACGGTGTGACCCCCGTGGACACGTGCTTCGTGTTGTTGTAAGCGAACTCGGCGAGCGGCAGGTAATCCACCCACGTCGCAGGCTGTTGATTTGCATAGCACCTCAAGTACTGCTGCATGATGGCATTGACCCGTTCTGCTTGCCCGTTGGTTTGCGGGTGTCTCGCCGACGCCAGGTTGATCTTGACGTTCAGGAAGCCCATCAGCCGCTGCCAGAAATTTGAGATGAACTGCCGCCCCCGCTCGGACAGAATAGACCGTGGCAGACCGTGAACCTTGAACACGTGGTCTATGAACAGTTTGGCGGTTTGTTCCGCCGTGGCCACCTTCGCACACGGAATGAAATGTGCCATCTTGGAGAACAAGTCCACCACCACCAGCACTGCCGTCTTGCCCCTCGAGCTGGGCAGATCCGTGACAAAGTCCAGGGCCACCCTCTCCCAAGGTTCGGCCGGAGTTTGCAGCGGTTCCAACAGTCCGGCCGGCGGTCTAAGCACTGGCTTCGCCCTCTGGCAGGTGTCACACCTCGCCACGTAGTCCGCGACCTCCCTTCTCATTCCAGGCCACCAGAAATCCCTGGCTACTAGTTCCACCGTCTTCTCCTTGCCGAAGTGCCCTGCAGTGGGCGCGTCGTGCAGCTGCTGCAGCACCTTGGCGCGAAGTTCGTCTCCCGGCACGTAGATGGCCCCTTTACGGATGAGCAATCCATCTCTTAGCTGGAAACCGTCGGCCGCTGCTTTGCCCCTTTGCACCTCTGAGATCTTTGCTTGCGCGAAGGAGTCCCCTTGCAACGCTCGTCGCACCGCCTCCAGATCCACGGTTGCCGCGGCGCACGCCCACACTGTTGGTGCGAAGATGTGCATGGCGGCCGCTGGCGTTGCTTCCTCCAGATACTGTGGCTTGCGGGAGAGAGCGTCCGCCATGATGTTGGTGTCCCCCGGGACATACTCTATTCGGAAGTCGAAGTTCGCAAAGAACTCAGCCCAACGTATCTGCCTCTGGTTCAGGAACTGTGCCGTGCGCCAGTGCTCTAGGTTCTTGTGGTCCGTGCAAACCTGCACCGTGTGCTTGGCGCCGATCAGAAAGTGCCTCCACGCCTTGAACGCTGCATGAATGGCCAGCAACTCCCTGTCCCATATGGTGTAGTTCTGCTCGGACTTGCTGAGCTTCCTGGAGTAAAACGCTCCCGGTCGCCACACCCCCTGCGGGTCTTTCTGCAGCAGGACCGCCCCCACGGCTCTGTCCGAGGCGTCAGTCTCCACCCTCATCGGCTTGCTGGGGTTGACATGAAGCAGCTGCTCTTCCGACGCGAAGAGACGCTTGAGTGCCTGAAAGGACTGTTCCGCCTGCTCTGTCCAAATGAACTTCTTTTTCTTGGAGCTAAGCGTGTCAGTGATGGCCGCCGTCTGCATAGCGAAGCCCTTGATAAACTTGCGATAGAAGTTCGCAAAGCCGACAAACCGTTGGACCTCCTTCCGGTTGCGCGGGCTCTTCCAATCCAACACCGCTCGAACCTTGGCGCTGTCCATGGCGAGCCCCTTGTCAGACAGCTTGTAGCCCAGAAAATCCACCTCCGTCACGTCAAATTGGCACTTCTCCAGCTTGGCGTAGAGCCTATGGTGCTTCAGCCTGTTCAGTACTTCCTTGACGTGTTTGTCATGCTCCTGTTGCGACTCCGAAAAGATCAGGATGTCATCTAAGAAACAGACGCACGTCTTGTAGAGAAGTCCCGCCAACACGTGATGCATGAATGCTTGAAAAACGTGGGAGCCATTTTGCAATCCAAAAGGCATAACTCTATATTCGTAGGTCCCCAGTGGCGTGAACATGGCTGTTTTCCACTCGTCTCCCTCCCGCATGCGAATGAGGTTGTACGCACCTCGCAGATCCAATTTGGTGAACACTCTGCCCTTCCGCACCTTTGCGAGGAGGTCGTCAATTCGGGGCATGGGGAAGTCCGACGGCTTAGTCACACTGTTCAAGATCCTGTAATCCACTACGAGCCTCTTTTGGGGCGTATCCCGCTTCTTAACGAAGAACACCGGGCTGCCTCCCACCGCCTTGGACTCTCGGATGAAACCGCGCTCCAAATTATGATCTATGAACTCCTTGAGTTCTTGCAGCTCGTCCTCTGACATGGAATACAGTCTCCCCTTAGGCAGCGCCGCCCCTGGCAGCAGGTCAATCTTGCAGTCATATGGCCTGTGAGGGGGTAGCCTGTCTGCCTCCTTCTCGCAGAAAACTTCCAAAAATTCTGCGTACTTGTGGGGAATCGCTTGCAGCGTGCCTAGCAGTAGCTGTGACTCCTCTTCCTCTCCTTCCTGCGCACGATGCAGTGTTCAGCACAAAAGGAAGAGCCGAAGGTCAGCTGCCTCTGGTACCAAGCCAGCGTTGGGCTGTGTTTGTCCAGCCAACTCATGCCCAACACAATGGGCGTGTCCGACAATTGAGTGACGTTGAAGCTGATGACTTCTTGGTGATTCCCAAGTCGCATCACCATCGGTGGCGTCTGCTGCACCACTTGCCCTCCTAGCAGCTCCCTGCCATCCACCGTGACCACCTGCAGGGGCAGTGTGGCCGGCAGCAACTGTATAGCATGCTGGTTGACAAAGTCCTGCCCCATAAAGTCCGCATTGCTGCCTGAGTCAATGGTGATTGGCACGTCCATGGTGATGCCATTGGGCAGCTGGAGCGACGCGGTGAGCCTCACCACTGGTTTGGGCGGGAGGGGGTTCACGGGCTGTAAAATCTCTGGGGACTGCATCATTAATACGTCTGGCTGGGCCCCAGTGCCTCTTCCTCCAGCCAGACAGCGTCGTTTCCCTGCTGTGGTTCTCCTTGCTGCGTTGCTGCAGTCGCCATTGCTGAGGCTGCAGTGAGCTTGTGGAGCCTCTGGGGACACTCTTTCGCCATATGCCCTGGCTCCTCACAGACGTAACACTTCCTGTTCCCTCTAGGAGGCTTCGCTTTCACTGCTGCTGGTGCTAGGGCTCTGGTTGCTGACTGAGCCCTGGCACCTCCAACCTCCATCGGTTCAGCTCCTCCCCCTGGCGGAGGCGTGGATTGCGTACGTGCTGCTTCTCTGGGAAAGAAGGAGGAGCCCCTGGCTGGTTCGCGCCCTCCACGCCCTTCGTCCCTGCTCCACGGACGTCCTTCCAGCCGTACCCCCACTGCCAGCGCCCTCTGCACGACCTCCTGGGTGGTCCGGGGTCTCTCCCCCCTCGCAATCTCATCTTTTACAGAGCTGTTTAGTCCCTCCCAGAAAAGGTCTCTTACAGGGGTCGCATCTCTGTCCCATTCTAGGGCACTGGCCAAGGCGAAAAAGCGGGCATGGTACTGCCGTACGCTGGCCCTTCCCTGCTTCAGTCCATGAATCTGTTGCCGAGCAAGATCCACGTCAATGCTTGATAAAAAACACGCATCCATCGCTTTAATAAAGGCATTCGCATTTTGGAGCGCCGGATCGTTATCCCTCCATAAATTGCGCAGCCATGCTCTGGCATCCCCATGCAAATAAGACATGATGAACCCCACTTTCTCTTGCTCATCTCTAAAATCTTTACTCAGCAGTTGCAGTGCACACAGTACGTCTGCTTTAAAATTGGGATACTGTTGCAGGTTCCCATCGAAGTGAGAGACCAGACCGCCTGTGCGTCTCCCCAACCCAATCCCCTCTGGTTTGGGTGTCTGTTGCCCTTGCTTCGTAAGCACTTCCAACCTGACCTGGAGATCCCTGTAGGCGGCAGCTGCGTCCTCCTCTCTCTTCCTGGATGCGAGAGCCTCGGCATTCAGCTGTGACACTGCTTCTCTGAGTTCCGCTATCTGCTGTTCAGCCGTCATGTCGGCTGCCGTTCGTGAGCTCACTAGTAGGCACCTGCTTCTCTCCTCTCCTCGAGGCTGTAGATGCCCACAATACAAGAGACGGAGCTTACTGTCAGGGTTGCTTCAAGATCCTAGCTCACAGAGGATCACGCTAGCCAACGGTCATTAAGTAAATGTCTTTATTGAGTTACAGTTTCCATTCTCAAGCTGCTGCGTGCAACCCTACGTCTAGTAGCTAGATCGGCGAAGCTCCGTCTGAATCTCCGCCCCTCGTACACCAACTTAATATCCTAGCCCTGCTCCACCTTTTCCGCCTGACTGTTCTTCTCTGGGTCCCTCTGCCCCCCTGGGTCTCTTCCTTCCGGGATTCTTCGGACGCTGACCCCCCGGACTCTCCTGTCTCCTTGCGCCGGGCTTTAGGACCCGGCTCTCTTTCCGGGCTGCCTACTGCGCCTCCTTCCTGTGCATTTGAACTTGGCGCGCGCGCCCAACCTTCCACCTTCCGTCTAACCGTTTCTTCGCTCCCAGATGGAGGTGTGGCCACCCCTGACTCGTGCCCTCCCTCCTGCTGTGAGCTGCCAGCGCTTGCCCCCTGGCTCCTTTCCTCTTCCCTGCTCTCTGGCGGTGACGCTGGACCCGATCTCCAACTGCTCTCCTCTGATTCCCCTCTGGCTCTATCTCCCTGGGGTGCCCCCCTAAACTCCCCCCTTGCCTTGGCCACTGGTGCTCCTTTCTGTGAATCCTCCGACTCACTGGAGAGACTCGGAGATCTCGGGTCGTCGTCATCGCTCATCCTTTCTTCTGCCTCCTCCCCTTCGCTCTCTGTTTCCTCCCTTGCCCTTGCCTCTGCTCCTGAACCCCTGACAGCCGGTTAGAGACCTTTTTTGGGAGGGTCTGAATGCACAGATCAAGGATGAGATGGCAAGGGGAGAGAGACCCACAACCACTCAACAAGTGGTTGAAAGAGCGTTGTCTATTGGGGTGAGGCAGGAAGAACGCCCGTGGAGCAAAGAAGAAGGGCGTTGGGGACGCTCACCAGCGAGAGTGCCCTCCCTCTTGCCCAGAGAGGAAGCGCGTGCGCAGTCCACGCCTCCACAGGGAGGGGGCGAGGAGCAGATGGAGATTGGCGGTGCTAGGGCTCACTCAGCTACCAGAGCCTTAACACCGGGAGCAGTAAAATCGAAGCTGCCTAGAAGGAACAGGAAGTGTTATATATGTGAGAGTGCAGAGCACATGGCGAAAGAGTGTCCCCAGAGGATTCTCAAGCACACTGCAGCTTCAGTGACAGTATTGGAAACAACTCAGCAGAGAGCACCACAGCAGGGAAACGACCAAGTCTGGCTGGAAGAGGAGGCACTGGGGCCCAGCCAGACGAGTCAGTGAGGAAGTCCCCAGAGATTTTGCAGCCCACAGACCCCCTCCCGCCCAAGCCAGTGGTGCAGCTAACCGCATCGCTTCAGCTGCCCAATGGACTCACCTTAGAAGTGCCTATTACAATTGACTCTGGCAGTAACGCAGACTTTATAGGATTGGAGTTCGTTCAACAACACAACGTAGCATTACTGCCAGCCACACTGCCCCTGAAGGTTGTCACGGTGGATGGCAGGGAACTGCTAGGGGGGCAGGTGGTGCAGCAGACGCCGCCTATGGTGATGCAAATTGGGAATCACCGGGAAGTCATCAGTTTCAACGTCACCCAACTGTCCGACACGCCTATAGTATTAGGCATGAGTTGGCTGCACAGACACAGCCCAGCATTGGCTTGGTACCAGCGCCAACTGACTTTTGGCTCCTCCTACTGTGCAGAACACTGCATTATACCCAGCCCGGAAGGGGAAGAGGAGGACCCGCAGTTACAGTTGGGCACGCTGCAAGCAGTACCCCACAAGTATGCGGAGTTTTTGGAGGTATTCTGCGAGAAGGAGGCGGACAAGCTACCCCCTCACAGACCCTATGATTGCAAGATTGACCTCCTGCCGGGGGCGACGCTGCCAACTGGGAAACTGTACTCCATGTCTGAGGATGAACTGCAAGAACTCAGGGAGTTCATAGATCACAATTTGAAGCGTGGGTTCATCCGGGAGTCGAAAGCGGTGGGAGGCAGTCCCGTATTCTTTGTGAAGAAGCGGGACACGCCCCAACGGAGGCTGGTGGTGGACTTCAGAATCTTAAATTCGAAAACCAAGCCCTCAGCTTTCCCCATGCCCAAGATAGACGACCTGCTAGCGACGGTGCGGAAGGGACGCGTTTTCACCAAGCTGGATCTACGTGGCGCGTACAACCTGATTCGCATGCGCGACGGCGACGAGTGGAAGACGGCCATGTTCACGCCACTGGGCACCTACGAATACAGAGTTATGCCCTTCGGATTACAAAATGGCTCTCACACTTTCCAGGCCTTTATGCATCACGTGCTGGCGGGGCTCCTTTACAAGAAGTGCGTATGCTTCCTGGACGACATCCTGATTTTTTCAGAATCGCGAGAGGCGCACGAGAGGGATGTCAGGGAAGTTCTGCAGAGACTGAAGGAGCACAGGCTGTACGCCAAGCTGGAGAAGTGCCAGTTCGACGTGACGGAGGTGGATTTCCTGGGCTACAAGTTGTCGGACAAGGGGCTCACCATGGACAGCGCCAAGGTTCGCGCAGTTTTGGACTGGAAAAGCCCACGCAATCGGAAGGAAGTCCAGCGGTTTGTCGGCTTTGCCAACTTTTACCGCAAGTTCATCAAGGGATTTGCCATGCAGACAGCGGCCATCACCGACACGCTCAGCTCCAAGAAGAAGAAATTCATCTGGACGGAGCAAGCGGAGCAGTCCTTTCAGAAACTCAAGCGTCTCTTCGCGTCCGAAGAGCAGCTGCTGCATGTGAATCCCAGCAGACCCATGAGGGTGGAGACAGACGCCTCAGACAGAGCCGTGGGAGCCGTCCTGTTGCAACAAGACCAGCAGGGGGACTGGAGGCCGTGCGCCTTCTACTCGAGGAAGCTCAGCAAGTCGGAGCAGAATTACACTATCTGGGACAGGGAGTTGCTAGCCATACATGCAGCATTCAAGGCATGGAGGCACTTCCTCATCGGAGCCAGACATACAGTGCAGGTCCACACGGACCACAAGAATCTGGAGTACTGGCGCACGGCTAGGTTCCTCAACCAGAGACACATTAGATGGGCAGAGTTCTTCGCGGACTTCGACTTCAAGATAGAGTACATCCCAGGCGACAACAACGTGATGGCGGATGCATTGTCCAGAAAGCCGCAATACCTGGAGGAGGCGGCACCGTCGGCGGCCAAGCACATTTTCGCACCGGAAGCGTGGGCATGCGCGTCGGCAACCGTGGACCTGGACGCCGTACGTCGCGCGCTGCGGGAAGACCCCTTCGCACGGGCCAAGATGGAGGAGGTGCACAGGGGCACAGCGAGGGCCGACGAGTTCCAGATACGCGATGGGTTGCTCCTCCACAAGGGAGCACTCTACGTGCCGGGAGACGACCTCCGCGCAAGGGTCCTGCAGCAGCTACACGACGCTCCCACCGCCGGGCACTTTGGCAAAGAAAAGACTGTCGAACTCGTAGCCAGAGACTTTTGGTGGCCCAAGATGCGGGGGGAAGTAGCGGATTACGTCTCGAGATGTGACACCTGCCAAAGGGCCAAGTCAGTTCACAGACCGCCGGCGGGACTGCTGGAACCGCTGCAGACACCGTCTGAACCGTGGGAGAGGGTGGCCCTGGACTTCGTCACGGATCTGCCCAGCTCGAAGGGAAAGACAGCAGTGCTAGTGGTGGTGGACATGTTTACTAAGATGGCACACTTCATTCCGTGTGCGAAGGTAGCCACGGCAGAGCAGACCGCCAAACTGTTCATAGACCACGTGTTCAAAGTCCACGGTCTGCCACGGTCTATTCTCTCCGACCGGGGGCGACAGTTCATCTCGAACTTCTGGCAGAAGCTGATGGGCATTCTGAACGTCAAAGTCAATTTGGCGTCGGCGAGACACCCACAGACCAACGGACAAGCGGAGAGGGTCAACGCCATCATGCAGCAGTACCTAAGATGCTACGCCAACCAGCAGCCCACGACATGGGTGGACTACCTGCCGCTCGCCGAGTTCGCTTACAACAATACGAAGCACGTGTCGACGGGGGTGACGCCGTTCTTCGCCAACAACGGGAGGCATCCCAGAACCTTCCCGGGTTTAGAGAGAGTGGGGGAGGGGGAGCCACAGGCAGCGGAAGCCTTAGCGTCGGAGTTGCAGGAGGTCCACGAACAGCTCAGGAGGCAGTTAGAACTAGCAAAGCACGCATACAAGGTGCAGGCCGACAGACACAGAAGAGTTGGGGAAGACATACAGGTGGGTGACTGGGTCTGGTTAGCAGCGCAAGCAGTGCCGACCAGATCATTAGCTAAGAAGAAGCTAGGACATAAGCAGCTAGGACCTTACCAAGTCCAGGCGCAGGTCAATCCAGTGGCCTTCAGGTTGGCGCTTCCGGAGGGTTCCAGAATGCATCCGGTGTTCCATAGATCGGTGCTCACGCCCTACAAAGCACCTCATAGGTTTCAGGAGCCAGACACAGCACCAGACCAGAGCAGAGAAGGGCCCAGAGTGAGGGGGTCGCCTAGGAGGGGGCACATCAATGAGGTCACAGAGATTTTGGACTCCAGATGGGGGGAAGAGGGAGTAGAATATTTCCTAGCCAGAGAGGGTACCCCGGCCAGTGCCAACAGCTGGGTACCGGACTATGCCTTGGAGGAACCGCTGCTCAAAGAGGAGTTTCATGCCCTCTTCCCGCACAGGCCCATGCCAGCAGAGTATTTCGACGACTGGCTTTTCACACCCACTCTTTCAGCCAGCACATTCCTGGGGTTCGACTCGGACGAGGAACAGGCACCAGTCCCCAGCTCCCAGGTGGGTTCGCCACCGGGGTCTGCCTCAGACCACTCGTATTGGTGGGACGATCAACCAGAGGAGCAGTGGCGCAGGAAGTGGCTGAGGGGTCCTTGGATGGGACCACCCGGAGAGGGGGAGAGGGGCGAGACGGACATGGACGTGTTGGGGGACAACGTGGGGTTCGAGCACGAAGACAGAGAGATGGAAGCAGAGGAGAGCGACGTTGACGAGTACATGGGGGACGAACTGTATCCTGCAAGCACCCCCGCTACGACGGAGCACCCAGTACCCGCACCGGAAGGAGGGGAGGGGGGAAGGGGGGGCTTCGAGGGGGGGATGGATGTCAGGGGTTCAGGAGCAGAGGGACAGGAAAGGGAGGAAGTAGAGACCGAGGGAGAGGAATCTGAGGGAGAAGTCAGCGAGGGTAGCCATCCGAGGTCTCTAAGTCTCTCCAGTGAATCAGAGGATTCACAGAAAGGGGCCCCAGTGGTCAGAGCCAGGGGGTTGCCAGAGGGAACACCCCAGGAAGGAGGGGCCAGAGGGGACTCAGAGAGCAGCAGCTGGAAATCGGGACCAGCTTCCCCACCGGAGAGCAGTAAGGGGGAGGAGTCCCAAACATCGGCAGCAGGCAGCCTTCCGTCAGCGGAAGGACAAGAGTCAGGGTTAGCCACGCCTGCATCAGAGAGCGAGGTAACGGTCAAAAGGAAGGTCAGGGGCAGCGCGCGCGCGCCAAGTTCAAATGTACAAGAGGGGGGCGCAATGGGCAGTCCGGAGAGAGAGCCGGGTCCCAAAGCCCGCCGGAGAGAAGGGGAGGAGTCCGAAGGGTCCGCTTCAGAGGCATCCAGGAAGGAAGGCACCCAGGGGGGTAGTAGGACCCAGAGGAGGAAGGAGAAACGTAGAAGGTGGAGTAAGGCTAGAGTCTTAAGCTGGTGTACAGGGGGCGGAGACTCAGACGAGGCTTCGCTGGTCTAGGGTCTAGACATAGAGACGCACGCTAGTGCCTGAAAATGGAAACTAAATGTCAATAAAGACTTCTGTACAGTTCTAATGGCTAGCGTTGGTCTTCTGTGAGCTGAGACCGGGAGGCAGTCTCTGACAACGGTCTTTTCGCTTCCATATGCGTAGAAAGACGAATAAGCTTTGATTGGTCTTATTTCAATTCGCATGGTTGTTTTTGGGTGTGCACCTGAGTAGCCCCCAACCAAAGCAAAAAGGAGTTTTGGGTTCCATCTACACAAAAAGAAGATCATAAAACTATGTGCTTCTTTCAAATTGGTTTTTTTGCGGTGTTTTTGCACATTCACCAAGAAATCGCACAGTGAAACGTTGGTTATCAGCCCAATTCATGCATAGCTGTTCTGGTTCTATCGCAATAGAAAGTGGACAAATCAGCTTTGATTTTTCTTAATTTATTTATTCACCCACAAATAGCAAAGTGTAATAAGTCTAAACAAGGCAAAACAGGTTATTTTGGATTCCAACTACATAGAAAGAAGAATCTTGGATTTCGCTTATTTCAAGTTGTGTTCTTTGGTGTTAATGCAACATTAACCCAGAAATCGCAAAAGGTATGTAATGAGACCAAAATAGCAAAACACCGTCTTTTCGCTTCCGTATGCGTAGAAAGAAGACGAATAAGGTTTCATTTGGCTTATTTCAATTCGCATGGTGTTTTTTGGGTGTGCACCAGAATCGCCCCAAACAAAGCAAAAAGGAGTTTTGGGTTCCATCTACACAAAAAGATCATAAAACTATGTGCTTATTTCAAATTGGTGTTTTTGCGGTGTTTTTGCACATTCACCAAGAAATCGCAGAGTGAAACGTTTGTTATCAGCCCAATTCATGCATAGCTGTTTTGCACTTTCGCAATAGAAAGTGAACAAATCAGCTTTGATTTTTCTTAATTTATTCATTCACCCACAAATAGCAAAGCAAAGTGTAATAAGTCTAAACAAGGCAAAACAGGTTATTTTGGATTCCAACTACATAGAAAGAAGAATCTTGGATTTCGCTTATTTCAAGTTGTGTTCTTTGGTGTGAATGCAACATTAACCCAGAAATCGCAAAAAGTATGTAATGAGACCAAAATAGCAAAACACCGTCTTTTCGCTTCCATATGCGTAGAAAGAAGACGAATAAGCTTTGATTTGGCTTATTTCAATTCGCATCGTGGTTTTTGGGTGTGCACCAGAATCGCCCCAAACAAAGCAAAAAGGAGTTTTGGGTTCCATGTACACAAAAAGATCATAAAACTATGTGCTTATTTCAAATTGGTGTTTTTGCACATTCACCAAGAATTCGCAGAGTGAAATGTTTGTTATCAGCCCATTTCATGCATCGGTGTTTTGGTTCCATCGCAATAGAAAGTGGATGAATCAGCTTTGATTTTTCTTTTCTTTGTTCATTCACCCACAAATAGCAGGTAGCTTGATTCTGGACTGTGTCACTTCCATGGGTAGGCATGACATCATATTTTTTGAATGCTCTAACAAAATACCTCCCTTCCTGTGTAAGCATATATGAGATGCGCAGAACTCTATGCGCGCGCAGAGTCGCTCTCTCCTGCAAGCGAGAAGGCCGGCCCCCACCTTCGCGCGTGTTGCTGTTGTGGTCGCGCGTTAGGCAGGGGCCGCAAGCTGCAGTTCCTCGCCCACGAGAGGCTCCGTTTGGCTTCCGCAGCCCACCCGCACCATCCCTCCGCAAAGGGGCACGAGAGGAAGGCCACTGGGGGAGAAAGGCAGGTGAGGGCGGGGCGGGGGGCAGGGCTGCACCCTGGGGAGAGCGGGGTCGAGAGAGAGCGGCTGGGAGAAAGAGAGAGGGCCAGCCTGGCTCGGCACGTCTCTGCTGGCCCAGCGTCGCAGCGCCTCTTCCCCCCTTTCCCCTCCCCTTCCTGTCCTCTTGCCTCTCCTCCGCTGGCACCTCCTTCCGGTACTCCTGCCCTCGCCCAACATGGCGGCAGCACAGCCTCTTCCGCCCAGTTCCCTCTCCTTCCTGTCCTCTTGCCTCTCCTGTGGCACCTCCTTCCGGTACCCCTGACCTCGCTCAACATGGCGGCAGCACAGCCCAAAATGGCGGCACTAGAAGAAAGCCACTGGGGGAGAAAAGAGCGGCTGGGAGAAAGAGAGAGGGCCAGCCTGGCTCGGCACGTCTCTGCTGGCCCAGCGTCGCAGCGCCTCTTCCGCCCTTTCCCCTCCCTTTCCGCTCGTCTCTCCTCCGGTTGGAACCTCCTTCCGGTATCCCTGCCCTCGCCCATTTCCCTCCCCTTCCTGTCCTCTTGCCTCTCCTCCGGCGGCCCCTCCTTCCGATACCCCTGCCCGCGCCCAACATGGTGACAGCGCAGCCTCTTCAGCCCTTCCGAGCTAGGAGTGCAGAAAAAGGTGAAACTGCCATGAAAAGGAGGAGTGAGTGTGTGAGTGAGCGAGAGAGAGAGAGAGACAGGGAGCATCCTAGAATGGTAGAGAGGGAATGGTAGAGATGGAAGGGAACCCAAGGGTCATCTAGTCCAACCCTCTGTAAAGAAGCTCAGAGCTACAATTCCCAGGTCTTCTTTGGGAATTCTATGGGAATTGAGAGTTTCTAAATTCATGAGCATTCATGAGCATCCACTCATGTTTTTACCTTTTATTGAAAGTGGCCACAAGTGACTTGGGAAACGCAGCCAGATGGGTGGAGTATAAATAATATAATTATATTGCTCCTGCTGCTGTTCTTCTCTTACTCAAACCCAACCCTATCCCAAACCTTAACCTTAATGCTCACCCTAACTCAAACCTAACCCTCACCCTAGCAGGCTCAGCACCCAAGCGGGGTGGGGGCGGGAAGTCAATCCTGGCTTTCAGAATGTAGTGATCAGACCATGGCACTTCCACAAGTGAGGACATGATCCTCACCAAAAATCATACTATACCCGCACCAAAAATCAAATCCAGCATGTGGTGAGAGCCCTAATATTGCCATGGAAGACACCAGGTCCAGAGCCTGTGAGGAGGGGGTGGCATCAGCATGGACATTGAAGTCCCCCAAAACCTCCAAGACCCAGCCTGCCACCACATCCAACAGGCCTGACAGGGTGGCTACTGGTGGTTGGTACACCAGCCAGACAGCCAAGCTCTCCTTTGTGCCCCACACTAGGCCAGCACATTTAATGCTGGAGATTGATGGTGATGGCAGAGCCCTGAAAGAGCAATCCTTCTGGATTAACAACGCTAACCCTCCCCCCCGACCCACAGTCCCCGATTGGTGGAGGATGGAGAAACCTGGTGGTGACATCTCATAAAAGGTGAATACTTCGCCTTCGTGCACCCAGGTCTCTGTCACACAAGCCAGGTCAACCCCCAGCGAGATAAGTCTCGCAAGGTGGCAGTTTTATTGCCTATGGACCTGGCATTGCACAGCACCAATGACGGAGGTGGATAATCCCTGCTCATGTCCCTTGGGATGGGGCGTAGCTTGGAAGGGGTTCGAGCATCATCGCATCTCAAAATCCTTCATAGATAATATTTACCCCCACTGCCGTACCTCCCTTGCCCTTTGACGGTGGCAATCCCAGACCCCACGCTAGCCTCCCCTGTAGAGGAATGATAACATAACATCCCTGGGCCAAGTCTCCCAAATTGAAAAGGTATGATATTGAGATGAAAAATCAGCAGGACAAACATCCCCAATAGGTAAAACCCATCCAGCCACACCCCAGGTAGCGAGGGGAGCCCCACACTGGTCCACTAACTGTCAATCCCTCTCTCCCTCATAAGGTAGCCAGGCTATTAACTCTTTCTGTGCCTTTGGGAGTATTAAAGAGGCATGTGCTGTAAAATGGAGGTCACTAGCCAGCAGAGAGCCGCTTCATGTTCAGAGACTCCGTCCGTCCTATCTCACCCTTTGGGTGAGTCATTCTTGTAAGTTTTAGGAGTATTAGGCAAAGGCCCAAGTATAGCCTGGGTGCTTGGTTTCAGCAATCTATCTGCGACATGAAGTTCTTTAGAAGTTGTTGCCATGAGAGTGTCAGAGTTGCCAGGTTCATCTTCTCCATCGCTATCGCTTGGGGAAAGATCAGGGAATTGCATAGTCGTCTTTCCTCGAGATGAAGGGCTATTGGGCATATAGTGTTCCGAGCTATAATGTCCTTATGTTTTGAATTGAGATTTTATGCTCAATTGAGATTTTATGCTCTTTATGCTCAATAATCTCCTCTTCAGTTCTTCTAATTCTTCTAATTCCAAACTCACGGGTTTATCTTCCTCCTTCGTGCAGGTATTGTTTCTTATTGGCGTTTGCTTTGGTTCTCTGCCGGGGACTGGCTGCCTCACTGTCTCATCCTTGAAAACCCTTATCAGGTAAAGAAGGTGAGACCGCCATAAAATGTTTTTCATCTCCATAAGTCGAGATGGAAGAGCTGGCAATCTAAAAGTCATAAATAGGTGTGTGATGTTTCTTATGCTGGGCAGGAAATGGAAATTTTTTAGATCTACTTTTTGGTAATGGCAGGTCACAAGCTGAGATAAGGACGTCATAATTAACCTGCGATTCATCCACTTGTACTCATTTTGATGAATCTCAAGCATTATCTGGTTCACTTGGAGGACCTGGCAAGGCTTTATTTCATCCATGACTTGTACTGATAGTTCGGTGGCATAGTTGTGTCTAATCCTCCTTTTAGCCCTTTGGGCATTTATAGAGGGAGGGCAATTATCCAAGTATTCCTCTATATTAGTTATTTTGGTGAAAATTTCATTCAGTCTTTGAAGAACTAATTAGACCATAGTTTCTGCTGACATCATATAAATCTCTTGGTAAGGGTATATATCTGGAATCTGCTGGAAACAAGTTCCTCTATTTGTCTTGTTCTAAAGACATGGGTGGGTCAGCATTTGGGATGGGGGGGATCCCTCCTACTCCTGTTTTCTGGGTGAAATCATCTCCTTCCCTCCTTGAAAGGGGGGAGGGGTCGGATCATCTCCTTCCTTCTTAGAGTGGGGGAGGGTTCCCCCAGCAACATTACTCACAATTTGCTCTGTTTCCGAGCTAGGAATGAAGGTGTTGGCTTTCTGCCGCTTCTCTGCGTTGGAGGAATTGTGAGTCCCAATTACCGTATTTTTTGCTCTATAAGACTCACTTTTTCCCACCTAAAAAGTAAGGGGAAATGTGTGTGCGTCTTATGGAGCGAATGCAGGCTGCACAGCTATCCCAGAAGCCAGAACAGCAAGAGGGATTGCTTCTTTCACGCACAGCGATCCCTCCTGCTGTTCTGGCTTCTGAGATTCAGAATATTTTTTTTCTTGTTTTCCTCCTCCAAAAACTTGTGGTCTGGTGCGTCTTACAGAGTGAAAAATATGATATGCTGTTTTGGCTCTTAATGCCTCGTTTTTTCCTTCTAGCAGGCATAATTAGCAGCGGGGTGAGCTCCTGTTGCTCGGTCCCTGCTCCTGCCAACCTAGCAGTTTGAAAGCATGTCAAAGTGCAAGTAAGATAAATAGGTACTGCTCCAGCGGGAAGGTAAATGGTGTTTCAGTGCGCTGCTCTAGTTTGCCAAATGTGGCTTAGTCATGCTGGCCACATGACCCGGAAGCTGTACGCCGGCTCCCTCGGCCAATAAAGCGAGAGGAGTGCGCAATCTCAGAGTCGGCCATGACTGGACCTTATGTTCAATGGATGAAAGCTGTGTGTTAGTTGCAAAGACTGCAGTCTACCTTCTTTAGTGTTCCTTCTTACGCTAAATCGAATTGAGCCATAAAACAGTAGATAATAAAACATTAAAACAGTAGATAATAAAACATTAAAACAATAAACCATTAGGCTAAAAGCAAAGAAAACAAAATGACAACTAAAAATATAAACATAGGGCCAGAAGATGGCTAAAACCTAATTAAAAGCTTAATTGAAGGCAGGAGGTTCTGGCTAGGCTGCTACCTCCGTCGCCATTTTGGCTCACAAATGTTTGTTTGCTGCTGCTGCTGTTTTTTTTATTGATGTTGCTGCTGTGCACGTGTCCTAGGGGTCCTAGGAGGCCATTTTGGATGAAGGCAGAGTGACCGGAAAGAGGCGCCACCAGAGGAGAGGCAAATGAAGACATGCCACCACCGCCATATTGGTTGAGGGCAGTTGGGCCTAGCCTGGCCATTTTGTGGCACTGGTCTCCCTTGTGAGGTGGGCGCCTCATCTCTTGAGGGGTCCCAGGAGACGTTAGGGGTCCCTGTGGAGAAGGAAGGGTGGAGCCCCCCCATCCCCTCAGGGAGGAGTTCCAACAGTGCCTTAGGGGCCTTGGCCTTTCTCTGGTTTGTTGTTGCTGCTGCTGCTGCTGTTATCATTATCCTCAGTATTATCCTTATTCTCCTCCTCCTTCTCTTCCTTGCAGCATTTCCCTGAGCGCTAAGCTCCTTCAGGAGCTGCCCAGGTAGACTGCCACTGGCACGGGAGGCTCCACCCGAGAGAAGAAGCGCCTAGGAGGCCAGGGTAGCCCCACAAGGTGGGCTTCTGTCCCCCTGGGCGTCTTTTGGGGTACAGGGGCCTCCGCCCTGCCAACCTTTGGCCCCCCTCACCCTGCCGGCTTGCAGATAAGGTGGGGGCGAAGGCCTGCTGGGTGCTGCTGTGAGGACGGCGCGCCTGAGGGGTGCCCTGCTGGGCTGGGGTGAGGGAGGGGGGGCTGTGAATCCCATCCCTCTCTCTATGCTTTTTATTTCTCTCTCTTCCCTCTTTCATTTCCCAAAGAAGTCCTGGGAATTATAGCTCTGAGCTTCCTTTCAGTGGGTTGGACTAGATGCCTCTTGATGCCCCTTCCATGTCTCCCATGCTCCCTATCTCTCTCACTGTTACTCTCCTTTTAATGGCACTTCCCCCTTTTTTTTCCTAGCTGGGCCTCCATTTCTTAGCTGGGCCGCCTCCAGGAAGCCAAGTGCTGGCGCCTGCAACTTTGCCTGCGACTGCTGGGATTGCTCTGACAAGATCCATTGACACTAGTTTTGGCGTCACCAAAGGAATCAGGGAGATGTGCTTCAATTCCCCTCGCAGATAGTATTTAACCCATCACGGCATCTCTCAAAGCACCCTGGGAACTGTAGTTTCCTATGGGGGGAGAGAATATTCTGCACAACCTTTCCCAAGGGAACTCTGGGAGTTATAACTCTGAGAGGGTCTCTTTGGGAAACAGAACAAACTACAGTTCCCACGATGTTCCCCAAAGCACCATGGGAACTATTGCTTGCTCTGGGTGTTGAGGGTTGCGAATCCCTTGACAGATCTAGTTCCCAAGCCCATTTCTTTTTCTAGGGAACTCTGGGAACTGTAGCTCATGGGAGGAACATCACTTGGTGTCCTGAATTCTGGGAACTGTAGCTTGCTCAGGGCGCCTGATTCCTTCTCCTTCTAGGCTACCGGAATGGGCTGGAACCGCCAAGTGTCACCTTGGCCTGCGACTTTGAAGGCACCGCCTGCAGCTGGGAGGACGTCAGCATGTCTGGGTACTGGTGGTGCCCAGGGTGGGGCAGAGGCTGGGTGTGCGGCCCCGACTCCCCCTTCAACCACATTCTGGGCACCGACCAGGGTAAACTTGCTTCATTTGAAAGGCAGAGAAGCATTGCTTAGCAGTTAGAGCACCCCTTTGACCTGGCACCCCCCAACCAGGCTGGTACATGAGCACCTCGGAGCAGCGAACCAAGCCGCCTGACTCCGCTCCCTGACCATGAGTGACGCAGCCACAGCCTGTGAACTCCGCACCTGGTACAGTATGGCTGAGAAAGGTAAGCTTGGGGCACTGGTCGGAAAACCAACAGGAGCAGAGCCATGTACTTGGCCTTTTTCCCTGTGTGGAGGAAATGCCACCAGGCACAGTTGTCGTAATTCCGTACATTTCTAAGCTGCAGGACATATTGTGGTGCTATCATATAATTATTATTTATTGATTTCCAGACCACTGACCTGCCTGGTAGGGCCAGCATAATGAAATACCATTCTTATCATGAAATTTACTGATGCCCTGCTTCCCGTCCCCCTTTGGGATTCCTGGCAGCTGACTGATAAAAATGAGAGCAGTTGAGATGAGATGTCATTCTGCAATTCTCGCAGGGGTCAGGCTAGATGACCCCCGGGTCCCATCTCCTCTGTTTATATAACTATGGTTCCCACCTGCAGGGGCCAGGCTAGATGACGCCTGGTTCCTCACCCCCTCCGCCCTTCCTGTGCAGGACTCAACGGAAGCTTCCCTGTGGAGCTGAGCCACGGCAACCACATTGTCCCCTGTGGCGAAGCCCTGCCTCATCCTCAGGCACCTGGCGCCCCCTGCTGGCCTACACCGGAAGAGTCCACAGTGCTTTCCAGTTAGGTCTTGGGCTCCTCGCCCTCCCCGGCCGGCTCCTTATCTGGAGCATGTCAAGAGCGCAGGTGACCTTCTCCTCGGTGGCGAGTGTGGCACTGGACAACGTGTAGTTCATGAACTGTGGCCCCCAAAGTAAAGCTTTATTTTCCGCCTCCCCAAAACCTGACCAACCAGATAGATTGCTTGGAGGCAACTCATTAACCGTCCCAACATTTCCAAGTCCCTGGAGCTGCACCCCAGGCAAGCCGTGCCTGCCAAGCAGCTGCGTGGCCCCTGCCCGCACCGAGGACTGTGGCGACAGTGGAGATGAACGGGGTTGCATTCGAGGCCAGGGGAACATTGGCACCACCGGAAGGGAGGGGGTTACCAGGAAACCTCCCAACCAGGCCAAAGCATTTGAGGAGGGTGCAAAGTATGCTGGCTGAAATGGGGCTTACCCTGGGGAAAATCCTGAGCGGAAGTTGCAAGTTGGTGGCCACCACTGCCTCTTGTGGCAGGGAGTTCCATAATGTGCGCTTTGTAAAGAAGTACTTCCTTTCTTTGATGTGTCCTGAATCTTCCAGCGTCCAGCTCCATGAGTTCTACCATTATGAGAGGGAGAAAAACTTTCCTCCATCCACATTCTCCAGGCCATGTCTCATTGGCCTGGAGAAATCACATCTTTGCACAATTTAATGCACAAACAGTCAAAGAACAAATAGGAAATAGGAACAAATAGGAAAACTCCCCTGCGTTTGCTAAATAACCACATCCCTCATTTGTGTTGCTGGGATAAATTTATTTAACACTCTGACGAGCTCACCTGCCAAAGCACAGGAGAATATCAACAATCCAGGACAGAAAATTTTACCCATAGTGTTTTGTTTTTCCAGAATCAGCTAAAACAGAAGGGAGAGGTCACCCGTTAACCTGTAAGGGAGCAAATATTCCTTTGAGAAGTTTCTCCCGAAATGGAAGGCACATGAGACTCTGTAATTCTCTTCTTTGGGAGGTGGGTGTCGTGCAAAGTGGCCTTGGGGAGCTGGATGCGAAGGAGGCACGTCCCAGGCCTTTGAACTGTAACAAGGACAACCTGGGAGGATCTCTCACCTACTGTGCCTGCACCTCCTCACTCTCTCAATCGCTCTGCTCCCAGCCGAGAACAAAGACCAACCTCTCTTGTGGGGTTAATGTTACATATGGTGTTCCCATTATTTAGGGACTGGTGATTCGCTTCATCATTAGGGTCCAGACTGAGGTTCCCAGGGTGGCACGTGGACTCCATGGCACCCTCTTAGCACTCACCAAGGCCCCCTCTTAAAAAAGTTTCCCCAAAATCTGTTAGTTTTTACAGTGCTACAAGACCATTTGTTTTGGCAGTTGAGGGATTATTTATTTATTTATTTATATTGCCCTTTATTTTACATCACTGTAAATTATTAAATAATAAAAAATAGTTGTCAGGGGTTCAGGAGCAGAGGGACAGGAAAGGGAGGAATTAGAGACCGAGGGAGAGGATTTTGAGGGAGAAGTCAGCGATGATAGCCATCCGAGGTCTCTAAGTCTCTCCAGTGAATCAGAGGATTCACAGAAAGGGGCTCCAGTGGTCAGAGTCAGGGGGTTGCCAGAGGGAACACCCCAGGAAGGAGGGGCCAGAGGGGACTCAGAGAGCAGCAGCTGGAAATCGGGACCAGCTTCTCCACCGGAGAGCAGTAAGGGGGAGGAGTCCCAAACATCGGCAGCAGGCAGCCTTCCGTCAGCGGAAGGACAGGAGTCAGGGTTAGCCACGCCTGCATCAGAGAGCGAGGTAACGGTCAAAAGGAAGGTCAGGGACAGCGCGCGCGCGCCAAGTTCAAATGTACAAGAGGGGGGCGCAATGGGCAGTCCGGAGAGAGAGCCGGGTCCCAAAGCCCGCCGGAGAGAAGGGGAGGAGTCCGAAGGGTCCGCTTCCGAGGCATCCAGGAAGGAAGGCACCCAGGGGGGTAGTAGGACCCAGAGGAGGAAGGAGAAACGTAGAAGGTGGAGTAAGGCTAGAGTCTTAAGCTGGTGTACAGGGGGCGGAGACTCAGACGAGGCTTCGCTGGTCTAGGGTCTAGACGTAGAGACGCACGCTAGTGCTTGAAAATGGAAACTAAACGTCAATAAAGACTTCTGTACAGTTCTACTGGCTAGCGTTGGTCTTCTGTGAGCTGAGACCTGGAGGCAGTCTCTGACAATAGTGTTTGTTATTTAAATCAATCCATATAGCTCATTGGGCAGAGCACAAGACTCTTAATCTCAGGGCCATCCTTTGAGCCCCATGTTCCCAGAGTTCCCTGGCAAGAAGGGAACCCTACCCCTAACAAAATCCTAACCCTAACCCAGGGGTTGGCAAGGCCATGGGCCAGATCACTCCCACAGAAATCGCATCTGTGTGTGTCTGTGGCTCTGGAAATTGCTTCTGCGCATGCCCAGACGCCGAAAATCACTGCGACAGCTCAGTCTGTAGAGCAGGAGACTTTCCATCTCAAAGACCTGGGTTTGAGGGGCAAAAAGATTCTTCCCTTGCAGAGGGTTGGACTACAAAAAGACCTTTGCTTTCCTGCTCTCTCCCAAACTGGGAAACTCCCAATGGAAAGTGCTCTGACCTTTCTCTTTTTCTTCATAGGGGTTTTCACACCGTACAGTATCTGCTCTCTGACCGGGCTTGGTTTAAAAGCCTCCAAATATTCCTTGGATCGAGCAGTGCTAATATTTGCTCTGCTAATCTTTCCACCAAACTGGCCAGCTTCTGGATTAAACACTGGATGAAATGCAGATTACGTTCTGTATTTAAAACAAATGTCAAATCAATAAAAATTTTTCAGGAGAAATGCTAAAAATATAATTGAGAAGAGACAATTTAAGGAAAATTCACCAGAAAGTATTCCTCTTTGTTGCGGTTAGTGGCTGTGGACATGGCATAACATTACAGTACATGACTCCACCCCCCAAGAATCATGGGAACTGTAGTTTGCCCCTAAACTATAAGTCTCAGCACAACACATGACTGGCTTATCATAGAGACCACTGCATGCAAAAACTTGTGGTGCTAGAAGATCTTGCGCCTTATATTTACCCTGGGATCCCAACCACCCCTGCCCAGGACACCAGAGTCAACTCTACGGCTGCAAATATAACATTTGAAGTGTTTAAGGTGCATTATACAAATGTGACACTAGATGGCAATTGTGAGGTTATGGCAAATTCAATATATTCTTCAAAACACCTTTTTTTTTTTAAGTGTTTTCATTTTTTAGATTCCACCACTCACACAGGTTCAACGGAGTTGCTGTCCATCTGAAGATCATAAGGCCTTTTGTGCCTATATCAATCCCTCAGTTGGTAAAATCAAAGAAGTACAAAATACTTTACAACTCTCTCTCTCTCTCTCTCTCTCTCTCTCTCTCTCTCTCTCTCTCTCTCTATATATATATATATATATATATAAATGTTGGAAACAAGCCTCCTTCTTCGGGAGAAGCTGGCAACTCTCCCAGGCTCCCGGCTTGGTGTCCGGTGACCTCCCTGGCTGCAATCCCCGCAGGATCCAGGCTAGGTCTCAATAGGCGACACTTCCCAGCGTGGGAAATGCACACCCCCTCCCTCCTGCTTCCCTGGCAGGGAAAAGAGATAGTCAGAAACGTCTGTTTACATCCTTTATTTCTGACTTTGCAGCACTACAGAAAACATGTCCGTTCACTTCAAAATCCAGCAAACGAGAGAGAGACTTCCTGTACATACGCAAGAGGAAGGTCTCATATTACACTCTTCACAAAGACTTTTCCAGCCTGTGAACTTCCGGGAAGCTTCTTTCCCACAGCTAGCCATATCACATGATGTCAACAAACTGGCTGTCTGCAACTGCGATAAGCTCATATTGTAACAATAAATTCCAACACACTGAGGAGCCTTTGCTGGAAGGCTGCGGGGCTATGCACTTACCTGGGAATCAAACTCACTGAACTTCAAAGAACTTCTGAGAGAATATGTATAGGATTGCACTATAAAGGCCTAAAATTTTGACCAAGACTCATGGGTTTGTGTCCCATGTTGCGTGAAAGATTCCTGCATGACCCTTGGGGTCCCTTCCAACTCTACAATTAGCGAAGTATACATCAATATAAAATAAAAATGTGCTTTTAATGAAAGGGCTTCTGCTGTGCTGTTTTTATTGCCATTATTTGGTTTTACAAGATTTTTATATGTATACACACACAGTTTTAATTCTATCAGTGTTTAATTGCTTTTTAATTGTAGATCCCCCACCCAGGTTTTAGCTTGTCTTCTTTTCATCCGTAAACTGCCTTGGGTCCCCATCAGGGGAAAAGGCAGGGTACAAATAAATGTATAATAATTATAATAATAATTTCAAACTGGGCATTTTTTGTTTTCAATATACAATGCTGGCAAGAGAGAAAGGCCACCCATAACTTAGAGTGCAGAGGTGAAACAAGCATATGATCCCCCAATGAGGGGTGTCATAGAAATTTAATAAAATTAGTTTAATCAATGTAATAATAACATTGCCTTGACCTGCTTGGCTGAAAAATCTTGCATGGCTTCTGGAAAACCCAGTGGAGGCTGTAGCTGAACTGGGGGGGGGGGGGCACATGCAAACACCTGGCCCATTGTCCCAGGCCTCCTTGCCACTGACATCCTTTCACCCATAATGCTGTGACCTCCAGGTGCTTGGGTCCCTTAGAAACACTGGTGAGGTGAGCTTTCATTTTCTTTTCCCACTGAGGATTGGAAAGAGTTGAAAGATTAGAAATATTTGAAAAAGATGGAGAAGAAGATCCGATACGACCATTAAAGCTAGCTGTCTCTGGTTGCTAACTTTTATTTTGGCAGATTATTATCAAATGGCCCTGGCTTCTTTTTTTAAAGTTTACAAAATAATAATAATAATCAGATGATGGGCTTATTTCCAATTGTTGTTTTGGGGGATAGAATGCACATTCACCCAAAAACCGCAGAGTTAAATGTTTGTTATCAGCCCAAATCAAGCATAGGTGTTTTGGTTCCATCTCAATAGAAAGAGGACGAACAAGCTTTAATTGTGCTATCGGTGTTCATTCACCCACAAATAGCAAAGCAAAGTGTAATAAGTCTAAACTAGGCAAAAGAGGTTGCTTTGCGTTCCAACTACATAGAAAGAAGAATCTTGGATTTCGCTTATTCCAAGTTGTGTTCTTTGGTGTTAATGCAACATTAACCCAGAAATCGCAAAAGGTATGTAATGAGACCAAAATAACAAAACACCGTCTTTTCGCTTCCATATGCGTTGAAAGAAGACGAATAAGCTTTGATTGGGCTTATTTCAATTGGAATGGTGTTGTTTGGGTGTGCACCAGAATCACCCCCAACCAAAGCAAAAAGGCGTTTTGGGTTCCATCTGCATAAAAGTAGATGTTAACGCTCTGATTGGGGTTATTTCAAATTGGTGTTTTTGGGGTTAGAATGCACATTCACCCAGAAATCGCAGACTGAAATGTTTGTTATCAGCCCAATTCATGCATAGGTGTTTTGGTTCCATCGCAATAGAAAGTGGACGAATCAGCTTTGATTTTTCTTTCTTTGTTCATTCACCCACAAATAGCAAAACAAAGTGTAATAAGTCTAAAGAAGGCAAAAGAGGTTGTTTTGCGTTCCAAGTACGTAGAAAGAAGAATTTTGGATTTCGCTTATTTCAAGTTGTGTTCTTTGGTGTTAATGCAATATTAACCCAGAAATCGCAAAAAGTATGTAATGAGACCAAAATAACAAAACATGGTCTTTTCGCTTCCATATGCGTAGAAAGACGAATAAGCTTTGATTGGGCTTATTTCAATTCGCATGGTGTTTTTTGGGTGTGCACCAGAGTAGCCCCCAACCAAAGCAAAAAGGCGTTTTGGGTTCCATTTGCATAAAAGTAGATGTTAAAGCTCTGATTGGGGTTATTTCAAATTGGTGTTTTTGGGGTTAGAATGCACATTCACCCAGAAATCGCAGACTGAAATGTTTATCAGGCCAATTCATGCATAGGTGTTTTGGTTCCATCGCAATAGAAAGTGGACGAATCAGCTTTGATTTTTCTTTCTTTGTTCATTCACCCACAAATAGCAAAGTGTAATAAGTCTAAACTATGCAAAAGAGGTTGTTTTGCGTTCCAACTACATAGAAAGAAGAATTTTGGATTTCGCTTATTCCAAGTTGTGTTCTTTGGTGTTAATGCAACATTAACCCAGAAATCGCAAAAAGTATGTAATGAGACCAAAATAACAAAACACGGTCTTTTCGCTTCCATATGCGTAGAAAGACGAATAAGCCTTGATTGAGCTTTTTTCAATTCGCATGGTTGTTTTTGGGTGTGCACCAGAGTAGCCCCCAACCAAAGCAAAAAGGAATTTTGGGTTCCATCTACACAAAAAGAAGATCATAAAACTATGTGCTTTCAAATTGGTGTCTTTGCGGTGTTTTTGCACATTCACCAAGAAATCGCAGAGTGAAACGTTTGTTATCAGCCCAATTCCTGCATAGCTGTTTTGGTTCTATCGCAATAGAAAGTGCACAAATCAGCTTTGATTTTTCTTTCTTTGTTCATTCACCCACAAATAGCAAAGTGTAATAAGTCTAAACACGGCAAAACAGGTTATTTTGGATTCCAACTACATAGAAAGAAGAATCTTGGATTTCGCTTATTTCAAGTTGTGTTCTTTGGTGTGAATGCAACATTAACACAGAAATCGCAAAAGGTATGTAATGAGACCAAAATAACAAAATACCGTCTTTTCACTTCCATATGCGTGGAAAGAAGACGAATAAGCAATGATTGCGCTTATTTCAATAGTCATGGTGTTGTTTGGGTGTGCACCAGAATCACCCCCAACCAAAGCAAAAAGGCGTTTTGGGTTCCATCTGCATAAAAGTAGATGTTAAAGCTCTGATTGGGGTTATTTCAAATTGGTGTTTTTGGGGTTAGAATGCACATTCACCCAGAAATCCCACACTGAAATCTTTGTTATCAGCCCAATTCATGCATAGGTGTTTTGTTTCCATCGCAATAGAAAGTGGATAAATCAGCTTTGATTTTTCTTTCTTTGTTCATTCACCCACAAATAGCAAAGTGTAATGTCTAAACTATGCAAAAGAGGTTGTTTTGCGTTCCAAGTACGTAGAAAGAAGAATTTTGGATTTCGCTTATTTCAAGTTGTGTTCTTTGGGGTTAATGCAACATTAACCCAGAAATCGCAAAAAGTATGTAATGAGACCAAAATAACAAAACATGGTCTTTTCGCTTCCATATGCGTAGAAAGACGAATAAGCTTTGATTGGGCTTATTTCAATTCGCATGGTGGTTTTTGGGTGTGCACCAGAGTAGCCCCCAACCAAAGCAAAAAGGCGTTTTGGGTTCCATCTGCATAAAAGTAGATGTTAAAGCTCTGATTCGGGTTATTTCAAATTGGTGTTTTTGGGGTTAGAATGCACATTCACCCAGAAATCGCCGACTGAAATGTTTGTTATCAGCCCAATTCATGCATAGGTGTTTTGGTTCCATCGCAACTGAAAGTGGACGAATCAGCTTTGATTTTTCTTTCTTTGTTCATTCACCCACAAATAGCAAAGTGTAATAAGTCTAAACTATGCAAAAGAGGTTGTTTTGCGTTCCAACTACATAGAAAGAAGAATTTTGGATTTCGCTTATTTCAAGTTGTGTTCTTTGGTGTTAATGCAACATTAACCCAGAAATCGCAAAAAGTATGTAATGAGACCAAAATAACAAAACACGGTCTTTTCGCTTCCATATGCGAAGAAAGACGAATAAGCCTTGATTGGGCTTATTTCAATTCGCATGGTTGTTTTTGGGTGTGCACCAGATAGCCCCCAACCAAAGCAAAAAGGAGTTTTGGGTTCCATCTACACAAAAAGATCATAAAACTATGTGCTTCTTTCAAATTGGTGTTTTTGCGGTGTTTTTGCACATTCACCAAGAAATCGCAGTGAAACGTTTGTTATCAGCCCAATTCATGCATAGCTGTTTTGGTTGTATCGCAATAGAAAGTGGACAAATCAGCTTTGATTTTTCTTTATTTATTTATTCACCCACAAATAGCAAAGCAAAGTGTAATAAGTCTAAACAAGACAAAACAGGTTATTTTGGATTCCAACTACATAGAAAGAAGAATCTTGGATTTCGCTTATTTCAAGTTGTGTTCTTTGGTGTTAATGCAACATTAACCCAGAAATCGCAAAAGGTATGTAATGAGACCAAAATAACAAAATACCGTCTTTTCACTTCCATATGCGTGGAAAGAAGACGAATAAGCTATGATTGCGCTTATTTCAATTGGCATGGTGTTGTTTGGGTGTGCACCAGAATCACCCCCAACCAAAGCAAAAAGGCGTTTTGGGTTCCATCTGCATAAAAGTGATGTTAAAGCTCTGATTGGGGTTATTTCAAATTGGTGTTTTTGGGGTTAGAATGCACATTCACCCAGAATTCCCACACTGAAATGTTTGTTATCAGCCCAATTCATGCATCGGTGTTTTGGTTCCATCGCAATAGAAAGTGCACGAATCAGCTTTGATTTTTCTTTCTTTGTTCATTCACCCACAAATAGCAGAGTGTAATAAGTCTAAACTATGCAAAAGAGGTTGTTTTGCGTTCCAAGTACGTAGAAAGAAGAATTTTGGATTTCGCTTATTCCAAGTTGTGTTCTTTGGTGTTAATGCAACATTAACCCAGAAATCGCAAAAGGTATGTAATGAGACCAAAATAACAAAATACCGTCTTTTCACTTCCATATGCGTGGAAAGAAGACGAATAAGCTATGATTGCGCTTATTTCAATTGGCATGGTGTTGTTTGGGTGTGCACCAGAATCACCCCCAACCAAAGCAAAAAGGCGTTTTGGGTTCCATCTGCATAAAAGTGATGTTAAAGCTCTGATTGGGGTTATTTCAAATTGGTGTTTTTGGGGTTAGAATGCACATTCACCCAGAAATCCCACACTGAAATCTTTGTTATCAGCCCAATTCATGCATAGGTGTTTTGTTTCCATCGCAATAGAAAGTGGACGAATCAGCTTTGATTTTTCTTTCTTTGTTCATTCACCCACAAATAGCAAAGTGTAATAAGTCTAAACTATGCAAAAGGTTGTTTTGGATTCCAAGTACGTAGAAAGAAGAATCTTGGATTTCGCTTATTTCAAGTTGTGTTCTTTGGTGTTAATGCAACATTAACCCAGAAATCGCAAAAGGTATGTAATGAGACCAAAATAACAAAATACCGTCTTTTCACTTCCATATGCGTGGAAAGAAGACGAATAAGCTATGATTGCGCTTATTTCAATTGGCATGGTGTTGTTTGGGTGTGCACCAGAATCACCCCCAACCAAAGCAAAAAGGCGTTTTGGGTTCCATCTGCATAAAAGTGATGTTAAAGCTCTGATTGGGGTTATTTCAAATTGGTGTTTTTGGGGTTAGAATGCACATTCACCCAGAAATCGCCGACTGAAATGTTTGTTATCAGGCCAATTCATGCATAGGTGTTTTGTTTCCATCGCAATAGAAAGTGGACGAATCTGTTTTTTCTTTCTTTGTTCATTCACCCACAAATAGCAAAGTGTAATAAGTCTAAACTATGCAAAAGAGGTTGCTTTGCGTTCCAAGTACGTAGAAAGAAGAATTTTGGATTTCGCTTATTTCAAGTTGTGTTCTTTGGTGTTAATGCAATAGTAACCCAGAAATCGCAAAAAGTATGTAATGAGACCAAAATAACAAAACATGGTCTTTTCGCTTCCATGCGTAGAAAGACGAATAAGCCTTGATTGGGCTTATTTCAATTCGCATGGTTGTTTTTGGGTGTGCACCAGAGTAGCCCCCAACCAAAGCAAAAAGGCGTTTTGGGTTCCATCTGCATAAAAGTAGATGTTAAAGCTCTGATTGGGGTTATTTCAAATTGGTGTTTTTGGGGTTTGAATGCACATTCACCCAAAAATCGCAGACTGAAATGTTTGTTATCAGCCCCATTCATGCATAGGTGTTTTGGTTCCATCGCAATAGAAAGTGGACGAATCAGCTTTGATTTTTCTTTCTTTGTTCATTCACCCACAAATAGCAAAGTGTAATGTCTAAACTATGCAAAAGAGGTTGTTTTGCGTTCCAAGTACGTAGAAAGAAGAATTTTGGATTTCGCTTATTTCAAGTTGTGTTCTTTGGGGTTAATGCAACATTAACCCAGAAATCGCAAAAAGTATGTAATGAGACCAAAATAACAAAACATGGTCTTTTCGCTTCCATATGCGTAGAAAGACGAATAAGCTTTGATTGGGCTTATTTCAATTCGCATGGTGGTTTTTGGGTGTGCACCAGAGTAGCCCCCAACCAAAGCAAAAAGGCGTTTTGGGTTCCATCTGCATAAAAGTAGATGTTAAAGCTCTGATTCGGGTTATTTCAAATTGGTGTTTTTGGGGTTAGAATGCACATTCACCCAGAAATCGCCGACTGAAATGTTTGTTATCAGCCCAATTCATGCATAGGTGTTTTGGTTCCATCGCAACTGAAAGTGGACGAATCAGCTTTGATTTTTCTTTCTTTGTTCATTCACCCACAAATAGCAAAGTGTAATAAGTCTAAACTATGCAAAAGAGGTTGTTTTGCGTTCCAACTACATAGAAAGAAGAATTTTGGATTTCGCTTATTTCAAGTTGTGTTCTTTGGTGTTAATGCAACATTAACCCAGAAATCGCAAAAGGTATGTAATGAGACCAAAATAACAAAACACGGTCTTTTCGCTTCCATATGCGAAGAAAGACGAATAAGCCTTGATTGGGCTTATTTCAATTCGCATGGTTGTTTTTGGGTGTGCACCAGATAGCCCCCAACCAAAGCAAAAAGGAGTTTTGGGTTCCATCTACACAAAAAGATCATAAAACTATGTGCTTCTTTCAAATTGGTGTTTTTGCGGTGTTTTTGCACATTCACCAAGAAATCGCAGTGAAACGTTTGTTATCAGCCCAATTCATGCATAGCTGTTTTGGTTGTATCGCAATAGAAAGTGGACAAATCAGCTTTGATTTTTCTTTATTTATTTATTCACCCACAAATAGCAAAGCAAAGTGTAATAAGTCTAAACAAGACAAAACAGGTTATTTTGGATTCCAACTACATAGAAAGAAGAATCTTGGATTTCGCTTATTTCAAGTTGTGTTCTTTGGTGTTAATGCAACATTAACCCAGAAATCGCAAAAGGTATGTAATGAGACCAAAATAACAAAATACCGTCTTTTCACTTCCATATGCGTGGAAAGAAGACGAATAAGCTATGATTGCGCTTATTTCAATTGGCATGGTGTTGTTTGGGTGTGCACCAGAATCACCCCCAACCAAAGCAAAAAGGCGTTTTGGGTTCCATCTGCATAAAAGTGATGTTAAAGCTCTGATTGGGGTTATTTCAAATTGGTGTTTTTGGGGTTAGAATGCACATTCACCCAGAAATCCCACACTGAAATGTTTGTTATCAGCCCAATTCATGCATCGGTGTTTTGGTTCCATCGCAATAGAAAGTGCACGAATCAGCTTTGATTTTTCTTTCTTTGTTCATTCACCCACAAATAGCAGAGTGTAATAAGTCTAAACTATGCAAAAGAGGTTGTTTTGCGTTCCAAGTACGTAGAAAGAAGAATTTTGGATTTCGCTTATTCCAAGTTGTGTTCTTTGGTGTTAATGCAACATTAACCCAGAAATCGCAAAAGGTATGTAATGAGACCAAAATAACAAAATACCGTCTTTTCACTTCCATATGCGTGGAAAGAAGACGAATAAGCTATGATTGCGCTTATTTCAATTGGCATGGTGTTGTTTGGGTGTGCACCAGAATCACCCCCAACCAAAGCAAAAAGGCGTTTTGGGTTCCATCTGCATAAAAGTGATGTTAAAGCTCTGATTGGGGTTATTTCAAATTGGTGTTTTTGGGGTTAGAATGCACATTCACCCAGAAATCCCACACTGAAATCTTTGTTATCAGCCCAATTCATGCATAGGTGTTTTGTTTCCATCGCAATAGAAAGTGGACGAATCAGCTTTGATTTTTCTTTCTTTGTTCATTCACCCACAAATAGCAAAGTGTAATAAGTCTAAACTATGCAAAAGGTTGTTTTGGATTCCAAGTACGTAGAAAGAAGAATCTTGGATTTCGCTTATTTCAAGTTGTGTTCTTTGGTGTTAATGCAACATTAACCCAGAAATCGCAAAAGGTATGTAATGAGACCAAAATAACAAAATACCGTCTTTTCACTTCCATATGCGTGGAAAGAAGACGAATAAGCTATGATTGCGCTTATTTCAATTGGCATGGTGTTGTTTGGGTGTGCACCAGAATCACCCCCAACCAAAGCAAAAAGGCGTTTTGGGTTCCATCTGCATAAAAGTGATGTTAAAGCTCTGATTGGGGTTATTTCAAATTGGTGTTTTTGGGGTTAGAATGCACATTCACCCAGAAATCGCCGACTGAAATGTTTGTTATCAGGCCAATTCATGCATAGGTGTTTTGTTTCCATCGCAATAGAAAGTGGACGAATCTGTTTTTTCTTTCTTTGTTCATTCACCCACAAATAGCAAAGTGTAATAAGTCTAAACTATGCAAAAGAGGTTGCTTTGCGTTCCAAGTACGTAGAAAGAAGAATTTTGGATTTCGCTTATTTCAAGTTGTGTTCTTTGGTGTTAATGCAATAGTAACCCAGAAATCGCAAAAAGTATGTAATGAGACCAAAATAACAAAACATGGTCTTTTCGCTTCCATGCGTAGAAAGACGAATAAGCCTTGATTGGGCTTATTTCAATTCGCATGGTTGTTTTTGGGTGTGCACCAGAGTAGCCCCCAACCAAAGCAAAAAGGCGTTTTGGGTTCCATCTGCATAAAAGTAGATGTTAAAGCTCTGATTGGGGTTATTTCAAATTGGTGTTTTTGGGGTTTGAATGCACATTCACCCAGAAATCGCAGACTGAAATGTTTGTTATCAGCCCAATTCATGCATAGGTGTTTTGGTTCCATCGCAATAGAAAGTGGACGAATCAGCTTTGATTTTTCTTTCTTTGTTCATTCACCCACAAATAGCAAAGTGTAATAAGTCTAAACTATGCAAAAGAGATTGTTTTGCGTTCCAAGTACGTAGAAAGAAGAATTTTGGATTTCGCTTATTTCAAGTTGTGTTCTTTGGTGTTAATGCAACATTAACCCAGAAATCGCAAAAAGTATGTAATGAGACCAAAATAACAAAACACGGTCTTTTCGCTTCCATATGCGTAGAAAGACGAATAAGCCTTGATTGGGCTTATTTCAATTCGCATGGTTGTTTTTGGGTGTGCACCAGAGTAGCCCCCAACCAAAGCAAAAAGGTGTTTTGGGTTCCATCTACACAAAAAGAAGATCATAAAACTATGTGCTTCTTTCAAATTGGTGTCTGCGGTGTTTTTGCACATTCACCAAGAAATCGCAGAGTGAAACGTTTGTTATCAGCCCAATTCATGCATAGCTGTTTTGGTTCCATCGCAATAGAAAGTGGATGAATCAGCTTTGATTTTTCTTTCTTTGTTCATTCATCCACAAATAGCAGTGTAATAAGTCTAAACTATGCAAAAGAGGTTGTTTTGCGTTCCAAGTACGTAGAAAGAAGAATTTTGGATTTCGCTTATTTCAAGTTGTGTTCTTTGGTGTTAATGCAACATTAACCCAGAAATCGCAAAAAGTATGTAATGAGACCAAAATAACAAAACATGGTCTTTTCGCTTCCATATGCGTAGAAAGACGAATAAGCTTTGATTGCGCTTATTTCAATTCGCATGGTGGTTTTTGGGTGTGCACCAGAGTAGCCCCCAACCAAAGCAAAAAGGAGGTTTGGGTTCCATCTGCATAAAAGTAGATGTTAAAGCTCTGATTGGGGTTATTTCAAATTGGTGTTTTTGGGGTTAGAATGCACATTCACCCAGAAATCGCAGACTGAAATGTTTGTTATCAGCCCAATTCATGCATAGGTGTTTTGGTTCCATCGCAATAGAAAGTGGACGAATCAGCTTTGATTTTTCTTTCTTTGTTCATTCACCCACAAATAGCAAAGTGTAATAAGTCTAAACTATGCAAAAGAGGTTGTTTTGCGTTCCAAGTACGTAGAAAGAAGAATTTTGGATTTCGCTTATTTCAAGTTGTGTTCTTTGGTGTTAATGCAACATTAACCCAGAAATCGCAAAAAGTATGTAATGAGACCAAAATAACAAAACACGGTCTTTTCGCTTCCATATGCGTAGAAAGACGAATAAGCTTTGATTGGGCTTATTTCAATTCGCATGGTGGTTTTTGGGTGTGCACCAGAGTAGCCCCCAACCAAAGCAAAAAGGAGTTTTGGGTTCCATCTACACAAAAAGAAGATCATAAAACTATGTGCTTCTTTCAAATTGGTGTTTTTGCGGTGTTTTTGCACATTCACCAAGAAATCGCAGAGTGAAACGTTTGTTATCAGCCCAATTCATGCATAGCTGTTTTGGTTGTATCGCAATAGAAAGTGGACAAATCAGCTTTGATTTTTCTTAATTTATTTATTCACCCACAAATAGCAAAGCAAAGTGTAATAAGTCTAAACAAGGCAAAACAGGTTATTTTGGATTCCAACTACATAGAAAGAAGAATCTTGGATTTCGCTTATTTCAAGTTGTGTTCTTTGGTGTTAATGCAACATTAACCCAGAAATCGCAAAAGGTATGTAATGAGACCAAAATAACAAAATACCGTCTTTTCACTTCCATATGCGTGGAAAGAAGACGAATAAGCTATGATTGCGCTTATTTCAATTGGCATGGTGTTGTTTGGGTGTGCACCAGAATCACCCCCAACCAAAGCAAAAAGGCGTTTTGGGTTCCATCTGCATAAAAGTGATGTTAAAGCTCTGATTGGGGTTATTTCAAATTGGTGTTTTTGGGGTTAGAATGCACATTCACCCAGAAATCCCACACTGAAATCTTTGTTATCAGCCCAATTCATGCATAGGTGTTTTGTTTCCATCGCAATAGAAAGTGGACGAATCAGCTTTGATTTTTCTTTCTTTGTTCATTCACCCACAAATAGCAAAGTGTAATAAGTCTAAACTATGCAAAAGGTTGTTTTGGATTCCAAGTACGTAGAAAGAAGAATCTTGGATTTCGCTTATTTCAAGTTGTGTTCTTTGGTGTTAATGCAACATTAACCCAGAAATCGCAAAAGGTATGTAATGAGACCAAAATTACAAAATACCGTCTTTTCACTTCCATATGCGTGGAAAGAAGACGAATAAGCTATGATTGCGCTTATTTCAATTGGCATGGTGTTGTTTGGGTGTGCACCAGAATCACCCCCAACCAAAGCAAAAAGGCGTTTTGGGTTCCATCTGCATAAAAGTGATGTTAAAGCTCTGATTGGGGTTATTTCAAATTGGTGTTTTTGGGGTTAGAATGCACATTCACCCAGAAATCGCCGACTGAAATGTTTGTTATCAGGCCAATTCATGCATAGGTGTTTTGTTTCCATCGCAATAGAAAGTGGACGAATCTGTTTTTTCTTTCTTTGTTCATTCACCCACAAATAGCAAAGTGTAATAAGTCTAAACTATGCAAAAGAGGTTGCTTTGCGTTCCAACTACGTAGAAAGAAGAATTTTGGATTTCGCTTATTTCAAGTTGTGTTCTTTGGTGTTAATGCAATAGTAACCCAGAAATCGCAAAAAGTATGTAATGAGACCAAAATAACAAAACATGGTCTTTTCGCTTCCATGCGTAGAAAGACGAATAAGCCTTGATTGGGCTTATTTCAATTCGCATGGTTGTTTTTGGGTGTGCACCAGAGTAGCCCCCAACCAAAGCAAAAAGGCGTTTTGGGTTCCATCTGCATAAAAGTAGATGTTAAAGCTCTGATTGGGGTTATTTCAAATTGGTGTTTTTGGGGTTTGAATGCACATTCACCCAGAAATCGCAGACTGAAATGTTTGTTATCAGCCCAATTCATGCATAGGTGTTTTGGTTCCATCGCAATAGAAAGTGGACGAATCAGCTTTGATTTTTCTTTCTTTGTTCATTCACCCACAAATAGCAAAGTGTAATAAGTCTAAACTATGCAAAAGAGATTGTTTTGCGTTCCAAGTACGTAGAAAGAAGAATTTTGGATTTCGCTTATTTCAAGTTGTGTTCTTTGGTGTTAATGCAACATTAACCCAGAAATCGCAAAAAGTATGTAATGAGACCAAAATAACAAAACACGGTCTTTTCGCTTCCATATGCGTAGAAAGACGAATAAGCCTTGATTGGGCTTATTTCAATTCGCATGGTTGTTTTTGGGTGTGCACCAGAGTAGCCCCCAACCAAAGCAAAAAGGTGTTTTGGGTTCCATCTACACAAAAAGAAGATCATAAAACTATGTGCTTCTTTCAAATTGGTGTCTGCGGTGTTTTTGCACATTCACCAAGAAATCGCAGAGTGAAACGTTTGTTATCAGCCCAATTCATGCATAGCTGTTTTGGTTCCATCGCAATAGAAAGTGGATGAATCAGCTTTGATTTTTCTTTCTTTGTTCATTCACCCACAAATAGCAGTGTAATAAGTCTAAACTATGCAAAAGAGGTTGTTTTGCGTTCCAAGTACGTAGAAAGAAGAATTTTGGATTTCGCTTATTTCAAGTTGTGTTCTTTGGTGTTAATGCAACATTAACCCAGAAATCGCAAAAAGTATGTAATGAGACCAAAATAACAAAACATGGTCTTTTCGCTTCCATATGCGTAGAAAGACGAATAAGCTTTGATTGCGCTTATTTCAATTCGCATGGTGGTTTTTGGGTGTGCACCAGAGTAGCCCCCAACCAAAGCAAAAAGGAGGTTTGGGTTCCATCTGCATAAAAGTAGATGTTAAAGCTCTGATTGGGGTTATTTCAAATTGGTGTTTTTGGGGTTAGAATGCACATTCACCCAGAAATCGCAGACTGAAATGTTTGTTATCAGCCCAATTCATGCATAGGTGTTTTGGTTCCATCGCAATAGAAAGTGGACGAATCAGCTTTGATTTTTCTTTCTTTGTTCATTCACCCACAAATAGCAAAGTGTAATAAGTCTAAACTATGCAAAAGAGGTTGTTTTGCGTTCCAAGTACGTAGAAAGAAGAATTTTGGATTTCGCTTATTTCAAGTTGTGTTCTTTGGTGTTAATGCAACATTAACCCAGATATCGCAAAAAGTATGTAATGAGACCAAAATAACAAAACACGGTCTTTTCGCTTCCATATGCGTAGAAAGACGAATAAGCTTTGATTGGTCTTATTTCAATTCGCATGGTTGTTTTTGGGTGTGCACCTGAGTAGCCCCCAACCAAAGCAAAAAGGAGTTTTGGGTTCCATCTACACAAAAAGAAGATCATAAAACTATGTGCTTCTTTCAAATTGGTTTTTTTGCGGTGTTTTTGCACATTCACCAAGAAATCGCACAGTGAAACGTTGGTTATCAGCCCAATTCATGCATAGCTGTTCTGGTTCTATCGCGATAGAAAGTGGACAAATCAGCTTTGATTTTTCTTAATTTATTTATTCACTCACAAATAGCAAAGTGTAATAAGTCTAAACAAGGCAAAACAGGTTATTTTGGATTCCAACTACATAGAAAGAAGAATCTTGGATTTCGCTTATTTCAAGTTGTGTTCTTTGGTGTTAATGCAACATTAACCCAGAAATCGCAAAAGGTATGTAATGAGACCAAAATAGCAAAACACCGTCTTTTCGCTTCCATATGCGTAGAAAGAAGACGAATAAGGTTTGATTTGGCTTATTTCAATTCGCATGGTGTTTTTTGGGTGTGCACCAGAATCGCCCCAAACAAAGCAAAAAGGAGTTTTGGGTTCCATCTACACAAAAAGATCATAAAACTATGTGCTTATTTCAAATTGGTGTTTTTGCGGTGTTTTTGCACATTCACCAAGAAATCGCAGAGTGAAACGTTTGTTATCAGCCCAATTCATGCATAGCTGTTTTGCACTTTCGCAATGAAAGTGGACAAATCAGCTTTGATTTTTCTTAATTTATTCATTCACCCACAAATAGCAAAGCAAAGTGTAATAAGTCTAAACAAGGCAAAACAGGTTATTTTGGATTCCAACTACATAGAAAGAAGAATCTTGGATTTCGCTTATTTCAAGTTGTGTTCTTTGGTGTGAATGCAACATTAACCCAGAAATCGCAAAAAGTATGTAATGAGACCAAAATTACAAAATACCGTCTTTTCACTTCCATATGCGTGGAAAGAAGACGAATAAGCTATGATTGCGCTTATTTCAATTGGCATGGTGTTGTTTGGGTGTGCACCAGAATCACCCCCAACCAAAGCAAAAAGGCGTTTTGGGTTCCATCTGCATAAAAGTGATGTTAAAGCTCTGATTGGGGTTATTTCAAATTGGTGTTTTTGGGGTTAGAATGCACATTCACCCAGAAATCGCCGACTGAAATGTTTGTTATCAGGCCAATTCATGCATAGGTGTTTTGTTTCCATCGCAATAGAAAGTGGACGAATCTGTTTTTTCTTTCTTTGTTCATTCACCCACAAATAGCAAAGTGTAATAAGTCTAAACTATGCAAAAGAGGTTGCTTTGCGTTCCAACTACGTAGAAAGAAGAATTTTGGATTTCGCTTATTTCAAGTTGTGTTCTTTGGTGTTAATGCAATAGTAACCCAGAAATCGCAAAAAGTATGTAATGAGACCAAAATAACAAAACATGGTCTTTTCGCTTCCATGCGTAGAAAGACGAATAAGCCTTGATTGGGCTTATTTCAATTCGCATGGTTGTTTTTGGGTGTGCACCAGAGTAGCCCCCAACCAAAGCAAAAAGGCGTTTTGGGTTCCATCTGCATAAAAGTAGATGTTAAAGCTCTGATTGGGGTTATTTCAAATTGGTGTTTTTGGGGTTTGAATGCACATTCACCCAGAAATCGCAGACTGAAATGTTTGTTATCAGCCCAATTCATGCATAGGTGTTTTGGTTCCATCGCAATAGAAAGTGGACGAATCAGCTTTGATTTTTCTTTCTTTGTTCATTCACCCACAAATAGCAAAGTGTAATAAGTCTAAACTATGCAAAAGAGATTGTTTTGCGTTCCAAGTACGTAGAAAGAAGAATTTTGGATTTCGCTTATTTCAAGTTGTGTTCTTTGGTGTTAATGCAACATTAACCCAGAAATCGCAAAAAGTATGTAATGAGACCAAAATAACAAAACACGGTCTTTTCGCTTCCATATGCGTAGAAAGACGAATAAGCCTTGATTGGGCTTATTTCAATTCGCATGGTTGTTTTTGGGTGTGCACCAGAGTAGCCCCCAACCAAAGCAAAAAGGTGTTTTGGGTTCCATCTACACAAAAAGAAGATCATAAAACTATGTGCTTCTTTCAAATTGGTGTCTGCGGTGTTTTTGCACATTCACCAAGAAATCGCAGAGTGAAACGTTTGTTATCAGCCCAATTCATGCATAGCTGTTTTGGTTCCATCGCAATAGAAAGTGGATGAATCAGCTTTGATTTTTCTTTCTTTGTTCATTCACCCACAAATAGCAGTGTAATAAGTCTAAACTATGCAAAAGAGGTTGTTTTGCGTTCCAAGTACGTAGAAAGAAGAATTTTGGATTTCGCTTATTTCAAGTTGTGTTCTTTGGTGTTAATGCAACATTAACCCAGAAATCGCAAAAAGTATGTAATGAGACCAAAATAACAAAACATGGTCTTTTCGCTTCCATATGCGTAGAAAGACGAATAAGCTTTGATTGCGCTTATTTCAATTCGCATGGTGGTTTTTGGGTGTGCACCAGAGTAGCCCCCAACCAAAGCAAAAAGGAGGTTTGGGTTCCATCTGCATAAAAGTAGATGTTAAAGCTCTGATTGGGGTTATTTCAAATTGGTGTTTTTGGGGTTAGAATGCACATTCACCCAGAAATCGCAGACTGAAATGTTTGTTATCAGCCCAATTCATGCATAGGTGTTTTGGTTCCATCGCAATAGAAAGTGGACGAATCAGCTTTGATTTTTCTTTCTTTGTTCATTCACCCACAAATAGCAAAGTGTAATAAGTCTAAACTATGCAAAAGAGGTTGTTTTGCGTTCCAAGTACGTAGAAAGAAGAATTTTGGATTTCGCTTATTTCAAGTTGTGTTCTTTGGTGTTAATGCAACATTAACCCAGATATCGCAAAAAGTATGTAATGAGACCAAAATAACAAAACACGGTCTTTTCGCTTCCATATGCGTAGAAAGACGAATAAGCTTTGATTGGTCTTATTTCAATTCGCATGGTTGTTTTTGGGTGTGCACCTGAGTAGCCCCCAACCAAAGCAAAAAGGAGTTTTGGGTTCCATCTACACAAAAAGAAGATCATAAAACTATGTGCTTCTTTCAAATTGGTTTTTTTGCGGTGTTTTTGCACATTCACCAAGAAATCGCACAGTGAAACGTTGGTTATCAGCCCAATTCATGCATAGCTGTTCTGGTTCTATCGCGATAGAAAGTGGACAAATCAGCTTTGATTTTTCTTAATTTATTTATTCACTCACAAATAGCAAAGTGTAATAAGTCTAAACAAGGCAAAACAGGTTATTTTGGATTCCAACTACATAGAAAGAAGAATCTTGGATTTCGCTTATTTCAAGTTGTGTTCTTTGGTGTTAATGCAACATTAACCCAGAAATCGCAAAAGGTATGTAATGAGACCAAAATAGCAAAACACCGTCTTTTCGCTTCCATATGCGTAGAAAGAAGACGAATAAGGTTTGATTTGGCTTATTTCAATTCGCATGGTGTTTTTTGGGTGTGCACCAGAATCGCCCCAAACAAAGCAAAAAGGAGTTTTGGGTTCCATCTACACAAAAAGATCATAAAACTATGTGCTTATTTCAAATTGGTGTTTTTGCGGTGTTTTTGCACATTCACCAAGAAATCGCAGAGTGAAACGTTTGTTATCAGCCCAATTCATGCATAGCTGTTTTGCACTTTCGCAATGAAAGTGGACAAATCAGCTTTGATTTTTCTTAATTTATTCATTCACCCACAAATAGCAAAGCAAAGTGTAATAAGTCTAAACAAGGCAAAACAGGTTATTTTGGATTCCAACTACATAGAAAGAAGAATCTTGGATTTCGCTTATTTCAAGTTGTGTTCTTTGGTGTGAATGCAACATTAACCCAGAAATCGCAAAAAGTATGTAATGAGACCAAAATAGCAAAACACCGTCTTTTCGCTTCCATATGCGTAGAAAGAAGACGAATAAGCTTTGATTTGGCTTATTTCAATTCGCATCGTGGTTTTTGGGTGTGCACCAGAATCGCCCCAAACAAAGCAAAAAGGAGTTTTGGGTTCCATGTACACAAAAAGATCATAAAACTATGTGCTTATTTCAAATTGGTGTTTTTGCACATTCACCAAGAATTCGCAGAGTGAAATGTTTGTTATCAGCCCATTTCATGCATCGGGGTTTTGGTTCCATCGCAATAGAAAGTGGATGAATCAGCTTTGATTTTTCTTTTCTTTGTTCATTCACCCACAAATAGCAGGTAGCTTGATTCTGGACTGTGTCACTTCCATGGGTAGGCATGACATCATATTTTTTGAATGCTCTAACAAAATACCTCCCTTCCTGTGGAAGCATATATGAGATGCGCAGAACTCTATGCGCGCGCAGAGTCGCTCTCTCCTGCAAGGGAGAAGGCCGGCCCCCACCTTCGCGCGTGTTGCTGTTGTGGTCGCGCGTGAGGCAGGGGCCGCAAGCTGCAGTTCCTCGCCCACGAGAGGCTCCGTTTGGCTTCCGCAGCCCACCCGCACCATCCCTCCGCAAAGGGGCACGAGAGGAAGGCCACTGGGGGAGAAAGGCAGGTGAGGGCGGGGCGGGGGGCAGGGCTGCACCCTGGGGAGAGCGGGGTCGAGAGAGAGCGGCTGGGAGAAAGAGAGAGGGCCAGCCTGGCTCGGCACGTCTCTGCTGGCCCAGCGTCGCAGCGCCTCTTCCCCCCTTTCCCCTCCCCTTCCTGTCCTCTTGCCTCTCCTCCGCTGGCACCTCCTTCCGGTACTCCTGCCCTCGCCCAACATGGCGGCAGCACAGCCTCTTCCGCCCAGTTCCCTCTCCTTCCTGTCCTCTTGCCTCTCCTGTGGCACCTCCTTCCGGTACCCCTGACCTCGCTCAACATGGCGGCAGCACAGCCCAAAATGGCGGCACTAGAAGAAAGCCACTGGGGGAGAAAAGAGCGGCTGGGAGAAAGAGAGAGGGCCAGCCTGGCTCGGCACGTCTCTGCTGGCCCAACGTCGCAGCGCCTCTCCCCCCCTTTCCCCTCCCCTTCCTGTCCTCTTGCCTCTCCTCCGGTGGCACTTCCTTCCGGTACCCGTGCCCTCGCCCAACATGGCGGCAGCACAGCCCAAAATGGCGGCACTAGAAGAAAGCCACTGGGGGAGAAAGGCAGGTGAGGGCGGGGCGGGGGGCAGGGCTGCCCCCTGGGGAGAGCGGGGTCGAGAGAGAGCGGCTGGGAGAAAGAGAGAGGGCCAGCCTGGCTCGGCACGTCTCTGCTGGCCCAGCGTCGCAGCGCCTCTTCCGCCCTTTCCCCTCCCTTTCCGCTCGTCTCTCCTCCGGTTGGAACCTCCTTCCGGTATCCCTGCCCTCGCCCATTTCCCTCCCCTTCCTGTCCTCTTGCCTCTCCTCCGGCGGCCCCTCCTTCCGATACCCCTGCCCGCGCCCAACATGGTGACAGCGCAGCCTCTTCAGCCCTTCCGAGCTAGGAGTGCAGAAAAAGGTGAAACTGCCATGAAAAGGAGGAGTGAGTGTGTGAGTGAGCGAGAGAGAGAGAGAGAGAGACAGGGAGCATCCTAGAATGGTAGAGAGGGAATGGTAGAGATGGAAGGGAACCCAAGGGTCATCTAGTCCAACCCTCTGTAAAGAAGCTCAGAGCTACAATTCCCAGGTCTTCTTTGGGAATTCTATGGGAATTGAGAGTTTCTAAATTCATGAGCATTCATGAGCATCCACTCATGTTTTTACCTTTTATTGAAAGTGGCCACAAGTGACTTGGGAAACGCAGCCAGATGGGTGGAGTATAAATAATATAATTATATTGCTCCTGCTGCTGTTCTTCTCTTACTCAAACCCAACCCTATCCCAAACCTTAACCTTAATGCTCACCCTAACTCAAACCTAACCCTCACCCTAGCGCTCACTAATATTAACTTAAACCCAACCCTATGCCGAACCTTAACCCTAACCCAAACTTAAGCCTAAACCTAAACCTAAGCCTAATTTAACCCTAAACCTAACCTTAACCCTAATTCTAATTTAAACCTAACTCTTAACTTAACCCTAACCCTGATTGTAATCATTACCCTAACCCTGGCCCTAACCCTAACTCAAACCCAACCCTAACCCTAATGGTGCAAGAAGTATCTGTGGTTTAGGGGGTAAGGGGTGTCCTACAGTTTAGGAGTTAGGGTCAGGTTGGGGGTAGGGTTTAGGGTTACGGTATAAGGTTAGGGTGGACTGGGACAAGGATGGTGCTGTGGTCTAAACCACAGGGCCTAGGGCTTGCCAATCAGAAGGTCCGTGGTTCATATCCCCACGACAGGGTGAGCTCCCATTGCTCGGTCCCTGCTCCTGCCAACCTAGCAGATTGAAAGCACGTCAAGTGCAAGTAGATAAATAGGTACCACTCTGGCAGGAAGGTAAATGGCGTTTCCATGTGCTGCTCTGGTTCGCCAGAAGCGGCTTTGTCATGCTGTCCACATGACTCGGAAGCTGTCTGCAGACAAACGCTGGCTCCCTCAGCCAGTAAAGCGAGATGAGTGCCGCAACCCCAGAGTCAGGGGCCAGGGCCACAGCAAGGTCCTCCTATAGGCTCAATTTGCAAACTAAATCAGGAACTCTGCATCTGCAGTTTGTGAAGGGATGAAGAAAAGAAACCTGCACAGAACTATGCAGTTAAGGTCAACTGTTATCTGGCCCTCAGTTGACTATTGGTATGGGATAGAGCATCCCATTCCGGTCACTGAATGGGCAAAGTGCTTTGATGGGCATATGATGGGCTGCTTTGTGTGGAGGGAATTGGAGCTTAGATTTGTCATGGAACCCTTATCAGGGAAGGTGGATCTGTGCCTTGAACTGGTTTGATTGAGTTTGGGATTTGACCAAATTTGGTCAGTATGCTCTACTGCATACTGCTAGCTATATCTATATATTTGCACTTTATTATTATAATAAATGGGACGCAGGTGGCGCTGTGGGTAAAAGCCTCAGAGCCTAGGGCTTGCCGATCGAAAGGTCGGCAGTTCGAATCCCTGCGGCGGGGTGCGCTCCCGTCGTTCGGTCCCAGCGCCTGCCAACCTAGCAGTTCGAAAGCACCCCCGGGTGCAAGTAGATAAATAGGGACCGCTTACCAGCGGGAAGGTAAACGGCGTTTCCGTGTGCGGCTCTGGCTCACCAGAGCAGCGATGTCACGCTGGCCACGTGACCCGGAAGTGTCTCCGGACAGCGCTGGCCCCCGGCCTCTTGAGTGAGATGGGCACACAACCCTAGAGTCTGGCAAGACTGGCCCGTACGGGCAGGGGTACCTTTACCTTTTTTACTATTATAATAAAGTATTATTATACTTGGAACATTATCCTTTTTTAAAATGAAAACATATTTTTATTAAGTTTTACATAACAAATTTAAATTCAGACATTAATCATCATTTAGGATTCCCTGAATCCTTCGACTCCCCTCCACCCTTCCATGGTTCCCATTATCAATCTCCCTCCCCAGCTGCTTCCCTTATTTTACCTCTTTTTTTAATATAAAAATAATCTTTCTACCATTTTTTTTGTACATTACAAGCATTTCTCAAATCCTGCTAAAGTTTTTAGTAGCTTATACAATATAATTTTTTCCTATTCTTTCTTAAATTTAGTCTCTTCCTGGTTTCTGATTTTCCCAGTCAATTTCCAATTTCGCCATATCAACCATTCATCTCTGCTCAGGACTTTATCTTCTTTGCAATAGTATCCACACTGCTGTCATCGCCTACATAAATAGTCATTTCTGCTCCTTTGGAATTTCTGCACCTAAAATACCTGGTGTTATGTATTGAAGTTCTCACCCTGGCCACCTGGAGTATCGTGTATAGTATATAGTATTCACACAGATCCACATCAGTTACTTTAGGCGGGAAACCCTGGGTTGTTGTTGCTACAATGTTGACAGCCGGCTGCCTATAAAAGCAGGCCGGCTGAGCTGTTTGCTATTCTGTTCTGTTCCAGCTTACAAATAAATAGCTGCTTTGGAGAAATTGCTGTGTTGTCTGCTATGTCTACCCACTATTTAACACCTAATAAAAGACTCTGGATTTTTCGCAAACGTTACTTTAAACATTTTTTTCAATTTATTATAAATCATTTCTCAGAATGCTTTTGTCCACCACATTTCTTTCTCTTTGCATTTCCAACAAACATTTGAAGCAGTTCTAACCCTCCATAATTTTTCCCAAGATGAAAATTGGATATTATGCCCAATATCTTGTGCCAAATATATCATTACCGATTTAACTTTTTCATCTTTGGTATGCCACTTTAGCAACAATTTATACATTTTAGAAAGTAACCACATTATTTTCCATTAAAGATTTTTCAAACCTTGAAATTTCTTTACTGAATCCAATTTTCTTATCTATTTTAAACACATCATTTAATTGATATTGCAACCAGTCTGTTACTGTCTTATATCCTCAAAACTTTTTCAATTTCAATTGTTGCTCTACTTCCATAAGCAACTCTCTATAGGTTGCCCATTCATTTTTTGCATTAGTCTTTCTCAGGGATATCGCTTCCCTGGGGAAAGCCACCATGATGTCTTCTGCTCCAACAAGTTTTTATATTTTCCCCATAAATTGCTTTTTTTACCAAATGTTTCAAAAACCATTTATGCACTTTGGTCTTCTCATACCTTAGATGTGCATCTATCTGCTATCATGACCCTCATAGTCTAGAATATCTGTATTTTTAAAAAGTTATCCATTCCTATAGCCAGTAGGGACATGACACCTCATAATATAATTTCAAATTCGGCAGAGAGAAGCCACCTCTTTCTTTACTATCTGTTAATAGTTTGTATTTAATCTTTGGTTTCTTCCCCTGCCAGATGAATTTAGATACATCTTTTTGCCATTGTTTGAAGCTCCACTGACCACAGGTATTGTTTGAAATAAAAATAACATTCTTGGCAATACTGTTGTCAGGGCTGCCCCAGGTCCCAGCTCACAAGAGACCAACGCCAAGTCCAGTTTATATACAAAGATGTTTATTGCAGTGTATTGTACGCTCCACAGCCGAGGCGCGCAGCCCCACGTCTGTTATGCTTGGACCGCTGAAGTCCCCTCTGAGTCAGTCCCTCCTCTGCACCAGTTTAAGAGGCTTGTGCTGCTCCACCTCTTCCTTTCTTTCCTTTTCCGCAGGGTCTTCCTGCCCCCTGGGGTTTCGCCCCTCCTGGATTCCCCTGACGCGGAATCCCCAGACAGCTCTTCCCCCCTCCTGCGTGCTTTGGGACCTGGCTCCTCCTCCGGGCTCCCTGTTCTTCCGCGCGCCTCCACATTTGAACTTGGCGCGCGTTCGCAACCTCTAACCTTCCTCTTGACAGTTACACTACTCCCTGCACTACTCCCCTCCCTTTCCGGGACGATGTCTTGCTCCGATCTCCCCTCCCTCTCTGCTTTCGGACCTGCTTCCCCTGTCACTCTGGAATCTCCACCCCCTTCACTGCGCTCTGGCGGAGAAGCCGGTCCCGACTCCCAGCTCCCACTTTGGGTTCCCCCGCTGGTCCCCTGCTCCTGACGAGTCCCCCCTGTGACTCCCCTTGGCCTGACCACAGGCGCCCCCTTCTGGGAATCCTCCGATTCACTTGAAAGACTCATGGAATCCCTCAAGTCATTGTCATCCTCTTCCTCGCTGTCCTGGGATTCTTCCCCCTCGCTCTCCGTCTCCTCCCTCACCTGTGCCTCTGTCCCTGAACCCCTGACAACTGTACATTCATTTTCATAACTGAAATTCTTCCCCAAAGTGATAAATTCATCCTTCCCCAGACATCCGTAATTTCTTTATCTCTTTCCACGTTGTTACATACCTATCCTTAAAAATATTTATATTCTTGACTGTTAGCCATGCCTTCCCCTTTCCCCTCAATTATCAATTGTGTTGCTACTTGTAGCTCATTTTTATTTTGTTCTGTCATATTTTTCACCAGTAGGTTTGTTTTATTTTTATTTAACTTGAATCCTGCCACCTGTCCGACCTCAGATATTGTGTATATTTGGTATACTCGCCAACAGGTTTCCTACAAGGTCATCTGCAAATGATCTCCTTTTATTTGCTGTGCACCCATCTGTTATACCTTTTATTTCTTCATCAGATCTTTTGTTCCTTGCCAGGGTCTCTAATACAAATATACAATAAACAATAAAATAAACAGTAACTAAAATAAACAATAACAGTGACAGGGGTCAACCCTATCTTGTCCCTTTTGTAATTTTACATTATCCTGTGCCTCATTACATCAATACATCAAGCCCAAATAGGCTCACCACCCAAGCGGGGTGGGGGCGGGAAGTCAATCCTGGCTTTCAGAATGTAGTGATCAGACCATGGCACTTCCACAAGTGAGGACATGATCCTCACCAAAAATCATACTATACCCGCACCAAAAATCAAATCCAGCATGTGGTGAGAGCCCTAATATTGCCATGGAAGACACCAGGTCCAGAGCCTGTGAGGAGGGGGTGGCATCAGCATGGACATTGAAGTCCCCCAAAACCTCCAAGACCCAGCCTGCCACCACATCCAACAGGCCTGACAGGGTGGCTACTGGTGGTTGGTACACCAGCCAGACAGCCAAGCTCTCCTTTGTGCCCCACACTAGGCCAGCACATTTAATGCTGGAGATTGATGGTGATGGCAGAGCCCTGAAAGAGCAATCCTTCTGGATTAACAACGCTAACCCTCCCCCCCGACCCACAGTCCCCGATTGGTGGAGGATGGAGAAACCTGGTGGTGACATCTCATAAAAGGTGAATACTTCGCCTTTGTGCACCCAGGTCTCTGTCACACAAGCCAGGTCAACCCCCAGCGAGATAAGTCTCGCAAGGTGGCAGTTTTATTGCCTATGGACCTGGCATTGCACAGCACCAATGACGGAGGTGGATAATCCCTGCTCATGTCCCTTGGGATGGGGCGTAGCTTGGAAGGGGTTCGAGCATCATCGCATCTCAAAATCCTTCATAGATAATATTTACCCCCACTGCCGTACCTCCCTTGCCCTTTGACGGTGGCAATCCCAGACCCCACGCTAGCCTCCCCTGTAGAGGAATGATAACATAACATCCCTGGGCCAAGTCTCCCAAATTGAAAAGGTATGATATTGAGATGAAAAATCAGCAGGACAAACATCCCCAATAGGTAAAACCCATCCAGCCACACCCCAGGTAGCGAGGGGAGCCCCACACTGGTCCACTAACTGTCAATCCCTCTCTCCCTCATAAGGTAGCCAGGCTATTAACTCTTTCTGTGCCTTTGGGAGTATTAAAGAGGCATGTGCTGTAAAATGGAGGTCACTAGCCAGCAGAGAGCCGCTTCATGTTCAGAGACTCCGTCCGTCCTATCTCACCCTTTGGGTGAGTCATTCTTGTAAGTTTTAGGAGTATTAGGCAAAGGCCCAAGTATAGCCTGGGTGCTTGGTTTCAGCAATCTATCTGCGACATGAAGTTCTTTAGAAGTTGTTGCCATGAGAGTGTCAGAGTTGCCAGGTTCATCTTCTCCATCGCTATCGCTTGGGGAAAGATCAGGGAATTGCATAGTCGTCTTTCCTCGAGATGAAGGGCTATTGGGCATATAGTGTTCCGAGCTATAATGTCCTTATGTTTTGAATTGAGATTTTATGCTCAATTGAGATTTTATGCTCTTTATGCTCAATAATCTCCTCTTCAGTTCTTCTAATTCTTCTAATTCCAAACTCACGGGTTTATCTTCCTCCTTCGTGCAGGTATTGTTTCTTATTGGCGTTTGCTTTGGTTCTCTGCCGGGGACTGGCTGCCTCACTGTCTCATCCTTGAAAACCCTTATCAGGTAAAGAAGGTGAGACCGCCATAAAATGTTTTTCATCTCCATAAGTCGAGATGGAAGAGCTGGCAATCTAAAAGTCATAAATAGGTGTGTGATGTTTCTTATGCTGGGCAGGAAATGGAAATTTTTTAGATCTACTTTTTGGTAATGGCAGGTCACAAGCTGAGATAAGGACGTCATAATTAACCTGCGATTCATCCACTTGTACTCATTTTGATGAATCTCAAGCATTATCTGGTTCACTTGGAGGACCTGGCAAGGCTTTATTTCATCCATGACTTGTACTGATAGTTCGGTGGCATAGTTGTGTCTAATCCTCCTTTTAGCCCTTTGGGCATTTATAGAGGGAGGGCAATTATCCAAGTATTCCTCTATATTAGTTATTTTGGTGAAAATTTCATTCAGTCTTTGAAGAACTAATTAGACCATAGTTTCTGCTGACATCATATAAATCTCTTGGTAAGGGTATATGTCAGGGGTTCAGGAGCAGAGGCAAGGGCAAGGGAGGAAACAGAGAGCGAAGGGGAGGAGGCAGAAGAAAGGATGAGCGATGACGACGACCCGAGATCTCCGAGTCTCTCCAGTGAGTCGGAGGATTCACAGAAAGGAGCACCAGTGGCCAAGGCAAGGGGGGAGTTTAGGGGGGCACCCCAGGGAGATAGAGCCAGAGGGGAATCAGAGGAGAGCAGTTGGAGATCGGGTCCAGCGTCACCGCCAGAGAGCAGGGAAGAGGAAAGGAGCCAGGGGGCAAGCGCTGGCAGCTCACAGCAGGAGGGAGGGCACGAGTCAGGGGTGGCCACACCTCCATCTGGGAGCGAAGAAACGGTTAGACGGAAGGTGGAAGGTTGGGCGCGCGCGCCAAGTTCAAATGCACAGGAAGGAGGCGCAGTAGGCAGCCCGGAAAGAGAGCCGGGTCCTAAAGCCCGGCGCAAGGAGACAGGAGAGTCCGGGGGGTCAGCGTCCGAAGAATCCCGGAAGGAAGAGACCCAGGGGGGCAGAGGGACCCAGAGAAGAACAGTCAGGCGGAAAAGGTGGAGCAGGGCTAGGATATTAAGTTGGTGTACGAGGGGCGGAGATTCAGACGGAGCTTCGCCGATCTAGCTACTAGACGTAGGGTTGCACGCAGCAGCTTGAGAATGGAAACTGTAACTCAATAAAGACTTTTACTTAATGACCGTTGGCTAGCGTGATCCTCTGTGAGCTAGGATCTTGAAGCAACCCTGACAGTAAGCTCCGTCTCTTGTATTGTGGGCATCTACAGCCTCGAGGAGAGGAGAGAAGCAGGTGCCTACTAGTGAGCTCACGAACGGCAGCCGACATGACGGCTGAACAGCAGATAGCGGAACTCAGAGAAGCAGTGTCACAGCTGAATGCCGAGGCTCTCGCATCCAGGAAGAGAGAGGAGGACGCAGCTGCCGCCTACAGGGATCTCCAGGTCAGGTTGGAAGTGCTTACGAAGCAAGGGCAACAGACACCCAAACCAGAGGGGATTGGGTTGGGGAGACGCACAGGCGGTCTGGTCTCTCACTTCGATGGGAACCTGCAACAGTATCCCAATTTTAAAGCAGACGTACTGTGTGCACTGCAGCTGCTGAGTAAAGATTTTAGAGATGAGCAAGAGAAAGTGGGGTTCATCATGTCTTATTTGCATGGGGATGCCAGAGCATGGCTGCGCAATTTATGGAGGGATAACGATCCGGCGCTCCAAAATGCGAATGCCTTTATTAAAGCGATGGATGCGTGTTTTTTATCAAGCATTGACGTGGATCTTGCTCGGCAACAGATTCATGGACTGAAGCAGGGAAGGGCCAGCGTACGGCAGTACCATGCCCGCTTTTTCGCCTTGGCCAGTGCCCTAGAATGGGACAGAGATGCGACCCCTGTAAGAGACCTTTTCTGGGAGGGACTAAACAGCTCTGTAAAAGATGAGATTGCGAGGGGGGAGAGACCCCGGACCACCCAGGAGGTCGTGCAGAGGGCGCTGGCAGTGGGGGTACGGCTGGAAGGACGTCCGTGGAGCAGGGACGAAGGGCGTGGAGGGCGCGAACCAGCCAGGGGCTCCTCCTTCTTTCCCAGAGAAGCAGCACGTACGCAATCCACGCCTCCGCCAGGGGGAGGAGCTGAACCGATGGAGGTTGGAGGTGCCAGGGCTCAGTCAGCAACCAGAGCCCTAGCACCAGCAGCAGTGAAAGCGAAGCCTCCTAGAGGGAACAGGAAGTGTTACGTCTGTGAGGAGCCAGGGCATATGGCGAAAGAGTGTCCCCAGAGGCTCCACAAGCTCACTGCAGCCTCAGCAATGGCGACTGCAGCAACGCAGCAAGGAGAACCACAGCAGGGAAACGACGCTGTCTGGCTGGAGGAAGAGGCACTGGGGCCCAGCCAGACGTATTAATGATGCAGTCCCCAGAGATTTTACAGCCCGTGAACCCCCTCCCGCCCAAACCAGTGGTGAGGCTCACCGCGTCGCTCCAGCTGCCCAATGGCATCACCATGGACGTGCCAATCACCATTGACTCAGGCAGCAATGCGGACTTTATGGGGCAGGACTTCGTCAACCAGCATGCTATACAGTTGCTGCCGGCCACACTGCCCCTGCAGGTGGTCACGGTGGATGGCAGGGAGCTGCTAGGAGGGCAAGTGGTGCAGCAGACGCCACCGATGGTGATGCGACTTGGGAATCACCAAGAAGTCATCAGCTTCAACGTCACTCAATTGTCGGACACGCCCATTGTGTTGGGCATGAGTTGGCTGGACAAACACAGCCCAACGCTGGCTTGGTACCAGAGGCAGCTGACCTTCGGCTCTTCCTTTTGTGCTGAACACTGCATCGTGCCCAGGCAGGAAGGAGAGGAAGAGGAGTCACAGCTACTGCTAGGCACGCTGCAAGCGATTCCCCACAAGTACGCAGAATTTTTGGAAGTTTTCTGCGAGAAGGAGGCAGACAGGCTACCCCCTCACAGGCCATATGACTGCAAGATTGACCTGCTGCCAGGGGCGGCGCTGCCTAAGGGGAGACTGTATTCCATGTCAGAGGACGAGCTGCAAGAACTCAAGGAGTTCATAGATCATAATTTGGAGCGCGGTTTCATCCGAGAGTCCAAGGCGGTGGGAGGCAGCCCGGTGTTCTTCGTTAAGAAGCGGGATACGCCCCAAAAGAGGCTCGTAGTGGATTACAGGATCTTGAACAGTGTGACTAAGCCGTCGGACTTCCCCATGCCCCGAATTGACGACCTCCTCGCAAAGGTGCGGAAGGGCAGAGTGTTCACCAAATTGGATCTGCGAGGTGCGTACAACCTCATTCGCATGCGGGAGGGAGACGAGTGGAAAACAGCCATGTTCACGCCACTGGGGACCTACGAATATAGAGTTATGCCTTTTGGATTGCAAAATGGCTCCCACGTTTTTCAAGCATTCATGCATCACGTGTTGGCGGGACTTCTCTACAAGACGTGCGTCTGTTTCTTAGATGACATCCTGATCTTTTCGGAGTCGCAACAGGAGCATGACAAACACGTCAAGGAAGTACTGAACAGGCTGAAGCACCATAGGCTCTACGCCAAGCTGGAGAAGTGCCAATTTGACGTGACGGAGGTGGATTTTCTGGGCTACAAGCTGTCTGACAAGGGGCTCGCCATGGACAGCGCCAAGGTTCGAGCGGTGTTGGATTGGAAGAGCCCGCGCAACCGGAACTGCAGGAAGTCCACGATCAGCTGAGGCGCCACCTGGAGCTGGCCAAGCACGCATACAAGGTACAAGCGGACAAACGCAGAAGGGTTGGCGAAGAGCTACACGTGGGGTACTGGGTCTGGTTAGCAGCCCACGCAGTGCCGGCCAGGTCGTTGGCCAAGAAGAAACTAGGGCATAAGCAACTGGGGCCCTATCAAGTCGAAGAGCAGGTCAACCCGGTGGCCTTCAGGCTGGCGCTTCCGGAGGGTTCCAGAATGCATCCGGTATTCCACAGATCGGTGCTCACTCCCTACAAGGCACCGCACAGGTTTCGGGAACCCGGAACGGCGCAGAGTCCGGCCAGAGACAGAACAGGGCACGCAGGAGTGGCACAGAAGGAGCGCATCAACGAAGTCACAGAGATTTTGGATTCCAGATGGGGGGAAGAAGGGGTAGAATACTTTCTCGCCAGGGAGGGCACCCCGGCCAGTGCGAACAGTTGGGTGCCGGACTACGCCTTGGACGAACCTCTGCTCAAAGACGAGTTTCATGCCCTCTTCCCACATAGACCGATGCCAGCAGACTTTTTCGACGACTGGCTTTTCACACCCACGCTTTCGGGCAGCACGTTCCGGGGGTTCGACTCTGACGAGGACCCGATACGAGACGTCCGTTCCCCGGAGGGGTCGCCCTCGGGATCTGCCTCAGAACCCTCGTATTGGTGGGACGACAAACCAGAGGAACAGTGGCGCAGGAAGTGGCAAGAAGGTCCAGGCCGAGCAACGCCGCCTGGAGGAAGCGAGGGAGAGACGGACATGGACATTTTCGGGGACGATCCAGGTTTCGAGCACGGCGGCACAGAGATGGAAGCAGAGGTGACCGTCGTCAACGAGAGAAGGGAGGAAGAACCGGAAGACTTCGGAGGGAGGCCCGCTACGGGAACCGAACGGTACCCGACATTCGTCTCCTTGACGCAGCAGCACCCAGCTCCAGCACCGGAAGGAGGGGAAGGGGGAGTGGGGGGCTTCGAGGGGGGGATGGATGTCAGGGGTTCAGGAGCAGAGGCAAGGGCAAGGGAGGAAACAGAGAGCGAAGGGGAGGAGGCAGAAGAAAGGATGAGCGATGACGACGACCCGAGATCTCCGAGTCTCTCCAGTGAGTCGTAGGATTCACAGAAAGGAGCACCAGTGGCCAAGGCAAGGGGGGAGTTTAGGGGGGCACCCCAGGGAGATAGAGCCAGAGGGGAATCAGAGGAGAGCAGTTGGAGATCGGGTCCAGCGTCACCGCCAGAGAGCAGGGAAGAGGAAAGGAGCCAGGGGGCAAGCGCTGGCAGCTCACAGCAGGAGGGAGGGCACGAGTCAGGGGTGGCCACACCTCCATCTGGGAGCGAAGAAACGGTTAGACGGAAGGTGGAAGGTTGGGCGCGCGCGCCAAGTTCAAATGCACAGGAAGGAGGCGCAGTAGGCAGCCCGGAAAGAGAGCCGGGTCCTAAAGCCCGGCGCAAGGAGACAGGAGAGTCCGGGGGGTCAGCGTCCGAAGAATCCCGGAAGGAAGAGACCCAGGGGGGCAGAGGGACCCAGAGAAGAACAGTCAGGCGGAAAAGGTGGAGCAGGGCTAGGATATTAAGTTGGTGTACGAGGGGCGGAGATTCAGACGGAGCTTCGCCGATCTAGCTACTAGACGTAGGGTTGCACGCAGCAGCTTGAGAATGGAAACTGTAACTCAATAAAGACTTTTACTTAATGACCGTTGGCTAGCGTGATCCTCTGTGAGCTAGGATCTTGAAGCAACCCTGACAGTATATATCTGGAATCTGCTGGAAACAAGTTCCTCTATTTGTCTTGTTCTAAAGACATGGGTGGGTCAGCATTTGGGATGGGGGGGATCCCTCCTACTCCTGTTTTCTGGGTGAAATCATCTCCTTCCCTCCTTGAAAGGGGGGAGGGGTCGGATCATCTCCTTCCTTCTTAGAGTGGGGGAGGGTTCCCCCAGCAACATTACTCACAATTTGCTCTGTTTCCGAGCTAGGAATGAAGGTGTTGGCTTTCTGCCGCTTCTCTGCGTTGGAGGAATTGTGAGTCCCAATTACCGTATTTTTTGCTCTATAAGACTCACTTTTTCCCACCTAAAAAGTAAGGGGAAATGTGTGTGCGTCTTATGGAGCGAATGCAGGCTGCGCAGCTATCCCAGAAGCCAGAACAGCAAGAGGGATTGCTTCTTTCACGCACAGCGATCCCTCCTGCTGTTCTGGCTTCTGAGATTCAGAATATTTTTTTTCTTGTTTTCCTCCTCCAAAAACTTGTGGTCTGGTGCGTCTTACAGAGTGAAAAATATGATATGCTGTTTTGGCTCTTAATGCCTCGTTTTTTCCTTCTAGCAGGCATAATTAGCAGCGGGGTGAGCTCCCGTTGCTCGGTCCCTGCTCCTGCCAACCTAGCAGTTTGAAAGCATGTCAAAGTGCAAGTAAGATAAATAGGTACTGCTCCAGCGGGAAGGTAAATGGTGTTTCAGTGCGCTGCTCTAGTTTGCCAAATGTGGCTTAGTCATGCTGGCCACATGACCCGGAAGCTGTACGCCGGCTCCCTCGGCCAATAAAGCGAGAGGAGTGCGCAATCTCAGAGTCGGCCATGACTGGACCTTATGTTCAATGGATGAAAGCTGTGTGTTAGTTGCAAAGACTGCAGTCTACCTTCTTTAGTGTTCCTTCTTACGCTAAATCGAATTGAGCCATAAAACAGTAGATAATAAAACATTAAAACAGTAGATAATAAAACATTAAAACAATAAACCATTAGGCTAAAAGCAAAGAAAACAAAATGACAACTAAAAATATAAACATAGGGCCAGAAGATGGCTAAAACCTAATTAAAAGCTTAATTGAAGGCAGGAGGTTCTGGCTAGGCTGCTACCTCCGTCGCCATTTTGGCTCACAAATGTTTGTTTGCTGCTGCTGCTGTTTTTATTGTTGATGTTGCTGCTGTGCACGTGTCCTAGGGGTCCTAGGAGGCCATTTTGGATGAAGGCAGAGTGACCGGAAAGAGGCGCCACCAGAGGAGAGGCAAATGAAGACATGCCACCACCGCCATATTGGTTGAGGGCAGTTGGGCCTAGCCTGGCCATTTTGTGGCACTGGTCTCCCTTGTGAGGTGGGCGCCTCATCTCTTGAGGGGTCCCAGGAGACGTTAGGGGTCCCTGTGGAGAAGGAAGGGTGGAGCCCCCCCATCCCCTCAGGGAGGAGTTCCAACAGTGCCTTAGGGGCCTTGGCCTTTCTCTGGTTTGTTGTTGTTGCTGCTGCTGCTGTTATCATTATCCTCAGTATTATCCTTATTCTCCTCCTCCTTCTCTTCCTTGCAGCATTTCCCTGAGCGCTAAGCTCCTTCAGGAGCTGCCCAGGTAGACTGCCACTGGCACGGGAGGCTCCACCCGAGAGAAGAAGCGCCTAGGAGGCCAGGGTAGCCCCACAAGGTGGGCTTCTGTCCCCCTGGGCGTCTTTTGGGGTACAGGGGCCTCCGCCCTGCCAACCTTTGGCCCCCCTCACCCTGCCGGCTTGCAGATAAGGTGGGGGCGAAGGCCTGCTGGGTGCTGCTGTGAGGACGGCGCGCCTGAGGGGTGCCCTGCTGGGCTGGGGTGAGGGAGGGGGGGCTGTGAATCCCATCCCTCTCTCTATGCTTTTTATTTCTCTCTCTTCCCTCTTTCATTTCCCAAAGAAGTCCTGGGAATTATAGCTCTGAGCTTCCTTTCAGTGGGTTGGACTAGATGCCTCTTGATGCCCCTTCCATGTCTCCCATGCTCCCTATCTCTCTCACTGTTACTCTCCTTTTAATGGCACTTCCCCCTTTTTTTTCCTAGCTGGGCCTCCATTTCTTAGCTGGGCCGCCTCCAGGAAGCCAAGTGCTGGCGCCTGCAACTTTGCCTGCGACTGCTGGGATTGCTCTGACAAGATCCATTGACACTAGTTTTGGCGTCACCAAAGGAATCAGGGAGATGTGCTTCAATTCCCCTCGCAGATAGTATTTAACCCATCACGGCATCTCTCAAAGCACCCTGGGAACTGTAGTTTCCTATGGGGGGAGAGAATATTCTGCACAACCTTTCCCAAGGGAACTCTGGGAGTTATAACTCTGAGAGGGTCTCTTTGGGAAACAGAACAAACTACAGTTCCCACGATGTTCCCCAAAGCACCATGGGAACTATTGCTTGCTCTGGGTGTTGAGGGTTGCGAATCCCTTGACAGATCTAGTTCCCAAGCCCATTTCTTTTTCTAGGGAACTCTGGGAACTGTAGCTCATGGGAGGAACATCACTTGGTGTCCTGAATTCTGGGAACTGTAGCTTGCTCAGGGCGCCTGATTCCTTCTCCTTCTAGGCTACCGGAATGGGCTGGAACCGCCAAGTGTCACCTTGGCCTGCGACTTTGAAGGCACCGCCTGCAGCTGGGAGGACGTCAGCATGTCTGGGTACTGGTGGTGCCCAGGGTGGGGCAGAGGCTGGGTGTGCGGCCCCGACTCCCCCTTCAACCACATTCTGGGCACCGACCAGGGTAAACTTGCTTCATTTGAAAGGCAGAGAAGCATTGCTTAGCAGTTAGAGCACCCCTTTGACCTGGCACCCCCCAACCAGGCTGGTACATGAGCACCTTGGAGCAGCGAACCAAGCCGCCTGACTCCGCTCCCTGACCATGAGTGACGCAGCCACAGCCTGTGAACTCCGCACCTGGTACAGTATGGCTGAGAAAGGTAAGCTTGGGGCACTGGTCGGAAAACCAACAGGAGCAGAGCCATGTACTTGGCCTTTTTCCCTGTGTGGAGGAAATGCCACCAGGCACAGTTGTCGTAATTCCGTACATTTCTAAGCTGCAGGACATATTGTGGTGCTATCGTATAATTATTATTTATTGATTTCCAGACCACTGACCCGCCTGGTAGGGCCAGCATAATGAAATACCATTCTTATCATGAAATTTACTGATGCCCTGCTTCCCGTCCCCCTTTGGGATTCCTGGCAGCTGACTGATAAAAATGAGAGCAGTTGAGATGAGATGTCATTCTGCAATTCTCGCAGGGGTCAGGCTAGATGACCCCCGGGTCCCATCTCCTCTGTTTATATAACTATGGTTCCCACCTGCAGGGGCCAGGCTAGATGACGCCTGGTTCCTCACCCCTCCGCCCTTCCTGTGCAGGACTCAACGGAAGCTTCCCTGTGGAGCTGAGCCACGGCAACCACATTGTCCCCTGTGGCGAAGCCCTGCCTCATCCTCAGGCACCTGGCGCCCCCTGCTGGCCTACACCGGAAGAGTCCACAGTGCTTTCCAGTTAGGTCTTGGGCTCCTCGCCCTCCCCGGCCGGCTCCTTATCTGGAGCATGTCAAGAGCGCAGGTGACCTTCTCCTCGGTGGCGAGTGTGGCACTGGACAACGTGTAGTTCATGAACTGTGGCCCCCAAAGTAAAGCTTTATTTTCCGCCTCCCCAAAACCTGACCAACCAGATAGATTGCTTGGAGGCAACTCATTAACCGTCCCAACATTTCCAAGTCCCTGGAGCTGCACCCCAGGCAAGCCGTGCCTGCCAAGCAGCTGCGTGGCCCCTGCCCGCACCGAGGACTGTGGCGACAGTGGAGATGAACGGGGTTGCGGTGACCGGTCAAGGGGGCATTCGAGGCCAGGGGAACATTGGCACCACCGGAAGGGAGGGGGTTACCAGGAAACCTCCCAACCAGGCCAAAGCATTTGAGGAGGGTGCAAAGTATGCTGGCTGAAATGGGGCTTACCCTGGGGAAAATCCTGAGCGGAAGTTGCAAGTTGGTGGCCACCACTGCCTCTTGTGGCAGGGAGTTCCATAATGTGCGCTTTGTAAAGAAGTACTTCCTTTCTTTGATGTGTCCTGAATCTTCCAGCGTCCAGCTCCATGAGTTCTACCATTATGAGAGGGAGAAAAACTTTCCTCCATCCACATTCTCCAGGCCATGTCTCATTGGCCTGGAGAAATCACATCTTTGCACAATTTAATGCACAATCAGTCAAAGAACAAATAGGAAATAGGAACAAATAGGAAAACTCCCCTGCGTTTGCTAAATAACCACATCCCTCATTTGTGTTGCTGGGATAAATTTATTTAACACTCTGACGAGCTCACCTGCCAAAACACAGGAGAATATCAACAATCCAGGACAGAAAATTTTACCCATAGTGTTTTGTTTTTCCAGAATCAGCTAAAACAGAAGGGAGAGGTCACCCGTTAACCTGTAAGGGAGCAAATATTCCTTTGAGAAGTTTCTCCCGAAATGGAAGGCACATGAGACTCTGTAATTCTCTTCTTTGGGAGGTGGGTGTCGTGCAAAGTGGCCTTGGGGAGCTGGATGCGAAGGAGGCACGTCCCAGGCCTTTGAACTGTAACAAGGACAACCTGGGAGGATCTCTCACCTACTGTGCCTGCACCTCCTCACTCTCTCAATCGCTCTGCTCCCAGCCGAGAACAAAGACCAACCTCTCTTGTGGGGTTAATGTTACATATGGTGTTCCCATTATTTAGGGACTGGTGATTCGCTTCATCATTAGGGTCCAGACTGAGGTTCCCAGGGTGGCACGTGGACTCCATGGCACCCTCTTAGCACTCACCAAGGCCCCCTCTTAAAAAAGTTTCCCCAAAATCTGTTAGTTTTTACAGTGCTACAAGACCATTTGTTTTGGCAGTTGAGGGATTATTTATTTATTTATTTATATTGCCCTTTATTTTACATCACTGTAAATTATTAAATAATAAAAAATAGTGTTTGTTATTTAAATCAATCCATATAGCTCATTGGGCAGAGCACAAGACTCTTAATCTCAGGGCCATCCTTTGAGCCCCATGTTCCCAGAGTTCCCTGGCAAGAAGGGAACCCTACCCCTAACAAAATCCTAACCCTAACCCAGGGGTTGGCAAGGCCATGGGCCAGATCACTCCCACAGAAATCGCATCTGTGTGTGTCTGTGGCTCTGGAAATTGCTTCTGCGCATGCCCAGACGCCGAAAATCACTGCGACAGCTCAGTCTGTAGAGCAGGAGACTTTCCATCTCAAAGACCTGGGTTTGAGGGGCAAAAAGATTCTTCCCTTGCAGAGGGTTGGACTACAAAAAGACCTTTGCTTTCCTGCTCTCTCCCAAACTGGGAAACTCCCAATGGAAAGTGCTCTGACCTTTCTCTTTTTCTTCATAGGGGTTTTCACACCGTACAGTATCTGCTCTCTGACCGGGCTTGGTTTAAAAGCCTCCAAATATTCCTTGGATCGAGCAGTGCTAATATTTGCTCTGCTAATCTTTCCACCAAACTGGCCAGCTTCTGGATTAAACACTGGATGAAATGCAGATTACGTTCTGTATTTAAAACAAATGTCAAATCAATAAAAATTTTTCAGGAGAAATGCTAAAAATATAATTGAGAAGAGACAATTTAAGGAAAATTCACCAGAAAGTATTCCTCTTTGTTGCGGTTAGTGGCTGTGGACATGGCATAACATTACAGTACATGACTCCACCCCCCAAGAATCATGGGAACTGTAGTTTGCCCCTAAACTATAAGTCTCAGCACAACACATGACTGGCTTATCATAGAGACCACTGCATGCAAAAACTTGTGGTGCTAGAAGATCTTGCGCCTTATATTTACCCTGGGATCCCAACCACCCCTGCCCAGGACACCAGAGTCAACTCTACGGCTGCAAATATAACATTTGAAGTGTTTAAGGTGCATTATACAAATGTGACACTAGATGGCAATTGTGAGGTTATGGCAAATTCAATATATTCTTCAAAACACCTTTTTTTTTTAAGTGTTTTCATTTTTTAGATTCCACCACTCACACAGGTTCAACGGAGTTGCTGTCCATCTGAAGATCATAAGGCCTTTTGTGCCTATATCAATCCCTCAGTTGGTAAAATCAAAGAAGTACAAAATACTTTACAACTCTCTCTCTCTCTCTCTCTCTCTCTCTCTATATATATATATATATATATATATATATAAATGTTGGAAACAAGCCTCCTTCTTCGGGAGAAGCTGGCAACTCTCCCAGGCTCCCGCCTTGGTGTCCGGTGACCTCCCTGGCTGCAATCCCCGCAGGATCCAGGCTAGGTCTCAATAGGCGACACTTCCCAGCGTGGGAAATGCACACCCCCTCCCTCCTGCTTCCCTGGCAGGGAAAAGAGATAGTCAGAAACGTCTGTTTACATCCTTTATTTCTGACTTTGCAGCACTACAGAAAACATGTCCGTTCACTTCAAAATCCAGCAAACGAGAGAGAGACTTCCTGTACATACGCAAGAGGAAGGTCTCATATTACACTCTTCACAAAGACTTTTCCAGCCTGTGAACTTCCGGGAAGCTTCTTTCCCACAGCTAGCCATATCACATGATGTCAACAAACTGGCTGTCTGCAACTGCGATAAGCTCATATTGTAACAATAAATTCCAACACACTGAGGAGCCTTTGCTGGAAGGCTGCGGGGCTATGCACTTACCTGGGAATCAAACTCACTGAACTTCAAAGAACTTCTGAGAGAATATGTATAGGATTGCACTATAAAGGCCTAAAATTTTGACCAAGACTCATGGGTTTGAGTCCCATGTTGCGTGAAAGATTCCTGCATGACCCTTGGGGTCCCTTCCAACTCTACAATTAGCGAAGTATACATCAATATAAAATAAAAATGTGCTTTTAATGAAAGGGCTTCTGCTGTGCTGTTTTTATTGCCATTATTTGGTTTTACAAGATTTTTATATGTATACACACACAGTTTTAATTCTATCAGTGTTTAATTGCTTTTTAATTGTAGATCCCCCACCCAGGTTTTAGCTTGTCTTCTTTTCATCCGTAAACTGCCTTGGGTCCCCATCAGGGGAAAAGGCAGGGTACAAATAAATGTATAATAATTATAATAATAATTTCAAACTGGGCATTTTTTGTTTTCAATATACAATGCTGGCAAGAGAGAAAGGCCACCCATAACTTAGAGTGCAGAGGTGAAACAAGCATATGATCCCCCAATGAGGGGTGTCATAGAAATTTAATAAAATTAGTTTAATCAATGTAATAATAACATTGCCTTGACCTGCTTGGCTGAAAAATCTTGCATGGCTTCTGGAAAACCCAGTGGAGGCTGTAGCTGAACTGGGGGGGGGGGGGGCACATGCAAACACCTGGCCCATTGTCCCAGGCCTCCTTGCCACTGACATCCTTTCACCCATAATGCTGTGACCTCCAGGTGCTTGGGTCCCTTAGAAACACTGGTGAGGTGAGCTTTCATTTTCTTTTCCCACTGAGGATTGGAAAGAGTTGAAAGATTAGAAATATTTGAAAAAGATGGAGAAGAAGATCCGATACGACCATTAAAGCTAGCTGCCTCTGGTTGCTAACTTTTATTTTGGCAGATTATTATCAAATGGCCCTGGCTTCTTTTTTTAAAGTTTACAAAATAATAATAATAATAATAATAATAATAATAATCAGATGATGGGCTTATTTCCAATTGTTGTTTTGGGGGATAGAATGCACATTCACCCAAAAACCGCAGTTAAATGTTTGTTATCAGCCCAAATCAAGCATAGGTGTTTTGGTTCCATCTCAATAGAAAGAGGACGAACAAGCTTTAATTGTGCTATCGGTGTTCATTCACCCACAAATAGCAAAGCAAAGTGTAATAAGTCTAAACTAGGCAAAAGAGGTTGCTTTGCGTTCCAACTACATAGAAAGAAGAATCTTGGATTTCGCTTATTTCAAGTTGTGTTCTTTGGTGTTTATGCAACATTAACCCAGAAATCGCAAAAGGTATGTAATGAGACCAAAATAACAAAACACCCTCTTTTCACTTTCATATGCGTAGAAAGAAGACGAATAAGGTTTGATTTCAATTCGCATGGTGTTTTTTCGGTGTGCACCAGAATCGCCCCAAACAAAGCAAAAAGGAGTTTTGGGTTCCATCTACACAAAAAGATCATAAAACTATGTGCTTATTTCAAATTGGTGTTTTTGCAGTGTTTTTGCACATTCACCAAGAAATCGCAGAGTGAAACGTTTGTTATCAGCCCAATTCCTGCATAGCTGTTTTGGTTCTATCGCAATAGAAAGTGGACAAATCAGCTTTGATTTTTCTTTCTTTGTTCATTCACCCACAAATAGCAAAGCAAAGTGTAATAAGTCTAAACACGGCAAAACAGGTTATTTTGGATTCCAACTACATAGAAAGAAGAATCTTGGATTTCGCTTATTTCAAGTTGTGTTCTTTGGTGTTTATGCAACATTAACCCAGAAATCGCAAAAGGTATGTAATGAGACCAAAATAACAAAACACCGTCTTTTCGCTTCCATATGCGTTGAAAGAAGACGAATAAGCTTTGATTGGGCTTATTTCAATTGGAATGGTGTTGTTTGGGTGTGCACCAGAATCACCCCCAACCAAAGCAAAAAGGCGTTTTGGGTTCCATCTGCATAAAAGTAGATGTTAACGCTCTGATTGGGGTTATTTCAAATTGGTGTTTTTGGGGTTAGAATGCACATTCACCCAGAAATCGCAGACTGAAATGTTTGTTATCAGCCCAACTCATGCATCGGTGTTTTGGTTCCATCGCAATAGAAGGTGGATGAATCAGCTTTGATTTTTCTTTCTTTGTTCATTCACCCACAAATAGCAAAACAAAGTGTAATAAGTCTAAAGAAGGCAAAAGAGGTTGTTTTGCGTTCCAAGTAAGTAGAAAGAAGAATTTTGGATTTCGCTTATTTCAAGTTGTGTTCTTTGGTGTTAATGCAATATTAACCCAGAAATCGCAAAAAGTATGTAATGAGACCAAAATAACAAAACATGGTCTTTTCGCTTCCATATGCGTAGAAAGACGAATAAGCTTTGATTGGGCTTATTTCAATTCGCATGGTGGTTTTTGGGGGTGCACCAGAGTAGCCCCCAACCAAAGCAAAAAGGAGTTTTGGGTTCCATCTGCATAAAAGTAGATGTTAAAGCTCTGATTGGGGTTATTTCAAATTGGTGTTTTAGGGGTTAGAATGCACATTCACCCAGAAATCGCAGACTGAAATGTTTGTTATCAGCCCAATTCATGCATAGGTGTTTTGTTTCCATCGCAATAGAAAGTGGACGAATCAGCTTTGATTTTTCTTTCTTTGCTCATTCACCAACAAATAGCAAAGTGTAATAAGTCTAAACTATGCAAAAGAGGTTGTTTTGCGTTCCAAGTACGTGGAAAGAAGAATTTTGGATTTCGCTTATTCCAAGTTGTGTTCTTTGGTGTTAATGCAACATTAACCCGGAAATCGCAAAAAGTATGTAATGAGACCAAAATAACAAAACACGGTCTTTTCGCTTCCATATGCGTAGAAAGACGAATAAGCTTTGATTGGGCTTATTTCTATTCGCATGGTGGTTTTTGGGTGTGCACCAGAGTAGCCCCCAACCAAAGCAAAAAGGAGTTTTGGGTTCCATCTACACAAAAAGAAGATCATAAAACTATGTGCTTCTTTCAAATTGGTGTTTTTGCGGTGTTTTTGCACATTCACCAAGAAATCGCAGAGTGAAACGTTTGTTATCAGCCCAATTCATACATAGCTGTTTTGGTTGTATCGCAATAGAAAGTGGACAAATCAGCTTTGATTTTTCTTAATTTATTTATTCACCCACAAATAGCAAAGCAAAGTGTAATAAGTCTAAACAAGGCAAAACAGGTTATTTTGGATTCCAACTACATAGAAAGAAGAATCTTGGATTTCGCTTATTTCAAGTTGTGTTCTTTGGTGTTAATGCAACATTAACCCAGAAATCGCAAAAGGTATGTAATGAGACCAAAATAACAAAATACCGTCTTTTCACTTCCATATGCGTGGAAAGAAGACGAATAAGCTATGATTGCGCTTATTTCAATTGGCATGGTGTTTTTTGGGTGTGCACCAGAGTAGCCCCCAACCAAAGCAAAAAGGCGTTTTGGGTTCCATCTGCATAAAAGTAGATGTTAAAGCTCTGATTGGGGTTATTTCAAATTGGTGTTTTTGGGGTTAGAATGCACATTCACCCAGAAATCGCAGACTGAAATGTTTGTTGTCAGGGTTGCTTCAAGATCCTAGCTCACAGAGGATCACGCTAGCCAACGGTCATTAAGTAAAAGTCTTTATTGAGTTACAGTTTCCATTCTCAAGCTGCTGCGTGCAACCCTACGTCTAGTAGCTAGATCGGCGAAGCTCCGTCTGAATCTCCGCCCCTCGTACACCAACTTAATATCCTAGCCCTGCTCCACCTTTTCCGCCTGACTGTTCTTCTCTGGGTCCCTCTGCCCCCCTGGGTCTCTTCCTTCCGGGATTCTTCGGACGCTGACCCCCCGGACTCTCCTGTCTCCTTGCGCCGGGCTTTAGGACCCGGCTCTCTTTCCGGGCTGCCTACTGCGCCTCCTTCCTGTGCATTTGAACTTGGCGCGCGCGCCCAACCTTCCACCTTCCGTCTAACCGTTTCTTCGCTCCCAGATGGAGGTGTGGCCACCCCTGACTCGTGCCCTCCCTCCTGCTGTGAGCTGCCAGCGCTTGCCCCCTGGCTCCTTTCCTCTTCCCTGTTCTCTGGCGGTGACGCTGGACCCGATCTCCAACTGCTCTCCTCTGATTCCCCTCTGGCTCTATCTCCCTGGGGTGCCCCCCTAAACTCCCCCCTTGCCTTGGCCACTGGTGCTCCTTTCTGTGAATCCTCCGACTCACTGGAGAGACTCGGAGATCTCGGGTCGTCGTCATCGCTCATCCTTTCTTCTGCCTCCTCCCCTTCGCTCTCTGTTTCCTCCCTTGCCCTTGCCTCTGCTCCTGAACCCCTGACATCCATCCCCCCCTCGAAGCCCCCCACTCCCCCTTCCCCTCCTTCCGGTGCTGGAGCTGGGTGCTGCTGCGTCAAGGAGACGAATGTCGGGTACCGTTCGGTTCCCGTAGCGGGCCTCCCTCCGAAGTCTTCCGGTTCTTCCTCCCTTCTCTCGTCGACGACGGTCACCTCTGCTTCCTTCTCTGTGCCGCCGTGCTCGAAACCTGGATCGTCCCCGAAAATGTCCATGTCCGTCTCTCCCTCGCTTCCTCCAGGCGGCGTTGCTCGGCCTGGACCTTCTTGCCACTTCCTGCGCCACTGTTCCTCTGGTTTGTCGTCCCACCAATACGAGGGTTCTGAGGCAGATCCCGAGGGCGACCCCTCCGGGGAACGGACGTCTCGTATCGGGTCCTCGTCCGAGTCGAACCCCCGGAACGTGCTGCCCGAAAGCGTGGGTGTGAAAAGCCAGTCGTCGAAAAAGTCTGCTGGCATCGGTCTATGTGGGAAGAGGGCATGAAACTCGTCTTTGAGCAGAGGTTCGTCCAAGGCGTAGTCCGGCACCCAACTGTTCGCACTGGCCGGGGTGCCCTCCCTGGCGAGAAAGTATTCTACCCCTTCTTCCCCCCATCTGGAATCCAAAATCTCTGTGACTTCGTTGATGCGCTCCTTCTGTGCCACTCCTGCGTGCCCTGTTCTGTCTCTGGCCGGACTCTGCGCCGTTCCGGGTTCCTGAAACCTGTGCGGTGCCTTGTAGGGAGTGAGCACCGATCTGTGGAATACCGGATGCATTCTGGAACCCTCCGGAAGCGCCAGCCTGAAGGCCACCGGGTTGACCTGCTCTTCGACTTGATAGGGCCCCAGTTGCTTATGCCCTAGTTTCTTCTTGGCCAACGACCTGGCCGGCACTGCGTGGGCTGCTAACCAGACCCAGTCCCCCACGTGTAGCTCTTCGCCAACCCTTCTGCGTTTGTCCGCTTGTACCTTGTATGCGTGCTTGGCCAGCTCCAGGTGGCGCCTCAGCTGATCGTGGACTTCCTGCAGTTCCGACGCGAACGCATCTGCCGTCTGCGGCTCCCCTTCCCCCCGCCTTTCCAGTCCCGGGAAGGTTCTGGGGTGCCTCCCGTTGTTGGCGAAGAACGGTGTGACCCCCGTGGACACGTGCTTCGTGTTGTTGTAAGCGAACTCGGCGAGCGGCAGGTAATCCACCCACGTCGCAGGCTGTTGATTTGCATAACACCTCAAGTACTGCTGCATGATGGCATTGACCCGCTCTGCTTGCCCGTTGGTTTGCGGGTGTCTCGCCGACGCCAGGTTGATCTTGACGTTCAGGAAGCCCATCAGCCGCTGCCAGAAATTTGAGATGAACTGCCGCCCCCGGTCGGACAGAATAGACCGTGGCAGACCGTGAACCTTGAACACGTGGTCTATGAACAGTTTGGCGGTTTGTTCCGCCGTGGCCACCTTCGCACACGGAATGAAATGTGCCATCTTGGAGAACAAGTCCACCACCACCAGCACTGCCGTCTTGCCCCTCGAGCTGGGCAGATCCGTGACAAAGTCCAGGGCCACCCTCTCCCAAGGTTCGGCCGGAGTTTGCAGCGGTTCCAACAGTCCGGCCGGCGGTCTAAGCACTGGCTTCGCCCTCTGGCAGGTGTCACACCTCGCCACGTAGTCCGCGACCTCCCTTCTCATTCCAGGCCACCAGAAATCCCTGGCTACTAGTTCCACCGTCTTCTCCTTGCCGAAGTGCCCTGCAGTGGGCGCGTCGTGCAGCTGCTGCAGCACCTTGGCGCGAAGTTCGTCTCCCGGCACGTAGATGGCCCCTTTACGGATGAGCAATCCATCTCTTAGCTGGAAACCGTCGGCCGCTGCTTTGCCCCTTTGCACCTCTGAGATCTTTGCTTGCGCGAAGGAGTCCCCCTGCAACGCTCGTCGCACCGCCTCCAGATCCACGGTTGCCGCGGCGCACGCCCACACTGTTGGTGCGAAGATGTGCATGGCGGCCGCTGGCGTTGCTTCCTCCAGATACTGTGGCTTGCGGGAGAGAGCGTCCGCCATGATGTTGGTGTCCCCCGGGACATACTCTATTCGGAAGTCGAAGTTCGCAAAGAACTCGGCCCAACGTATCTGCCTTTGGTTCAGGAACTGTGCCGTGCGCCAGTGCTCTAGGTTCTTGTGGTCCGTGCAAACCTGCACCGTGTGCTTGGCGCCGATCAGAAAGTGCCTCCACGCCTTGAACGCTGCATGAATGGCCAGCAACTCCCTGTCCCATATGGTGTAGTTCTGCTCGGACTTGCTGAGCTTCCTGGAGTAAAACGCTCCCGGTCGCCACACCCCCTGCGGGTCTTTCTGCAGCAGGACCGCCCCCACGGCTCTGTCCGAGGCGTCAGTCTCCACCCTCATCGGCTTGCTGGGGTTGACATGAAGCAGCTGCTCTTCCGACGCGAAGAGACGCTTGAGTGCCTGAAAGGACTGTTCCGCCTGCTCTGTCCAAATGAACTTCTTCTTCTTGGAGCTAAGCGTGTCAGTGATGGCCGCCGTCTGCATAGCGAAGCCCTTGATAAACTTGCGATAGAAGTTCGCAAAGCCGACAAACCGTTGGACCTCCTTCCGGTTGCGCGGGCTCTTCCAATCCAACACCGCTCGAACCTTGGCGCTGTCCATGGCGAGCCCCTTGTCAGACAGCTTGTAGCCCAGAAAATCCACCTCCGTCACGTCAAATTGGCACTTCTCCAGCTTGGCGTAGAGCCTATGGTGCTTCAGCCTGTTCAGTACTTCCTTGACGTGTTTGTCATGCTCCTGTTGCGACTCCGAAAAGATCAGGATGTCATCTAAGAAACAGACGCACGTCTTGTAGAGAAGTCCCGCCAACACGTGATGCATGAATGCTTGAAAAACGTGGGAGCCATTTTGCAATCCAAAAGGCATAACTCTATATTCGTAGGTCCCCAGTGGCGTGAACATGGCTGTTTTCCACTCGTCTCCCTCCCGCATGCGAATGAGGTTGTACGCACCTCGCAGATCCAATTTGGTGAACACTCTGCCCTTCCGCACCTTTGCGAGGAGGTCGTCAATTCGGGGCATGGGGAAGTCCGACGGCTTAGTCACACTGTTCAAGATCCTGTAATCCACTACGAGCCTCTTTTGGGGCGTATCCCGCTTCTTAACGAAGAACACCGGGCTGCCTCCCACCGCCTTGGACTCTCGGATGAAACCGCGCTCCAAATTATGATCTATGAACTCCTTGAGTTCTTGCAGCTCGTCCTCTGACATGGAATACAGTCTCCCCTTAGGCAGCGCCGCCCCTGGCAGCAGGTCAATCTTGCAGTCATATGGCCTGTGAGGGGGTAGCCTGTCTGCCTCCTTCTCGCAGAAAACTTCCAAAAATTCTGCGTACTTGTGGGGAATCGCTTGCAGCGTGCCTAGCAGTAGCTGTGACTCCTCTTCCTCTCCTTCCTGCCTGGGCACGATGCAGTGTTCAGCACAAAAGGAAGAGCCGAAGGTCAGCTGCCTCTGGTACCAAGCCAGCGTTGGGCTGTGTTTGTCCAGCCAACTCATGCCCAACACAATGGGCGTGTCCGACAATTGAGTGACGTTGAAGCTGATGACTTCTTGGTGATTCCCAAGTCGCATCACCATCGGTGGCGTCTGCTGCACCACTTGCCCTCCTAGCAGCTCCCTGCCATCCACCGTGACCACCTGCAGGGGCAGTGTGGCCGGCAGCAACTGTATAGCATGCTGGTTGACAAAGTCCTGCCCCATAAAGTCCGCATTGCTGCCTGAGTCAATGGTGATTGGCACGTCCATGGTGATGCCATTGGGCAGCTGGAGCGACGCGGTGAGCCTCACCACTGGTTTGGGCGGGAGGGGGTTCACGGGCTGTAAAATCTCTGGGGACTGCATCATTAATACGTCTGGCTGGGCCCCAGTGCCTCTTCCTCCAGCCAGACAGCGTCGTTTCCCTGTTGTGGTTCTCCTTGCTGCGTTGCTGCAGTCGCCATTGCTGAGGCTGCAGTGAGCTTGTGGAGCCTCTGGGGACACTCTTTCGCCATATGCCCTGGCTCCTCACAGACGTAACACTTCCTGTTCCCTCTAGGAGGCTTCGCTTTCACTGCTGCTGGTGCTAGGGCTCTGGTTGCTGACTGAGCCCTGGCACCTCCAACCTCCATCGGTTCAGCTCCTCCCCCTGGCGGAGGCGTGGATTGCGTACGTGCTGCTTCTCTGGGAAAGAAGGAGGAGCCCCTGGCTGGTTCGCGCCCTCCACGCCCTTCGTCCGTGCTCCACGGACGTCCTTCCAGCCGTACCCCCACTGCCAGCGCCCTCTGCACGACCTCCTGGGTGGTCCGGGGTCTCTCCCCCCTCGCAATCTCATCTTTTACAGAGCTGTTTAGTCCCTCCCAGAAAAGGTCTCTTACAGGGGTCGCATCTCTGTCCCATTCTAGGGCACTGGCCAAGGCGAAAAAGCGGGCATGGTACTGCCGTACGCTGGCCCTTCCCTGCTTCAGTCCATGAATCTGTTGCCGAGCAAGATCCACGTCAATGCTTGATAAAAAACACGCATCCATCGCTTTAATAAAGGCATTCGCATTTTGGAGCGCCGGATCGTTATCCCTCCATAAATTGCGCAGCCATGCTCTGGCATCCCCATGCAAATAAGACATGATGAACCCCACTTTCTCTTGCTCATCTCTAAAATCTTTACTCAGCAGCTGCAGTGCACACAGTACGTCTGCTTTAAAATTGGGATACTGTTGCAGGTTCCCATCGAAGTGAGAGACCAGACCGCCTGTGCGTCTCCCCAACCCAATCCCCTCTGGTTTGGGTGTCTGTTGCCCTTGCTTCGTAAGCACTTCCAACCTGACCTGGAGATCCCTGTAGGCGGCAGCTGCGTCCTCCTCTCTCTTCCTGGATGCGAGAGCCTCGGCATTCAGCTGTGACACTGCTTCTCTGAGTTCCGCTATCTGCTGTTCAGCCGTCATGTCGGCTGCCGTTCGTGAGCTCACTAGTAGGCACCTGCTTCTCTCCTCTCCTCGAGGCTGTAGATGCCCACAATACAGGAGACGGAGCTTACTGTCAGGGTTGCTTCAAGATCCTAGCTCACAGAGGATCACGCTAGCCAACGGTCATTAAGTAAAAGTCTTTATTGAGTTACAGTTTCCATTCTCAAGCTGCTGCGTGCAACCCTACGTCTAGTAGCTAGATCGGCGAAGCTCCGTCTGAATCTCCGCCCCTCGTACACCAACTTAATATCCTAGCCCTGCTCCACCTTTTCCGCCTGACTGTTCTTCTCTGGGTCCCTCTGCCCCCCTGGGTCTCTTCCTTCCGGGATTCTTCGGACGCTGACCCCCCGGACTCTCCTGTCTCCTTGCGCCGGGCTTTAGGACCCGGCTCTCTTTCCGGGCTGCCTACTGCGCCTCCTTCCTGTGCATTTGAACTTGGCGCGCGCGCCCAACCTTCCACCTTCCGTCTAACCGTTTCTTCGCTCCCAGATGGAGGTGTGGCCACCCCTGACTCGTGCCCTCCCTCCTGCTGTGAGCTGCCAGCGCTTGCCCCCTGGCTCCTTTCCTCTTCCCTGTTCTCTGGCGGTGACGCTGGACCCGATCTCCAACTGCTCTCCTCTGATTCCCCTCTGGCTCTATCTCCCTGGGGTGCCCCCCTAAACTCCCCCCTTGCCTTGGCCACTGGTGCTCCTTTCTGTGAATCCTCCGACTCACTGGAGAGACTCGGAGATCTCGGGTCGTCGTCATCGCTCATCCTTTCTTCTGCCTCCTCCCCTTCGCTCTCTGTTTCCTCCCTTGCCCTTGCCTCTGCTCCTGAACCCCTGACATTTGTTATCAGCCCAATTCATGCATACGTGTTTTGTTTCCATCGCAATAGAAAGTGGACGAATCAGCTTTGATTTTTCTTTCTTTGTTCATTCACCCACAAATAGCAAAGTGTAATAAGTCTAAACTATGCAAAAGAGGTTGTTTTGCGTTCCAAGTACGTAGAAAGAAGAATTTTGGATTTCGCTTATTTCAAGTTGTGTTCTTTGGTGTTAATGCAATATTAACCCAGAAAGCGCAAAAAGTATGTAATGAGACCAAAATAACAAAACACGGTCTTTTCGCTTCCATATGCGTAGAAAGACGAATAAGCCTTGATTGGGCTTATTTCAATTCGCATGGTTGTTTTTGGGTGTGCACCAGAGTAGCCCCCAACCAAAGCAAAAAGGAGTTTTGGGTTCCATCTACACAAAAAGAAGATCATAAAACTATGTGCTTCTTTCAAATTGGTGTTTTTGCGGTGTTTTTGCACATTCACCAAGAAATCGCAGAGTGAAACGTTTGTTATCAGCCCAATTCATGCATAGCTGTTTTGCACTTTCGCAATAGAAAGTGGACAAATCAGCTTTCATTTTTCTTAATTTATTCATTCACCCACAAATAGCAAAGCAAAGTGTAATAAGTCTAAACAAGGCAAAACAGGTTATTTTGGATTCCAACTACATAGAAAGAAGAATCTTGGATTTCGCTTATTTCAAGTTGTGTTCTTTGGTGTTAATGCAACATTAACCCAGAAATTCCAAAAAGTATGTAATGAGACCAAAATAACAAAACACGGTCTTTTCGCTTCCATATGCGTAGAAAGACGAATAAGCTTTGATTGGGCTTATTTCAATTCGCATGGTGGTTTTTGGGTGTGCACCAGAGTAGCCCCCAACCAAAGCAAAAAGGAGTTTTGGGTTCCATCTACACAAAAAGAAGATGATAAAACTATGTGCTTATTTCAAATTGGTGTTTTTGCGGTGTTTTTGCACATTCACCAAGAATTCGCAGTGAAACGTTTGTTATCAGCCCAATTCATGCATCGGTGTTTTTTTTCCATCGCAATAGAAAGTGGATGAATCAGCTTTGATTTTCTTCTTTGTTCATTCACCCACAAATAGCAAAGCAAAGTGTAATAAGTCTAAACTAGGCAAAAGAGGTTGTTTTGCGTTCCAACTACATAGAAAGAAGAATCTTGGATTTCGCTTATTTCAAGTTGTGTTCTTTGGTGTTTATGCAACATTAACCCAGAAATCGCAAAAGGTATGTAATGAGACCAAAATAACAAAACACCCTCTTTTCACTTTCATATGCGTAGAAAGAAGACGAATAAGGTTTGATTTCAATTCGCATGGTGTTTTTTCGGTGTGCACCAGAATCGCCCCAAACAAAGCAAAAAGGAGTTTTGGGTTCCATCTACACAAAAAGATCATAAAACTATGTGCTTATTTCAAATTGGTGTTTTTGCAGTGTTTTTGCACATTCACCAAGAAATCGCAGAGTGAAACGTTTGTTATCAGCCCAATTCCTGCATAGCTGTTTTGGTTCTATCGCAATAGAAAGTGGACAAATCAGCTTTGATTTTTCTTTCTTTGTTCATTCACCCACAAATAGCAAAGCAAAGTGTAATAAGTCTAAACACGGCAAAACAGGTTATTTTGGATTCCAACTACATAGAAAGAAGAATCTTGGATTTCGCTTATTTCAAGTTGTGTTCTTTGGTGTTTATGCAACATTAACCCAGAAATCGCAAAAGGTATGTAATGAGACCAAAATAACAAAACACCGTCTTTTCGCTTCCATATGCGTTGAAAGAAGACGAATAAGCTTTGATTGGGCTTATTTCAATTGGAATGGTGTTGTTTGGGTGTGCACCAGAATCACCCCCAACCAAAGCAAAAAGGCGTTTTGGGTTCCATCTGCATAAAAGTAGATGTTAACGCTCTGATTGGGGTTATTTCAAATTGGTGTTTTTGGGGTTAGAATGCACATTCACCCAGAAATCGCAGACTGAAATGTTTGTTATCAGCCCAACTCATGCATCGGTGTTTTGGTTCCATCGCAATAGAAGGTGGATGAATCAGCTTTGATTTTTCTTTCTTTGTTCATTCACCCACAAATAGCAAAACAAAGTGTAATAAGTCTAAAGAAGGCAAAAGAGGTTGTTTTGCGTTCCAAGTAAGTAGAAAGAAGAATTTTGGATTTCGCTTATTTCAAGTTGTGTTCTTTGGTGTTAATGCAATATTAACCCAGAAATCGCAAAAAGTATGTAATGAGACCAAAATAACAAAACATGGTCTTTTCGCTTCCATATGCGTAGAAAGACGAATAAGCTTTGATTGGGCTTATTTCAATTCGCATGGTGGTTTTTGGGGGTGCACCAGAGTAGCCCCCAACCAAAGCAAAAAGGAGTTTTGGGTTCCATCTGCATAAAAGTAGATGTTAAAGCTCTGATTGGGGTTATTTCATATTGGTGTTTTTGGGGTTAGAATGCACATTCACTCAGAAATCGCAGACTGAAATGTTTATCAGGCCAATTCATGCATAGGTGTTTTGGTTCCATCGCAATAGAAAGTGGACGAATCAGCTTTGATTTTTCTTTCTTTGTTCATTCACCCACAAATAGCAAAGTGTAATAAGTCTAAACTATGCAAAAGAGGTTGTTTTGCGTTCCAAGTACGTAGAAAGAAGAATTTTGGATTTCGCTTATTCCAAGTTGTGTTCTTTGGTGTTAATGCAACATTAACCCAGAAATCGCAAAAAGTATGTAATGAGACCAAAATAACAAAACACGGTCTTTTCGCTTCCATATGCGTAGAAAGACGAATAAACTTTGATTGGGCTTATTTCAATTCGCATGGTTGTTTTTGGGTGTGCACCAGAGTAGCCCCCAACCAAAGCAAAAAGGAGTTTTGGGTTCCATCTACACAAAAAGAAGATGATAAAACTATGTGCTTATTTCAAATTGGTGTTTTTGCAGTGTTTTTGCACATCACCAAGAAATCGCAGAGTGAAACGTTTGTTAGCCCAATTCCTGCATAGCTGTTTTGGTTCTATCGCAATAGAAAGTGGACAAATCAGCTTTGATTTTTCTTTCTTTGTTCATTCACCCACAAATAGCAAAGCAAAGTGTCTAAACACGGCAAAACAGGTTATTTTGGATTCCAACTACATAGAAAGAAGAATCTTGGATTTCGCTTATTTCAAGTTGTGTTCTTTGGTGTTAATGCAACATTAACCCAGAAATCGCAAAAGGTATGTAATGAGACCAAAATAACAAAACACCGTCTTTTCGCTTCCATATGCGTTGAAAGAAGACGAATAAGCTTTGATTGGGCTTATTTCAATTGGAATGGTGTTGTTTGGGTGTGCACCAGAATCACCCCCAACCAAAGCAAAAAGGCGTTTTGGGTTCCATCTGCATAAAAGTAGATGTTAAAGCTCTGATTGGGGTTATTTCAAATTGGTGTTTTAGGGGTTAGAATGCACATTCACCCAGAAATCGCAGACTGAAATGTTTGTTATCAGCCCAATTCATGCATAGGTGTTTTGTTTCCATCGCAATAGAAAGTGGACGAATCAGCTTTGATTTTTCTTTCTTTGCTCATTCACCAACAAATAGCAAAGTGTAATAAGTCTAAACTATGCAAAAGAGGTTGTTTTGCGTTCCAAGTACGTGGAAAGAAGAATTTTGGATTTCGCTTATTCCAAGTTGTGTTCTTTGGTGTTAATGCAACATTAACCCGGAAATCGCAAAAAGTATGTAATGAGACCAAAATAACAAAACACGGTCTTTTCGCTTCCATATGCGTAGAAAGACGAATAAGCTTTGATTGGGCTTATTTCTATTCGCATGGTGGTTTTTGGGTGTGCACCAGAGTAGCCCCCAACCAAAGCAAAAAGGAGTTTTGGGTTCCATCTACACAAAAAGAAGATCATAAAACTATGTGCTTCTTTCAAATTGGTGTTTTTGCGGTGTTTTTGCACATTCACCAAGAAATCGCAGAGTGAAACGTTTGTTATCAGCCCAATTCATACATAGCTGTTTTGGTTGTATCGCAATAGAAAGTGGACAAATCAGCTTTGATTTTTCTTAATTTATTTATTCACCCACAAATAGCAAAGCAAAGTGTAATAAGTCTAAACAAGGCAAAACAGGTTATTTTGGATTCCAACTACATAGAAAGAAGAATCTTGGATTTCGCTTATTTCAAGTTGTGTTCTTTGGTGTTAATGCAACATTAACCCAGAAATCGCAAAAGGTATGTAATGAGACCAAAATAACAAAATACCGTCTTTTCACTTCCATATGCGTGGAAAGAAGACGAATAAGCTATGATTGCGCTTATTTCAATTGGCATGGTGTTTTTTGGGTGTGCACCAGAGTAGCCCCCAACCAAAGCAAAAAGGCGTTTTGGGTTCCATCTGCATAAAAGTAGATGTTAAAGCTCTGATTGGGGTTATTTCAAATTGGTGTTTTTGGGGTTAGAATGCACATTCACCCAGAAATCGCAGACTGAAATGTTTGTTATCAGCCCAATTCATGCATACGTGTTTTGTTTCCATCGCAATAGAAAGTGGACGAATCAGCTTTGATTTTTCTTTCTTTGTTCATTCACCCACAAATAGCAAAGTGTAATAAGTCTAAACTATGCAAAAGAGGTTGTTTTGCGTTCCAAGTACGTAGAAAGAAGAATTTTGGATTTCGCTTATTTCAAGTTGTGTTCTTTGGTGTTAATGCAATATTAACCCAGAAAGCGCAAAAAGTATGTAATGAGACCAAAATAACAAAACACGGTCTTTTCGCTTCCATATGCGTAGAAAGACGAATAAGCCTTGATTGGGCTTATTTCAATTCGCATGGTTGTTTTTGGGTGTGCACCAGAGTAGCCCCCAACCAAAGCAAAAAGGAGTTTTGGGTTCCATCTACACAAAAAGAAGATCATAAAACTATGTGCTTCTTTCAAATTGGTGTTTTTGCGGTGTTTTTGCACATTCACCAAGAAATCGCAGAGTGAAACGTTTGTTATCAGCCCAATTCATGCATAGCTGTTTTGCACTTTCGCAATAGAAAGTGGACAAATCAGCTTTCATTTTTCTTAATTTATTCATTCACCCACAAATAGCAAAGCAAAGTGTAATAAGTCTAAACAAGGCAAAACAGGTTATTTTGGATTCCAACTACATAGAAAGAAGAATCTTGGATTTCGCTTATTTCAAGTTGTGTTCTTTGGTGTTAATGCAACATTAACCCAGAAATTCCAAAAAGTATGTAATGAGACCAAAATAACAAAACACGGTCTTTTCGCTTCCATATGCGTAGAAAGACGAATAAGCTTTGATTGGGCTTATTTCAATTCGCATGGTGGTTTTTGGGTGTGCACCAGAGTAGCCCCCAACCAAAGCAAAAAGGAGTTTTGGGTTCCATCTACACAAAAAGAAGATGATAAAACTATGTGCTTATTTCAAATTGGTGTTTTTGCGGTGTTTTTGCACATTCACCAAGAATTCGCAGTGAAACGTTTGTTATCAGCCCAATTCATGCATCGGTGTTTTTTTTCCATCGCAATAGAAAGTGGATGAATCAGCTTTGATTTTCTTCTTTGTTCATTCACCCACAAATAGCAAAGCAAAGTGTAATAAGTCTAAACTAGGCAAAAGAGGTTGTTTTGCGTTCCAACTACATAGAAAGAAGAATCTTGGATTTCGCTTATTTCAAGTTGTGTTCTTTGGTGTTTATGCAACATTAACCCAGAAATCGCAAAAAGTATGTAATGAGACCAAAATAACAAAACACCCTCTTTTCACTTTCATATGCGTAGAAAGAAGACGAATAAGGTTTGATTTCAATTCGCATGGTGTTTTTTCGGTGTGCACCAGAATCGCCCCAAACAAAGCAAAAAGGAGTTTTGGGTTCCATCTACACAAAAAGATCATAAAACTATGTGCTTATTTCAAATTGGTGTTTTTGCAGTGTTTTTGCACATTCACCAAGAAATCGCAGAGTGAAACGTTTGTTATCAGCCCAATTCCTGCATAGCTGTTTTGGTTCTATCGCAATAGAAAGTGGACAAATCAGCTTTGATTTTTCTTTCTTTGTTCATTCACCCACAAATAGCAAAGCAAAGTGTAATAAGTCTAAACACGGCAAAACAGGTTATTTTGGATTCCAACTACATAGAAAGAAGAATCTTGGATTTCGCTTATTTCAAGTTGTGTTCTTTGGTGTTAATGCAACATTAACCCAGAAATCGCAAAAGGTATGTAATGAGACCAAAATAACAAAACACCGTCTTTTCGCTTCCATATGCGTTGAAAGAAGACGAATAAGCTTTGATTGGGCTTATTTCAATTGGAATGGTGTTGTTTGGGTGTGCACCAGAATCACCCCCAACCAAAGCAAAAAGGCGTTTTGGGTTCCATCTGCATAAAAGTAGATGTTAACGCTCTGATTGGGGTTATTTCAAATTGGTGTTTTTGGGGTTAGAATGCACATTCACCCAGAAATCGCAGACTGAAATGTTTGTTATCAGCCCAACTCATGCATCGGTGTTTTGGTTCCATCGCAATAGAAGGTGGATGAATCAGCTTTGATTTTTCTTTCTTTGTTCATTCACCCACAAATAGCAAAACAAAGTGTAATAAGTCTAAAGAAGGCAAAAGAGGTTGTTTTGCGTTCCAAGTAAGTAGAAAGAAGAATTTTGGATTTCGCTTATTTCAAGTTGTGTTCTTTGGTGTTAATGCAATATTAACCCAGAAATCGCAAAAAGTATGTAATGAGACCAAAATAACAAAACATGGTCTTTTCGCTTCCATATGCGTAGAAAGACGAATAAGCTTTGATTGGGCTTATTTCAATTCGCATGGTGGTTTTTGGGGGTGCACCAGAGTAGCCCCCAACCAAAGCAAAAAGGAGTTTTGGGTTCCATCTGCATAAAAGTAGATGTTAAAGCTCTGATTGGGGTTATTTCAAATTGGTGTTTTTGGGGTTAGAATGCACATTCACTCAGAAATCGCAGACTGAAATGTTTATCAGGCCAATTCATGCATAGGTGTTTTGGTTCCATCGCAATAGAAAGTGGACGAATCAGCTTTGATTTTTCTTTCTTTGTTCATTCACCCACAAATAGCAAAGTGTAATAAGTCTAAACTATGCAAAAGAGGTTGTTTTGCGTTCCAAGTACGTAGAAAGAAGAATTTTGGATTTCGCTTATTCCAAGTTGTGTTCTTTGGTGTTAATGCAACATTAACCCAGAAATCGCAAAAAGTATGTAATGAGACCAAAATAACAAAACACGGTCTTTTCGCTTCCATATGCGTAGAAAGACGAATAAACTTTGATTGGGCTTATTTCAATTCGCATGGTTGTTTTTGGGTGTGCACCAGAGTAGCCCCCAACCAAAGCAAAAAGGAGTTTTGGGTTCCATCTACACAAAAAGAAGATGATAAAACTATGTGCTTATTTCAAATTGGTGTTTTTGCAGTGTTTTTGCACATCACCAAGAAATCGCAGAGTGAAACGTTTGTTAGCCCAATTCCTGCATAGCTGTTTTGGTTCTATCGCAATAGAAAGTGGACAAATCAGCTTTGATTTTTCTTTCTTTGTTCATTCACCCACAAATAGCAAAGCAAAGTGTCTAAACACGGCAAAACAGGTTATTTTGGATTCCAACTACATAGAAAGAAGAATCTTGGATTTCGCTTATTTCAAGTTGTGTTCTTTGGTGTTAATGCAACATTAACCCAGAAATCGCAAAAGGTATGTAATGAGACCAAAATAACAAAACACCGTCTTTTCGCTTCCATATGCGTTGAAAGAAGACGAATAAGCTTTGATTGGGCTTATTTCAATTGGAATGGTGTTGTTTGGGTGTGCACCAGAATCACCCCCAACCAAAGCAAAAAGGCGTTTTGGGTTCCATCTGCATAAAAGTAGATGTTAAAGCTCTGATTGGGGTTATTTCAAATTGGTGTTTTAGGGGTTAGAATGCACATTCACCCAGAAATCGCAGACTGAAATGTTTGTTATCAGCCCAATTCATGCATAGGTGTTTTGTTTCCATCGCAATAGAAAGTGGACGAATCAGCTTTGATTTTTCTTTCTTTGCTCATTCACCAACAAATAGCAAAGTGTAATAAGTCTAAACTATGCAAAAGAGGTTGTTTTGCGTTCCAAGTACGTGGAAAGAAGAATTTTGGATTTCGCTTATTCCAAGTTGTGTTCTTTGGTGTTAATGCAACATTAACCCGGAAATCGCAAAAAGTATGTAATGAGACCAAAATAACAAAACACGGTCTTTTCGCTTCCATATGCGTAGAAAGACGAATAAGCTTTGATTGGGCTTATTTCTATTCGCATGGTGGTTTTTGGGTGTGCACCAGAGTAGCCCCCAACCAAAGCAAAAAGGAGTTTTGGGTTCCATCTACACAAAAAGAAGATCATAAAACTATGTGCTTCTTTCAAATTGGTGTTTTTGCGGTGTTTTTGCACATTCACCAAGAAATCGCAGAGTGAAACGTTTGTTATCAGCCCAATTCATGCATAGCTGTTTTGCACTTTCGCAATAGAAAGTGGACAAATCAGCTTTCATTTTTCTTAATTTATTCATTCACCCACAAATAGCAAAGCAAAGTGTAATAAGTCTAAACAAGGCAAAACAGGTTATTTTGGATTCCAACTACATAGAAAGAAGAATCTTGGATTTCGCTTATTTCAAGTTGTGTTCTTTGGTGTTAATGCAACATTAACCCAGAAATTCCAAAAAGTATGTAATGAGACCAAAATAACAAAACACGGTCTTTTCGCTTCCATATGCGTAGAAAGACGAATAAGCTTTGATTGGGCTTATTTCAATTCGCATGGTGGTTTTTGGGTGTGCACCAGAGTAGCCCCCAACCAAAGCAAAAAGGAGTTTTGGGTTCCATCTACACAAAAAGAAGATGATAAAACTATGTGTTTATTTCAAATTGGTGTTTTTGCGGTGTTTTTGCACATTCACCAAGAATTCGCAGTGAAACGTTTGTTATCAGCCCAATTCATGCATCGGTGTTTTTTTTCCATCGCAATAGAAAGTGGATGAATCAGCTTTGATTTTCTTCTTTGTTCATTCACCCACAAATAGCAAAGCAAAGTGTAATAAGTCTAAACTAGGCAAAAGAGGTTGTTTTGCGTTCCAACTACATAGAAAGAAGAATCTTGGATTTCGCTTATTTCAAGTTGTGTTCTTTGGTGTGAATGCAACATTAACCCAGAAATCGCAAAAAGTATGTAATGAGACCAAAATAGCAAAACACCGTCTTTTCGCTTCCATATGCGTAGAAAGAAGACGAAAAAGGTTTGATTTGGCTTATTTCAATTCGCATGGCGTTTTTTGGGTGTGCACCAGAATCGCCCCAAACAAAGCAAAAAGTTTTGGGTTCTACACAAAAAGATCATAAAACTATGTGCTTATTTCAAATTGTTGTTTTTGCAGTGTTTTTGCACATTCACCAAGAAATCGCAGTGAAACGTTTGTTATCAGCCCAATTCCTGCATAGCTGTTTTGGTTCTATCGCAATAGAAAGTGGACAAATCAGCTTTGATTTTTCTTTCTTTGTTCATTCACCCACAACTAGCAAAGCAAAGTGTAATAAGTCTAAACACGGCAAAACAGGTTATTTTGGATTCCAACTACATAGAAAGAAGAATCTTGGATTTCGCTTATTTCAAGTTGTGTTCTTTGGTGTGAATGCAACATTAACCCAGAAATCGCAAAAGGTATGTAATGAGACCAAAATAACAAAATACCATCTTTTCACTTCATATGCGTGTAAAGAAGACGAATAAGCTATGATTGGGCTTATTTCAATTGGAATGGTGATTTTTGGGTGTGCACCAGAGTAGCCCCCAACCAAAGCAGAAAGGCGTTCTGGGTGCCATCTGCATAATAGTAGATATTAAAGCTCTGATTGGGGTTATTTCAAATTGGTGTTTTTGGGGTTAGAATGCACATTCACCCAGAAATCCCACACTGAAATCTTTGTTATCAGCCCAATTCATGCATAGGTGTTTTGTTTCCATCGCAATAGAAAGTGGACGAATCTGATTTTTCTTTCTTTGTTCATTCACCCACAAATAGCAAAGTGTAATAAGTCTGAATTATGCAAAAGAGGTTGTTTTGCGTTCCAAGTACGTAGAAAGAAGAATTTTGGATTTCGCTTATTTCAAGTTGTGTTCTTTGGTGTTAACGCAATATTAACCCAGAAATCGCAAAAAGTATGTAATGAGACCAAAATAACAAAACATGGTCTTTTCGCTTCCATATGCGTAGAAAGACGAATAAGCCTTGATTGGGCTTATTTCAATTCGCATGGTGGTTTTTGGGTGTGCACCAGAGTAGCCCCCAACCAAAGCAAAAAGGCGTTTTGGGTTCCATCTGCATAAAAGTAGATGTTAAAACTCTGATTGGGGTTATTTCAAATTGGTGTTTTTGGGGTTAGAATGCACATTCACCAAGAAATCGCAGACTGAAATGTTTGTTATCAGCCCAATTCATGCATAGGTGTTTTGGTTCCATCGCAATAGAAAGTGGACGAATCAGCTTTGATTTTTCTTTCTTTGTTGATTCACCCACAAATAGCAAAGTGTAATAAGTCTAAACTATGCAAAAGAGGTTGTTTTGCGTTCCAAGTACGTAGAAAGAAGAATTTTGGATTTCGCTTATTCCAAGTTGTGTTCTTTGGTGTTAATGCAACATTAACCCAGAAATCGCAAAAAGTATGTAATGAGACCAAAATAACAAAACACGGACTTTTCGCTTCCATATGCGTAGAAAGACGAATAAGCTTTGATTGGGCTTATTTCAATTCGCATGGTGGTTTTTGGGTGTGCACCAGAGTAGCCCCCAACCAAAGCAAAAAGGAGTTTTGGGTTCCATCTGCATAAAAGTAGATGTTAAAGCTCTGATTGGGGTTATTTCAAATTGGTGTTTTTGGGGTTAGAATGCACATTCACTCAGAAATCGCAGACTGAAATGTTTATCAGGCCAATTCATGCATAGGTGTTTTGGTTCCATCGCAATAGAAAGTGGACGAATCAGCTTTGATTTTTCTTTCTTTGTTCATTCACCCACAAATAGCAAAGTGTAATAAGTCTAAACTATGCAAAAGAGGTTGTTTTGCGTTCCAAGTACGTAGAAAGAAGAATTTTGGATTTCGCTTATTCCAAGTTGTGTTCTTTGGTGTTAATGCAACATTAACCCAGAAATCGCAAAAAGTATGTAATGAGACCAAAATAACAAAACACGGTCTTTTCGCTTCCATATGCGTAGAAAGACGAATAAACTTTGATTGGGCTTATTTCAATTCGCATGGTTGTTTTTGGGTGTGCACCAGAGTAGCCCCCAACCAAAGCAAAAAGGAGTTTTGGGTTCCATCTACACAAAAAGAAGATGATAAAACTATGTGCTTATTTCAAATTGGTGTTTTTGCAGTGTTTTTGCACATCACCAAGAAATCGCAGAGAGAAACGTTTGTTAGCCCAATTCCTGCATAGCTGTTTTGGTTCTATCGCAATAGAAAGTGGACAAATCAGCTTTGATTTTTCTTTCTTTGTTCATTCACCCACAAATAGCAAAGCAAAGTGTCTAAACACGGCAAAACAGGTTATTTTGGATTCCAACTACATAGAAAGAAGAATCTTGGATTTCGCTTATTTCAAGTTGTGTTCTTTGGTGTTAATGCAACATTAACCCAGAAATCGCAAAAGGTATGTAATGAGACCAAAATAACAAAACACCGTCTTTTCGCTTCCATATGCGTTGAAAGAAGACGAATAAGCTTTGATTGGGCTTATTTCAATTGGAATGGTGTTGTTTGGGTGTGCACCAGAATCACCCCCAACCAAAGCAAAAAGGCGTTTTGGGTTCCATCTGCATAAAAGTAGATGTTAAAGCTCTGATTGGGGTTATTTCAAATTGGTGTTTTAGGGGTTAGAATGCACATTCACCCAGAAATCGCAGACTGAAATGTTTGTTATCAGCCCAATTCATGCATAGGTGTTTTGTTTCCATCGCAATAGAAAGTGGACGAATCAGCTTTGATTTTTCTTTCTTTGCTCATTCACCAACAAATAGCAAAGTGTAATAAGTCTAAACTATGCAAAAGAGGTTGTTTTGCGTTCCAAGTACGTGGAAAGAAGAATTTTGGATTTCGCTTATTCCAAGTTGTGTTCTTTGGTGTTAATGCAACATTAACCCGGAAATCGCAAAAAGTATGTAATGAGACCAAAATAACAAAACACGGTCTTTTCGCTTCCATATGCGTAGAAAGACGAATAAGCTTTGATTGGGCTTATTTCTATTCGCATGGTGGTTTTTGGGTGTGCACCAGAGTAGCCCCCAACCAAAGCAAAAAGGAGTTTTGGGTTCTACACAAAAAGATCATAAAACTATGTGCTTATTTCAAATTGTTGTTTTTGCAGTGTTTTTGCACATTCACCAAGAAATCGCAGTGAAACGTTTGTTATCAGCCCAATTCCTGCATAGCTGTTTTGGTTCTATCGCAATAGAAAGTGGACAAATCAGCTTTGATTTTTCTTTCTTTGTTCATTCACCCACAAATAGCAAAGCAAAGTGTAATAAGTCTAAACACGGCAAAACAGGTTATTTTGGATTCCAACTACATAGAAAGAAGAATCTTGGATTTCGCTTATTTCAAGTTGTGTTCTTTGGTGTGAATGCAACATTAACCCAGAAATCGCAAAAGGTATGTAATGAGACCAAAATAACAAAATACCATCTTTTCACTTCATATGCGTGTAAAGAAGACGAATAAGCTATGATTGGGCTTATTTCAATTGGAATGGTGATTTTTGGGTGTGCACCAGAGTAGCCCCCAACCAAAGCAGAAAGGCGTTCTGGGTGCCATCTGCATAATAGTAGATATTAAAGCTCTGATTGGGGTTATTTCAAATTGGTGTTTTTGGGGTTAGAATGCACATTCACCCAGAAATCCCACACTGAAATCTTTGTTATCAGCCCAATTCATGCATAGGTGTTTTGTTTCCATCGCAATAGAAAGTGGACGAATCTGATTTTTCTTTCTTTGTTCATTCACCCACAAATAGCAAAGTGTAATAAGTCTGAATTATGCAAAAGAGGTTGTTTTGCGTTCCAAGTACGTAGAAAGAAGAATTTTGGATTTCGCTTATTTCAAGTTGTGTTCTTTGGTGTTAACGCAATATTAACCCAGAAATCGCAAAAAGTATGTAATGAGACCAAAATAACAAAACATGGTCTTTTCGCTTCCATATGCGTAGAAAGACGAATAAGCCTTGATTGGGCTTATTTCAATTCGCATGGTGGTTTTTGGGTGTGCACCAGAGTAGCCCCCAACCAAAGCAAAAAGGCGTTTTGGGTTCCATCTGCATAAAAGTAGATGTTAAAACTCTGATTGGGGTTATTTCAAATTGGTGTTTTTGGGGTTAGAATGCACATTCACCAAGAAATCGCAGACTGAAATGTTTGTTATCAGCCCAATTCATGCATAGGTGTTTTGGTTCCATCGCAATAGAAAGTGGACGAATCAGCTTTGATTTTTCTTTCTTTGTTGATTCACCCACAAATAGCAAAGTGTAATAAGTCTAAACTATGCAAAAGAGGTTGTTTTGCGTTCCAAGTACGTAGAAAGAAGAATTTTGGATTTCGCTTATTTCAAGTTGTGTTCTTTGGTGTTAATGCAACATTAACCCAGAAATCGCAAAAAGTATGTAATGAGACCAAAATAACAAAACACGGTCTTTTCGCTTCCATATGCGTAGAAAGACGAATAAGCTTTGATTGGTCTTATTTCAATTCGCATGGTTGTTTTTGGGTGTGCACCAGAGTAGCCCCCAACCAAAGCAAAAAGGAGTTTTGGGTTCCATCTACACAAAAAGAAGATCATAAAACTATGTGCTTCTTTCAAATTGGTTTTTTTGCGGTGTTTTTGCACATTCACCAAGAAATCGCAGAGTGAAACGTTTGTTATCAGCCCAATTCATGCATAGCTGTTTTGCACTTTCGCAATAGAAAGTGGACAAATCAGCTTTGATTTTTCTTAATTTATTCATTCACCCACAAATAGCAAAGCAAAGTGTAATAAGTCTAAACAAGGCAAAACAGGTTATTTTGGATTCCAACTACATAGAAAGAAGAATCTTGGATTTCGCTTATTTCAAGTTGTGTTCTTTGGTGTGAATGCAACATTAACCCAGAAATCGCAAAAAGTATGTAATGAGACCAAAATAGCAAAACACCGTCTTTTCGCTTCCATATGCGTAGAAAGAAGACGAATAAGCTTTGATTTGGCTTATTTCAATTCGCATCGTGGTTTTTGGGTGTGCACCAGAATCGCCCCAAACAAAGCAAAAAGGAGTTTTGGGTTCCATGTACACAAAAAGATCATAAAACTATGTGCTTATTTCAAATTGGTGTTTTTGCACATTCACCAAGAATTCGCAGAGTGAAATGTTTGTTATCAGCCCATTTCATGCATCGGTGTTTTGGTTCCATCGCAATAGAAAGTGGATGAATCAGCTTTGATTTTTCTTTTCTTTGTTCATTCACCCACAAATAGCAGGTAGCTTGATTCTGGACTGTGTCACTTCCATGGGTAGGCATGACATCATATTTTTTGAATGCTCTAACAAAATACCTCCCTTCCTGTGGAAGCATATATGAGATGCGCAGAACTCTATGCGCGCGCAGAGTCGCTCTCTCCTGCAAGGGAGAAGGCCGGCCCCCACCTTCGCGCGTGTTGCTGTTGTGGTCGCGCGTGAGGCAGGGGCCGCAAGCTGCAGTTCCTCGCCCACGAGAGGCTCCGTTTGGCTTCCGCAGCCCACCCGCACCATCCCTCCGCAAAGGGGCACGAGAGGAAGGCCACTGGGGGAGAAAGGCAGGTGAGGGCGGGGCGGGGGGCAGGGCTGCACCCTGGGGAGAGCGGGGTCGAGAGAGAGCTGGGAGAAAGAGGGCCAGCCTGGCTCGGCACGTCTCTGCTGGCCCAGCGTCGCAGCGCCTCTTCCCCCCTTTCCCCTCCCCTTCCTGTCCTCTTGCCTCTCCTCCGCTGGCACCTCCTTCCGGTACTCCTGCCCTCGCCCAACATGGCGGCAGCACAGCCTCTTCCGCCCAGTTCCCTCTCCTTCCTGTCCTCTTGCCTCTCCTGTGGCACCTCCTTCCGGTACCCCTGACCTCGCTCAACATGGCGGCAGCACAGCCCAAAATGGCGGCACTAGAAGAAAGCCACTGGGGGAGAAAAGAGCGGCTGGGAGAAAGAGAGAGGGCCAGCCTGGCTCGGCACGTCTCTGCTGGCCCAACGTCGCAGCGCCTCTCCCCCCCCTTTCCCCTCCCCTTCCTGTCCTCTTGCCTCTCCTCCGGTGGCACTTCCTTCCGGTACCCGTGCCCTCGCCCAACATGGCGGCAGCACAGCCCAAAATGGCGGCACTAGAAGAAAGCCACTGGGGGAGAAAGGCAGGTGAGGGCGGGGCGGGGGGCAGGGCTGCCCCCTGGGGAGAGCGGGGTCGAGAGAGAGCGGCTGGGAGAAAGAGAGAGGGCCAGCCTGGCTCGGCACGTCTCTGCTGGCCCAGCGTCGCAGCGCCTCTTCCGCCCTTTCCCCTCCCTTTCCGCTCGTCTCTCCTCCGGTTGGAACCTCCTTCCGGTATCCCTGCCCTCGCCCATTTCCCTCCCCTTCCTGTCCTCTTGCCTCTCCTCCGGCGGCCCCTCCTTCCGATACCCCTGCCCGCGCCCAACATGGTGACAGCGCAGCCTCTTCAGCCCTTCCGAGCTAGGAGTGCAGAAAAAGGTGAAACTGCCATGAAAAGGAGGAGTGAGTGTGTGAGTGAGCGAGAGAGAGAGAGAGAGACAGGGAGCATCCTAGAATGGTAGAGAGGGAATGGTAGAGATGGAAGGGAACCCAAGGGTCATCTAGTCCAACCCTCTGTAAAGAAGCTCAGAGCTACAATTCCCAGGTCTTCTTTGGGAATTCTATGGGAATTGAGAGTTTCTAAATTCATGAGCATTCATGAGCATCCGCTCATGTTTTTACCTTTTATTGAAAGTGGCCACAAGTGACTTGGGAAACGCAGCCAGATGGGTGGAGTATAAATAATATAATTATATTGCTCCTGCTGCTGTTCTTCTCTTACTCAAACCCAACCCTATCCCAAACCTTAACCTTAATGCTCACCCTAACTCAAACCTAACCCTCACCCTAGCGCTCACTAATATTAACTTAAACCCAACCCTATGCCGAACCTTAACCCTAACCCAAACTTAAGCCTAAACCTAAACCTAAGCCTAATTTAACCCTAAACCTAACCTTAACCCTAATTCTAATTTAAACCTAACTCTTAACTTAACCCTAACCCTGATTGTAATCATTACCCTAACCCTGGCCCTAACCCTAACTCAAACCCAACCCTAACCCTAATGGTGCAAGAAGTATCTGTGGTTTAGGGGGTAAGGGGTGTCCTACGGTTTAGGAGTTAGGGTCAGGTTGGGGGTAGGGTTTAGGGTTACGGTATAAGGTTAGGGTGGACTGGGACAAGGATGGTGCTGTGGTCTAAACCACAGGGCCTAGGGCTTGCCAATCAGAAGGTCCGTGGTTCATATCCCCACGACAGGGTGAGCTCCCATTGCTCGGTCCCTGCTCCTGCCAACCTAGCAGATTGAAAGCACGTCAAGTGCAAGTAGATAAATAGGTACCACTCCGGCAGGAAGGTAAATGGCGTTTCCATGTGCTGCTCTGGTTCGCCAGAAGCGGCTTTGTCATGCTGTCCACATGACTCGGAAGCTGTCTGCAGACAAACGCTGGCTCCCTCAGCCAGTAAAGCGAGATGAGTGCCGCAACCCCAGAGTCAGGGGCCAGGGCCACAGCAAGGTCCTCCTATATGCTCAATTTGCAAACTAAATCAGGAACTCTGCATCTGCAGTTTGTGAAGGGATGAAGAAAAGAAACCTGCACAGAACTATGCAGTTAAGGTCAACTGTTATCTGGCCCTCAGTTGACTATTGGTATGGGATAGAGCATCCCATTCCGGTCACTGAATGGGCAAAGTGCTTTGATGGGCATATGATGGGCTGCTTTGTGTGGAGGGAATTGGAGCTTAGATTTGTCATGGAACCCTTATCAGGGAAGGTGGATCTGTGCCTTGAACTGGTTTGATTGAGTTTGGGATTTGACCAAATTTGGTATGTAGCTCTACTGCATACTGCTAGCTATATCTATATATTTGCACTTTATTATTATAATAAATGGGACGCAGGTGGCGCTGTGGGTAAAAGCCTCAGAGCCTAGGGCTTGCCGATCGAAAGGTCGGCAGTTCGAATCCCTGCGGCGGGGTGCGCTCCCGTCGTTCGGTCCCAGCGCCTGCCAACCTAGCAGTTCGAAAGCACCCCCGGGTGCAAGTAGATAAATAGGGACCGCTTACCAGCGGGAAGGTAAACGGCGTTTCCGTGTGCGGCTCTGGCTCACCAGAGCAGCGATGTCACGCTGGCCACGTGACCCGGAAGTGTCTCCGGACAGCGCTGGCCCCCGGCCTCTTGAGTGAGATGGGCGCACAACCCTAGAGTCTGGCAAGACTGGCCCGTACGGGCAGGGGTACCTTTACCTTTTTTACTATTATAATAAAGTATTATTATACTTGGAACATTATCCTTTTTTAAAATGAAAACATATTTTTATTAAGTTTTACATAACAAATTTAAATTCAGACATTAATCATCATTTAGGATTCCCTGAATCCTTCGACTCCCCTCCACCCTTCCATGGTTCCCATTATCAATCTCCCTCCCCAGCTGCTTCCCTTATTTTACCTCTTTTTTTAATATAAAAATAATCTTTCTACCATTTTTTTTGTACATTACAAGCATTTCTCAAATCCTGCTAAAGTTTTTAGTAGCTTATACAATATAATTTTTTCCTATTCTTTCTTAAATTTAGTCTCTTCCTGGTTTCTGATTTTCCCAGTCAATTTCCAATTTCGCCATATCAACCATTCATCTCTGCTCAGGACTTTATCTTCTTTGCAATAGTATCCACACTGCTGTCATCGCCTACATAAATAGTCATTTCTGCTCCTTTGGAATTTCTGCACCTAAAATACCTGGTGTTATGTATTGAAGTTCTCACCCTGGCCACCTGGAGTATCGTGTATAGTATATAGTATTCACACAGATCCACATCAGTTACTTTAGGCGGGAAACCCTGGGTTGTTGTTGCTACAATGTTGACAGCCGGCTGCCTATAAAAGCAGGCCGGCTGAGCTGTTTGCTATTCTGTTCTGTTCCAGCTTACAAATAAAGAGCTGCTTTGGAGAAATTGCCGTGTTGTCTGCTATGTCTACCCACTATTTAACACCTAATAAAAGACTCTGGATTTTTTGCAAACGTTACTTTAAACATTTTTTTCAATTTATTATAAATCATTTCTCAGAATGCTTTTGTCCACCACATTTCTTTCTCTTTGCATTTCCAACAAACATTTGAAGCAGTTCTAACCCTCCATAATTTTTCCCAAGATGAAAATTGGATATTATGCCCAATATCTTGTGCCAAATATATCATTACCGATTTAACTTTTTCATCTTTGGTATGCCACTTTAGCAACAATTTATACATTTTAGAAAGTAACCACATTATTTTCCATTAAAGATTTTTCAAACCTTGAAATTTCTTTACTGAATCCAATTTTCTTATCTATTTTAAACACATCATTTAATTGATATTGCAACCAGTCTGTTACTGTCTTATATCCTCAAAACTTTTTCAATTTCAATTGTTGCTCTACTTCCATAAGCAACTCTCTATAGGTTGCTGTCAGAGCTGCCTCCAGGTCCCAGCTCACAGAGGACCAACGCTAGCCGGTAGTAATGTACAAAAGTCTTTATTGAAGTACAGTTTCCATTTTCAAGCCGCAGCGCGCAGCTCTACGTCTTAGAAGCTAGACCGGCGAAGCTCCGTCTGAGTCTCCACCCCCTGTACACCAGTTTAAGACTCTAACCTTACTCCACCTCTTCCGTCTCTCCTTTCTCCTCTGGGTCCTTCTGCCCCCTGGGGTCTCCTCCTTTCTGGACTCTTCTGACGCTGACGCTGACCCCCCTGACTCCTGTCCCTCCTTTCTGCGGGCTTTAGGACCTGGCTCCCTATCCGGGCTACCAACTGCGCCGCCCTCCTGTACATTTGAACTTGGCGCGCGCGCCCAGCCTCCAACCTTCCTCTTGACCGTTTCCTCGCTCTCCAATGGAGGCGTGGCCAATCCTGACTCATCTCCTCCCACTGGCGGTGAGCCGCCTGATCCCGATACCTGGGACTCCTCCCCCCTACTGCGCTCTGGTGGGGAAGCTGGTCCTGATTTCAAACTGCTGCTCTCTGAGTCCCCTCTGGCCCCTTCTTCCTGGGGTGTCCCCCTAGGCACCCGCCTTGCTCTGACCATGGGAGCCCCTTTCTGTGAATCTTCTGATTCGCTGGAAAGACTCAGAGACCTCGGGCCGCTGTCATCACTAACATTTCCTTCGGATTCCTCCCCCTCGCTCTCTATTTCCTCCCTTTCCTGTGCCTCTGCTCCTGAGCCCCTGACATCCATCCCCCCTCGAAGCCCCCCCATCCCCCCTCCCCTCCTTCAGGTGTGGGTACTGGGTGCTCCGTCGTTGTGGGGGTGAGTGCCGGATACAGTTCGTCCCCCGTGGCGTGCATCCAGCCGCATAAGTCCGGCTCGTCCTCCGTGCTCTCGCCGACGTCGATCTCCTCTGCTTCCATCTCTTTGCCTCCGTGCTCGAACCCAAGGTCCTCCCCCAACACGTCCATGTCCGTCTCTCCCCCGGTCTCCTCTGGGGACGTTGCCTGTCCAGGACCCCCCAGCCACTTCCTGCGCCACTGCTCCTCTGGTCGATCGTCCCACCAATAAGAGCGGTCTGAGGCAGACCCCGAGGGTGATCCCTCCGGGGAACGTGTGTCTAGTGCCGGTTCCTCGTCCGAGGCGAACCCCTGGAACGTGCTGGCTGAAAGTGTGGGTGTGAAAAGCCAGTCGTCGAAATACTCGGCTGGCATGGGCCTGTGTGGGAAAAGGGCATGAAACTCGTCTTTGAGCAGAGGTTCCTCCAAAGCATAGTCCGGCACCCAACTGTTGGCGCTGGCCGGGGTACCTTCTCTGGCGAGAATAATAATAATAATAATAATAATAATAATAATAATAATAATAATTTATTATTTATACCCCGCCCATCTGGCTGGGTTTCCCCAGCCACTCTGGGCGGCTTCCAAAAGAATATTAAAATACTGTGATACATCAAACATTAAAAGCTTCCCTAAACAGGGCTGCCTTCAGATGTCTTCTAAAAGTCTGGTAGTTGTTGTTCTCTTTGACATCTGGTGGGAGGGCGTTCCACAGGGAGGGCGCCACTACCGAGAAGGCCCTCTGCATGGTTCCCTGTAACTTGGCTTCTCGCAGTGAGGGAACCGCCAGAAGGCCCTCGGTGCTGGACCTCAGTGTCCGGGTAGAACGATGGAGGTGGAGACGCTCCTTCAGGTATACTGGACCGAGGCCGTTTAGGGCTTTAAAGGTCAGCACCAACACTTTGAATTGTGCTCGGAAACGTACTGGGAGCCAATGTAGGTTTTTCAAGACCGGTGTTGTCAGAGACTGCCTCCAGGTCTCAGCTCACAGAAGACCAACGCTAGCCAGTAGAACTGTACAGAAGTCTTTATTGACGTTTAGTTTCCATTTTCAAGCACTAGCGTGCGTCTCTACGTCTAGACCCTAGACCAGCGAAGCCTCGTCTGAGTCTCCGCCCCCTGTACACCAGCTTAAGACTCTAGCCTTACTCCACCTTCTACGTTTCTCCTTCCTCCTCTGGGTCCTACTACCCCCCTGGGTGCCTTCCTTCCTGGATGCCTCGGAAGCGGACCCTTCGGACTCCTCCCCTTCTCTCCGGCGGGCTTTGGGACCCGGCTCTCTCTCCGGACTGCCCATTGCGCCCCCCTCTTGTACATTTGAACTTGGCGCGCGCGCGCTGCCCCTGACCTTCCTTTTGACCGTTACCTCGCTCTCTGATGCAGGCGTGGCTAACCCTGACTCCTGTCCTTCCGCTGACGGAAGGCTGCCTGCTGCCGATGTTTGGGACTCCTCCCCCTTACTGCTCTCCGGTGGAGAAGCTGGTCCCGATTTCCAGCTGCTGCTCTCTGAGTCCCCTCTGGCCCCTCCTTCCTGGGGTGTTCCCTCTGGCAACCCCCCGGCTCTGACCACTGGAGCCCCTTTCTGTGAATCCTCTGATTCACTGGAGAGACTTAGAGACCTCGGATGGCTATCATCGCTGACTTCTCCCTCAGAATCCTCTCCCTCGGTCTCTAATTCCTCCCTTTCCTGTCCCTCTGCTCCTGAACCCCTGACATCCATCCCCCCCTCGAAGCCCCCCCTTCCCCCCTCCCCTCCTTCCGGTGCGGGTACTGGGTGCTCCGTCGTAGCGGGGGTGCTTGCAGGGTACAGTTCGTCCCCCATGTACTCGTCAACGTCGCTCTCCTCTGCTTCCATCTCTCTGTCTTCGTGCTCGAACCCCACGTTGTCACCCAACACGTCCATATGCGTCTCGCCCCTCTCCCCCTCTTCGGGTGGTCCCATCCAAGGACCCCTCAGCCACTTCCTGCGCCACTGCTCCTCTGGTTGATCGTCCCACCAATACGAGTGGTCTGAGGCAGACCCCGGTGGCGAACCCACCTGGGAGCTGGGGACTGGTGCCTGTTCCTCGTCCGAGTCGAACCCCAGGAATGTGCTGGCTGAAAGAGTGGGTGTGAAAAGCCAGTCGTCGAAATACTCTGCTGGCATGGGCCTGTGCGGGAAGAGGGCATGAAACTCCTCTTTGAGCAGCGGTTCCTCCAAGGCATAGTCCGGTACCCAGCTGTTGGCACTGGCCGGGGTACCCTCTCTGGCTAGGAAATATTCTACTCCCTCTTCCCCCCATCTGGAGTCCAAAATCTCTGTGACCTCATTGATGTGTCCCCTCCTAGGCGACCCCCTCTCTCTGGGCCCTTCTCTGCGCTGGTCTGGTGCTGTGTCTGGCTCCTGAAACCTATGAGGTGCTTTGTAGGGCGTGAGCACCGATCTATGGAACACCGGATGCATTCTGGAACCCTCCGGAAGAGCCAACCGGAAGGCCACTGGATTGACCTGCGCCTGGACTTGGTAAGGTCCTAGCTGCTTATGTCCTAGCTTCTTCTTAGCTAATGATCTGGTCGGCACTGCTTGCGCTGCTAACCAGACCCAGTCTCCCACCTGTATGTCTTCCCCAACTCTTCTGTGTCTGTCAGCCTGCACCTTGTATGCGTGCTTTGCTAGTTCTAACTGCCTCCTGAGCTGTTCGTGGACCTCCTGCAACTCCGACGCTAAGGCTTCCGCTGCCTGTGGCTCCCCCTCCCCCACTCTCTCTAACCCCGGGAAGGTTCTGGGATGCCTCCCGTTGTTGGCGAAGAACGGCGTCACCCCCGTCGACACGTGCTTCGTATTGTTGTAAGCGAACTCGGCGAGCGGCAGGTAGTCCACCCATGTCGTGGGCTGCTGGTTGGCGTAGCATCTTAGGTACTGCTGCATGATGGCGTTGACCCTCTCCGCTTGTCCGTTGGTCTGTGGGTGTCTCGCCGACGCCAAATTGACTTTGACGTTCAGAATGCCCATCAGCTTCCGCCAAACGTTCGAGATGAACTGCCGCCCCCGGTCGGAGAGAATAGACCGTGGCAGCCCGTGGACTTTGAACACGTGGTCTATGAACAGTTTGGCGGTCTGCTCAGCCGTGGCTACCTTCGCACACGGAATGAAGTGTGCCATCTTGGTGAACATGTCCACCACCACTAGCACTGCTGTCTTTCCCCTCGAACTGGGCAGATCCGTGACGAAGTCCAGGGCCACCCTCTCCCACGGTTCAGACGGTGTCTGCAGCGGTTCCAGCAGTCCCGCCGGCGGTCTGTGAACTGACTTGGCCCTTTGGCAGGTGTCACATCTCGAGACGTAATCCGCTACCTCCCCCCGCATCTTGGGCCACCAAAAGTCTCTGGCTACTAGTTCGACAGTCTTTTCCTTGCCGAAGTGCCCGGCGGTGGGAGCGTCGTGTAGCTGCTGCAGGACCTTTGCTCGGAGGTTGTCTCCCGGCACGTAGAGTGCTCCCTTGTGGAGGAGTAACCCATCGCGTATCTGGAACTCGTCGGCCCTCGCTGTGCCCCTCTGCACCTCCTCCATCTTGGCCTGTGCGAAGGGGTCTTCCCGCAGCGCACGACGTACGGCGTCCAGATCCACAGTTGCCGACGCGCATGCCCACGCTTCCGGTGCGAAAATGTGCTTGGCCGCCGCCGGTGCCGCCTCCTCAAGGTATTGCGGCTTTCTGGACAATGCGTCTGCCATCACGTTGTTGTCGCCTGGAATGTACTCAATCCTGAAGTCGAAGTCCGCGAAGAACTCCGCCCATCTGATGTGTCTCTGGTTGAGGAACCTAGCCGTGCGCCAGTACTCCAGATTCTTGTGGTCCGTGTGGACCTGCACTGTATGTCGGGCTCCGATGAGGAAGTGCCTCCACGCTTTGAATGCTGCATGTATGGCAAGCAACTCCCTGTCCCAGATCGTGTAATTCTGCTCCGACTTGCTGAGCTTCCTCGAGTAGAAAGCGCACGGCCTCCAGTCCCCCTGCTGGTCTTGTTGCAACAGGACCGCTCCCACGGCCCTGTCTGAGGCGTCTGTCTCCACCCTCATGGGCCTGCTAGGATTCACATGCAGCAGCTGCTCTTCTGACGCGAAGAGACGCTTGAGTTTCTGAAAGGACTGCTCCGCTTGCTCCGTCCAGATGAATTTCTTCTTCTTGGAGCTGAGCGTATCGGTGATGGCCGCTGTCTGCATGGCAAATCCCTTGATGAACTTGCGGTAAAAGTTGGCAAAGCCGACAAACCGTTGGACTTCCTTCCGATTGCGTGGGCTTTTCCAGTCCAAAACTGCGCGAACCTTGGCGCTGTCCATGGCGAGCCCCTTGTCCGACAACTTGTAGCCCAGGAAATCCACCTCCGTCACGTCGAACTGGCACTTCTCCAGCTTGGCGTACAGCCTGTGCTCCTTCAGTCTCTGCAGTACTTCCCTGACATCCCTCTCGTGCTCCTCTCGCGATTCTGAAAAAATCAGGATGTCGTCCAGGAAGCATACGCACTTCTTGTAAAGGAGCCCCGCCAGCACATGATGCATAAAGGCTTGGAAGGTGTGAGAGCCATTTTGTAATCCAAAAGGCATAACTCTGTATTCGTAGGTGCCCAGTGGCGTGAACATGGCCGTCTTCCACTCGTCGCCTTCGCGCATGCGAATCAGGTTGTACGCCCCACGTAGATCCAACTTGGTGAAAACGCGTCCTTTCCGCACCGTCGCTAGCAGGTCGTCTATCTTGGGCATGGGGAAGGCTGAGGGCTTGGTCTTCGAGTTTAAGATTCTAAAATCCACCACCAGCCTCCTTTGGGGGCGTGTCCCGCTTCTTCACAAAGAAAACCGGACTGCCTCCCACCGCTCTTGACTCCCGGATGAACCCACGCTTCAAATTGTGGTCTATAAACTCCCTGAGTTCCTGCAGTTCATCCTCCGACATGGAGTACAGTCTCCCAGTTGGCAGCGTCGCTCCCGGCAGGAGGTCAATCTTGCAGTCATAGGGTCTGTGCGGAGGTAGCTTGTCCGCCTCCTTCTCGCAGAACACCTCTAAAAATTCCGCATACTTGTGGGGTACCGCTTGCAGCGTGCCCAACTGTAACTGCGGGTCTTCCTCTTCCCCTTCCAAGCTGGGTATAATGCAGTGTTCCGCACAGTAGGAAGATCCAAAGGTCAGTTGGCGCTGGTACCAAGCCAATGCTGGGCTGTGTCTGTGCAGCCAACTCATGCCTAATACTACAGGCGTGTCGGACAGTTGGGTGACATTGAAACTGATGACTTCCCGGTGATTCCCAATTTGCATCACCATAGGCGGCGTCTGCTGCACCACCTGCCCCCCTAGCAGTTCCCTGCCATCCACCGTGACAACCTTCAGGGGCAGTGTGGCTGGCAGTAATGCTACGTTGTGTTGTTGAATGAACTCCAATCCTATAAAGTCTGCGTTACTGCCAGAGTCAATTGTAATAGGCACTTCTAAGGTGAGTCCATTGGGCAGCTGAAGCGATGCGGTTAGCTGCACCACTGGCTTGGGCGGGAGGGGGTCTGTGGGCTGCAAAATCTCTGGGGACTCTCTCACTGACTCGTCTGGCTGGGCCCCAGTGCCTCCTATTCCAGCCAGACTTCGTCGTTTCCCTGCTGTGGTGCTCTCTGCTGAGTTGTTTCCAATACTGTCACTGAAGCTGCAGTGTGCTTGAGGATCCTCTGGGGACACTCTTTCGCCATGTGCTCTGCACTCTCACATATATAACACTTCCTGTTCCTTCTAGGCAGCTTCGATTTTACTGCTCCCGGTGTTAAGGCTCTGGTAGCTGAGTGAGCCCTAGCACCGCCAATCTCCATCTGCTCCTCGCCCCCTCCCTGTGGAGGCGTGGACTGCGCACGCGCTGCCTCTCTGGGCAAGAGGGAGGGCACTCTCGCTGGTGAGCGTCCCCAACGCCCTTCTTCTTTGCTCCACGGGCGTTCTTCCTGCCTCACCCCAATAGACAACGCTCTTTCAACCACTTGTTGAGTGGTTGTGGGTCTCTCTCCCCTTGCCATCTCGTCCTTGATCTGTGCATTCAGACCCTCCCAAAAAAGGTCTCTAACCGGCGGAGAATCCTTATCCCAATTCAGCGCGTTGACCAATGCAAAAAACCGGGAATGATACTGCCTTACGCTGGCTTTCCCTTGTCTTAGCCCAAATATGTCCCTCCGGGCAATGTCAAGGTCTATTTTGGATAAGAAACAGGAGTCCATCGCCTTAATGAACGCATCTGCGCTTTGGAGCGCTGGATCCTTATCCCTCCATAGGTTGCGCAGCCATGCTTTCGCGTCCCCATGCAGATGAGACAAAATAAACCCCACTTTCTCCCGCTCATCTCTAAAGTCTCTTTCCAGCAGCTGCAGCGCAAACACCACATCTGCTCGGAAATTGGGGTACTGCTGCAAATTCCCATCAAAATGAGATACAATGCTGCCTCCTCTCTTCCCCAAACCGATCCCCTCGGATCTGGGTACTGGGATCCCCTGCTTTACAAGCCCTTCCAACCTGACTTGAAGATCTCTGCAGGCAGCTGCCGCTTCTTCCTCTCTCTTCCTGGATGCGATTATTTCAGCGTTGAGTAGTGTCACCGCTTCTTGCAGGGAAGCTATTTTCTGTTCTGTAGTCATCTTGCCTGACTCTTGTGAGCTCGCAAGGCACCAGTCTTCTACCCTCCCTGCCTCGCTTCCTTAGCGATGCTTGAGGCGAAGAAAACCGATGATACTTGAGACGAGGCTTACTGTCAGAGACTGCCTCCAGGTCTCAGCTCACAGAAGACCAACGCTAGCCAGTAGAACTGTACAGAAGTCTTTATTGACGTTTAGTTTCCATTTTCAAGCACTAGCGTGCGTCTCTACGTCTAGACCCTAGACCAGCGAAGCCTCGTCTGAGTCTCCGCCCCCTGTACACCAGCTTAAGACTCTAGCCTTACTCCACCTTCTACGTTTCTCCTTCCTCCTCTGGGTCCTACTACCCCCCTGGGTGCCTTCCTTCCTGGATGCCTCGGAAGCGGACCCTTCGGACTCCTCCCCTTCTCTCCGGCGGGCTTTGGGACCCGGCTCTCTCTCCGGACTGCCCATTGCGCCCCCCTCTTGTACATTTGAACTTGGCGCGCGCGCGCTGCCCCTGACCTTCCTTTTGACCGTTACCTCGCTCTCTGATGCAGGCGTGGCTAACCCTGACTCCTGTCCTTCCGCTGACGGAAGGCTGCCTGCTGCCGATGTTTGGGACTCCTCCCCCTTACTGCTCTCCGGTGGAGAAGCTGGTCCCGATTTCCAGCTGCTGCTCTCTGAGTCCCCTCTGGCCCCTCCTTCCTGGGGTGTTCCCTCTGGCAACCCCCCGGCTCTGACCACTGGAGCCCCTTTCTGTGAATCCTCTGATTCACTGGAGAGACTTAGAGACCTCGGATGGCTATCATCGCTGACTTCTCCCTCAGAATCCTCTCCCTCGGTCTCTAATTCCTCCCTTTCCTGTCCCTCTGCTCCTGAACCCCTGACAGGTGTTATATGGTCTCGGCGGCCGTTCCCAGTCACCAGTCTGGCTGCTGCATTCTGGATTAGTTGTAGTTTCCGGGTCACCTTCAAAGGTAGCCCCACGTAGAGCGCATTGCAGTAGTCCAAGCGGGAGATAACCAGAGCATGCACCACACTGGCGAGGCAGTCCGCGGGCAGATAGGGTCTCAGCCTACGTACCAGATGGAGCTGGTACACAGCTGCCCTGGACACGGATTTAACCTGTGCCTCCATGGACAGCTGTGAGTCCAAAATGACTCCCAGGCTGCGCACCTGGTCCTTCAGGGGCACGGTTACCCCATTCAGGACCAGGGAATCCTCCACACCTGCCCGCCTCCTGTCCCCCAGAAACAGTACTTCTGTCTTGTCAGGATTCAATCTCAATCTGTTTGCCGCCATCCATCCTCCAACCGCCTCCAGACACTCACACAGGACCGTCACCGCCTTCACTGGTTCTGATTTGAAAGAAAGGTAGAGCTGGGTATCATCTGCATACTGATGAACACCCAGCCCAAACCCCCTGATGATCTCTCCCAGCGGCTGCATGTAGATGTTGAAAAGCATAGGGGAGAGGACAGAACCCTGAGGCACCCCACAAGTGAGAGCCCAGGGGTCTGAACACTCATCCCCCACCACCACTTTCTGAACACGGCCCAGGAGGAAGGAGCGGAACCACTGTATGACAGTACCCCCAGCTCCCAGCCCCTCAAGACGGTCCAGAAGGATGTTATGGTCGATGGTATCAAATGCCGCTGAGAGATCCAGCAGAACTAGGAAACAGCTCTCACCTTTGTCCCTAGCCCGCCGGAGATCATCAACCAGTGCGACCAAGGCAGTTTCAGTCCCGTGATGAGGCCTGAATCCCGATTGGAAGGGATCCAAATGGTCCGCTTCTTCCAGGCGTGCCTGGAGTTGTTCAGCAACCACTTCTCGCTGAGAAGATACTCAACCCCCTCTTCCCCCCATCTCGAGTCTAAAATCTCTGTGACCTCGTTGATGGGCTCCCCCCTTGGCGACCTCCCCCTTGTGGGCGCCTCCCTGAGCGGGTCTGGTGCCGTCCCTGGCTCCTGAAATCTGTGAGGTGCCTTGTAGGGCGTGAGCACTGATCTATGGAAGACCGGGTGCATTCTGGACCCCTCCGGAAGTGTCAACCGGAATGCCACTCGATTGACCTGTGCCTCAACTTGGTAAGGCCCTAGCTGCTTATGTCCGAGCTTCTTCTTCGCTAACGATCTGGCCGGCACTGCCTGGGCTGCTAACCAAACCCAGTCTCCCACCTGTATGTCCTCCCCAACCCTTCTGTGTCTGTCAGCCTGCAGTTTGTATGCGTGCTTTGCTAATTCTAACTGCCTTCGAAGCTGTTCGTGGACCTCCTGCAACTCTGATGCTAAGGCTTCCGCTGCCTGTGGCTCCCCCTCCCCCACTCTCTCTAATCCCGGGAAGGTTCTGGGATGCCTCCCGTTGTTGGCGAAGAACGGTGTCACCCCCGTGGACACGTGCTTCGTGTTGTTGTAGGCGAACTCGGCGAGCGTCAGGTAGTCCACCCATGTTGCAGGCTGCTGATTTGCGTAGCATCTCAGGTACTGCTGCATGACGGCGTTGACCCGCTCCGCTTGTCCGTTGGTTTGCGGGTGTCTCGCCGACGCTAGGTTGATCTTGACGTTCAGGATGCCCATCAGCTTCTGCCAGAAGTTCAAGATGAACTGCCGCCCCCGGTCGGACAGGTTAGACCGTGGTAGACCGTGAACCCTGAACACGTGGTCTATGAACAGTTTGGCGGTCTGTTCCGCCGTGGCCACCTTCGCGCACGGAATGAAGTGGGCCATTTTGGTGAACATGTCCACCACCACTAGCACTGCTGTCTTGCCCCTCGAGCTGGGCAGATCCGTGACAAAGTCCAGGGCCACCCTCTCCCACGGTTCGATCGGTGTCTGCAGCGGTTCCAGCAGTCCCGCCGGCGGTTTGTGCACTGACTTGGCCCTTTGGCAGGTGTCGCACCTCGAGACGTAATCCGCGACTTCCCCCCCGCATCTTGGGCCACCAAAAATCTCTGGCTACTAACTCTACAGTCTTCTCTTTGCCAAAGTGCCCGGCGGTGGGTGCGTCGTGCAACTGCTGCAGTACCTTCGCGCGGAGGTCGTCTCCCGGTACGTAGAGGGCGCCTTTGCGGATGAGCAATCCGTCGCGTATCTGGAACTCGTCGTCCTTCGCTGTGCCCCTGTGCACCTCCTCCATCTTGGCTTGTGTGAAGGGGTCCTCCTGCAGCGCGCGACGTACAGCATCCAGGTCCACGGTTGCCGAAGCGCACGCCCACGCTTTCGGTGCAAAAATGTGCTTGGCCGCCGCTGGTGCCGCCTCCTCGAGGTATTGCGGCTTCCTGGACAGTGCATCCGCCATGACGTTGTTGTCGCCTGGGATGTACTCTATCCTGAAGTCGAAATCCGCAAAGAACTCCGCCCATCGTATGTGCCTCTGGTTCAGGAACCGTGCCGTGCGCCAGTACTCCAGGTTCTTATGGTCTGTGCGGACCTGCACTGTGTGTTTGGCTCCGATAAGGAAGTGCCTCCACGCCTTGAATGCTGCATGAATGGCTAGCAACTCCCTGTCCCAGATGGTGTAGTTCTGCTCTGACTTGCTGAGCTTCCTGGAGTAGAAGGCGCACGGTCTCCAGTCCCCATGCGGGTCTTGCTGCAACAGTACTGCTCCCACGGCCCTGTCTGAGGCGTCCGTTTCAACCCTCATCGGTCTGCTGGGATTCACATGCAGTAGCTGCTCTTCTGACGAGAAGAGACGCTTGAGTTTCTGAAAGGACTGCTCCGCTTGCTCCGTCCAGATGAACTTCTTCTTCTTGGAGCTGAGCGTGTCGGTAATCGCGAACCCCTTGATGAACTTGCGGTAAAAGTTAGCAAAGCCAACAAACCTCTGGACCTTCTTCTGATTGCGCGGGCTCTTCCAGTCCAACACTGAGCGAACCTTGGCGCTGTCCATGGCAAGCCCCTTGTCCGACAATTTGTAGCCCAGGAAATCCACCTCCGTCATGTCGAACTGGCACTTCTCCAGCTTGGCGTACAGTCTGTGCTCCTGCAGTCTCTGCAGAACTTCCTTGACGTCTCTCTCGTGAGCCTCCTGCGATTCTGAAAATATCAGGATGTCGTCCAGGAAGCAGACGCACTTCTTGTAGAGGAGTCCCGCTAACACGTGATGCATGAAAGCTTGAAAACAGTGGGAGCCATTTTGTAATCCAAAGGGCATAACCCTGTATTCATAGGTGCCCAGGGGCGTGAACATGGCCGTCTTCCACTCGTCGCCTTCCCGTATGCGAATCAGGTTGTACGCCCCTCGCAGATCCAACTTGGTGAAAACGCGTCCTTTTCTCACTGTCGCGAGCAGGTCGTCACTCTTGGGCATGGGGAAGGCTGTGGGCTTTGTTTTCGAGTTAAAAATTCTATAGTCCACTACAAGTCTTTTTTGGGGCGTGTCCTTTTTCTTCACAAAGAATACGGGACTGCCCCCCACTGCCTTGGACTCCCGGATGAAGCCGCGCTTCAAGTTGTGATCTATGAACTCCCTGAGTTCCTGCAGTTCGTCCTCAGACATGGAATGCAGTTTCCCTGTCGGCAGCGTCGCCCCCGGCAGGACGTCAATCTTGCAGTCATAAGATCTGTGGGGAGGTAGCTTGTCCGCTTCCTTCTCGCAGAAAACCTCCAAAAACGCTGCGTACTTGATGGGCACTGCTTGCAGCGTGCCTAATTGTAGCTGCGGGTCATCCTCTTCCCCTTCCGTGCTAGGCAGAATGCAATGTTCCGCACAGTAGGAGGAGCCGAAAGTCAGTTGGCGCTGGTACCAAGCCAATGCAGGGCTGTGCCTGTGCAGCCAACTCATGCCCAATACTACAGGCGTGTCTGACAGTTGGGTGACATTGAAGCTGATGACTTCTCGGTGATTCCCAATTTGCATCACCATCGGAGGCGTTTGCTTCACCATCTGCCCCCCCAGCAATTCCCTGCCATCCACCGTGACAACCTTCAGGGGCAGCGTGGCTGGCAGTAGCGCTATGCTGTGTTGTTGAATGAAATCCAGTCCTATAAAGTCTGCGTTACTGCCAGAGTCAATGGTAATGGGTACTTCCATAGTGAGTCCATTGGGTAGCTGGAGCGATGCGGTGAGCTGCACCACTGGTTTGGGCGGGAGGGGGTCTGTGGGCTGCAAAATTTCTGGGGACTGCTTCACTGACTCGTCTGGCTGGGCCCCAGTGCCTCTTCCTCCAGCCAGACTCCGTCGTTTCCCTGCTGTGGTTCTCTCTGCTGAGTTGCTTCTGTTACTGTTGCGGAGGCTGCAGTGTGCCTGTGGAGCCTCTGGGGACACTCTTTCGCCATGTGCTGCGGATTGTCGCAGATGTAACACTTCCTGTTCCCTCTAGGAGGCTTCGCTTTGACTGCTCCCGGTGTTAGGGCTCTGGTAGCTGACTGAGCCCTGGCGCCTCCAATCTCCATTGGTTCCTCTCCCCCTCCCTGCGGAGGTGTGGATTGCGCACGCGCTGCATCCCTGGGAAAGAGGGGAGGTGCTCTCGCTGGCGTGCGTCCCCAACGCCCTTCATCCTTGCTCCATGGACGTTCTTCCAGACGCACCCCAATTGTCAGCGCCCGCTGGACAATTTCCTGAGTGCTCTTTGGTCTCTCCCCCCTTGCAATTTCATCTTTAACATTTGCATTCAAGCCTTCCCAAAAAAGGTCTCTGACTGGAGCAGAATGTTTTTCCCAACCCAGCGCGTTGACCAATGCAAAAAAGCGAGAATGATACTGCCTTACAGTGGCTCTTCCTTGTTTCAAATCATGTATGTCTTTTCTGGCGATATCAATGTCTATATTAGATAAAAAACACGAATCCATCGCTTTAATGAATGCATCCGCACTTTGGAGCGCCGGATCTCTATCTCTCCACAGATTACGCAGCCACGCTTTAGCGTCTCCATGCAAATGAGAGAAGATAAACCCCACCTTCTCTTGCTCATCTCTAAAGTCTTTATCCAGCAGTTGCAGCGCAAACAGCACGTCTGCTCGGAAGTTGGGGTACTGCTGTAAATTCCCATCGAAATGAGATACAAGGCTGCCTCCTCTCTTCCCCAGCCCAATCCCCTCTGATTTGGGTCCCGGTTGCCCCTGCTTAGTAAGCACTTCCAACCTGGCTTGGAGATCCCTGCAGGCGGCAGCCGCTTCGTCTTCCCTCTTCCTGGAGGCGATTACCTCCGCGTTGAGTTGTGTCACTGCATTTTGCAGAGCTGCTATCTGCTGTTCTGTAGTCATCTTGCCTGACTTTTGTGAGCTCGCGAAGCACCAATCTTCGCCCCTCGCTGCGTAACCTCACGCTGCGAGGTTTTTGGTGCAAAAGGGGATGGAGCTTACTGTCAGAGCTGGCTCCAGGTCCCAGCTCACAGAGGACCAACGCTAGCCGGCAGTAATGTACAAAAGTCTTTATTGAAGTACAGTTTCCATTTCCAAACCGGAGCGCCCCAGCTCTACGTCTTAGAGCTAGACCGGCGAAGCTCCATCTGAGTCTCCGCCCCCTGTACACCAGTTTAAGACTCTAACCTTACTCCACCTCTTCCGTCTCTCCTTTCTCCTCTGGGTCCTTCTACCCCCCGGGGTCCCTTCAGTCCTGGACTCTTCTGACGCTGACGCTGACCCCCCTGAGTCTCCTCCCTCCTTTCGGCGGGCTTTAGGACCTGGCTCCCTATCCGGGCTGCCCACTGCGCCGCCCTCTTGTACATTTGAACTTGGCGCGCGCGCCCAGTCTCCGACCTTCCTTTTGACCGTTTCCTCGCTCTCCGATGGAGGTGTGGCCAATCCTGACTCATGTCCTCCCGCTGGCGGTGCGCCGCCTGATCCCGATGCCTGGGACTCCTCCCCCCTACTGCGCTCTGGTGGAGAAGCTGGTCCTGATTTCCAACTGCTGCTCTCTGAGTCCCCTCTTGCCCCTTCTTCCTGGAGTGTCCCCCTAGGCACCCCCCTTGCTCTGGCCCTGGGAGCCCCTTTCTGTGAATCCTCCGAGTCGCTGGAGAGACTCAGAGACCTCGGACGGCTGTCATTGCTAACATTTCCTTCAGATTCCTCCCCCTCGGTCTCTATTTCCTCCCTCTCCTGTGCCTCTGCTCCTGAGCCCCTGACATGTGCGCTTTGTAAAGAAGTACTTCCTTTCTTTGATGTGTCCTGAATCTTCCAGCGTCCAGCTCCATGAGTTCTACCATTATGAGAGGGAGAAAAACTTTCCTCCATCCACATTCTCCAGGCCATGTCTCATTGGCCTGGAGAAATCACATCTTTGCACAATTTAATGCACAATCGGTCAAAGAACAAATAGGAAATAGGAACAAATAGGAAAACTCCCCTGCGTTTGCTAAATAACCACATCCCTCATTTGTGTTGCTGGGATAAATTTATTTAACACTCTGACGAGCTCACCTGCCAAAACACAGGAGAATATCAACAATCCAGGACAGAAAATTTTACCCATAGTGTTTTGTTTTTCCAGAATCAGCTAAAACAGAAGGGAGAGGTCACCCGTTAACCTGTAAGGGAGCAAATATTCCTTTGAGAAGTTTCTCCCGAAATGGAAGGCACATGAGACTCTGTAATTCTCTTCTTTGGGAGGTGGGTGTCGTGCAAAGTGGCCTTGGGGAGCTGGATGCGAAGGAGGCACGTCCCAGGCCTTTGAACTGTAACAAGGACAACCTGGGAGGATCTCTCACCTACTGTGCCTGCACCTCCTCACTCTCTCAATCGCTCTGCTCCCAGCCGAGAACAAAGACCAACCTCTCTTGTGGGGTTAATGTTACATATGGTGTTCCCATTATTTAGGGACTGGTGATTCGCTTCATCATTAGGGTCCAGACTGAGGTTCCCAGGGTGGCACGTGGACTCCATGGCACCCTCTTAGCACTCACCAAGGCCCCCTCTTAAAAAAGTTTCCCCAAAATCTGTTAGTTTTTACAGTGCTACAAGACCATTTGTTTTGGCAGTTGAGGGATTATTTATTTATTTATTTATATTGCCCTTTATTTTACATCACTGTAAATTATTAAATAATAAAAAATAGTGTTTGTTATTTAAATCAATCCATATAGCTCATTGGGCAGAGCACAAGACTCTTAATCTCAGGGCCATCCTTTGAGCCCCATGTTCCCAGAGTTCCCTGGCAAGAAGGGAACCCTACCCCTAACAAAATCCTAACCCTAACCCAGGGGTTGGCAAGGCCATGGGCCAGATCACTCCCACAGAAATCGCATCTGTGTGTGTCTGCGGCTCTGGAAATTGCTTCTGCGCATGCCCAGACGCCGAAAATCACTGCGACAGCTCAGTCTGTAGAGCAGGAGACTTTCCATCTCAAAGACCTGGGTTTGAGGGGCAAAAAGATTCTTCCCTTGCAGAGGGTTGGACTACAAAAAGACCTTTGCTTTCCTGCTCTCTCCCAAACTGGGAAACTCCCAATGGAAAGTGCTCTGACCTTTCTCTTTTTCTTCATAGGGGTTTTCACACCGTACAGTATCTGCTCTCTGACCGGGCTTGGTTTAAAAGCCTCCAAATATTCCTTGGATCGAGCAGTGCTAATATTTGCTCTGCTAATCTTTCCACCAAACTGGCCAGCTTCTGGATTAAACACTGGATGAAATGCAGATTACGTTCTGTATTTAAAACAAATGTCAAATCAATAAAAAATTTTCAGGAGAAATGCTAAAAATATAATTGAGAAGAGACAATTTAAGGAAAATTCACCAGAAAGTATTCCTCTTTGTTGCGGTTAGTGGCTGTGGACATGGCATAACATTACAGTACATGACTCCACCCCCCAAGAATCATGGGAACTGTAGTTTGCCCCTAAACTATAAGTCTCAGCACAACACATGACTGGCTTATCATAGAGACCACTGCATGCAAAAACTTGTGGTGCTAGAAGATCTTGCGCCTTATATTTACCCTGGGATCCCAACCACCCCTGCCCAGGACACCAGAGTCAACTCTACGGCTGCAAATATAACATTTGAAGTGTTTAAGGTGCATTATACAAATGTGACACTAGATGGCAATTGTGAGGTTATGGCAAATTCAATATATTCTTCAAAACACCTTTTTTTTTTAAGTGTTTTCATTTTTTAGATTCCACCACTCACACAGGTTCAACGGAGTTGCTGTCCATCTGAAGATCATAAGGCCTTTTGTGCCTATATCAATCCCTCAGTTGGTAAAATCAAAGAAGTACAAAATACTTTACAACACTCTCTCTCTCTCTCTCTATATATATATATATATAAATGTTGGAAACAAGCCTCCTTCTTCGGGAGAAGCTGGCAACTCTCCCAGGCTCCCGGCTTGGTGTCCAGTGAGCTCCCTGGCTGCAATCCCCGCAGGATCCAGGCTAGGTCTCAATAGGCGACACTTCCCAGCATGGGAAATGCACACCCCCTCCCTCCTGCTTCCCTGGCAGGGAAAAGAGATAGTCAGAAACGTCTGTTTACATCTCATATTAGGTCTCATATTACACTCTTCACAAAGACTTTTCCAGCCTGTGAACTCCCGGGAAGCTTCTTTCCCACAGCTAGCCATATCACATGATGTCAACAAACTGGCTGTCTGCAACTGCGATAAGCTCATATTGTAACAATAATTCCAACACACTGAGGAGCCTCTGCTGGAAGGCTGCGGGGCTATGCACTTACCTGGGAATCAAACTCACTGAACTTCAAAGAACTTCTGAGAGAATATGTATAGGATTGCACTATAAAGGCCTAAAATTTTGACCAAGACTCATGGGTTTGAGTCCCATGTTGCGTGAAAGATTCCTGCATGACCCTTGGGGTCCCTTCCAACTCTACAATTAGCGAAGTATACATCAATATCAAGATTTTTATATGTATACACACACAGTTTTAATTCTATCAGTGTTTAATTGCTTTTTAATTGTAGATCCCCCGCCCAGGTTTTAGCTTGTCTTCTTTTCATCCGTAAACTGCCTTGGGTCCCCATCAGGGGAAAAGGCAGGGTACAAATAAATGTATAATAATTATAATAATAATTTCAAACTGGGCATTTTTTGTTTTCAATATACAATGCTGGCAAGAGAGAAAGGCCACCCATAACTTAGAGTGCAGAGGTGAAACAAGCATATGATCCCCCAATGAGGGGTGTCATAGAAATTTAATAAAATTAGTTTAATCAATGTAATAATAACATTGCCTTGACCTGCTTGGCTGAAAAATCTTGCATGGCTTCTGGAAAACCCAGTGGAGGCTGTAGCTGAACTGGGGGGGGGCACATGCAAACACCTGGCCCATTGTCCCAGGCCTCCTTGCCACTGACATCCTTTCACCCATAATGCTGTGACCTCCAGGTGCTTGGGTCCCCTAGAAACACTGGTGAGGTGAGCTTTCATTTTCTTTTCCCACTGAGGATTGGAAAGAGTTGAAAGATTAGAAATATTTGAAAAAGATGGAGAAGAAGATCCGATACGACCATTAAAGCTAAATGCCTCTGGTTGCTAACTTTTATTTTGGCAGATTATTATCAAATGGCCCTGGCTTCTTTTTTTAAAGTTTACAAAATAATAATAATAATAATAATAATAATAATAATAATAAACAGATGATGGGCTTATTTCCAATTGTTGTTTTGGGGGATAGAATGCACATTCACCCAAAAACCGCAGAGTTAAATGTTTGTTATCAGCCCAAATCAAGCATAGGTGTTTTGGTTCCATCTCAATAGAAAGAGGACGAACAAGCTTTAATTGTGCTATCGGTGTTCATTCACCCACAAATAGCAAAGCAAAGTGTAATAAGTCTAAACTAGGCAAAAGAGGTTGTTTTGCGTTCCAACTACATAGAAAGAAGAATCTTGGATTTCGCTTATTTCAAGTTGTGTTCTTTGGTGTTTATGCAACATTAACCCAGAAATCGCAAAAGGTATGTGTCAGGGGCCAAAATAACAAAACACCGTCTTTTCACTTCCATATGCGTGGAAAGAAGATGAATAAGCTATGATTGGTGTCAGGGGTTCAGGGAGAGAGGCACAGATGAGGGAGGAGACTGAGAGTGAGGGGGAAGAATCCCGGAACGAGGAGGAGGAGGATGACAATGACTTGAGGGTTTCCATGAGTCTTTCAAGTGAATCGGAGGATTCCCAAAAGGGGGCGCCCCTGGTCAGGCCAAGGGGAGCCACAGGGGGGACTCGTCAGGAGCAGGGGAGCAGCAGGGAAACCCCGAGTGGGAGTGGGAGATCGGGGCAGGCTTCCCAGCCGGAACGGAGTAAAGAGGGTGGAGTTCCCAGTGTGACAGGCGGAGCAGAGCAGGAAGCAGAGAGGGGAAGGAGATCGGGGCAAGACGTCCTGCCGGAAGGGGCGGAGAGTAGTACAGAGAGTAGTGTAACTGTCAAGAGGAAGGTCAGGGGTAGCGAACGCGCGCCAAGTTCAAATGTGGAGGCGCGCGGAAATGCGGAGAGCCCGGAGGAGGAGCCTGGTCCCAAAGCACGGAGGAGGGGGGAGCAGGAGTCTGGGGACTCAGCGTCAGGGGAAAGCAGGAGGGAAGGAACCCAGGGGGGCAGAAAGACCCTGCGGAAAAGGAAGGACAGGAAGAGGTGGACTAGCAGAAGCCTCTTAAACTGGTGTGGAGGCGGGACTGATTCAGAGGGGACTTCAGCGGTCTAAGTGTAACAGACGTGGGGCTGCGCGCCTCAGCTGTGGAACAAACAATGTACTTCAATAAAGATTTTTGTAAATAAAGTGGACTTGGCGTTGGTCTCTTGTGAGCTGGGACTTGAGGCGGCCCTGACAATTGGGTTTATTTCAATTGGAATGGTGTTGTTTGGGTGTGCACCAGAATCACCCCCAACCAAAGCAAAAAGGCGTTTTGGGTTCCATCTGCATAAAAGTAGATGTTAAAGCTCTGATTGGGGTTATTTCAAAATGGTGTTTTTGGGGTTAGAATGCACATTCACCCAGAAATCGCAGACTGAAATGTTTGTTATCAGCCCAATTCATGCATAGGTGTTTTGGTTCCATCGCAATAGAAGGTGGACGAATCAGCTTTGATTTTTCTTTCTTTGTTCATTCACCCACAAATAGCAAAGCAAAGTGTAATAAGTCTAAACTAGGCAAAAGAGGTTGTTTGCGTTCCAAGTACGTAGAAAGAAGAATTTTGGATTTCGCTTATTTCAAGTTGTGTTCTTTGGTGTTAATGCAACATTAACCCAGAAAACGCAAAAAGTATGTAATGAGACCAAAATAACAAAACACGGTCTTTTCCCTTCCATATGCGTAGAAAGACGAATAAGCTTTGATTGGGCTTATTTCAATTCGCATGGTGGTTTTTGGGTGTGCACCAGAATCGCCCCAACCAAAGCAAAAAGGAGTTTTGGGTTCCATCTACATAAAAAGAAGATGGGCTTATTTCGAATTGTTGTTTTGGGGGATAGAATGCACATTCACCCAAAAACCGCAGAGTTAAATGTTTGTTATCAGCCCAAATCAAGCATAGGTGTTTTGGTTCCATCTCAATAGAAAGAGGACGAACAAGCTTTAATGGTGCTATCGGTGTTCATTCACCCACAAATGGCAAAGAAAAGTGTAATGTCTAAACTATGCAAAAGAGGTTGTTTTGCGTTCCAAGTACGTAGAAAGAAGAATCTTGGATGTCGCTTATTTCAAGTTGTGTTCTTTGGTGTTAATGCAACATTAACCCAGAAATCGGAAAAAGTATGTAATGAGACCAAAATAACAAAACACGGTCTTTTCCCTTCCATATGCGTAGAAAGACGAATAAGCTTTGATGGGGCTTATTTCAATTCGCATGGTGTTTTCTGGGTGTGCACCAGAATCGCCCCCAACCAAAGCAAAAAGGAGTTTTGGGTTCCATCTACATAAAAAGAAGATGGGCTTATTTCCAATTGTTGTTTTGGGGGATAGAGTGCACATTCACTCAAAAACCGCAGAGTTAAATGTTTGTTATCACCCCAAATCAAGCATAGATGTTTTGGTTCCATCTCAATAGAAAGAGGACGAACAAGCTTTAATGGTGCTATCGGTGTTCATTCACCCACAAATGGCAAAGCAAAGTGTAATAAGTCTAAACTAGGCAAAAGAGGTTGTTTTGCGTTCCAACTACATAGAAAGAAGAATCTTGGATATCGCTTATTTCAAGTTGTGTTCTTTTGTGTTAATGCAACATTAACCCAGAAATCGGAAAAAAGTATGTAATGAGACCAAAATAGCAAAACACTGTCTTTTCGCTTCCGTATGCGTAGAAAGAAGACGAATAAGGTTTGATTTGGCTTATTCCAATTGGAATGGTGTTGTTTGGGTGTGCACCAGAATCACCCCCAACCAAAGCAAAAAGGCGTTTTGGGTTCCATCTGCATAAAAGTAGATGTTAAAGCTCTGATTGGGGTTATTTCAAATTGGTGTTTTTGGGGTTAGAATGCACATTCACCCAGAAATCGCAGACTGAAATGTTTGTTATCAGCCCAATTCATGCATAGGTGTTTTGGTTCCATCGCAATAGAAAGTGGACGAATCAGCTTTGATTTTTCTTTCTTTGTTCATTCACCCACAAATAGCAAAGCAAAGTGTAATGTCTAAACTATGCAAAAGAGGTTGTTTTGCGTTCCAAGTACGTAGAAAGAAGAATCTTGGATGTCGCTTATTTCAAGTTGTGTTCTTTGGTGTTAATGCAAAATTAACCCAGAAATCGCAAAAAGTATGTAATGAGACTAAAATAGCAAAACACCGTCTTTTCGCTTCCGTATGCGTAGAAAGAAGACGAATAAGGTTTGATTTGGCTTATTTCAATTCGTATGGTGTTTTTTGGGTGTGCACCAGAATCGCACCAAACAAAGCAAAAAGGAGTTTTGGGTTCCATCTACACAAAAAGATCATAAAACTATGTGCTTATTTCAAATTGGTGTTTTTGTGGTGGTTTTGCACATTCACCAAGAAATCGCAGAGTGAAACGTTTGTTATCAGCCCAATTCATGCATAGCTGTTTTGCACTTTCGCAATAGAAAGTGGACAAATCAGCTTTCATTTTTCTTAATTTATTCATTCACCCACAAATAGCAAAGCAAAGTGTAATAAGTCTAAACAAGGCAAAACAGGTTATTTTGGATTCCAACTACATAGAAAGAAGAATCTTGGATTTCGCTTATTTCAAGTTGTGTTCTTTGGTGTTAATGCAACATTAACCCAGAAATCGCAAAAGGTATGTAATGAGACCAAAATAACAAAATACCGTCTTCTCACTTCCATATGCGTGGAAAGAAGACGAATAAGCTATGATTGGGCTTATTTCAATTGGCATGGTGTTGTTTGGGTGTGCACCAGAATCACCCCCAACCAAAGCAAAAAGGCGTTTTGGGTTCCATCTGCATAAAAGTAGATGTTAAAGCTCTGATTGGGGTTATTTCAAATTGGTGTTTTTGGGGTTAGAATGCACATTCACCCAGAAATCGCAGACTGAAATGTTTGTTATCAGCCCAATTCATGCATAGGTGTTTTGTTTCCATCACAATAGAAAGTGGACGAATCAGCTTTGATTTTTCTTTCTTTGTTCATTCACCCACAAATAGCAAAGCAAAGTGTAATAAGTCTAAACTATGCAAAAGAGGTTGTATGTAGAAAGTACGTAGGTTGTACGTAGAAAGTATGTAGAAAGAAGAATTTTGGATTTCGCTTATTTCAAGTTTTGTTCTTTGGTGTTAATGTAACCAAATGAGACCAAAATAACAAAAACACGGTCTTTTCGCTTCCATATGCGTAGAAAGACGAGTAAGCTTTGATTGGGCTTATTTCAATTCGCATGGTGTTTTTTGGGTGTGCACCAGAGTAGCCCCCAACCAAAGAAAAAGGAGTTTTGGGTTCCATCTACACAAAAAGATCATAAAACTATGTTGTCAGGGCCGCCTCAGGTCCCAGCTCACAAGAGACCAACGCCAAGTCCACTTTATTTACAAAAGTCTTTATTGTACATTGTTTGTTCCACAGCCGAGGCGCGCAGCCCCACGTCTGTTACGCTTAGACCGCTGAAGTCCCCAGTCCCGGCTCCACACCAGTTTAAGAGGCTTTTGCTGGTCCACTTATTCCTGTCCTTCCTTTTCCGCAGGGTCTTTCTGCCCCCCTGGGTTCCTTCCCTCCTGCTTTCCCCTGACGCTGAGTCCCCAGACGCCTGTTCCCCCCTCCTCCGTGCTTTGGGACCAGGCTCCTCCTCCGGGCTCTCCGCGTTTCCACGCGCCTCCACATTTGAACTTGGCGCGCGTTCGCTACCCCTGACCTTCCTCTTGACAGTTACACTACTCTCTGTACTACTCTCCGCCCCTTCCGGCAGGACGTCTTGCCCCGATCTCCTTCCCCTCTCTGCTTCCTGCTCTGCTTCATCTGTCACACTGGGAACTCCACCCTCTTCACTCCGTTCCGGCGGGGAAGCCGGCCCCGATCTCCAACTCCCACTCGGGGTTTCCCTGCTGCTCCCCTGCTCCTGACGAGTCCCCCCTGTGGCTCCCCTTGGCCTGACCAGGGGCGCCCCCTTTTGGGAATCCTCCGATTCACTTGAAAGACTCATGGAAACCCTCAAGTCATTGTCCTCCTCCTCCTCCTCGTTCCTGGATTCTTCCCCCTCGCTCTCAGTCTCCTCCCTCATCTGTGCCTCTCTCCCTGAACCCCTGACATATGTGCTTATTTCAAATTGGTGTTTTTGCTGTGTTTTTGCACATTCACCAAGAATTCGCAGTGAAACGTTTGTTATCAGCCCAATTCATGCATCGGTGTTTTGGTTCCATCGCAATAGAAAGTGGATGAATCAGCTTTGATTTTTTTCTTTGTTCATTCACCCACAAATAGCAATGCAAAGTGTAATAAGTCTAAACTAGGCAAAAGAGGTTGTTTTGCGTTCCAACTACATAGAAAGAAGAATCTTGGATTTCGCTTATGTCAGAGACTGCCTCCAGGTCCCAGCTCACAGAAGACCAACGCTAGCCAGCAGAACTGTACAAAAGTCTTTATTGAAGTTTAGTTCCCATTTGCGAGCCCTAGCGTGCGTCTCTACGTCTAGACCCTAGACCAGCGAAGCCTCGTCTGAGTCTCCGCCCCCTGTACACCAGTTTAAGACTCTAGCCTTACTCCACCTTCTTCGTTTCTCCTTCCGCCTCTGGGTCCTACTACCCCCCGGGGTGCCTTCCTTCCTGGACGCCTCGGATGCGGACCCCTCGGACTCCTCCCCCTCTCTTCGGCGGGCTTTGGGACCCGGCTCCCTCTCCGGGCTGCTCATTGCGCCACCCCCTTGTACATTTGAACTTGGCGCGCGCGCGCTGCCCCTGACCTTCCTTTTGACCGTTTCCTCGCTCTCTGATGCAGGCGTGGCTAACCCTGACTCATGTCCTTCCGCTGACGGAAAGCTGCCTGCTGCCGATGCCTGGGGCTCCTCCCCCCTACTGCTCTCCGGTGGGGAAGCTGGTCCCGATTTCCAGCTGCTGCTCTCTGAGTCCCCTCTGGCCCCTCCTTCCTGAGGTGTTCCCTCTGGCAACCCCCTAGCTCTGACCACGGGAGCCCCTTTCTGTGAATCCTCTGATTCGCTGGAGAGACTTAGAGACCTCGGACGGCTATCATCGCTGACCTCTCCCTCGGATTCCTCTCCCTCGGTCTCTAATTCCTCCCTTTCCTGTCCCTCTGCTCCTGAACCCCTGACATCCATCCCCCCCTCGAAGCCCCCCCTTCCCCCCTCCCCTCCTTCCGGTGTGGGTACTGGGTGCTCCGTCGTAGCGGGGGTGCGTGCAGGATACAGTTCGTCCCCCATGTACTCGTCGACGTCGCTCTCCTCTGCTTCCATCTCTCTGTCTCCGTGCTCGAACCCCACGTCTTCCCCCAACACGTCCATGTCCGTCTCGCCCCCTCCCCCTCTTCGGGTGGTCCCAGCCAAGGACCCCTCAACCACTTTCTGCGCCACTGCTCCTCTTGTCGATCGTCCCACCAATAAGAGTGGTCTGAGGCAGACCCCGGTGGCGAACCCACCTGGGAGCTCGTGACTGGGGCCTGTTCCTCGTCCGAGGCGAACCCCTGGAATGTGCTGGCTGAAAGAGTGGGTGTGAAGAGCCAGTCGTCGAAATACTCGGCTGGCATGGGCCTGTGTGGGAAGAGGGCATGAAACTCCTCTTTGAGCAGAGGCTCCTCCAAAGCATAGTCCGGTACCCAGCTGTTGGCACTGGCCGGGGTACCCTCTCTGGCTAGGAGATATTCTACTCCCTCTTCCCCCCATCTCGAGTCTAAAATCTCTGTGACCTCGTTGATGTGCCCCCTCCTTGGCGACCCCCCCTTTCTGGGCCCTTCTCTGAGCGGGTCTGGTGCTGTGTCTGGCTCCTGAAATCTATGAGGTGCTTTGTAGGGCGTGAGCACCGATCTATGGAACACCGGATGCATTCTGGAACCCTCCGGAAGAGCCAACCGGAAGGCCACTGGATTGACCTGTGCCTGGACTTGGTAAGGTCCTAGCTGCTTATGTCCTAGCTTCTTCTTCGCTAACGATCTGGTCGGCACTGCTTGCGCTGCTAACCAGACCCAGTCTCCCACCTGTATGTCTTCCCCAACTCTTCTGTGCCTGTCGGCCTGCACTTTGTATGCGTGCTTTGCTAGTTCTAACTGCCTCCTGAGTTGTTCGTGGACTTCCTGCAACTCCGACGCTAAGGCTTCCGCTGCCTGTGGCTCCCCCTCCCCCACTCTCTCTAAACTCGGGAAGGTTCTGGGATGCCTCCCGTTGTTGGCGAAGAACGGCGTCACCCCCGTCGACACGTGCTTCGTATTGTTGTAAGCGAACTCGGCGAGTGGCAGGTAGTCCACCCATGTCGTGGGCTGCTGATTGGCGTAGCATCTCAGGTACTGCTGCATGATGGCGTTGACCCTCTCCGCTTGCCCGTTGGTCTGTGGGTGTCTCGCCGACGCCAAATTGACTTTGACGTTCAGAATGCCCATCAGCTTCTGCCAGAAGTTCGAGATGAACTGTCGCCCCCGGTCGGAGAGAATAGACCGTGGCAGACCGTGGACTTTGAACACGTGGTCTATGAACAGTTTGGCGGTCTGCTCTGCCGTGGCTACCTTCGCACACGGAATGAAGTGTGCCATTTTAGTAAACATGTCCACCACCACTAGCACTGCTGTCTTTCCCCTCGAGCTGGGCAGATCCGTGACGAAGTCCAGGGCCACCCTCTCCCACGGTTCAGACGGTGTCTGCAGCGGTTTCAGCAGTCCCGCCGGCGGTTTGTGAACTGACTTGGCCCTTTGGCAGGTGTCACATCTCGAGACGTAATCCGCTACTTCCCCCCGCATCTTGGGCCACCAAAAGTCTCTGGCTACTAGTTCGACCGTCTTTTCTTTGCCAAAGTGCCCGGCGGTGGGAGCGTCGTGTAGCTGCTGCAGTACCCTTGCGCGGAGGTCGTCTCCCGGCACGTAGAGTGCTCCCTTGTGGAGGAGCAACCCATCGCGTATCTGGAACTCGTCGGCCTTCGCTGTGCCCCTGTGCACCTCCTCCATCTTGGCCTGTGCGAAGGGGTCTTCCCGCAGCGCGCGACGTACGGCGTCCAGGTCCACGGTTGCCGACGCGCATGCCCACGCTTCCGGTGCGAAAATGTGCTTGGCCGCCGACGGTGCCGCCTCCTCAAGGTATTGCGGCTTTCTGGACAATGCATCCGCCATCACGTTGTTGTCGCCTGGAATGTACTCTATCTTGAAGTCGAAGTCCGCGAAGAACTCTGCCCATCTAATGTGTCTCTGGTTGAGGAACCTAGCCGTGCGCCAGTACTCCAGATTCTTGTGGTCCGTGTGGACCTGCACTGTGTGTCTGGCTCCGATGAGGAAGTGCCGCCATGCCTTGAATGCTGCATGGATGGCTAGCAACTCCCTGTCCCAGATAGTATAATTCTGCTCCGACTTGCTGAGCTTCCTCGAGTAGAAGGCGCACGGCCTCCAGTCCCCCTGCTGGTCTTGTTGCAACAGGACAGCTCCCACGGCTCTGTCTGAGGCGTCTGTCTCCACCCTCATGGGTCTGCTGGGATTCACATGCAGCAGCTGCTCTTCGGACGCGGAGAGACGCTTGAGTTTCTGAAAGGACTGCTCCGCTTGCTCCGTCCAGATGAATTTCTTCTTCTTGGAGCTGAGCGTGTCGGTGATGGCCGCTGTCTGCATGGCAAATCCCTTGATGAACTTGCGGTAAAAGTTGGCAAAGCCGACAAACCGCTGGACTTCCTTCCGATTGCGTGGGCTTTTCCAGTCCAAAACTGCGCGAACCTTGGCGCTGTCCATGGCGAGCCCCTTGTCCGACAACTTGTAGCCCAGGAAGTCCACCTCCGTCACGTCGAACTGGCACTTCTCCAGCTTGGCGTACAGCCTGTGCTCCTTCAGTCTCTGCAGAACTTCCCTGACATCCCTCTCGTGCGCCTCTCGCGATTCTGAAAAAATCAGGATGTCGTCCAGGAAGCATACGCACTTCTTGTAAAGGAGCCCCGCCAGCACATGATGCATAAAGGCTTGGAAAGTGTGAGAGCCATTTTGTAATCCGAAGGGCATAACTCTGTATTCGTAGGTGCCCAGTGGCGTGAACATGGCCGTCTTCCACTCGTCGCCTTCGCGCATGCGAATCAGGTTGTACGCCCCACGTAGATTTAACTTGGTGAAAACGCGTCCTTTCCTCACCGTCGCGAGCAGGTCGTCTATCTTGGGCATGGGGAAGGCTGAGGGCTTGGTTTTCGAGTTTAAAATTCGATAGTCCACCACCAGCCTCCTTTGGGGCGTGTCCCGCTTCTTCACAAAGAATACTGGACTGCCTCCCACCGCTTTTGACTCCCGGATGAACCCACGCTTCAAATTGTGATCTATGAACTCCCTGAGTTCCTGCAGTTCATCCTCAGACATGGAGTACAGTTTCCCAGTTGGCAGCGTCGCCCCCGGCAGGAGGTCAATCTTGCAGTCATAGGGTCTGTGAGGAGGTAGCTTGTCCGCCTCCTTCTCGCAGAATACCTCCAAAAACTCTGCATACTTGAGGGGTACTGCTTGCAGCGTGCCCACCTGTAACTGCGGGTCTTCCTCTTCCCCTTCTGGGCTGGGTATAATGCAGTGTTCCGCACAGTAGGAGGAGCCAAAAGTCAGTTGGCGCTGGTACCAAGCCAATGCTGGGCTGTGCCTGTGCAGCCAACTCATGCCTAATACTACAGGCGTGTCCGACAGTTGGGTGACATTGAAGCTGATGACCTCCCGGTGATTCCCAATTTGCATCACCATCGGCGGCGTCTGCTGCACCACCTGCCCCCCTAGCAGTTCCCTGCCATCCACCGTGACAACCTTCAGGGGCAGCGTGGCTGGCAGTAACGCTACGTTGTGTTGTTGAATGAACTCCAGTCCTATAAAGTCTGCATTACTGCCAGAGTCAATTGTAATAGGCACTTCTAAGGTGAGTCCATTGGGCAGCTGGAGCGATGCGGTGAGCTGCACCACTGGTTTGGGCGGGAGGGGGTCTGTGGGCTGCAAAATCTCTGGGGACTTCCTCACTGACTCGTCTGGCTGGGCCCCAGTGCCTCCGTTTCCAGCCAGACTCCGTCGTTTCCCTGCTGTGGTTCTCTCTGCTGAGTTGTTTCCAGTACTGTCACTGAAGCTGCAGTGTGCTTGTGGAGCCTCTGGGGACACTCTTTCGCCATGTGCTGTCCACTATCACATATATAGCACTTCCTGTTCCCTCTAGGCAGCTTCGGTTTTACTGCTCCCGGTGTTAAGGCTCTGGTAGCTGAGTGAGCCCTAGCACCGCCAATCTCCATCTGCTCTTCTCCCCCTCCCTGTGGAGGCGTGGACTGCGCACGCGCTGCATCTCTGGGCAAGAGGGGGGGCACTCTCGCTGGTGTGCGTCCCCAACGCCCTTCTTCTTTGCTCCATGGGCGTTCTTCCTGCCTCACCCCAATCGATAGCGCTCTTTCAACCACTTGCTGAGTGGTTGTGGGTCTCTCTCCCCGTGCCATCTCATCCTTGATCTGTGGGCTCAATCCCTCCAAAAAAAGGTCTCTAACTGGCGGAGAATCCTTATCCCAATTCAGCGCGTTGACCAATGCAAAAAACCGGGAATGATACTGCCTTACGCTGGCTTTCCCTTGTCTTAGCCCAAATATGTCTTTCCGGGCAATGTCAATGTCTATGTTTGATAAGAAACAGGAGTCCATTGCCTTAATGAATGCATTTGCGCTTTGGAGCGCTGGATCCTTATCCCTCCACAGATTGCGCAGCCATGCTTTCGCGTCCCCATGCAAATGGGACAAGATAAACCCCACTTTCTCTTGCTCATCTCTAAAGTCTCTATCCAACAGCTGCAGCGCAAACAGCACGTCTGCTCGGAAATTGGGGTACTGCTGCAAATTCCCATCAAAATGAGATACAATGCTGCCTCCTCTCTTCCCCAACCCAATCCCCTTGGATCTGGGTCCCGGTAGCCCCTGCTTCACAAGCCCTTCCAACCTGGCTTGAAGATCTCTGCAGGCAGCCGCCGCTTCTTCTTCTCTCTTCCTGGATGCGATTATTTCAGCGCTGAGCTGTGTCACCGCTTCTTGCAGGGAAGCTATTTTCTGTTCTGTAGTCATCTCGCCTGACTTTTGTGAGCTCGCAAGGCACCAGTCTTCTGCCCTCCCTGCCTCGCTCCCGTAGCGATGCTTGAGGCGAAGAAAACCGATGAAAATGTGAGACGAGGCTTACTGTCAGAGACTGCCTCCAGGTCCCAGCTCACAGAAGACCAACGCTAGCCAGCAGAACTGTACAAAAGTCTTTATTGAAGTTTAGTTCCCATTTTCGAGCCCTAGCGTGCGTCTCTACGCCTAGACCCTAGACCAGCGAAGCCTTGTCTGAGTCTCCGCCCCCTGTACACCAGTTTAAGACTCTAGCCTTACTCCACCTTCTTCGTTTCTCCTTCCGCCTCTGGGTCCTACTACCCCCCGGGGTGCCTTCCTTCCTGGACGCCTCGGATGCGGACCCCTCGGACTCCTCCCCCTCTCTTCGGCGGGCTTTGGGACCCGGCTCCCTCTCCGGGCTGCTCATTGCGCCACCCCCTTGTACATTTGAACCTGGCGCGCGCGCGCGCTGCCCCTGACCTTCCTTTTGACCGTTTCCTCGCTCTCTGATGCAGGCGTGGCTAACCCTGACTCATGTCCTTCCGCTGACGGAAAGCTGCCTGCTGCCGATGCCTGGGGCTCCTCCCCCCTACTGCTCTCCGGTGGGGAAGCTGGTCCCGATTTCCAGCTGCTGCTCTCTGAGTCCCCTCTGGCCCCTCCTTCCTGAGGTGTTCCCTCTGGCAACCCCCTAGCTCTGACCACGGGAGCCCCTTTCTGTGAATCCTCTGATTCGCTGGAGAGACTTAGAGACCTCGGACAGCTATCATCGCTGACCTCTCCCTCGGATTCCTCTCCCTCGGTCTCTAATTCCTCCCTTTCCTGTCCCTCTGCTCCTGAACCCCTGACAGCTTATTTCAAGTTGTGTTCTTTGGTGTGAATGGAACATTAACCCAGAAATCGCAAAAGGTATGTAATGAGACCAAAATAGCAAAACACCATCTTTTCGCTTCCATATGCGTAGAAAGAAGACGAATAAGGTTTGATTTGGCTTATTTCAATTCGCATGGCGTTTTTTGGGTGTGCACCAGAATCGCCCCAAACAAAGCAAAAAGGAGTTTTGGGTTCCATCTACACAAAAAGATCATAAAAATATGTGCTTATTTCAAATTGGTGTTTTTGCTGTGTTTTTGCACATTCACCAAGAAATCGCAGAGTGAAACGTTTGTTATCAGCCCAATTCATGCATAGCTGTTTTGGTTCTATCGCAATAGAAAGTGGACAAATCAGCTTTGATTTTTCTTTCTTTGTTCATTCACCCACAAATAGAAAAGCAAAGTGTAATAAGTCTAAACACGGCAAAACAGGTTATTTTGGATTCCAACTACATAGAAAGAAGAATCTTGGATGTCGCTTATTTCAAGTTGTGTTCTTTGGTGTTAATGCAACATTAACCCATAAATCGCAAAAGGTATGTAATGAGACCAAAATAACAAAACACCGTTGTCAGGGGCTCAGGAGCAGAGGCACAGGAAAAGGAGGAAATAGAGAGCGAGGGGGAGGAATCCGAAGGAAATGTTAGCGATGACAGCGGTCCGAGGTCTCTGAGTCTTTCCAGCGAATTGGAAGAATCACAGAAAGGGGCTCCCATGGTCAGAGCAAGGGGGGTGCCTAGGGGGACACCCCAGGAAGAAGGGGCCAGAGGGGACTCAGAGAGCAGCAGTTGGAAATCAGGACCAGCTTCCCCACCAGAGCGCAGTAGGGGGGAGGAGTCCCAGGTATCGGGATCAGGAGGCTCACCGCCAGCGGGAGGAGAGGAGTCAGGATTGGCCACGCCTCCATCGGAGAGCGAGGAAACGGTCAATAGGAAGGTTGAAGGCTGGGCGCGCGCGCCAAGTTCAAATGTACAGGAGGGCGGCGCAGTTGGCAGCCCGGATAGGGAGCCAGGTCCCAAAGCCCGCCGAAAAGAGGGGGAGGAGTCAGGGGGGTCAGCGTCAGCGTCAGAAGAGTCCAGAAAGGAGGAGACCCCGGGGGGCAGAAGGACCCAGAGGAGAAAGGAGAGACGGAAGAGGTGGAGTAAGGTTAGAGTCTTAAGCTGGTGTACAGGGGGTGGAGACTCAGATGGAGCTTGGTCCTGATTTCCAACTGCTGCTCTCTGAGTCCCCTCTGGCCCCTTCTTCCTGGGGTGTCCCCCTAGGCACCCCCCTTGCTCTGACCATGGGAGCCCCTTTCTGTGAATCTTCCGATTCGCTGGAAAGACTCAGAGACCTCGGGCCGCTGTCATCGCTAACATTTCCTTCGGATTCCTCCCCCTCACTCTCTATTTCCTCCCTTTCCTGTGCCTCTGCTCCTGAGCCCCTGACAGTTGCCCATTCATTTTTTGCATTAGTCTTTCTCAGGGATATCGCTTCCCTGGGGAAAGCCACCATGATGTCTTCTGCTCCAACAAGTTTTTATATTTTCCCCATAAATTGCTTTTTTTACCAAATGTTTCAATAACCATTTATGCATTTTGGTCTTCTCATACCTTAGATGTGCATCTATCTGCTATCATGACCCTCATAGTCTAGAATATCTGTATTTTTAAAAAGTTATCCATTCCTATAGCCAGTAGGGACATGACACCTCATAATATAATTTCAAATTCGGTAGAGAGAAGCCACCTCTTTCTTTACTATCTGTTAATAGTTTGTATTTAATCTTTGGTTTCTTCCCCTGCCAGATGAATTTAGATACATCTTTTTGCCATTGTTTGAAGCTCCACTGACCACAGGTATTGTTTGAAATAAAAATAACATTCTTGGCAATACTGTTGTCAGGGCTGCCCCAGGTCCCAGCTCACAAGAGACCAACGCCAAGTCCAGTTTATATACAAAGATGTTTATTGCAGTGTATTGTACGCTCCACAGCCGAGGCGCGCAGCCCCACGTCTGTTATGCTTGGACCGCTGAAGTCCCCTCTGAGTCAGTCCCTCCTCTGCACCAGTTTAAGAGGCTTGTGCTGCTCCACCTTCCTTTCTTTCCTTTTCCGCAGGGTCTTCCTGCCCCCTGGGGTTTCGCCCCTCCTGGATTCCCCTGACGCGGAATCCCCAGACAGCTCTTCCCCCCTCCTGCGTGCTTTGGGACCTGGCTCCTCCTCCGGGCTCCCTGTTCTTCCGCGCGCCTCCACATTTGAACTTGGCGCGCGTTCGCAACCTCTAACCTTCCTCTTGACAGTTACACTACTCCCTGCACTACTCCCCTCCCTTTCCGGGACGATGTCTTGCTCCGATCTCCCCTCCCTCTCTGCTTTCGGACCTGCTTCCCCTGTCACTCTGGAATCTCCACCCCCTTCACTGCGCTCTGGCGGCAGAAGCCGGTCCCGACTCCCAGCTCCCACTTTGGGTTCCCCCGCTGGTCCCCTGCTCCTGACGAGTCCCCCCTGTGACTCCCCTTGGCCTGACCACAGGCGCCCCCTTCTGGGAATCCTCCGATTCACTTGAAAGACTCATGGAATCCCTCAAGTCATTGTCATCCTCTTCCTCGCTGTCCTGGGATTCTTCCCCCTCGCTCTCCGTCTCCTCCCTCACCTGTGCCTCTGTCCCTGAACCCCTGACAACTGTACATTCATTTTCATAACTGAAATTCTTCCCCAAAATTCATCCTTCCCCAGACATCCGTAATTTCTTTATCTCTTTCCACGTTGTTACATACCTATCCTTAAAAATATTTATATTCTTGACTGTTAGCCATGCCTTCCCCTTTCCCCTCAATTATCAATTGTGTTGCTACTTGTAGCTCATTTTTATTTTGTTCTGTCATATTTACAGCAGTACCCTAACTTCCGAGCAGACGTGCTGTTTGCGCTGGAATTGCTGGATAAAGACTTTAGAGATGAGCAAGAGAAGGTGGGGTTTATCTTATCTCATTTGCATGGAGAAGCTAAAGCGTGGCTGCGCAATCTGTGGAGAGATAAGGATCCGGCGTTCCGAAGTGCGGATGCCTTCATTAAAGCGATGGATTCGTGTTTTTTATCAAATATAGACATTGATATCGCCAGAAAAGAGATACATGGGCTGAAACAAGGGAGAGCCACTGTAAGGCAGTATCATTCCCGCTTTTTTGCATTGGTCAATGCGCTGGGATGGGAGAAAGATTCAGCTGCAGTCAGAGACCTTTTCTGGGAAGGGTTGAATGGAGCTGTGAAAGACGAAATTGCAAGGGGGGAGAGACCCCAGAGCACTCAGGAAGTTATTCAGAGGGCGCTGACAATTGGGGTGCGCCTGGAAGAACGTCCATGGAGGAAAGAAGAAGGGCGTTGGGGAAGCACGCCAGCGAGAGCACCTCCCCTCTTTCCCAAGGATGCAGCGCGTGCGCAATCCACGCCTCCGCTGGGAGGGGGAGAGGAACCGATGGAGATTGGAGGCGCCAGGGCTCAGTCAGCAACCAGAGCCCTAACACCGGGAGCAGTCAAAGCGAAGCCTCCTAGAGGGAACAGGAAGTGCTACATCTGCGACAGTGCTCAGCACATGGCGAAAGAGTGTCCCCAGAGGGTCCACAAGCACACTGCAGCCTCCGCAACAGTAACAGAAGCAACTCAGCAGAGAGAACCACAGCAGGGAAACGACGGAGTCTGGCTGGAGGCAGAGGCACTGGGACCCAGCCAGACGAGTCAGTGAAGCAGTCCCCAGAAATTTTGCAGCCCACAGACCGTCTCCCGCCCAAACCAGTGGTGCAGCTCACCGCATCGCTCCAGCTACCCAATGGACTCACACTGGAAGTGCCAATTACCATTGACTCTGGTAGTAACGCAGACTTTATAGGACTGGATTTCACTAAGCAACACAGCATAGCGCTACTGCCAGCCACGCTGCCCCTGAAGGTTGTCACGGTGGATGGCAGGGAATTGCTGGGGGGGCAGGTGGTGAAGCAAACGCCCCCGATGGTGATGCAAATTGGAAATCACCGGGAAGTCATCAGCTTCAATGTCACCCAACTGTCGGACACGCCTGTAGTATTGGGCATGAGTTGGCTGCACAGGCACAGCCCAGCATTGGCTTGGTACCAGCGCCAACTGACTTTCGGCTCCTCCTACTGTGCAGAACACTGCATTCTGCCTAGCCCGGAAGGGGAAGAGGATGACCCACTGCTACAATTAGGCACGCTGCAAGCAGTGCCCCACAAGTACGCAGCGTTTTTGGAGGTTTTCTGCGAGAAGGAAGCGGACAAGCTACCTCCCCACAGGTCCTATGACTGCAAGATTGACCTCCTGCCGGGGGCGACGCTGCCGACCGGGAAACTGTATTCCATGTCTGAAGACGAACTGCAGGAACTCAGGGAGTTCATAGATCACAACTTGAAGCGCGGTTTCATCCGGGAGTCCAAGGCAGTGGGGGGCAGTCCCGTATTCTTTGTGAAGAAAAAAGAGACGCCCCAAAAAAGGCTTGTGGTAGACTATCGAATTTTGAACTCGAAAACCAAGCCCACGGCCTTCCCCATGCCCAAAATCGACGACCTGCTCGCGACGGTGAGAAAAGGACGCGTTTTCACCAAGTTGGATCTGCGAGGGGCGTACAACCTTATTCGTATACGGGAGGGCGACGAGTGGAAGACGGCCATGTTCACACCCCTGGGCACCTATGAATACAGAGTTATGCCGTTTGGATTACAAAATGGCTCCCACTGTTTTCAAGCCTTCATGCATCACGTGTTAGCGGGACTCCTCTACAAGAAGTGCGTCTGCTTCCTGGACGACATCCTGATATTTTCAGAATCGCAGGAGGTTCACGAGAGAGACGTCAAGGAAGTTCTGCAGAGACTACAGCAGCACAGACTGTACGCCAAGCTGGAGAAGTGCCAGTTCGACATGACGGAGGTGGATTTCCTGGGCTACAAATTATCGGACAAGGGGCTCGCCATGGACAGCGCCAAGGTTCGCTCAGTGTTGGACTGGAAGAGCCCACGCAATCGGAAGGAGGTCCAGCGGTTTGTCGGCTTTGCAAACTTTTATCGCAAGTTCATCAAGGGGTTCGCTATGCAGACGGCGGCCATTACCGACACGCTCAGCTCCAAGAAGAAGAAGTTCATCTGGACGGAGCAGGCGGAGCAGTCCTTTCAGAAACTCAAGTGTCTCTTCTCGTCCGAAGAGCAGCTACTGCATGTGAATCCCAGCAGACCGATGAGGGTTGAAACGGACGCCTCAGACAGGGCCGTGGGAGCAGTCCTGTTGCAGCAAGACCCGCATGGGGACTGGAGGCCGTGCGCCTTCTACTCCAGGAAGCTCAGCAAGTCGGAGCAGAACTACACCATCTGGGACAGGGAGTTGCTAGCCATTCATGCAGCATTCAAGGCGTGGCGGCACTTCCTTATCGGAGCCAAACACACAGTGCAGGTACGCACAGACCATAAGAACCTGGAGTACTGGTGCACGGCACGGTTCCTGAACCAGAGGCACATACGCTGGGTGGAGTTCTTTGCGGATTTTGACTTCAGGATAGAGTACATCCCAGGCGACAACAACGTCATGGCGGATGCACTGTCCAGGAAGCCGCAATACCTCGAGGAGGCGGCACCAGCGGCAGCCAAGCACATTTTCGCACCGAAAGCGTGGGCGTGCGCTTCGGCAACCGTGGACCTGGATGCGGTACGTCGCGCGCTGCAGGAGGACTCCTTCGCACAAGCCAAGATGGAGGAGGTGCACAGGGGCACGGCGAAGGATGATGAGTTCCAGATACGCGACGGATTGCTCATCCGCAAAGGGGCCCTCTACGTACCGGGAGACGACCTCCGCGCGAAGGTACTACAACAGTTGCACGACGCACCCACCGCCGGGCACTTTGGCAAAGAGAAGACGGTAGAATTAGTAGCCAGAGACTTTTGGTGGCCCAAGATGCGGGGGGAAGTCGCAGACTACGTCTCGAGGTGCGACACCTGCCAAAGGGCCAAACCAGTGCACAAACCGCCGGCGGGACTGCTGGAACCGCTGCAGACACCGCTCGAACCGTGGGAGAGGGTGGCCCTGGACTTTGTCACGGATCTACCCAGCTCGAGGGGCAAGACAGCAGTGCTAGTGGTGGTGGATATGTTCACCAAAATGCCCCACTTCATTCCGTGCGCGAAGGTGGCCACGGCGGAACAGACCGCCAAACTGTTCATAGACCACGTGTTCAAGGTTCACGGTCTACCACGGTCTATCCTGTCCGACCGGGGGCGGCAGTTTATCTTGAACTTCTGGCAGAAGTTGATGGGCATCCTGAACGTCAAGATCAACCTAGCGTCGGTGAGACACCCGCAGACCAACGGACAAGCGGAGCAGGTCAACGCCATCATGCAGCAGTACCTGAGATGCTACGCGAATCAGCAGCCTGCAACATGGGTGGACTACCTGCCGCTCGCTGAGTTCGCCTACAACAACACGAAGCACGTGTCCACGGGGGTGACACCGTTCTTCGCCAACAATGGGAGGCATCCCAGAACCTTCCCGGGATTAGAGAGAGTGGGGGAGGGGGAGCCACAGGCAGCGGACGCCTTCGCGTCAGAGTTGCAGGAGGTCCACGAACAGCTTCGAAGGCAGTTAGAACTAGCAAAGCACGCATACAAACTGCAGGCTGACAGACACAGAAGGGTTGGGGAGGACATACAGGTGTGAGACTGGGTTTGGTTAGCAGCCCAGGCAGTGCCGGCCAGATCGTTAGCGAAGAAGAAGCTCGGACATAAGCAGCTAGGGCCTTACCAAGTCGAGGCATAGGTCAATCCAGTGGCATTCCGGTTGACAGTTCTGGAGGGGTCCAGAATGCACCCGGTCTTCCATAGATCAGTGCTCACGCCCTACAAGGCACCTCACAGATTTCAGGAGCCAGGGACGGCACCAGACCCGCTCAGAGAGCCTCCCACAAGGGGGAGGTCGCCAAGGGGGGAGCCCACCAACGAGGTCACAGAGATTTTAGACTCGAGATGGGGGGAAGAGGGGGTTGAGTATCTTCTCGCCAGAGAAGGTACCCCGGCCAGCGCCAACAGTTGGGTGCCGGACTATGCTTTGGAGGAACCTCTGCTTAAAGACGAGTTTCATGCCCTTTTCCCACACAGGCCCATGCCAGCCGAGTATTTCGACGACTGGCTTTTCACACCCACACTTTCAGCCAGCACGTTCCAGGGGTTCGCCTCGGACGAGGAACCGGCACTAGACACACGTTCCCCGGAGGGATCACGCCTCAGACCGCTCTTATTGGTGGGACGATCGACCAGAGGAGCAGTGGCGCAGGAAGTGGCTGGGGGGTCCTGGGCAGGCAACGTCCCCAGAGGAGACCGGGGGAGAGACGGACATGGACGTGTTGGGGGAGGACCTTGGGTTCGAGCACGGAGGCAAAGAGATGGAAGCAGAGGAGATCGACGTCGGCGAGAGCACGGAGGACGAGCCGGACTTATCCGGCTGGATGCACGCCACGGGGGACGAACTGTATCCGGCACTCACCCCCACAAGGACGGAGCACCCAGTACCCACACCTGAAGGAGGGGAGGGGGGAAGGGGGGGCTTCGAGGGGGGGATGGATGTCAGGGGCTCAGGAGCAGAGGCACAGGAAAGGGAGGAAATAGAGAGCGAGGGGGAGGAATCCGAAGGAAATGTTAGCGATGACAGCGGCCCGAGGTCTCTGAGTCTTTCCAGCGAATCAGAAGATTCACAGAAAGGGGCTCCCATGGTCAGAGCAAGGGGGGTGCCTAGGGGGACACCCCAGGAAGAAGGGGCCAGAGGGGACTCAGAGAGCAGCAGTTGGAAATCAGGACCAGCTTCCCCACCAGAGCGCAGTAGGGGGGAGGAGTCCCAGGTATCGGGATCAGGCGGCTCACCGCCAGCGGGAGGAGATGAGTCAGGATTGGCCACGCCTCCATCGGAGAGCGAGGAAACGGTCAAGAGGAAGGTTGGAGGCTGGGCGCGCGCGCCAAGTTCAAATGTACAGGAGGGCGGCGCAGTTGGTAGCCCGGATAGGGAGCCAGGTCCTAAAGCCCGCAGAAAGGAGGGAGGAGACTCAGGGGGGTCAGCGTCAGCGTCAGAAGAGTCCAGAAAGGAGGAGACCCCGGGGGGCAGAAGGACCCAGAGGAGAAAGGAGAGACGGAAGAGGTGGAGTAAGGTTAGAGTCTTAAACTGGTGTACGGGGGGTGGAGACTCAGACGGAGCTTCGCCGGTCTAGCTTCTAGCTGCGGCTTGAAAATGGAAACTGTACTTCAATAAAGACTTTTGTACATTACTACCGGCTAGCGTTGGTCCTCTGTGAGCTGGGACCTGGAGGCAGCTCTGACAATACCTATCCTTAAAAATATTTATATTCTTGACTGTTAGCCATGCCTTCCCCTTTCCCCTCAATTATCAATTGTGTTGCTACTTGTAGCTCATTTTTATTTTGTTCTGTCATATTTTTCACCAGTAGGTTTGTTTTATTTTTATTTAACTTGAATCCTGCCACCTGTCCGACCTCAGATATTGTGTATATTTGGTATACTCGCCAACAGGTTTCCTACAAGGTCATCTGCATATGATCTCCTTTTATTTGCTGTGCACCCATCTGTTATACCTTTTATTTCTTCATCAGATCTTTTGTTCCTTGCCAGGGTCTCTAATACAAATATACAATAAACAATAAAATAAACAGTAACTAAAATAAACAATAACAGTGACAGGGGTCAACCCTATCTTGTCCCTTTTGTAATTTTACATTATTCTGTGCCTCATTACATCAATACATCAAGCCCAAATAGGCTCACCACCCAAGCGGGGTGGGGGCGGGAAGTCAATCCTGGCTTTCAGAATGTAGTGATAAGACCATGGCACTTCCACAAGTGAGGACATGATCCTCACCAAAAATCATACTATACCCACACCAAAAATCAAATCCAGCATGTGGTGAGAGCCCTAATATTGCCATGGAAGACACCAGGTCCAGAGCCTGTGAGGAGGGGGTGGCATCAGCATGGACATTGAAGTCCCCCAAAACCTCCAAGACCCAGCCTGCCACCACATCCAACAGGCCTGACAGGGTGGCTACTGGTGGTTGGTACACCAGCCAGACAGCCAAGCTCTCCTTTGTGCCCCACACTAGGCCAGCACATTTAATGCTGGAGATTGATGGTGATGGCAGAGCCCTGAAAGAGCAATCCTTCTGGATTAACAACGCTAACCCTCCCCCCCGACCCACAGTCCCCGATTGGTGGAGGATGGAGAAACCTGGTGGTGACATCTCATAAAAGGTGAATACTTCGCCTTCGTGCACCCAGGTCTCTGTCACACAAGCCAGGTCAACCCCCAGCGAGATAAGTCTCGCAAGGTGGCAGTTTTATTGCCTATGGACCTGGCATTGCACAGCACCAATGACGGAGGTGGATAATCCCTGCTCATGTCCCTTGGGATGGGGCGTAGCTTGGAAGGGGTTCGAGCATCACCGCATCTCAAAATCCTTCATAGATAATATTTACCCCCACTGCCGTACCTCCCTTGCCCTTTGACGGTGGCAATCCCAGACCCCACGCTAGCCTCCCCTGTAGAGGAATGATAACATAACATCCCTGGGCCAAGTCTCCCAAATTGAAAAGGTATGATATTGAGATGAAAAATCAGCAGGACAAACATCCCCAATAGGTAAAACCCATCCAGCCACACCCCAGGTAGCGAGGGGAGCCCCACACTGGTCCACTAACTGTCAATCCCTCTCTCCCTCATAAGGTAGCCAGGCTATTAACTCTTTCTGTGCCTTTGGGAGTATTAAAGAGGCATGTGCTGTAAAATGGAGGTCACTAGCCAGCAGAGAGCCGCTTCATGTTCAGAGACTCCGTCCGTCCTATCTCACCCTTTGGGTGAGTCATTCTTGTAAGTTTTAGGAGTATTAGGCAAAGGCCCAAGTATAGCCTGGGTGCTTGGTTTCAGCAATCTATCTGCGACATGAAGTTCTTTAGAAGTTGTTGCCATGAGAGTGTCAGAGTTGCCAGGTTCATCTTCTCCATCGCTATCGCTTGGGGAAAGATCAGGGAATTGCATAGTCGTCTTTCCTCGAGATGAAGGGCTATTGGGCATATAGTGTTCCGAGCTATAATGTCCTTATGTTTTGAATTGAGATTTTATGCTCAATTGAGATTTTATGCTCTTTATGCTCAATAATCTCCTCTTCAGTTCTTCTAATTCTTCTAATTCCAAAGTCACGGGTTTCTCTTCCTCCTTCGTGCAGGTATTGTTTCTTATTGGCGTTTGCTTTGGTTCTCTGCCGGGGACTGGCTGCCTCACTGTCTCATCCTTGAAAACCCTTATCAGGTAAAGAAGGTGAGACCGCCATAAAATGTTTTTCATCTCCATAAGTCGAGATGGAAGAGCTGGCATTCTAAAAGTCATAAATAGGTGTGTGATGTTTCTTATGCTGGGCAGGAAATGGAAATTTTTCAGATCTACTTTTTGGTAATGGCAGGTCACAAGCTGAGATAAGGACGTCATAATTAACCTGCGATTCATCCACTTGTACTCATTTTGATGAATCTCAAGCATTATCTGGTTCACTTGGAGGACCTGGCAAGGCTTTATTTCATCCATGACTTGTACTGATAGTTCGCTGGCATAGTTGTGTCTAATCCTCCTTTTAGCCCTTTGGGCATTTATAGAGGGAGGGCAATTATCCAAGTATTCCTCTATATTAGTTATTTTGGTGAAAATTTCATTCAGTCTTTGAAGAACTAATTAGACCATAGTTTCTGCTGACATCATATAAATCTCTTGGTAAGGGTATATATCTGGAATCTGCTGGAAACAAGTTCCTCTATTTGTCTTGTTCTAAAGACATGGGTGGGTCAGCATTTGGGATGGGGGGGATCCCTCCTACTCCTGTTTTCTGGGTGAAATCATCTCCTTCCCTCCTTGAAAGGGGGGAGGGGTCGGATCATCTCCTTCCTTCTTAGAGTGGGGGAGGGTTCCCCCAGCAACATTACTCACAATTTGCTCTGTTTCCGAGCTAGGAATGAAGGTGTTGGCTTTCTGCCACTTCTCTGCGTTGGAGGAATTGTGAGTCCCAATTACCGTATTTTTTGCTCTATAAGACTCACTTTTTCCCTCCTAAAAAGTAAGGGGAAATGTGTGTGCGTCTTATGGAGCGAATGCAGGCTGCGCAGCTATCCCAGAAGCCAGAACAGCAAGAGGGATTGCTTCTTTCACGCACAGCGATCCCTCCTGCTGTTCTGGCTTCTGAGATTCAGAATATTTTTTTTCTTGTTTTCCTCCTCCAAAAACTTGTGGTCTGGTGCGTCTTACAGAGTGAAAAATATGATATGCTGTTTTGGCTCTTAATGCCTCATTTTTTCCTTCTAGCAGGCATAATTAGCAGCGGGGTGAGCTCCCGTTGCTCGGTCCCTGCTCCTGCCAACCTAGCAGTTTGAAAGCATGTCAAAGTGCAAGTAAGATAAATAGGTACTGCTCCAGCGGGAAGGTAAATGGTGTTTCAGTGCGCTGCTCTAGTTTGCCAAATGTGGCTTAGTCATGCTGGCCACATGACCCGGAAGCTGTACGCCGGCTCCCTCGGCCAATAAAGCGAGAGGAGTGCGCAATCTCACAGTCGGCCATGACTGGACCTTTTATCAGATCAAGGCCAGGTCTTATGTTCAATGGATGAAAGCTGTGTGTTAGTTGCAAAGACTGCAGTCTACCTTCTTTAGTATTCCTTCTTACGCTAAATCGAATTGAGCCATAAAACAGTAGATAATAAAACATTAAAACAATAAACCATTAGGCTAAAAGCAAAGAAAACAAAATGACAACTAAAAATATAAACATAGGGTCAGAAGATGGCTAAAACCTAATTAAAAGCTTAATTGAAGGCAGGAGGTTCTGGCTAGGCTGCTACCTCCGTCGCCATTTTGGCTCACAAATGTTTGTTTGCTGCTGCTGCTGTTTTTATTGTTGATGTTGCTGCTGTGCACGTGTCCTAGGGGTCCTAGGAGGCCATTTTGGATGAAGGCAGAGTGACCGGAAAGAGGCGCCACCAGAGGAGAGGCAAATGAAGACATGCCACCACCGCCATATTGGTTGAGGGCAGTTGGGCCTAGCCTGGCCATTTTGTGGCACTGGTCTCCCTTGTGAGGTGGGCGCCTCATCTCTTGAGGGGTCCCAGGAGACGTTAGGGGTCCCTGTGGAGAAGGAAGGGTGGAGCCCCCCCATCCCCTCAGGGAGGAGTTCCAACAGTGCCTTAGGGGCCTTAGCCTTTCTCTGGTTTGTTGTTGCTGCTGCTGCTGCTGCTGCTGTTATCATTATCCTCAGTATTATCCTTATTCTCCTCCTCCTTCTCTTCCTTGCAGCATTTCCCTGAGCGCTAAGCTCCTTCAGGAGCTGCCCAGGTAGACTGCCACTGGCACGGGAGGCTCCACCCGAGAGAAGAAGCGCCTAGGAGGCCAGGGTAGCCCCACAAGGTGGGCTTCTGTCCCCCTGGGCGTCTTTTGGGGTACAGGGGCCTCCGCCCTGCCAACCTTTGGCCCCCCTCACCCTGCCGGCTTGCAGATAAGGTGGGGGGCGAAGGCCTGCTGGGTGCTGCTGTGAGGACGGCGCGCCTGAGGGGTGCCCTGCTGGGCTGGGGTGAGGGAGGGGGGGGCTGTGAATCCCATCCCTCTCTCTATGCTTTTTATTTCTCTCTCTTCCCTCTTTCATTTCCCAAAGAAGTCCTGGGAATTATAGCTCTGAGCTTCCTTTCAGTGGGTTGGACTAGATGCCTCTTGATGCCCCTTCCATGTCTCCCATGCTCCCTATCTCTCTCACTGTTACTCTCCTTTTAATGGCACTTCCCCCTTTTTTTCCCCTAGCTGGGCCTCCATTTCTTAGCTGGGCCGCCTCCAGGAAGCCAAGTGCTGGCGCCTGCAACTTTGCCTGCGACTGCTGGGATTGCTCTGACAAGATCCATTGACACTAGTTTTGGCGTCACCAAAGGAATCAGGGAGATGTGCTTCAATTCCCCTCGCAGATAGTATTTAACCCATCACGGCATCTCTCAAAGCACCCTGGGAACTGTAGTTTCCTATGGGGGGAGAGAATATTCTGCACAACCTTTCCCAAGGGAACTCTGGGAGTTATAACTCTGAGAGGGTCTCTGTGGGAAACAGAACAAACTACAGTTCCCACGATGTTCCCCAAAGCACCATGGGAACTATTGCTTGCTCTGGGTGTTGAGGGTTGCGAATCCCTTGACAGATCTAGTTCCCAAGCCCATTTCTTTTCCTAGGGAACTCTGGGAACTGTAGCTCATGGGAGGAACATCACTTGGTGTCCTGAATTCTGGGAACTGTAGCTTGCTCAGGGCGCCTGATTCCTTCTCCTTCTAGGCTACCGGAATGGGCTGGAACCGCCAAGTGTCACCTTGGCCTGCGACTTTGAAGGCACCGCCTGCAGCTGGGAGGACGTCAGCATGTCTGGGTACTGGTGGTGCCCAGGGTGGGGCAGAGGCTGGGTGTGCGGCTCCGACTCCCCCTTCAACCACATTCTGGGCACCGACCAGGGTAAACTTGCTTCATTTGAAAGGCAGAGAAGCATTGCTTAGCAGTTAGAGCACCCCTTTGACCTGGCACCCCCCAACCAGGCTGGTACATGAGCACCTCGGAGCAGCGAACCAAGCCGCCTGACTCCGCTCCCTGACCATGAGTGACGCAGCCACAGCCTGTGAACTCCGCACCTGGTACAGTATGGCTGAGAAAGGTAAGCTTGGGGCACTGGTCGGAAAACCAACAGGAGCAGAGCCATGTACTTGGCCTTTTTCCCTGTGTGGAGGAAATGCCACCAGGCACAGTTGTCGTAATTCCGTACATTTCTAAGCTGCAGGACATATCGTGGTGCTATCATATAATTATTATTTATTGATTTCCAGACCACTGACCCGCCTGGTAGGGCCAGCATAATGAAATACCATTCTTATCATGAAATTTACTGATGCCCTGCTTCCCGTCCCCCGTTGGGATTCCTGGCAGCTGACTGATAAAAATGAGAGCAGTTGAGATGAGATGTCATTCTGCAATTCTCGCAGGGGTCAGGCTAGATGACCCCCGGGTCCCATCTCCTCTGTTTATATAACTATGGTTCCCACCTGCAGGGGCCAGGCAAGATGACGCCTGGTTCCTCACCCCTCCGCCCTTCCTGTGCAGGACTCAACGGAAGCTTCCCTGTGGAGCTGAGCCACGGCAACCACATTGTCCCCTGTGGTGAAGCCCTGCCTCATCCTCAGGCACCTGGCGCCCCCTGCTGGCCTACACCGGAAGAGTCCACAGTGCTTTCCAGTTAGGTCTTGGGCTCCTCGCCCTCCCCGGCCGGCTCCTTATCTGGAGCATGTCAAGAGCGCAGGTGACCTTCTCCTCGGTGGCGAGTGTGGCACTGGACAACGTGTAGTTCATGAACTGTGGCCCCCAAAGTAAAGCTTTATTTTCCGCCTCCCCAAAACCTGGCCAACCAGATAGATTGCTTGGAGGCAACTCATTAACCGTCCCAACATTTCCAAGTCCCTGGAGCTGCACCCCAGGCAAGCCGTGCCTGCCAAGCAGCTGCGTGGCCCCTGCCTGCACCGAGGACTGTGGCGACAGTGGAGATGAACGGGGTTGCGGTGACCGGTCAAGGGGGCATTCGAGGCCAGGGGAACATTGGCACCACCGGAAGGGAGGGGGTTACCAGGAAACCTCCCAACCAGGCCAAAGCATTTGAGGAGGGTGCAAAGTATGCTGGCTGAAATGGGGCTTACCCTGGGGAAAATCCTGAGCGGAAGTTGCAAGTTGGTGGCCACCACTGCCTCTTGTGGCAGGGAGTTCCATAATGTGCGCTTTGCAAAGAAGTACTTCCTTTCTTTGATGTGTCCTGAATCTTCCAGCGTCCAGCTCCATGAGTTCTACCATTATGAGAGGGAGAAAAACTTTCCTCCATCCACATTCTCCAGGCCATGTCTCATTGGCCTGGAGAAATCACATCTTTGCACAATTTAATGCACAAACAGTCAAAGAACAAATAGGAAATAGGAACAAATAGGAAAACTCCCCTGCGTTTGCTAAATAACCACATCCCTCATTTGTGTTGCTGGGATAAATTTATTTAACACTCTGACGAGCTCACCTGCCAAAACACAGGAGAATATCAACAATCCAGGACAGAAAATTTTACCCATAGTGTTTTGTTTTTCCAGAATCAGCTAAAACAGAAGGGAGAGGTCACCCGTTAACCTGTAAGGGAGCAAATATTCCTTTGAGAAGTTTCTCCCGAAATGGAAGGCACATGAGACTCTGTAATTCTCTTCTTTGGGAGGTGGGTGTCGTGCAAAGTGGCCTTGGTGAGCTGGATGCGAAGGAGGCACGTCCCAGGCCTTTGAACTGTAACAAGGACAACCTGGGAGGATCTCTCACCTACTGTGCCTGCACCTCCTCACTCTCTCAATCGCTCTGCTCCCAGCCGAGAACAAAGACCAACCTCTCTTGTGGGGTTAATGTTACATATGGTGTTCCCATTATTTAGGGACTGGTGATTCGCTTCATCATTAGGGTCCAGACTGAGGTTCCCAGGGTGGCACGTGGACTCCATGGCACCCTCTTAGCACTCACCAAGGCCCCCTCTTAAAAAAGTTTCCCCAAAATCTGTTAGTTTTTACAGTGCTACAAGACCATTTGTTTTGGCAGTTGAGGGATTATTTATTTATTTATTTATTTATTTATTTATTTATATTGCCCTTTATTTTACATCACTGTAAATTATTAAATAATAAAAAATAGTGTTTGTTATTTAAATCAATCCATATAGCTCATTGGGCAGAGCACAAGACTCTTAATCTCAGGGCCATCCTTTGAGCCCCATGTTCCCAGAGTTCCCTGGCAAGAAGGGAACCCTACCCCTAACAAAATCCTAACCCTAACCCAGGGGTTGGCAAGGCCATGGGCCAGATCACTCCCACAGAAATCGCATCTGTGTGTGTCTGCGGCTCTGGAAATTGCTTCTGCGCATGCCCAGACGCCGAAAATCACTGCGACAGCTCAGTCTGTAGAGCAGGAGACTTTCCATCTCAAAGACCTGGGTTTGAGGGGCAAAAAGATTCTTCCCTTGCAGAGGGTTGGACTACAAAAAGACCTTTGCTTTCCTGCTCTCTCCCAAACTGGGAAACTCCCAATGGAAAGTGCTCTGACCTTTCTCTTTTTCTTCATAGGGGTTTTCACACCGTACAGTATCTGCTCTCTGACCGGGCTTGGTTTAAAAGCCTCCAAGTATTCCTTGGATCGAGCAGTGCTAATATTTGCTCTGCTAATCTTTCCACCAAACTGGCCAGCTTCTGGATTAAACACTGGATGAAATGCAGATTACGTTCTGTATTTAAAACAAATGTCAAATCAATAAAAATTTTTCAGGAGAAATGCTAAAAATATAATTGAGAAGAGACAATTTAAGGAAAATTCACCAGAAAGTATTCCTCTTTGTTGCGGTTAGTGGCTGTGGACATGGCATAACATTACAGCACATGACTCCACCCCCCAAGAATCATGGGAACTGTAGTTTGCCCCTAAACTATAAGTCTCAGCACAACACATGACTGGCTTATCATAGAGACCACTGCATGCAAAAACTTGTGGTGCTAGAAGATCTTGCGCCTTATATTTACCCTGGGATCCCAACCACCCCTGCCCAGGACACCAGAGTCAACTCTACGGCTGCAAATATAACGTTTGAAGTGTTTAAGGTGCATTATACAAATGTGACACTAGATGGCAATTGTGAGGTTATGGCAAATTCAATATATTCTTCAAAACACCTTTTTTTTTTTTAAAGTGTTTTCATTTTTTAGATTCCACCACTCACACAGGTTCAACGGAGTTGCTGTCCATCTGAAGATCATAAGGCCTTTTGTGCCTATATCAATCCCTCAGTTGGTAAAATCAAAGAAGTACAAAATACTTTACAACTCTCTCTCTCTCTCTCTCTCTCTCTCTCTCTCTCTCTCTCTCTCTATATATATATATATATATATATATATATATATATATATAAATGTTGGAAACAAGCCTCCTTCTTCGGGAGAAGCTGGCAACTCTCCCAGGCTCCCGGCTTGGTATCCGGTGACCTCCCTGGCTGCAATCCCCGCAGGATCCAGGCTAGGTCTCAATAGGCGACACTTCCCAGCGTGGGAAATGCACACCCCCTCCCTCCTGCTTCCCTGGCAGGGAAAAGAGATAGTCAGAAACGTCTGTTTACATCCTTTATTTCTGACTTTGCAGCACTACAGGGTCCCCATCAGGGGAAAAGGCAGAGTACAAATAAATGTATAATAATTATAATAATAATTTCAAACTGGGCATTTTTTGTTTTCAATATACAATGCTGGCAAGAGAGAAAGGCCACCCATAACTTAGAGTGCAGAGGTGAAACAAGCATATGATCCCCCAATGAGGGGGTGTCATAGAAATTTAATAAAATTAGTTTAATCAATGTAATAATAACATTGCCTTGACCTGCTTGGCTGAAAAATCTTGCATGGCTTCTGGAAAACCCACTGGAGGCTGTAGTTGAACTGGGGGGGGGGGGGGCACATGCAAACACCTGGCCCATTGTCCCAGGCCTCCTTGCCAATGACATCCTTTCACCCATAATGCTGTGACCTCCAGGTGCTTGGGTCCCCTAGAAACACTGGTGAGGTGAGCTTTCATTTTCTTTTCCCACTGAGGATTGGAAAGAGTTGAAAGATTAGAAATATTTGAAAAAGATGGAGAAGAAGATCCGATACGACCATTAAAGCTAGCTGCCTCTGGTTGCTAACTTTTATTTTGGCAGATTATTATCAAATGGCCCTGGCTTCTTTTTTTAAAGTTTACATAATAATAATAATAATAATAATAATAATAATAATAATAATAATAAATTGTATACCATCCTCTTACCCATAAATCTCAGGGCAGTTCACAGCATCAGATAAACAAAATAAAAAAACACACAAAATACATAATAAAAACAAAGACAACCCAATAATTTATACCCAGCCAAAGCTTGACTTTCTGATATCTGAAGATCAGTCTCCTATTAGAGGGACAGGAGCAGGCTTGGCAAAACTAGAAAGAAGTCTAACGGAAATTCTCTGTGCCTCATCCTTGAATGATTTCGCTCTCTTGCCCATCATAAGGCAACCCCAGTGGGCAGCTCTTCCTCGACTGACCCTTTGTCGGAAGGAGGGGGGTCCTTTGCTTCAGGGTCCTTGCTTGAGGCCGGGGGGCCTCTGTGGCCTTCCCTCCACTTCGACTGGAGACCCAGCTGCCCCCCCCCCGGACAGGGAAAGCCATGACAGCTGGACAGCCTCAAGGTCCGCATCTTGCCTCCAAAGACGCTTTGGCTGCCTCCAAAGACACTTCGGACATTTAAGCCAGTGCAGAAGTTGGCAGCCAGGTTGCTAACCGGGGCAAGACGGATTCAGCATCTGACACAGATCCTACCTTGACAGCACCAGCTGCACCCAATTCCAAGGGCTACTTCTAATGGAGAAAGCCTTCAACAGCTCAGGAGAAGGAAGGAAGGCGTGAGCGAGGGAAGGAATGAGCGCAGGAAGGAAGGAAGGAAGGGGTGAGAGAAAGAGAAGAAGGAAAGAGAGAGGGAGAGAAAGGGAGAATTGGAGGGAGAAAGAGAGGAGAGAGCGAGAGGAAGGGGAAAAGAGAGGAAAAATAGATGGAAGGAAGGAGAGAGAGAGAGAGAGAAGGAAGGAAGAGGAAAGGGAGAAAGGGAAAGAGAGAGAGAAAGAGAGGGTGGAAGGAAGGGGAGAGGGAGATGGAAGGAAGGGAGAGAGATGGAAAGAAGGAAGGAAGAGGAGAGAAAGAAAGAAAGAAAGAAAGAAAGAAGGAAGGAAGGAAGGAAGGAAGGAAGGAAGGAAGGAAGGAAGGAAGGAAAGAGAGAGAAGAGAGATTGAAGGATGGGGATAGAGGAGAGGAAGGAAGGGAGAGAGAGAAAGCGATAGGGAGAGAAAGATTGAAGGGAAGAGAGAGAAAGAAGAGAGAAAGATAAAGAGAGAGAGAAGAAGGAAGGAAAGAAAGAGAGAAGGGAGGAAGGACGAAGCAAGGAAGGAAGGACAGAGAGAGAGAGAGAGAGAGAGAGAGAGAGAGAGACAAGGGAGAGAGAGGGGGGAAGGAAGAGAGAGAAGGGGGAAAGAGAGAGAATGAGAGAGACACAGGCTGTTTTTTGTTGCATATGCGTAGTAAGAAGACGAATAAGTTTTGTTTGGGCTTATCTTGGTTTCGGGTTTTTTTGGGTGTGCACGCATATTCACCCAAACATGACAAAACAAAGAAGGCCAAATAAAGCAAAACAGGTTCACTTTGTTTCAATATGCACACCCATATGCATATAAAGAAGACGTTTATTTAACTTGGGTTCTGATTGTGAACGCATATTCACCCAAAAATCGCAAAATGAAAAGTCCAAACAAAGCAAAAGCCATTGTTTTTTGGTCACCTTGCAAAGAAAATAATGAATAAGCTTTGATTGGGCTTTGACATGGTTTCAGGTTGTCTGGCCTTGCACACAAAAACAGCAAAGCGAAGTGAAAGAATCCCTAAGAAAGGAAAACTCGTTGTTTTTGCTTCCATATGCATAGCTGAAAGAGGAATAAGCTTTCTTTGGGTATCTTTCCCTTGGTTTCAGGTTCTTTCGCTGTGCACCCAAAATTCGCAAACGAAGGGAGAATCCCAAGCAAAGGAAAACTGGTTATGTTTTATTCCATCTGCATAGAAAGAACAAACTTTATTCGGGTGTATTTCACGGTTTCTGGTTCTTTAGGTGTGAATGCATATTCACCCAAAAAACACAAAGCGGTGAAAGAAGCCCAAACGAAACAAAGGAGGGTTTTAAACAGAGTTCTTTTGTTTCATAAAATCCCAAACAAACGAAAACTCATTGATTTTGCTTCTATTTGCATAGAAAAATACGAATAAGCTTTATTTGGATTGGTTTCATGTTTTTTGGCTGTGCATGCATATCCGTCAAAAATCCAAAAGGAAGTGAAATGTCCAGACAAAGCAAAAGCCGTTGTGTCAGAGCTGCCCTAGGTCCCAGCTCACAAAGGACCAACGCCAGTTCGTCGTTATATAAAACAGTCTTTATTAAAGCTCAGTTCCGCTTTCACAGCCGCGGCGCGCAGCTCTACGTCTCAAACTCTAGACCGCCGAAGCTCCGTCTGAATCTCCTCCCCCCAGACACCAGTTTAAGACTCTAGCCTTGCTCCACCTCTTCCTTTGCTCTCTTTTCCTCTGGGCCCGCCTGTCCGCTGGGGTCTCGCCTCTCCTAGACTCTTCTGACGCTGAGTCTCCTGAGTCCTCCCCCTCCCTCCGGCGGGCTTTAGGACCTGGTTCCCAATCCGGGTTTCCTGCTATGCCGCGCGCCTGTATATTCGAACTTGGCGCGCGCGCCCAGCCGGCCACCTTCCTCCTGACCGTTACACTGCTCCTGTCACTGCTTCCCCCTTCGGGGAGGCTAGCTGCACCTGACTCTCCCTTCGTTCCCTCACTCTGCGATGGAGGCGTGGCCACCCCTGACTCATCTTCTCTCCCTGCTGGAGGAGAAGCTGGCCCTGATACATGTGACTCTTCCCCCTCACTACACTCTGGTGGAGGAGCTGGTCCTGCTCTCCCGCTGCTGCTTTGGGAGTCCCCGCTGGCCCCTTGCTTCTGGTGTGTCCCCCCTGGGACCCCCCTTGCCCTGGCCATTGGCGCCCCCCTCTGGGAATCTTCTGATTCGCTGGAGAGACTCATGGAATCTCTCGGGCCACTTTCATACTCCCCTACGCTGCCCTCAGATTCTTCCCCTTCGCTCTCCATTTCCTCTCTCCCCTGTGCCTCTGCTCCTGAGCCCCTGACATCCATCCCCCCTCGAAGCCCCCCTTCCCCCCTCCCCTTCTTCGGGTGCGGGTTCCGGGTGCTCCAGTGCTGTGGGGGTGAGTGCAGGGTACAGTTCTTCCCCCCTGGTGTGCAGCCCGCCAGCTGGATCCGGCCAGTCCGTAATGGGTTCGTCGACGTCAATCTCCTCTGCTTCTATCTCTCTGCAGCTGTGCTCGAACCCAGGATCCTCCCCCAACACGTCCATGTCCGTCTCTCCCCCTGTTGCCTCGGGCGATGCTGCGTGTAAGGGCCCCCTCCGCAGTTCCCTGCTCCACCCCACCTCCGGTTGATTGTCCCACCAATAAGAGCGGTCTGTGGCAAACCCCGAGAGTGATCCCTCCGGGGATTGTGTGTCTGGCGCCGGCTCCTCATCTGATGAGAACCCCTGGAACGTGCTGGCTGAGAGTGTGGGTGTGAAAAGCCAGTCGTCGAAATAATCTGCCGGCATAGGTCTGTGTGGGAAGAGTGCATGGAACTCGTCTTTGAGGTAGTGCTCCTCCACTGCATAGTACGGTACCCACCTGTTGGCGCTGGCCGGGGTACCTTCCCTGGCGAGGAGATATTCAACTCCCTCTTCCCCCCATCTCGAGTCTAAAATCTCCATGACCTCGTTGAGTGGCGCCGCCCTCGGTGACCCTCCCCTGTTGGCGATTTGCTGAGTGGGTCTGGTGCGTTCCCTGGCACCTGAAACCTGTGGGGTTCCTTGTAGGGTGTGAGCACTGATCTATGAAAGACTGGGTGCATTCTGGAGCCCTCCGGGAGTGCCAACCGGAAGGCCACTGGATTGATTTGTGCCTCGACTTGGTAAGGCCCTAGCTGCTTGTGTCCGAGCTTCTTCTTAGCTAACGTCCTGGCCGGCACTGCCTGGGCTGCTAACCAGACCCAGTCCCCCACCTGGACGTCTTCCCTGACTCTCCTGTGCCTGTCTGCCTGCATTTTGTAGGCGTGTTTTGCTAGCTCCAAGTGCCTTCGGAGTTGCTCGTGGACCTCCTGTAACTCCGCTGCCAAGGCCTCTGCTCCCCGTGGCTCCCCCTCCCCCTTCGGCTCCAACCCCGGGAAGGTTCTGGGATGCCGCCCAGTGTTGGCGAAGAACGGTGTCACCCCCGTGGACACGTGCTTCGTGTTGTTGTAGGCAAACTCGGCCAGCGGTAGGTAGTCCACCCAGGTCGCGGGCTGTTGGTTCGCGTAGCATCTCAGGTACTGCTGCATGATGGCGTTGACCCTCTCCGCTTGTCCGTTGGTCTGCGGGTGTCGTGCCGACGCTAAGTTGATCTTGACGTTCAGGATGCCCAGCAGCTTCTGCCAGAAGCTCGAGATGAATTGGCGACCCCTGTCGGACAGGATGGACCGCGGCAAGCCGTGAACCTTGAACACGTGGTCTATGAACAGCTTGGCGGTCTGTTCCGCTGTGGCCACCTTCGCGCAAGGAATGAAGTGCGCCATCTTGGTGAACAGGTCTACGACCACGAGTACCACTGTTTTGCCTCGCGAACTGGGCAGATATGTGACAAAGTCCAGGGCCACTTTCTCCCACGGCTCGAGCTGCGTCTGTAGCGGTTCCAGCAGTCCCGCCGGCCGCCTGTGTACTGGTTTGGCCCTTTGGCATGTGTCACACCTAGTGACGTAATCCGCGACTTCTCCCCTCATCTTGGGCCACCAAAAGTATCTGGCTACCAATTCCACCGTCTTGTCCTTGCCGAAGTGCCCGGCGCTGGGCGCGTCGTGTAACTGCTGCAGTACTTTCGCGCGGAGGTCGTCTCCCGGCACGTAGAGGGCCCCCTTGCGGATGAGCAGTCCGTCGCGTATCTGGAACTCGTCGTCCTTCACTGCGCCTCTTCGCACCTCCTCCATCTTGGATTGTGCGAAGGAATCCGTCTGCAGCGCGCGACGTACCGCGTCCAGGTCCACGGTGGCTGAAGCGCACGCCCACGCTTTCGGTGCGAAAATGTGTTTGGCCGCCACCGGTGCCGCTTCCTCGAGATACTGCGGCTTCCTGGACAGTGCATCTGCCATGACGTTGTTGACTCCCGGGATGTATTCTATCCGGAAGTCGAAATCCGCAAAGAACGCCGCCCAGCGGATGTGTCTCTGGTTCAGGAACCGCGCCGTGCGCCAGTACTCCAGGTTCTTATGGTCCGTGCGGACCTGCACTGTGTGTCTGGCTCCGATGAGGAAGTGCCGCCACGCCTTGAAGGCTGCATGAATGGCCAGCAACTCCCTGTCCCAGATGGTGTAGTTCTGTTCCGACTTGCTGAGTTTCCTGGAGTAGAATGCACATGGCCTCCAGTTCCCTTGCGGATCTTGCTGCAACAGGACCGCCCCCACCGCTCTGTCTGAGGCGTCCGTTTCGACCCTCATTGGTTTGCTGGGGTTTACGTGCAGCAGCTGTTCTTCGGACGCGAGGAGACGCTTGAGTCTCCGAAAGGACTGCTCCGCCTGGTCCGTCCAGGTGAACTTCTTCTTCTTGGAGCTGAGGGTGTCCGTGATGGCCGCCGTCTCCATCGCGAATCCCTTGAACTTGCGATAAAAGTTGGCGAATCCGACGAAATTCTGGACTTCCTTCCGATTGCGCGGGCTCTTCCAGTCCAACACCGAGCGGACCTTGGCGCTGTCCATGGCGAGTCCCTTGTCGGACAGCTTGTAGCCCAGGAAATCCGCCTCTGTCATGTCGAACTGGCACTTCTCCAGTTTGGCGTAAAGTCTGTGCTCCCGTAGTCTCTGCAGGACCTCCTTGACGTCTCCCTCGTGAGCCTCCTGTGATTCCGAGAAGATCAGGATGTCGTCTAGGAAGCAGACGCACTTCTTGTAGAGGAGTCCCGCTAACACGTGGTGCATAAATGCTTGGAAACAATGGGAGCCATTTTGGAGACCAAACGGCATAACTCGATATTCATAGGTGCCTAACGGCGTAAACATGGCCCTCCCGCATGCGTATAAGGTTGTACGCCCCTCGTAAATCCAACTTGGTGAAGATTCGTCCCTTCCTCACCGTCGCGAGCAGGTCGTCGATCTTGGGCATGGGTAATGCTGTGGGCTTTGTCCTGGAATTTATGATTCTGTAATCAACTACCAGCCTGCGTTGGGGCGTATCTTTCTTCTTCACGAAAAACACGGGACTGCCCCCCACTGCTTTGGATTCTTGGATGAATCCCTGCTTCAAGTTGTGCTCTATGAACTCCCTGAGTTCTTGCAGTTCGTCTTCAGACATGGAATACAGTTTTCCAGTTGGCAGCGTCGCCCCCGGCAGGAGGTCAATCTTGCAGTCGTAGGGCCTGTGGGGAGGCAGCTTGTCCGCTTCCTTCTCTCAGAAGACCTCCAAAAACGCCTTGTACTTGTTAGGTATCGCTTGCACCATGCCTAGATGTAGCTGTGGTTCATCCTCTTGTCCCTCCTCTTCCTGGCTGGTCCGGATGCAGTGTTCCGCGCAGTAGGAGGAGCAGAAGGTCAATTGACACTGGTACCATGCTAAAGCTGGGCTGTGCCTATCCAGCCAACTCATGCCGAACACTATGGGCGTGTCCGACAGGTGGGTGACGTTGAAGCTGATGACTTCGCGGTGATTTCCAATTTGCATTACCATAGGCGGTGTTTGCTGTACCACCTGTCCTCCCAGTAGCTCTCTGCCATCGACTGTGACTACGTTTAGGGGCATCGTGGCTGGTAGGAGCGCTATGCAATGTTGCCTGATGAAGTCCACTCCTACAAAGTCTGCATTACTGCCAGAGTCAATGGTAATAGGAACTTCCAGGGTGAGTCCATTGGGCAGCTGGAGTGATGCGGTGAGTTGCACCACTGGTTTGGGTGGGAGGGGGTCTGTGGGCTGTAAAATCTCTGGGGACTGTTTCACTGACTCGCCTGGCTGGGCCCCAGTGCCTCTGCCTCCAACCAGGCTTCGTCGTTTCCCTGTATCTGTTCCCCCTGTTGAACTGCTCCCCTTACTGTTGCTGAGGCTGCAGTGTGCCTCTGGATCCTCTGGGGACACTCTTTGGCCATGTGCTGTGCACTGTCGCAGATATAGCACTTCCTGTTCCCTCTAGGAGCCTTCGCCTTGACTGCTCCTGGTGTTTGGGCTCTGGTCGCTGTCTGAGCCCTAGCACCACCTATCTCCATCGGCTCTTCTCCCCTCCCCAGTGGAGGCGTGGATTGCGCGCGCCCTGTCTCTCTGGGTAGGAAGGGAGTTGTTCTGGCTGGTGTGCGCCCCATACTTCCCTCATTCCTGCTCCAAGGGCGTTCTTCCAGGCGCACGCCTATCGCCAGCGCTTTCTGCACGACTTCTGTGGTGCTGTTAGGTCTCTCCCCCCTTGCCAGCTCATCTTTCACTGGTCCATTTAGCCCCTCCCAGAACAGATCCCTGACGTCAACGGAGTCCTTCTCCCAGCCCAGCACATTTACTAACGCAAAAAAGCGGGAGTGATATTGTCTCACAGTGGCTTTGCCCTGCTTCAGTCCATGCATTTCCCTCCTGGCCACATCCACATCTACTGTTGATTTAAAACAATCGTCCATAGCCTTGATAAAGGCTTTTGAATCTTGGAGGGTGGGATCATTTTCGCGCCATAAATTGCGCAGCCACGATTTCGCTTCCCCATGCAGATGAGTTATTATGAAGCCTACTTTCTCCTCCTCATCTCTAAAGTCTTTCCGAAGCAAATTGAGCGCAAAAACTATGTCTGCTCTGAAGTTAGGATACTGCTGCAGGTTCCCGTCGAAGTGGGCTACGATGCTGCCACCCCTCTTCCCGAGGCCAACCCCCTCCGGCTTGGGTCCTGGCTGCCCCTCTTTGCCCCAACGTTCCCACCTGGCTTGCAGATCCCGGCAGAGCGCTACTGCTTCTTCCTCCCTCTTTTTGGATGCTGCTACCTCTGCGTAAAGCGTCGTGACTGCTGCTTGCAGGTCTTTCACTTTGTCTTCGGTAGTCATCTTTGCCGATCTTCGTGAGCTCACAAAACACCAAGTTTTGCCCCTCGCTGCGCCAACTCACGCTGCGAGGGTTGAATTTGTGAGACGGAGCTTACTGTCAGAGCTGCCCTAGGTCCCAGCTTACAAAGGACCAACGCCAGTTCGTTGTTATATAAAACAGTCTTTATTAAAGCTCAGTTCCGCTTTCACAGCCGCGGCGCGCAGCTCTACGTCTCAAACTCTAGACCGCCGAAGCTCCGTCTGAATCTCCTCCCCCCAGACACCAGTTTAAGACTCTAGCCTTGCTCCACCTCTTCCTTTGCTCTCTTCTCCTCTGGACCCGCCTGTCCGCTGGGGTCTCGCCTCTCCTAGACTCTTCTGACGCTGAGTCTCCTGAGTCCTCCCCCTCCCTCCGGTGGGCTTTAGGACCTGGTTCCCAATCCGGGTTTCCTACTGTGCCGCGCGCCTGTACATTCGAACTTGGCGCGCACGCCCAGCCGGCCACCTTCCTCCTGACCGTTACACTGCTCCTGTCACTGCTTCCCCCTTCGGGGAGGCTAGCTGCACCTGACTCTCCCTTCGTTCCCTCACTCTGCGATGGAGGCGTGGCCACCCCTGACTCATCTTCTCTCCCTGCTGGAGGAGAAGCTGGCCCTGATACATGTGACTCTTCCCCCTCACTACGCTCTGGTGGAGGAGCTGGTCCTGCTCTCCCGCTGCTGCTTTGGGAGTCCCCGCTGGCCCCTTGCTTCTGGTGTGTCCCCCCTGGGACCCCCCTTGCCCTGGCCATTGGCGCCCCCCTCTGGGAATCTTCTGATTCGCTGGAGAGACTCATGGAATCTCTCGGGCCACTTTCATACTCCCCTACGCTGCCCTCAGATTCTTCCCCTTCGCTCTCCATTTCCTCTCTCCCCTGTGCCTCTGCTCCTGAGCCCCTGACACGTTGTTTTGGTCATCTTGCAAAATTGTTTCTTTTGAAGTTCTTGCAGCTCGTGGCGCGGATCAGGGACGGCGTCCAGGAGTGCCGAAATTCCACAGGAGGGCTTTGTGCCTAGTGCCCCCACCCCCACAAATTCAGGGGTGGTGTAGGGCACAGCAGGCAAGGGCAGTCCCCCTCCTCCATCCTGGGGGGGGGGGGAGTAAGGAGGCTAATTAACCCCATCATAGCCTCCAAATTACCTCGTGTGGGTCGGAGAGATGTTATAGTAAGCCATCTTCCGATGCGCCCCCTAGTGGCCCCCCCCAAACGCCTTTTTGATTTGGTTGGGGATGATTCTGGTGTACACCCAAAAAACACCATGCGATTTGACATAAGCCCAATCAAAGCTTATTCGTCTTATTCGCATATGGAATAAGTCTAAACACGGCAAAACAGGTTGTTTTGGGTTCCAACTACATAGAAAGAAGAATCTTGGATTTCGCTTATTTCAAGTTGTGTTCTTTGGTGTTGTCAGAGCTGGCTCCAGGTCCCAGCTCACAGAGGACCAACGCTAGCCGGTAGTAATGTACAAAAGTCTTTATTGAAGTACAGTTTCCATTTTCAAGCCGCAGCGCCCAGCTCTACGTCTTAGAGGCTAGACCGGCGAAGCTCCATCTGAGTCTCCACCCCCTGTACACCAACTTAAGACTCTAACCTTACTCCACCTCTTCCGTCTCTCCTTTCTCCTCTGGGTCCTTCTGCCCCCCGGGGTCTCCTCCTTTCTGGACTCTTCTGACGCTGACCCCCCTGACTCCTCCCCCTCTTTTCGGCGGGCTTTGGGACCTGGCTCCCTATCCGGGCTGCCAACTGCGCCGCCCTCCTGTACATTTGAACTTGGCGCGCGCGCCCAGCCTTCAACCTTCCTCTTGACCGTTTCCTCGCTCCCCGATGGAGGCGTGGCCAATCCTGACTCATGTCCTCCCGCTGGCGGTGAGCCGCCTGATCCCGATACCTGGGACTCCTCCCCCCTACTGCGCTCTGGTGGGGAAGCTGGTCCTGATTTCCAACTGCTGCTCTCTGAGTCCCTTCGGACTCCTCCCCCTCTCTTCGGCGGGCTTTGGGACCCGGCTCCCTCTCCGGACTGCTCATTGCGCCCCCCTCTTGTACATTTGAACTTGGCGCGCGCGCGCTGCCCCTGACCTTCCTTTTGACCGTTTCCTCGCTCTCTGATGCAGGCGTGGCTAACCCTGACTCATGTCCTTCCGCTGACGGAAAGCTGCCTGCTGCCGATGTTTGGGACTCCTCCCCCTTACTGCTCTCCGGTGGGGAAGCTGGTCCCGATTTCCAGCTGCTGCTCTCTGAGTCCCCTCTGACCCCTCCTTCCTGGGGTGTTCCCTCTGGCAACCCCCTAGCTCTGACCACTGGAGCCCCTTTCTGTGAATCCTCTGATTCACTGGAGAGACTTAGAGACCTCGGATGGCTATCATCGCTGACCTCTCCCTCGGATTCCTCTCCCTCGGTCTCTAATTCCTCCCTTTCCTGTCCCTCTGCTCCTGAACCCCTGACACATATCATCCTAAATATGTTTTTAAGAGAAAATAATGTTTTTCCAACAACATATATTGATTACCTGATAGAAACATTGATTACTGTAAACTGAATGGTGGGCATTGATAAAGGTAAGTACACATAAATTGCATGTTGCTTCACCATTTTTCAAACTTCAGGGCTTGAACTTGGGTTTCTTGGAACTCCTGGAATGCTCAGCGGCAGGGAGGTCTCTCTTCAGAGTCCAACAGTAGTCAGCCATCATGACTGCGTCCCAGCGACCCTGATACCTGGTCTCCATCTCTTTCATTTCCTGATGGAATCTCTCCCCCTGCTCGTCACTCATTGAACCCAGGTTCTCAGGAAACCGGTCCATATGTGAAAAATAGGTAGTGCATCTTGACGCTCATGTTGCAGCCCAGGTTTCTGAAAGCAGTCAGCATGTTGTTGACAAGTTCTGCATAGTTTCTGACCTTATTGTTGCTTAGAAAGTTCTTCACTACCAGAACAAATGCCTTCCACGCTTCCAGTTCCATTTCCTTCATTGAGTTTCTGACCTCTGGATCTCTGATGAGCTGACGGATCTGAGGACCATCAAAGATGCCAGCTTCCAACTTCTCCATGGTCAATCCTGCCACAAGTGAAGCAGTCACCATCCTTGTCCAGAGCCTTTGGTGAACTGCTTGATTAAGCCGAACTTGATGTGCAGCGGTGGGAAGAGTATTCTGTCTCTGTCCACCAGAGGGTCGTTGATGACGTTCCTTTCTTTGCAAGGCACCAATTCCTCCCGCACAGGCCAGTCCTTCTTCGTGTAATGCTGAGCACGGTCCCTACTATCCCACATGCACAGAAAACATGGGTACTTGTTGAAGCCAGACTGTTGTCCCAACAAAAAGTTCACCATCTTCAGGCCAACACAAATAAACCACTTATGCTGAGCATAACCAATTTTCTCCAGCACATACTTCACTGCTTCATAGTTCTCCTTCAGTGTAGTCGAGTGAGCCAGGGGTATAGAGGCAAACTGGTTGCCGTTGTGTAGCAGAACACATTTCAGTGATCGCTTGCTGCTGTCAATGAACAGTCTCCAATCTTTGGGTTCGTACTGTGGCACTCCAAGCTTGAGCAGAAGCTGTGCAATATCTGCACAGTACACCAAGTCCTTCTCTTCTGAGAAAAAACAGAGGTACTCTTGATGCCTGTTGCGGAAGAAGCTGATGTCAGAGAGGAGTTTTTCCCCCTTCAATCTGGATGCCAACAGTTCGGCAGAGTCCTTTGACAAGCTGAGGTCGCGAACTAGATCATTCAACTCCTTTTGGGAAAATGGATGTGGAGCATCATCTTCAAGAACCACTTCTTCATGTCCTTCAGCACTGGAGGCATCTTCGTCACTAATGTCAGGAAGTTCTCCGAAGACAGGCACTGGAATTTCATCACAATGGGGCAGGACTCTTGAGGAGGAGGAGAAAGGGGAGGGAACTGGGAGGGGAATATATGCTCTGCGCAAATGGCTGTGAACTCATGCTTGTTTTGTGAATCTATCACACTTGCTCCTTCTGCCACCCCGGATGGCAGAATAAAGCTTTTCTCTGAAACTATTCCTTGAGTGTCTGTTGACTCCCATTTCCCCGTCCCGGGCGCAAAGCTCTTCTCACCCGAGGCTAAAAAGGCTACAAGCAGAGTCTGTAACCTGAAGTGTATGTTAACCCAAGGTACCACTGTATCATTGAATTTGTCCATGGCAAGTCTGCGTTTATCTGCAGGTTGTTCAGATGTGGTGAGTTTGTAGAAGTCTTCAATCCAATCATAGAAGGGAGACACATTTTTATTTTTCCCGTTCACCAGTATCAGTCTTTTTACTGTGGTAAGGGCACAGAGAGTCCGCTTGTATTGCCCCTTTGTCAGGTTCCATGTGCTGGGTGTATAATTCGAAAGGATATTTTGCTCGGTAAATGTACATTTGGCCTCAGCGATGGGAGTCCAGCAAGGAATCATTTAGCCAGTGCAATGGAGGAGGAAGAGGTTGAAAATGTGAGACTTACTGGCACCTGTAGCAGCAGCAGCAGCAGCTGGAGCATGGCCTGCAGTGCCACCTGGTGGACCACCTCGGAACGTCCATGCCCATCCCAGATTTAAAGCTTTAGGCATGTGTTTTACACACACACACACACACACACACACACACACACACACACAAATAATAATTCACAAGCAGGAAATATCCCAAACAGCTCTTCCCCTGAAATATACTCGGAGTCGAGAGTGGATTTCATGCTCTATATTCAGCTCATAGTAGCGAGGAATGAAAGTTCCCCCACAATATCTGCTTTATATACATTATTTACACAATGGGCTGCACGTGATTGGCTAATTCTGGGATTCTCCTGTAGGCCAATCAGGTTGTGGATTCACTTCCACCTGGAGCTGGATTGGGTGGCTCCTGCGGACCAATCAGACTGCTGCATGTTGGATCCTATTGTTCTAGGACCAATCAGACTGTAGCATTTTGTTTTTGTTTTTTTAAAGATATTTATTAAAGTTTCACAAGTAAAACACACTTCACCATACAAAAAAAAAAAAAAAAAAAAGAAAGAAAGAAAAGAAAGAAAAAACCCCATTCAGACTCAAAAGAAAAACACAGTGAAAAACACAGTGAAAAAACCCATCAATAACAACAAGAAAAAGTTACCTGAACAAGCAATAAAAAGAAAGAAGAAAGAACCAATTTCTCATATGTTGTTCTCATAACCCTCTCTCCTGACTCCCTCACATCTCCCTTTTCTGCGTTCCTTTTTACAAAATCTTATTCAGCAATACCTCACCTTCTTTTAGATCTTACTTCAAGATATACGTTTCCTATATTATGTCTCCAAGTATTTCCCGTTATTTCCTTTTTTTTTTAAAAAAAACTTGACATAATATTGTTCTGGCTTCACATTTGTTCTATCAACCATTTTTATATACACCTTTCAACTATACCACTAATACCATGTTATCTTCCTCTCCCGCATCATTCTAACATTCATACAATTTACAATGCTTTTGCAAATATTCTTTAAATTTCTTCCAGTCCTCTTCCACCAGCTCTTCTCCCAGGTCTCGGATTCTGCCAGTCATTTCTGCCAATTCCATATAGTCTATCAGTTGCATTTGCCATTCTTCCAAGGTGGGTAAATCTTGAGTCTTCCAGTGCTTTGCGATAAGTATTCTTGCTGCTGTTGTTGCATACATAAAAAAAGTTCTATCCTTCTTTAACACCATTTGGCCAACAATGCCCAAAAGAAAGGCCTCTGGTTTCTTAGGGAAGGTATATTTAAATACCTTTTTCAGTTCATTATAGATCATTTCCCAGAAAGCCTTAACCCTGGGGCATGTCCACCAAAGGTGAAAAAAAGTTCCCTCAGTTTCTTTACATTTCCAACACTTATTATCTGGCAAATGGTATATTTTTGCAAGCTTGACTGGGGTCATGTACCACCTATATATCATTTTCATAATATTTTCTTTCAAGGCATTACATGCCGTGAACCTTACTCCAGTGGTCCATAACCTTTCCCAGTCAGCAAACATAATATTATAACCAATGTCTTGAGCCCACTTTATCATAGCTGATTTAACCGTTTCATCTTGAGTGCTCCATTTTAACAGCTAGTTATACATTCTTGACAATACCTTGACTTTCGGTTCTAACAATTCAGTTTCTAATTTCGATTTATCCACCTGGAACCCTATTTTTTTGTCCTCATTAAAGACCTCCCTAATGTGACGATAATGTAACCAATCTCGCACTTTGTCTTTTAACCTCTCAAAACTTTGCATTCTCCAAGAGTCTCCATCATTCTCTAGTATCTCCCAATATTTTGGCCATTCGGCCTCCATATTAAGTCTTTTCTGAGCCTTAGCTTCCATTGGTGACAGCCACCTTGGGGTCTTATTTTCCAATAAATCTTTATATCTTGTCCAGACATTAAACACTGCTTTCCTAGCATTTTGGATCCTATTCAACTCAGTACATAACATCCCCACAAACCACCCCCAAGTTCCCCAGCATAGGAATAGTGTGAGTGGAGGCTGGGTGCACCACATTGGAGACCCCAAGCGGAGTAGTAGGGGAATCTCATCCTTTACTTCCACACAAGGGTGACAGGCCAAATCATCTGTCAGGATAGATATGGTGGCCACGATTTCGCTGAAAACCCGATGTCTTAGGATTCACAACAAAGCAACAGCAAACACCTGCTAAAGACCCCCTGAAATGTTTGGCAGTGAAAACCCCACATTTCATGACACCCCAAAAAATGAGCCTTCGGCGCCCTAACTGACGGGATCCCAATTTCTCCAAAAGTCAGACGTTGTCCAATTCACTCCAAAGTGGCGCCAAACACCCAGACAATGCCCCCTGCAAGGTTTGGGGGTGAAAACACTATGTTTCACATCGCCCCACAAAATGAGCCCTCGACGCCGTAACCCACATGGTTGTCAGGGGCTGGACTGAGGAGGAATGGTGGGAGCCCCCCCCCCACTCTCGAGGACCTGCTCCACAACTCCAATTTATAAAGATTATAATCCAAGTTAACGAGATCTTCTTGCAATTAGAGGTCAAGAGATATGTAAAAGTCAGTGCGTTATATGATTCAGCCACATGGTGGAGCAATACACAAAGATTAAAGAAGCCATGATAGCCAGCTCTGAAAAGCTGGGATGGTTTGTGTCTTCAAAGGCATGGCAGTGTGGCTTGAAGTTAATCACGTGTAACACCTCACAGTCATCGTCATAATTAATAATAATAATAATAATAATAATAATAATAATAATAATAATAATAATAATAATAATTTATTTATGCCCAGCCACTCTGGGCGGCTTCCAACAAAATATTAAAATAAAATAGTCTGTCAAACATTCAAAGCTTCCCAGAACAGGGCTGCCTTCAGATGTCTTCTAAATGTCAGGTAGCTGTTTATCTCTTTGACATCTGGTGGGAGGGGGTTCCACAGGGCAGGCACCACTACCCTGTAACTTGGCTTCTCGTAGGGAGGGAACCGCCAAAAGGCCCTCAGCGCTGGACCTCAGTGTCCAGGCAGAATGATGGGGGTGGAGGCGCTCCTTCAGGTATACTGGGCCTTTGAGGCCGTTTAGGGCTTTAAAGGTCAGCACCAACACTTTGAATTGTGCCCGGAAACATACTGAGAGCCAATGTAGGTCTTGGGGGCCACTCCCAGTCACCAGTCTAGCTGCCGCATTCTGGATTAGTTGTAGTTTCCGGGTCACCTTCAAAGGTAGCCCCACGTAGAGCGCATTGCAGTAGTCCAAGCGGGAGATAACCAGAGCATGCACCACTCTGGCGAGGCAATCCGCAGGCAGATAGGGTCTCAGCCTGCGTACTAGATGAAGCTGGTCAACAGCTGCCCTGGACACAGAATTGACCTGCGCCTCCATGGACACCATGAACTGAAAGGTCCCGGGGGCGTTACCCTGAGCCTCAGCCACAAGGAATGTGCAGCAGCAGAAAATGGTAACGCTGTTCTAGATTGCATCTATGGAAGTCCAGGGTCCTGATGAAACAAAGTCCAAGTCCTACTCTCTCCTACCTTGGTCAGGCCACACCTGGAGTCCTGTGTCCAGTTCTGGGCACCATCATTTAAGAAGGATGTTGACAAGCTGGAATGTGTGCAGAGGAGGGCAACCAAGACAACCAAGGGTCTGAAAACTAAGATTGAAGAGAAACACTTGAAGGAGCTGGGTAGGTTTGGCCTGGAAAAGAGGAAACTGAGAGGAGATCTGACAGCCATCTTCCAATATCTTAAGGGCTGTCACATGGAAGAGGGAACAAGCTTGTTTTCTCCTGCTCTAGACGGTAGGACCCGAACCCATGGATTCAAGTTATAAGAAAGTAGATTCCAACTAAACATTCATAAAAACTTTCTGACAGTAAGGGCTGTTTGGCATTGGAACAGATTCCCATGAGAGGTGGTGGACTCTCCTTCCTTGGAGGTTACTAAGCAGAGGTTGGATGGCCGTCTGCCATGGATGCTTTTGCTGAGATTGCTGCATCACAGGGGGTTGGACTAGATGACCCTTGGTGTACCTTCCAGCTATAAGTTTCTATGATTCTATGAAATTGATCTGGATTAATGACAGCCATCCACCAGTTTCATATGTGTCAGGGGTTCAGGAGCAGAGGGACAGGAAAGGGAGGAATTAGAGACCGAGGGAGAGGAATCCGAGGGAGAGGTCAGCGATGATAGCCGTCCGAGGTCTCTAAGTCTCTCCAGCGAATCAGAGGATTCACAGAAAGGGGCTCCCGTGGTCAGAGCTAGGGGGTTGCCAGAGGGAACACCCCAGGAAGGAGGGGCCAGAGGGGACTCAGAAAGCAGCAGTTGGAAATCGGGACCAGCTTCCCCACCGGAGAGCAGTAAAGGGGAGGAGTCCCAGGCATCGGCAGCAGGCAGCTTTCCGTCAGCGGAAGGAGAGGAGTCAGGGTTAGCCACGCCTGCATCAGAGAGCGAGGAAACGGTCAAAAGGAAGGTCAGAGGCAGCGCGCGCGCGCCAAGTTCAAATGTACAAGAGGGTGGCGCAATGAGCAGCCCGGAGAGGGAGCCGGGTCCCAAAGCCCGCCGAAGAGAGGGGGAGGAGTCCGAGGGGTCCGCCTCCGAGGCGTCCAGGAAGGAAGGCACCCCGGGGGGTAGTAGGACCCAGAGGCGGAAGGAGAAACGAAGAAGGTGGAGTAAGGCTAGAGTCTTAAACTGGTGTTCAGGGGGCGGAGACTCAGACGAGGCTTCGCTGGTCTAGGGTCTAGACGTAGAGACGCACGCTAGGGCTTGAAAATGGAAACTAAACTTCAATAAAGACTTTTGTACAGTTCTACTGGCTAGCGTTGGTCTTCTGTGAGCTGGGACCTGGAGGCAGTCTCTGACAATATGCAAAACTGCTTCCCACCCCACCCCCTTACTGATTAATATATATAAAAAATACATTAAAGTAGACAAATAATAACTTACAAAAAGGATCAATAAACGTGTCACCTTTATTATATAAACTGTTATCATAATCACATGTCAAAATTTCTTTTGTGAATGAAATAAAATGTTTTCTATCTGTTTTTAATAACCAACAATCAAATGTAGTGCTTGGGGTACAGCTTAGATCAATTCCCCCGATGTTCAGTGTCCAGGGGTTCAGTGCCTGGCACCCAGAAACTCATGGCAAAGGGGAGTCTGGCACCAAGTAACTCATAACATTTCACTTCCTTGCAAGCTAAGGAAAGCTGTTGATTGGCAGAAGACACTGGGCAGAAACAGAAAGAAACAGGGGGATGAGGGGGTCTAAGGGTGAAGTCCTGCTCCTGTCCATCCTAATACTGGACAGATTATTACAGGATGTTGAGAAGGGTCATTTTTTTACTATGAATTGAGAAACAGCAGCCATAGTCTAGGCCAGGAGTGTTTTTCCTTGGTGACACCGCCATGTTGAAAAGTGTGTGTTTGCAAGGTGTTTCCTGTCCTGTCCAGAAATGCACCGTGCTGGATGAAGCCAGCTCTAGATCCTTCCTAAATAAATAAAATAAAAACCCACGGGAAGATATATTTGAAAAATTAATGTTAAGGGGAACAATTCACATTGTTAAGCAAGGTAGCTAAAGCAACAGGGTCAGGGCCTCCATTGTGACACGTCCCCCTGCGGAGTGACTTGGCTGAGGACTTTGGGAAGAGCAACTATTTGAGGATAGTTCAGGAGAAAGGAGGTGGTTTGTGAGAAGTAATGATGTTTTCCGGCAAAATAAATATTTCTTCTTCTTGAGTGTAAGTAGGATGTCTAATTCTTTCTGCATTCTGCTTCTTTTGCTCTCCCTCAAGATTTAGAAACATAGGGCAGTAAGGCAGATCTGGAAAAAGCCTAGGTAAAGGTACAGGTACCCCTGACCGTTAGGTCCAGTTGCGGACGACTCTAGGGTTGCGCGCTCATCTCGCTCTGTAGGCTGAGGGAGCTGGCGTACAGCTTCTGGGTCATGTGGCCAGGATGACGAAGCCGCTTCTGGCAAAAGCAGAGCAGTGCACGGAAAGGCTGTATAGGACGCACCGGATCATAGGAGGGGGAGAACGGGGGGGGGGGATTCTCTCCCTCTCTGCTCAGTGTCCCTTCAGCGAAGCGGCAGGAGAAACGGAGCCCCTTCCATTTCTCCTCCCGCTTCGCTGAAGGGGCGCTGCGCAGAGAGGGAAAACTGTGCAGCGCCTCTCCAGCGAAGCGTAGCCTGGAGAGCAAGAGGGATCGGTGTGCACCGACCCCTCTCGCTCTCCAGGCTTCAGGCGGCTATCCGCAAGCCTTCTGAGTGCAGCGGGAACTCCTGCTGCGCTTGGAAGGCTTGCGGATAGCTGCCTGAAGCCCCCAGAGCGCAGCCTTTGAAGCCTCCACAGAGCAGCGGGGTGAAGGCACCCCGCTGCCCTGCGGAGGCTTTGTGCAGCCATCCCCAAGCTAGAACAGTGAGACGGAGCACCGCGCAGTGCTCTGCCTCACTGTTCTGGCTTCGGGGATGGCCTTTGAAGCCTCCGCAGGGCGGCAGGGTGCCTTCACCCCACTGCCCTGCGGAGGCTTTGCGCAGCTAACCCCAAGCTAGAACAGCGAGACGGAGCGCTGCGCAGCGCTCCTTCTCCCTGCTCTGGCTTTGGGCTTAGCTGCGCAGCCTGCATTCACTCCATAGGACGCACACACATTTCCCCTTAATTGATTTTTTTAAAAATAAAATAATTTTTATTAGCAAACCAATCAAATCACATTAGTTCCAAATTACAAAACCGAATTTTAAATTTTGGTTGGGGGTACCCATGCTTCGAGCTCAGAAAGGGATCCAATCATCTCTTATTTCTGCTGCTTTGATCATTTCCCCTTAATTTTTGGAGGGGGAAAAGTGCGTCCTATAGAGTGAAAAATACGGTATTTATCTACTTCCACTTTCGAACTGCTAGGTGACTTCAGGCGGCTATCCGCAAGCCTTCGAAGTACAGCGGGAACTCCTGCTGCGCTCCGAAAGCTTGCGGATAGCTGCCTGAAGCCAACGGAGTGCAGCCTTTGAAGCCTCTGCAGAGCAGCGGGGTGAAGGCACCCCGCTGTCCTGTGGAGGCTTTGCGCAGCCACCCCCAAGCTAGAACAGTGAGACGGAGCGCTGCGCAGCGCTCCGCCTCACTGTTCTGGCTTCGGGGACGGCCTTTGAAGCCTTCGCAGGGCAGCAGGGGGCCTTCACCCTGCTGCCCTGCGGAGGCTTTGCGCAGCTAACCCCAAGCTAGAACAGCGAGACGGAGCGCTACGCAGCGCTCCTTCTCCCTGCTCTGGCTTTGGGCTTAGCTGCGCAGCCTGCATTCACTCCATAGGGTGCACACAAATTTTCCTTAATTTTTGTTTGTTTTTTAAAATATTTTTTATTAGCAAACCAATCAAATCACATTAGTTCCAAATTACAAAACCGAATTTTAAATTTTGGTTGGGGGTACCCATGCTTCGAGCTCTTAAAGGGATCCAATCACCTCTTATTTCTGCTGCTTTGATCATTTCCCCTTAATTTTTGGAGGGGGGAAATTGTGTCCTATAGAGAGAAAAATACGGTATTTATCTACTTCCACTTTGTGCTTTCGAACTTCTAGGTTGGCAGGTGCTGGGACCGAGCAGCGGGAGCTCACCCCGTCGTAGGGATTCGAACTGCCGACCTTCTGATCAGCAAGCCCTAGGCTCTGTGGCCACCCGTGTCCCTACGGAAAAAGCCTATCGCAGACCAAATCCCCCTCCCAAACCTGGTATGTAAGGGCTTCCGGTTTTTCCGCCCTCCGTTGTGGATGTGCTTCGCGGGTTCTCCATGCCTAGCAGCTGTTAGAGGGAACTTGGGGGGGTAACGCGGAGGCTACATGACCCCCAAAAAGGCTCTGGGCGTGGCCCAGGGCTGACATTGTCCGGCAGCGTCAAAAAAGGAACCCTTCGAAGCCCACGTCCTAAGCAGGAGGTGAGTCGACAGAGAGTACCTAGACGCAAGGACACGAGCAATCCTCAGCAGCAAGCCTCAAAGTCCCAAACGGTAAGAACGGCAGCTAACAAGGAGAGCTTGAGGAGAAGAGGGTCTGTGAGACTTATTTATACAAACTGAACTGCTCAGAAACAGACCCGAAAGGCTAGCACATAAAGAGTAAAGAACGGGAGATTTTATCTTAAACATATTGGAAATCTTTCTCATTATACGTAACCATAAGCAAAGATTTCTCTAACAAGTACCAGTAAGAAAAGGAAGACAGATTCAAATTTCACTCTGCAGCAGCAGTAATAGCCCATTAAAAGAAGCGGAATTCAAGGACTTAACTTGTTTTTTACTTTGAAGTGGTGTGAGCCCAGAGAAAGAGACTGAGTTAAAAGACTTGGATTGTCAGCGCTGTTTGTGGTAAAAGAGTGGAAGTTACTGGAAAACAAAGGTAAAAGAGAAGGCAACACTTTTAATATTGGTCAGGAGTCCCTTTACCTTGATATATTTCAAAAACACTGAGTCTCCAGTGTGGTCTCTCGTCACAAGCAAACAGACTTTATAAAGAGGCAACCTTTCAAACTTCTTATAAATGGAAACTGGGGAAAGCCCCCTCCAAAAGAATAGACTGTGCCCAGTGACTAGCTGATCCACATGCCTGTTCAGTTGACGCTCTAGATGCCTACTCAGTTGTTCTCCAAGGCTGTTGAAAGAGAGAATGGCCAGTGTGGCAGGCTGTGCGAGCTGCTGGCCTCCTGCTGTCGTGCCCCTAAAATCCACCCCCTGGTCTCCGAGGAGGAGGAGGAAGAGATATTGGAAGAGAAACGGAATGAGGAAGTAAATATAATTAAAGAAAGGGAGAATAGCGTAAGCCACCTGGAGATCCTTGAAGGAAAGATGGGTTGTCAACATAATAATCAATGGAAAGATTAAAAATATTTTCTCTTCTTCTCTCTTCCGGGCAGCGACAGCAGTGAGGCCAGCAACTCCAGCACAGATCTCCCTCCCCACCAAGACCCAGTCCCCCCCTTCCCCACAAACCCAAATAGAAAAATAAAATAAAAATCATCATCATCATTATTATTCTAATCAAGTTCCTTTACAAACATGCTATTCTGTGATCATCCTTTTATCCTAGGCGGTGCTTTTTCCTACGTTTGTGAGCATGAGTGGAAATCCTGAGTCTCGCTGCAGGAGTCGACAGTTTGGCTCCTTCCCTTGTTGTTGCTCCTAGATGGAACTGCGCATGTGCGAAGACAAGACAGAGACTTCCAAACTGGATCAATAAACGTGTCACCCGTTGTCTGAAAACCACTGTCCTAATCACATGCCAGATTGTCTTTTGTGAATGAAATAAAATTCTTTCAAATAGTTTTTTAATGTTGGCATTTGTCTGTCTTGAGAAGCAATGGAGTGCGCCTCCGGGGGTGAGGTCAAAAGTCAAGCAACGGTGTCAGCAGTCCCAAAGTGACCTCTCCAGGGAGCAAGACTGGGCAGTGTGTCTGGAGGTCCTGGGCTTCCCAGATGACAAGACTCCCTCTCTTGGCCTTGCAGATGTGTCTCCAAGGAAAGCAGAGTTAGGCACCAGTTGGGCTGCAGGAGATGTCAGCAGGGGTTGTAAACGCCGCCATCCAACCGCCTGAGGGACTCCACTCCAGATTTGTGTAGGGTTTACTCCTTAGCCTTTTCAGCTCCCAAAGATATCCCACAAGGCAAATTAGGATCAGAGTTTTCCTTCTCTTCGATGGGCTATCTTTATAGGTGGATGAGCCCCATCTGCCCCTCACTTCCCTCCCCAGCATTGCAGAAACCACCTTCTTGACCACTGGGCCCACGCTTGGTCTTGTCCGCTCAATCTGCTGCAGCCCGTCTTTGCACACAGGGGAAGTTCCTGAGCATTTGAGACTCCTTGGCTGCTCTCACCTGGTTTAGGTGGCCAGTCAAACCGTTCCCAGGATGTGGCCTCTGTCACATGCTGACCGTTTCTAGGAGCAAGAGAACAAACTTTTTATTAAAGAATGGAAATGGTTTAATGAATAGTTACAAACTGTAAACAGATAAGAACATTGGCAGGATTATTGGAATAACCTGCAATTGAATAAGATTATATATTTAAAGCAGATGCATAAATGAAGAAATTGAGGTAATTTGGATATGCATAAGATATGAAGAATCAATTTAAAGAACTGCAGAAAGAGGGGGAAGGAAGTCAAGTTTTGAAATGTTAAAATGACTGCAAAATTATTGAAATGTATAAACTTGAAAATCATAATTTTTTAAAAAACAAATATTTCGCCAAAAATCAGACGTCATCCGTCTCACTCCCAACTGGAGCCAAAGGACACAGGCCTGGCCAGGACAGCTTTCCAGTTATAGCTTCTGCGGTGATGAGGCATGTGAGCCTCAACTGTCCTGCATCTACTCCAGCTGAGGAATCACACACCTCCTCCCCAAGCTAGCGAGCCCCACCTGGGCTGTGGGTCCTTGCCTTCCGTCCCTCCCAACTGACAGCTGTTAGTTCTGGAATCCTGAGCTTGAGGGGGGGGTACATCCCATTTCGCCCCGTGGGACACGCACCACCCCTTAGCCACCTGCCTTTGGCGCTGCAGCAGTGATGGCTTTGGTCCCTGAAAGAGCATGCAAGATCTCTCCCAAATCTCAATACATATTTTGCTCTCCTAGACAACTTGCAAGACTTCAGTGAGATCTCACAAGATCTTGCAGGAAATCTCCAATCTGTTTACCTGCAAGCACACACCTTTAATTCCCCCCCTTATTTAATACAACTTTCTCAATCTAACAGATTTGCACATAGGATTCTGTATCACAAGAAACGGCACATTTGTTTTGTTCTATTGTTACATTATTTGTGGCCTTCTAACACTTTGGGAGAAGCCTTCTCTCCCTTTTCCCTTAAAAAATGAGGATCTATGCTTTACACTCAGCAGGAAGGCCCATTTAAAAGGAAACATGTAGTTGTTTTGCTGCTGCTTTTTTGTGTTCTCAGGTGTCCAAGTTAGCCTCCTGGCCCTGCTCCTCCACTATACCACAGCAACATCCCCCACTAGGAATCCCTACTTGGGCTTTCATTGGCCATCAGCAATATCCGGTGGAGCCAGGTGGAGAGAAATGCCCCATCTTGCCCATCTTTGGGGTTTCAAGAGGTATAGCCTCTGTGCATGTACAGAATTCATGATTCAGCAAATCTATTAGACCATTGAAAGAGTTATTTCCTCTGATTAAATTACCAAAGGAAGAAAGCAGGATTGGCTTTTCTCCCCAGGGACACAAGGAAGGGGAAGGTGTATGTTTAAGAAATCAAATTCCCCAAGGGCTGAAACTCTGTTCAGCCAGTTAAAAAACCCAAATTCTCTCCGTAGAGTGCTTCACATCTGGCGGGCAGGGCTTGTGTGCTTTGCTCATGATCCTTTGGATGTCCTGAGGCTGTTAGAGCAGCAGCCGTAAGTCTTGGGGCTCTGGGAGTGAGACATTGTCCTCAGAAGGCAAAGAGTAACTGAGGTTCCCTTTTCTCTCCCTTGGAGGCCCTGAACCAGGAGCTGGCCAGTTCAGGGCCTCCATGGGAGAGAAAAGGGGGGGCCAGCACTTGTGCTCAAATGAGCTTTCATACGCGGTCATCCTGCCCCACACTCACATTCCAAAATATCTGCATGCTCACCTATCCAAGAGGTGGTTGGTCTTGGGCTGGGGGGTCCCAGAAGGCAGAATAAGTTGAGAAGCAAAGCCCAAGAAGTTGGAGGCATCCTCTTCGCATCCACCCAAACCCAATCTAAACTGCTTTGCTCCAGAACCAGCCCCTCCCTTCAGTTCTGTTCAGTTCAGAATGTCAGTTAAGAGGGACCACTTGTATTTTCTTGATTCTTGCCTGAGGTCATAATGGGCATGCACACTGGTATCTGTTTACCTGTAAGCACACACCTTTAGTTTATCTTCTTAAAAATAAAAATAAAATACTAGTTTCTCAGTCTACCAGCTTTGCACAAAACAGCAGCCGTTTTGTGATCCATGGCAGTGAAAACCCCACGCTTTATGGCGCCCCCCCCCCCAAATGAGGCTTCAGTGCCCTAACCCACAGGGTCACGATTTCTCCAAAGGTCCAATGTCATCTGATTCACTCCAAAGCAGCACCAAACACCCAGAGAATGCCCCCTGCAACATTGGGGGGGGGGGCTTTGAAAACACTACATTTCCCATTGTTAGAGTGGCATACGAAGGATGAACAAGTTAAATCTTTTTTTTTTTATAAATCATTTTTATTCAATTTTTCTAATACAAAATTATACAAATCATACATCTTTTTTTATAATATCCACTCCCTTTTTGGACTTCCCTCATCCTGCCTGATACTCCTTCCACTTTAAGTTTCATACACATTTCTAAGGTCTTACTTCAATTATTCTTAAAACTAAAGCCTTGCTTTACTCCAATTCTAACATTTCTTTTTACAGAGCTTCATTTAAGCTTACAAGCGTTATTTGATTGTCACTTAATTTATGCATATATTCTTTAAATTTTTCCCAATCTTCTATAAATCTTTGGTCTTGCCGGTCTCGGATCCTTTCCGTCAATCTATCAAGTTCTGCATAGTCCATCATCTTCATTCTCCATTCGTGTAGTGTAGGCAGCTCCTCTTGCTTCCATTTCTGAGCCGGATGAACAAGTTAAATCAGTGATGATAGATTGGGCAAGACATGTAGGACATAACATAATGTTTGAGGATTGGGAAAGATTGTGGAAGAAAGGGGTCAAGTTCACTGCATGTACTGTACTAAAGGAAAACATAATGAAAATGGTGTATAGATGGTATCCGACCCCAGTTAAATTAGCAAAGATTTATCATAACTGTTGTCAGAGCTGCTCCCCGATCCTAGCTCACAGAGGATCACGCTAGCCAGCGTTCGCTTTATAAAAGTCTTTATTGAGTTACAGTTTCCATTTCCAAGCTGCTGCGTGCAACTCTACGTCTTATGGCTAGACCGGCGAAGCTCCGTCTGAGTCTCCGCCCCTCGTACACCAACTTAATATCCTCGCCTTACTCCACCTTTTCCGCCTGACCGTCCTTCTCTGGGTCCCTCTGCCCCCCGTGGTCTCCTCCCTCCGGGACTCCTCTGACGCTGACCCCCCGGACCCTCCTGTCTCCTTGCGTCGGGCTTTAGGACCCGGCTCCCTTTCCGGGCTGCTTACTGCGCCGCCTTCCTGTGCATTTGAACTTGGCGCGCGCGCACAACCTTCCACTTTCCGCTTGACCGTTTCTTCGCTCCCCGATGGGGGTGTGGTCACTCCTGACTCATGCCCTCCTCCCTGCTGCGAGCTGCCAGGGCTCGATCCCTGACGTCCTTCCTCTCCACTGCGCTCTGGTGGGGACGCTGGCCCCGATTTCCAACTGCTGCCCTCTGAACCCCCGCTGGTCCCTTCCTCCTGGGGTGTCCCCCTAGGCCCCCCCTTTGCTCTGGCCACTGGCGCTCCTTTCTGTGAATCTTCCGATTCACTGGAAAGACTCGGAGATCTTGGGTCGTCGTCATCACTCATCCTTTCTTCGGACTCCTCCCCCTCGCTCTCTGTTTCCTCCCTTGCCCTCGCCTCTGCTCCTGAACCCCTGACAACTGTGATAACCATTGCTGGATATGTAAAGAAAACGAAGGTACTTTCTATCATATGTGGTGGACCTGCCCCAAGGTGAAAGACTTCTGGGAAAAGATTTATAATGAATTGAAAAAAATGTTGAAATATACATTTATAAAGAAACCAGAGGCCTTTCTTCTTGGAATAACAGGTTTGGAATTGCCCCCAAAAGATGTTAAATTATACACTGGGCAACAATTTTTTACCTTTTGAATGTTGTCTAGATTTCTGCAATTGATTTAGGGTCTTTTTGCACTGCTGAATCAGGAAATGGCATCCGTTTCTCTCCATCAGGTCAGGTTGTTGTGCTATGTTGATTTGTAAAAAATCAGATCTTGTGACAAAATCAATTACATTTTTGTGGCATTATCAGCTGATTTTTGTCAACACATATTGTCAGAGACTGCCTCCAGGTCCCAGCTCACAGAAGACCAACGCTAGCCAGCTGAACTGTACAAAAGTCTTTATTGGAGTTTAGTTCCCATTTTCAAACCCTAGCGTGCATCTCTACGTCTAGACCCTAGACCAGCGAAGCCTCGTCTGAGTCTCCGCCCCCTGTACACCAGTTTAAGACTCTAGCCTTACTCCACCTTCTACGTTTCTCCTTCCTCCTCTGGGTCCTACTACCCCCCTGGGTGCCTTCCTTCCTGGACGCCTCGGAAGCGGACCCTTCGGACTCCTCCCCCTCTCTTCGGCGGGCTTTGGGACCCGGCTCCCTCTCCGGACTGCTCATTGCGCCCCCCTCTTGTACATTTGAACTTGGCGCGCGCGCGCTGCCCCTGACCTTCCTTTTGACCGTTTCCTCGCTCTCTGATGCAGGCGTGGCTAACCCTGACTCATGTCCTTCCGCTGACGGAAAGCTGCCTGCTGCCGATGTTTGGGACTCCTCCCCCTTACTGCTCTCCGGTGGGGAAGCTGGTCCCGATTTCCAGCTGCTGCTCTCTGAGTCCCCTCTGACCCCTCCTTCCTGGGGTGTTCCCTCTGGCAACCCCCTAGCTCTGACCACTGGAGCCCCTTTCTGTGAATCCTCTGATTCACTGGAGAGACTTAGAGACCTCGGATGGCTATCATCGCTGACCTCTCCCTCGGATTCCTCTCCCTCGGTCTCTAATTCCTCCCTTTCCTGTCCCTCTGCTCCTGAACCCCTGACATCCATCCCCCCCTCGAAGCCCCCCCTTCCCCCCTCCCCTCCTTCCGGTGCGGGTACTGGGTGCTCCGTCGTAGCGGGGGTGCGTGCAGGATACAGTTCGTCCCCCATGTACTCGTCGACGTCGCTCTCCTCTGCTTCCATCTCTCTGTCTTCGTGCTCGAACCCCACGTTGTCCCCCAACACGTCCATGTCCGTCTCGCCCCCCTCCCCCTCTTCGGGTGGTCCCAGCCAAGGACCCCTCAGCCACTTCCTGCGCCACTGCTCCTCTGGTTGATCGTCCCACCAATACGAGTGGTCTGAGGCAGACCCCGGTGGCGAACCCACCTGGGAGCTCGGGACTGGTGCCTGTTCGTCGTCCGAGGCGAACCCCTGGAATGTGCTGGCTGAAAGAGTGGGTGTGAAAAGCCAGTCGTCGAAATACTCTGCTGGCATGGGCCTGTGCGGGAAGAGGGCATGAAACTCCTCTTTGAGCAGAGGCTCCTCCAAGGCATAGTCCGGTACCCAGCTGTTGGCACTGGCCGGGGTACCCTCTCTGGCTAGGAGATATTCTACTCCCTCTTCCCCCCATCTCGAGTCCAAAATCTCTGTGACCTCGTTGATGTGTCCCCTCCTAGGCGACCCCCCCTTTCTGGGCCTTTCTCTGAGCGGGTCTGGTGCTGTGTCTGGCTCCTGAAATCTATGAGGTGCTTTGTAGGGCGTGAGCACCGATCTATGGAACACCGGATGCATTCTGGAACCCTCCGGAAGAGCCAACCGGAAGGCCACTGGATTGACCTGCGCCTGGACTTGGTAAGGTCCTAGCTGCTTATGTCCTAGCTTCTTCTTCGCTAACGATCTGGTCGGAACTGCTTGCGCTGCTAACCAGACCCAGTCTCCCACCTGTATGTCTTCCCCAACTCTTCTGTGTCTGTCGGCCTGCACCTTGTATGCGTGCTTTGCTAGTTCTAACTGCCTCCTGAGTTGTTCGTGGACTTCCTGCAACTCCGACGCTAAGGCTTCCGCTGCCTGTGGCTCCCCCTCCCCCACTCTCTCTAAACCCGGGAAGGTTCTGGAATGCCTCCCGTTGTTGGCGAAGAACGGCGTCACCCCCTTCGACACGTGCTTCGTATTGTTGTAAGCGAACTCGGCGAGTGGCAGGTAGTCCACCCATGTCGTGGGCTGCTGGTTGGCGTAGCATCTCAGGTACTGCTGCATGATGGCGTTGACCCTCTCCGCTTGTCCGTTGGTCTGTGGGTGTCTCGCCGACGCCAAATTGACTTTGACGTTCAGAATGCCCATCAGCTTCTGCCAGAAGTTCGAGATGAACTGTCGCCCCCGGTCGGAGAGAATAGACCGTGGCAGACCGTGGACTTTGAACACGTGGTCTATGAACAGTTTGGCGGTCTGCTCTGCCGTGGCTACCTTCGCACACGGAATGAAGTGTGCCATTTTAGTAAACAAGTCCACCACCACTAGCACTGCTGTCTTTCCCCTCGAGCTGGGCAGATCCGTGACGAAGTCCAGGGCCACCCTCTCCCACGGTTCAGACGGTGTCTGCAGCGGTTCCAGCAGTCCCGCCGGCGGTTTGTGAACTGACTTGGCCCTTTGGCAGGTGTCACATCTCGAGACGTAATCCGCTACTTCCCCCCGCATCTTGGGCCACCAAAAGTCTCAGGCGACTAGTTCGACAGTCTTTTCTTTGCCAAAGTGCCCGGCGGTGGGAGCGTCGTGTAGCTGCTGCAGGACCCTTGCTCGGAGGTCGTCTTCCGGCACGTAGAGTGCTCCCTTGTGGAGGAGCAACCCATCGCATACCTGGAACTCGTCGGCCCTCGCTGTGCCCCTGTGCACCTCCTCCATCTTGGCCTGTGCGAAGGGGTCTTCCCGCAGCGCGCGACGTACGGCGTCCAGGTCCACGGTTGCCGACGCGCATGCCCACGCTTCCGGTGCGAAAATGTGCTTGGCCGCCGCCGGTGCCGCCTCCTCAAGGTATTGCGGCTTTCTGGACAATGCATCCGCCATCACGTTGTTGTCGCCTGGAATGTACTCTATCTTGAAGTCGAAGTCCGCGAAGAACTCTGCCCATCTAATGTGTCTCTGGTTGAGGAACCTAGCCGTGCGCCAGTACTCCAGATTCTTGTGGTCCGTGTGGACCTGCACTGTATGTCTGGCTCCGATGAGGAAGTGCCTCCATGCCTTGAATGCTGCATGTATGGCTAGCAACTCCCTGTCCCAGATCGTGTAATTCTGCTCCGACTTGCTGAGCTTCCTCGAGTAGAAGGCGCACGGCCTCCAGTCCCCCTGCTGGTCTTGTTGCAACAGGACAGCTCCCACGGCCCTGTCTGAGGCGTCTGTCTCCACCCTCATGGGTCTGCTGGGATTCACATGCAGCAGCTGCTCTTCGGACGCGAAGAGACGCTTGAGTTTCTGAAAGGACTGCTCCGCTTGCTCCGTCCAGATGAATTTCTTCTTCTTGGAGCTGAGCGTGTCGGTGATGGCCGCTGTCTGCATGGCAAATCCCTTGATGAACTTGCGGTAAAAGTTGGCAAAGCCGACAAACCGCTGGACTTCCTTCCGATTGCGTGGGCTTTTCCAGTCCAAAACTGCGCGAACCTTGGCGCTGTCCATGGCGAGCCCCTTGTCCGACAACTTGTAGCCCAGGAAATCCACCTCCGTCACGTCGAACTGGCACTTCTCCAGCTTGGCGTACAGCCTGTGCTCCTTCAGTCTCTGCAGCACTTCCCTGACATCCCTCTCGTGCGCCTCTTGCGATTCTGAAAAAATCAGGATGTCGTCCAGGAAGCATACGCACTTCTTGTAAAGGAGCCCCGCCAGCACATGATGCATAAAGGCTTGGAAAGTGTGAGATCCATTTTGTAATCCGAAGGGCATAACTCTGTATTCGTAGGTGCCCAGTGGCGTGAACATGGCCGTCTTCCACTCGTCGCCGTCGCGCATGCGAATCAGGTTGTACGCCCCACGTAAATCCAACTTGGTGAAAACGCGTCCTTTCCGCACCGTCGCGAGCAGGTCGTCTATCTTGGGCATGGGGAAGGCTGAGGGCTTGGTTTTCGAGTTTAAAATTCGAAAGTCCACCACCAGCCTCCTTTGGGGCGTGTCCCGCTTCTTCACAAAGAAAACTGGACTGCCTCCCACCGCTTTTGACTCCCGGATGAACCCACGCTTCAAATTGTGGTCTATGAACTCCCTGAGTTCCTGCAGTTCATCCTCAGACATGGAGTACAGTTTCCCAGTTGGCAGCGTCGCCCCCGGCAGGAGGTCAATCTTGCAGTCATAGGGTCTGTGAGGAGGTAGCTTGTCCGCCTCCTTCTCGCAGAATACCTCCAAAAATTCCGCATACTTGTGGGGTACTGCTTGCAGCGTGCCCAACTGTAACTGCGGGTCTTCCTCTTCCCCTTCTGGGCTGGGTATAATGCAGTGTTCCGCACAGTAGGAGGATCCAAAAGTCAGTTGGCGCTGGTACCAAGCCAATGCTGGGCTGTGCCTGTGCAGCCAACTCATGCCTAATACTACAGGCGTGTCCGACAGTTGGGTGACATTGAAGCTGATGACCTCCCGGTGATTCCCAATTTGCATCACCATCGGCGGCGTCTGCTGCACCACCTGCCCCCCTAGCAGTTCCCTGCCATCCACCGTGACAACCTTCAGGGGCAGCGTGGCTGGCAGTAATGCTACGTTGTGTTGTTGAATGAACTCCAGTCCTATAAAGTCTGCATTACTGCCAGAGTCAATTGTAATAGGCACTTCTAAGGTGAGTCCATTGGGCAGCTGGAGCGATGCGGTGAGCTGCACCACTGGTTTGGGCGGGAGGGGGTCTGTGGGCTGCAAAATTTCTGGGGACTGCTTCACTGACTCGTCTGGCTGGGCCCCAGTGCCTCTGTTTCCAGCCAGACTCTGTCGTTTCCCTGCTGTGGTTCTCTCTGCTGAGTTGTTTCCAATACTGTCACTGAAGCTGCAGTGTGCTTGTGGATCCTCTGGGGACACTCTTTCGCCATGTGCTCTGCACTCTCACATATATAGCACTTCCTGTTCCTTCTAGGCAGCTTCGATTTTACTGCTCCCGGTGTTAAGGCTCTGGTAGCTGAGTGAGCCCTAGCACCGCCAATCTCCATCTGCTCGTCGCCCCCTCCCTGTGGAGGCGTGGACTGCGCACGCGCTGCCTCTCTGGGCAAGAGGGGGGGCACTCTCGCTGGTGTGCGTCCCCAACGCCCTTCTTCTTTGCTCCACGGGCGTTCTTCCTGCCTCACCCCAATCGACAACGCTCTTTCAACCACTTGCTGAGTGGTTGTGGGTCTCTCTCCCCGTGCCATCTCATCCTTGATCTGTGGGCTCAGCCCCTCCAAAAAAAGGTCTCTAACTGGCGGAGAATCCTTATCCCAATTCAGCGCGTTGACCAATGCAAAAAACCGGGAATGATACTGCCTTACGCTGGCTTTCCCTTGTCTTAGCCCAAATATGTCTCTCCGGGCAATGTCAATGTCTATGTTAGATAAGAAACAGGAGTCCATCGCCTTAATGAATGCATCTGCGCTTTGGAGCGCTGGATCCTTATCCCTCCACAGATTGCGCAGCCATGCTTTCGCGTCCCCATGCAGATGAGACAAAATAAACCCCACTTTCTCCCGCTCATCTCTAAAGTCTCTCTCCAGCAGCTGCAGCGCAAACAGCACGTCTGCTCGGAAATTGGGGTACTGCTGCAAATTCCCATCAAAATGAGATACAATGCTGCCTCCTCTCTTCCCCAACCCGATCCCCTCGGATCTGGGTCCCGGTAGCCCCTGCTTCACAAGCCCTTCCAACCTGGCTTGAAGATCTCTGCAGGCAGCTGCCGCTTCTTCCTCTCTCTTCCTGGATGCGATTATTTCAGCGCTGAGTTGTGTCACCGCTTCTTGCAGGGAAGCTATTTTCTGTTCTGTAGTCATCTCGCCTGACTTTTGTGAGCTCGCAAGGCACCAGTCTTCTGCCCTCCCTGCCTCGCTTCCGTAGCGATGCTTGAGGCGAAGAAAACCGATGAAACGTGAGACGAGGCTTACTGTCAGAGACTGCCTCCAGGTCCCAGCTCACAGAAGACCAACGCTAGCCAGCTGAACTGTACAAAAGTCTTTATTGGAGTTTAGTTCCCATTTTCAAACCCTAGCGTGCATCTCTACGTCTAGACCCTAGACCAGCGAAGCCTCGTCTGAGTCTCCGCCCCCTGTACACCAGTTTAAGACTCTAGCCTTACTCCACCTTCTACGTTTCTCCTTCCTCCTCTGGGTCCTACTACCCCCCTGGGTGCCTTCCTTCCTGGACGCCTCGGAAGCGGACCCTTCGGACTCCTCCCCCTCTCTTCGGCGGGCTTTGGGACCCGGCTCCCTCTCCGGACTGCTCATTGCGCCCCCCTCTTGTACATTTGAACTTGGCGCGCGCGCGCTGCCCCTGACCTTCCTTTTGACCGTTTCCTCGCTCTCTGATGCAGGCGTGGCTAACCCTGACTCATGTCCTTCCGCTGACGGAAAGCTGCCTGCTGCCGATGTTTGGGACTCCTCCCCCTTACTGCTCTCCGGTGGGGAAGCTGGTCCCGATTTCCAGCTGCTGCTCTCTGAGTCCCCTCTGACCCCTCCTTCCTGGGGTGTTCCCTCTGGCAACCCCCTAGCTCTGACCACTGGAGCCCCTTTCTGTGAATCCTCTGATTCACTGGAGAGACTTAGAGACCTCGGATGGCTATCATCGCTGACCTCTCCCTCGGATTCCTCTCCCTCGGTCTCTAATTCCTCCCTTTCCTGTCCCTCTGCTCCTGAACCCCTGACACATATCATCCTAAATATGTTTTTAAGAGAAAATAATGTTTTTCCAACAACATATATTGATTACCTGATAGAAACATTGATTACTGTAAACTGAATGGTGGGCATTGATAAAGGTAAGTACACATAAATTGCATGTTGCTTCACCATTTTTCAAACTTCAGGGCTTGAACTTGGGTTTCTTGGAACTCCTGGAATGCTCAGCGGCAGGGAGGTCTCTCTTCAGAGTCCAACAGTAGTCAGCCATCATGACTGCGTCCCAGCGACCCTGATACCTGGTCTCCATCTCTTTCATTTCCTGATGGAATCTCTCCCCCTGCTCGTCACTCATTGAACCCAGGTTCTCAGGAAACCGGTCCATATGTGAAAAATAGGTAGTGCATCTTGACGCTCATGTTGCAGCCCAGGTTTCTGAAAGCAGTCAGCATGTTGTTGACAAGTTCTGCATAGTTTCTGACCTTATTGTTGCTTAGAAAGTTCTTCACTACCAGAACAAATGCCTTCCACGCTTCCAGTTCCATTTCCTTCATTGAGTTTCTGACCTCTGGATCTCTGATGAGCTGACGGATCTGAGGACCATCAAAGATGCCAGCTTCCAACTTCTCCATGGTCAATCCTGCCACAAGTGAAGCAGTCACCATCCTTGTCCAGAGCCTTTGGTGAACTGCTTGATTAAGCCGAACTTGATGTGCAGCGGTGGGAAGAGTATTCTGTCTCTGTCCACCAGAGGGTCGTTGATGACGTTCCTTTCTTTGCAAGGCACCAATTCCTCCCGCACAGGCCAGTCCTTCTTCGTGTAATGCTGAGCACGGTCCCTACTATCCCACATGCACAGAAAACATGGGTACTTGTTGAAGCCAGACTGTTGTCCCAACAAAAAGTTCACCATCTTCAGGCCAACACAAATAAACCACTTATGCTGAGCATAACCAATTTTCTCCAGCACATACTTCACTGCTTCATAGTTCTCCTTCAGTGTAGTCGAGTGAGCCAGGGGTATAGAGGCAAACTGGTTGCCGTTGTGTAGCAGAACACATTTCAGTGATCGCTTGCTGCTGTCAATGAACAGTCTCCAATCTTTGGGTTCGTACTGTGGCACTCCAAGCTTGAGCAGAAGCTGTGCAATATCTGCACAGTACACCAAGTCCTTCTCTTCTGAGAAAAAACAGAGGTACTCTTGATGCCTGTTGCGGAAGAAGCTGATGTCAGAGAGGAGTTTTTCCCCCTTCAATCTGGATGCCAACAGTTCGGCAGAGTCCTTTGACAAGCTGAGGTCGCGAACTAGATCATTCAACTCCTTTTGGGAAAATGGATGTGGAGCATCATCTTCAAGAACCACTTCTTCATGTCCTTCAGCACTGGAGGCATCTTCGTCACTAATGTCAGGAAGTTCTCCGAAGACAGGCACTGGAATTTCATCACAATGGGGCAGGACTCTTGAGGAGGAGGAGAAAGGGGAGGGAACTGGGAGGGGAATATATGCTCTGCGCAAATGGCTGTGAACTCATGCTTGTTTTGTGAATCTATCACACTTGCTCCTTCTGCCACCCCGGATGGCAGAATAAAGCTTTTCTCTGAAACTATTCCTTGAGTGTCTGTTGACTCCCATTTCCCCGTCCCGGGCGCAAAGCTCTTCTCACCCGAGGCTAAAAAGGCTACAAGCAGAGTCTGTAACCTGAAGTGTATGTTAACCCAAGGTACCACTGTATCATTGAATTTGTCCATGGCAAGTCTGCGTTTATCTGCAGGTTGTTCAGATGTGGTGAGTTTGTAGAAGTCTTCAATCCAATCATAGAAGGGAGACACATTTTTATTTTTCCCGCTCACCAGTATCAGTCTTTTTACTGTGGTAAGGGCACAGAGAGTCCGCTTGTATTGCCCCTTTGTCAGGTTCCATGTGCTGGGTGTATAATTCGAAAGGATATTTTGCTCGGTAAATGTACATTTGGCCTCAGCGATGGGAGTCCAGCAAGGAATCATTTAGCCAGTGCAATGGAGGAGGAAGAGGTTGAAAATGTGAGACTTACTGGCACCTGTAGCAGCAGCAGCAGCAGCTGGAGCATGGCCTGCAGTGCCACCTGGTGGACCACCTCGGAACGTCCATGCCCATCCCAGATTTAAAGCTTTAGGCATGTGTTTTACACACACACACACACACACACACGCACACACAAATAATAATTCACAAGCAGGAAATATCCCAAACAGCTCTTCCCCTGAAATATACTCGGAGTCGAGAGTGGATTTCATGCTCTATATTCAGCTCATAGTAGCGAGGAATGAAAGTTCCCCCACAATATCTGCTTTATATACATTATTTACACAATGGGCTGCACGTGATTGGCTAATTCTGGGATTCTCCTGTAGGCCAATCAGGTTGTGGATTCACTTCCACCTGGAGCTGGATTGGGTGGCTCCTGCGGACCAATCAGACTGCTGCATGTTGGATCCTATTGTTCTAGGACCAATCAGACTGTAGCATTTTGTTTTTGTTTTTTTAAAGATATTTATTAAAGTTTCACAAGTAAAACACACTTCACCATACAAAAAAAAAAAAAAAAAAAAAAAGAAAGAAAGAAAAGAAAGAAAAAACCCCATTCAGACTCAAAAGAAAAACACAGTGAAAAACACAGTGAAAAAACCCATCAATAACAACAAGAAAAAGTTACCTGAACAAGCAATAAAAAGAAAGAAGAAAGAACCAATTTCTCATATGTTGTTCTCATAACCCTCTCTCCTGACTCCCTCACATCTCCCTTTTCTGCGTTCCTTTTTACAAAATCTTATTCAGCAATACCTCACCTTCTTTTAGATCTTACTTCAAGATATACGTTTCCTATATTATGTCTCCAAGTATTTCCCGTTATTTCCTTTTTTTTAAAAAAAAAACTTGACATAATATTGTTCTGGCTTCACATTTGTTCTATCAACCATTTTTATATACACCTTTCAACTATACCACTAATACCATGTTATCTTCCTCTCCCGCATCATTCTAACATTCATACAATTTACAATGCTTTTGCAAATATTCTTTAAATTTCTTCCAGTCCTCTTCCACCAGCTCTTCTCCCAGGTCTCGGATTCTGCCAGTCATTTCTGCCAATTCCATATAGTCTATCAGTTGCATTTGCCATTCTTCCAAGGTGGGTAAATCTTGAGTCTTCCAGTGCTTTGCGATAAGTATTCTTGCTGCTGTTGTTGCATACATAAAAAAAGTTCTATCCTTCTTTAACACCATTTGGCCAACAATGCCCAAAAGAAAGGCCTCTGGTTTCTTAGGGAAGGTATATTTAAATACCTTTTTCAGTTCATTATAGATCATTTCCCAGAAAGCCTTAACCCTGGGGCATGTCCACCAAAGGTGAAAAAAAGTTCCCTCAGTTTCTTTACATTTCCAACACTTATTATCTGGCAAATGGTATATTTTTGCAAGCTTGACTGGGGTCATGTACCACCTATATATCATTTTCATAATATTTTCTTTCAAGGCATTACATGCCGTGAACCTTACTCCAGTGGTCCATAACCTTTCCCAGTCAGCAAACATAATATTATAACCAATGTCTTGAGCCCACTTTATCATAGCTGATTTAACCGTTTCATCTTGAGTGCTCCATTTTAACAGCTAGTTATACATTCTTGACAATACCTTGACTTTCGGTTCTAACAATTCAGTTTCTAATTTCGATTTATCCACCTGGAACCCTATTTTTTTGTCCTCATTAAAGACCTCCCTAATGTGACGATAATGTAACCAATCTCGCACTTTGTCTTTTAACCTCTCAAAACTTTGCATTCTCCAAGAGTCTCCATCATTCTCTAGTATCTCCCAATATTTTGGCCATTCGGCCTCCATATTAAGTCTTTTCTGAGCCTTAGCTTCCATTGGTGACAGCCACCTTGGGGTCTTATTTTCCAATAAATCTTTATATCTTGTCCAGACATTAAACACTGCTTTCCTAGCATTTTGGATCCTATTCAACTCAGTACATAACATCCCCACAAACCACCCCCAAGTTCCCCAGCATAGGAATAGTGTGAGTGGAGGCTGGGTGCACCACATTGGAGACCCCAAGCGGAGTAGTAGGGGAATCTCATCCTTTACTTCCACACAAGGGTGACAGGCCAAATCATCTGTCAGGATAGATATGGTGGCCACGATTTCGCTGAAAACCCGATGTCTTAGGATTCACAACAAAGCAACAGCAAACACCTGCTAAAGACCCCCTGAAATGTTTGGCAGTGAAAACCCCACATTTCATGACACCCCAAAAAATGAGCCTTCGGCGCCCTAACTGACGGGATCCCAATTTCTCCAAAAGTCAGACGTTGTCCAATTCACTCCAAAGTGGCGCCAAACACCCAGACAATGCCCCCTGCAAGGTTTGGGGGTGAAAACACTATGTTTCACATCGCCCCACAAAATGAGCCCTCGACGCCGTAACCCACATGGTTGTCAGGGGCTGGACTGAGGAGGAATGGTGGGAGCCCCCCCCACTCTCGAGGACCTGCTCCACAACTCCAATTTATAAAGATTATAATCCAAGTTAACGAGATCTTCTTGCAATTAGAGGTCAAGAGATATGTAAAAGTCAGTGCGTTATATGATTCAGCCACATGGTGGAGCAATACACAAAGATTAAAGAAGCCATGATAGCCAGCTCTGAAAAGCTGGGATGGTTTGTGTCTTCAAAGGCATGGCAGTGTGGCTTGAAGTTAATCACGTGTAACACCTCACAGTCATCGTCATAATTAATAATAATAATAATAATAATAATAATAATAATAATAATTTATTTATGCCCAGCCACTCTGGGCGGCTTCCAACAAAATATTAAAATAAAATAGTCTGTCAAACATTCAAAGCTTCCCAGAACAGGGCTGCCTTCAGATGTCTTCTAAATGTCAGGTAGCTGTTTATCTCTTTGACATCTGGTGGGAGGGGGTTCCACAGGGCAGGCACCACTACCCTGTAACTTGGCTTCTCGTAGGGAGGGAACCGCCAAAAGGCCCTCAGCGCTGGACCTCAGTGTCCAGGCAGAATGATGGGGGTGGAGGCGCTCCTTCAGGTATACTGGGCCTTTGAGGCCGTTTAGGGCTTTAAAGGTCAGCACCAACACTTTGAATTGTGCCCGGAAACATACTGAGAGCCAATGTAGGTCTTGGGGGCCACTCCCAGTCACCAGTCTAGCTGCCGCATTCTGGATTAGTTGTAGTTTCCGGGTCACCTTCAAAGGTAGCCCCACGTAGAGCGCATTGCAGTAGTCCAAGCGGGAGATAACCAGAGCATGCACCACTCTGGCGAGGCAATCCGCAGGCAGATAGGGTCTCAGCCTGCGTACTAGATGAAGCTGGTCAACAGCTGCCCTGGACACAGAATTGACCTGCGCCTCCATGGACACCATGAACTGAAAGGTCCCGGGGGCGTTACCCTGAGCCTCAGCCACAAGGAATGTGCAGCAGCAGAAAATGGTAACGCTGTTCTAGATTGCATCTATGGAAGTCCAGGGTCCTGATGAAACAAAGTCCAAGTCCTACTCTCTCCTACCTTGGTCAGGCCACACCTGGAGTCCTGTGTCCAGTTCTGGGCACCATCATTTAAGAAGGATGTTGACAAGCTGGAATGTGTGCAGAGGAGGGCAACCAAGACAACCAAGGGTCTGAAAACTAAGATTGAAGAGAAACACTTGAAGGAGCTGGGTAGGTTTGGCCTGGAAAAGAGGAAACTGAGAGGAGATCTGACAGCCATCTTCCAATATCTTAAGGGCTGTCACATGGAAGAGGGAACAAGCTTGTTTTCTCCTGCTCTAGACGGTAGGACCCGAACCCATGGATTCAAGTTATAAGAAAGTAGATTCCAACTAAACATTCATAAAAACTTTCTGACAGTAAGGGCTGTTTGGCATTGGAACAGATTCCCATGAGAGGTGGTGGACTCTCCTTCCTTGGAGGTTACTAAGCAGAGGTTGGATGGCCGTCTGCCATGGATGCTTTTGCTGAGATTGCTGCATCACAGGGGGTTGGACTAGATGACCCTTGGTGTACCTTCCAGCTATAAGTTTCTATGATTCTATGAAATTGATCTGGATTAATGACAGCCATCCACCAGTTTCATATGTGTCAGGGGTTCAGGAGCAGAGGGACAGGAAAGGGAGGAATTAGAGACCGAGGGAGAGGAATCCGAGGGAGAGGTCAGCGATGATAGCCGTCCGAGGTCTCTAAGTCTCTCCAGCGAATCAGAGGATTCACAGAAAGGGGCTCCCGTGGTCAGAGCTAGGGGGTTGCCAGAGGGAACACCCCAGGAAGGAGGGGCCAGAGGGGACTCAGAAAGCAGCAGTTGGAAATCGGGACCAGCTTCCCCACCAGAGAGCAGTAAAGGGGAGGAGTCCCAGGCATCGGCAGCAGGCAGCTTTCCGTCAGCGGAAGGAGAGGAGTCAGGGTTAGCCACGCCTGCATCAGAGAGCGAGGAAACGGTCAAAAGGAAGGTCAGAGGCAGCGCGCACGCGCCAAGTTCAAATGTACAAGAGGGTGGCGCAATGAGCAGCCCGGAGAGGGAGCCGGGTCCCAAAGCCCGCCGAAGAGAGGGGGAGGAGTCCGAGGGGTCCGCCTCCGAGGCGTCCAGGAAGGAAGGCACCCCGGGGGGTAGTAGGACCCAGAGGCGGAAGGAGAAACGAAGAAGGTGGAGTAAGGCTAGAGTCTTAAACTGGTGTTCAGGGGGCGGAGACTCAGACGAGGCTTCGCTGGTCTAGGGTCTAGACGTAGAGACGCACGCTAGGGCTTGAAAATGGAAACTAAACTTCAATAAAGACTTTTGTACAGTTCTACTGGCTAGCGTTGGTCTTCTGTGAGCTGGGACCTGGAGGCAGTCTCTGACAATATGCAAAACTGCTTCCCACCCCACCCCCTTACTGATTAATATATATAAAAAATACATTAAAGTAGACAAATAATAACTTACAAAAAGGATCAATAAACGTGTCACCTTTATTATATAAACTGTTATCATAATCACATGTCAAAATTTCTTTTGTGAATGAAATAAAATGTTTTCTATCTGTTTTTAATAACCAACAATCAAATGTAGTGCTTGGGGTACAGCTTAGATCAATTCCCCCGATGTTCAGTGTCCAGGGGTTCAGTGCCTGGCACCCAGAAACTCATGGCAAAGGGGAGTCTGGCACCAAGTAACTCATAACATTTCACTTCCTTGCAAGCTAAGGAAAGCTGTTGATTGGCAGAAGACACTGGGCAGAAACAGAAAGAAACAGGGGGATGAGGGGGTCTAAGGGTGAAGTCCTGCTCCTGTCCATCCTAATACTGGACAGATTATTACAGGATGTTGAGAAGGGTCATTTTTTTACTATGAATTGAGAAACAGCAGCCATAGTCTAGGCCAGGAGTGTTTTTCCTTGGTGACACCGCCATGTTGAAAAGTGTGTGTTTGCAAGGTGTTTCCTGTCCTGTCCAGAAATGCACCGTGCTGGATGAAGCCAGCTCTAGATCCTTCCTAAATAAATAAAATAAAAACCCACGGGAAGATATATTTGAAAAATTAATGTTAAGGGGAACAATTCACATTGTTAAGCAAGGTAGCTAAAGCAACAGGGTCAGGGCCTCCATTGTGACACGTCCCCCTGCGGAGTGACTTGGCTGAGGACTTTGGGAAGAGCAACTATTTGAGGATAGTTCAGGAGAAAGGAGGTGGTTTGTGAGAAGTAATGATGTTTTCCGGCAAAATAAAGATTTCTTCTTCTTGAGTGTAAGTAGGATGTCTAATTCTTTCTGCATTCTGCTTCTTTTGCTCTCCCTCAAGATTTAGAAACATAGGGCAGTAAGGCAGATCTGGAAAAAGCCTAGGTAAAGGTACAGGTACCCCTGACCGTTAGGTCCAGTTGCGGACGACTCTAGGGTTGCGCGCTCATCTCGCTCTGTAGGCTGAGGGAGCTGGCGTACAGCTTCTGGGTCATGTGGCCAGGATGACGAAGCCGCTTCTGGCAAAAGCAGAGCAGTGCACGGAAAGGCTGTATAGGACGCACCGGATCATAGGAGGGGGAGAACGGGGGGGGGGGATTCTCTCCCTCTCTGCTCAGTGTCCCTTCAGCGAAGCGGCAGGAGAAACGGAGCCCCTTCCATTTCTCCTCCCGCTTCGCTGAAGGGGCGCTGCGCAGAGAGGGAAAACTGTGCAGCGCCTCTCCAGCGAAGCGTAGCCTGGAGAGCAAGAGGGATCGGTGTGCACCGACCCCTCTCGCTCTCCAGGCTTCAGGCGGCTATCCGCAAGCCTTCTGAGTGCAGCGGGAACTCCTGCTGCGCTTGGAAGGCTTGCGGATAGCTGCCTGAAGCCCCCAGAGCGCAGCCTTTGAAGCCTCCACAGAGCAGCGGGGTGAAGGCACCCCGCTGCCCTGCGGAGGCTTTGTGCAGCCATCCCCAAGCTAGAACAGTGAGACGGAGCACCGCGCAGTGCTCTGCCTCACTGTTCTGGCTTCGGGGATGGCCTTTGAAGCCTCCGCAGGGCGGCAGGGTGCCTTCACCCCACTGCCCTGCGGAGGCTTTGCGCAGCTAACCCCAAGCTAGAACAGCGAGACGGAGCGCTGCGCAGCGCTCCTTCTCCCTGCTCTGGCTTTGGGCTTAGCTGCGCAGCCTGCATTCACTCCATAGGACGCACACACATTTCCCCTTAATTGATTTTTTTAAAAATAAAATAATTTTTATTAGCAAACCAATCAAATCACATTAGTTCCAAATTACAAAACCGAATTTTAAATTTTGGTTGGGGGTACCCATGCTTCGAGCTCAGAAAGGGATCCAATCATCTCTTATTTCTGCTGCTTTGATCATTTCCCCTTAATTTTTGGAGGGGGAAAAGTGCGTCCTATAGAGTGAAAAATACGGTATTTATCTACTTCCACTTTCGAACTGCTAGGTGACTTCAGGCGGCTATCCGCAAGCCTTCGAAGTACAGCGGGAACTCCTGCTGCGCTCCGAAAGCTTGCGGATAGCTGCCTGAAGCCAACGGAGTGCAGCCTTTGAAGCCTCTGCAGAGCAGCGGGGTGAAGGCACCCCGCTGTCCTGTGGAGGCTTTGCGCAGCCACCCCCAAGCTAGAACAGTGAGACGGAGCGCTGCGCAGCGCTCCGCCTCACTGTTCTGGCTTCGGGGACGGCCTTTGAAGCCTTCGCAGGGCAGCAGGGGGCCTTCACCCTGCTGCCCTGCGGAGGCTTTGCGCAGCTAACCCCAAGCTAGAACAGCGAGACGGAGCGCTACGCAGCGCTCCTTCTCCCTGCTCTGGCTTTGGGCTTAGCTGCGCAGCCTGCATTCACTCCATAGGGTGCACACAAATTTTCCTTAATTTTTGTTTGTTTTTTAAAATATTTTTTATTAGCAAACCAATCAAATCACATTAGTTCCAAATTACAAAACCGAATTTTAAATTTTGGTTGGGGGTACCCATGCTTCGAGCTCTTAAAGGGATCCAATCACCTCTTATTTCTGCTGCTTTGATCATTTCCCCTTAATTTTTGGAGGGGGGAAATTGTGTCCTATAGAGAGAAAAATACGGTATTTATCTACTTCCACTTTGTGCTTTCGAACTTCTAGGTTGGCAGGTGCTGGGACCGAGCAGCGGGAGCTCACCCCGTCGTAGGGATTCGAACTGCCGACCTTCTGATCAGCAAGCCCTAGGCTCTGTGGCCACCCGTGTCCCTACGGAAAAAGCCTATCGCAGACCAAATCCCCCTCCCAAACCTGGTATGTAAGGGCTTCCGGTTTTTCCGCCCTCCGTTGTGGATGTGCTTCGCGGGTTCTCCATGCCTAGCAGCTGTTAGAGGGAACTTGGGGGGGTAACGCGGAGGCTACATGACCCCCAAAAAGGCTCTGGGCGTGGCCCAGGGCTGACATTGTCCGGCAGCGTCAAAAAAGGAACCCTTCGAAGCCCACGTCCTAAGCAGGAGGTGAGTCGACAGAGAGTACCTAGACGCAAGGACACGAGCAATCCTCAGCAGCAAGCCTCAAAGTCCCAAACGGTAAGAACGGCAGCTAACAAGGAGAGCTTGAGGAGAAGAGGGTCTGTGAGACTTATTTATACAAACTGAACTGCTCAGAAACAGACCCGAAAGGCTAGCACATAAAGAGTAAAGAACGGGAGATTTTATCTTAAACATATTGGAAATCTTTCTCATTATACGTAACCATAAGCAAAGATTTCTCTAACAAGTACCAGTAAGAAAAGGAAGACAGATTCAAATTTCACTCTGCAGCAGCAGTAATAGCCCATTAAAAGAAGCGGAATTCAAGGACTTAACTTGTTTTTTACTTTGAAGTGGTGTGAGCCCAGAGAAAGAGACTGAGTTAAAAGACTTGGATTGTCAGCGCTGTTTGTGGTAAAAGAGTGGAAGTTACTGGAAAACAAAGGTAAAAGAGAAGGCAACACTTTTAATATTGGTCAGGAGTCCCTTTACCTTGATATATTTCAAAAACACTGAGTCTCCAGTGTGGTCTCTCGTCACAAGCAAACAGACTTTATAAAGAGGCAACCTTTCAAACTTCTTATAAATGGAAACTGGGGAAAGCCCCCTCCAAAAGAATAGACTGTGCCCAGTGACTAGCTGATCCACATGCCTGTTCAGTTGACGCTCTAGATGCCTACTCAGTTGTTCTCCAAGGCTGTTGAAAGAGAGAATGGCCAGTGTGGCAGGCTGTGCGAGCTGCTGGCCTCCTGCTGTCGTGCCCCTAAAATCCACCCCCTGGTCTCCGAGGAGGAGGAGGAAGAGATATTGGAAGAGAAACGGAATGAGGAAGTAAATATAATTAAAGAAAGGGAGAATAGCGTAAGCCACCTGGAGATCCTTGAAGGAAAGATGGGTTGTCAACATAATAATCAATGGAAAGATTAAAAATATTTTCTCTTCTTCTCTCTTCCGGGCAGCGACAGCAGTGAGGCCAGCAACTCCAGCACAGATCTCCCTCCCCACCAAGACCCAGTCCCCCCCTTCCCCACAAACCCAAATAGAAAAATAAAATAAAAATCATCATCATCATTATTATTCTAATCAAGTTCCTTTACAAACATGCTATTCTGTGATCATCCTTTTATCCTAGGCGGTGCTTTTTCCTACGTTTGTGAGCATGAGTGGAAATCCTGAGTCTCGCTGCAGGAGTCGACAGTTTGGCTCCTTCCCTTGTTGTTGCTCCTAGATGGAACTGCGCATGTGCGAAGACAAGACAGAGACTTCCAAACTGGATCAATAAACGTGTCACCCGTTGTCTGAAAACCACTGTCCTAATCACATGCCAGATTGTCTTTTGTGAATGAAATAAAATTCTTTCAAATAGTTTTTTAATGTTGGCATTTGTCTGTCTTGAGAAGCAATGGAGTGCGCCTCCGGGGGTGAGGTCAAAAGTCAAGCAACGGTGTCAGCAGTCCCAAAGTGACCTCTCCAGGGAGCAAGACTGGGCAGTGTGTCTGGAGGTCCTGGGCTTCCCAGATGACAAGACTCCCTCTCTTGGCCTTGCAGATGTGTCTCCAAGGAAAGCAGAGTTAGGCACCAGTTGGGCTGCAGGAGATGTCAGCAGGGGTTGTAAACGCCGCCATCCAACCGCCTGAGGGACTCCACTCCAGATTTGTGTAGGGTTTACTCCTTAGCCTTTTCAGCTCCCAAAGATATCCCACAAGGCAAATTAGGATCAGAGTTTTCCTTCTCTTCGATGGGCTATCTTTATAGGTGGATGAGCCCCATCTGCCCCTCACTTCCCTCCCCAGCATTGCAGAAACCACCTTCTTGACCACTGGGCCCACGCTTGGTCTTGTCCGCTCAATCTGCTGCAGCCCGTCTTTGCACACAGGGGAAGTTCCTGAGCATTTGAGACTCCTTGGCTGCTCTCACCTGGTTTAGGTGGCCAGTCAAACCGTTCCCAGGATGTGGCCTCTGTCACATACTGACCGTTTCTAGGAGCAAGAGAACAAACTTTTTATTAAAGAATGGAAATGGTTTAATGAATAGTTACAAACTGTAAACAGATAAGAACATTGGCAGGATTATTGGAATAACCTGCAATTGAATAAGATTATATATTTAAAGCAGATGCATAAATGAAGAAATTGAGGTAATTTGGATATGCATAAGATATGAAGAATCAATTTAAAGAACTGCAGAAAGAGGGGGAAGGAAGTCAAGTTTTGAAATGTTAAAATGACTGCAAAATTATTGAAATGTATAAACTTGAAAATCATAATTTTTTAAAAAACAAATATTTCGCCAAAAATCAGACGTCATCCGTCTCACTCCCAACTGGAGCCAAAGGACATAGGCCTGGCCAGGACAGCTTTCCAGTTATAGCTTCTGCGGTGATGAGGCATGTGAGCCTCAACTGTCCTGCATCTACTCCAGCTGAGGAATCACACACCTCCTCCCCAAGCTAGCGAGCCCCACCTGGGCTGTGGGTCCTTGCCTTCCGTCCCTCCCAACTGACAGCTGTTAGTTCTGGAATCCTGAGCTTGAGGGGGGGGTACATCCCATTTCGCCCCGTGGGACACGCACCACCCCTTAGCCACCTGCCTTTGGCGCTGCAGCAGTGATGGCTTTGGTCCCTGAAAGAGCATGCAAGATCTCTCCCAAATCTCAATACATATTTTGCTCTCCTAGACAACTTGCAAGACTTCAGTGAGATCTCACAAGATCTTGCAGGAAATCTCCAATCTGTTTACCTGCAAGCACACACCTTTAATTCCCCCCCTTATTTAATACAACTTTCTCAATCTAACAGATTTGCACATAGGATTCTGTATCACAAGAAACGGCACATTTGTTTTGTTCTATTGTTACATTATTTGTGGCCTTCTAACACTTTGGGAGAAGCCTTCTCTCCCTTTTCCCTTAAAAAATGAGGATCTATGCTTTACACTCAGCAGGAAGGCCCATTTAAAAGGAAACATGTAGTTGTTTTGCTGCTGCTTTTTTGTGTTCTCAGGTGTCCAAGTTAGCCTCCTGGCCCTGCTCCTCCACTATACCACAGCAACATCCCCCACTAGGAATCCCTACTTGGGCTTTCATTGGCCATCAGCAATATCCGGTGGAGCCAGGTGGAGAGAAATGCCCCATCTTGCCCATCTTTGGGGTTTCAAGAGGTATAGCCTCTGTGCATGTACAGAATTCATGATTCAGCAAATCTATTAGACCATTGAAAGAGTTATTTCCTCTGATTAAATTACCAAAGGAAGAAAGCAGGATTGGCTTTTCTCCCCAGGGACACAAGGAAGGGGAAGGTGTATGTTTAAGAAATCAAATTCCCCAAGGGCTGAAACTCTGTTCAGCCAGTTAAAAAACCCAAATTCTCTCCGTAGAGTGCTTCACATCTGGCGGGCAGGGCTTGTGTGCTTTGCTCATGATCCTTTGGATGTCCTGAGGCTGTTAGAGCAGCAGCCGTAAGTCTTGGGGCTCTGGGAGTGAGACATTGTCCTCAGAAGGCAAAGAGTAACTGAGGTTCCCTTTTCTCTCCCTTGGAGGCCCTGAACCAGGAGCTGGCCAGTTCAGGGCCTCCATGGGAGAGAAAAGGGGGGGCCAGCACTTGTGCTCAAATGAGCTTTCATACGCGGTCATCCTGCCCCACACTCACATTCCAAAATATCTGCATGCTCACCTATCCAAGAGGTGGTTGGTCTTGGGCTGGGGGGTCCCAGAAGGCAGAATAAGTTGAGAAGCAAAGCCCAAGAAGTTGGAGGCATCCTCTTCGCATCCACCCAAACCCAATCTAAACTGCTTTGCTCCAGAACCAGCCCCTCCCTTCAGTTCTGTTCAGTTCAGAATGTCAGTTAAGAGGGACCACTTGTATTTTCTTGATTCTTGCCTGAGGTCATAATGGGCATGCACACTGGTATCTGTTTACCTGTAAGCACACACCTTTAGTTTATCTTCTTAAAAATAAAAATAAAATACTAGTTTCTCAGTCTACCAGCTTTGCACAAAACAGCAGCCGTTTTGTGATCCATGGCAGTGAAAACCCCACGCTTTATGGCGCCCCCCCCCCCAAATGAGGCTTCAGTGCCCTAACCCACAGGGTCACGATTTCTCCAAAGGTCCAATGTCATCTGATTCACTCCAAAGCAGCACCAAACACCCAGAGAATGCCCCCTGCAACATTGGGGGGGGGGCTTTGAAAACACTACATTTCCCATTGTTAGAGTGGCATACGAAGGATGAACAAGTTAAATCTTTTTTTTTTTATAAATCATTTTTATTCAATTTTTCTAATACAAAATTATACAAATCATACATCTTTTTTTATAATATCCACTCCCTTTTTGGACTTCCCTCATCCTGCCTGATACTCCTTCCACTTTAAGTTTCATACACATTTCTAAGGTCTTACTTCAATTATTCTTAAAACTAAAGCCTTGCTTTACTCCAATTCTAACATTTCTTTTTACAGAGCTTCATTTAAGCTTACAAGCGTTATTTGATTGTCACTTAATTTATGCATATATTCTTTAAATTTTTCCCAATCTTCTATAAATCTTTGGTCTTGCCGGTCTCGGATCCTTTCCGTCAATCTATCAAGTTCTGCATAGTCCATCATCTTCATTCTCCATTCGTGTAGTGTAGGCAGCTCCTCTTGCTTCCATTTCTGAGCCGGATGAACAAGTTAAATCAGTGATGATAGATTGGGCAAGACATGTAGGACATAACATAATGTTTGAGGATTGGGAAAGATTGTGGAAGAAAGGGGTCAAGTTCACTGCATGTACTGTACTAAAGGAAAACATAATGAAAATGGTGTATAGATGGTATCCGACCCCAGTTAAATTAGCAAAGATTTATCATAACTGTTGTCAGAGCTGCTCCCCGATCCTAGCTCACAGAGGATCACGCTAGCCAGCGTTCGCTTTATAAAAGTCTTTATTGAGTTACAGTTTCCATTTCCAAGCTGCTGCGTGCAACTCTACGTCTTATGGCTAGACCGGCGAAGCTCCGTCTGAGTCTCCGCCCCTCGTACACCAACTTAATATCCTCGCCTTACTCCACCTTTTCCGCCTGACCGTCCTTCTCTGGGTCCCTCTGCCCCCCGTGGTCTCCTCCCTCCGGGACTCCTCTGACGCTGACCCCCCGGACCCTCCTGTCTCCTTGCGTCGGGCTTTAGGACCCGGCTCCCTTTCCGGGCTGCTTACTGCGCCGCCTTCCTGTGCATTTGAACTTGGCGCGCGCGCACAACCTTCCACTTTCCGCTTGACCGTTTCTTCGCTCCCCGATGGGGGTGTGGTCACTCCTGACTCATGCCCTCCTCCCTGCTGCGAGCTGCCAGGGCTCGATCCCTGACGTCCTTCCTCTCCACTGCGCTCTGGTGGGGACGCTGGCCCCGATTTCCAACTGCTGCCCTCTGAACCCCCGCTGGTCCCTTCCTCCTGGGGTGTCCCCCTAGGCCCCCCCTTTGCTCTGGCCACTGGCGCTCCTTTCTGTGAATCTTCCGATTCACTGGAAAGACTCGGAGATCTTGGGTCGTCGTCATCACTCATCCTTTCTTCGGACTCCTCCCCCTCGCTCTCTGTTTCCTCCCTTGCCCTCGCCTCTGCTCCTGAACCCCTGACAACTGTGATAACCATTGCTGGATATGTAAAGAAAACGAAGGTACTTTCTATCATATGTGGTGGACCTGCCCCAAGGTGAAAGACTTCTGGGAAAAGATTTATAATGAATTGAAAAAAATGTTGAAATATACATTTATAAAGAAACCAGAGGCCTTTCTTCTTGGAATAACAGGTTTGGAATTGCCCCCAAAAGATGTTAAATTATACACTGGGCAACAATTTTTTACCTTTTGAATGTTGTCTAGATTTCTGCAATTGATTTAGGGTCTTTTTGCACTGCTGAATCAGGAAATGGCATCCGTTTCTCTCCATCAGGTCAGGTTGTTGTGCTATGTTGATTTGTAAAAAATCAGATCTTGTGACAAAATCAATTACATTTTTGTGGCATTATCAGCTGATTTTTGTCAACACATATTGTCAGAGACTGCCTCCAGGTCCCAGCTCACAGAAGACCAACGCTAGCCAGCTGAACTGTACAAAAGTCTTTATTGGAGTTTAGTTCCCATTTTCAAACCCTAGCGTGCATCTCTACGTCTAGACCCTAGACCAGCGAAGCCTCGTCTGAGTCTCCGCCCCCTGTACACCAGTTTAAGACTCTAGCCTTACTCCACCTTCTACGTTTCTCCTTCCTCCTCTGGGTCCTACTACCCCCCTGGGTGCCTTCCTTCCTGGACGCCTCGGAAGCGGACCCTTCGGACTCCTCCCCCTCTCTTCGGCGGGCTTTGGGACCCGGCTCCCTCTCCGGACTGCTCATTGCGCCCCCCTCTTGTACATTTGAACTTGGCGCGCGCGCGCTGCCCCTGACCTTCCTTTTGACCGTTTCCTCGCTCTCTGATGCAGGCGTGGCTAACCCTGACTCATGTCCTTCCGCTGACGGAAAGCTGCCTGCTGCCGATGTTTGGGACTCCTCCCCCTTACTGCTCTCCGGTGGGGAAGCTGGTCCCGATTTCCAGCTGCTGCTCTCTGAGTCCCCTCTGACCCCTCCTTCCTGGGGTGTTCCCTCTGGCAACCCCCTAGCTCTGACCACTGGAGCCCCTTTCTGTGAATCCTCTGATTCACTGGAGAGACTTAGAGACCTCGGATGGCTATCATCGCTGACCTCTCCCTCGGATTCCTCTCCCTCGGTCTCTAATTCCTCCCTTTCCTGTCCCTCTGCTCCTGAACCCCTGACATCCATCCCCCCCTCGAAGCCCCCCCTTCCCCCCTCCCCTCCTTCCGGTGCGGGTACTGGGTGCTCCGTCGTAGCGGGGGTGCGTGCAGGATACAGTTCGTCCCCCATGTACTCGTCGACGTCGCTCTCCTCTGCTTCCATCTCTCTGTCTTCGTGCTCGAACCCCACGTTGTCCCCCAACACGTCCATGTCCGTCTCGCCCCCCTCCCCCTCTTCGGGTGGTCCCAGCCAAGGACCCCTCAGCCACTTCCTGCGCCACTGCTCCTCTGGTTGATCGTCCCACCAATACGAGTGGTCTGAGGCAGACCCCGGTGGCGAACCCACCTGGGAGCTCGGGACTGGTGCCTGTTCGTCGTCCGAGGCGAACCCCTGGAATGTGCTGGCTGAAAGAGTGGGTGTGAAAAGCCAGTCGTCGAAATACTCTGCTGGCATGGGCCTGTGCGGGAAGAGGGCATGAAACTCCTCTTTGAGCAGAGGCTCCTCCAAGGCATAGTCCGGTACCCAGCTGTTGGCACTGGCCGGGGTACCCTTTCTGGCTAGGAGATATTCTACTCCCTCTTCCCCCCATCTCGAGTCCAAAATCTCTGTGACCTCGTTGATGTGTCCCCTCCTAGGCGACCCCCCCTTTCTGGGCCTTTCTCTGAGCGGGTCTGGTGCTGTGTCTGGCTCCTGAAATCTATGAGGTGCTTTGTAGGGCGTGAGCACCGATCTATGGAACACCGGATGCATTCTGGAACCCTCCGGAAGAGCCAACCGGAAGGCCACTGGATTGACCTGCGCCTGGACTTGGTAAGGTCCTAGCTGCTTATGTCCTAGCTTCTTCTTCGCTAACGATCTGGTCGGAACTGCTTGCGCTGCTAACCAGACCCAGTCTCCCACCTGTATGTCTTCCCCAACTCTTCTGTGTCTGTCGGCCTGCACCTTGTATGCGTGCTTTGCTAGTTCTAACTGCCTCCTGAGTTGTTCGTGGACTTCCTGCAACTCCGACGCTAAGGCTTCCGCTGCCTGTGGCTCCCCCTCCCCCACTCTCTCTAAACCCGGGAAGGTTCTGGAATGCCTCCCGTTGTTGGCGAAGAACGGCGTCACCCCCTTCGACACGTGCTTCGTATTGTTGTAAGTGAACTCGGCGAGTGGCAGGTAGTCCACCCATGTCGTGGGCTGCTGGTTGGCGTAGCATCTCAGGTACTGCTGCATGATGGCGTTGACCCTCTCCGCTTGTCCGTTGGTCTGTGGGTGTCTCGCCGACGCCAAATTGACTTTGACGTTCAGAATGCCCATCAGCTTCTGCCAGAAGTTCGAGATGAACTGTCGCCCCCGGTCGGAGAGAATAGACCGTGGCAGACCGTGGACTTTGAACACGTGGTCTATGAACAGTTTGGCGGTCTGCTCTGCCGTGGCTACCTTCGCACACGGAATGAAGTGTGCCATTTTAGTAAACAAGTCCACCACCACTAGCACTGCTGTCTTTCCCCTCGAGCTGGGCAGATCCGTGACGAAGTCCAGGGCCACCCTCTCCCACGGTTCAGACGGTGTCTGCAGCGGTTCCAGCAGTCCCGCCGGCGGTTTGTGAACTGACTTGGCCCTTTGGCAGGTGTCACATCTCGAGACGTAATCCGCTACTTCCCCCCGCATCTTGGGCCACCAAAAGTCTCAGGCGACTAGTTCGACAGTCTTTTCTTTGCCAAAGTGCCCGGCGGTGGGAGCGTCGTGTAGCTGCTGCAGGACCCTTGCTCGGAGGTCGTCTTCCGGCACGTAGAGTGCTCCCTTGTGGAGGAGCAACCCATCGCGTACCTGGAACTCGTCGGCCCTCGCTGTGCCCCTGTGCACCTCCTCCATCTTGGCCTGTGCGAAGGGGTCTTCCCGCAGCGCGCGACGTACGGCGTCCAGGTCCACGGTTGCCGACGCGCATGCCCACGCTTCCGGTGCGAAAATGTGCTTGGCCGCCGCCGGTGCCGCCTCCTCAAGGTATTGCGGCTTTCTGGACAATGCATCCGCCATCACGTTGTTGTCGCCTGGAATGTACTCTATCTTGAAGTCGAAGTCCGCGAAGAACTCTGCCCATCTAATGTGTCTCTGGTTGAGGAACCTAGCCGTGCGCCAGTACTCCAGATTCTTGTGGTCCGTGTGGACCTGCACTGTATGTCTGGCTCCGATGAGGAAGTGCCTCCATGCCTTGAATGCTGCATGTATGGCTAGCAACTCCCTGTCCCAGATCGTGTAATTCTGCTCCGACTTGCTGAGCTTCCTCGAGTAGAAGGCGCACGGCCTCCAGTCCCCCTGCTGGTCTTGTTGCAACAGGACAGCTCCCACGGCCCTGTCTGAGGCGTCTGTCTCCACCCTCATGGGTCTGCTGGGATTCACATGCAGCAGCTGCTCTTCGGACGCGAAGAGACGCTTGAGTTTCTGAAAGGACTGCTCCGCTTGCTCCGTCCAGATGAATTTCTTCTTCTTGGAGCTGAGCGTGTCGGTGATGGCCGCTGTCTGCATGGCAAATCCCTTGATGAACTTGCGGTAAAAGTTGGCAAAGCCGACAAACCGCTGGACTTCCTTCCGATTGCGTGGGCTTTTCCAGTCCAAAACTGCGCGAACCTTGGCGCTGTCCATGGCGAGCCCCTTGTCCGACAACTTGTAGCCCAGGAAATCCACCTCCGTCACGTCGAACTGGCACTTCTCCAGCTTGGCGTACAGCCTGTGCTCCTTCAGTCTCTGCAGCACTTCCCTGACATCCCTCTCGTGCGCCTCTCGCGATTCTGAAAAAATCAGGATGTCGTCCAGGAAGCATACGCACTTCTTGTAAAGGAGCCCCGCCAGCACATGATGCATAAAGGCTTGGAAAGTGTGAGATCCATTTTGTAATCCGAAGGGCATAACTCTGTATTCGTAGGTGCCCAGTGGCGTGAACATGGCCGTCTTCCACTCGTCGCCGTCGCGCATGCGAATCAGGTTGTACGCCCCACGTAAATCCAACTTGGTGAAAACGCGTCCTTTCCGCACCGTCGCGAGCAGGTCGTCTATCTTGGGCATGGGGAAGGCTGAGGGCTTGGTTTTCGAGTTTAAAATTCGAAAGTCCACCACCAGCCTCCTTTGGGGCGTGTCCCGCTTCTTCACAAAGAAAACTGGACTGCCTCCCACCGCTTTTGACTCCCGGATGAACCCACGCTTCAAATTGTGGTCTATGAACTCCCTGAGTTCCTGCAGTTCATCCTCAGACATGGAGTACAGTTTCCCAGTTGGCAGCGTCGCCCCCGGCAGGAGGTCAATCTTGCAGTCATAGGGTCTGTGAGGAGGTAGCTTGTCCGCCTCCTTCTCGCAGAATACCTCCAAAAATTCTGCATACTTGTGGGGTACTGCTTGCAGCGTGCCCAACTGTAACTGCGGGTCTTCCTCTTCCCCTTCTGGGCTGGGTATAATGCAGTGTTCCGCACAGTAGGAGGATCCAAAAGTCAGTTGGCGCTGGTACCAAGCCAATGCTGGGCTGTGCCTGTGCAGCCAACTCATGCCTAATACTACAGGCGTGTCCGACAGTTGGGTGACATTGAAGCTGATGACCTCCCGGTGATTCCCAATTTGCATCACCATCGGCGGCGTCTGCTGCACCACCTGCCCCCCTAGCAGTTCCCTGCCATCCACCGTGACAACCTTCAGGGGCAGCGTGGCTGGCAGTAATGCTACGTTGTGTTGTTGAATGAACTCCAGTCCTATAAAGTCTGCATTACTGCCAGAGTCAATTGTAATAGGCACTTCTAAGGTGAGTCCATTGGGCAGCTGGAGCGATGCGGTGAGCTGCACCACTGGTTTGGGCGGGAGGGGGTCTGTGGGCTGCAAAATTTCTGGGGACTGCTTCACTGACTCGTCTGGCTGGGCCCCAGTGCCTCTGTTTCCAGCCAGACTCTGTCGTTTCCCTGCTGTGGTTCTCTCTGCTGAGTTGTTTCCAATACTGTCACTGAAGCTGCAGTGTGCTTGTGGATCCTCTGGGGACACTCTTTCGCCATGTGCTCTGCACTCTCACATATATAGCACTTCCTGTTCCTTCTAGGCAGCTTCGATTTTACTGCTCCCGGTGTTAAGGCTCTGGTAGCTGAGTGAGCCCTAGCACCGCCAATCTCCATCTGCTCGTCGCCCCCTCCCTGTGGAGGCGTGGACTGCGCACGCGCTGCCTCTCTGGGCAAGAGGGGGGGCACTCTCGCTGGTGTGCGTCCCCAACGCCCTTCTTCTTTGCTCCACGGGCGTTCTTCCTGCCTCACCCCAATCGACAACGCTCTTTCAACCACTTGCTGAGTGGTTGTGGGTCTCTCTCCCCGTGCCATCTCATCCTTGATCTGTGGGCTCAGCCCCTCCAAAAAAAGGTCTCTAACTGGCGGAGAATCCTTATCCCAATTCAGCGCGTTGACCAATGCAAAAAACCGGGAATGATACTGCCTTACGCTGGCTTTCCCTTGTCTTAGCCCAAATATGTCTCTCCGGGCAATGTCAATGTCTATGTTAGATAAGAAACAGGAGTCCATCGCCTTAATGAATGCATCTGCGCTTTGGAGCGCTGGATCCTTATCCCTCCACAGATTGCGCAGCCATGCTTTCGCGTCCCCATGCAGATGAGACAAAATAAACCCCACTTTCTCCCGCTCATCTCTAAAGTCTCTCTCCAGCAGCTGCAGCGCAAACAGCACGTCTGCTCGGAAATTGGGGTACTGCTGCAAATTCCCATCAAAATGAGATACAATGCTGCCTCCTCTCTTCCCCAACCCGATCCCCTCGGATCTGGGTCCCGGTAGCCCCTGCTTCACAAGCCCTTCCAACCTGGCTTGAAGATCTCTGCAGGCAGCTGCCGCTTCTTCCTCTCTCTTCCTGGATGCGATTATTTCAGCGCTGAGTTGTGTCACCGCTTCTTGCAGGGAAGCTATTTTCTGTTCTGTAGTCATCTCGCCTGACTTTTGTGAGCTCGCAAGGCACCAGTCTTCTGCCCTCCCTGCCTCGCTTCCGTAGCGATGCTTGAGGCGAAGAAAACCGATGAAACGTGAGACGAGGCTTACTGTCAGAGACTGCCTCCAGGTCCCAGCTCACAGAAGACCAACGCTAGCCAGCTGAACTGTACAAAAGTCTTTATTGGAGTTTAGTTCCCATTTTCAAACCCTAGCGTGCATCTCTACGTCTAGACCCTAGACCAGCGAAGCCTCGTCTGAGTCTCCACCCCCTGTACACCAGTTTAAGACTCTAGCCTTACTCCACCTTCTACGTTTCTCCTTCCTCCTCTGGGTCCTACTACCCCCCTGGGTGCCTTCCTTCCTGGACGCCTCGGAAGCGGACCCTTCGGACTCCTCCCCCTCTCTTCGGCGGGCTTTGGGACCCGGCTCCCTCTCCGGACTGCTCATTGCGCCCCCCTCTTGTACATTTGAACTTGGCGCGCGCGCGCTGCCCCTGACCTTCCTTTTGACCGTTTCCTCGCTCTCTGATGCAGGCGTGGCTAACCCTGACTCATGTCCTTCCGCTGACGGAAAGCTGCCTGCTGCCGATGTTTGGGACTCCTCCCCCTTACTGCTCTCCGGTGGGGAAGCTGGTCCCGATTTCCAGCTGCTGCTCTCTGAGTCCCCTCTGACCCCTCCTTCCTGGGGTGTTCCCTCTGGCAACCCCCTAGCTCTGACCACTGGAGCCCCTTTCTGTGAATCCTCTGATTCACTGGAGAGACTTAGAGACCTCGGATGGCTATCATCGCTGACCTCTCCCTCGGATTCCTCTCCCTCGGTCTCTAATTCCTCCCTTTCCTGTCCCTCTGCTCCTGAACCCCTGACACATATCATCCTAAATATGTTTTTAAGAGAAAATAATGTTTTTCCAACAACATATATTGATTACCTGATAGAAACATTGATTACTGTAAACTGAATGGTGGGCATTGATAAAGGTAAGTACACATAAATTGCATGTTGCTTCACCATTTTTCAAACTTCAGGGCTTGAACTTGGGTTTCTTGGAACTCCTGGAATGCTCAGCGGCAGGGAGGTCTCTCTTCAGAGTCCAACAGTAGTCAGCCATCATGACTGCGTCCCAGCGACCCTGATACCTGGTCTCCATCTCTTTCATTTCCTGATGGAATCTCTCCCCCTGCTCGTCACTCATTGAACCCAGGTTCTCAGGAAACCGGTCCATATGTGAAAAATAGGTAGTGCATCTTGACGCTCATGTTGCAGCCCAGGTTTCTGAAAGCAGTCAGCATGTTGTTGACAAGTTCTGCATAGTTTCTGACCTTATTGTTGCTTAGAAAGTTCTTCACTACCAGAACAAATGCCTTCCACGCTTCCAGTTCCATTTCCTTCATTGAGTTTCTGACCTCTGGATCTCTGATGAGCTGACGGATCTGAGGACCATCAAAGATGCCAGCTTCCAACTTCTCCATGGTCAATCCTGCCACAAGTGAAGCAGTCACCATCCTTGTCCAGAGCCTTTGGTGAACTGCTTGATTAAGCCGAACTTGATGTGCAGCGGTGGGAAGAGTATTCTGTCTCTGTCCACCAGAGGGTCGTTGATGACGTTCCTTTCTTTGCAAGGCACCAATTCCTCCCGCACAGGCCAGTCCTTCTTCGTGTAATGCTGAGCACGGTCCCTACTATCCCACATGCACAGAAAACATGGGTACTTGTTGAAGCCAGACTGTTGTCCCAACAAAAAGTTCACCATCTTCAGGCCAACACAAATAAACCACTTATGCTGAGCATAACCAATTTTCTCCAGCACATACTTCACTGCTTCATAGTTCTCCTTCAGTGTAGTCGAGTGAGCCAGGGGTATAGAGGCAAACTGGTTGCCGTTGTGTAGCAGAACACATTTCAGTGATCGCTTGCTGCTGTCAATGAACAGTCTCCAATCTTTGGGTTCGTACTGTGGCACTCCAAGCTTGAGCAGAAGCTGTGCAATATCTGCACAGTACACCAAGTCCTTCTCTTCTGAGAAAAAACAGAGGTACTCTTGATGCCTGTTGCGGAAGAAGCTGATGTCAGAGAGGAGTTTTTCCCCCTTCAATCTGGATGCCAACAGTTCGGCAGAGTCCTTTGACAAGCTGAGGTCGCGAACTAGATCATTCAACTCCTTTTGGGAAAATGGATGTGGAGCATCATCTTCAAGAACCACTTCTTCTTCATGTCCTTCAGCACTGGAGGCATCTTCGTCACTAATGTCAGGAAGTTCTCCGAAGACAGGCACTGGAATTTCATCACAATGGGGCAGGACTCTTGAGGAGGAGGAGAAAGGGGAGGGAACTGGGAGGGGAATATATGCTCTGCGCAGATGGCTGTGAACTCATGCTTGTTTTGTGAATCTATCACACTTGCTCCTTCTGCCACCCCGGATGGCAGAATAAAGCTTTTCTCTGAAACTATTCCTTGAGTGTCTGTTGACTCCCACTTCCCCGTCCCGGGCGCAAAGCTCTTCTCACCCGAGGCTAAAAAGGCTACAAGCAGAGTCTGTAACCTGAAGTGTATGTTAACCCAAGGTACCACTGTATCATTGAATTTGTCCATGGCAAGTCTGCGTTTATCTGCAGGTTGTTCATATGTGGTGAGTTTGTAGAAATCTTCAATCCAATCATAGAAGGGAGGCACATTTTTATTTTTCCCGCTCACCAGTATCAGTCTTTTTACTGTGGTAAGGGCACAGAGAGTCCGCTTGTATTGCCCCTTTGTCAGGTTCCATGTGCTGGGTGTATAATTCGAAAGGATATTTTGCTCGGTAAAGGTACATTTGGCCTCAGCGATGGGAGTCCAGCAAGGAATCATTTAGCCAGTGCAATGGAGGAGGAAGAGGTTGAAAATGCGAGACTTACTGGCACCTGTAGCAGCAGCAGCAGCAGCTGGAGCATGGCCTGCAGTGCCACCTGGTGGCCCACCTCAGAACTTCCATGCCCATCCCAGATTTAAAGCTTTAGGCATGTGTTTTACACACACACACACACACACACACACACACACAAATAATAATTCACAAGCAGGAAATATCCCAAACAGCTCTTCCCCTGAAATATACTCGGAGTCGAGAGTGGATTTCATGCTCTATATTCAGCTCATAGTAGCGAGGAACGAAAGTTCCCCCACAATATCTGCTTTATATACATTATTTACACAATGGGCTGCACGTGATTGGCTAATTCTGGGATTCTCCTGTAGGCCAATCAGGTTGTGGATTCACTTCCACCTGGAGCTGGATTGGGTGGCTCCTGCGGACGAATCAGACTGCTGCATGTTGGATCCTATTGTTCTAGGACCAATCAGACTGTAGCATTTTGGATCCTATTCAACTCAGTACATAACATCCCCACAAACCACCCCCAAATTCCCCAGCATAGGAATAGTGCGAGTGGAGGCTGGGTGCACCACATTGGAGACCCCAGGCGGAGTAGTAGGGGAATCTCATCCTTTACTTCCACACAAGGGTGACAGGCCAAATCATCTGTCAGGATAGATATGGTGGCCACGATTTCGCTGAAAACCCGATGTCAGAGACTGCCTCCCGGTCCCAGCTCACAGAGGACCAACGCTAGCCAGTAGAACTGTACAAAAGTCTTTATTGAAGTTTAGTTTCCATTTTCAAGCCCTAGCGTGCGTCTCTACGTCTAGACCCTAGACCAGCGAAGCCTCGTCTGAGTCTCCGCCCCCTGTACACCAGTTTAAGACTCTAGCCTTACTCCACCTTCTGCGTTTCTCCTTCCACCTCTGGGTCCTACTACCCCCCGGGGTGCCTTCCTTCCTGGATGCCTCGGAGGCGGACCCCTCGGACTCTTCCCCCTCTCTTCGGCGGGCTTTGGGACCTGGCTCCCTATCCGGGCTGCTCATTGCGCCACCCTCTTGCACATTTGAACTTGGCGCGCGCTGCCTCTGACATTCCTTTTGACCGTTTCCTCGCTCTCTGATGCAGGCGTGGCTAACCCTGACTCATGTCCTTCTGCTGACGGAAAGCTGCCTGCTGCCGATGCTTGGGACTCCTCCCCCTTACTGCTCTCCGGTGGGGAAGCTGGTCCCGATTTCCAACTGCTGCTTTCTGAGTCCCCTCTGGCCCCTCCTTCCTGTGGTGTTCCCTCTGGCAACCCCCTAGCTCTCACCACGGGAGCCCCTTTCTGTGAATCCTCTGATTCGCTGGAGAGACTTAGAGACCTCGGACGGCTATCATCGCTGACCTCTCCCTCGGATTCCTCTCCCTCGGTCTCTAATTCCTCCCTTTCCTGTCCCTCTGCTCCTGAACCCCTGACATCCATCCCCCCTCGAAGCCCCCCCTTCCCCCCTCCCCTCCTTCCGGTGTGGGTACTGGGTGCTCCGTCGTAGCGGGGGTGCGTGCAGGATACAGTTCATCCCCCATGTACTCGTCGACGTCGCTCTCCTCTGCTTCCATCTCTCTGCCTCCTTGCTCGAACCCCACGTCTTCCCCCAACACGTCCATGTCCGTCTCGCCTCCGTTCCCCTCTGCGGGTGATGCCTGCCAAGGACCCCCCAGCCACTTCCTGCGCCACCGCTCCTCTGGTCGATCGTCCCACCAATACGAGCGGTCTGAGGCAGACCCCGGTGGCGAACCCTCCAGGGAGCTTGTGACTGGTGCCTGTTCCTCGTCCGATGCGAACCCCTGGAATGTGCTGGCTGAAAGTGTGGGTGTGAAGAGCCAGTCGTCGAAATACTCGGCTGGCATGGGCCTGTGTGGGAAAAGGGCATGAAACTCCTCTTTGAGCAGAGGCTCCTCCAAGGCATAGTCCGGTACCCAGCTGTTGGCACTGGCCGGGGTACCCTCTTTGGCTAGGAGATATTCTACTCCCTCTTCCCCCCATCTCGAGTCTAAAATCTCTGTGACCTCGTTGATGTGCCCCCTTCTTGGCGACCCCCCCTTTCTGGGCCCTTCTCTGAGCGGGTCTGGTGCTGTGTCTGGCTCCTGAAATCTATGAGGTGCTTTGTAGGGCGTGAGCACCGATCTATGGAACACCGGATGCATTCTGGAACCCTCCGGAAGAGCCAACCGGAAAGCCACTGGATTGACCTGTGCCTGGACTTGGTAAGGTCCTAGCTGCTTATGTCCTAGCTTCTTCTTCGCTAACGATCTGGTCGGCACTGCTTGCGCTGCTAACCAGACCCAGTCTCCCACCTGTATGTCTTCCCCAACTCTTCTGTGTCTGTCGGCCTGCACTTTGTATGCGTGCTTTGCTAGTTCTAACTGCCTCCTAAGCTGTTCGTGAACTTCCTGCAACTCTGACGCTAAGGCTTCCGCTGCCTGTGGCTCCCCCTCCCCCACTCTCTCTAAACCCGGGAAGGTTCTGGGATGCCTCCCGTTGTTGGCGAAGAACGGCGTCACCCCCGTCGACACGTGCTTCGTATTGTTGTAAGCGAACTCGGCGAGTGGCAGGTAGTCCACCCATGTCGTGGGCTGCTGATTGGCGTAGCATCTCAGGTACTGCTGCATGATGGCGTTGACCCTCTCCGCTTGTCCGTTGGTCTGTGGGTGTCTCGCCGACGCTAAATTGACTTTGACGTTCAGAATGCCCATCAGCTTCTGCCAGAAGTTCGAGATGAACTGTCGCCCCCGGTCGGAGAGAATAGACCGTGGCAGACCGTGGACTTTGAACACGTGGTCTATGAACAGTTTGGCGGTCTGCTCTGCCGTGGCTACCTTCGCACACGGAATGAAGTGTGCCATTTTGGTAAACATGTCCACCACCACTAGCACTGCTGTCTTTCCCCTCGAACTGGGCAGATCCGTGACAAAGTCCAGGGCCACCCTCTCCCACGGTTCAGACGGTGTCTGCAGCGGTTCCAGCAGTCCCGCCGGCGGTTTGTGAACTGACTTGGCCCTTTGGCAGGTGTCACATCTCGAGACGTAATCCGCTACTTCCCCCCGCATCTTGGGCCACCAAAAGTCTCTGGCTACTAGTTCGACAGTCTTTTCTTTGCCAAAGTGCCCGGCGGTGGGAGCGTCGTGTAGCTGCTGCAGTACCCTCGCGCGGAGGTCGTCTCCCGGCACGTAGAGTGCTCCCTTGTGGAGGAGCAACCCATCGCGTATCTGGAACTCGTCGGCCTTCGCTGTGCCCCTGTGCACCTCCTCCATCTTGGCCTGTGCGAAGGGGTCTTCCCGCAGCGCGCGACGTACAGCGTCCAGGTCCACGGTTGCCGACGCGCATGCCCACGCTTCCGGTGCGAAAATGTGCTTGGCCGCCGACGGTGCCGCCTCCTCAAGGTATTGCGGCTTTCTGGACAATGCATCCGCCATCACGTTGTTGTCGCCTGGAATGTACTCTATCTTGAAGTCGAAGTCCGCGAAGAACTCTGCCCATCTAATGTGTCTCTGGTTGAGGAACCTAGCCGTGCGCCAGTACTCCAGATTCTTGTGGTCCGTGTGGACCTGCACTGTGTGTCTGGCTCCGATAAGGAAGTGCCGCCATGCCTTGAACGCTGCATGGATGGCTAGCAACTCCCTGTCCCAGATGGTATAATTCTGCTCCGACTTGCTGAGCTTCCTCGAGTAGAAGGCGCACGGCCTCCAGTCCCCCTGCTGGTCTTGTTGCAACAGGACGGCTCCCACGGCTCTGTCTGAGGCGTCTGTCTCCACCCTCATGGGTCTGCTGGGATTCACATGCAGCAGCTGCTCTTCGGACGCGAAGAGACGCTTGAGTTTCTGAAAGGACTGCTCCGCTTGCTCCGTCCAGATGAATTTCTTCTTCTTGGAGCTGAGCGTGTCGGTGATGGCCGCTGTCTGCATGGCAAATCCCTTGATGAACTTGCGGTAAAAGTTGGCAAAGCCGACAAACCGCTGGACTTCCTTCCGATTGCGTGGGCTTTTCCAGTCTAAAACTGCGCGAACCTTGGCGCTGTCCATGGCGAGCCCCTTGTCCGACAACTTGTAGCCCAGGAAATCCACCTCCGTCATGTCGAACTGGCACTTCTCCAGCTTGGCGTACAGCCTGTGCTCCTTCAGTCTCTGCAGAACTTCCCTGACATCCCTCTCGTGCGCCTCTCGCGATTCTGAAAAAATCAGGATGTCGTCCAGGAAGCATACGCACTTCTTGTAAAGGAGTCCCGCCAGCACATGATGCATAAAGGCTTGAAAACAGTGAGAGCCATTTTGTAATCCGAAGGGCATAACTCTGTATTCGTAGGTGCCCAGTGGCGTGAACATGGCCGTCTTCCACTCGTCGCCTTCGCGCATGCGAATCAGGTTGTACGCCCCTCGTAGATCCAACTTGGTGAAAACGCGTCCTTTCCTCACCGTCGCGAGCAGGTCGTCTATCTTGGGCATGGGGAAGGCTGAGGGCTTGGTTTTCGAGTTTAAAATTCGATAGTCCACCACCAGCCTCTTTTGGGGCGTGTCCCGCTTCTTCACAAAGAATACTGGACTGCCTCCCACCGCTTTTGACTCCCGGATGAACCCGCGCTTCAAATTGTGATCTATGAACTCCCTGAGTTCCTGCAGTTCATCCTCAGACATGGAATACAGTTTCCCAGTTGGCAGCGTCGCCCCCGGCAGGAGGTCAATCTTGCAGTCATAGGGTCTGTGAGGAGGTAGCTTGTCCGCCTCCTTCTCGCAGAATACCTCCAAAAACTCCGCATACTTGAGGGGTACTGCTTGCAGCGTGCCCAACTGTAACTGCGGGTCTTCCTCTTCCCCTTCTGGGCTAGGTATAATGCAATGTTCCGCACAGTAGGAGGAGCCAAAAGTCAGTTGGCGCTGGTACCAAGCCAATGCTGGGCTGTGCCTGTGCAGCCAACTCATGCCTAATACTACAGGCGTGTCCGACAGTTGGGTGACATTGAAGCTGATGACTTCCCGGTGATTCCCAATTTGCATCACCATCGGCGGCGTCTGCTGTACCACCTGCCCCCCCAGCAGTTCCCTGCCATCCACCGTGACAACCTTCAGGGGCAGCGTGGCTGGCAGTAGCGCTATGTTGTGTTGCTGAATGAACTCCAGTCCTATAAAGTCTGCATTACTGCCAGAGTCAATCGTAATAGGCACTTCTAAGGTGAGTCCATTGGGCAGCTGGAGCGATGCGGTGAGCTGCACCACTGGTTTGGGCGGGAGGGGGTCTGTGGGCTGCAAAATCTCTGGGGACTTCTTCATTGACTCGTCTGGCTGGGCCCCAGTGCCTCCGTTTCCAGCCAGACTCCGTCGTTTCCCTGCTGTGGTTCTCTCTGCTGAGTTGCTTCCAGTACTGTCACTGAAGCTGCAGTGTGCTTGTGGAGCCTCTGGGGACACTCTTTCGCCATGTGCTGTCCACTATCACATATATAGCACTTCCTGTTCCCTCTAGGCAGCTTCGGTTTGACTGCTCCCGGTGTTAAGGCTCTGGTAGCTGAGTGAGCCCTAGCACCGCCAATTTCCATCGGCTCTTCGCCCCCTCCCTGTGGAGGCGTGGACTGCGCACGCGCTGCATCCCTGGGCAAGAGGGGGGGCACTCTCGCTGGTGTGCGTCCCCAACGCCCTTCTTATTTGCTCCATGGGCGTTCTTCCTGCCTCACCCCAATCGTTAGCGCTCTTTCAACCACTTGCTGAGTGGTTTTGGGTCTCTCTCCCCGTGCCATCTCATCCTTGATCTGTGGGCTCAATCCTTCCAAAAAAAGGTCTCTAACTGGCGGAGAATCCTTATCCCAATTCAGCGCGTTGACCAATGCAAAAAACCGGGAATGATACTGCCTTACACTTGCTTTCCCCTGTCGTAGCCCATGTATGTCCTTCCGGGCAATGTCAATGTCTATGTTTGATAAGAAACAGGAATCCATTGCCTTAATGAATGCATTTGCGCTTTGGAGCGCTGGATCCTTATCCCTCCACAGATTGCGCAGCCATGCTTTCGCGTCCACATGCAAATGGGACAAGATAAACCCCACTTTCTCTTGCTCATCTCTAAAGTCTTTATCCAGCAGCTGCAGCGCAAACAGCACGTCTGCTCAGAAATTGGGGTACTGCTGTAAATTCCCATCAAAATGAGATACAATGCTGCCTCCTCTCTTCCCCAACCCAATCCCCTCGGATCTGGGTCCCGGTAGCCCCTGCTTCACAAGCCCTTCCAACCTGGCTTGAAGATCTTTGCAGGCAGCCGCCGCTTCTTCTTCTCTCTTCCTGGATGCGATTATTTCAGCGCTGAGTTGTGTCACTGCTTCTTGCAGGGAAGCTATTTGCTGTTCTGTAGTCATCTCGCCTGACATTTGTGAGCTCGCAAGGCACCAGTCTTCTTCCCTCCCTGCCTCGCTCCCGTAGCGATGCTTGAGGCGAAGAAAACCGATGAAATTTGAGACGAGGCTTACTGTCAGAGACTGCCTCCCGGTCCCAGCTCACAGAGGACCAACGCTAGCCAGTAGAACTGTACAAAAGTCTTTATTGAAGTTTAGTTTCCATTTTCAAGCCCTAGCGTGCGTCTCTACGTCTAGACCCTAGACCAGCGAAGCCTCGTCTGAGTCTCCGCCCCCTGTACACCAGTTTAAGACTCTAGCCTTACTCCACCTTCTTCGTTTCTCCTTCCGCCTCTGGGTCCTACTACCCCCCGGGGTGCCTTCCTTCCTGGACGCCTCGGAGGCGGACCCCTCGGACTCTTCCCCCTCTCTTCGGCGGGCTTTGGGACCTGGCTCCCTATCCGGGCTGCTCATTGCGCCACCCTCTTGCACATTTGAACTTGGCGCGCGCGCGCTGCCTCTGACCTTCCTTTTGACCGTTTCCTCGCTCTCTGATGCAGGCGTGGCTAACCCTGACTCATGTCCTTCCGCTGACGGAAAGCTGCCTGCTGCCGATGCTTGGGACTCCTCCCCCTTACTGCTCTCCGGTGGGGAAGCTGGTCCCGATTTCCAACTGCTGCTTTCTGAGTCCCCTCTGGCCCCTCCTTCCTGTGGTGTTCCCTCTGGCAACCCCCTAGCTCTGACCACGGGAGCCCCTTTCTGTGAATCCTCTGATTCGCTGGAGAGACTTAGAGACCTCGGACGGCTATCATCGCTGACCTCTCCCTCGGATTCCTCTCCCTCGGTCTCTAATTCCTCCCTTTCCTGTCCCTCTGCTCCTGAACCCCTGACACCCGATGTCTTAGGATTCACAACAAAGCAACAGCAAACACCTGCTAAAGACCCCCTGAAATGTTTGGCAGTGAAAACCCCACATTTCATGGCACCCCAAAAAATGAGCCTTTGGCGCCCTAACTCACGGGATCCCAATTTCTCCAAAAGTCAGACGTTGTCCAATTCACTCCAAAGCGGCGCCAAACACCCAGACAATGCCCCCTGCAAGGTTTGGGGGTGAAAACACTACGTTTCACATCGCCCCACAAAATGAGCCCTCGACGCCGTAACCCACATGGTTGTCAGGGGCTGGACTGAGGAGGAATGGTGGGAGCCCCCCCCCCACTCTCGAGGACTTGCTCCACAACTCCAATTTATAAAGATTATAATCCAAGTTAACGAGATCTTCTTGCGATTAGAGGTCAAGAGATATGTAAAAGTCAGTGCTTTATATGATTCAGCCACATGGTGGAGCAATACACAAAGATTAAAGAAGCCATGATAGCCAGCTCTGAAAAGCTGGGATGGTTTGTGTCTTCAAAGGCATGGCAGTGTGGCTTGAAATTAATGACTTGTAACACCTCACAGTCATTATCATAATATAATAATAATAATAATAATAATAATAATAATAATAATAATAATAATAATAATTTATTATTTATACCCAGCCACTCTGGGCGGCTTCCAACAAAATATTAAAATAAAATAGTCTGTCAAACTTTCAAAGCTTCCCAGAACAGGGCTGCCTTCAGATGTCTTCTAAATGTCAGGTAGCTGTTTCTCTCTTTGACATCTGGTGGGAGGGGGTTCCACAGGGCAGGCACCACTACCCTGTAACTTGGCTTCTCGTAGGGAGGGAACCGCCAAAAGGCCCTCAGCGCTGGACCTCAGTGTCCAGGCAGAATGATGGGGGTGGAGGCGCTCCTTCAGGTATACTGGGCCTTTGAGGCCGTTTAGGGCTTTAAAGGTCAGCACCAACACTTTGAATTGTGCCCGGAAACATACTGAGAGCCAATGTAGTTCTTGGGGGCCACTCCCAGTCACCAGTCTAGCTGCTGCATTCTGGATTAGTTGTAGTTTCCGGGTCACCTTCAAAGGTAGCCCCACGTAGAGCGCATTGCAGTAGTCCAAGCGGGAGATAACCAGAGCATGCACCACTCTGGCGAGGCAATCCGCAGGCAGATAGGGTCTCAGCCTGCGTACTAGATGAAGCTGGTCAACAGCTGCCCTGGACACAGAATTGACCTGCGCCTCCATGGACACCATGAACTGAAAGGTCCCGGGGGCGTTACCCTGAGCCTCAGCCACAAGGAATGTGCAGCAGCAGAAAATGGTAACGCTGTTCTAGATTGCATCTATGGAAGTCCAGGGTCCTGATGAAACAAAGTCCAAGTCCTACTCTCTCCTACCTTGGTCAGGCCACACCTGGAGTCCTGTGTCCAGTTCTGGGCACCATCATTTAAGAAGGATGTTGACAAGCTGGAATGTGTGCAGAGGAGGGCAACCAAGACAACCAAGGGTCTGAAAACTAAGATTGAAGAGAAACACTTGAAGGAGCTGGGTAGGTTTGGCCTGGAAAAGAGGAAACTGAGAGGAGATCTGACAGCCATCTTCCAATATCTTAAGGGCTGTCACATGGAAGAGGGAACAAGCTTGTTTTCTCCTGCTCTAGATGGTAGGACTCGAACCCATGGATTCAAGTTATTAGAAAGGAGATTCCAACTAAACATTCATAAAAACTTTCTGACGGTAAGGGCTGTTTGGCATTGGAACAGATTCCCATGAGAGGTGGTGGACTCTCCTTCCTTGGAGGTTACTAAGCAGAGGTTGGATGGCCGTCTGCCATGGATGCTTTTGCTGAGATTGCTGCATCACAGGGGGTTGGACTAGATGACCCTTGGTGTCCCTTCCAGCTATAAGTTTCTATGATTCTATGAAATTGATCTGGATTAATGACAGCCATCCACCAGTTTCATATGCAAAACTGCTTCCCACCCCACCCCCTTACTGATTAATATATATAAAAAATACATTAAAGTAGACAAATAATAACTTACAAAAAGGATCAATAAACGTGTCACCTTTATTATATAAACGGTTATCATAATCACATGTCAAAATTTCTTTTGTGAATGAAATAAAATGGTTTCAATCAGTTTTTAATAACCAACAATCAAATGTAGTGCTTGGGGTACAGCTTAGATCAATTCGTCAGATGTTCAGTGTCCAGGGGTTCAGTGCCTGGCACCCAGAAACTCATGGCAAAGGGGAGTCTGGTACCAAGTAACTCATAACATTTCACTTCCTTGCAAGCTAAGGAAAGCTGTTGATTGGCCGAAGACACTGGGCAGAAACAGAAAGAAACAGGGGGATGAGGGGGTCTAAGGGTGAAGTCCTGCTCCTGTCCATCCTAATACTGGACAGATTATTACAGGATGTTGAGAAGGGTCATTTTTTACTATGAATTGAGAAACAGCAGCCATAGTCTAGGCCAGGAGTGTTTTTCCTTGGTGACACCGCCATGTTGAAAAGTGTGTGTTTGCAAGGTGTTTCCTGTCCTGTCCAGAAATGCACCGTGCTGGATGAAGCCAGCTCTAGATCCTTCCTAAATAAATAAAATAAAAACCCACGGGAAGATATATTTGAAAAATTAATGTTAAGGGGAACAATTCACATTGTTAAGCAAGGTAGCTAAAGCAACAGGGTCAGGGCCTCCATTGTGACACGTCCCCCTGCGGAGTGACTTGGCTGAGGACTTTGGGAAGAGCAACTATTTGAGGATAGTTCAGGAGAAAGGAGGTGGTTTGTGAGAAGTAATGATGTTTTCCGGCAAAATAAATATTTCTTCTTCTTGAGTGTAAGTAGGATGTCTAATTCTTTCTGCATTCTGCTTCTTTTGCTCTCCCTCAAGATTTAGAAACATAGGGCAGTAAGGCAGATCTGGAAAAAGCCTAGGTAAAGGTACAGGTACCCCTGACCGTTAGGTCCAGTTGCGGACGACTCTAGGGTTGCGCGCTCATCTCGCTCTATAGGCTGAGGGAGCCGGCGTACAGCTTCCGGGTCATGTGGCCAGGATGACGAAGCCGCTTCTGGCAAAAGCAGAGCAGTGCACGGAAAGGCTGTTTACCTTCCCTACAGAACGGCACCTACCGTATTTTTCGCTCTATAGGACGCACCGGACCATAAGACGCACCGGATCATAGGAGGGGGAGAACAGGGAAAAAAATTCTCTCCCTCTCTGCTCAGTGTCCCTTCAGCGAAGCGGCAGGAGAAACGGAGCCCCTTCCATTTCTCCTCCCGCTTCGCTGAAGGGGCGCTGCGCAGAGAGGGAAAACTGTGCAGCGCCTCTCCAGCGAAGCGTAGCCTGGAGAGCGAGAGGGATCGGTGTGCACCGCCCCCTCTCGCTCTCCAGACTTCAGGCGGCTATCCGCAAGCCTTCTGAGTGCAGCGGGAACTCCTGCTGCTCTTGGAAGGCTTGCGGATAGCTGCCTGAAGCCCCCAGAGCGCAGCCTTTGAAGCCTCCACAGAGCAGCGGGGTGAAGGCACCCCGCTGCCCTGCGGAGGCTTTGTGCAGCCATCCCCAAGCTAGAATAGTGAGACGGAGCGCCGCGCAGTGCTCCGCCTCACTGTTCTGGCTTTGGGGACGGCCTTTGAAGCCTCCGCAGGGCGGCAGGGTGCCTTCACCCCGCTGCCCTGCGGAGGCTTTGCGCAGCTAACCCCAAGCTAGAACAGCGAGACAGAGCGCTCCGCAGCGCTCCTTCTCCCTGCTCTGGCTTTGGGCTTAGCTGCGCAGCCTGCATTCACTCCATAGGACGCACACACATTTCCCCTTAATTGATTTTTTAAAAAATAAAATAATTTTTATTAGCAAACCAATCAAATCACATTAGTTCCAAATTACCAAACCGAATTTTAAATTTTGGTTGGGGGTACCCATGCTTCGAGCTCAGAAAGGGATCCAATCATCTCTTATTTCTGCTGCTTTGATCATTTCCCCTTAATTTTGGGAGGGGGAAAAGTGTGTCGTATAGAGTGAAAAATACGGTATATCTACTTCCACTTTCGAACTGCTAGGTGACTTCAGGCGGCTATCCGCAAGCCTTCGAAGTACAGCGGGAACTCCTGCTGCGCTCCAAAAGCTTGCAGATAGCTGCCTGAAGCCAATGGAGTGCAGCCTTTGAAGCCTCTGCAGAGCAGCGGGGTGAAGGCACCCTGCTGCCCTGCGGAGGCTTTGTGCAGCCATCCCCAAGCTAGAACAGTGAGACGGAGCGCCGCGCAGCGCTCCGCCTCACAGTTCTGGCTTTGGGAACGGCCTTTGAAGCCTCCGCAGGGCAGCAGGGGGCCTTCACCCCGCTGCCCTGCGGAGGCTTTGCGCAGCTAACCCCAAGCTAGAACAGCGAGACGGAGCGCTGCGCAGCGCTCCTTCTCCCTGTTCTGGCTTTGGGCTTAGCTGCGCAGCCTGCATTCACTCCATAGGGCGCACACAAATTTTCCCTTAATTTTTGTTTTTTTTATAAAATATTTTTTATTCGCAAACCAATCAAATCACATTAGTTCCAAATTACAAAGCCGAATTTTAAATTTTGGTTGGGGGTACCCATGCTTCGAGCTCTTAAAGGGATCCAATCATCTCTTATTTCTGCTGCTCTGATCATTTCCCCTTAATTTTTGGAGGGGGGAAATTGTGTCCTATAGAGCGAAAAATACGGTATTTATCTACTTCCACTTTGTGCTTTCGAACTTCTAGGTTGGCAGGTGCTGGGACCGAGCAGCGGGAGCTCACCCCGTCGCAGGGATTCGAACTGCCGACCTTCTGATCAGCAAGCCCTAGGCTCTGTGGCCACCCGTGTCCCTACGGAAAAAGCCTATCGCAGACCAAATCCCCCTCCCAAACCTGGTATGTAAGGGCTTCCGGTTTTTCCGCCCTCCGTTGTGGATGTGCTTTGCGGGTTCTCCATGCCTAGCAGCTGTTAGAGGGAACTTTGGGGGGCAACGCGGAGGCTACACGACCCTCAAAAAGGCTCTGGGCGTGGCCCAGGGCTGACATTGTCCGGCAGCGTCAAAAAAGGAAACCTTCGAAGCCCACGTCCTAAGCAGCAGGTGAATCGACAGAGAGTACCTAGACGCAAGGACACGAGCAATCCTCAGCAGCAAGCCTCAAAGTCCCAAACGGTAAGAACGGCAGCTAACAAGGAGAGCTTGAGGAGAAGAGGGTCTGTGAGACTTATTTATACAAACTGAACTGCTCAGAAACAGACCCGAAAGGCTAGCACATAAAGAGTAAAGAACGGGAGATTTTATCTTAAACATATTGGAAATCTTTCTCATTATACGTAACCATAAGCAAAGATTTCTCTAACAAGTACCAGTAAGAAAAGGAAGACAGATTCAAATTTCACTCTGCAGCAGCAGTAGTAGCCCATTAAAAGAAGCGGAATTCAAGGACTTAACTTGTTTTTTACTTTGAAGTGGCGTGAGCCCAGCGAAAGAGACTGAGTTAAAAGACTTGGATTGTCAGCGCTGTTTGTGGTAAAAGAGTGGAAGTTACTGGAAAACAAAGGTAAAATAGAAGGCAACACTTTTAATATTGAACTTATATTAAACACTAACCTATAAAGATGGCAAAGATGGCGTAGCGTGGTCTAGGAGAAGGAGGAGGTGGTTTGTGAGAAAGGAAATACGTTTTCTGGTGTAACGAAGAGACTTTCTTCATCTAAAGTATAAGTAGGATTCCTAATTCCTTCTGCATTCTGTTTCTTTTACTATCCCTCAAGATTCAGAAACGTAGGGAACCATGTCATGGTTAAATTAGTTTATAAAGATTGGCTGCGTGAGCTGCTGGTCTCCTGCTGTCACGTGCCAAAGATCCATCCCCTGGTCTGTGAGGAGGAGGAGGAAGAGATATTGGAAGAGAAATGGGAGGATGAAGTGATGGTTATTGTCAGGGGCTCAGGAGCAGAGGCACAGGAGAGGGAGGAAATAGAGACCGAGGGGGAGGAATCTGAAGGAAATGTTAGCGATGACAGCCGTCCGAGGTCTCTGAGTCTCTCCAGCGACTCGGAGGATTCACAGAAAGGGGCTCCCATGGTCAGAGCAAGGGGGGTGCCTAGGGGGACACCCCAGGAAGAAGGGGCAAGAGGGGACTCAGAGAGCAGCAGTTGGAAATCAGGACCAGCTTCTCCACCAGAGCGCAGTAGGGGGGAGGAGTCCCAGGCATCGGGATCAGGCGGCGCACCGCCAGCGGGAGGACATGAGTCAGGATTGGCCACACCTCCATCGGAGAGCAAGGAAACGGTCAAAAGGAAGGTCAGAGACTGGGCGCGCGCGCCAAGTTCAAATGTACAAGAGGGCGGCGCAGTGGGCAGCCCGGATAGGGAGCCAGGTCCTAAAGCCCGCCGAAAGGAGGGAGGAGACTCAGGGGGGTCAGCGTCAGCGTCAGAAGAGTCCAGGACTGAAGGGACCCCGGGGGGTAGAAGGACCCAGAGGAGAAAGGAGAGATGGAAGAGGTGGAGTAAGGTTAGAGTCTTAAACTGGTGTACAGGGGGCGGAGACTCAGATGGAGCTTCGCCGGTCTAGCTCTAAGACGTAGAGCTGGGGCGCTCCGGTTTGGAAATGGAAACTGTACTTCAATAAAGACTTTTGTACATTACTGCCGGCTAGCGTTGGTCCTCTGTGAGCTGGGACCTGGAGCCAGCTCTGACAGTAAGCTCCATCTCCTTTTGCACCAAAAACCTCGCAGCGTGAGGTTACGCAGCGAGGGGCGAAGATTGGTGCTTCGCGAGCTCACAAAAGTCAGGCAAGATGACTACAGAACAGCAGATAGCAGCTCTGCAAAATGCAGTGACACAACTCAACGCGGAGGTAATCGCATCCAGGAAGAGGGAAGACGAAGCAGCTGCCGCCTGCAGGGATCTCCAAGCCTGGTTGGAAGTGCTTACTAAGCAGGGGCAACCGGGACCCAAATCAGAGGGGATTGGGCTGGGGAAGAGAGGAGGCAGCCTTGTATCTCATTTCGATGGGAATTTACAGCAGTACCCCAACTTCCGAGCAGACGTGCTGTTTGCGCTGCAACTGCTGGATAAAGACTTTAGAGATGAGCAAGAGAAGGTGGGGTTTATCTTCTCTCATTTGCATGGAGACGCTAAAGCGTGGCTGCGTAATCTGTGGAGAGATAAAGATCCGGCGCTCCAAAGTGCGGATGCATTCATTAAAGCGATGGATTCGTGTTTTTTATCTAATATAGACATTGATATCGCCAGAAAAGACATACATGGTTTGAAACAAGGAAGAGCCACTGTAAGGCAGTATCATTCTCGCTTTTTTGCATTGGTCAACGCGCTGGGTTGGGAAAAACATTCTGCTCCAGTCAGAGACCTTTTTTGGGAAGGCTTGAATGCAAATGTTAAAGATGAAATTGCAAGGGGGGAGAGACCAAAGAGCACTCAGGAAATCGTCCAGCGGGCGCTGACACTTGGGGTGCGTCTGGAAGAACGTCCATGGAGCAAAGATGAAGGGCGTTGGGGACGCACGCCAGCGAGAGCACCTCCCCTCTTTCCCAGGGATGCAGCGTGTGCGCAATCCACACCTCCGCAGGGAGGGGGAGAGGAACCGATGGAGATTGGAGGCGCCAGGGCTCAGTCAGCAACCAGAGCCCTAACACCGGGAGCAGTCAAAGCGAAGTCGCCTAGAAGGAACAGGAAGTGTTACATCTGCGACAATCCGCAGCACATGGCGAAAGAGTGTCCCCAGAGGCTCCACAGACACACTGCAGCCTCCGCAACAGTAACGGAAGCAACTCAGCAGAGAGAACCACAGCAGGGAAACGACAGAGTCTGGCTGGAAACAGAGGCACTGGGGCCCAGCCAGACGAGTCAGTGAAGCAGTCCCCAGAAATTTTGCAGCCCACAGACCCCCTCCCGCCCAAACCAGTGGTGCAACTCACCGCATCGCTCCAGCTACCCAATGGACTAACTATGGAAGTGCCTATTACTATTGACTCTGGCAGTAACGCAGACTTTATAGGACTGGAGTTCATTCAACAACACAACATAGCGCTACTGCCAGCCACGCTGCCCCTGAAGGTTGTCACGGTGGATGGCAGGGAGTTGCTAGGGGGGCAGGTGGTGCAGCAAACGCCGCCGATGGTGATGCAAATTGGGAATCACCGGGAAGTCATCAGCTTCAATGTCACCCAATTGTCGGACACGCCTGTAGTATTGGGCATGAGTTGGCTGCACAGGCACAGTCCAGCATTGGCTTGGTACCAACGCCAACTGACTTTCGGCTCCTCCTACTGTGCGGAACATTGCATTATACCTAGCCCTGAAGGGGAAGAGGATGACCCGTAGTTACAATTGGGCACGCTGCAAGCAGTGCCACTCAAGTACGCGGAGTTTTTGGAGGTTTTCTGCGAGAAGGAAGCGGACAAGCTACCTCCCCACAGGTCCTATGACTGCAAGATTGACCTCCTGCCGGGGGCGACGCTGCCGACAGGGAAACTGTATTCCATGTCTGAAGACGAACTGCAGGAACTCAGGGAGTTCATAGATCACAATTTAAAGCGCGGTTTCATCCGGGAGTCGAAAGCAGTGGGGGGCAGTCCTGTATTCTTTGTGAAGAAAAAGGACACGCCCCCAAAAAGGCTGGTGGTGGACTATAGAATTTTGAACTCGAAGACCAAGCCCTCAGCCTTCCCCATGCCCAGGATAGACGACCTGCTCGCGACTGTGAGGAAAGGACGCGTTTTCACTAAGTTGGACCTGCGAGGGGCGTACAACCTGATTCGCATACGAGAGGGCGACGAGTGGAAAACGGCCATGTTCACGCCACTGGGCACCTATGAATACAGAGTTATGCCCTTCGGATTACAAAATGGCTCCCACTGCTTTCAAGCCTTCATGCATCACGTGTTGGCGGGACTCCTCTACAAGAAGTGTGTCTGCTTCCTGGACGACATCCTGATATTTTCAGCATCGCGAGAGGCTCATGAGAGGGATGTCAGGGAAGTTCTGCAGAGACTGCAGGAGCACAGACTGTACGCCAAGCTGGAGAAGTGCCAGTTCGACATGACGGAGGTGGATTTCCTGGGCTACAAATTGTCGGACAAGGGGCTCGCCATGGACAGCGCCAAGGTTCGCTCAGTATTGGACTGGAAGAGCCCACGCAATCGGAAGGAAGTCCAGCGGTTTGTCGGCTTTGCCAACTTTTACCGCAAGTTCATCAAGGGGTTCGCTATGCAGACGGCGGCCATCACTGACACGCTCAGCTCCAAGAAGAAGAAATTCATCTGGACGGAGCAAGCGGAGCAGTCCTTTCAGAAACTCAAGCGTCTCTCCGCGTCCAAAGAGCAGCTACTGCATGTGAATCCCAGCAGACCGATGAGGGTGGAGACAGACGCCTCAGACAGGGCCGTGGGAGCTGTCCTGTTGCAACAAGACCCGCATGGGGACTGGAGACCGTGCGCCTTCTACTCCAGGAAGCTCAGCAAGTCAGAGCAGAACTACACCATCTGGGACAGGGAGTTGCTAGCTATTCATGCAGCGTTCAAGGCATGGCGGCACTTCCTTATCGGAGCCAAACACACAGTGCAAGTCCGCACGGACCACAAGAACCTGGAGTACTGGCGCACGGCGAGGTTCCTGAACCAGAGGCACATACGATGGGCGGAATTCTTCGCGGACTTCGACTTCAGGATAGAGTACATCCCAGGCGACAACAACGTCATGGCGGATGCACTGTCCAGGAAGCCGCAATACCTCGAGGAGGCGGCACCGTCGGCGGCCAAGCACACTTTCGCACCGGAAGCGTGGGCGTGCGCTTCGGCAACCGTGGACCTGGAAGCCGTACGTCGCGGGCTGCAGGAGGACCCCTTCGCACAAGCCAAGATGGAGGAGGTGCACAGGGGCACGGCGAAGGACGACGAGTTCCAGATACGCGACGGATTACTCATCCGCAAGGGGGCACTCTACGTACCGGGAGACGACCTCCGCGCAAGGGTACTGCAGCAGTTACATGACGCTCCCACCGCCGGGCACTTTGGCAAAGAAAAGACTGTAGAATTAGTAGCCAGAGATTTTTGGTGGCCCAAGATGCGGGGGGAAGTCGCGGATTACGTCTCGAGGTGCGACACCTGCCAGAGGGCCAAGTCAGTGCACAAACCGCCGGCGGGACTGCTGGAACCGCTGCAGACACCGCTCGAACCGTGGGAGAGGGTGGCCCTGGACTTTGTCACGGATCTGCCCAGCTCGAGGGGCAAGACAGCAGTGCTAGTGGTGGTGGACATGTACACCAAAATGGCCCACTTCATTCCGTGCGCGAAGGTGGCCATGGCCGAACAGACCGCCAAACTGTTCATAGACCACGTGTTCAGGGTTCACGGTCTACCACGGTCTATCCCAGTGTTTCCCAACCTTTTTTGGGCAAAGGCACACTTGTTTCATGAAAAAAATCTCGAGGCACACCACCATTACAGCCCCGTGACGTCAGCGCGCAGCGCACGCGGATCCCACTTATTCTGAAGCTCGCACCACTAGCCGGGGCTCTCACACCGTGACAGGGCGAGGCGGCGCGGCCCACTGACGTCATCGCGGCTCGCCGCCGCCCTTGACTTCCCTGTTCCCTCCCCTCCCTCGGGTCGCCGTGGTTACCGAGGACTGCAAGCTGCTCGGGCGAGCGTGGGGCATTAAGTGGGAGAAGGAAAATTAAAATTAAAACTCGCCTGAAGGCCACCTCTCCGGATACAGTGGTGCCTCGCAAGACGAAATTAATTCGTTCCGCAAGTCTCTTCGTCTTGCGAGTTTTTCGTCTTGCGATGCACGGTTTCCCATAGGAATGCATTGAAAATCAATTAATGCGTTCCTAGGGAAACCGCCTTCAGACCAGGTCCGGGGACAGTCTGTCCCCCGACCTCTTCTGAAGGCTGGGGGGGGGACAAGGGCTTTTCTTCCCACCCCCAGCATTTTAAAAAACCCCGGGACAGCGGAGGACTTCTCCGCTGTCCGGGGCAATCTTAAAATGCTGGCGGGCGGCATTTTAAAATCGCCCGGGACAGCGGAGGACTTCTCCGCTGTCCGGGGCAATTTAAAAGCCCCTGGGAAGGCAGGCAGGGGGGACAAAGATTTTCGCCCCCCGCCCGCCTTCAGAAGAGGTCCTGGACCTCTTCTGAAGGTGGGCGGGGGCGAAAGTCTTTGCTCCCCCCTGCCTGCCTTCCCGGGAGAGCGGAGAAAGGCAGCGCGTTTCTCCGCTGTCCCGGACGGCTTTTGAAGGCAGGCTTTTGAAAGCCGTCCGGGACAGCGGAGAAACGCAGCGCGCCCTTGCCGCTGCCCCCCGACTTGGCTGGAAGGCTGGCGGGGGGAGAAGCCTGCTCCTCCCCATCGCCAGCCCCGCAAACTCGGGGGACAGCGGGAGAGGCACAGCGCGCCCTTGCCGCTGCCCCCCGACTTGGCTGGAAGGCTGGCGGGGGGAGAAGCCTGCTCCTCCCCATCGCCAGCCCTGCAAACTCGGGGGACAGCGGGAGAGGCGCAGCGCGCTGTCCCGCTGTCTCCCGACATGGTTTGGAGGCTGGCGGAGGGCTTCCTCCTCCCCCAGCCCCGCAAGCTCCCAGAGCGATGCCAAAGCTGCGCGCAGCTTCGGCATGGCTCTGGGTCCCGTTCTGGGGGAGGGGGAAGCTCGGGCTTCCCCCGCCCCAGGACCACGCCTGGCGGTGGGGGAATAATTTTCCCCCCTTTATTCCCCCCCCCCGCCAATTTTTCCCGCGGCACACCAGGCAACGTCTGGCGGCACACTAGTGTGCCGCGGAACACCGCTTGGGAAACACTGGTCTATCCTGTCCGACCGGGGGCGACAGTTCATCTCGAACTTCTGGCAGAAGCTGATGGGCTTCCTGAACGTCAAGATCAACCTAGCGTCGGCGAGACACCCGCAGACCAACGGACAAGCGGAGCGGGTCAACGCCATCATGCAGCAGTACCTGAGATGCTACGCAAATCAGCAGCCCGCAACATGGGTGGACTACCTGCCGCTCGCCGAGTTCGCCTACAACAACACGAAGCACGTGTCCACGGGAGTGACACCGTTCTTCGCCAACAACGGGAGGCATCCCAGAACTTTCCCGGGATTAGAGAGAGTGGGGGAGGGGGAGCCACGGGCAGCGGAAGCCTTAGTTGCAGGAGGTCCACGAACAGCTTCGGAGGCAGTTAGAACTAGCAAAGCACGCATACAAACTGCAGGCTGACAGACACAGAAGGGTTGGGGAAGACATACAGGTGGGAGACTGGGTTTGGTTAGCAGCTCAGGCAGTGCCGGCCAGATCGTTAGCCAAGAAGAAGCTCGGACATAAGCAGCTAGGGCCTTACCAAGTCGAGGCACAGGTCAATCCAGTGGCCTTCCGGTTGACACTTCCGGAGGGATCCAGAATGCACCCGGTGTTCCATAGATCAGTGCTCACGCCCTATAAAGCAGCTCACAGATTTCAGGAGTCAGGCACGGCACCAGACCCGCTCAGGGAAACGCCCACAAAGAGGGGGTCACCAAGGGGGGAACCCATCAACGAAGTCACGGAGATTTTAGACTCGAGATGGGGGGAAGAGGGAGTAGAATATCTCCTCGCCAGAGAAGGTACCCCGGCCAGCGCCAACAGTTGGGTGCCGGATTATGCCTTGGAGGAACCTTTGCTCAAAGAAGAATTTCATGCCCTCTTCCCACACAGGCCCATGCCAGCCGAGTATTTCGACGACTGGCTTTTCACACCCACACTTTCAGCCAGCACGTTCCAGGGGTTCGCCTCGGACGAGGAACCGGCACCAGACACGCGCTCTCCGGAGGGATCACCCTCGGGGTCGGCCTCAGACCGCTCTTATTGGTGGGACGATCAACCAGAGGAGCAGTGGCGCAGGAAGTGGCTGGGGGGTCCTTGGCAGGCAACACCCGCAGATGAGAACGGGGGAGAGACGGACATGGACGTGTTGGGGGAGGACGTTGGGTTCGAGCACGGAGGCAGAGAGATGGAGGCAGAGGAGATCGACGTCGGCGAGAGCACGGAGGACGAGCCGGACTTATCCGGCTGGATGTACGACAAGGGGGACGAACTGTATCCGGCACTCACCCCCACAACGACGGAGCACCCAGTACCCACACCGGAAGGAGGGGAGGGGGGAAGGGGGGGCTTCGAGGGGGGATGGATGTCAGGGGCTCAGGAGCAGAGGCACAGGAGAGGGAGGAAATAGAGACCGAGGGGGAGGAATCTGAAGGAAATGTTAGCGATGACAGCCGTCCGAGGTCTCTGAGTCTCTCCAGCGACTCGGAGGATTCACAGAAAGGGGCTCCCATGGTCAGAGCAAGGGGGGTGCCTAGGGGGACACCCCAGGAAGAAGGGGCCAGAGGGGACTCAGAGAGCAGCAGTTGGAAATCAGGACCAGCTTCTCCACCAGAGCGCAGTAGGGGGGAGGAGTCCCAGGCATCGGGATCAGGCGGCGCACCGCCAGCGGGAAGACATGAGTCAGGATTGGCCACACCTCCATTGGAGAGCAAGGAAACGGTCAAAAGGAAGGTCAGAGACTGGGTGCGCGCGCCAAGTTCAAATGTACAAGAGGGCGGCGCAGTGGGCAGCCCGGATAGGGAGCCAGGTCCTAAAGCCCGCCGAAAGGAGGGAGGAGACTCAGGGGGGTCAGCGTCAGCGTCAGAAGAGTCCAGGACTGAAGGGACCCCGGGGGGTAGAAGGACCCAGAGGAGAAAGGAGAGACGGAAGAGGTGGAGTAAGGTTAGAGTCTTAAACTGGTGTACAGGGGGCGGAGACTCAGATGGAGCTTCGCCGGTCTAGCTCTAAGACGTAGAGCTGGGGCGCTCCGGTTTGGAAATGGAAACTGTACTTCAATAAAGACTTTTGTACATTACTGCCGGCTAGCGTTGGTCCTCTGTGAGCTGGGACCTGGAGCCAGCTCTGACAGTTATGAAGATCAGAAGGAATCTTTAGTGAAGGTGAAAATAATTTATGTAAGACCAAGTGACCAGGGGATGGATGCCACTGATACCAATTTAGATGGGGAGTGTTGATCTTTGTTCATCAGGAACAGGGAGGCCAGAGAAAATCCCGCTGGCTGGAGATCGGGGAGGCAGCTCCCTCATTCAAGAAGAATTCAGGGATGGGATGAGGACTTTGGGATGAGAAACTATTTGAGGATAGTTCAGACGAGAGGAGGAAGATTTTGAGGAAGCAAACATGTTTTTTAGCGCAACGAATTGACTTTCTTCATCTAAAGCGTAAGTAGAATGCCTAAATCACTGTGCTACATGAAAAGGAAGAGGTATCGAACTTTTTAAAATAAACTAAACAAAACTGCTTAACCCACTAAAATATATATTTTTAAAAATGAATATTAAAGGGAGCCATGTCCCTTGTAAAGCCAGGTAGCTAAAGTGACGGTGTTCTGGACTCCATTGTGACACGTTCTCCGGCTGACTGACTTGGCTGACAACTTTGGGAAGAGCAACTATTTGAGGATAGTTCAAAGAAAATAGGTTGTTGGTGTGAATTGTGTTTTCTGAAAAATGAAAATTTATTCATCTCGTGTATACGTAGGATCTCTTATTCTTCCTGCATTTTGCTACATTTGCTATCCCTCAAGATTCAGATATATAAGGAACCATATCATGGTTAGATTAATTTTTAAAGATTGACCTCAGGACCCTCTTAGATCCTTTGAGGGAAATGGCTTGCCTTCTCCCTTGCGGGCATCACCACAAGAAAGGGATCTCCCAGTTCTGGAGGGTCTCTTGACAAGATGCCCTCCTCTCTGGTTTCAGCTGCTTGCTGCAATCGCCATGAGAGGTTTCTGAAAGTAGGTTTATCTGCCAGATAAAGAGTATCAAGGAAGCATCTAGAACCCATTTCCTGACTATTTTCCCTCTTCTTCCCTAGATTCTGCAGTCTGAGAAGGCTGGGTGAGCTGCTGGTCTCCTGCTGTCGTGCCACAAAAATCCATCCCCTGGTCTGTGAGGAGGAGGACACAGTGAGTGTAATGAAGGATGGAAAGGAAAGAAGGGTAAAGGTGAGAACGATCTACGATCTACGTAAGGCCAAGGGACCAGAGGATGGATACCACAGATGCTACTACCAATGGTGAGTGTTGATCTTTGTTCAGGAGGAACAGGGAGGCCAGAGAGAATCTGGATCACTGAGGGTGGGGGGAGGCAGCTCCCTCATTCAAGAAGAGTTCAGGGATGGGATGAGGAAGGGAGGAAGGGAGAATAACGCAAGCCACCTGGAGATCCTTGCAGGAAAGATGGGTCATCAATGTAATAATTAATGAAAAAATTAAGAATCTTTTCTCTTCATTTCTCTTCAGGCAGTGATAGTAGTGAGGCCAGCAGCTCCAGTACAGCTCTACCCCGCTCCAAGACCCAGTTCTCCCTTCGCCCCAAACCCAAGTATCTAAATAAATAAATAATAGGGATGCGGGTGGCGCTGTGGGTTAAACCACAGAGCCTAGGACTTGCCTATCAGAAGGTCGGCGGTTCGAATCCCCACGACGGAGTGAACTCCCGTTGCTTGGTCCCTGCTCCTGCCAACCTAGCAGTTCGAAAGCACGTCAAAGGGCAAGTAGATAAATAGGTACCGCTACGGCGGGAAGGTAAAGGGCGTTTCCGTGCGCTGCTCTGGTTCAGAAGCAGCTTAGTCATGATGGCCACATGACCCGGAAGCTGTTCATGACCGGTCCGCCAATAAAGCGAGATGAGCGCTGCAACCCCAGAGTCGGCCACGACTGGACCTAATGGTCAGGAGTCCCTTTACCTTGATATATTTCAAAAACACTGAGTCTCCAGTGTGGTCTCTCGTCACAAGGAAACAGACTTTATAAAGAGGCAACCTTTCAAACTTCTTATAAATGGAAACTGGGGAAAGCCCCCTCCAAAAGAATAGACTGTGCCCAGTGACTAGCTGATCCACATGCCTGTTCAGTTGACGCTCTAGATGCCTACTCAGTTGTTCTCCAAGGCTGTTGAAAGAGAGAATGGCCAGTGTGGCAGGCTGTGCGAGCTGCTGGCCTCCTGCTGTCGTGCCCCTAAAATCCACCCCCTGGTCTCCGAGGAGGAGGAGGAAGAGATATTGGAAGAGAAACGGAATGAGGAAGTAAATATAATTAAAGAAAGGGAGAATAGCGTAAGCCACCTGGAGATCCTTGAAGGAAAGATGGGTTGTCAACAGAATAATCAATGGAAAGATTAAAAATATTTTCTCTTCTTCTCTCTTCTGGGCAGCGACAGCAGTGAGGCCAGCAACTCCAGCACAGATCTCCCTCCCCACCAAGACCCAGTCCCCCCCTTCCCCACAAACCCAAATAGAAAAATAAAATAAAAATCATCATCATCATCATTATTATTCTAATCAAGTTCCTTTACAAACATGCTATTCTGTGATCATCCTTTTATCCTAGGCGGTGCTTTTTCCTACGTTTGTGAGCATGAGTGGAAATCCTGAGTCTCGCTGCAGGAGTGGACAGTTTGGCTCCTTCCCTTGTTGGTGCTCCTAGATGGAACTGCGCATGTGCGAAGACAAGACAGAGCCTTCCAAACTGGATCAATAAACGTGTCACCCGTTGTCTGAAAACCACTGTCCTAATCACATGCCAGTTTGTCTTTTGTGAATGAAATAAAATTCTTTCAAATAGTTTTTTAATGTTGGCATTTGTCTGTCTTGAGAAGCAATGGAGTGCGCCTCCGGGGGTGAGGTCAAAAGTCAAGCAACAGTGTCAGCAGTCCCAAAGTGACCTCTCCAGGGAGCAAGACTGGGCAGTGTGTCTGGAGGTCCTGGGCTTCCCAGATGACAAGACTCCCTCTCTTGGCCTTGCAGATGTGTCTCCAAGGAAAGCAGAGTTAGGCACCAGTTGGGCTGCAGGAGATGTCAGAAGGGGTTGTAAACGGCGCCATCCAACCGCCTGAGGGACTCCACTCCAGATTTGTGTAGGCTTTACTCCTTAGCCTTTTCAGCTCCCAAAGATATCCCACAAAGGCAAATTAGGATCAGAGTTTTCCTTCTCTTCGATGGGCTATCTTTATAGGTGGATGAGCCCCATCTGCCCCTCACTTCCCTCCCCAGCATTGCAGAAACCACCTTCTTGACCACTGGGCCCACGCTTGGTCTTGTCCGCTCAATCTGCTGGAGCCTGTCTTTGCACACAGGGGAAGTTCCTGAGCATTTGAGACTCCTTGGCTGCTCTCACCTGGTTTAGGTGGTCAGTCAAACCGTTCCCAGGATGTGGCCTCTGTCACATGCTGACCGTTTCTAGGAGCAAGAGAACAAACTTTTTATTAAAGAATGAAAATGGTTTAATGAATAGTTACAAACTGTAAACAGATAAGAACATTGGCAGGATTATTGGAATAACCTGCAGTTTAATAAGATTATATATTTAAAGCCGATGCATAAATGAAGAAATTGAGGTAATTTGGATATGCATAAGATATGAAGAATCAATTTAAAGAACTGCAGAAAGAGGGGGAAGGAAGTCAAGTTTTGAAATGTTAAAATGACTGCAAAATTATTGAAATGTATAAACTTGAAAAGAGCATGCAAGATCTCTCCCAAATCTCAATACATATTTTGCTCTCCTAGACATCTTGCAAGACTTCTATGAGATCTCACAAGATCTTGCAGAAAATCTCCAATCTGTTTACCTGCAAGCACACACCTTTAATTTTTTTTTCTTATTTAGTACAAATTTCTCAATCTAACAGATTTGCACATAGGATTCTGTATCACATGAAACGGCACATTTGTTTTGTTCTATTGTTACATTATTTGTGGCCTTCTAACACTTTGGGAGAAGCCTTCTCTCCCTTTTCCCTTAAAAAATGAGGATCTATGCTTTACACTCAGCAGGAAGGCCCATTTAAAAGGAAACATGTAGTTGTTTTGCTGCTGCTTTTTTGTGTTCTCAGGTGTCCAAGTCAGCCTCCTGGCCCTGCTCCTCCACTATACCACAGCAACATCCCCCACTAGGAATCCCTACTTGGGCTTTCATTGGCCATCAGCAATATCCGGTGGAGCCAGGTGGAGAGAAATGCCCCATCTTGCCCATCTTTGGGGTTTCAAGAGGTATAGCCTCTGTGCATGTACAGAATTCATGATTCAGCAAATCTATTAGACCATTGAAAGAGTTATTTCCTCTGATTAAATTACCAAAGGAAGAAAGCAGGATTGGCTTTTCTCACCAGGGACACAAGGAAGGGGAAGGTGTATATTTAAGAAATGAAATTTCCCAAGGGCTGAAACTCTGTTCAGCCAGTTAAAAAACCCAAATTCTCTCTGTACAGTGCTTCACATCTGGCGGGCAGGGCTTGTGTGCTTTGCTCATGATCCCTTGGATGTCCTGAGGCTGTTAGAGCAGCAGCCGTAAGTCTTGGGGCTCTGGGAGGGAGACATTGTCCTCAGAAGGCAAAGAGTAACTGAGGTTCCCTTTTCTCTCCCTTGGAGGCCCTGAACCAGGAGCTGGCCAGTTCAGGGCCTCCATGGGAGAGAAAAGGGGGGCCAGCACTTGTGCTCAAATGAGCTTTCATACGCGGTCATCCTGCCCCACACTCACATTCCAAAATATCTGCATGCTCACCTATCCAAGAGGTGGTTGGTCTTGGGCTGGGGGGTCCCAGAAGGCAGAATAAGTTGAGAAGCAAAGCCCAAGAAGTTGGAGGCATCCTCTTCGCATCCACCCAAACCCAATCTAAACAGCTTTGCTCCAGAACCAGCCCCTCCCTTCAGTTCTGTTCAGTTCAGAATGTCAGTTAAGAGGGACCACTTGTATTTTCTTGATTCTTGCCTGAGGTCATAATGGGCATGCACACTGGTATCTGTTTACCTGTAAGCACACACCTTTAGTTTATCTTCTTAAAAATAAAAATAAAATACTAGTTTCTCAGTCTACCAGCTTTGCACAAAACAGCAGCCGTTTTGTGATCCATGGCAGTGAAAACCCCACGTTTTATGCCCCCCCCCCCCCGCAAATGAGGCTTCAGTGCCCTAACCCACAGGGTCACGATTTCTCCAAAGGTCCAATGTCATCTGATTCACTCCAAAGCAGCACCAAACACCCAGAGAATGCCCCCTGCAACATTGGGGGGGGGGGCCTTTGAAAACACTACATTTCCCATTGTTAGAGTGGCATACGAAGGATGAACAAGTTAAATCTTTTTTTTTTTTATAAATCATTTTTATTCAATTTTTCCAATACAAAATTATACAAATCATACATCTTTTTTTATAATATCCACTCCCTTTTTGGACTTCCCTCATCCTGCCTGATACTCCTTCCACTTTAAGTTTCATACACATTTCTAAGGTCTTACTTCAATTATTCTTAAAACTAAAGCCTTGCTTTACTCCAATTCTAACATTTCTTTTTACAGAGCTTCATTTAAGCTTACAAGCGTTATTTGATTGTCACTTAATTTATGCATATATTCTTTAAATTTTTCCCAATCTTCTCTAAATCTTTGGTCTTGCCGGTCTCGGATCCTTTCCGTCAATCTATCAAGTTCTGCATAGTCCATCATCTTCATTCTCCATTCGTGTAGTGTAGGCAGCTCCTCTTGCTTCCATTTCTGAGCCGGATGAACAAGTTAAATCAGTGATGATAGATTGGGCAAGACATGTAGGACATAACATAATGTTTGAGGATTGGGAAAGATTGTGGAAGAAAGGGGTCAAGTTCACTGCATGTACTGTACTAAAGGAAAACATAATGAAAATGGTGTATAGATGGTATCCGACCCCAGTTAAATTAGCAAAGATTTATCATAACTGTGATAACCATTGCTGGAAATGTAAAGAAAACGAAGGTACTTTCTATCATATGTGGTGGTCCTAGAATCATAGAATCATAGAATCATAGAATCATAGAGTTGGAAGAGACCACAAGGGCCATCGAGTCCAACCCCCTGCCAAGCAGGAAACACCATCAGAGCACTCCTGACATATGGTTGTCAAGCCTCTGCTTAAAGACCTCCAAAGAAGGAGACTCCACCACACTCCTTGGCAGCAAATTCCACTGTCGAACAGCTCTTACTGTCAGGAAGTTCTTCCTAATGTTTAGGTGGAATCTTCTTTCTCGTAGTTTGGATCCATTGCTCCGTGTCCGCTTCTCTGGAGCAGCAGAAAACAGCCTTTCTCCCTCCTCTATGTGACATCCTTTTATATATTTGAACATGGCTATCATATCACCCCTTAACCTCCTCTTCTCCAGGCTAAACATGCCCAGCTCCCTTAGCCGTTCCTCATAAGGCATCATTTCCAGGCCTTTGACCATTTTGGTTGCCCTCCTCTGGACACGTTCCAGTTTGTCAGTGTCCTTCTTGAACTGTGGTGCCCAGAACTGGACACAGTACTCCAGGTGAGGTCTGACCAGAGCAGAATACAGTGGCACTATTACTTCCCTTGATCTAGATGCTATACTCCTATTGATGAGGCCCAGAATTGCATTGGCTTTTTTAGCTGCCGCGTCACACTGTTGGCTCATGTCAAGTTTGTGGTCAACCAAGACTCCTAGATCCTTTTCACATGTACTGCTCTCAAGCCAGGTGTCACCCATCTTGTATTTGTGCCTCTCATTTTTTTTGCCCAAGTGCAATACTTTACATTTCTCCCTGTTAAAATTCATCTTGTTTGTTTTGGCCCAGTTCTCTAATCTGTCAAGGTCGTTTTGAAGTGTGATCCTGTCCTCTGGGGTGTTAGCCACCCCTCCCAGTTTGGTGTCATCTGCAAATTTGATCAGGATGCCCTTGAGTCCATCATCCAAGTCGTTGATAAAGATGTTGAATAAGACCGGGCCCAGGACAGAACCCTGTGGCACCCCACTAGTCACTCTTCTCCACTCTTCTCCACTCTGCCCCAAGGTGAAAGACTTCTGGGGAAAGATTTATAATGAATTGAAAAAAATGTTGAAATATACATTTATAAAGAAACCAGAGGCCTTTCTTCTTGGAATAACAGGTTTGGAATTGCCCCCAAAAGATGCAAAAACTTGCTCCGACCACAATGCTGTAAAGATGGTGATGAAGCAAACAACAGCTGGCACCTTCAGATGGAGGATGAATGACACCTTATTTGGAGATGAGGAAATTTGTAAAAAGGCCCAAAAAACCTTGAAAGACTACTTTGAAATTAATATGAAGACTGACGTAGAAAAAAGAGTAATCTGGGATGCAAGTAAAGCTGTTATGAGAGGATTCTTGATTCAACAAAATGCAATAAAGAAGAGAAGCCAAAATGAAAAGAAAGATAAAATTTTGGAGAAGATAAAAGATGGGGAAAGGAAACTAAGATCAAAAACAAAATCGCATGAGATTTTGAGAGAAATTAAGTTATATCAAACACAATATATGGAATTGATGAATCAAGAAATAGAATGGAAAATTAAACAAATGAGACAAAAGACTTTTGAATCAGCAGATAAATGTGGTAAATTGTTGGCTTGGCAAATAAAGAAAAGACAAAAGCTGAATACGGTAACAAATTTAGAAGTGGATGGAAAGAACATTTATAACCCTACGGAGATTAGGAACTGCTTCCAGAGATACTTTAGACAACTTTATTCACAAGGGCCGCAGAAAGATATGGACATAGAGCAATTTCTTGGAAAAAACGGTCTGAAAAAGATTTCACAAGAAAGTAAAATAATATTGAACCAGGAAATATCAGAACAAGAAATAGAAGGTGCTATTCAAAATTTGGCATTGGGCAAATCCCCAGGACCTGATGGACTGACTTCCAGATATTATAAAGTTTTGAAGGAGTGGTTATTACAACCTTTGAAGGAAGTTTGTAATGAAATTTTGGAGGGGAAAAGGGCACCAGAAACGTGGAAAGAGGCTTATATTACACTTATCCCGAAGACAGAGACTGAAAAGACTCAACTTAAGAACTACCGCCCCATTTCACTATTAAATGTAGATTACAAAATTTTTGCTGACATTTTAGCAAAGAGATTGAAAATAGTTTTGATGGAGGAGATTCATAGAGATCAAGCGGGCTTTCTCCCGAGAAGACATTTGTCGGATAATGTAAGGAACATAATTGACATTTTGGAAAAGTTGGAAGTGAACATAAATACGAAAGCAGTTTTGATATTTGTGGACGCCGAGAAAGCCTTTGACAATATTTCTTGGAGTTTCATGATGAAGAACCTCCGGGGGATGGGGGTAGGCCAAGGGTTTGAAAATGGTATAGGTGCAATATATTCTGAACAAAAAGCAAAGTTGATTGTAAATAATGTGGTTACGGAAGAATTCAAGATAGAAAAAGGGACACGACAGGGATGCCCAATCTCTCCATTACTTTTTATATCAGTCCTGGAGGTTTTGCTGAATATGATTAGAAGGGACCAGTTGGTTAAAGGAGTGCAGGTTGGAGCTAAACAGTACAAATTGAGAGCATTTGCAGATGATTTGGTACTTACATTACAAGAGCCTGAGTCTAGTACGAAAAGAGTATTAGAATTAATTCAAGAATTTGGTCAAGTGGCAGGGTTTAAATTGAATAAGTCAAAAACTAAGATATTGGAGAAAAATTTAACACTTTTGGAAAAAGAGAGGTTTCAGAATGAGACAGGATTAACTGTGGTTAAGAAAGTGAAATATCTGGAGATAAATATGACAGCTAAAAATGTGAACTTATTTAAAGACAATTATGAGAAATCTTGGACAGAAGTGAAAAAAGATCTAGAAATTTGGTCAAACTTGAAGCTTTCCTTGTTGGGTCGAATTGCGGTTATAAAGATGAATGTATTGCCTAGAATGTTGTTTTTGTGTCAAACATTGCAAATAGTGGACAAGATGGATTGTTTCAAGAAGTGGCAGAAAGATATTTCAAAATTTGTCTGGCAGGGCAAGAAACCCAGAATTAAATTTAAGACTTTAACTGATGCAAAAGAAAGGGGGGGGATTTGCCTTGCCAGATCTCAAACTGTATTATGAATCGGCAGCTTTCTGCTGGTTGAAAGATTGGCTACTTCTTGAGAACACAGATATCTTGGATCTAGAAGGTTTTAACAACATCTTTGGGTGGCATGCATATTTGTGGTATGACAAGGTTAAAGCTCATAAAGGTTTTAAAAATCATATTGCCAGGAAAGCACTATATAATGTCTGGACTAGATATAAAGATTTGTTGGAAAACAAAACTCCACGGTGGTTGTCCCCAATGGAGGCAAAAGCTGTTAAAAAGCTTAATATGGAGTCCAAATGGCCGAGATATTGGGAAATTTTGGAACAAGAAGGGGATAGATGGAAACTGCAGAGTTTTGAGAAATTAAAAGATAAAGTGAGAGATTGGCTCCATTACTATCAAATAATGGAGGTTTTTAAGATGGACAGGAAAATTGGCTTCCAGGTGGAAAAATCAAAACTAGAGACAGAATTGTTAGAATCCGGTACTAAAAATTTGTCAAAAATGTATACCGTATTTTTCGCTCTATAACACGCACCAGACCATAACACGCACGTAGTTTTTAGAGGAGGAAAACAAGAAAAGAAAAATATTCTAAATGAAACGGTGGATGTATGATTTTTGTGGTTCATGCTGTGGCCACAGACATGGGATCTGACAGTGAGTTTGGAGTAGCCCAATGCAAAAATCCTGAGGATCCATGTGGATCCATGCTTTGTAACCACGTTTTTGCACCACTGTGACCCTAGGCAACAGTGGGTGCGTGATTTTTTTGGTGAAAGATGTAGCCATGGACATGCTATGTGATCTGATGGTGAATTTGGGGTGACCCAATGCAAAAATCCTGAGGATCCATGTGGATCCATGCTTTGTAACCACGTTTTTGCACCACTGTGACCCTAGGCAACAGTGGGTGCGTGATTTTTTTGGTGCAAGATGTAGCCATGGACATGCTATGTGATCTGATGGTGAATTTGGGGTGACCCAATGCAAAAATCCTGAGGATCCATGTGGATCCGTGCTTTGTCACCACGTTTTAAATGGGGAGGGAAGGAAAAACACAGAAGGGACAAGAAGCACATGAGGGGTGTGCGGAGAAGCAGCTGGCTAAGAATGCAGGGGAGGAGTTTAACGGGGTGGGGGGGAGGAAAGGAAGGCAAAAGTTCCCCCCCCAAGCCAGCCCTCTCTCTCTCTCTCCCACCTGTATGTTTTTCGGCTGCCTGCGAGTCCCTAGAGCACGGAGAGGAGGAGGTGGTGGGCTGGAGCCTGCACGCAGTGTGACTAGGAAAGAATTAGAAGGAAGGACTCGATCCTTTCCTTAACCCTCTGCTTGCCAGGAGGGCAGGGGATTCCCTGCTCTTTGTTGAGTTTGAGCAAACGCAGCAACAGAAGCCAGTGGGCAGTAAGACCCTGAGGCAGAATGCAGGAAAGCAGCAGCTTTCGCCTTCCCTCCGCCCGCCCGCCCGATCTGATTTTTGCCTAATTTTTGCCTATTTTTGCCCCGGCGAGTCAGCTCCAGGGGCCACACATTCGCTCAATAACACACATAGACATTTCCCCATACTTTTTAGGAGAAAAAATCTGCGTGTTATAGAGCGAAATTTACGGTAACTTGCTGTTGAAATGGAATACACAAGATGAAACGGTTAAATCAGCAATGATTAAGTGGGCACAGGATATTGGTCATAACATTATGTTTGCTGACTGGGAAAAGTTGTGGACCACCGGGATGAAATTTACGGCATGTAATGCCCTCAGAGAAAACATTATGAAAATGATTTATAGGTGGTACATGACCCCAGTCAAGCTTGCGAAAATTTATCATTTGCCTGATAACAAATGCTGGAAATGTGGAGAAAAGGAAGGTACATTTTTCCACCTCTGGTGGACGTGCCCAAAGATTAAGGCGTTCTGGGAAATGATTTATAATGAATTGAAAAAGGTATTTAAATATAATTTCCTATAATTTCTCGTTAACTTGGATTATAATACCTTGGTCAGGCCACACCCGTGTCCCTACGGAAAAAGCCTATCACAGACCAAATCCCCCTCCCAAACCTGGTATGTAAGGGCTTCCGATTTTTCCGCCCTCTGTTGTGGATGTGCTTCACGGGTTCTCCATGCCTAGCAGCTGTTAGAGGGTACTTTGGGGGGCTTCTGGGTTAGCGCGATCGGGTAATGGCGGATTCCCTCCGAGCTCCGGAGGGAATCGTCTCCATCGAGGACGTGTCCTGCCGCGGCGACGACGCGGGGACCCTTAGAAACCGCAGGCGCTGAAGCCTGCGGACTGGAGACTCAGCGGGCGCCTTCAAGTGCCCCCGACTCACGAGGAGCCTTTTTAAAGGCTTCGGAGAGGGTACGGGGGTGGCGTGGCACTGTGAGTCGACTGCTACCTCGGTGGAGTGAAGCCGCGAGCCATGACCAGAGAGCGCTGACTTCCTTCCTTGAAATTTGGACTTGAAAAGAAGCAACCTGTGAGTAAAACAGAATTTGGACTTGAGAAATTTACCTTTTTGAATTAGATACGACCGGGGGATGTGTTAAAAGGAAGTCCGCACCCCCTTCTATTACAGACGATTTAAAGCAAAAACCGAATAACTAAGGTGGAATGATTGTTTTCCTCTTTGTGAGATAAAGGACATTAACTCCAAGATTGACATTAAAAGTTATACATTTTGAGTCGGAAAAAAGAATTTTTTGAAGTCTTTGTGTAGCCCCCCCGGACCCGGGAGCGTCCCGTGAATGAGAGCTGTTGGAGAGAAGCAGGGAGTTTGACAGCTGTCAAAGGGCTGTCAAACGAACCGTTAGAAAATTTGTTATAACTTGTATCTGCGGACTAATTTTGTTACATTTGAGTATAAGTTGGTGGAAACAGAGAAGGAATAAATAACAAAGTAAAAGACTGTTGGAGAAGGACTACTAAGTATCCAGAATCCCTCTAGGGGGAATTCTGAGACATTACAATGGCTGCAGATGGAAAATTACAGGCGGAGATTGAAAGGATGTTCTTTCTCGTGGGAATATTACAAGACCGGAGCACAGTTATGGCTACGAAACTATCGACCTTGAATCCTAAAATAAGCAATACTGCCGACTGTGTGGAGGACTTGTTGGAAAAAAATCCTGCAGCTGAATTGGAAGAGACATCTTTGGAACCAGAAGAGAGGGAAGAAGGAGTGGAAAAAATACAGGCAGAAAGTACCAACCAGAAATTTACATCTGTGGAATATAAAGAAGAAGATTTATGGATTATGAATTTGCTTGAGAAGGGAGAGGGAGCCCCTGGAATATCTGAAATATTTGGACTCAAAAGAAACAAGAAATACGATTGGGGCCTCTCTCTTGGATGTGGAAAGCAGGTTGGAAGGTACCTCGATTTTATTGTGCCAGAGCTCCTTCATGACCTGATGATCAACATAAATGACTACCAACAAACCCGGCGGAGAGAGATGGACAGAGACTTGAGGGCCTCGGATGTGAGAAATCCAGGCTAGAAATTGTCTTTTTGTGGACATTCCTTTTGGAAGGGGACTGAAACTGGGGAAGGGGGGGGTGAGGGCAGAATCTTAAAATTTTTTAATGATCTGTGTGTTTAGATAATAGAAATAACTTTGAATGAAAAAATGGGAAATCTGTGGGGGGGAAAAGGGGTCGACCTTAGAAAAAGGTAAAAGAATTAGAAGAAATTGGCATAAGATAAAAATGATTTAATCAAGAATGAAGTTAAGAAGAAGAAGAACAATAAGTTTGTAAGGATGAGAGATAAGGACTTGCTGAACCAACTTTTGGAATAGGGATGTAAGAGGGGGGGTGGGGGGAAGTCAGGGGAAGTAGTTAATGAGGCAAGGATATGAAATTTTACATGTTTTGTCTTTGTTTTTGTATGTTTGTTTTGTCTATAAAAATTTGGAAATTCAATAAAAATTTATTAAAAAGACATTGTCCGGCAGCGTCAAAAAAGGAACCCTTCGAAGCCCACGTCCTAACCAGGAGGTGAGTCGACAGAGAGTACCTAGACGCAAGGACATGAGCAATCCTCAGCAGCAAGCCTCAAAGTCCCAAACGGTAAGAATGGCAGCTAACAAGGAGAGCTTGAGGAGAAGAGGGTCTGTGAGACTTATTTATACAAACTGAACTGAACTGCTCAGAAACAGACCCGAAAGGCTAGCACATAAAGAGTAAAGAACGGGAGATTTTATCTTAAACATATTGGAAATCTTTCTCATGATATGTAACCATAAGCAAAGATTTCTCTAACAAGTACCAGTAAGAAAAGGAAGACAGATTCAAATTTCACTCTGCAGCAGCAGTAGTAGCCCATTAAAAGAAGCGGAATTCAAGGACTTAACTTGTTTTTTACTTTGAAGTGGTGTGAGCCCAGCGAAAGAGACTGAGTTAAAAGACTTGGATTGCCAGCGCTGTTTGTGGTAAAAGAGTGGAAGTTACTGGGAAACAAAGGAAGTTACTGGGAAACAAAGAGAAGGCAACACTTTTAATATTGAACTTATATTAAACACTAACCTATAAAGATGGCAAAGATGGCGTAGTGTGGTCTAGGAGAAACAGCTGGACTAATTGGAGAATCAAGAAAAGAAAAGCGCCGAAAGGAGGGGCGGAACTGGACCAAAGAGGAGAGGGACTATAAAATTAAAGATGAGCATATTTAGTTTGAGGAGGTAGTTTGTGAGAAAGGAAATACGTTTTCTGGTGTAATGAAGAGACTTTCTTCATCTAAAGTATAAGTAGGATTCCTAATTCCTTCTGCATTCTGTTTCTTTTACTATCCCTCAAGATTCAGAAACCTAGGGAACCATGTCATGGTTAAATTAGTTTATAAAGATTGGCTGCGTGAGCTGCTGGTCTCCTGCTGTCACGTGCCAAAGATCCATCCCCTGGTCTGTGAGGAGGAGGAGGAGGAAGAGATATTGGAAGAGAAATGGGAGGATGAAGTGATGGTTATGAAGATCAGAAGGAATCTTTAGTGAAGGTGAAAATAATTTATGTAAGACCAAGTGACCAGGGGATGGATGCCACTGATACCAATTTAGATGGTGAGTGTTGATCTTTGTTCATCAGGAACAGGGAGGCCAGAGAAAATCCCGCTGGCTGGGGATCGGGGAGGCAGCTCCCTCATTCAAGAAGAATTCAGGGATGGGATGAGGACTTTGGGATGAGAAACTATTTGAGGATAGTTCAGACGAGAGGAGGAAGATTTTGAGGAAGCAAACATGTTTTTTAGCGCAACGAATTGACTTTCTTCATCTAAAGCGTAAGTAGAATGCCTAAATCACTGTGCTACATGAAAAGGAAGAGGTATCGAACTTTTTAAAATAAACTAAACAAAACTGCTTAACCCACTAAAATATATATTTTTAAAAATGAATATTAAAGGGAGCCATGTCCCTTGTAAAGCCAGGTAGCTAAAGTGACGGTGTCATGTCCTCCATTGTGACACGTTCTCCGGCTGACTGACTTGGCTGACAACTTTGGGAAGAGCAACTATTTGAGGATAGTTCAAAGAAAATAGGTTGTTGGTGTGAATTGTGTTTTCTGAAAAATGAAAATTTATTCATCTCGTGTATACGTAGGATCTCTTATTCTTCCTGCATTTCGCTTCATTTGCTATCCCTCAAGATTCAGATATATAAGGAACCATATCATGGTTAGATTAATTTTTAAAGATTGACCTCAGGACCCTCTTAGATCCTTTGAGGGAAATGGCTTGCCTTCTCCCTTGCGGGCATCACCACAAGAAAGGGATCTCCCAGTTCTGGAGGGTCTCTTGACAAGATGAGTTTCTTGTGGCTGTTTAGCTGCTCTCTCTGGGCAAAGGTCAGAGGGGGCAGGGCTTCTGTTGAGGTAGGTGATTAGCTGTGGGAGGAGCTTATCAGAGCTTTAGGGCAGTTTGATCCATATTTTAGATTTAGGGGAGCTAGTCTCAAACATTTGTTGGGGGAGACCTAGGTTTTTTGGGAGGGATTTATTTGTCCTGTCTCCACACTTTTTATGATAGAGGACCACTGTAGTCACCCCCAACGACACGTTCCCAAGATGGAGGGTGAGGGAACAGCTGCAGTCGCCTGTGGTTCCTGCGCAATGTTTGCCATCTTGCCAAAGGTTGCAGGCAGCTTTACCTGCAGCAATTGCATGTTGATTGCCCTCTTAAAAGACAAAGTCCAGCAACTGGAGGAACGTGTAGCTACACTCCAAAGAATTAGAGAGCTGGAACTCTTCTTGGAAGCAACTCTTCTTGGAAGCAACAGAGCACACCGTCTCCACCAAGGAAGAGACAGGGGACTCCCCTGAGAAGGTGGCTAGTTCACCAACACAGGAGCCAGATATATGGAGAAACGTGACTCAAAGAAGTAGGAGGCCCAGGGTTCGCTCTGATTGTTTAGAAATACGCAATCGCTTTGAGGTCCTTTCCCCTAGCATGGAAGACGAAGAGCAGACTCCATTTGAGGATCTCTCCCTCATTACAGTCGATCAGGTATATGAAGACGAGCAGCAAAGGCAGTCCTCTGGGAATGTCCAGGCGACCTTGGAACCGACAGCTCACAGAAGAACCCCGACCAGACCTAAGAGGAGGCGTGTAGTGGTGATAGGGGATTCCCTACTGAGGGGAACAGAAGCAGTGATCTGTGGGCCTGACAAGATGTCTCGGGAAGTGTGCTGTCTCCCCGGGGCTAAGATCCAAGATGTAACTGAACGACTGCAAGGAATCATAAAACCCACTGACAAATACCCCTTCCTCTTGGTTCGTGTGGGAACCAATGACACTGCAAGCAATAGCCTCCAGAAGATCAAAAGAGATTACGAGGCTCTGGGCAGGAAATTGAAGCAATTAAATGCACAAATTGTCATCTCATCTGTCCTCCCAGTTGAACGACGTGGCCCAGGGAGAGAGGGAAAAATAGTGGAAGTGAACAACTGGCTTCGCAAATGGTGCAAACAGGAACGGTTTGGATTCTTAGATCACGGAATGCAGTTTTTTGAAGATGGACTTCTGGCAAGCGATGGGCTGCACCTCACAACGGTTGGGAGGAATGTTTTTGCAAAAAATCTCAGAAACCTCATCAGGAGGGCTTTAAACTGACTAATGTCGGGGAGGGAGATAGTGCTCCTGAAGGTAGGAGTCTATCAATTGATGAAGATGATCATCCAAATGTCATAGACCGAATGGAGCAAAGAGCATGCAGACCTAGTGGTGGGAGGAGAAAATCCTTAAATAAGAGACACGGGGGAATGATTAATGGACTTCAATGTCTGTACACTAATGCGCAAAGCATGGGAAATAAACAAGATGAGCTTGAGCTCCTGGTACAGCAAACTAAATATGACATAATAGGAATCACTGAAACCTGGTGGGATAAATCCCACGATTGGAATGTAATAATGGAGGGATACAATCTATTTCAAAGAAACAGACAAGAAAGGAGGAGGAGTGGCGTTATATGTCAGGGATGTGTATACCTGTGAAGAGATCCAAGATTTAGAACCTCAAAGCCAAAGTGAGAGCATTTGGGTCAAAATTAAGGGAGAGAAGAATAACAGTGACCTCATTGTGGGAGTTTACTATAGATCCCCAAGCCAAACGGAGGACATAGATGATGCCTTCCTGGAACAGATGGCCAAGCATGCAAAAGGAAGGGAGATAGTAGTAATGGGGGACTTCAATTACCCGGATATTTGTTGGATGTCAAACTCAGCCAAGAGCATAAGGTCAAACAGATTCCTCACTGCCCTTGCAGACAACTTCATTGTCCAGAAAGTGGGAGAAGCAACAAGAGGAACAGCCATTTTAGATCTGGTCCTAACCAATGTTGATGACCTGGTTAGTGGGGTAGAAGTGGAAGGATCATTAGGCGCGAGTGATCATGCTCTTCTGAAGTTTACTATACAGCGGAAAGGAGCAGCCAAGCATACTAGGACTCAATTTCTCGACTTTAAGAAAGCCGACTTCATAAAGCTTAGGGAAGTGCTGGGTGAGATCCCATGGACAGTAATACTAAAAGGAAAGGGAGTTCAAGATGGCTGGGAGTTTGTTAAGAGGGAGATAGTAAAAGCACAACTTCAGGCAATACCAATGAGACGGAAACATGGAAGGTGCCTAAAGAAGCCAGGGTGGCTATCTAAAGAACTTTTAACTGAGTTAAGATTAAAAAAGGATGTGTACAAAAAATGGAAAAGGGGGGAAACCACCAAAGAGGAATTCAAACAAATAGCCAGCACGTGTAGACACAAAGTCAGAAAAGCTAAAGCACAAAATGAACTCAGGCTTGCTAGAGAGGTTAAAAGCAACAAAAAAGGCTTTTATGGGTATGTTCGTAGCAAAAGGAAGAACAAAGAAACCGTGGGGTCACTCAGAGGAGAAGATGGTGAAATGCAAACAGGGGACACAGAAAGGGCTGAACTCCTCAATGCCTTCTTTGCCTCAGTCTTCTCCGATAAAGAAAACAATGCCCGACCTGAAGAATTTGGAGCAAATGATTCAGCAGAGGAAACACAGCCCAGAATAACTAAGGAGATAGTACAAGAATACTTGGCTAGTCTAGATGTATTCAAGTCTCCAGGGCCAGATGAACTGCATCCAAGAGTATTAAAAGAACTGGCAGATGTGATTTCAGAACCACTGGCAGTCATCTTTGAGAATTCCTGGAGAACAGGCGAAGTCCCGGCAGACTGGAGGAGGGCAAATGTTGTCCCTATTTTCAAAAAGGGGAAAAGAGAGGACCCAAATAATTACCGCCCAGTCAGTCTGACATCAATACCAGGGAAGATTCTGGAGCAGATCATTAAGCAAACAGTCTGTGAGCACCTAGAAAGGAATGCTGTGATCACCAATAGTCAGCATGGATTTCTGAAAAATAAGTCATGTCAGACTAACCTGATCTCGTTTTTTGACAGAATTACAAGCCTGGTAGATGAAGGGAACGCAGTGGATGTAGTCTACCTTGATTTCAGCAAGGCATTTGACAAGGTGCCCCATGATATTCTTGTAAAGAAGCTGGTAAAATGCGGTCTTGACTATGCTACCACTCAGTGGATTTGTAACTGGCTGACTGACCGAACCCAAAGGGTGCTCATCAATTGTTCCTCTTCATCCTGGAGAAGAGTGACTAGTGGGGTGCCACAGGGTTCTGTCTTGGGCCCGGTCTTATTCAACATCTTTATCAACGACTTGGATGATGGACTCAAGGGCATCCTGATCAAATTTGCAGATGACACCAAACTGGGAGGGGTGGCTAACACCCCAGAGGACAGGATCACACTTCAAAACGACCTTGACAGATTAGAGAACTGGGCCAAAACAAACAAGATGAATTTTAACAGGGAGAAATGTAAAGTATTGCACTTGGGCAAAAAAAATGAGAGGCACAAATACAAGATGGGTGACACCTGGCTTGAGAGCAGTACATGTGAAAAGGATCTAGGAGTCTTGGTTGACCACAAACTTGACATGAGCCAACAGTGTGACGCGGCAGCTAAAAAAGCCAATGCAATTCTGGGCCTCATCAATAGGAGTATAGCATCTAGATCAAGGGAAGTAATAGTGCCACTGTATTCTGCTCTGGTCAGACCTCACCTGGAGTACTGTGTCCAGTTCTGGGCACCACAGTTCAAGAAGGACACTGACAAACTGGAACGTGTCCAGAGGAGGGCAACCAAAATGGTCAAAGGCCTGGAAATGATGCCTTATGAGGAACGGCTAAGGGAGCTGGGCATGTTTAGCCTGGAGAAGAGGAGGTTAAGGGGTGATATGATAGCCATGTTCAAATATATAAAAGGATGTCACATAGAGGAGGGAGAAAGGCTGTTTTCTGCTGCTCCAGAGAAGCGGACACGGAGCAATGGATCCAAACTACGAGAAAGAAGATTCCACCTAAACATTAGGAAGAACTTCCTGACAGTAAGAGCTGTTCGACAGTGGAATTTGCTGCCAAGGAGTGTGGTGGAGTCTCCTTCTTTGGAGGTCTTTAAGCAGAGGCTTGACAACCATATGTCAGGAGTGCTCTGATGGTGTTTCCTGCTTGGCAGGGGGTTGGACTCGATGGCCCTTGTGGTCTCTTCCAACTCTATGATTCTATGATTCTATGATTCTAAGATGCCCTCCTCTCTGGTTTCAGCTGCTTGCTGCAATCGCCATGAGAGGTTTCTGAAAGTAGGTTTATCTGCCAGATAAAGAGTATCAAGGAAGCATCTAGAACCCATTTCCTGACTATTTTCCCTCTTCTTCCCTAGATTCTGCAGTCTGAGAAGGCTGGGTGAGCTGCTGGTCTCCTGCTGTCGTGCCAGAAAAATCCATCCCCTGGTCTGTGAGGAGGAGGACACAGTGAGTGTAATGAAGGATGGAAAGGAAAGAAGGGTAAAGGTGAGAACGATCTACGTAAGGCCAAGGGACCAGAGGATGGATACCACAGATGCTACTACCAATGGTGAGTGTTGATCTTTGTTCAGGAGGAACAGGGAGGCCAGAGAGAATCTGGATCACTGAGGGTGGGGGGAGGCAGCTCCCTCATTCAAGAAGAGTTCAGGGATGGGATGAGGAAGGGAGGAAGGGAGAATAACGCAAGCCACCTGGAGATCCTTGCAGGAAAGATGGGTCATCAATGTAGTAATTAATGAAAAAATTAAGAATCTTTTCTCTTCATTTCTCTTCAGGCAGTGATAGCAGTGAGGCCAGCAGCTCCAGTACAGCTCTACCCCGCTCCAAGACCCAGTTCTCCCTTCGCCCGAAACCCAAGTATCTAAATAAATAAATAATAGGGATGCGGGTGGCGCTGTGGGTTAAACCACAGAGCCTAGGACTTGCCTATCAGAAGGTCAGCGGTTCGAATCCCCACGACGGAGTGAACTCCTGTTGCTTTGTCCCTGCTCCTGCCAACCTAGCAGTTCGAAAGCAGGTCAAAGGGCAAGTAGATAAATAGGTAATGCGGGAAGATAAAGGGCATTTCCGTGCGCTGCTCTGGTTCAGAAGCAGCTTAGTCATGCTGGCCACATGACCTGGAAGCTGTTCATGACCGGTCCGCCAATAAAGCGAGATGAGCGCTGCAACCCCAGAGTCGGCCACGACTGGACCTAATGGTCAGGAGTCCCTTTACCTTGATATATTTCAAAAACACTGAGTCTCCAGGGTGGTCTGTCGTCACAAGGAAACAGACTTTATAAAGAGGCAACCTTTCAAACTTCTTATAAATGGAAACTGGGGAAAGCCCCCTCCAAAAGAATAGACTGTGCCCAGTGACTAGCTGATCCACATGCCTGTTCAGTTGACGCTCTAGATGCCTACTCAGTTGTTCTCCAAGGCTGTTGAAAGAGAGAATGGCCAGTGTGGCAGGCTGTGCGAGCTGCTGGCCTCCTGCTGTCGTGCCCCTAAAATCCACCCCCTGGTCTCCGAGGAGGAGGAGGAAGAGATATTGGAAGAGAAACGGAATGAGGAAGTAAATATAATTAAAGAAAGGGAGAATAGCGTAAGCCACCTGGAGATCCTTGAAGGAAAGATGGGTTGTCAACAGAATAATCAATGGAAAGATTAAAAATATTTTCTCTTCTTCTCTCTTCCGGGCAGCGACAGCAGTGAGGCCAGCAACTCCAGCACAGATCTCCCTCCCCACCAAGACCCAGTCCCCCCCTTCCCCACAAACCCAAATAGAAAAATAAAATAAAAATCATCATCATCATTATTATTCTAATCAAGTTCCTTTACAAACATGCTATTCTGTGATCATCCTTTTATCCTAGGCGGTGCTTTTTCCTACGTTTGTGAGCATGAGTGGAAATCCTGAGTCTCGCTGCAGGAGTCGACAGTTTGGCTCCTTCCCTTGTTGGTGCTCCCAGTTTGTCTTTTGTGAATGAAATAAAATTCTTTCAAATAGTTTTTTAATGTTGGCATTTGTCTGTCTTGAGAAGCAATGGAGTGCACCTCCGGGGGTGAGGTCAAAAGTCAAGCAACGGTGTCAGCAGTCCCAAAGTGACCTCTCCAGGGAGCAAGACTGTGCAGTGTGTCTGGAGGTCCTGGGCTTCCCAGATGACAAGACTCCCTCTCTTGGCTTTGCAGATGTGTCTCCAAGGAAAGCAGAGTTAGGCACCAGTTGGGTTGCAGGAGTTTTCAGAAGGGGTTGTAAACGGCGCCATCCAACCGCCTGAGGGACTCCACTCCAGATTTGTGTAGGCTTTACTCCTTAGCCTTTTCAGCTCCCAAAGATATCCCACAAGGCAAATTAGGATCAGAGTTTTCCTTCTCTTCGATGGGCTATCTTTATAGGTGGATGAGCCCCATCTGCCCCTCACTTCCCTCCACAGCATTGCAGAAACCACCTTCTTGACCACTGGGCCCACGCTTGGTCTTGTCCGCTCAATCTGCTGGAGCCTGTCTTTGCACACAGGGGAAGTTCCTGAGCATTTGAGACTCCTTGGCTGCTCTCACCTGGTTTAGGTGGTCAGTCAAACCGTTCCCAGGATGTGGCCTCTGTCACATGCTGACCGTTTCTAGGAGCAAGAGAACAAACTTTTTATTAAAGAATGGAAATGGTTTAATGAATAGTTACAAACTGTAAACAGATAAGAACATTGGCAGGATTATTGGAATAACCTGCAGTTGAATAAGATTATATATTTAAAGCAGATGCATAAATGAAGAAATTGAGGTAATTTGGATATGCATAAGATATGAAGAATCAATTTAAAGAACTGCAGAAAGAGGGGGAAGGAAGTCAAGTTTTGAAATGTTAAAATGACTGCAAAATTATTGAAATGTATAAACTTGAAAATCATAATTTTTTTTTTAAAAAAAAATTCGCCAAAAATCAGACGTCATCCCTCTCGCTCCCAACTGGAGCCAAAGGACACAGGCCTGGCCAGGACAGCGTTCCAGTTATAGCTTCTGGGCTGTCGGTCCTTGCCTTCCGTCCCTCCCAACTGACAGTTGTTAGTTCTGGAATCCTGAGCTTGAGGGGGGGTACATCCCATTTCGCCCCGTGGGACAGTCACCACCCCTTAGCCACCTGCCTTTGGTGCTGCAGCAGTGCTGGCTTTGGTCCCTGAAAGAGCATGCAAGATCTCTCCCAAATCTCAATGCATATTTTGCTCTCCTAGACATCTTGCAAGACTTCAATGAGATCTCACAAGATCTTGCAGAAAATCTCCAATCTGTTTACCTGCAAGCACACACCTTTATTTTTATTTTCTTATTTAGTACAAATTTCTCAATCTAACAGATTGAGCACATAGGATTCTGTATCACATGAAACGGCACATTTGTTTTGTTCTATTGTTACTTTATTTGTGGCCTTCTAACACTTTGGGAGAAGCCTTCTCTCCCTTTTCCCTTAAAAAATGAGGATCTATGCTTTACACTCAGCAGGAAGGCCCATTTAAAAGGAAACATGTAGTTGTTTTGCTGCTGCTTTTTTGTGTTCTCAGGTGTCCAAGTTAGCCTCCTGGCCCTGCTCCTCCACTATACCACAGCAACATCCCCCACTAGGAATCCCTACTTGGGCTTTCATTGGCCATCAGCAATATCCGGTGGAGCCAGGTGGAGAGAAATGCCCCATCTTGCCCATCTTTGGGGTTTCAAGAGGTATAGCCTCTGTGCATGTACAGAATTCATGATTCAGCAAATCTATTAGACCACTGAAAGAGTTATTTCCTCTGATTAAATTACCAAAGGAAGAAAGCAGGATTGGCTTTTCTCCCCAGGGACACAGGGAAGGGGAAGGTGTATGTTTAAGAAATCAAATTCCCCAAGGGCTGAAACTCTGTTCAGCCAGTTAGAAAACCCAAATTCTCTCAGGAGAGTGCTTCACATCTGGCGGGGCAGGGCTTGTGTGCTTTGCTCACAATCCCTTGGATGGCCTTAGGCTGATAGAGCAGCAGCCGTAAGTCTTGGGGCTCTGGGAGTGAGACATTGTCCTCAGAAGGCAAAGAGTAACTGAGGTTCCCTTTTCTCTCCCTTGGAGGCCCTGAATCAGGAGCTGGCCAGTTCAGGGCCTCCATGGGAGAGAAAAGGGGGGCCAGCACTTGTGCTCAAATGAGCTTTCGTACGCGGTCATCCTGCCCCACACTCACATTCCAAAATATCTGCATACTCACCTATCCAAGAGGTGGTTGGTCTTGGGCTGGGGGGTCCCAGAAGGCAGAATAAGTTGAGAAGCAAAGCCCAAGAAGTTTGAGGCATCCTCTTCGCATCCACCCAAACCCAATCTAAACTGCTTTGCTCCAGAACCAGCCCCTCCCTTCAGTTCTGTTCAGTTCAGAATGTCAGTTAAGAGGGACCACCTGTATTTTCTTGATTCTTGCCTGAGGTCATAATGGGCATGCACACTGGTATCTGTTTACCTGTAAGCACACACCTTTAGTTTATCTTTTTAAAAATAAAAATAAAATACTAGTTTCTCAGTCTACCAGCTTTGCACAAAACAGCAGCTGTTTTGTGATCCATGGCAGTGAAAACCCCACGTTTTATGGCGCCCCCCCCCAAAATGAGGCTTCAGTGCCCTAACCCACAGGGTCACGATTTCTCCAAAGGTCCAATGTCATCTGATTCACTCCAAAGCAGCACCAAACACCCAGAGAATGCCCCCTGCAACGTTGGGGGGGGGGGCTTTGAAAACACTACATTTCCCATTGTTAGAGTGGCATACGAAGGATGAACAAGTTAAATCTTTTTTTTTTTTATAAATCATTTTTATTCAATTTTTCCAATACAAAATTATACAAATCATACATCTTTTTTTATAATATCCACTCCCTTTTTGGACTTCCCTCATCCTGCCTGATACTCCTTCCACTTTAAGTTTCATACACATTTCTAAGGTCTTACTTCAATTATTCTTAAAACTAAAGCCTTGCTTTACTCCAATTCTAACATTTCTTTTTACAGAGCTTCATTTAAGCTTACAAGCATTATTTGATTGTCACTTAATTTATGCATATATTCTTTAAATTTTCCCCAATCTTCTATAAATCTTTGGTCTTGCCGGTCTCGGATCCTTTCCGTCAATCTATCAAGTTCTGCATAGTCCATCATCTTCATTCTCCATTCGTGTAGTGTAGGCAGCTCCTCTTGCTTCCATTTCTGAGCCGGATGAACAAGTTAAATCAGTGATGATAGATTGGGCAAGACATGTAGGACATAACATAATGTTTGAGGATTGGGAAAGATTGTGGAAGAAAGGGGTCAAGTTCACTGCATGTACTGTACTAAAGGAAAACATAATGAAAATGGTGTATAGATGGTATCCGACCCCAGTTAAATTAGCAAAGATTTATCATAACTGTGATAACCATTGCTGGAAATGTAAAGAAAACGAAGGTACTTTCTATCATATGTGGTGGTCCTGCCCCAAGGTGAAAGACTTCTGGGGAAAGATTTATAATGACTTGAAAAAAATGTTGAAATATACATTTATAAAGAAACCAGAGGCCTTTCTTCTTGGAATAACAGGTTTGGAATTGCCCCCCAAAAGATGCAAAAACTTGCTCCGACCACAATGCTGTAAAGATGGTGATGAAGCAAACAACAGCTGGCACCTTCAGATGGAGGATGAATGACACCTTATTTGGAGATGAGGAAATTTGTAAAAAGGCCCAAAAAACCTTGAAAGACTACTTTGAAATTAATATGAAGACTGACGTAGAAAAAAGAGTAATCTGGGATGCAAGTAAAGCTGTTATGAGAGGATTCTTGATTCAACAAAATGCAATAAAGAAGAGAAGCCAAAATGAAAAGAAAGATAAAATTTTGGAGAAGATAAAAGATGGGGAAAGGAAACTAAGATCAAAAACAAAATCGCATGAGATTTTGAGAGAAATTAAGTTATATCAAACACAATATATGGAATTGATGAATCAAGAAATAGAATGGAAAATTAAACAAATGAGACAAAAGACTTTTGAATCAGCAGATAAATGTGGTAAATTGTTGGCTTGGCAAATAAAGAAAAGACAAAAGCTGAATACGGTAACAAATTTAGAAGTGGATGGAAAGAACATTTATAACCCTACGGAGATTAGGAACTGCTTCCAGAGATACTTTAGACAACTTTATTCACAAGGGCCGCAGAAAGATATGGACATAGAGCAATTTCTTGGAAAAAACGGACTGAAAAAGATTTCACAAGAAAGTAAAATAATATTGAACCAGGAAATATCAGAACAAGAAATAGAAGGTGCTATTCAAAATTTGGCATTGGGCAAATCCCCAGGACCTGATGGACTGACTTCCAGATATTATAAAGTTTTGAAGGAGTGGTTATTACAACCTTTGAAGGAAGTTTGTAATGAAATTTTGGAGGGGAAAAGGGCACCAGAAACGTGGAAAGAGGCTTATATTACACTTATCCCGAAGACAGAGACTGAAAAGACTCAACTTAAGAACTACCGCCCCATTTCACTATTAAATGTGGATTACAAAATTTTTGCTGACATTTTAGCAAAGAGATTGAAAATAGTTTTGATGGAGGAGATTCATAGAGATCAAGCGGGCTTTCTCCCGAGAAGACATTTGTCGGATAATGTAAGGAACATAATTGACATTTTGGAAAAGTTGGAAGTGAACATAAATACGAAAGCAGTTTTGATATTTGTGGACGCCGAGAAAGCCTTTGACAATATTTCTTGGAGTTTCATGATGAAGAACCTCCGGGGGATGGGGGTAGGCCAAGGGTTAGAAAATGGTATAGGTGCAATATATTCTGAACAAAAAGCAAAGTTGATTGTAAATAATGTGGTTACGGAAGAATTCAAGATAGAAAAAGGGACACGACAGGGATGCCCAATCTCTCCATTACTTTTTATATCAGTCCTGGAGGTTTTGCTGAATATGATTAGAAGGGACCAGTTGGTTAAAGGAGTGCAGGTTGGAGCTAAACAGTACAAATTGAGAGCATTTGCAGATGATTTGGTACTTACATTACAAGAGCCTGAGTCTAGTACGAAAAGAGTATTAGAATTAATTCAAGAATTTGGTCAAGTGGCAGGGTTTAAATTGAATAAGTCAAAAACTAAGGTATTGGAGAAAAATTTAACACTTTTGGAAAAAGAGAGGTTTCAGAATGAGACAGGATTAACTGTGGTTAAGAAAGTGAAATATCTGGAGATAAATATGACAGCTAAAAATGTGAACTTATTTAAAGACAATTATGAGAAATCTTGGACAGAAGTGAAAAAAGATCTAGAAATTTGGTCAAAATTGAAGCTTTCCTTGTTGGGTCGAATTGCGGTTATAAAGATGAATGTATTGCCTAGAATGTTGTTTTTGTGTCAAACATTGCAAATAGTGGACAAGATGGATTGTTTCAAGAAGTGGCAGAAAGATATTTCAAAATTTGTCTGGCAGGGCAAGAAACCCAGAATTAAATTTAAGACTTTAACTGATGCAAAAGAAAGGGGGGGATTTGCCCTGCCAGATCTCAAACTGTATTATGAATCGGCAGCTTTCTGCTGGTTGAAAGATTGGCTACTTCTTGAGAACACAGATATCTTGGATCTAGAAGGTTTTAACAACATCTTTGGGTGGCATGCATATTTGTGGTATGACAAGGTTAAAGCTCATAAAGGTTTTAAAAATCATATTGCCAGGAAAGCACTATATAATGTCTGGACTAGATATAAAGATTTGTTGGAAAACAAAACTCCATGGTGGTTGTCCCCAATGGAGGCAAAAGCTGTTAAAAAGCTTAATATGGAGTCCAAATGGCCGAGATATTGAGAAATTTTGGAACAAGAAGGGGATAGATGGAAACTGCAGAGTTTTGTGAAATTAAAAGATAAAGTGAGAGATTGGCTCCATTAATATCAAATAATGGAGGTTTTTAAGATGAACAGGAAAATTGGCTTCCAGGTGGAAAAATCAAAACTAGAGACAGAATTGTTAGAATCCGGTACTAAAAATTTGTCAAAAATGTATAACTTGCTGTTGAAATGGAATACACAAGATGAAACGGTTAAATCAGCAATGATTAAGTGGGCACAGGATATTGGTCATAACATTATGTTTGCTGACTGGGAAAAGTTGTGGACCACCGGGATGAAATTTACGGCATGTAATGCCCTCAGAGAAAACATTATGAAAATGATTTATTGGTGGTACATGACCCCAGTCAAGCTTGCGAAAATTTATCATTTGCCTGATAACAAATGCTGGAAATGTGGAGAAAAGGAAGGTACATTTTTCCACCTCTGGTGGACGTGCCCAAAGATTAAGGCGTTCTGGGAAATGATTTATAATGAATTGAAAAAGGTATTTAAATATACTTTCCTGAAGAAACCAGAGGCCTTTCTCTTGGGTATTGTCGGCCAAGGGGTGTCAAAGAAGGACAGAACATTTTTTATGTATGCTACAACTGCGGCAAGAATACTTATTGCAAAGTACTGGAAGACACAAGATCTACCCACCTTGGAAGAATGGCAGATGAAGGTGATAGACTACATGGGACTGGCAGAGATGACGAGCAGAATCCGAAACCAGGGAAGGGAAACAGCGGAGGAAGATTGGAAAGATTTTAAGGACTATCTAAAGAAATATTGTAAAATCAATGGATGTTAGAATGACGCTGGATTAGAAAATATGTGGTTATTAGCGGCAATGGATAAGCTTAAAAGAAAAAGAAAGGTTAAAATTTAAGTGAAAAATAAGGGAAGGATTTGCTGAAGAATAATTTAGAAATTGGAATACAGGAAGGGGAGGTAAGAGGAAGTCGGGGAAGTAAGGTATAAGAAAAGAAGGGCTGAAATTATATTTGTTTTTTATATGTTTTTTGTATGTTATTTTTACTGTATTGTTTTGTTTTTTGTTGTTATAAAATTTCGGAAACTTTAATAAAAATTTATATATATATATAAAAAAAACAAAAGATGTCAAATTATACACTGGGCAACAATTTTTTACCTTTTGAATGTTGTCTAGATTTCTACAATTGATTTAGGGTATTTTTGCACTGCTGAATCAGGAAATGGCATCCGTTTCTCTCCATCAGGTCAGGTTGTTGTGCTATTTTGATTTGTAAAAGATCAGATCTTGTGACAAAATTGATTACATTTTGTGGCATTATCAGCTGATTTTTGTCAACACATATCATCCTAAATATGTTTTTAAGAGAAAATAATGTTTTTCCAAGAACATATATTGATTACCTGATAGAAACATCGATTACTGTAAACTGAATGGTGGGCATTGATAAAGGTAAGTACACATAAATTGCATGTTGCTTCACCATTTTTCAAACTTCAGGGCTTGAACTTCCATTTCTTGGAACTCCTGGAATGCTCAGCGGCACTCAGAGTCCAACAGTAGTCAGCCATCATGACTGCGTCCCAGCGACCCTGATACCTGGTCTCCATCTCTTTCATGTCCTGATGGAATCTCTCCCCCTGCTCGTCACTCATTGAACCCAGGTTCTCAGGAAACCGGTCCATATGTGAAAATAGGTAGTGCATCTTGACGCTCATGTTGCAGCCCAGGTTTCTGAAAGCAGTCAACGTGTTGTTGACAAGTTCTGCATAGTTTCTGACCTTATTGTTGCTTAGAAAGTTCTTCACCACCAGAACAAATGCCTTCCACGCTTCCAGTTCCATTTCCTTCATTGAGTTTCTGACCTCTGGATCTCTGATGAGCTGACGGATCTGAGGACCGTCAAAGATGCCAGCTTCCAACTTCTCCATGGTCAATCCTGGCACAAGTGAAGCAGTCACCATCCTTGTCCAGAGCCTTTGGTGAACTGCTTGATTAAGCCGAGCTTGATGTGCAGCGGTGGGAAGAGTATTCTGTCTCTGTCCACCAGAGGGTCGTTGATGACGTTCCTTTCTTTGCAAGGCACCAATTCCTCCCGCACAGGCCAGTCCTTCTTCGTGTAATGCTGAGCACGGTCCCTACTATCCCACATGCACAGAAAACATGGGTACTTGTTGAAGCCAGACTGTTGTCCCACCAAAAAGTTCACCATCTTCAGGTCTACACAAATAAACCACTTATGCTGACCATAACCAGTTTTGTCCTTTGACAAGCTGAGGTCACGAACTAGATCATTCAACTCCTTTTGGGAAAATGGATGTGGAGCATCATCTTCAAGAACCACTTCTTCTTCATGTCCTTCAGCACTGGAGGCATCTTCCTCACTAATGTCAGGAAGTTCTCCGAAGACAGGCACTGGAATTTCATCACAATGGGGCAGGACTCTTGAGGAGGAGGAGAAAGGGGAGGGAACTGGAAGGGGAATATATGCTCTGCGCAAATGGCTGTGAACTCATGCTTGTTTTGTGAATCTATCACACTTGCTCCTTCTGCCACCCCGGATGGCAGAATAAAGCTTTTCTCTGAAACTATTCCTTGAGTGTCGCTCTTCTCACCCGAGGCTAAAAAGGCTACAAGCAGAGTCTGTAACCTGAAGTGTATGTTAACCCGAGGTACCACTGTATCATTGAATTTGTCCATGGCAAGTCTGCGTTTATCTGCAGGTTGTTCAGATGTGGTGAGTTTTTAGAAGTCTTCAATCCAATCATAGAAGGGAAACGAATTTTTATTTTTCCAGCTCACCAGTATCAGTCTTTTTACTGTGGTAAGGGCACAGAGAGTCCGCTTGTATTGCCCCTTTGTCAGGTTCCATGTGCTGGGTGTATAATTCGAAAGGATATTTTGCTCGGTAAAGGTACATTTGGCCTCAGCAATGGGAGTCCAGCAAGGAATCATTTAGCTAGTGCAATGGAGGAGGAAGAGGTTGAAAATGCGAGACTTACTGGCACCTGTAGCAGCAGCAGCAGCTGGAGCATGGCCTGCAGTGCCACCTGGTGGCCCACCTCGGAACGTCCATGCCCATCCCAGATTTAAAGCTTTAGGCATGTGTTTTACACACACACACACACACACACACACACACAAATAATAATTCACAAGCAGGAAATATCCCAAACAGCTCTTCCCCTGAAATATACTCGGAGTTGAGAGTGGATTTCATGCTCTATATTCAGCTCATAGTAGCGAGGAATGAAAGTTCCCCCACAATATCTGCTTTATATACATTATTTACACAATGGGCTGCACGTGATTGGCTAATTCTGGGATTCTCCTGTAGCCCAATCAGGTTGTGGATTCACTTCCACCTGGAGCTGGATTGGGTGGCTCCTGCGGACCAATCAGACTGCTGCATTGTTCTAGGACCAATCAGACTGCTGCATGTTGGATCCTATTGTTCTAGGACCAATCAGACTGTAGCATTTTGGATCCTATTCAACTCAGTACATAACATCCCCACAAACCACCCCCAAATTCCCCAGCATAGGAATAGTGTGAGTGGAGGCTGGGTGCACCACATTGGAGACCCCAGGCGGAGTAGTAGGGGTATCTCATCCTTTACTTCCACACAAGGGTGACAGGCCAAATCATCTGTCAGGATAGATATGGTGGCCACGATTTCGCTGGAAACCCGATGTCTTAGGATTCACAACAAAGCAACGGCAAACACCTGCTAAACACCCCCTGAAATGTTTGGCAGTGAAAACCCCACATTTCATGGCAACCCCAAAAATGAGCCTTTGGCGCCCCAACTCACGGGATCCCAATTTCTCCAAAAGTCAGACGTTGTCCAATTCACTCCAAAGCGTCGCCAAACACCCAGACAATGCCCCCTGCAAGTTTTGGGGGTGAAAACACTACGTTTCACATCGCCCCACAAAATGAGCCCTCGACGCCGTAACCCACAAGGTTGTCAGGGGCTGGACTGAGGAGGAATAGTGGGAGCCCCCCCCCCCCACTCTCGAGGACCTGCTCCACAACTCCAATTTATAAAGATTATAATCCAAGTTAACGAGATCTTCTTGCGATTAAAGGTCAAGAGATATGTAAAAGTCAGTGCTTTATATGATTCAGCCACATGGTGGAGCAATACACAAAGATTAAAGAAGCCATGATAGCCAGCTCTGAAAAGCTGGGATGGTTTGTGTCTTCAAAGGCATGGCAGTGTGGCTTGAAGTTAATGACTTGTAACACCTCACAGTCATCATCATGATATAATAATAATAATAATAATAATAATAATAATAATAATAATAATAATAATAATAATAATTATTATTATTATTATTATTATTATTATTATTTAGTATTTATACCCAGCCACTCTGGGCGGCTTCCAACAAAATATTAAAATAAAATAGTCTGTCAAACATTCAAAGCTTCCCAGAACAGGGCTGCCTTCAGATGTCTTCTAAATGTCAGGTAGCTGTTTATCTCTTTGACATCTGGTGGGAGGGGGTTCCACAGGGCAGGCACCACTACCCTGTAACTTGGCTTCTCGTAGGGAGGGAACCGCCAAAAGGCCCTCAGCGCTGGACCTCAGTGTCCAGGCAGAATGATGGGGGTGGAGGCGCTCCTTCAGGTATACTGGGCCTTTGAGGCCGTTTAGGGTTTTAAAGGTCAGCACCAACACTTTGAATTGTGCCCGGAAACATACTGAGAGCCAATGAAGGTCTTGGGGGCCACCCCCAGTCACCAGTCTAGCTGCCGCATTCTGGATTAGTTGTAGTTTCCGGGTCACCTTCAAAGGTAGCCCCACGTAGAGCGCATTGCAGTAGTCCAAGCGGGAGATAACCAGAGCATGCACCCCTCTGGCGAGGCAATCCGCAGGCAGATAGGGTCTCAGCCTGCGTACTAGATGAAGCTGGTCAACAGCTGCCCTGGACACAGAATTGACCTGCGCCTCCATGGACACCATGAACTGAAAGGTCCCGGGGGCGTTACCCTGAGCCTCAGCCACAAGGAATGTGCAGCAGCAGAAAATGGTAACGCTGTTCTAGATTGCATCTATGGAAGTCCAGGGTCCTGATGAAACCAAGTCCTACTCTCTCCTACCTTGGTCAGGCCACACCTGGAGTCCTGTGTCCAGTTCTGGGCACCATCATTTAAGAAGGATGTTGACAAGCTGGAATGTGTGCAGAGGAGGGCAACCAAGACAACCAAGGGTCTGGAAACTAAGATTGAAGAGAAACACTTGAAGGAGCTGGGTAGGTTTCGCCTGGAAAAGAGGAAACTGAGAGGAGATCTGACAGCCATCTTTCAATATCTTAAGGGCTGTCACATGGAAGAGGGAACAAGCTTCTTTTCTCCTGCTCTAGACGGTAGGACCCGAACCCATGGATTCAAGTTATAAGAAAGTAGATTCCAACTAAACATTCATAAAAACTTTCTGACAGTAAGGGCTGTTTGGCATTGGAACAGATTCCCATGAGAGGTGGTGGACTCTCCTTCCTTGGAGGTTACTAAGCAGAGGTTGGATGGCCGTCTGCCATGGATGCTTTTGCTGAGATTGCTGCATCACAGGGGGTTGGACTAGATGACCCTTGGTGTCCCTTCCAGCTATAAGTTTCTATGATTCTATGAAATTTATCTGGATTAATGACAGCCATCCACCAGTTTCATATGCAAAACTGCTTCCCACCCCACCCCCTTACTGATTAATATATATAAAAAATACATTAAAGTAGACAAATAATAACTTACAAAAAGGATCAATAAACGTGTCACCTTTATTATATAAACGGTTATCATAATCACATGTCAAAATTTCTTTTGTGAATGAAATAAAATGGTTTCAATCAGTTTTTAATAACCAACAATCAAATGTAGTGCTTGGGGTACAGCTTAGATCAATTCCCCCGATGTTCAGTGTCCAGGGGTTCAGTGCCTGGCACCCAGAAACTCATGGCAAAGGGGAGTCTGGCACCAAGTAACTCATAACATTTCACTTCCTTGCAAGCTAAGGAAAGCTGTTGATTGGCAGAAGACACTGGGCAGAAACAGAAAGAAACAGGGGGATGAGGGGGTCTAAGGGTGAAGTCCTGCTCCTGTCCATCCTAATACTGGACAGATTATTACAGGATGTTGAGAAGGGTCATTTTTTTACTATGAATTGAGAAACAGCAGCCATAGTCTAGGCCAGGAGTGTTTTTCCTTGGTGACACCGCCATGTTGAAAAGTGTGTGTTTGCAAGGTGTTTCCTGTCCTGTCCAGAAATGCACCGTGCTGGATGAAGCCAGCTCTAGATCCTTCCTAAATAAATAAAATAAAAACCCACTGGAAGATATATTTGAAAAATTAATGTTAAGGGGAACAATTCACATTGTTAAGCAAGGTAGCTAAAGCAACAGGGTCAGGGCCTCCATTGTGACACGTCCCCCTGCTGAGTGACTTGGCTGAGGACTTTGGGAAGAGCAACTATCTGAGGATAGTTCAGGAGAAAGGAGGTGGTTTGTGAGAAGTAATGATGTTTTCCAGCAAAATAAAGATTTCTTCTCCTTGAGTGTAAGTAGGATGTCTAATTCTTTCTGCATTCTGCTTCTTTTGCTCTCCCTCAAGATTTAGAAACATAGGGCAGTAAGGCAGATCTGGAAAAAGCCTAGGTAAAGGTACAGGTACCCCTGACCGTTAGGTCCAGTCGCGGACGACTCTAGGGTTGCGCACTCATCTCGCTCTATAGGCTGAGGGAGCCGGCGTACAGCTTCCGGGTCATGTGGCCAGGATGACGAAGCCGCTTCTGGCAAAAGCAGAGCAGTGCACGGAAAGGCTGTTTACTTTCCCGACAGAACGGCACCTACCGTATTTTTCGCTCTATAGGACGCACCGGACCATAAGACGCACCGGATCATAGGAGGGGGGGAACAGGGGGGGGGATTCTCTCCCTCTCTGCTCAGTGTCCATTCAGTGAAGCGGCAGGAGAAACGGAGCCCCTTCCATTTCTCTCTCCCGCTTCATTGAAGGGGCGCTGCGCAGAGAGGGAAAACTGTGCAGCGCCTCTCCAGCGAAGCGTAGCCTGAAGAGCAAGAGGGATCGGTGTGCACCGCCCCCTCTCGCTCTCCAGACTTCAGGCGGCTATCCGCAAGCCTTCTGAGTGCAGCGGGAACTCCTGCTGTGCTTGGAAGGCTTGCGGATAGCTGCCTGAAGCCCCCAGAGCGCAGCCTTTGAAGCCTCCACAGAGCAGCGGGGTGAAGGCACCCCGCTGCCCTGCGGAGGCTTTGCGCAGCTAACCCCAAGCTAGAACAGCGAGACAGAGCGCTCCGCAGCGCTCCTTCTCCCTGCTCTGGCTTTGGGCTTAGCTGCGCAGCCTGCATTCACTCCATAGGACGCACACACATTTCCCCTTAATTGATTTTTTTTTAATAAAATAATTTTTATTAGCAAACCAATCAAATCACATTAGTTCCAAATTACAAAACCGAATTTTAAATTTTGGTTGGGGGTACCCATGCTTCGAGCTCAGAAAGGGATCCAATCATCTCTTATTTCTGCTGCTTTGATCATTTCCCCTTAATTTTGGGAGGGGAAAAAGTGCGTCCTATAGAGTGAAAAATACGGTATTTATCTACTTCCACTTTCGAACTGCTAGGTGACTTCAGGCGGCTATCCGCAAGCCTTCGAAGTACAGCGGGAACTCCTGCTGCGCTCCGAAAGCTTGCGGATATCTGCCTGAAGCCAACGGAGTGCAGCCTTTGAAGCCTCTGCAGAGCAGCGGGGTGAAGGCACCCCGCTGTCATGCGGAGGCTTTGCGCACCCATCCCCAAGCTAGAACAGTGAGACGGAGCGCTGCGCAGCGCTTGGCCTCACTGTTCTGGCTTCGAGGACGCCCTTTGAAGCCTCCGCAGGGCGGCAGGGTTCCTTCACCCTGCTGCCCTGCGGTGGCTTTGCGCAGCTAACCCCAAGATAGAACAGCGAGACGGAGCGCTGCACAGCGCTCCTTCTCCCTGTTCTGGCTTTGGGCTTAGCTGCGCAGCGTGCATTCACTCCATAGGGCGCACACAAATTTTCCCTTAATTTTTGTTTTTTTTTATAAAATATTTTTTATTAGCAAACCAATCAAATCACATTAGTTCCACATTACAAAACCGAATTTTAAATTTTGGTTGGGGGTACCCATGCTTCGAGCTCTGAAAGGGATCCAATCATCTCTTATTTCTGCTGCTTTGATCATTTCCCCTTAATTTTGGGAGGGGGGAAATTGTGTCCTATAGAGCGAAAAATATGGTATTTATCTACTTCCACTTTGTGCTTTCGAACTGCTAGGTTGGCAGGTGCTGGGACCGAGCAGCGGGAGCTCACCCCGTCGCGGGGATTCGAACTGCCGACCTTCTGTTCAGCAAGCCCTAGGCTCTGTGGCCACCCGTGTCCCTACGGAAAAAGCCTATCGCAGACCAAATCCCCCTCCCAAACCTGGTATGTAAGGGCTTCCGGTTTTTCTGCCCTCCGTTGTGGATGTGCTTTGCGGGTTCTCCGTGCCTAGCAGCTGTTAGAGGGAACTTTGGGGGGCAACGCAGAGGCTACACGACCCCCAAAAAGGCTCTGGGCGTGGCCCAGGGCTGACATTGTCCGGCAGCGTCAAAAAAGGAACCCTTCGAAGCCCACGTCCTAACCAGGAGGTGTGTCGACAGAGAGTACCTAGACGCAAGGACACGAGCAATCCTCAGCAGCAAGCCTCAAAGTCCCAAACGGTAAGAACGGCAGCTAACAAGGAGAGCTTGAGGAGAAGAGGGTCTGTGAGACTTATTTATACAAACTGAACTGAACTGCTCAGAAACAGACCCGAAAGGCTAGCACATAAATAGTAAAGAACGGGAGATTTTATCTTAAACATATTGGAAATCTTTCTCATTATACGTAACCATAAGCAAAGATTTCTCTAACAAGTACCAGTAAGAAAAGGAAGACAGATTCAAATTTCACTCTGCAGCAGCAGTAGTAGCCCATTAAAAGAAGCGGAATTCAAGGACTTAACTTGTTTTTTACTTTGAAGTGGCGTGAGCCCAGCGAAAGAGACTGAGTTAAAAGACTTGGATTGTCAGCGCTGTTTGTGGTAAAAGAGTGGAAGTTACTGGAAAACAAAGGTAAAAGAGAAGGCAACACTTTTAATATTGAACTTATATTAAACACTAACCTATAAAGATGGCAAAGATGGCGTAGCGTGGTCTAGGAGAAGGAGGAGGTGGTTTGTGAGAAAGGAAATACGTTTTCTGGTGTAATGAAGAGACTTTCTTCATATAAAGTATAAGTAGGATTCCTAATTCCTTCTGCATTCTGTTTCTTTTACTATCCCTCAAGATTCAGAAACGTAGGGAACCATGTCATGGTTCGATTAGTTTATAAAGATTGGCTGCGTGAGCTGCTGGTCTCCTGCTGTCACGTGCCAAAGATCCATCCCCTGGTCTGTGAGGAGGAGGAGGAAGAGATATTGGAAGAGAAATGGGAGGATGAAGTGATGGTCATGAAGATCAGAAGGAATCTTTAGTGAAGGTGAAAATAATTTATGTAAGACCAAGCGACCAGGGGATGGATGCCACTGATACCAATTTAGATGGGGAGTGTTGATCTTTGTTCATCAGGAACAGGGAGGCCAGAGAAAATCCCGCTGGCTGGGGAGCGGGGAGGCAGCTCCCTCATTCAAGAAGAATTCAGGGATGGGATGAGGACTTTGGGATGAGAAACTATTTGAGGATAGTTCAGACGAGAGGAGGAAGATTTTGAGGAAGCAAACATGTTTTTTAGCGCAACGAATTGACTTTCTTCATCTAAAGCGTAAGTAGAATGCCTAAATCACTGTGCTACATGAAAAGGAAGAGGTATCGAACTTTTTAAAATAAACTAAACAAAACTGCTTAACCCACTAAAATATATATTTTTAAAAATGAATATTAAAGGGAGCCATGTCCCTTGTAAAGCCAGGTAGCTAAAGTGACGGTGTTCTGGACTCCATTGTGACACGTTCTCCGGCTGACAGACTTGGCTGACAACTTTGGGAAGAGCAACTATTTGAGGATAGTTCAAAGAAAATAGGTTGTTGGTGTGAATTGTGTTTTCTGAAAAATGAAAATTTATTCATCTCGTGTATACGTAGGATCTCTTATTCTTCCTGCATTTTGCTTCATTTGCTATCCCTCAAGATTCAGATATATAAGGAACCATATCATGGTTAGATTAATTTTTAAAGATTGACCTCAGGACCCTCTTAGATCCTTTGAGGGAAATGGCTTGCCTTCTCCCTTGCGGGCATCACCACAAGAAAGGGATCTCCCAGTTCTGGAGGGTCTCTTGACAAGATGCCCTCCTCTCTGGTTTCAGCTGCTTGCTGCAATCGCCATGAGAGGTTTCTGAAAGTAGGTTTATCTGCCAGATAAAGAGTATCAAGGAAGCATCTAGAACCCATTTCCTGACTATTTTCCCTCTTCTTCCCTAGATTCTGCAGTCTGAGAAGGCTGGGTGAGCTGCTGGTCTCCTGCTGTCGTGCCACAAAAATCCATCCCTTGGTCTGTGAGGAGGAGGACACAGTGAGTGTAATGAAGGATGGAAAGGAAAGAAGGGTAAAGGTGAGAACGATCTACGTAAGGCCAAGGGACCAGAGGATGGATACCACAGATGCTACTACCAATGGTGAGTGTTGATCTTTGTTCAGGAGGAACAGGGAGGCCAGAGAGAATCTGGATCACTGAGGGTGGGGGGAGGCAGCTCCCTCATTCAAGAAGAGTTCAGGGATGGGATGAGGAAGGGAGGAAGGGAGAATAACGCAAGCCACCTGGAGATCCTTGCAGGAAAGATGGGTCATCAATGTAATAATTAATGAAAAAATTAAGAATCTTTTCTCTTCATTTCTCTTCAGGCAGTGATAGCAGTGAGGCCAGCAGCTCCAGTACAGCTCTACCCCGCTCCAAGACCCAGTTCTCCCTTCGCCCGAAACCCAAGTATCTAAATAAATAAATAATAGGGATGCGGGTGGCGCTGTGGGTTAAACCACAGAGCCTAGGACTTGCCTATCAGAAGGTCGGCGGTTCGAATCCCCACGACGGAGTGAACTCCCGTTGCTCAGTCCCTGCTCCTGCCAACCTAGATGTTCGAAAGCACGTCAAAGGGCAAGTAGATAAATAGGTAATGCTCCGGCGGGAAGGTAAAGGGCGTTTCCGTGCGCTGCTCTGGTTCAGAAGCAGCTTAGTCATGCTGGCCACATGACCCGGAAGCTGTTCATGACCGGTCCGCCAATAAAGCGAGATGAGCGCTGCAACCCCAGAGTCGGCCACGACTGGACCTAATGGTCAGGAGTCCCTTTACCTTGATATATTTCAAAAACACTGAGTCTCCAGTGTGGTCTCTCGTCACAAGGAAACAGACTTTATAAAGTGGCAACCTTTCAAACTTCTTATAAATGGGAACTGGGGAAAGCCCCCTCCAAAAGAATAGACTGTGCCCAGTGACTAGCTGATCCACATGCCTGTTCAGTTGACGCTCTAGATGCCTACTCAGTTGTTCTCCAAGGCTGTTGAAAGAGAGAATGGCCAGTGTGGCAGGCTGTGCGAGCTGCTGGCCTCCTGCTGTCGTGCCCCTAAAATCCACCCCCTGGTCTCCGAGGAGGAGGAGGAAGAGATATTGGAAGAGAAACGGAATGAGGAAGTAAATATAATTAAAGAAAGGGAGAATAGCGTAAGCCACCTGGAGATCCTTGAAGGAAAGATGGGTTGTCAACAGAATAATCAATGGAAAGATTAAAAATATTTTCTCTTCTTCTCTCTTCCGGGCAGCGACAGCAGTGAGGCCAGCAACTCCAGCACAGATCTCCCTCCCCACCAAGACCCAGTCCCCCCCTTCCCCACAAACCCAAATAGAAAAATAAAATAAAAATCATCATCATCATTATTATTCTAATCAAGTTCCTTTACAAACATGCTATTCTGTGATCATCCTTTTATCCTAGGCGGTGCTTTTTCCTACGTTTGTGAGCATGAGTGGAAATCCTGAGTCTCGCTGCAGGAGTCGACAGTTTGGCTCCTTCCCTTGTTGGTGCTCCTAGATGGAACTGCGCATGTGCGAAGACAAGACAGAGACTTCCAAACTGGATCAATAAACGTGTCACCCATTGTCTGAAAACCACTGTCCTAATCACATGCCAGATTGTCTTTTGTGAATGAAATAAAATTCTTTCAAATAGTTTTTTAATGTTGGCATTTGTCTGTCTTGAGAAGCAATGGAGTGCGCCTCCGGGGGTGAGGTCAAAAGTCAAGCAACGGTGTCAGCAGTCCCAAAGTGACCTCTCCAGGGAGCAAGACTGGGCAGTGTGTCTGGAGGTCCTGGGCTTCCCAGATGACAAGACTCCCTCTCTTGGCCTTGCAGATGTGTCTCCAAGGAAAGCAGAGTTAGGCACCAGTTGGGCTGTAGGAGATGTCAGAAGGGGTTGTAAACGGCGCCATCCAACCGCCTGAGGGACTCCACTCCAGATTTGTGTAGGCTTTACTCCTTAGCCTTTTCAGCTCCCAAAGATATCCCACAAGGCAAATTAGGATCAGAGTTTTCCTTCTCTTCGATGGGCTATCTTTATAGGTGGATGAGCCCCATCTGCCCCTCACTTCCCTCCACAGCATTGCAGAAACCACCTTCTTGACCACTGGGCCCACGCTTGGTCTTGTCCGCTCAATCTGCTGCAGCCCGTCTTTGCACACAGGGGAAGTTTCTGAGCATTTGAGACTCCTTGGCTGCTCTCACCTGGTTTAGGTGGCCAGTCAAACCGTTCCCAGGATGTGGCCTCTGTCACATGCTGACCGTTTCTAGGAGCAAGAGAACAAACTTTTTATTAAAGAACGGAAATGGTTTAATGAATAGTTACAAACTGTAAACAGATAAGAACATTGGCAGGATTATTGGAATAACCTGCAATTGAATAAGATTATATTATTAAAGCAGATGCATAAATGAAGAAATTGAGGTAATTTGGATATGCATAAGATATGAAGAATCAATTTAAAGAACTGCAGAAAGAGGGGGAAGGAAGTCAAGTTTTGAAATGTTAAAATGACTGCAAAATTATTGAAATGTATAAACTTGAAAATCATAATTTTTAAAAAAACAAATATTTCGCCAAAAATCAGACGTCATCCGTCTCACTCCCAACTGGAGCCAAAGGACACAGGCCTGGCCAGGACAGCTTTCCAGTTATAGCTTCTGCGGTGATGAGGCATGTGAGCCTCAACTGTCCTGCATCTACTCCAGCTGAGGAATCACACACCTCCTCCCCAAGCTAGCGAGCCCCACCTGGGCTGTGGGTCCTTGCCTTCCGTCCCTCCCAACTGACAGCTGTTAGTTCTGGAATCCTGAGCTTGAGGGGGGGGTACATCCCATTTCGCCCCGTGGGACACGCACCACCCCTTAGCCACCTGCCTTTGGCGCTGCAGCAGTGATGGCTTTGGTCCCTGAAAGATCTCTCCCAAATCTCAATACATATTTTGCTCTCCTAGACAACTTGCAAGACTTCAGTGAGATCTCACAAGATCTTGCAGGAAATCTCCAATCTGTTTACCTGCAAGCACACACCTTTAATTCCCCCCCTTATTTAATACAACTTTCTCAATCTAACAGATTTGCACATAGGATTCTGTATCACATGAAACGGCACATTTGTTTTGTTCTATTGTTACATTATTTGTGGCCTTCTAACACTTTGGGAGAAGCCTTCTCTCCCTTTTCCCTTAAAAAATGAGGATCTATGCTTTACATTCAGCAGGAAGGCCCATTTAAAAGGAAACATGTAGTTGTTTTGCTGCTGCTTTTTTGTGTTCTCAGGTGTCCAAGTTAGCCTCCTGGCCCTGCCCCTCCACTATACCACAGCAACATCCCCCACTAGGAATCCCTACTTGGGCTTTCATTGGCCATCAGCAATATCCGGTGGAGCCAGGTGGAGAGAAATGCCCCATCTTGCCCATCTTTGGGGTTTCAAGAGGTATAGCCTCTGTGCATGTACAGAATTCATGATTCAGCAAATCTATTAGACCATTGAAAGAGTTATTTCCTCTGATTAAATTACCAAAGGAAGAAAGCAGGATTGGCTTTTCTCACCAGGGACACAAGGAAGGGGAAGGTGTATGTTTAAGAAATCAAATTCCCCAAGGGCTGAAACTCTGTTCAGCCAGTTAGAAAACCCAAATTCTCTCAGGAGAGTGCTTCACATCTGGCGGGCAGGGCTTGTGTGCTTTGCTCATGATCCCTTGGATGTCCTGAGGCTGTTAGAGCAGCAGCCGTAAGTCTTGGGGCTCTGGGAGTGAGACATTGTCCTCAGAAGGCAAAGAGTAACTGAGGTTCCCTTTTCTCTCCCTTGGAGGCCCTGAACCAGGAGCTGGCCAGTTCAGGGCCTCCATGGGAGAGAAAAGGGGGGCCAGCACTTGTGCTCAAATGAGCTTTCATACGCGGTCATCCTGCCCCACACTCACATTCCAAAATATCTGCATGCTCACCTATCCAAGAGGTGGTTGGTCTTGGGCTGGGGGGTCCCAGAAGGCAGAATAAGTTGAGAAGCAAAGCCCAAGAAGTTGGAGGCATCCTCTTCGCATCCACCCAAACCCAATCTAAACAGCTTTGCTCCAGAACCAGCCCCTCCCTTCAGTTCTGTTCAGTTCAGAATGTCAGTTAAGAGGGACCACCTGTATTTTCTTGATTCTTGCCTGAGGTCATAATGGGCATGCACACTGGTATCTGTTTACCTGTAAGCACACACCTTTAGTTTATCTTTTTAAAAATAAAAATAAAATACTAGTTTCTCAGTCTACCAGCTTTGCACAAAACAGCAGCCGTTTTGTGATCCATGGCAGTGAAAACCCCACGTTTTATGGCGCCCCCCCCCCAAATAAAACGAGGCTTCAGTGCCCTAACCCACAGGGTCACGATTTCTCCAAAGGTCCAATGTCATCTGATTCACTCCAAAGCAGCACCAAACACCCAGAGAATGCCCCCTGCAACATTGGGGGGGGGGGGGCTTTGAAAACACTACATTTCCCATTGTTAGAGTGGCATACGAAGGATGAACAAGTTAAATCTTTTTTTTTTTTATAAATCATTTTTATTCAATTTTTCCAATACAAAATTATACAAATCATACATCTTTTTTTATAATATCCACTCCCTTTTTGGACTTCCCTCATCCTGCCTGATACTCCTTCCACTTTAAGTTTCATACACATTTCTAAGGTCTTACTTCAATTATTCTTAAAACTAAAGCCTTGCTTTACTCCAATTCTAACATTTCTTTTTACAGAGCTTCATTTAAGCTTACAAGCGTTATTTGATTGTCACTTAATTTATGCATATATTCTTTAAATTTTTCCCAATCTTCTATAAATCTTTCGTCTTGCCGGTCTCGGATCCTTTCCGTCAATCTATCAAGTTCTGCATAGTCCATCATCTTCATTCTCCATTCGTGTAGTGTAGGCAGCTCCTCTTGCTTCCATTTCTGAGCCAGATGAACAAGTTAAATCAGTGATGATAGATTGGGCAAGACATGTAGGACATAACATAATGTTTGAGGATTGGGAAAGATTGTGGAAGAAAGGGGTCAAGTTCACTGCATGTACTGTACTAAAGGAAAACATAATGAAAATGGTGTATAGATGGTATCCGACCCCAGTTAAATTAGCAAAGATTTATCATAACTGTGATAACCATTGCTGGAAATGTAAAGAAAACGAAGGTACTTTCTATCATATGTGGTGGGCCTGCCCCAAGGTGAAAGACTTCTGGGAAAAGATTTATAATGAATTGAAAAAAATGTTGAAATATACATTTATAAAGAAACCAGAGGCCTTTCTTCTTGGAATAACAGGTTTGGAATTGCCCCCAAAAGATGTTAAATTATACACTGGGCAACAATTTTTTACCTTTTGAATGTTGTCTAGATTTCTACAATTGATTTAGGGTCTTTTTGCACTGCTGAATCAGGAAATGGCATTCGTTTCTCTCCATCAGGTCAGGTTGTTGTGCTATGTTGATTTGTAAAAAATCAGATCTTGTGACAAAATTGATTACATTTTGTGGCATTATCAGCTGATTTTTGTCAACACATATCATCCTAAATATGTTTTTAAGAGAAAATAATGTTTTTCCAAGAACATATATTGATTACCTGATAGAAACATCGATTACTGTAAACTGAATGGTGGGCATTGATAAAGGTAAGTACACATAAATTGCATGTTGCTTCACCATTTTTCAAACTTCAGGGCTTGAACTTCCATTTCTTGGAACTCCTGGAATGCTCAGCGGCAGGGAGGTCTCTCTTCAGAGTCCAACAGTAGTCAGTCATCATGACTGCGTCCCAGCGACCCTGATACCTGGTCTCCATCTCTTTCATGTCCTGATGGAATCTCTCCCCCTGCTCGTCACTCATTGAACCCAGGTTCTCAGGAAACCGGTCCATATGTGAAAATAGGTAGTGCATCTTGACGCTCATGTTGCAGCCCAGGTTTCTGAAAGCAGTCAGCATGTTGTTGACAAGTTCTGCTTAGTTTCTGACCTTATTGTTGCTTAGAAAGTTATTCACTACCAGAACAAATGCCTTCCACGCTTCCAGTTCCATTTCCTTCATTGAGTTTCTGACCTCTGGATCTCTGATGAGCTGACGGATCTGAGGACCGTCAAAGATGCCAGCTTTCAACTTCTCCATGGTCAATCCTGCCACAAGTGAAGCAGTCACCATCCTTGTCCAGAGCCTTTGGTGAACTGCTTGATTAAGCCGAGCTTGATGTGCAGCGGTGGGAAGAGTATTCTGTCTCTGTCCACCAGAGGGTCGTTGATGACGTCCCTTTCTTTGCAAGGCACCAATTCCTCCCGCACAGGCCAGTCCTTCTTCGTGTAATGCTGAGCATGGTCCCTACTATCCCACATGCACAGAAAACATGGGTACTTGTTGAAGCCAGACTGTTGTCCCAACAAAAAGTTCACCATCTTCAGGCCAACACAAATAAACCACTTATGCTGACCATAACCAATTTTCTCCAGCACATACTTCACTGCTTCATAGTTCTCCTTCAGTGTAGTCGAGTGAGCCAGGGGTATAGAGGCAAACTGGTTGCCGTTGTGTAGCAGAACACATTTCAGTGATCGCTTGCTGCTGTCAATGAACAGTCTCCAATCTTTGGGTTCGTATTGCGGCACTCCAAGCTTGAGCAGAAGCTGCGCAATATCTGCACAGTACACCAAGTCCTTCTCTTCTGAGAAAAAACGGAGGTACTCTTGATGCCTGTTGCGGAAGAAGCTGATGTCAGAGAGGAGTTTTTCCCCCTTCAATCTGGATGCCAACAGTTCGGCAGAGTCCTTTGACAAGCTGAGGTCGCGAACTAGATCATTCAACTCCTTTTGGGAAAATGGATGTGGAGCATCATCTTCAAGAACCACTTCTTCTTCATGTCCTTCAGCACTGGAGGCATCTTCGTCACTAATGTCAGGAAGTTCTCCGAAGACAGGCACTGGAATTTCATCACAATGGGGCAGGACTCTTGAGGAGGAGGAGAAAGGGGAGGGAACTGGGAGGGGAATATATGCTCTGCGCAAATGGCTGTGAACTCATGCTTGTTTTGTGAATCTATCACACTTGCTCCTTCTGCCACCCCGGATGGCAGAATAAAGCTTTTCTCTGAAACTATTCCTTGAGTGTCTGTTGACTCCCATTTCCCCGTCCCGGGCGCAAAGCTCTTCTCACCCGAGGCTAAAAAGTCTACAAGCAGAGTCTGTAACCTGAAGTGTATGTTAACCCGAGGTACCACTGTATCATTGAATTTGTCCATGGCAAGTCTGCCTTTATCTGCAGGTTGTTCATATGTGGTGAGTTTGTAGAAATCTTCAATCCAATCATAGAAGGGAAACACATTTTTATTTTTCCAGCTCACCAGTATCAGTCTTTTTACTGTGGTAAGGGCACAGAGAGTCCGCTTGTATTGCCCCTTTGTCAGGTTCCATGTGCTGGGTGTATAATTCGAAAGGATATTTTGCTCGGTAAAGGTACATTTGGCCTCAGCGATGGGAGTGCAGCAAGGAATCATTTAGCCAGTGCAATGGAGGAGGAAGAGGTTGAAAATGCGAGACTTACTGGCACCTGTAGCAGCAGCAGCAGCAGCAGCTGGAGCATGGCCTGCAGTGCCACCTGGTGGCCCACCTCGGAACGTCCATGTCCATCCCAGATTTAAAGCTTTAGGCATGTGTTTTACACACACACACACACACACACACACACACAGACAAATAATAATTCACAAGCAGGAAATATCCCAAACAGCTCTTCCCCTGAAATATACTCGGAGTCGAGAGTGGATTTCATGCTCTATATTCAGCTCATAGCAGTGAGGAATGAAAGTTCCCCCACAATATCTGCTTTATATACATTATTTACACAATGGGCTGCACGTGATTGGCTAATTCTGGGATTCTCCTGTAGGCCAATCAGGTTGTGGATTCACTTCCACCTGGAGCTGGATTGGGTGGCTCCTGCGGACGAATCAGACTGCTGCATGTTGGATCCTATTGTTCTAGGACCAATCAGACTGTAGCATTTTGGATCCTATTCAACTCAGTACATAACATCCCCACAAACCACCCCCAAATTCCCCAGCATAGGAATAGTGCGAGTGGAGGCTGGGTGCACCACATTGGAGACCCCAGGCGGAGTAGTAGGGGAATCTCATCCTTTACTTCCACACAAGGGTGACAGGCCAAATCATCTGTCAGGATAGATATGGTGGCCACGATTTCGCTGAAAACCCGATGTCTTAGGATTCACAACAAAGCAACGGCAAACACCTGCTAAAAACCCCCTGAAATGTTTGGCAGTGAAAACCCCACATTTCATGGCACCCCAAAAAATGAGCCTTTGGCGCCCTAACTCACGGGATCCCAATTTCTCCAAAAGTCAGACGTTGTCCAATTCACTCCAAAGCGGCGACAAACACCCAGACAATGCCCCCTGCAAGGTTTGGGGGTGAAAACACTACGTTTCACATCTCCCCACATAATGAGCCCTCGACGCCGTAACCCACATGGTTATCAGGGGCTGGACTGAGGAGGAATGGTGGGAGCCCCCCCCCTCTCGAGGACCTGCTCCACAACTCCAATTTATAAAGATTATAATCCAAGTTAACGAGATCTTGCAATTAGAGGTCAAGAGATATGTAAAAGTCAGTGCTTTATATGATTCAGCCACATGGTGGAGCAATACACAAAGATTAAAGAAGCCATGATAGCCAGCTCTGAAAAGCTGGGATGGTTTGTGTCTTCAAAGGCATGGCAGTGTGGCTTGAAATTAATGACTTATAACACCTCACAGTCATTATCATAATATAATAATAATAATAATAATAATAATAATAATAATTATTATTATTATTATTATTATTATTATTATTATTATTATTATTTATACCCAGCCACTCTGGGCGGCTTCCAACAAAATATTAAAATAAAATAGTCTGTCAAACTTTCAAAGCTTCCCAGAACAGGGCTGCCTTCAGATGTCTTCTAAATGTCAGGTAGCTGTTTATCTCTCTGACATCTGGTGGGAGGGGGTTCCACAGGGCAGGCACCACTACCCTGTAACTTGGCTTCTCGTAGGGAGGGAACCGCCAAAAGGCCCTCAGCGCTGGACCTCAGTGTCCAGGCAGAATGATGGGGGTGGAGGCGCTCCTTCAGGTATACTGGGCCTTTGAGGCCGTTTAGGGCTTTAAAGGTCAGCACCAACACTTTGAATTGTGCCCGGAAACATACTGAGAGCCAATGTAGGTCTTGGGGGCCACTCCCAGTCACCAGTCTAGCTGCCGCATTCTGGATTAGTTGTAGTTTCCGGGTCACCTTCAAAGGTAGCCCCACCTAGAGGGCATTGCAGTAGTCCAAGCGGGAGATAACCAGAGCATGCACCCCACTGGCGAGGCAATCCGCAGGCAGATAGGGTCTCAGCCTGCGTACTAGATGAAGCTGGTCAACAGCTGCCCTGGACACAGAATTGACCTGCGCCTCCATGGACACCATGAACTGAAAGGTCCCGGGGGCGTTACCCTGAGCCTCAGCCACAAGGAATGTGCAGCAGCAGAAAATGGTAACGCTGTTCTAGATTGCATCTATGGAAGTCCAGGGTCCTGATGAAACAAAGTCCAAGTCCTACTCTCTCCTACCTTGGTCAGGCCACACCTGGAGTCCTGTGTCCAGTTCTGGGCACCATCATTTAAGAAGGATGTTGACAAGCTGGAATGTGTGCAGAGGAGGGCAACCAAGACAACCAAGGGTCTGGAAACTAAGATTGAAGAGAAACACTGGAAGGAGCTGGGTAGGTTTGGCCTGGAAAAGAGGAAACTGAGAGGAGATCTGACAGCCATCTTCCAATATCTTAAGGGCTGTCACATGGAAGAGGGAACAAGCTTCTTTTCTCCTGCTCTAGACAGTAGGACCCGAACCCATGGATTCAAGTTATAAGAAAGTAGATTCCAACTAAACATTCATAAAAACTTTCTGACAGTAAGGGCTGTTTGGCATTGGAACAGATTCCCATGAGAGGTGGTGGACTCTCCTTCCTTGGAGGTTACTAAGCAGAGGTTGGATGGCCGTCTGCCATGGATGCTTTTGCTGAGATTGCTGCATCACAGGGGGTTGGACTAGATGACCCTTGGTGTCCCTTCCAGCTATAAGTTTCTATGATTCTATGAAATTTATCTGGATTAATGACAGCCATCCACCAGTTTCATATGCAAAACTGCTTCCCACCCCACCCCCTTACTGATTAATATATATAAAAATACATTAAAGTAGACAAATAATAACTTACAAAAAGGATCAATAAACGTGTCACCTTTATTATATAAACGGTTATCATAATCACATGTCAAAATTTCTTTTGTGAATGAAATAAAATGGTTTCAATCAGTTTTTAATAACCAAAAATCAAATGTAGTGCTTGGGGTACAGCTTAGATCAATTCCCTCGATGTTCAGTGTCCAGGGGTTCAGTGCCTGGCACCCAGAAACTCATGGCAAAGGGGAGTCTGGCACCAAGTAACTCATAACATTTCACTTCCTTGCAAGCTAAGGAAAGCTGTTGATTGGCAGAAGACACTGGGCAGAAACAGAAAAAACAGGGGGATGGGGGGGTCTAAGGGTGAAGTCCTGCTCCTGTCCATCCTAATACTGGACAGATTATTACAGGATGTTGAGAAGGGTCATTTTTTTACTATGAATTGAGAAACAGCAGCCATAGTCTAGGCCGGGAGTGTTTTTCCTTGATGACACCGCCATGTTGAAAAGTGTGTGTTTGCAAGGTGTTTCCTGTCCTGTCCAGAAATGCACCGTGCTGGATGAAGCCAGCTCTAGATCCTTCCTAAATAAATAAAATAAAAACCCACTGGAAGATATATTTGAAAAATTAATGTTAAGGGGAACAATTCACATTGTTAAGCAAGGTAGCTAAAGCAACAGGGTCAGGGCCTCCATTGTGACACGTCCCCCTGCTGAGTGACTTGGCTGAGGACTTTGGGAAGAGCAACTATTTGAGGATAGTTCAGGAGAAAGGAGGTGGTTTGTGAGAAGTAATGATGTTTTCCAGCAAAATAAAGATTTCTTCTTCTTGAGTGTAAGTAGGATGTCTAATTCTTTCTGCATTCTGCTTCTTTTGCTCTCCCTCAAGATTTAGAAACATAGGGCAGTAAGGCAGATCTGGAAAAAGCCTAGGTAAAGGTACAGGTACCCCTGACCGTTAGGTCCAGTCGCGGACGACTCTAGGGTTGCGCGCTCATCTCGCTCTATAGGCTGAGGGAGCCGGCGTACAGCTTCCGGGTCATGTGGCCAGGATGACGAAGCCGCTTCTGGCAAAAGCAGAGCAGTGCACGGAAAGGCTGTTTACCTTCCCGACAGAACGGCACCTACCGTATTTTTCGCTCTATAGGACGCACCGGACCATAAGACGCACCGGATCATAGGAGGGGGAGAACAGGGGAAAAAAATTCTCTCCCTCTCTGCTCAGTGTCCCTTCAGCGAAGCGGCAGGAGAAACGGAGCCCCTTCCATTTCTCCTCCCGCTTCGCTGAAGGGGCGCTGCGCAGAGAGGGAAAACTGTGCAGCGCCTCTCCAGCGAAGCGTAGCCTGGAGAGCGAGAGGGATCGGTGTGCCCCGACCCCTCTCGCTCTCCAGGCTTCAGGCGGCTATCCGCAAGCCTTCTGAGTGCAGCGGGAACTCCTGCTGCGCTTGGAAGGCTTGCGGATAGCTGCCTGAAGCCCCCAGAGCGCAGCCTTTGAAGCCTCCACAGAGCAGCGGGGTGAAGGCACCCCGCTGCCCTGCGGAGGCTTTGTGCAGCCATCCCCAAGCTAGAACAGTGAGACGGAGCGCCACACAGTGCTCCGCCTCACTGTTCTGGCTTCGGGGATGGCCTTTGAAGCCTCCGCAGGGCGGCAGGGTGCCTTCGCCCCACTGACCTGCGGAGGCTTTGCACAGCAAACCCAAATCTAGAACAGCGAGACGGAGCGCTCCGCAGCGCTCCTTCTCCCTGCTCTGGCTTTGGGCTTAGCTGCGCAGCCTGCATTCACTCCATAGGACGCACACACATTTCCCCTTAATTGATTTTTTTTTAAATAAAATAATTTTTATTAGCAAACCAATCAAATCACATTAGTTCCAAATTACAAAACCGAATTTTAAATTTTGGTTGGGGGTACCCATGCTTCGAGCTCAGAAAGGGATCCAATCGTCTCTTATTTCTGCTGCTTTGATCATTTCCCCTTAATTTTGGGAGGGGAAAAAGTGCGTCCTATAGAGTGAAAAATACGGTATATCTACTTCCACTTTCGAACTGCTAGGTGACTTCAGGCGGCTATCCGCAAGCCTTCGAAGTACAGCGGGAACTCCTACTGAGCTCCGAAAGCTTGCAGATAGCTGCCTGAAGCCAACGGAGTGCAGCCTTTGAAGCCTCTGCAGAGCAGCGGGGTGAAGGCACCCTGCTGCCCTGCGGAGGCTTTGTGCAGCCATCCCCAAGCTAGAACAGTGAGACGGAGCGCCGCGCAGCGCTCCGCCTCACTGTTCTGGCTTTGGGGACGGCCTTTGAAGCCTCCGCAGGGCGGCAGGGTGCCTTCACCCCGCTGCCCTGCGGAGGCTTTGCGCAGCTAACCCCAAGCTAGAACAGCGAGACGGAGCGCTGCGCAGCGCTCCTTCTCCCTGTTCTGGCTTTGGGCTTAGCTGCGCAGCCTGCATTCACTCCATAGGGCGCACACAAATTTTCCCTTAATTTTTGTTTTTTTTATAAAATATTTTTTATTAGCAAACCAATCAAATCACATTAGTTCCAAATTACAAAGCCGAATTTTAAATTTTGGTTGGGGGTACCCATGCTTCGAGCTCTTAAAGGGATCCAATCATCTCTTATTTCTGCTGCTTTGATCATTTCCCCTTAATTTTTGGAGGGGGGAAATTGTTTCCTATAGAGCGAAAAATACGGTATTTATCTACTTCCACTTTGTGCTTTCGAACTGCTAGGTTGGCAGGTGCTGGGACCGAGCAGCGGGAGCTCACCCCGTCGCGGGGATTCGAACTGCCGACCTTCTGATCAGCAAGCCCTAGGCTCTGTGGCCACCCGTGTCCCTACGGAAAAAGCCTATCGCAGACCAAATCCCCCTCCCAAACCTGGTATGTAAGGGCTTCCGGTTTTTCCGCCCTCCATTGTGGATGTGCTTTGCGGGTTCTCCGTGCCTAGCAGCTGTTAGAGGGAACTTTGGGGGGCAACGCGGAGGCTACACAACCCTCAAAAAGGCTCTGGGCGTGGCCCAGGGCTGACATTGTCCGGCAGCGTCAAAAAAGGAACCCTTCGAAGCCCACGTCCTAAGCAGGAGGTGAATCGACAGAGAGTACCTAGACCCAAGGACACGAGCAAGCCTCAGCAGCAAGCCTCAAAGTCCCAAACGGTAAGAACGGCAGCTAACAAGGAGAGCTTGAGGAGAAGAGGGTCTGTGAGACTTATTTATACAAACTGAACTGCTCAGAAACAGACCCGAAAGGCTAGCACATAAAGAGTAAAGAACGGGAGATTTTATCTTAAACATATTGGAATTCTTTCTCATTATACGTAACCATAAGCAAAGATTTCTCTAACAAGTACAAGTAAGAAAAGGAAGACAGATTCAAATTTCACTCTGCAGCAGCAGTAGTAGCCCATTAAAAGAAGCGGAATTCAAGGACTTAACTTGTTTTTTACTTTGAAGTGGCGTGAGCCCAGCGAAAGAGACTGAGTTAAAAGACTTGGATTGTCAGCGCTGTTTGTGGTAAAAGAGTGGAAGTTACTGGAAAACAAAGGTAAAAGAGAAGGCAACACTTTTAATATTGAACTTATATTAAACACTAACCTATAAAGATGGCAAAGATGGCGTAGCGTGGTCTAGGAGAAGGAGGAGGTGGTTTGTGAGAAAGGAAATACGTTTTCTGGTGTAACGAAGAGACTTTCTTCATCTAAAGTATAAGTAGGATTCCTAATTCCTTCTGCATTCTGTTTCTTTTACTATCCCTCAAGATTCAGAAACGTAGGGAACCATGTCATGGTTCGATTAGTTTATAAAGATTGGCTGCGTGAGCTGCTGGTCTCCTGCTGTCACGTGCCAAAGATCCATCCCCTGGTCTGTGAGGAGGAGGAGGAAGAGATATTGGAAGAGAAATGGGAGGATGAAGTGATGGTTATGAAGATCAGAAGGAATCTTTAGTGAAGGTGAAAATAATTTATGTAAGACCAAGTGACCAGGGGATGGATGCCACTGATACCAATTTAGATGGTGAGTGTTGATCTTTGTTCATCAGGAACAGGGAGGCCAGAGAAAATCCCGCTGGCTGGGGAGCGGGGAGGCAGCTCCCTCATTCAAGAAGAATTCAGGGATGGGATGAGGACTTTGGGATGAGAAACTATTTGAGGATAGTTCAGACGAGAGGAGGAAGATTTTGAGGAAGCAAACATGTTTTTTAGCGCAACGAATTGACTTTCTTCATCTAAAGCGTAAGTAGAATGCCTAAATCACTGTGCTACATGAAAAGGAAGAGGTATCGAACTTTTTAAAATAAACTAAACAAAACTGCTTAACCCACTAAAATATATATTTTTAAAAATGAATATTAAAGGGAGCCATGTCCCTTGTAAAGACAGGTAGCTAAAGTGACGGTGTCATGTCCTCCATTGTGACACGTTCTCCGGCTGACAGACTTGGCTGACAACTTTGGGAAGAGCAACTATTTGAGGATAGCTCAAAGAAAATAGGTTGTTGGTGTGAATTGTGTTTTCTGAAAAATGAAAATTTATTCATCTCGTGTATACGTAGGATCTCTTATTCTTCCTGCATTTTGCTACATTTGCTATCCCTCAAGATTCAGATATATAAGGAACCATATCATGGTTAGATTAATTTTTAAAGATTGACCTCAGGACCCTCTTAGATCCTTTGAGGGAAATGGCTTGCCTTCTCCCTTGCGGGCATCACCACAAGAAAGGGATCTCCCAGTTCTGGAGGGTCTCTTGACAAGATGCCCTCCTCTCTGGTTTCAGCTGCTTGCTGCAATCGCCATGAGAGGTTTCTGAAAGTAGGTTTATCTGCCAGATAAAGAGTATCAAGGAAGCATCTAGAACCCATTTCCTGACTATTTTCCCTCTTCTTCCCTAGATTCTGCAGTCTGAGAAGGCTGGGTGAGCTGCTGGTCTCCTGCTGTCGTGCCACAAAAATCCATCCCCTGGTCTGTGAGGAGGAGGACACAGTGAGTGTAATGAAGGATGGAAAGGAAAGAAGGGTAAAGGTGAGAACGATCTACGTAAGGCCAAGGGACCAGAGGATGGATACCACAGATGCTACTACCAATGGTGAGTGTTGATCTTTGTTCAGGAGGAACAGGGAGGCCAGAGAGAATCTGGATCACTGAGGGTGGGGGGAGGCAGCTCCCTCATTCAAGAAGAGTTCAGGGATGGGATGAGGAAGGGAGGAAGGGAGAATAACACAAGCCACCTGGAGATCCTTGCAGGAAAGATGGGTCATCAATGTAATAATTAATGAAAAAATTAAGAATCTTTTCTCTTCATTTCTCTTCAGGCAGTGATAGCAGTGAGGCCAGCAGCTCCAGTACAGCTCTACCCCGCTCCAAGACCCAGTTCTCCCTTCGCCCGAAACCCAAGTATCTAAATAAATAAATAATAGGGATGCGGGTGGCGCTGTGGGTTAAACCACAGAGCCTAGGACTTGCCTATCAGAAGGTCGGCGGTTCGAATCCCCACGACGGAGTGAACTCCCGTTGCTCGGTCCCTGCTCCTGCCAACCTAGCAGTTCGAAAGCACGTCAAAGGGCAAGTAGATAAATAGGTACCGCTACGGCGGGAAGGTAAAGGGTGTTTCCGTGCGCTGCTCTGGTTCAGAAGCAGCTTAGTCATGCTGGCCACATGACCCGGAAGCTGTTCATGACCGGTCCGCCAATAAAGCGAGATGAGCGCTGCAACCCCAGAGTCGGCCACGACTGGACCTAATGGTCAGGAGTCCCTTTACCTTGATATATTTCAAAAACACTGAGTCTCCAGTGTGGTCTCTCGTCACAAGGAAACAGACTTTATAAAGAGGCAACCTTTCAAACTTCTTATAAATGGAAACTGGGGAAAGCCCCCTCCAAAAGAATAGACTGTGCCCAGTGACTAGCTGATCCACATGCCTGTTCAGTTGACGCTCTAGATGCCTACTCAGTTGTTCTCCAAGGCTGTTGAAAGAGAGAATGGCCAGTGTGGCAGGCTGTGCGAGCTGCTGGCCTCCTGCTGTCGTGCCCCTAAAATCCACCCCCTGGTCTCCGAGGAGGAGGAGGAAGAGATATTGGAAGAGAAACGGAATGAGGAAGTAAATATAATTAAAGAAAGGGAGAATAGCGTAAGCCACCTGGAGATCCTTGAAGGAAAGATGGGTTGTCAACAGAATAATCAATGGAAAGATTAAAAATATTTTCTCTTCTTCTCTCTTCCGGGCAGCGACAGCAGTGAGGCCAGCAACTCCAGCACAGATCTCCCTCCCCACCAAGACCCAGTCCCCCCCTTCCCCACAAACCCAAATAGAAAAATAAAATAAAAATCATCATCATCATTATTATTCTAATCAAGTTCCTTTACAAACATGCTATTCTGTGATCATCCTTTTATCCTAGGCGGTGCTTTTTCCTACGTTTGTGAGCATGAGTGGAAATCCTGAGTCTCGCTGCAGGAGTCGACAGTTTGGCTCCTTCCCTTGTTGGTGCTCCTAGATGGAACTGCGCATGTGCGAAGACAAGACAGAGACTTCCAAACTGGATCAATAAACGTGTCACCCGTTGTCTGAAAACCACTGTCCTAATCACATGCCAGTTTGTCTTTTGTGAATGAAATAAAATTCTTTCAAATAGTTTTTTAATGTTGGCATTTGTCTGTCTTGAGAAGCAATGGAGTGCACCTCCGGGGGTGAGGTCAAAAGTCAAGCAACGGTGTCAGCAGTCCCAAAGTGACCTCTCCAGGGAGCAAGACTGTGCAGTGTGTCTGGAGGTCCTGGGCTTCCCAGATGACAAGACTCCCTCTCTTGGCTTTGCAGATGTGTCTCCAAGGAAAGCAGAGTTAGGCACCAGTTGGGCTGCAGGAGTTTTCAGAAGGGGTTGTAAACGGCGCCATCCAACCGCCTGAGAGACTCCACTCCAGATTTGTGTAGGATTTACTCCTTAGCCTTTTCAGCTCCCAAAGATATCCCACAAGGCAAATTAGGATCAGAGTTTTCCTTCTCTTCGATGGGCTATCTTTATAGGTGGATGAGCCCCATCTGCCCCTCACTTCCCTCCACAGCATTGCAGAAACCACCTTCTTGACCACTGGGCCCACGCTTGGTCTTGTCCGCTCAATCTGCTGGAGCCTGTCTTTGCACACAGGGGAAGTTCCTGAGCATTTGAGACTCCTTGGCTGCTCTCACCTGGTTTAGGTGGTCAGTCAAACCGTTCCCAGGATGTGGCCTCTGTCACATGCTGACCGTTTCTAGGAGCAAGAGAACAAACTTTTTATTAAACAATGGAAATGGTTTAATGAATAGTTACAAACTGTAAACAGATAAGAACATTGGCAGGATTATTGGAATAACCTGCAGTTGAATAAGATTATATATTTAAAGCCGATGCATAAATGAAGAAATTGAGGTAATTTGGATATGCATAAGATATGAAGAATCAATTTAAAGAACTGCAGAAAGAGGGGGAAGGAAGTCAAGTTTTGAAATATTAAAATGACTGCAAAATTATTGAAATGTATAAACTTGAAAATCATAATTTTTTTTTAAAAAAATATTTCGCCAAAAATCAGACGTCATCCGTCTCGCTCCCAACTGGAGCCAAAGGACACAGGCCTGGCCAGGACAGCTTTCCAGTTATAGCTTTTGCGGTGATGAGGCATGTGAGCCTCAACTGTCCTGCATCTACTCCAGCTGAGGAATCACACACCTCCTCCCCAAGCTAGCGAGCCCCACCTGGGCTGTGGGTCCTTGCCTTCCGTCCTTCCCAACTGACAGTTGTTAGTTCTGGAATCCTGAGCTTGAGGGGGGGTACATCCCATTTCGCCCCGTGGGACACTCACCACCCCTTAGCCACCTGCCTTTGGCGCTGCAGCAGTGATGGCTTTGGTCCCTGAAAGAGCATGCAAGATCTCTCCCAAATCTCAATACATATTTTGCTCTCCTAGACATCTTGCAAGACTTCAATGAGATCTCACAAGATCTTGCAGAAAATCTCCAATCTGTTTACCTGCAAGCACACACCTTTAATTTTTTTTTTCTTATTTAGTACAAATTTCTCAATCTAACAGATTTGCACATAGGATTCTGTATCACATGAAACGGCACATTTGTTTTGTTCTATTGTTACATTATTTGTGGCCTTCTAACACTTTGGGAGAAGCCTTCTCTCCCTTTTCCCTTAAAAAATGAGGATCTATGCTTTACACTCAGCAGGAAGGCCCATTTAAAAGGAAACATGTAGTTGTTTTGCTGCTGCTTTTTTGTGTTCTCAGGTGTCCAAGTTAGCCTCCTGGCCCTGCTCCTCCACTATACCACAGCAACACGCCCCACTAGGAATCCCTACTTGGGCTTTCATTGGCCATCAGCAATATCCGGTGGAACCAGGTGGAGAGAAATGCCCCATCTTGCCCATCTTTGGGGTTTCAAGAGGTCTAGCCTCTGTGCATGTACAGAATTCATGATTCAGCAAATCTATTAGACCATTGAAAGAGTTCTTTCCTCTGATTAAATTACCAAAGGAAGAAAGCAGGATTGGCTTTTCTCCCCAGGGACACAAGGAAGGGGAAGGTTTATGTTTAAGAAATGAAATTTCCCAAGGGCTGAAACTCTGTTCAGCCAGTTAAAAAACCCAAATTCTCTCAGGAGAGTGCTTCACATCTGGCGGGCAGGGCTTGTGTGCTTTGCTCATGATCCCTTGGATGGCCTGAGGCTGTTAGAGCAGCAGCCGTAAGTCTTGGGGCTCTGGGAGTGAGACAGTGTCCTCAGAAGGCAAAGAGTAACTGAGGTTCCCTTTTCTCTCCCTTGGAGGCCCTGAACCAGGAGCTGGCCAGTTCAGGGCCTCCATGGGAGAGAAAAGGGGGGCCAGCACTTGTGCTCAAATAAGCTTTCATACGCGGTCATCCTGCCCCACACTCACATTCCAAAATATCTGCATGCTCACCTATCCAAGAGGTGGTTGGTCTTGGGCTGGGGGGTCCCAGAAGGCAGAATAAGTTGAGAAGCAAAGCCCAAGAAGTTTGAGGCATCCTCTTCGCATCCACCCAAACCCAATCTAAACAGCTTTGCTCCAGAACCAGCCCCTCCCTTCAGTTCTGTTCAGTTCAGAATGTCAGTTAAGAGGGACCACCTATATTTTCTTGATTCTTGCCTGAGGTCATAATGGGCATGCACACTGGTATCTGTTTACCTGTAAGCACACACCTTTAGTTTATCTTTTTAAAAATAAAAATAAAATACTAGTTTCTCAGTCTACCAGCTTTGCACAAAACAGCAGCCGTTTTGTGATCCATGGCAGTGAAAACCCCACGTTTTATGGCGCCCCCCCCCCCCAAATGAGGCTTCAGTGCCCTAACCCACAGGGTCACGATTTCTCCAAAGGTCCAATGTCATCTGATTCACTCCAAAGCAGCACCAAACACCCAGAGAATGCCCCCTGCAACATTGGGGGGGGGGGCTTTGAAAACACTACATTTCCCATTGTTAGAGTGGCATACGAAGGATGAACAAGTTAAATCTTTTTTTTTTTTATAAATCATTTTTATTCAATTTTTCCAATACAAAATTATACAAATCATACATCTTTTTTTATAATATCCACTCCCTTTTTGGACTTCCCTCATCCTGCCTGATACTCCTTCCACTTTAAGTTTCATACACATTTCTAAGGTCTTACTTCAATTATTCTTAAAACTAAAGCCTTGCTTTACTCCAATTCTAACATTTCTTTTTACAGAGCTTCATTTAAGCTTACAAGCGTTATTTGATTGTCACTTAATTTATGCATATATTCTTTAAATTTTTCCCAATCTTCTATAAATCTTTGGTCTTGCCGGTCTCGGATCCTTTCCGTCAATCTATCAAGTTCTGCATAGTCCATCATCTTTATTCTCCATTCGTGTAGTGTAGGCAGCTCCTCTTGCTTCCATTTCTGAGCCGGATGAACAAGTTAAATCAGTGATGATAGATTGGGCAAGACATGTAGGACATAACATAATGTTTGAGGATTGGGAAAGATTGTGGAAGAAAGGGGTCAAGTTCACTGCATGTACTGTACTAAAGGAAAACATAATGAAAATGGTGTATAGATGGTATCCGACCCCAGTTAAATTAGCAAAGATTTATCATAACTGTGATAACCATTGCTGGAAATGTAAAGAAAACGAAGGTACTTTCTATCATATGTGGTGGTCCTGCCCCAAGGTGAAAGACTTCTGGGGAAAGATTTATAATGACTTGAAAAAAATGTTGAAATATACATTTATAAAGAAACCAGAGGCCTTTCTTCTTGGAATAACAGGTTTGGAATTGCCCCCCAAAAGATGCAAAAACTTGCTCCGACCACAATGCTGTAAAGATGGTGATGAAGCAAACAACAGCTGGCACCTTCAGATGGAGGATGAATGACACCTTATTTGGAGATGAGGAAATTTGTAAAAAGGCCCAAAAAACCTTGAAAGACTACTTTGAAATTAATATGAAGACTGACGTAGAAAAAAGAGTAATCTGGGATGCAAGTAAAGCTGTTATGAGAGGATTCTTGATTCAACAAAATGCAATAAAGAAGAGAAGCCAAAATGAAAAGAAAGATAAAATTTTGGAGAAGATAAAAGATGGGGAAAGGAAACTAAGATCAAAAACAAAATCGCATGAGATTTTGAGAGAAATTAAGTTATATCAAACACAATATATGGAATTGATGAATCAAGAAATAGAATGGAAAATTAAACAAATGAGACAAAAGACTTTTGAATCAGCAGATAAATGTGGTAAATTGTTGGCTTGGCAAATAAAGAAAAGACAAAAGCTGAATACGGTAACAAATTTAGAAGTGGATGGAAAGAACATTTATAACCCTACGGAGATTAGGAACTGCTTCCAGAGATACTTTAGACAACTTTATTCACAAGGGCCGCAGAAAGATATGGACATAGAGCAATTTCTTGGAAAAAACGGACTGAAAAAGATTTCACAAGAAAGTAAAATAATATTGAACCAGGAAATATCAGAACAAGAAATAGAAGGTGCTATTCAAAATTTGGCATTGGGCAAATCCCCAGGACCTGATGGACTGACTTCCAGATATTATAAAGTTTTGAAGGAGTGGTTATTACAACCTTTGAAGGAAGTTTGTAATGAAATTTTGGAGGGGAAAAGGGCACCAGAAACGTGGAAAGAGGCTTATATTACACTTATCCCGAAGACAGAGACTGAAAAGACTCAACTTAAGAACTACCGCCCCATTTCACTATTAAATGTGGATTACAAAATTTTTGCTGACATTTTAGCAAAGAGATTGAAAATAGTTTTGATGGAGGAGATTCATAGAGATCAAGCGGGCTTTCTCCCGAGAAGACATTTGTCGGATAATGTAAGGAACATAATTGACATTTTGGAAAAGTTGGAAGTGAACATAAATACGAAAGCAGTTTTGATATTTGTGGACGCCGAGAAAGCCTTTGACAATATTTCTTGGAGTTTCATGATGAAGAACCTCCGGGGGATGGGGGTAGGCCAAGGGTTAGAAAATGGTATAGGTGCAATATATTCTGAACAAAAAGCAAAGTTGATTGTAAATAATGTGGTTACGGAAGAATTCAAGATAGAAAAAGGGACACGACAGGGATGCCCAATCTCTCCATTACTTTTTATATCAGTCCTGGAGGTTTTGCTGAATATGATTAGAAGGGACCAGTTGGTTAAAGGAGTGCAGGTCGGAGCTAAACAGTACAAATTGAGAGCATTTGCAGATGATTTGGTACTTACATTACAAGAGCCTGAGTCTAGTACGAAAAGAGTATTAGAATTAATTCAAGAATTTGGTCAAGTGGCAGGGTTTAAATTGAATAAGTCAAAAACTAAGGTATTGGAGAAAAATTTAACACTTTTGGAAAAAGAGAGGTTTCAGAATGAGACAGGATTAACTGTGGTTAAGAAAGTGAAATATCTGGAGATAAATATGACAGCTAAAAATGTGAACTTATTTAAAGACAATTATGAGAAATCTTGGACAGAAGTGAAAAAAGATCTAGAAATTTGGTCAAAATTGAAGCTTTCCTTGTTGGGTCGAATTGCGGTTATAAAGATGAATGTATTGCCTAGAATGTTGTTTTTGTGTCAAACATTGCAAATAGTGGACAAGATGGATTGTTTCAAGAAGTGGCAGAAAGATATTTCAAAATTTGTCTGGCAGGGCAAGAAACCCAGAATTAAATTTAAGACTTTAACTGATGCAAAAGAAAGGGGGGGATTTGCCCTGCCAGATCTCAAACTGTATTATGAATCGGCAGCTTTCTGCTGGTTGAAAGATTGGCTACTTCTTGAGAACACAGATATCTTGGATCTAGAAGGTTTTAACAACATCTTTGGGTGGCATGCATATTTGTGGTATGACAAGGTTAAAGCTCATAAAGGTTTTAAAAATCATATTGCCAGGAAAGCACTATATAATGTCTGGACTAGATATAAAGATTTGTTGGAAAACAAAACTCCACGGTGGTTGTCCCCAATGGAGGCAAAAGCTGTTAAAAAGCTTAATATGGAGTCCAAATGGCCGAGATATTGGGAAATTTTGGACAAGAAGGGGATAGATGGAAACTGCAGAGTTTTGTGAAATTAAAAGATAAAGTGAGAGATTGGCTCCATTAATATCAAATAATGGAGGTTTTTAAGATGAACAGAAAAATTGGCTTCCAGGTGGAAAAATCAAAACTAGAGACAGAATTGTTAGAATCCGGTACTAAAAATTTGTCAAAAATGTATAACTTGCTGTTGAAATGGAATACACAAGATGAAACGGTTAAATCAGCAATGATTAAGTGGGCACAGGATATTGGTCATAACATTATGTTTGCTGACTGGGAAAAGTTGTGGACCACCGGGATGAAATTTACGGCATGTAATGCCCTCAGAGAAAACATTATGAAAATGATTTATTGGTGGTACATGACCCCAGTCAAGCTTGCGAAAATTTATCATTTGCCTGATAACAAATGCTGGAAATGTGGAGAAAAGGAAGGTACATTTTTCCACCTCTGGTGGACGTGCCCAAAGATTAAGGCGTTCTGGGAAATGATTTATAATGAATTGAAAAAGGTATTTAAATATACTTTCCTGAAGAAACCAGAGGCCTTTCTCTTGGGTATTGTCGGCCAAGGGGTGTCAAAGAAGGACAGAACATTTTTTATGTATGCTACAACTGCGGCAAGAATACTTATTGCAAAGTACTGGAAGACACAAGATCTACCCACCTTGGAAGAATGGCAGATGAAGGTGATAGACTACATGGGACTGGCAGAGATGACGAGCAGAATCCGAAACCAGGGAAGGGAAACAGCGGAGGAAGATTGGAAAGATTTTAAGGACTATCTAAAGAAATATTGTAAAATCAATGGATGTTAGAATGACGCTGGATTAGAAAATATGTGGTTATTAGCGGCAATGGATAAGCTTAAAAGAAAAAGAAAGGTTAAAATTTAAGTGAAAAATAAGGGAAGGATTTGCTGAAGAATAATTTAGAAATTGGAATACAGGAAGGGGAGGTAAGAGGAAGTCGGGGAAGTAAGGTATAAGAAAAGAAGGGCTGAAATTATATTTGTTTTTTATATGTTTTTTGTATGTTATTTTTACTGTATTGTTTTGTTTTTTGTTGTTATAAAATTTCGGAAACTTTAATAAAAATTTATATATATATATAAAAAAAACAAAAGATGTCAAATTATACACTGGGCAACAATTTTTTACCTTTTGAATGTTGTCTAGATTTCTACAATTGATTTAGGGTATTTTTGCACTGCTGAATCAGGAAATGGCATCCGTTTCTCTCCATCAGGTCAGGTTGTTGTGCTATTTTGATTTGTAAAAAATCAGATCTTGTGACAAAATTGATTACATTTTGTGGCATTATCAGCTGATTTTTGTCAACACATATCATCCTAAATATGTTTTTAAGAGAAAATAATGTTTTTCCAAGAACATATATTGATTACCTGATAGAAACATTGATTACTGTAAACTGAATGCTGGGCATTGATAAAGGTAAGAATACATAAATTGCACGTTGCTTCACCATTTTTCAAACTTCAGGGCTTGAACTTCCGTTTCTTGGAACTCCTGGAATGCTCAGCGGCAGGGAGGTCTCTCTTCAGAGTCCAACAGTAGTCAGCCATCATGACTGCGTCCCAGCGACCCTGATACCTGGTCTCCATCTCTTTCATGTCCTGATGGAATCTCTCCCCCTGCTCGTCACTCATTGAACCCAGGTTCTCAGGAAACCGGTCCATATGTGAAAATAGGTAGTGCATCTTGACGCTCATGTTGCAGCCCAGGTTTCTGAAAGCAGTCAGCATGTTGTTGACAAGTTCTGCATAGTTTCTGACCTTATTGTTGCTTAGAAAGTTCTTCACCACCAGAACAAATGCCTTCCACGCTTCCAGTTCCATTTCCTTCATTGAGTTTCTGACCTCTGGATCTCTGATGAGCTGACGGATCTGAGGACCGTCAAAGATGCCAGCTTTCAACTTCTCCATGGTCAATCCTGGCACAAGTGAAGCAGTCACCATCCTTGTCCAGAGCCTTTGGTGAACTGCTTGATTAAGCCGAGCTTGATGTGCAGCGGTGGGAAGAGTATTCTGTCTCTGTCCACCAGAGGGTCGTTGATGACGTTCCTTTCTTTGCAAGGCACCAATTCCTCCCGCACAGGCCAGTCCTTCTTCGTGTAATGCTGAGCACGGTCCCTACTATCCCACATGCACAGAAAACATGGGTACTTGTTGAAGCCAGACTGTTGTCCCACCAAAAAGTTCACCATCTTCAGGTCTACACAAATAAACCACTTATGCTGACCATAACCAATTTTGTCCTTTGACAAGCTGAGGTCGCGAACTAGATCATTCAACTCCTTTTGGGAAAATGGATGTGGAGCATCATCTTCAAGAACCACTTCTTCTTCATGTCCTTCAGCACTGGAGGCATCTTCCTCACTAATGTCAGGAAGTTCTCCGAAGACAGGCACTGGAATTTCATCACAATGGGGCAGGACTCTTGAGGAGGAGGAGAAAGGGGAGGGAACTGGGAGGGGAATATATGCTCTGCGCAAATGGCTGTGAACTCATGCTTGTTTTGTGAATCTATCACACTTGCTCCTTCTGCCACCCCGGATGGCAGAATAAAGCTTTTCTCTGAAACTATTCCTTGAGTGTCTGTTGACTCCCATTTCCCCGTCCCGGGCGCAAAGCTCTTCTCACCCGAGGCTAAAAAGGCTACAAGCAGAGTCTGTAACCTGAAGTGTATGTTAACCCAAGGTACCACTGTATCATTGAATTTGTCCATGGCAAGTCTGCGTTTATCTGCAGGTTGTTCATATGTGGTGAGTTTGTAGAAGTCTTCAATCCAATCATAGAAGGGAGACGCATTTTTATTTTTCCAGCTCACCAGTATCAGTCTTTTTACTGTGGTAAGGGCACAGAGAGTCCGCTTGTATTGTCCCTTTGTCAGGTTCCTTTGTAGTAAATTCCTTTGTAGTAAAACAGCTACTTTGAGATCTTGTATAGAATGTCCTGGGAGATTGAAGTGTTCTCCTACTGGTTTCTCTGTCTTGTGATTCTTGATGTCAGATTTATGTCCGTTTATTAGTCATCACATACAGCTCCCAAGTTAAAACAGTACAACGCATCATCAGAGATCTACAACCTCTCCTGGACAATGACAGTTCTCTTTCTCAAGCTCTGGGAGGAAGACCTTTCATTGCCTACAGACAGCCACCCAATCTTAAACAACTCCTAACCCACAATAATACTACAACCAGACTTAACATGGACACTGGCACCAGAGCCTGCAATAAACCCAGATGCCAACTTTGCTGCCACATACACCCGGACAACACCATTACTGGCCCCAACAACATCACACATACCATCTCGGGACTATTTAATTGCTCATCGTCTAACATTGTGTATGCCATCAAATGCCAACAGTGTCCTTCAGCTCTCTATATTGGACAAACAGGCCAAACCTTACGCCAAAGAATAAACGGACATAAATCTGACATCAAGAATCACAAGACAGAGAAACCAGTAGGAGAACACTTCAATCTCCCAGGACATTCTATACAAGATCTCAAAGTAGCTGTTTTACTACAAAGGAATTTCAGAAATAGACTGGAAAGAGAAGCTGCTGAATTGCAACTCATTACCAAACTTAAAACCATGGAGAGACCTGGTCTGAACAAAGACATTGGATTCTTATCTCATTATACATGACAAAGCCATTTTTCACCTTCTCACCCCTTGCTTTTTCCTGTAAGACCTATTGCAGTCGTTAAGAGTCGTCAACAGGCTCATCACAGCTATCTGCCAATCACCCATTCCCACCACCCTTCTGAGTAATACCCCTCCCCACCTTCTCACTATATAGAAGGATCTGGCAACTTCTGTTTCAGTGTATCTGAAGAAGTGGGCATGCACACAAAAGCTCATACCAAGAACTAACTTAGTTGGTCTTTAAGGTGCTACTGGAAGGAATTTTTTTTTGTTTTATCCAATCACTGAACGTCACTTTCGATCCCTTATTTGCATATGTGGACCTGAACTATCTACAGTATCCCCCTGCTGGCCCAGGGTGAGAACTTCAGGACATAACATTGTGGAAAACGGGAGGGGAAGTCAAATAAAAACTGAAGAAAATACTATTTTGTTTTGGAGTGTATAGGTGATTTTTTTTTTATTTAACAAAATACTATGACTCATGGAATGCTAAATGATAACACAAGAGCATAAATGTAACAGTGTGGGGAGTTGTAATCATGAAAGCTGATGGCAAGCAAAATATTTACAGGGTTGTTGTGAGGATCAAAGGAGGAGGCAGAGAACCATGTGTGCCACCTCAAGCTCCTTAGAGAAAAAAGGTGGGATGGTGCTCTCTTTTGTTCTTCTAGGTACTTATTTTTAAGGATTTATAAGGATGTTAGGATGCAGTGCATCAGTGATCCTGATCCAAAGTGGAGGAATCCCTAGAGTGAAGCAATAGCAAATTTGCTGCTCTCACACCAAAGGGACCTATCACTGTAGAGGTAATGGCTCGAGAGGGATTGAGACTGCTTTAGAAGATAGAACCTCTACTGTGTGATATTCCTATATATGCAAGCTCTGCAGTGGTACAGATGGAAGGCTCTAATATAAAAAATGGAACAATATGGAAGAACAATATTCATTAATTGAGGTAACACATTTGTTTGCTATCCTCTTCTCCAGTGTTCATTATATTAACTTCTTTGATCTTATTGGGGACAGATGAGTGATTTCAAAAAGACTTTTAAATTAGATCCATGTTGACACTCAAGTCCATAACAGACAGCTTAACCCCATGTTACTTCCATGTAAGTCTTTTTTTTTTAACGAAAAAACAAAAACCATGAGAATAGAGTGAGGCCCTCCTACACTGGGAGCTTTAAACAGGGGGAGAAAACATTTGTCAAGTCTTGGTAAATCCCAGTTTTCATCTTATAGCACTGCTAGGATATCTTAGCCTCTTGGTACTCACCACTGTCTCTCTGAAATTACCACTGCAAGTATTTTGAGGCAGGAGGTTCATTTTTTAAAAAATTCTGGTCTTTAAATCCTACAGATCTCAAAATGCAAGTTTAACATGAATGGGCTATGAGATCAGATCCAGATTCCCCACCACATGTTGAATGACATGGTAGTGTGAGAGATAACAGGGTGGGGGCAAAATCCTTCAGTTATAAACTTTGAAGGTTTCCAACTACAGCTTTTGAATTAAGAGCCCTGATTATTCCCTCTGTGTAATAGGCTAAACTGCAGTCTGCAGATGGCCAACTTCTGCATCAGCAGATGGGGGCACTAGATTTTCCATGCAGCAGTCCAGGGATGAGCAGTATATTTCGCCCAAACCCCTGCAAACCAGGTCAGGGTCTCAATGAAAGTCAACATGACATGGTACCATAGTTAATTCCCAATGCTAACTTTTTGGTCATCACTGGGTGTTATATACAGCATATGAAAAGAGGTGCACTGTGAAAGTGCAAAATCTGTCTCATGAAAATTATTTTTGAGATCTGGTGTAACACAATGACTAAGAATGAGATACACCAGTGCCTAGTTTGAATCTCAGCTCCACCATGAACTTAGGAAAGCCATATGATCTCTGCAATATGGGGAGTAATATTTTCCAGGCGGGGTGCCAACTTGAATAAAATATTGTGCAGGGGGCAGGTAAGCCCCACCCCACATAACTGAACACAAAATGTCATGCATGCACACCATGAAGGGTGGCCCTTTCAGATATTTTATTTGGGGGATGAAGGGATCTCAGCCCCTAGGAGTTGGCTCCTATGTTTACAGGATAGTTGCAAGGATACAACTACATCAGGGATGATGAGGGTGTGATCCTCCAGATGTTGCTGGACTCCAATTCCCATCATCCCTGACCATTGGCCATATGGGTCAGGCCCAGTGCTTTTTCTCTGGGGGTACTCAAGGGAATGCATACTCACACCTTTTATTCTAGAAGAAAAGAACTGGCTGGGCTTAATGAAATTTAGAGTCCAACAGCATTTGGAAGGAACAAGTTCTCCACCCTTGAAGTAGATAATGTAGGTGAAGCTTTCAATTCTGTGGGGGAAACCTTTGTTTTGTCCATTTTGCCTACAATCATGTTGGAACCTACTAGCTGAGTTAGCTATCAGGAGTGTATTTGATTTATGATATGGTTGCGCACTCATTTTTTTGGTTTCTGATCTGCCTCATTCTAGCCTATAGGCATATCATATCTATTTCTGCCTCACAGATAATAGCTCTAGAAGACTATGAGAGAGGAAAATGATACAATGGTAACCGAATTCATTTTGATAGGACTCTCGGATCACCCCAGAGCTCAGAAGGTCCTCTTCTGCCTACTTCTGGTTGTCTATTTCATTACCCTCTTTGGCAATGGTCTGATGGTGGTGGTAATTATTGCTGACTCACACCTCCACACTCCTATGTACTTCTTCCTCAGCAATCTCTCTTCAATAGATATTTTCTACATCTCCAGCAGTGTACCACAGATTTTAGTCAATTGCTTCATTGCTAGAGCTACCATTCCTGTTACAAATTGTTTGACCCAAATGTACTGTGGACTCTTCCTTGGGATGACTGAGTGCTTTCTTCTGGCTGTCATGGCATATGACCGTTTTGCTGCTGTGTGTCATCCCCTTCATTACACCTTAATCATGAACAGTAGGCTCTGTATCAGTTTAGTAGCCTCATCCTGGATTATTGCTTTTCTGCTGGCTGTGGTCCCTGTATTTTTCATACCAGTAAGCTTTTGTGGCCCTAATATCATCAATCATTTTTCTTGTGAAGCCCAGGCAGTCCTTAAATTGGGCTGTTCCAATGCCCGCATCAATGAGATCTTCTCAATTGCTCGGGCTATTCCAGTTCTTGTTGTTCCCTTTCTTTTCATCATGGTGACTTACATTCGCATTGGCCAGGCAGTGCTGAAAATCCGATCAGCACAAGGTCGAAGCAAAGCGTTCTCCACCTGTGGCTCCCACTTGATTGTGGTCAGTATATTCTATGGCTCAGCCATGTCCATGTATCTTCAGCCACATGGTAGACCCTCTTCTGATCGGGACAAGCTGATCTCTGTACTGTATGGGGCACTGACCCCTATGCTAAATCCCATGATTTACAGTTTGAGAAACAAAGATGTAAAGGGGGCTGTGTACAGATTGATTGGGAAGAATCCACCAGAATAAATATATCTGTTTTTGATGGAAGATTATCATGAAGTTTTTGTATATTCCAATGCTTCTTTCCTTCCTTTCTTCTAGTGTAGCCTTCTGTCCTGGCTCTTTAAATAAACTATTTCATGTTGGATCCGTATATTTTTGCATACCTGAATGAGACCTGAATCCCAAAGTCATAAGGCAAAATTCACTGAAAACCCTACCTACAAGCAGTGGGAGAGTCCTCTAAGCTTGATAGTCGTTGAAAGCAATTAGAAGTTATTTTCAGTTAAAAAGCAGAGAGCAAGGGGAAGGGCTACCTTACTTTATTATTTTTTAAATGACAAGCATGTGAACCTGCCACATGGAGCAAGCCGTTTGCACACACACACTCTCCCCTCCAATCACAAGAGCCCAATGAAACTGTGTCTGAGGTTTTTGCCCAATCCCTGCTAACTTGCCACCCAGCAAATCTTTTACATGTTTTCCCCCTGCCACCAAGCAGGCCCTGCTCATGAGCAGAGGCTGGGTGATCTGTGGATCATCATTGTGACTTTCACTGTGCAATTAACAAGATAAGTGAGTCCCTGGCAGGGTGCTGCAGACCCCCTGGGTGTGTTCTGCGGACTCCCAGGGGTCCCCAAGCCCCTAATTGGGAGCCACTGTTCTAGGGTGTTTTTTTTGCAGTCGTAGGGATCATCCACACTTCCACTTGTCCCACTCCTAGAAACATAGGTGCTGGTTCTCTGGGTGCCTGAGCACAAAATTCCCCATGAAGAGGCCGGGCACCCACAAATTTTGTTGCCAGGGCCATATACGCTGCATGACACCCACGGCCCCAGGCACCTACAGTCATGTGGTCAAGTTGGCACTCCTGCCTAGAAAGCAAGGAGTCTGAATGGTTTCCCACATGACCCAAGCTTTCTAGATAAGGTCTGAGTGTTTTTCCTATTGTCCTCCTCATTTCCCTTGGAAAACCCACTCTTTAGTGCTAATTCAGAGCAAACATCAATCCAGAGAAAATCTGAATTGCCTTTTGTTCCAATTGAGCACTAAAGCACAGTTTTCCCCAGAGGAAAGCAGTGGGACAAAAGGAGGGTGTGGATAAGTCCTTAGGCTGTGGAAGGACTACAGAACTCTGGTTCCCATCTTTTCAGCGTTTTGGTCCATGCTCATACAGAAAGAGAAATTGACAATATGATTAACCCCACCCAATGTGATTTCAAGTATTATCAGGTTCAAATGATAGTTTGCAAGTCAAGGATTCCTTCTCATTATAGGCTACAGGTTATATGGCACGATAGATTGCAGTCATATGTTCCTCTATGAACCACAGGCTGCCCCTTTATAGGTAAGGAGAGAGGTCAAACAGCAAAAATAGCCATTCCCAAATGCATGTAATTCAATGTGGGTGACTGACAAAAATGTGCTTCAGATATGGCACCACAATTTATAGGAGACACACATACACAAAAACAACAACATGAAGGCTAAAATGTGACAGTAATGTCATCTTTTCCCAATGAGAAAAATGGACCTTATGGACCTTAATTCTTACAAAGTTCCTATAAAATGATATTTCTGTCTTTCTCACATGCACACCAACAGTGGGATAGGGGTTCAAAAGCACTTTGAGTGATAGGTCTGAAATATATGTAAGTGCTGGAAATGTTTGTGCGATGCATGTACATTCCACATTCCAATTAATGATGGCAACAAGGACAATTCCTGGGAGAAGTCTTGTATTTTCCCAGGTACAAAATATAGATCAGGCCATCCCCCCAAAAAAAGATATGTGCATATGAATCGATTGACAGAGAGGAGGGGGTGTCGCGAATTCCTCGCGGCACTTTTAGCGAAATGCTCATAGTCCCAGGTTTCTTTTTTAGTGCAGTCTTTTTAATGTGAGCTATATACAAGTATTTACAAAAGCAGTTCATACAGAGTATCTGCACCTTAAGGCAAACAAATACTCTCCACCACAGCACCACCACATCACAGCACAACCACACCACAACCACCACAATTACTGTTGAACAGGCTTTCCTTTTAAAACAGGTGATAGCCAATCACATTCCTGCTGAGTCACTCTGACCCAGCACTTCACAGAGTATTGCATCAGCCTGTTGAAGCCTGCAGACTTACTTAAAGGTAAAGGTAAAGGTACCCCTGCCCGTACAGGCCAGTCTTGCCAGACTCTGGGGTTGTGCGCCCATCTCACTCAAGAGGCCGGGGGCCAGCGCTGTCCGGAGACACTTCCGGGTCACGTGGCCAGCGTGACATCGCTGCTCTGGCGAGCCAGCACAGCACACGGAAACGCCGTTTACCTTCCCGCTAGTAAGCGGTCCCTATTTATCTACTTGCACCCGGAGGTGCTTTCGAACTGCTAGGTTGGCAGGCGCTGGGACCGAGCAACGGGAGCGCACCCCGCCGCGGGGATTCGAACCACCGACCTTTCGATCGGCAAGCCCTAGGTGCTGATGCTTTTACCCACAGCGCCACCCGTGTCCCTGCAGACTTACTTATCATCCTGCAAATCCCAACACTCCTCCTTAAGTCAAAGGCTTGAGATCTAATAATTCTCTTAAGTCTCGAAATTTAGGAGCATCCAAACATTTTGTATACAAATCCGCCACATTACATTTTGTGTTACAGTGCTGTACCTTTAACACATTTCTTTCCAAAGCATTTTTCACATTCCCGTATCTTATAGCAATATGTTTACTTTTGCTCTTAAAGTTCTGTTGGTTAGCAAGCTGTTGTGCAGCCATGTTGTCACTTAGCACAGTGATTGGCATTTCAGAAGGTATTCCAAGTTCTTTTGTTAGACAAGCAAACCACTCTAGTTGTGACACACATTTGCTTATGGCTGAGTACTCTGCTTCACAAGTACTTGTGGCAACAAATGTTTGTTTCTGGGATTTCCACTGAACCCGGGCATTTCCAATATATATGGCATAGCGAGTGGTAGACTTTCCATTTTCTCTGTCCCCCCAACTGGCATCAACATATGCATACACTTGCTGATCATATCCTGTATCCAGCACCAGTTTGTAATCTTTTGTGCATTTCAGATACCTTAGGATTCTTTTAAGTGCTACCCAATCTCTCTGAGCCGGGTCTGCACTTCTTTGGCTTAACATGTGCACTGCCAGTGTTATGTCGGGTCTTGTCCAACAACTTAAATATAACAGAGAACCCAACAGAGAATGAAACGCTGTTGCATTCTCACATTTTTGTCCTTCTGGTTCATTTTTGTACTGGGTAGTTATGGGAGTGTCAACCTCATTTGCCCTCTCCATTCCATATGTCTTCAGTAACTTTTCAATTTTTTCCTTCTGACTCAGAGAGTAGACACCCTCTTCATTTCTCTGAACCTCTACTCCTAAGTAATTCTGAATCTCTCCCAAATACTTCAGTTTGTATTTGTTACCTAGGCTGTTTATAAACCAAGACACTTGCTTTTGTGCAGTTGTTATTAGACAGATATCATCAACAAACAAAAGTAAATAACAAACACTTCCTTGCACCATTGCTGAATATAAACAGGAATCAGCCAGGCTTTGTTTGAATCCCATCTTTTTCAAAGTTGTGTCTATGCATTCATGCCATAGACGTGCACTTTGGTGTAAACCGTATAGTGCCCTTTGCAGCTTTAACACCATGCTGTCTTTTTCCAGCTCATAACCTGGTATTTGCTGTAAATACACCTCGGCGTCAATAGGAGCATTTAAATATGCTGAGGCAACATCAAAATGATTAACTTTTAACTCTCTCAGACTTGCCATTGCTAAAACTGATTTTACTGTTTCAGCCTTTGCTGTTGGGGCAAACACTTCATCATAATGTATCATTTTTCTTTGTGTAAAGCCCCTTGCAACCAGCCTGGCTTTCCTCTGACAACTACCATCAGCCAGCTTTTTCACTTAAAAACCCCACTTACAGCTTATGGGCTTTTTACCTTCAGGCAATTCTGTAGGTACAAACACATTGTTGTTTAGCAGAGAGTTATACTCTGCCTGCATTGCCTTTAACCACGCCTCTTTCTCTAGAGTAGGTAACTCTTGCACTTCTTCAAAGTTTTCTGGCTCAGTTACACAAACCTGGTTTATGGTGGCTGGGAACCCATAACGGTCTGGAGGTTGACCTTTATTACTTCTTGCAGACCTCCTTGGTTCATTAATCTCACCCCCTGAGCTATCTTCAGGACTGCTTTTGGGGTGGATTGACTCTGTAGATCTACCTCCTCCTGTCCCTGTTGCACTTTCTTCTCTCCCCTGCTCCATGCTAGCAGCTGGAGAAAAATGCTCAACCTTTACCTCCTCCCTTTCAGTTTCTCTGGGAGAGCTGCCAATTCTTAGCTTTGTTTCAACTGCCTTATCAGGTACGCTCGGCAGTAAAACTTTTTCTGGCAGCAGGTTTGCATGTATCTTGGGCCAATTTCTTTGCTCATTAAAGCTGGCTGATCAACTATAACTCAAAAGATTTTTATCATCTTCAAACCTGCAGGCTTTCGTACCACTTTCATACCCAAGAAATAGCAACTGCTGTGTCCTTTTCCCACCTTTTCTTCGGTTCTTTACAGGTATGTCAACCCACACCTTTGTCCCAAAGATTCTAAAATGTTGCAAACTGGGACTTTTGTTATAGAGAATTTTATAGGGTATGTCATCTAGTACCCTTGACCATAAGCGATTCCCAATATAATTCCCGGTCTTAATACTCTCAGCCCAGTATTTAATTGGCGACTAGAGGTGGGTGTGGCCCACCAGTGCAGGTAATGACAAAAGCACAGGGCAGGGGCAGCCATCTCTCTCTCTCTTCTCTTCCTTCAAAGAAGCAACATCTAAAGATGCCCTCTTGGCTCCCAGCCAAGAGAGGACAAAGGGACTATCTTCTTATAAGATAGAATCCAAATGTATATTACTATATTAAGCTGTCTGACTTTCTGGGATCTGATGTGAACAGAATGTGAGTAAACTCTTTTTATACTTTTGTAAAAGACTGTGTCGTGTCTTGTATTTTAAGAGGGAATAAAGGGGAAATTACCAGAGTGATTATTATAGAGGTTCTAGCGAACCTGAGCAAACGCTACCGTTGCAAACTTAAGATAAAGGGGAATGTTTTACTCTGCTGATATTAGGAACTTTTTAACACAAGTTGGATAAGGATATAATCACACAATATATCCTCTCCTGCATCCCTGAACATTCCCACAAAAACTTTAAAGCCTGCGAACTGGTGAAGTGTTTTCTCCTGTTAGCAGAGCTTAGCAGAGTTTAGCAGAGTATTGGAGCTTTTCTTAGACAACTCTTGAGATTGCTCAGTCAGGAACGATGATGAGGAACAAAGACTGGTGACTAGTAACTTGATTCTTGTAGTTTATTTACACAGCAGTAAACTCACAAGCTATATACAATTTACTAGATACAAACACGACTTCTTAACTCTCCAAGCACTCAGAATACTACTAACACACCAGCACACAGCACTCACAACTAGTGTCATGCTGCCTATATGAGAGACCTCAGCCAATCACAGAGCTGTTACTGGGTCCTCTTATCTTTAGGCAGATTTCTTCCGTGCTCCATCTCCCTAGCCTGCTGTTGAGACACGAATTGCTCACTTGCCAAGCTGCACATAGACTATGAATTCCAACAATACTCTCCAGCGACAATGTGTCAGCTGGCTGCTCTGCCTCTATCTCCCCTGGCTCTGCCCCCCTCCCCTTCTCCTAACACTTTCCAACTCTTTTTTTTTTTTTTTACAAACTCTGAGGTCTGACCCTCCTCAAACCCCTGCTGCAATCCTCTTCTTCTGCAGTGTCAGGAGAACGGGTGGTGGTGGTCACCATTCCTCCTCCATTTTGTTCCCTGGAGTCCAATCCCTGACAGAGGGTAGGACTCAAACCAATGGCTTCAAGTTGCAAGAAAGGAGATTCCAACTAAACATTCAGAAAAACCTTCTGACAGTAAGAGTTGTTCAGCAGTGGAACAGACTCCCATGAGAGGTCGTGGACTCTCCCTTCTTGGACGTTATTAAACTGAGGTTGGATGGCCATCTGACATGAATGCTTAAGCTCAGATTCCTGTATTACAGGGGGTTGGCAAGATTACACTTGGGGTGCCTTCCATGATTCTATTATTCTATCTCATAAGCCTCAAGGGGAAGGAAATGTGAAAAGGTTAAAATTTCCTAATCCTAAATGGCAGGTTTGGCATGTAAAGATCAGCTACCTAGATCCATGTACTGATAGTGGCCGCCTCCCAATTGGGAGTATTTGGGGGGAGGGATTCAAATGCATAACAGAAATTTAGGTTTACATAATGAAAGTGGACTAAAGCACTCTTTTGCTCTGGCGCAACAAATCCAGGGTTTTATTTTACTCATCTCCTTAACATCTGGTGGAAGGACATTCCACAGGGAGGGTGTCACTACCAAGAAGGCCCTCTGCCTGGTTCCCTGTAACTTCACTTCTTGCCATGAGGGAATTACCAGAGGCCCTCAGAACTGGACCTCAGTGTCTGGGCTGAAAGATGGGGATGAAGACATGCAACAGCACACATCGTCAGATATGAGTTAGACATGTGGGAACTGGGTGAGAGCATGGCTGTGGGTCACAGCAATAGCACTGGATGGACCTATCCCATACAGTTCCCTAACCCTTCCATGCAATCTTTCAAAGTGAAGATGCATATGCCCCTTTAGTTTTTAGTGGAAGGAAATTTCCTTTCCCATATTCTCCAGAATGCTCCCCTGACCTCCTTGTTTCTGAGGCTGTAAATCATGGGGTACAGCATGGGCGTGACATTGGTGTAGATCAAAGAGACCACCTTGTCCTGCTCTAGGGAGTAGCTAGCTTTAGGGCGGATGTAAATGAAGATGGCACAGCCATAGTGGAGCACGGCCACAATCAGGTGAGCAAAACAGGTGGAGAAGGCCTTCTTCCGGCCTTCAGAACATTTGATCCTGAAGATGGAATTGGCTATGAATGCATAGGAAATGAGAATAAGCAGGAATGGAATGAGCAAGATCATCATGCAAACAAGGAACACAGCCACTTCATTGAAATGTGTGTCACTACAGGCCAGGTACAGCACAGGTGGGATATCACAGAAGAAGTGGTTGATATCATGTGAGCCACAGAAGGGTAGGCTGAAAATCAGCATGGTAAGTCCCAGTGAGATTGTGAATCCACTGGCGCAGGCTACCACCAAGAGTCGCATGCAGAGATTCCTGCTCATGATGAGAGTGTAGCGCAATGGGTTGCATATGGCCACATATCTGTCATAGGACATCACGGCCAACAGAAAACACTCAGCGCCCCCCAGGGCAATGAAGAAATACATCTGAGCAGCACACGCAGTCAGTGGGACTCTTCTGCTCTTGGCCAAGAGGTTGGCCAACATTTTGGGTACAATGACCAGAGTGTAGCAGACCTCAATGAAAGACAGGTTGCGCAGAAAAAAATACATGGGGGTGTAGAGGGCAGGGTCAGCTAAGGTTATGACCACAATGGCCAAGTGTCCCGACAGAGTGATAAGATGCATGGCAAGGAACAAGGCAAAAAACAGAGACTGCAAAGTTGCATTGGTGCTGAATCCCAGCATGAAAAAATCAGCACCCAGGCTTTTGTTCTGCCCATGTTGCTCCATCCTAGGTTACATAGTTGTCAGGCAGTGCTTGCTGTCAGTCTGTACAAGAGTGAAACAAAGATAAAATAAAGACAGGATAATATTAGCAAGAGGCAACAGGCAAAGATGAAAAGATTGCCTTCGAAACTACTCTTTTAGTCAAAAGTAAATGTATGCAGTTTTAATTGATCAGTTAATCAGTTAAGACAAATTTGATGAGTCAGGTAAGATTTCATTATCATTGGGTGACAGCCCTAGCAGAGACATCCAGATCATCAGTTGCTACAATGTTTACATACGCTTTCCCCTTTTTGCAATTTGGAAGCCAGTTTGGGTTTTTTGGTGGTGGTAGTGGTTTTTGGAGGGCGGAGAGGAAAATCATGTACCAAATGGTATGTGATATTATTCAAACCTAAAGCGGGGTGGTGGGGGGAGCTTAAACTGGCCACTTATTCTGAAGGGAAATCAGCCAGCTGGAACCCTGACCTAGTACCATGCTCACAACCAGATTGGTACCCACAACTGTTTCCTGCCAAAAATCACTTCCCTTCCCCAGCTCCTTCCTTCCTTCCTTCCTTCCTTCCTTCCTTCCTTCCTTCCTTCCTTCCTTCCTTCCTTCCTTTGAATATGCACTTTTATATAAGATATTGCACTATACAGACTAAAAACACAGTGTTGCAAAAAACCCCACTAAAATAACAAACAACAGTATGAGTTGGTTGGCAGTATTTCTTTACTGCAAACAGCATCCTAGAGGCCAAATAAAAGCTGGGATGGGGGTGGATTTGGAGCAGGACGCTAGCATTGCACCCTGACCTGGACCGGGAGCTTAGCACCAGATCATGTGACTCTTTGCTGAGTGGTAGAGCATCTGCTCTGCAAGCAGAAGGTTCAATGCTCATTCTCCAGATGGGGCTAAGAATGTCTGCTCTCTGAAACCCTCGAGAGCTGCTGCCAGCCAGAGTGGGTGATGCCAAGCTAGATGGACCAATGGTGTGACTCAGTACAAGGCAGCTTCCTATGTTTCTTCATGGCCTCAATGCAAAGGGAATCCCCCTGCACACAGAGTCTGGAAGTGGTTCTTCTGAAACAAAAACACTAGTTGGTAGAGCATCTGCTTTGAATGCAGAAGATCCCAGTTGAAATCCCTGGCATCTGCAGTTAAGGCTAGGCAAGACACCTGCCTGAAACTTTGGAGAGCCAAACCAACCAAAGTTGTACACATTTATCCCCATAGAGCCTTAATTGTTTTTCTGCCCATTATGGCAATTGTAATGTATTCTACTAGATGTGGTACAGTTTTTTAATTGTATCTTTACAGATATGTCACAGAATATCTGAATGAAGCTCATAGATGGCTGGTGGTCAACAGACCTCAGTTTGGGAAGCCCTGCTGTAAACAGTACTTGTCTGACTCAGTAGAAGACAACTTCCTATATTCCTGTCCTATAAAAATAACTCACCTAGACATTTGGACGTTTGTTTAAGTAGGATGTATGAGATCCCCACAACAACAGAGTAAGGGCTGCATGTTTTGGGATTAATTTTTTAAAGAAGTGGTTGATTATTGCAGGTTGTAGCAATCTTACTGCTCCCACTATCTCTCAGCATAACCTGCTTCAATGAGTGGCTGTGATGCGAGAATGGAGAGAGGGAGAAGCCTGTTCCCCACCTTGAGCTCCTTGGAAAAAAGGTGAGATATAAATGTAAATACATAAATGAATAAATGAATAAATAAATAACCAGTGGAGAGGTATGACAGGTGTTATAGATCTATGCAGTGGTCAGTTTTGAAGTGTGTCACAGAGACGTGCCTGCAAAAGAAGTTCCCTAGCCATGTCTCCAAGGAAAGTCCAAAAACGCAGGCAGCTTTGTTTATTTTTTGCATTTATTACATACACACACAAGTGTGTGCATGTACATCTGCATGTGTGTAACCCACCCAGAGGGGTTTTTTTTAGTTAAGTGTTCTATATATTTCAATATAGAACATGCAGCTTCCTCAAAGAGCATCAGGACACCATAGCATAATATCCAGTTCATTAGGATGACTGTCACAAAACTGTTACAGAGGTCCAGCTAACTCTTCATCCAGATAAAGAGCAGCCTTCAGCTTTTAATTAGAAATGGAAGCAATCTTGCAAAGAAGTTTTGACATTTAAAGTGTAGATGTAGGAACCCCCCATCCAGCTTCTGTTTATTGTCCTCATTCTTCAGCTTCCTCTAATGCAAATCTGTCACAAACGAACTTGAAAACTTTATTTGCACCACATTCACTTGCCAGAGGAAGGAGAGTCCATCAGTTACACTGGCTCTGAAAAGAAATTATTGGAACTGTATGCTCCTGCGTTCCCTCTCCATTCCCACCATTGTTGCTTGGCTATGCAAATCCTTAGCCCCAGCTCCCCCAACCTGGTGTCCAAAACATTTGGTTGGCCTCAAGCTGGGAAAGGCTGCCTTGAATATCTTTCAGGCATTTTCACAAAGTGGATCTTGCTTCAACCCAGTTTGCAATACAAACACATTTTTTCTCTGCTTTCCCTTCCAGGCAACTATCAGAAGAGTTTAACATAGTAAAGTAAGAGAGGCTCAAAAAAGGACCATTCTGAAAAATGGTCTCTGCAAAGTCTAGCTGTAGCTTATGATTCTCAACTCCTGCAGCTGAAAAGAGGAAGGATTGTAGCTTATTAGTAGAGCATCTGCTTTGAATCTGAAATGTCCCAGAATAGTCCCCAACACATCCAGGAAGGACTGGGAGAGAACCCCGCCTTGAAATGCTTGTGAACTGCTGCCAATCAGTGGCTACAGTACTGAAGCAGATGGGCTAATGGTCTGGCTCTGTATGCTCTGGCCTTTCCTATGTTCCTGTGAAACATTGTCCTGCTTTAGAACTTTAAAACCCTCAATTCCTTACCTGTCAGAAGTCTGATTTGTTTTGTTATTCTTTTCCTGAGAAGTTTGGACATTTTTTCGATCAAGAATCAGCAACTACAAACTTTTCTTCTCATGCTGAATATGTTTATTCATAAGTCTAGGTGGTCAGATAGGAAGGCTTGCTGTAATCTGAACATGCATCACTAGTAGGAGGTGCTGGCTGCTGGCAGAGATGGAATAGCTATCTGAGCCATTTATAGGTTTGTTTGGTCCTCAGGGAGATCTTGCCAGCCTTTTCTACCAGAAGTCCAGAAGGAAAATAGGAACAGGATGCATGCTGCTGAAGGTGAATAACATAGGCTGAGATAAAATGTCTCTCTCACCAAAAGAATTATTTTATTCTATTTCAACAATTCATTTACTGCTTAACACCACAGCCACTCTCTGATGTTAAAAAGAAACAAAGAAAAATAAAACTAACTATAAAATCATAAAATTTGATTTAAATGCCTGCTGAGATAAAAAAAGATGTTCATCACATGCCAGCAGATCAACGGGGGGCTTGTCTGGTCTCGGGTGGGAGAGAATTCCACAGAATTGGGTCCACAGTACCAAACACAGCTCCTCATGGAGGCAAGCTGTGTGACCAAGCCTTGTGGGCCCTCTAAAAGTGACTTCTGTCATGATTAGTTTGGGATATGAGAAGTCAAGTGGTCTTCAAGGTCTCCTGGACCCAAGTTGTTAAGGGCCTTGTAAATTAATACGAGAACCTTGAGCATGACTCAGTATTATATGGTAGTAAGAATGTAGCATAGCAGGTTCAAGTCCTGCTTTCTTCTCTCTTATGGGATGCTGTAAAACTAGTTGTTTTATATAATTTACTCAAAAACTGCTTAACTTGTTGCATTATGAAAATCTTAAGTAAAAACAAATCTTGTTTCAAGGTCAGGGTGGGGGAGTGAGGGGATAAACTGATCCATCCCTAGCCTCAGCTAATATCTTAAACCTGGACTACAAGTACATATGCAGCAAAATAAATTGGGAGTAAATGGGAGAGGTTACCAGCATGAGTTTGACCAAACTGCGGGAGGTAGTGGGGACAGAGGTGCCTGGCATGCTCTGGTCCATGGGGTCACGAAGAGTCGGACACGACTAAACGACTAAACAACAACAACAAAATGGGAGACTAACTGCACAACCCTATACATGTCCCATTGAGTTTCTTACAATGTGGACTGTAGCCTGCACTATGAGAGAGGAGGGAAGCAAGCAAACCAAGTAAGCCAATGCCCCCTTCCTTTTAACTTCACCCCTATCACCCCATGAATATCTATCCCCCCACCACTGATTGCCTTCATTAGAAAGCCCTGTAACCTTCTGCACTTTAACTGGCCCAACTGACTCCCTAGATTGGCTAGAGCAGAGTGAATAATAAGGCATCAGACCATTTCTGATCCATGCCACTTTTTCATGCATATATTCCTAAATGCATTCTGTCCAGTTTCTTCATTAACTTGTAAAAAAAACAAAAAACCCAAACTTAAAATTCACATGGAAATTCATATGTGCCTTTTTTCAGTGCCTTTTTTCTATAAAACAATGTTTAGGGATACTCTCATTTTGACTCTAGAAAACCACCATTTTATAGTTCAAATTGGGGAAAATAAATACAGTAAATGCAGTGGCAGAGGAAGGGGGTGCAGGGGTGCGGTCTGCCCCGGGTGTCATCTCTGAGGGGGGTGACAAAGTGACAAAAATCTGAATTTTTTTTTAAAAGGGGGGGCCTGCAATGTGGTGTTTGCATCTGCCCATTGCCTCTCCCTCAGCTGCCCTACAGCTGAGGGGGAGGCGGCAGAGAGGCTCCACGCAGCACGCCCCATCCCCGGCTGCAGGACACGCGCACTGCCCCCAGCACTTGAGTGGCTACCTACACCACTGAACAAATGGACAAAAATACAAAGATTCACAAAATGTTTAGGAGTATGCGTACCCCTGCATTCCCCCCCAATAAAAAGCACTGCATATAATAAAAAACTAAGAATGTCACCACAATGCACTCCGCTTGACCACAGACAAGTTGGTGCTGCTAACTGCAGCAGAAAGGCAGCTCAGAAGTGATGGGGTGGTGAATGTGAGGAAAGACTTTCTGTCCCTCATTCCCCACCCCCGCCATAGGCCACAATGGCATGAGATGGAAAGGGACATGGAAAGCACCCAGAAGTGGCAGCCAACCACTGGCTCTGGAGTGACAGTGGCAGCAGCATGAGGTGGAAAGGGGAAGGTCTCATCCACCTTGGAGTCAACATTTTAATTTCTGATGTCTAAGATTGAAAGGATCAGCATGTCATCAGTGGGGGACAGTGAAATGAAGAGGAGAAAGCCCCCCCCCCCATCCTCTCTGCTGTTACCCTCTGTCATTGGCCAAGTGAATTGCAGTGTGACAACATTCTTAGATTGTTATTACATGTATAGAAATATGACTTTTCATGTGCATTTCTTTTTAACAGACAGGGCTCTTTCTGGACTCTGCCTGGAAATGCCAGAGATTGATGGCTTTGGACTTCCGGTCGGCGCCAGCGTTTAATGGCGGTCCTCTCTTCGAGCTCCGGAGGAGGACTGCTCCGCGAGTTCGGGTCTGACCCGCTACGGCGAGCGGGGGACCCCTAAAATCACAGGCGCTGAAGCCTGTGAACAAGGAGACTCGGTGGGCACCTTTTGCGCCCCCCGGTACTGCGAAAGAGCCTTTTTAAAGGCTCCGGAGCGGCATCGGGTGTGAGCGCGGTGCTGAGAGTGGCTACCCAGCCCGTGGAGTGAAGCCGCGTCGCCATGAACGGAGAGCGCCGATTCCTTCCTGAAACTGAAATTCGACTGTAACACCCGTGAGTAGGATTGAGAGATTGAACGGGACTTTTAAAGTTAAATTTTGAAATTTGGCCGGAAACGGGAAAGGCATAAACCAAGGAAGTCTGCCTCCCCGGACTGCATGACAATTAAAGCAACGAAAGTGCAAAGCTGTATTTGAAAGAAAATTAACTTTAAAACTGTCAAAACCTGACATCTGATTCAAACTTCCCCCCAGTAAGCAGGAGAAGGGGGGAAGAAATTTGGACATTGCTAATCTGCCTGAAATTAACTTGAGAAAAAAAGTTTTTCTACTGCCCAATCTCCTGGGACGGACTGCCTGAGCAAGGCACCGGGAAAGTGAACTGTCAGTTTAAACTGGATACAAAGTTGGGGCTTTGTCTGAGACAAAGTTACAGGACTTTAATGGAACTATCTTGCTGAATCTTTGACTACATTGAAAAAGTGCTATAGTAACTTTTAATGCGGACTTTTGGATTTTTTGTTTATTGCTCTACGCTTCTTTGTTTTCTTCACTTGGTTACAACTGATTGCTCCCTCTAGAGGGTTCAGAGGGAAACTGTTGCAGTCTGAGAAAGGGAAACAGTGGGACTTTCCATTTGCAAGTTTTTCCTGTGAGAACGACCTTGGGGATATGAGTGGTACAGCAGAAGATATAACAACTAGATCCAAAGCAAAACAAACACAAAAGAAAAGGGGCTCAATATCAGGTTCAATACCAGCTGCGCAGGAAAAAGTGGCAACAGCATCTATGGAATCAGTGACACAGGCACTGCTCAAAATAAACCAATCTTTAGAAGCATTGACAAAGCAGTCTACGGAAAATTCTAAAAAGTTGACAGAACTGACAACAAGATTGGACTTGAATACTGCAAGTGTAGCATCTAATACAGAATCTATTAACAAATTGATTCAAGAAAGCTCTGAAACACGAAAGATTGCTGAAAGTGCAAAAAATACTGCAGAGGAGACACAGGAGAAGCTTGTGCCGATTACAAAAAAAGTGAATGAACATGATGCAGCCCTATCTTTGCTGAAATTACAGAGAAAGGAGAAAAAATTGAAACTGAGATTGGTCCCTGAGAGTGAAGGGGATAGCCTTGTGGACTTCCTTACACAGAATTTTTTGGAGTTTTGGCAAGAAGACCTACAGGAAGAAGAATTTGAGATAATAACAGCTTTTCGACTGGGCAGGAGGCAAGGCAAGAAGCCAAGGGATTGCCTGATTACCCTAAGATCCAAAGAAGAAAGAGATAAAATATTGAACCTACATTATCAAAAGGCATTGGAAATTGAAAATAAACAAGTACAAATCTTCAAGGACATCCCTAAATATATTCTGGAAGTGAGAGCCTTCTACAAAGATTTGGTCTACCTGCTGAAGAAGAATTTCTTACCTTTTAGGTGGGAGTTTCCACAAGGACTATCCTTTAACTACAAAGGAAGGAAGGTCAAAATAAGAACAGTCCAAGATAAAGAACAGTTTCTGGAGAGAAACCAGGAGGACTTGCAGAAAGGAACAGTAGAACCAACATCAGAAGAAAAAGGACCGACAGACATTGCAAACTTATCATTTGGACTTATACCACCGACTGAAGATGAACAACAGCTTGGAGCAGTTGGAGGAATAGGTACTTAATAACAAAATGTCTCTGCAGCTTCTTAGTTGGAACTGCAATGGTTTGAACCTTCCCAGGAAAAGACGTCAAGTTTTCCACATTTTGAAGAGAGAACAATTGGACCTAATATGTCTACAAGAAACCCATGTGACCAGGATACATAGAAAATTACTTGTAAATAAGAGATTAGGACAGGAATTTATTTCATCAGATAAAGTCAAGAAAAGAGGTGTGGTGATTTATGCAAAAGAAAAACTGGCCCCAAAGATGATATTTAAAGATGAACAAGGAAGATACCTGGCAATTGAAATACAAGTTCAAGGAGAAAAAATTCTGATAGTTGGAATTTATGCACCAAATGAAGGGAAGGCCGAATTCTTCAAGAAGTTGCATGAGACTTTAATGGACTATCTTGATTACAAAGTAGTAATGATGGGAGACATGAACGGTGTGGTCTCCACAAATATGGACAAGGCACAGAGACAAGTAATTTCCAAGGAAGGGAGACTACCAAAGACTTTCTTTGAAATGACAGAAAATATGGACTTGATTGACATCTGGAGAACAAGGAACCCTCTTGAGAGAGAGGGAACTTTTTTTTCTGAAGCAAAAACGACATGGACAAGAATTGACCAAATTTGGGTAACTAGTAGTATGGCGCCAAAGATTAAAAAAATAGATATCTGCCCAAAGACTTGCTCCAACCATAACGCCGTAAAGATGGAGATGAAACTAACAACAACTGGATCCTTTAGATGGAGAATGAATGACACCCTCTTTAGAGATGAAGAGATTTACAAGAAGGCCCAAAAAACATTGAAAGATTACTTTGAGATAAATTTGAGAACAGAAGTGGAAAAAAGAATAATTTGGGACGCAAGCAAGGCCGTGATGCGAGGTTTCCTAATACAACAGAACTCTATAAAGAGGAAAAAACAGAATGAGAGGAAAGAAAATTTTTTGGAAAAAATGAAAGAAGGTGAAAAGAAATTGAGGTCTAAACCAAAGTCTCATGAGATTTTGAGAGTAATAAAGTATTACCAGATGCAGTATATGGAACTGATGAATCAAGAGATAGAATGGAAAATTAAGCAAATGAGACAAAGGACATTTGAATCAGCAGACAAATGTGGGAAACTTCTATCATGGCAACTGAAAAAGAGGCAAAAACTGAATACAGTGACAAGTTTAGAAATGGATGGAAAGATTATCCACAAACCAAATGAGATAAGTAATTGTTTTCAAAGTTTCTTCAGGAAATTATATGCACAAGGGTCAGTCAACGAACAGGAAATAGAAGAATTTCTTAAGAAACATGGATTACCAAAAATTTCAGAGCAAAGTAAAATGATTTTGAATGAGAAAATAACAGGACAAGAAATAGAGGGTGCCATTCAGAATATGCAATTGGGAAAATCTCCAGGACCAGATGGTTTGACCGCTAGATACTACAAAGCGTTGAAAGAATGGTTAGTACAACCACTGAAGGAAGTCTGTAATGAAATTTTGGAGGGGAAAAAGGCACCTGAATCGTGGAAAGAAGCCTTCATTTCACTTATACTGAAAACTGAGACTGAAAAGAACCAGGTTAAAAACTACCGCCCTATATCATTACTTAATGTGGATTACAAAATTTTTGCAGACATTTTGGCAAAAAGACTGAAGAGAGTGTTGGTAGGGGAGATTCATAAGGACCAAGCTGGCTTTCTTCCAGGGAGACATATGTCAGATAATGTGAGGAATATAATAGACATTTTGGAACTGTTAGAAGCGGACATTAATAGGAAGGCTGTTTTAATTTTTGTGGACGCGGAGAAAGCCTTTGATAATATCTGTTGGAGCTTTATGAAGAAGAATCTCCAAGGGATGGGGGTAGGCCAAGGTTTTGAAAACGGTATAGGTGCAATATACTCTGAACAAAAAGCAAAGTTAATTGTAAATAATGTGGTTACGGAAGAAATACCTACAGAAAAAGGTACACGACAGGGATGCCCAATATCCCCTTTACTTTTCATATCAGTCTTGGAGGTTTTGTTAAACATGATCAGAGGGGACCAGTCGGTGAAAGGAGTTCAGGTCGGAGCCAGACATTACAAATTAAGGGCATTTGCAGATGATTTAGTATTGACCTTGCAACAGCCAGATACTAGTACTAAAAGAGTATTAGAATTAATTGAGATATTTGGTCAAGTAGCAGGATTTAAATTGAACAAACAGAAAACGAAAGTGTTGGAGAAAAATCTAACAATTGTTGAAAAAGAGAAGTTTCAGAGTGAAACAGGTTTAGTGATAACAAAAAAAGTGAAGTACCTGGGGGTAAACTTAACATCTAAGAATGTGAACTTATTTAAGGACAATTATGATAAATGCTGGACAGAAGTAAAGAAAGATCTAGAAATATGGTCAAGGTTGAGACTTTCCTTGTTAGGCCGAATTGCTGTTATTAAGATGAATGTATTGCCTAGAATGTTGTTTCTATTCCAGACGTTGCAGATCGTGGACAAGATGGACTGTTTCAAGAAGTGGCAGAAAGACATATCTAAATTTGTCTGGCAGGGCAAAAAGCCCAGAATAAAATTTAAGATTTTAACTGATGCAAAAGATAGAGGGGGGTTTGCCCTGCCGGACTTAAGACTCTACTATGAATCGGCAGCTTTCTGCTGGTTGAAACATTGGCTGCTTCTTGAGAATACAGACATTTTGGATCTGGAAGGGTTTGATAATAGATTTGGCTGGCACGCATATATATGGTATGACAAGGTAAAATTGCATAAAGGTTTCAAAAACCATATTGTTAGGAAAGCATTATACAATGTTTGGATGCGGTATAAAGACTTATTGGAAAGTAAAACTCCCAGGTGGTTGTCACCAATAGAAGCCAAAGAGGTGAAAAAACTTAATATGGAGTCTAAATGGCCAAAATATTGTGAAATTTTAGAACAAGATGGCGAAAAAGTTAAATTACAGAGTTATGAGAAATTAAAGTCCAAAGTAAGAGACTGGCTGCATTACCTTCAGATAAATGAGGTATTTAAACAGGACAGGAAAATAGGCTTCCAGATGGAGAGGTCAAAATTAGAAACAGAACTGTTAGAACCCAGTACTAAGAACTTGTCAAGAATGTATAATTTGCTGCTGAAATGGAACACACAGGATGAAACGGTGAAATCAGCTATGATTAAATGGGCGCAAGATATCGGTCATGACATTATGTTTGCTGACTGGGAGCAGTTATGGACCACCGGTGTTAAGTTTACGGCATGTAATGCCTTAAGAGAAAACATAATGAAAATGATCTACAGGTGGTACATGACCCCAGTCAAGCTTGCAAAAATTTACCATTCGCCCAATAATAAATGCTGGAAATGCAATGAGACTGAAGGTACTTTTTATCACCTTTGGTGGACCTGCCCGAAGATTAAAGCCTTTTGGGAAATGATCTATAATGAAATTAAGAAAGTCCTTAAATGGACTTTTCCTAAGAAACCTGAGGCTTTTCTCCTGGGCATGGTTGGCCAATTGGTGTCAAGGAAGGATAGGACGTTTTTCATGTATGCTACTACAGCAGCAAGAATTCTTCTAGCAAAGTATTGGAAGATACAAGAACTACCCACTCTGGAAGAATGGCAGACGAAGGTGATTGACTATATGGGACTGGCAGAGATGACCGGCAGAATCCGTGACCAGGGGAAAGAGACAGTGGAAGAAGATTGGAAGAAATTTAAAATATATCTTAAAAATTGCTGTAAAATTGAGGAGTGTTAAGATGTTAAGGAATTAAGAAACAGAGAATTGCAGCTGTAATCAATAAGTTAAAAAAAAAGGGAATTTAATGAAAGTGAATTAAAATAAATGGTTAATTGGAGGAGTTGCTGAAGAAATGTAAAACAAGGATGCAGAAAAGGAGAGGTATGGGGAAGTCCGGGAAGTAAGGTGCATGAAAATAAGATTATGAAATTATACATGTTTATATGTTTGTATGTTTTTGTTTTGTGTATTGTTTGTTTTTATTATGTGTTTGGAAAATTAATAAAAATTTATTTTAAAAAAAAAAAGGAAATGCCAGAGATTGAACCTGATAACATCTGCATGCAAAGCATGGACTATCACTGAGCTCTGGTCTCACTCCTCTTGAAACACTTCACTGAACTTCATGCTAGCAAACAGAACAAAGGCAAATGGTCTAGTCAGTAGTAAAGGAATAATGGACAAAACAAAGTGATTCTGGGCACCACTAGGTGATAACAACCTGCCTACAAATATCTGTGATTATAGATTAGGCTCTCCTTAACTTGGCTTCCTTAGTACATCTCTTAACAAAAACTAACCTCTACCAAGCTAAGTGGTTGTGTGGCCACTCCCCATCTCCAAATTACTCTCCACAATGGTGCGAATCAGTCCTGTACCAGAAAAATCTATTATCACCACACCCCAGCACACAACTTCCACAGCCTGAGCCCTCAGGTGTTCATAGCAGAGTGGATTGATTTATTTGGCTAGTTCCTCAGGGTTGGTGAAAAGCCCATTACCATAGGTAAGGTGTATGACAGCTTGGTCACCATTGGCTGCTGCGCAGAGAAAACGTCCCAGGCATCGCCAACACTTAGTTCCTCCTACAGCACTCCCAACACCTCTTTCTCCAGTTCCTCCAAGAGGACCACCTTGTCTCATGCCTGGCCTAAGGTGGGAATGGCCTCCTTTGTCCAAACACAGCCCTGGCCTTCTTCATCCAAATACTGCTTCAAACAGGGGGCAAAGTCTTCTTTGGGAATAATTGGGAGTTCCTCTTTGACCCTCATAAGTACAGTCTCCTGTGGGTGGTCCCTGAGGAAGCTCAATGTCTTGTTCAGAACTTCAGAAAAATCGGCCTCCTGGAAAGTGTTGACATGGTAGATAAGAAAATGGCTACCTTCTAGTTTGCAGCGGATGTCCAGAAAGTGCATGCCAGCAGCCAGCTGAGCTTCGAGAGGCCAGCTCTGACAGTGGATCTTCAAGTCACCAAGGAGACTCATGGAATCATGGTACCAGGGATTGAGACTCTGGAAAGGAGAAGATTATTTATTTATTTATTTATTTATTTATTTATACATACCCCGCCCTCCCCAGCCAAGTCAGGGCGGCTAACAACCAATAATAAAAACAAGTTGATTAAAATACAATTTAAAAGATTAAGATACAACATTAAAACATTAGAAGAAGAAGAAGAAGAGTTTGGATTTGATATCCCGCCTTTCACTCCCCTTCAGGAGTCTCAAAGCGGCTGACATTCTCCTTTCCCTTCCTCCCCCACAACAAACACTCTGTGAGGTGAGTGGGGCTGAGAGACTTCAAAGAAGTGTGACTGGCCCAAGGTCACCCAGCAGCTGCAGGTGGAGGAGCGGAGACGCGAACCCGGTTCCCCAGATTAGGAGTCTACCGCTCTTAACCACTACACCACACTGGCTCTCAGTGTGGCTCTCTAGGATGCAGCCTCTTCACAGGAGGGGAAAGGAAAAAGAAAAAGAAAGAGGGGGAGGGAATCAAATTGTCATATCTGACATCCAGTCAGGGAGGGTAACAGTGGGCCATGGAGTGTTGTCAAATGCCTCCGTCTGCTCCTGATTTTCAGTCTCCATGGTGAAAATGAACTTTCCTGCAAGGGATAGAAAACATCGTAGCTTTACCACTTCCTGTAGTAATATAAGGCAGCTGAGAACTTGAGAAACGAATGTCTCTGTCTATCTCTGTGTGTCTACATAAAAACAACAACATACACACAGAGAGAATATACGCGTACATACCAAATTCAAGTTACAGATAGGTAGCCGTGTTGGTCTGCCATAGTCAAAACAAAAAAAATTCCTTCCAGTAGCACCTTAAGTGCTACTGGAAGGAATTTTTTTTGTTTGTTTTTACCAAATTCAAGTTATTCAGTGTGTTGTATTATGGTATAAACAGTACAAATACAATTTTTAAAACAGTTACAATGAAGTCCCAACAAGCTCTCATTAACAATTCTACAGCAGCTAGCATCAACAGCTAGCAAAGACCAATATGAACAAGGAAGTTTTCAGCATACACTGATATTGTATAAAAGTTGGTGCACCCCTTATTTCCAGTGGGTAGGCCATTGCAGAGCATGTCCACCACCACATAAATGCCCTCTTCCTCATTTATATCTGGGAGGTTGATGGGTAGGTGCGTGGGTGAATAACCCCATGAACACTTAGGCACATTTAAATCTCTCAAGGTAGCAGAGGAAGAGGCATCCAGAGTTTCCCCCACCCATTCCCTTCTAGATTTGAATGTCCTCCCCCTCTCTGCCCAGCAGCAGTGGGTGAGGGAAGGGGGTGGATGGAAGGATCAGCAAGGGATGGGGAAGAGGAGCTGTGGCTGCCTCATCTGTCACAGCATTGGTGGATTTAAAGGCATATGGAAGGACTTTTGCTACAGAAGCAGCACAACTGAATCCCAGTTCTTCAGAAGAGCAGCCCACTTTCAACACACAGGTGCACTTATCTTCTGTTTGGGGAAGTTAGTGCTCATATTTTTAATGTGAAAAACCCCTACCTTTCAAAACCCAACCCCTTGATTTTCAGAACACCTCCTTTAGGAGTATTTGCTGGAGTTTGAATTGCGTAAAAATGGTCAGTATGGTTGATCCGTCTTCATGCTTGGAGGCACTAATGCATCTGAATATCAGGCTGGGCATGAATTGCCTCTTCACAGCTCTGGAAGGCAGTAGGAGCTTGGCAGGGAGCCTGTAGCGGGGGGCCCTGGTTGTGCCCCCCAATACACCACTGACTCAAGATACCCTAAGTTTTGCAGAAGTACAACTAATCTTTAGGGGAAGAAACCCTCATGGGAAGGGACACCCCCACTGGCAGAGGAAGGGGTGTGCAGGGTATGTGGCCAACCCCGGGTGTCATCCCTGAGGGGGGGTGACATCACTGCGGCGTCCCCCTGGGATTCTCGCCCTGCCCCTGGGTGCACAGCATGTGTGCCGTTCCAGGTGCCAGAGTCGCTAGCTCTGCCTCTGGACACACACACACACCCAAAAAAAAGCAGCTCTGAGGGAAGTTGGACTGAGCATGCTTAGTGGCATTGAATGCTCATGCACTTCTGGGAAGAGAAACAGGAAACCTACAGGCAATTTGGAAATAATGGAATGCTTGGAATCCTTAACACCCTGCACTACAACATTCTGTTGCAGGTCTCAGTTCTCTGACCACTGGTCCTTTCGTAGCCAAAATGGCATACACAAGAGGGTATTATATCAGCTTAAGAGCACTGGAAGAGTCTGCTGGATCAGGCCAGTGGCCCACCTAGTCCAGTGTACTGCTCTTACAGTGGCCAACAAGATAGCTGTGGGAAGTACCCAAGCAGCCACTGCGCACAAGAGCAACTGGCATTCAGAGACCTGCTGCCTCCAACCATTGTGGCTAGTAGTCACCGAAAGCCTTCTCCTCCATGAATTGGTCTAACCCTCTTCTGAAGCCATTCAGGTTAGTGGCCATCCTTGCCTCCTAAGGGAGAACATTCCACAGTTTAACACTGGGCTGCATGAAGGACTTTCTTTTACCTGCCCTGAATCCCTCAACATTCAGCTTCATTGGATGTTCACAAGTTCACATAGTGCTATGGGGATGGGGAGCTTTTCTCTGCCCAATTTCTCTAAGCCATGGATAATTTTCATAGAATCATAGAGTTGGAATAGACCACAAGGGCCATCGAGTCCAACCCCCTGCCAAGCAGGAAACACCATCAGAGCACTCCTGACATATGGTTGTCAAGCCTCTGCTTAAAGACCTCCAAAGAAGGAGACTCCACCACACTCCTTGGCAGCAAATTCCACTGTCGAACAGCTCTTACTGTCAGGAAGTTCTTCCTAATGTTTAGGTGGAATCTTCTTTCTTGTAGTTTGGATCCATTGCTCCGTGTCCGTTTCTCTGAAGCAGCAGAAAACAACCTTTCTCCCTCCTCCATATGACATGCTTTTATATATTTGAACATGGCTATCATATCACCCCTTAACCTCCTCTTCTCCAGGCTAAACATGCCCAGCTCCCTTAGCCGTTCCTCATAAGGCATCGTTTCCGGGCCTTTGACCATTTTGGTTGCCCTCCTCTGGACACGTTCCAGTTTGTCAGTGTCCTTCTTAAACTGTGGTGCCCAGAACTGGACACAGTACTCCAGGTGAGGTCTGACCAGAGCAGAATACAGTGGCACTATTACTTCCCTTGATCTAGATGCTATACTTCTATTGATGCAGCCCAGAATTGCATTGGCTTTTTTAGCTGCCGCGTCACACTGTTGGCTCATGTCAAGTTTGTGGTCAACCAAGACTCCTAGATCCTTTTCACATGTACTGCTCTCAAGCCAGGTGTCCTCCATCTTGTATTTGTGCCTCTCATTTTTTTTGCCCAAGTGCAATACTTTACATTTCTCCCTGTTAAAGTTAATCTTGTTTGTTTTGGCCCAGTTCTCTAATCTGTCAAGGTCGTTTTGAAGTGTGATCCTGTCCTCTGGGGTGTTAGCCACCCCTCCCAGTTTGGTGTCATCTGCAAATTTGATCAGGATGCCCTTGAGTCCATCATCCAAGTCGTTGATAAAGATGTTGAATAAGACCGGGCCCAAGACAGAACCCTGTGGCACCCCACTAGTCACTCTTCTCCAGGATGAAGAGGAACCATTGATGAGCATCCTTTGGGTTCGGTCAGTCAGCCAGTTACAAATCCACTGAGTGGTAGCATAGTCAAGACCACATTTTACCAGCTTCTTTACAAGAATGTCATGGGGCACCTTGTCGAATGCCTTGCTGAAATCAAGGTAGGCTACATCCACTGCATTCCCTTCATCTACCAGGCTTGTAATTCTGTCAAAAAACGAGATCAGGTTAGTCTGACATGACTTATTTTTCAGAAATCCATGCTGACTATTGGTGATCACAGCATTCCTTTCTAGGTGCTCACAGACTGTTTGCTTAATGATCTGCTCCAGAATCTTCCCTGGTATTGATGTCAGACTGACTGGGCGATAATTATTTGGGTCCTCTCTTTTCCCCTTTTTGAAAATAGGGACAACATTTGCCCTCCTCCAGTCTGCCGGGACTTTGCCTGTTCTCCAGGAATTCTCAAAGATGACTGCCAGTGGTTCTGTGATCACATCTGGCAGTTCTTTTAATACTCTTAAAGGTAAAGGTACCCCTGCCCGTACGGGCCAGTCTTGCCAGACTCTAGGGTTGTGCGCTCCTCTCACTCTAGAGGCCGGGAGCCAGCGCTGTCCGCAGACACTTCCGGGTCATGTGGCCAGCATGACATCGCTGCTCTGGCAAGCCAGAGCCGCACACGGAAACGCCGTTTACCTTCCCACTAGAAAGCGGTCCCTATTTATCTACTTGCACCCGGGGGTGCTTTCGAACTGCTAGGTTGGCAGGCGCTGGGACCGAATGACAGGAGCGCACCCCGCCGCGGGGATTAGAACTGCCGACCGTGTGATCGGCAAGTCCTAGGCGCTGAGGTTTTACCCACAGCGCCACCCGCGTCCCAGCTTTTAATACTCTTGGATGCAGTCAATTTTACACTCTTCTATCATGTTGCCTTGAAGTGCTCCTCCAGACTGCCTTCTGTGCTGCATTTCTAGGCACAGGTCTGGGTTTTACTGTGTCCAAGCATATTTTGTCAGTCAGGTTTTCCACAGATTGCCATTTGCTCCAATTCCACAGTGAAATGTGGGTTTTTCCAGGAAAAGCAGCCCGGACCTGTGCTAAGAAAGCATGGTGCAAAAGGAAGCAGGTATGAGTCCCTCGTCGCCTTTTCCTTAAACTAAAAAGCTCAGAACAGTGAAACTTTTCCCCAATAAGGGAACTGCTCCATTGTGTTCTGGGAAACCCCTTTGTCAAGAACAAAAAGGAAAAGAAGCAAGCTGACGAGGACTGAACATGCTCAGTAGGCAAGGAATGATAACTGAGGAAAATAGAGAAAACAAAGTGCTGGAAAGAATCAAAGGGTGGGTAGGGAGCGCTGCATAGTGGAACATTTTGGGTACAGGTCCCCCTTGTTCTATGGTTTAAGCAACTCTTCTGCCCCAGATCCATTTACTTGTTTTGGAAATCATGATCCTCTCCTGCCTCTCTCACTTTAGAGTTCAGATTTAATTGCTAAAATGTTACAAACAGATTAATTAATATTTCATCAGTTTGTGGATGTCACCTTACTCAACAGGCAGGAAAGACGGGTTTGAGTGCCTGCTTAAGCCTCGTTTGCAGATCTGACAGGGCTTTATCAACCAATCTGGAACATCATGCCAAGCACCTCCCTCATTTAGTCAATCTTCACCAGCTTCACCTGGGCTGGGCTGCCAAAGTTACTTGAGCTGGTGCACTGCTCTTGACACATTTCACATGTGCCCTTTGCACTATGGGCTCATCCAGACTTGCACTTGCGCCTAGGAAACATGGGTCCAAGCAGTTTCTCAAAGCCTAGAAGGCCCTTCAGAACACGCCAGTATTTTATTGTATTATTTCGTTAAGTGCTGTCCATGGAAGCCCAGGACAATTCTGTGTCCAGGGCAGCTGTTTACAGCTCCACTTGGTACGCAGGCTGAGACCCTACCTGCCCACTGTCTGTCTTGCCAGAGTGGTGCATGCTCTGGTTATCTCCTGCTTGGACTACTGCAATGCACTCTACGTGGGGCTACCTTTGAAGGCGACCCGGAAACTACAATTAATCCAGAATGCGGCAGCTAGACTGGTGACTGGGAGTGGCCGCTGAGACCATATAACACCGGTCCTGAAAGACCTACATTGTCTCCCAGGATATTTCCAAGCACAATGCAAAATGTTGGTGCTGACCTTTAAAGCCCTAAAGCAGGGAAAACCCGAAGATCCAGGACAAAGTGCTGCCTTTCTGAAATTCCCCCCAGACATCAATTCAGCCTTTGAAATCCCGGTAAAGTCTGGGCATTTGGCAGCCCTACCTAAACGACCTTGGCCCAGTATACCTGAAGGAGCGTCTCCAACCCCATCATCCAGCCTGGACACTGAGGTTACAGGGAACCACGCAGAGAGCCTTCTCAGTAGTGGTGCCCTCCCTGTGGAATGCCCTCCCTTCAGATGTCAAGGAGATAAAGAATTATACAACTTTTAGAAGATATCTGAAGGCAGCCCTGTATTGGGAAGTTTTTAATGTTTGATATTTTACTATGTTTTATATATTCTGTAAGCCACCCAGAGTGACTGGGAAATGCAGCCAGATGGGCAGGGTATAAATAAAATAATAAATAATAATGATAATGATGACAATGATTATTATTAAGTTCAACCAGCACGTGGTCTGGTTAAGGGTGGATGGCGGATGCTTATCCAATGCCTGATGCCAAAATGGCTTACATCTGAAATCTATAAAGTTGTGGCCTAATCTAACCCACCCCATAGTCTTCTGTGTCTTATTTTCACTATCAAATCCCCATTGGCACACAGTATGCCTTATGCGCTTGGCCCATGCAATAAATGCTAACAGGGAATAGGATATTTATTAAATAACAGCTGAAGATTAATAAGCTTGCCAATATTGTTCATGTAGTGCAAGTAGTTATTTGTAGTGCAGTGATTACAGGCCCATTGTTACAGGCCCATCTTAAAACAATTAGGTTTGGTTTAAATAATTTCAGAGTGGTTGTAATCTGTAATCTGTAACCTAAGTGAATGAGGCCACAATCCTATATCCACTAACCTGGGTTCAATGGGTCCTACTTCTGAGCAGATATTTATAACCAAAGGAAATACTTCCAAAGGAACACAATTGCTTCTGAAGTCTCAATGCATGATCTGACTTTCTCAAATACCATAAATTGAATGTGAAAGAAAATAAATCTCCCTTCCACTGTCATGGAAGTATTTTATTTTATAAACATTATGGTCTGATAAGAATTGAAACATTTTAAAAGAGAAGGTTCAATTTAATTTTCCTAGAGTTCCCTTCAATAATTATTAAGTTCTCACTTAAATGTGAATTATTAAAGCCATCCAGTGCTTTTTTCTGGGGGTACTCAAAGGTCATCTTCTTCTTCTCTGGCATTCACTCGTAGCCGAGTAAGATGGTCTTCCATGAACATGGTTTTAACAGTGAGTCCGTAAGTGACCGTGGAGGCCAATTCTGGATCTACACGTCCTTCCACAGTGGGGACATAGATTTCCGGGTGGGAGCTGATCCCGATAAGGGTTTGCCAAGCATGCCTTCCTCTTAGCATGTTTCTCCCTTTTGTCCTGAGTTTGAGTGTCTTCAAAGTCCATGACACCTTTGGTAAAGGCTGTTCTCCAATTGGAGCGCTTGCAGGCCAGCATTTCCCAGTTGTCAGTGTTTATACTATATTTTTAAAGATTTGCCTTGAGACAGCATTACGCTTTCCATTTATAAGCTCGGAATAGAGTAGTTGCTTTGGAAGACGATAATCAGGCATCTGCACAGCATGACCAGTCCAACGAAGTTGATGTTGAAGAATAATTGCTTCGACACTGCTAATGTTTTCTTCTTCCAGTACACTGGAATTAGTTCGCCTGTCTTCCCAAGTGATGTGTAATTTTTATAGACACAGTTGATGGAATCTTTTGAGAAGCTGGAGATAGTGTTTATAAGCGGACCATGTTTCACAAGCATACAGTAAGGTTGGTAGTATAATAGATTTGTAAACAAGCACTTTGCTTCCCCTGTGAATGTCCTGGTCCTCAACACTCTGCACTTCAAATAGGAGATAGCTGCGCTCGCAGAGCTTAGGCAATGCTGAATTTCAGTATCAATGTCGGCCGTGTGGAAAGATAACTACTCAGGTAGGAGAAATGATTGACACTTTCCAACGTTACACCATTGAGTTGGATTTGTAGTGCTGTAGATGGGGTGTTTTGTGCTTTGGTTTTTTGGATGTTGAGCGATAGGCCAAGCTTTTTGTAAGCTTCTGCAAAGATATTTAGGATGGTTTGGAGGTCATCCTCTGAGTGTGCACACACAACGTTGTCATCAGCATATTGAAGCTCTCCGATGGAAGTTATGGTAACCTTACTCTTTGCTTTCAGTCTACGCAGATTAAAGAGTGTTCTATCTGTTTGATATATGATTTTGACTCTGGTGGGCAGTTTCCCTTTGACAAAGGATCGTGGCAATGAAAATAATAGATAGAGTTGGGGCAACACAACCCTGTTTTACACACGATCCCACTGTGAATGGTTCACTTTGAGAGCCGTTGTTATCTGTGATTGCTGCTGTCATATCATCATGGAGGAGCCGAAGGGTGTTCACAAATTTATCTGAGCAGCCAATTTTCAGAAGGACAGTCCACAGGGCATTACGATTTACAGTGTTGAAGGCCTTAGTCAGGACAATGAACACCATATACAGGGAATGGTTTTGCTCTCTGCAATTTTCTTGAAGCTGTCGAGCAGTGAAAATCATGTCCACTGTCCCCCTAGAAGGTCTAAAACCATTTTGGGATTCAGGAAGGGTTGCCTCAGATATTGTTAAGAGACGGTTTGCTAAGACCCTTGCAATAATTTTGCTGGCTGCAGCTAATAAAGAGATGCCTCGATAGTTTCCACAATCCATTCTGTCACCTTTTTAAAAGAGATTGATAATTTTGGCATCCCTAAAGTCTTTTGAGATCTCCTCACTCTCCCAGATTTTTTTGATGAGCTTGTGAAGTTGTTGCGCAAGTTCAATTCCACCCACTTTGAAGACTTTGGCAGGTATCCCATCAGGTCTGCTGGCTTTGTTATTTTTCATTTGGTACACAGCTCTCCTGATTTGGAGATACTGCAAGCTCATCTCTAATTTGTTTCTGTGGAATTTGTGAGAGGACCTCAGCAGCTACAGGGGAGTTGCAGTTTAGGAGATGCTGGAAATTTCCAGCACAGTACAATAGCTCATCTTTTAGAAGTATGGTACCATCTGTTGAGCGTAGGGGACATATGCCATGATTTATTGGCCCATAGATGGTCTTTGTTGCTTTAAAGAAACTCTGTGCATCATTAGTGTTGACTAAGTGCTGGATCTCTTGAATTTTTTATCCATCAGGTGTTCTTTAATTGTCTGGTTCTTCTTTAATTTCAGCCTTAGCATTGGCATAGGTTTTTTCTTCTTAGTGGAGCAGTTTCTATCTCTTTGCCAGATATGAAAGGCCTTCCTTTTCTTGTCAATAATTATTCAAACTCACTGTCATTCTCATCAAACCAGTCCTGGTGTTTCTTGGTTTGGTATCCAATAGTTTGTTCACAGGCTGCAATAATGGATGTTTTTAGCTTGGTCAATGGGACGCGGGTGGCGCTGTGGGTAAAACCTCAGCGCCTAGGACTTGCCGATCGCATGGTCGGTAGTTCGAATCCCCGCGGCGGGGTGCGCTCCCATCGTTCGGTCCCAGCGCCTGCCAACCTAGCAGTTCGAAAGCACCCCCAGGTGCAAGTAGATAAATAGGGACCGCTTACTAGTGGGAAGGTAAACGGCGTTCCGTGTGCTGCGCTGGCTCGCCAGATGCAGCTTGTCACACTGGCCACGTGACCTGGAAGTGTCTGCGGACAGCGCTGGCTCCCGACCTATAGAGTGAGATGAGCGCACAACCCTAGAGTCTGGCAAGACTGGCCCGTACGGGCAGGGGTACCTTTACCTTTACTTAGCTTGGTCAAGTGTTCCTTGCTGTTATCAGGGAACTCCAAAAGCAGGTGGTCCTTAGGAGTCATTTGGAAGCAGTCCCGCTTAATAGGATCTTGAAGGTCTTAAGTGTTCATTGTGCACCTTGGTTTCTTTCCTTGAAGCCTGTGTTGAGGTATAATCTTGGTAGCCATAGTGGAGTGTATTAATCGGTGATCTGTCCAGCAGTCATTGTCACTCGTCACAGGAGCACATCACGGCGATTTTCAGCTCAGACAATTACATAGTCTAAGAGGTGCCAGTCATTTGACCGAGGGTGCCTCCATTATGTTTTAAATTTATTTTTTTGACAAGAGTGTGTTGGTTATAACAAGGTAATGTGCTGCACATACAGTCAAAAGTAAGATTCCTTTCTGGTTGTTGTTGCCAATTCCTTCTTTCCTAATAGTCCCAGGCCACAGATCTAAATCTTGCCCAACTCTTGCATTAAAATCACCCAGGAGAATAATTTTATCCTCATTAGGCGTCTCTGATCAGATGGCATCCAGCTGAGAGTAAAAAAATTCTTTAATATCTTTATCGGAATCCAGTGTTGGTGCATAAGCACTTAGAATAATAGCCTGTTGGTTTTTGGTGAGTTTTATTCAAAGGGTTTAAAGCTGCTCATTAATGCCAGTAGGGACTTCTGACAAGAGCCTCACAAGATTGTTTTTGGTAGCAAAATCTACTCCATGTATTCAGCATTCTTGTTCAGGTAGACCTTTCCAGAAGAATGTGTAGCCTCCTTTTTCTTCCTTCAGTTGTCCCTCATGCTGAGTTTTTCGCAGATTAGTTTGCTCTACAGAAGGCGTGCTGGGGAGACCACACATTCAAGAAACACAAAAGTAGGACTTCCGGTCTGATCACAAGGTGGAAGCAAGCGGGTTTTCCCTCAGGAGAGGGAGGTCAGCTCCGAAGAGGCAAAGGGGGGTGCTACAAGGGCACCGTAGCCCCTCAAAACCCCGCTGAAAGGAGATTCAGGGGGTCAGGATCCCAGCGCTGCCAAAAGAGCGATTCCCCCGGCCGCCAGGTATCCTCTTTAAGGGGAGACGAGAGCGGCGGGGTAGAAGGGCTGGCAGCGGGACGCCATTGCCAGCCTCTAGGAGCGAAGCCCCGAGCCTGCCCACTGGAGCGACCGGCTTTCCAAATTAAAAGAAATTGAATTGGTAACGTTAAAAAGGACTAAATTACAGCTGATTTGGACCTAATTCGACACAGACAAGGGGTAAACAGGAGGTCAACCTTGTCTGAACTCCGAAGAGCACGCAGAGACTATCCACAGAGCAAACGGAGCAGTGAGTAAAAAACAAACGGAGACTGTTTCGGCAACTGAATCTATCCCGTTTGGTGTTTTCTTTTTTTGTGTGTGTTACTTTTTTTAAAAAATGTATTTTTATAAAGAATATTGGGAACTGAGGGAATAGAGGAAACAAACTCTGTTGTTTTTTTGTTTGGTGGAGGATTAAAACGTCGAGAAGGGAACTTCGGGATGAAGTTCATTTTTACTTTCGATTTTAAAAAGAACTGCGTAATGAACTGTGAAGCTCCTTTTTAAATTGTACATTCCTTCCTCACCTTTGTATGACCATAGAACAAGAAGATAAGAGTTGGTTATTTTTTTTATTGTTCGGATGGTGGATTTTAAGTTATTGGGGAATTATTTTGAGGGTTTTATGGACTAAACTTTAACTGTGGGAGACCGCCATTCTGCACCTCTTTGTGAACAGACAATCGCCATTTTAAGATATGGATTTGTTTTCTACACTTTTTGTTTTCTACTTTCTTCTTTCTTCCTCTCCCTGAACTTGATGATGAGGATGTTGGGATTATATTTTTTTGGATTAATTTTTGGTTATTGTTGAAGAGAGATCTGGAACTTCCTTCTTCTTGATTTGTTATATGGGCTTTGAGGTTTTTGGTTTTTTTTTAATTTAGGTTTTTGTTTTTTCCGGCTGGGTGGATTATAATTATAAGCACTTTAAATATTGGATATAGCCATCCAAGTGGCAAGAAGAAAAGAAGAGACTAAATAAAATACTCCTTATTTTTAAATATATTGAAAATAACTCTGAGGCACGTAATTTGATTTATTAGGTATTGAGCGCCCTCTGGTGGACATTCTTATTGGTGCAGTCTTGGTAAATTTGAAAATAATTTCTACATACTTAGCCACCCCTAGTGGACAATTTTATTGGTACTGTCAGGGCTGCCTCAGGTCCCAGCTCACAAGAGACCAACGCCAAGTCCAGTTTATATACAAAAATGTTTATTGAAGTCCATTGTACGCTCCACAGCCGAGGCGCGCAGCCCCACGTCTGTTACGCTTAGACCGCTGAAGTCCCCTCTGAGTCAGTCCCTCCTCTGCACCAGTTTAAGAGGGCTGTGCTGCTCCACCTCTTCCTTTCTTTCCTTTTCCGCAGGGTCTTCCTGCCCCCTGGGGTTTCGCCCCTCCTGGATTCCCCTGACGCGGAATCCCCAGACAGCTCTTCCCCCCTCCTGCGTGCTTTGGGACCTGGCTCCTCCCCCGGGCTCCCTGTACTTCCGCGTGCCTCCACATTTGAACTTGGCGCGCGTTCGCAACCTCTAACCTTCCTCTTGACAGTTACACTACTCCCTGCACTACTCCCCTCCCTTTCCGGGAGGATGTCTTGCTCCGATCTTCCCTCCCTCTCTGTTTCCGGACCTGCTTCCCCTGTCACACTGGAATCTCCACCCCCTTCACTGCGCTCTGGCGGAAAAGCCGGTCCCGACTCCCAGCTCCCACTTTGGGTTCCCCTGCTGGTCCCCTGCTCCTGACGAGTCCCCCCTGTGACTCCCCTTGGCCTGACCACAGGCGCCCCCTTCTGGGAATCCTCCGATTCACTTGAAAGACTCATGGAATCCCTCAAGTCATTGTCATCCTCTTCCTCGCTGTCCTGGGATTCTTCCCCCTCGCTCTCCGTCTCCTCCCTCACCTGCGCCTCTGTCCCTGAACCCCTGACAGGTACACTTAAAATTTGTTATTTTAAGAATGTCTCACACACAGAAGAAAGGGGAAGGAGGGACACCGGCAGAAAGGAAGAGTTCTAGACAAAAATCTGATCTTAAAGGAGATTTAATAAAGATGTTTACTGAACTTAAATCTGACCTTAAATCAGAAATACAGAAAAGTGAGAAAAATATTGAGACAAAATTGGAGCAAATGGATAAAAAAATAGATGTGACAGTGAAAAAAATGGATGAAACAGTTAATGAAATAAAGGGACAGATGAAAGGAATGACAAAAAGGACGCAAAATCTGGAAGAAGGGGCAAAAAAGACTAAAATTGAAATTAAAGAAATTAAGGGGGAGGAAGAAAAAATTAAAGCAGAGGTGTCAGAAGTTAATAAGACTCCAGAGGACATGTGGGATGCATTAGAAATGAATGAACTGAGACAGAGGGGAAATAATTTGAGATTTAGATTGGTGCCAGAGGCTCAGGGAGAAGAAATAAAGGAGAAACTGATTAAAGAAATTGTGTCAGGGGCTCAGGAGCAGAGGCACAGGAAAGGGAAGAAATAGAGAGCGAGGGGGAGGAATCCGAAGGAAATGTTAGCGATGACAGAGGTCCGAGGTCTCTGAGTCTTTCCAGCGAATCGGAGGATTCACAGAAAGGGGCTCCCATGGTCAGAGCAAGGGGAGTGCCGAGGGGGACACCCCAGGAAAAGGGGGCCAGAGGGGACTCAGAGAGCAGCAGTTGGAAATCAGGACCAGCTTCCCCACCAGAGCACAGTAGGGGGGAGGAGTCCCAGGTGTCGGGAGCAGGCGGCTCACCGCCAGCGGGAGGACATGAGTCAGGATTGGCCACGCCTCCATCGGGGAGCGAGGAAACGGTCAAGAGGAAGGTCGAAAGCTGGGCGCGCGCGCCAAGTTCAAATGTACAGGAGGGCGGCGCAGTTGGCAGCCCGGATAGGGAGCCAGGTCCCAAAGCCCGCCGAAAAGAGGGGGAGGAGTCAGGGGGGGTCAGCGTCAGAAGAGTCCAGAAAGGAGGAGACCCCGGGGGGCAGAAGGACCCAGAGGAGAAAGGAGAGACGGAAAAGGTGGAGTAAGATTAGAGCCTTAAGTTGGTGTACAGGGGGTGGAGACTCAGATGGAGCTTCGCCGGTCTAGCCTCTAAGATGTAGAGCTGGGGCGCTGCGGCTTGAAAATGGAAACTGTACTTCAATAAAGACTTTTGTACATTACTGCCGGCTAGCGTTGGTCCTCTGTGAGCTGGGACCTGGAGCCAGCTCTGACAGTAAGCTCCATCTCAGTTTTGCACCAAAAACCTCGCAGCGTGAGTGGACGCAGCGAGGGGCGAAGATTGGTGCTTCGCGAGCTCACAAAAGTCAGGCAAGATGACCACAGAACAGCAAATAGCAGCCCTGCATAATGCAGTGACACAACTCAACGCGGAGATACTCGCATCCAGGAAGAGGGAAGATGAAGCGGCTGCAGCCTGCAAGGATCTCCAAGCCAGGTTGGAAGTGCTTACTAAGCAAGGGCAACCGGGACCCAAATCAGAGGGGATTGGGCTGGGGAAGAGAGGAGGCAGCCTTGTATCTCATTTCAATGGGAATTTACAGCAGTACCCTAACTTCCGAGCAGACGTGCTGTTTGCGCTGCAACTGCTGGATAAAGACTTTAGAGATGAGCAAGAGAAGGTGGGGTTTATCCTATCCCATTTGCATGGAGAAGCTAAAGCGTGGCTGCGCAATCTGTGGAGAGTTAAGGATCCGGCGCTCCGAAGTGCGGATGCATTCATTAAAGCGATGGATTCGTGTTTTTTATCAAATATAGACGTTGATATCGCCAGAAAAGACATACATGGGCTTAAACAAGGGAGAGCCAGTGTAAGGCAGTATCATTCCCGCTTTTTTGCATTAGTCCATGCGCTGGGATGGGAGAAAGATTCCATTCCAGTCAGAGACCTTTTTTGGGAAGGCTTGAATGCAAATGTGAAAGACGAAATGGCAAGGGGGGAGAGACCACAGACCACTCAGGAGGTGGTACAGAGGGCGCTGTCGATTGGGGTGCGCCTGGAAGAACGTCCATGGAGCAGAGAAGAAGGGCGTTGGGGACGCACGCCAGCGAGAGCACCTCCCCTCTTTCCCAAGGATGCAGCGCGTGCGCAATCCACGCCTCCGCAGGGAGGGGGAGAGGAACCAATGGAGATTGGAGGCGCCAGGGCTCAGTCAGCTACCAGAGCCCTAACACCGGGAGCAGTCAAAGCGAAGCCTCCTAGAGGGAACAGGAAGTGTTACATCTGCGACAATCCGCAGCACATGGCGAAAGAGTGTCCCCAGAGGCTCCACAGGCACACTGCAGCCTCCGCAACAGTAACAGAAGCAACTCAGCAGAGAGAACCACAGCAGGGAAACGACGGAGTCTGGCTGGAGGAAGAGGCACTGGGGCCCAGCCAGACGAGTCAGTGAAGCAGTCCCCAGGAATTTTGCATCCCACAGACCCCCTCCCGCCCAAACCAGTGGTGCAGCTCACCGCATCGCTCCAGCTACCCAATGGACTCACTATGGAAGTACCCATTACCATTGACTCTGGCAGTAACGCAGACTTTATAGGACTGGATTTCATTCAACAACACAGCATAGCGCTACTGCCAGCCACGCTGCCCCTGAAGGTTGTCACGGTGGATGGCAGGGAATTGCTGGGGGGGCAGGTGGTGAAGCAAACGCCTCCGATGGTGATGCAAATTGGGAATCACCGAGAAGTCATCAGCTTCAATGTCACCCAACTGTCGGACACGCCTGTCGTATTGGGCATGAGTTGGCTGCACAGGCACAGCCCTGCATTGGCTTGGTACCAGCGCCAACTGACTTTCGGCTCCTCCTACTGTGCGGAACATTGCATTCTGCCTAGCACGGAAGGGGAAGAGGATGACCCGCAGCTACAATTAGGCACGCTGCAAGCAGTGCCCATCAAGTATGCAGCGTTTTTGGAGGTTTTCTGCGAGAAGGAAGCGGACAAGCTACCTCCCCACAGGTCCTATGACTGCAAGATTGACCTCCTGCCGGGGGCGACGCTGCCGACAGGGAAACTGTATTCCATGTCTGAGGACGAACTGCAGGAACTCAGGGAGTTCATAGATCACAACTTGAAGCGCGGCTTCATCCGGGAGTCCAAGGCAGTGGGGGGCAGTCCCGTATTCTTTGTGAAGAAAAAGGACACGCCCCAAAAAAGGCTTGTAGTGGACTATAGAATTTTGAACTCGAAAACAAAGCCCACAGCCTTCCCCATGCCCAAGATCGACGACCTGCTCGCGACGGTGAGAAAAGGATGCGTTTTCACCAAGTTGGATCTGCGAGGGGCGTACAACCTGATTCGCATACGGGAAGGCGACGAGTGGAAGACGGCCATGTTCACGCCCCTGGGCACCTATGAATACAGGGTTATGCCCTTTGGATTACAAAATGGCTCCCACTTTTTTCAAGCTTTCATGCATCACGTGTTAGCGGGACTCCTCTACAAGAAGTGCGTCTGCTTCCTGGACGACATCCTGATATTTTCAGAATCGCAGGAGGCTCACGAGAGAGACGTCAAGGAAGTTCTGCAGAGACTGCAGGAGCACAGACTGTACGCCAAGCTGGAGAAGTGCCAGTTCGACATGACGGAGGTGGATTTCCTGGGCTACAAATTGTCGGACAAGGGGCTCGCCATGGACAGCGCCAAGGTTCGCTCAGTGTTGGACTGGAAGAGCCCGCGCAATCGGAAGGAGGTCCAGAGGTTTGTTGGCTTTGCTAACTTTTACCGCAAGTTCATCAAGGGGTTCGCGATGCAGACGGCGGCCATTACCGACACGCTCAGCTCCAAGAAGAAGAAGTTCATCTGGACGGAGCAAGCGGAGCAGTCCTTTCAGAAACTCAAGCGTTTCTTCTCGTCAGAAGAGCAGCTACTGCATGTGAATCCCAGCAGACCGATGAGGGTTGAAACGGACGCCTCAGACAGGGCCGTGGGAGCAGTACTGTTGCAGCAAGACCCGCATGGGGACTGGAGACCGTGCGCCTTCTACTCCAGGAAGCTCAGCAAGTCAGAGCAGAACTACACCATCTGGGACAGGGAGTTGCTAGCCATTCATGCAGCATTCAAGGCGTGGAGGCACTTCCTTATCGGAGCCAAACACACAGTGCAGGTCCGCACAGACCATAAGAACCTGGAGTACTGGCGCACGGCACGGTTCCTGAACCAGAGGCACATACGATGGGCGGAGTTATTTGCAGATTTCGACTTCAGGATAGAGTACATCCCAGGCGACAACAACTTCATGGCGGATGCACTGTCCAGGAAGCCGCAGTACCTCGAGGAGGCGGCACCAGCGGCGGCCAAGCACATTTTCGCACCGAAAGCGTGGGCGTGCGCTTCGGCAACCGTGGACCTGGATGCTGTACGTCGCGCGCTGCAGGAGGACCCCTTCGCACAAGCCAAGATGGAGGAGGTGCACAGGGGTACGGCGAAGGACGACGAGTTCCAGATACGCGACGGATTGCTCATCCGCAAAGGCGCCCTCTACGTACCGGGAGACGACCTCCGCGCGAAGGTACTGCAGCAGTTGCACGACGCACCCACCGCCGGGCACTTTGGCAAAGAGAAGACTGTAGAGTTAGTAGCCAGAGATTTTTGGTGACCCAAGATGCGGGGGGAAGTCGCGGATTACGTCTCGAGGTGCGACACCTGCCAAAGGGCCAAGTCAGTGCACAAACCGCCGGCGGGACTGCTGGAACCGCTGCAGACACCGATCGAACCGTGGGAGAGGGTGGCCCTGGACTTTGTCACGGATCTGCCCAGCTCGAGGGGCAAGACAGCAGTGCTAGTGGTGGTGGACATGTTCACCAAAATGGCCCACTTCATTCCGTGCGCGAAGGTGGCCACGGTGGAACAGACCGCCAAACTGTTCATAGACCACGTGTTCAGGGTTCACGGTCTACCACGGTCTATCCTGTCCGACCGGGGGCGACAGTTCATCTCGAACTTCTGGCAGAAGCTGATGGGCATCCTGAACGTCAAGATCAACCTAGCGTCGGCGAGACACCCGCAAACCAACGGACAAGCGGAGCGGGTCAACGCCGTCATGCAGCAGTACCTGAGATGCTACGCAAATCAGCAGCCGGCAACATGGGTGGTCTACCTGCCGCTCGCCGAGTTCGCCTACAACAACACGAAGCACGTGTCCACGGGGGTGACACCGTTCTTCGCCAACAACGGGAGGCATCCCAGAACCTTCCCGGGAAGAGAGAGAGTGGGGGAGGGGGAGCCACAGGCAGTGGAAGCTTTAGCATCAGAGTTGCAGGAGGTCCACGAACAGCTTCGGAGGCAGTTAGAACTAGCAAAGCACGCATACAAACTGCAGGATGACAAACACAGAAGGGTTGGGGAAAACATACAGGTGGGAGACTGGGTTTGGTTAGCAGCCCAGGCAGTGCCGGCCAGATCGTTAGCGAAGAAGAAGCTCGGACATAAGCAGCTAGGGCCTTACCAAGTCGAGGCACAGGTTAATCCAGTGGCTTTCCGGTTGACACTTCCGGAGGGATCCAGAATGCACCCAGTTTTCCATAGATCAGTGCTCACGCCCTACAAAGCACCTCACAGATTTCAGGAGCCAGGCACGGCACCAGACCCGCTCAGGGAAACGCCCACAAGGAGGGGGTCGCCAAGGGGGGAACCCATCAACGAGGTCACAGAGATTTTAGACTCAAGATGGGGGGAAGAAGGAGTAGAATATCTTCTCGCCAGAGAAGGTACCCCGGCCAGCGCCAACAGTTGGGTGCCGGACTATGCTTTGGACGAGCCGCTGCTCAAGGACGAGTTTCATGCCCTTTTCCCACACAGGCCCATGCCAGCCAAGTATTTCGACGACTGGCTTTTCACACCCACACTTTCAGCCAGCACATTCCAGGGGTTCACCTCGGACGAGGAATCGGCACTAGACACACGTTCCCCGGAGGGATCACCCTCGGGGTCTGCCTCAGACCGCTCTTATTGGTGGGACGATCGACCAGAGGAGCAGTGGCGCAAGAAGTGGCTGGGGGGTCCTTGGCAGGCAATGTCCCCAGCGGAGACCGGGGGAGAGACGGACATGGACGTGTTGGGGGAGGACCTGGGGTTCGAGCACGGAGGCAAAGATATGGAAGCAGAGGAGATCGACGTCGGCGAGAGCACGGAGGACGAGCCGGACTTATCCGGCTGGATGCACGCCACGGGGGACGAACTGTATCCGGCACTCACCCCCACAACGACGGAGCACCCAGTACCCACACCTGAAGGAGGGGAGGGGGGAGGGGGGCTTCGAGGGGGGGATGGATGTCAGGGGCTCAGGAGCAGGCACAGGAAAGGGAAGAAATAGAGAGCGAGGGGGAGGAATCCGAAGGAAATGTTAGCGATGACAGAGGTCCGAGGTCTCTGAGTCTTTCCAGCGATTCGGAGGATTCACAGAAAGGGGCTCCCATGGTCAGAGCAAGGGGGGTGCCGAGGGGGACACCCCAGGAAAAGGGGGCCAGAGGGGACTCAGAGAGCAGCAGTTGGAAATCAGGACCAGCTTCCCCACCAGAGCGCAGTAGGGGGGAGGAGTCCCAGGTGTCGGGAGCAGGCGGCTCACCGCCAGCGGGAGGACATGAGTCAGGATTGGCCACGCCTCCATCGGGGAGCGAGGAAACGGTCAAGAGGAAGGTCGAAAGCTGGGCGCGCGCGCCAAGTTCAAATGTACAGGAGGGCGGCGCAGTTGGCAGCCTGGATAGGGAGCCAGGTCCCAAAGCCCGCCGAAAAGAGGGGGAGGAGTCAGGGGGGTCAACGTCAGCGTCAGAAGAGTCCAGAAAGGAGGAGACCCCGGGGGGCAGAAGGACCCAGAGGAGAAAGGAGAGACGGAAAAGGTGGAGTAAGATTAGAGCCTTAAGTTGGTGTACAGGGGGTGGAGACTCAGATGGAGCTTCGCCGGTCTAGCCTCTAAGACGTAGAGCTGGGGCACTGCGGCTTGGAAATGGAAACTGTACTTCAATAAAGACTTTTGTACATTACTGCCGGCTAGCGTTGGTCCTCTGTGAGCTGGGACCTGGAGCCAGCTCTGACAAATTGCTACTTGGTAGCAAGAAGAGGACGTCGCAAAGACAATACAAAACGCTTTTAGAATTAAAGTAAGATCAAATAAAGCAAAGAAGTTCCCAGGAAATTGTTTGGTTATATTTAAAGATAGAGAAATGAGAAACTTAATTTTACAAAAGAATAGGGAGAAAAGATTGAATATTGGCGGGAACTATATAAATATTTTTAAAGACGTCCCACTTCGTTTGCTGAAAAAATACAACCAATACCAACAACTGGCGCAAGCTTTGAGGAAAAACAAAATTGAATTCAGATGGGAGTTCCCAGAAGGACTATCTTTTGCATACAAAGGGAAAAGACACAGAATAACACGACCAGACGAATTGGACAAATTTCTGAGAAGATATAAAGAACTGGGAAAAGAAGAAGCAGCATCAATGGGAGAAGGAGCTGAAGGAGGAGGCTCTCAAGACTCAGAAGAAGATAGAGGAGAGGAAGAAGAGGAAGAGGAAAAATAAAATTAAGGACTATTATAAAAAATTAATTAGAAACTATCATGGCGTTGAAATTATGGACTTGGAATGTTAATGGGTTGAATGAGAAAAAAAACGAAATAAAATTCAACAATATTTGAAAAAACAAAATTTGGACTTTATTTGTTTACAGGAGACACATGTGATGAGGAAACACAGAAAAATCTTAATAAACAAAAAATTAGGAAATGAATTTATTTCATCGGATAAAACTAAAAAGAGAGGTGTAGTTCTATATGTTAAAAATAAAATAGAGGCTCAACAGATTTTTAAAGATGAAGAAGGTAGAATTGTGGCGGTACAAGTCAAATGGCAAGGTGAAAAAATAATAATCATCGGAGTATATGCACCCAATGAAAACAAAATGGACTTCTTTAAGGATTTAGAAGAAAAATTATTTGAATATTTAGATCAAAAGATTATAATAATGGGTGATATGAACGCAGTTGTGTTAATGGAGATGGACAGACTAAGAGCAACAGGTAAATCAAAAGAGGGGAAACTGCCAAAAACTTTCTTTTCAATGGTGGAGAACTGCAATCTAATTGATATCTGGAGACTGAAACACCCATTAGAAAAACAATTCACTTACCAGTCAGAGCCAAATCAATCAATGTCAAGAATAGATCAAATATGGATAACTAATGAGCTTACAATAATAATTCTAAAGATCGAAATTCAACCTAGGACACTTTCGGACCATAACCCAATAAAATGTATTTTGAAAGGATTTGAAGAAAAATCTTTCCAGTGGAGAATAAATGAAAATCTTTTTGATGATCAAAAAGTGGTAGAGGATGCACAAAAATGTTTGAAGGATTATTTTATAAACAATATGAATCAAGGAACAAAAACAAGTATAGTCTGGGATGCTGGCAAAGCAGTAATGAGAGATTTCTTTATTCAACAGAACACAATTAAAAATAAATATAGAGAAAAAGGGAAAAAAGAAATCTTAAAACAAATAATGGAGAATGAGAAACTTGTTGCCAGACCCGATGATAAAAAATTGAAGATGAATATAAAAACATTACAAGCGTAATTTTCTATGATAATAAATAAAGAAGTAGAATGGAATATCAAAAGGATGAGGCAAAGGAACTTTGAGTTTGCTAATAAATCCGGGAAACTATTGGCTTGGCAGATTAAAAAAAGGAAAGAGCAAAACACTATACACAAAATAGTTGTTGAAGATAAAGAGATTGAAGATCCGAAAGGAATAAGAAAAGGATTTGTGGACTTTTATAGACGATTATATAAAAGGAAAGAGGAAGGGAATGGGAAAAAAATAGAAGACTACTTAAAAGAAAAAGGGGTGCAGAAGATTCCAACGAAAGAGAAAAATAAATTAAGCGAGATGATAGAAATAGAAGAAATAAGAAATGCAATCAAAGAATTAAAAAGTGGAAAGACACCAGGACCGGATGGATTTAGCGCAAGATTTTATAAAGAAATGAAAGACATTCTAATTGTACCATTGAAAGAAGTAATGAACAACATATTAACAGAGAAATACCAGAAACTTGGAAAGAAGCATATATTACTTTGATACCCAAACAAGACTCTGATTTATCTCAAGTTAAAAATTATAGGCCAATTTCGCTTTTGAATAATGATTATAAACTGTTTGCAAGCATATTAGCAAATAGGATGAAAAATGTATTGAAGGGGTTGATACATAAAGACCAAGCGGGTTTTCTTCCAGGCAGACAAATGAAAGATAATATTAGAAATGTAATTAATATTATGGAATATCTAACTGCCAGGAATGATAAACAAGCTATGTTGATATTTGTGGACGCGGAAAAGGCCTTTGATAACATTTCTTGTGAATTTATGTTAAAAAAATTTGAGATGATGGATATAGGACAAGGGTTTCTGAATGGTATTAAAGCAATATATAAGGACCAAAGTGCAAAACTAATAGGTAATAATGTGATTACAGAAAACATAAAGATAACTAAAGGTACAAGACAAGGATGTCCACTTTCACCATTGTTATTCATCACGGTCCTGGAGGTCTTTTTAAGGGCATTAAGAAGTAATGATCAGATAAAAGGGGTCACAGTTGGTTGTAAAGAATATAAAGTTAAGGCCTTTCCTGATGACTTAGTATTAACGTTGGAAAATACTACAAATACTGTAACAGAAGTCTTGAAAGAATTGGACCAGTTTGGTCAATTGGCAGGATTTAATCTGAATAAGAAAAAAACAAAAATAATTACCAAAAATATGGATCAGGAAACAATAGATAAAATGCAGCAACAATTAGAGATAGAAGTGGTAAAGAAAGTTAAATATTTAGGAGTATGGTTAACCCCCAGGAGTATTGATTTATTTCAGAATAATTACACTCCAGCTTGGAAAGATTAAAAGAGACTTGGAAGTGTGGGGGAGAATGAAATTGTCATTTTGGGGAAGAATTGCAACGATAAAAATGAACATGCTACCGAAGATGTTATTCTTATTCCAAACGATTCCAGTAATCAAGGGGGCAGCAATCTTTAAAAATTGGCAAAAAGAGATTTCAAGGTTTATTTGGCAGGGTAAGAAGCCGAGAATAAAGTTTAAATTATTGACAGATGCGAAAGAAAGAGGAGGCTTCGCCCCGCCAGACTTGAAACTATATTATGAAGCATCCTGCCTCTGTTGGTTAAAGGAATGGATGAAATTAGAAAATACTGATTTGTTAGATCTGAAAGGGTTTGATAATAGGTTTGGGTGGCACGCATATTTGTGGTATGACAAAAAACGAGTACATAAAGGTTTTGAAAACCACACCATAAGAAGGTCTCTGATTGAAGTTTGGGAAAGGTATAAAAACTTGTTGGAACCAAAAACTCCGCATTGGCTTTTGCCATTGGAGGCGATGAGTGTGAAAAAAATTAATATGAAAGGGGGATGGGTGACATATCAGAGGTTAATACTGAAAACAGAAGGTAAATGGAAAATGAAACCATTTGAAGAGGTTAAGGAATATGTTAATGACTGGCTGCATTATTTCCAAATTAATGAAATGTTTAAAAAAGATTTGATTTCAAGAGGTTTTGATGATAAAGAATCAAAATTTCAAAGAGAAATAATAATGACTTTAAAGTTTTGGCAAGAATGTATAAGCTATTATTAGAATGGTGTACAAAGGATGAAGAGGTAAAATTGGTTATGATTAACTGGGCCAAAGATTTTGGATATACAGTGGTGCCCCGCAAGACGAATGCCTCGCAAGATGAAAAACTCGCTAGACGAAAGGGTTTTCCGTTTTTTGAGCTGCTTCGCAAGACAAATTTCCCTATGGGCTTGCTTCGCAAGACGAAAAAAATTCTGGGTTTGAATTTCTGTGTGGTGGGTGGCTGGGGGAACAGTTGGGGAGGGGTTTGCAAGAATCTGGAAGCTTGTGTTTTTTTTCTGCATTTTTATGATTTTCTGTGACCATTGGGCCACTCTGCTGTTTTTTTTTTAAAAAAATCTGGATTTGAATTTCTGTGTGCTGGGTGGCTGGGGGGACAGTTGGGGAGGGGTTTGCAAGAATCTGGAAGGTTGTGTGTTTTTTTTCTGCATTTTTATGATTTTCTGTGACCATTGGGCCACTCTGCTGTTTTTTAAAAAAAAATTCTGGATTTGAATTTCTGTGTGCTGGGTGGCTGGGGGAATAGTTGGGGAGGGGTTTGCAAGAATCTGGAAGCTTGTGTGGTTTTTTTCTGCATTTTTATGATTTTCTGTGACCATTGCGCCACTCTGCTGTTTTTTAAAAAAATTCTGGGTTTGAATTTTGAAATGCTCTTTACAATATGTGTGACTTTAAAGAGCACTTAATAAACTCTTGTTGTACCAAATTTGGCTTTGTTTGGACTTTTTTTGACCATAGGAATGCATTAATTGATTTTCAATGCATTCCAATGGGAAACCGTGCTTCGCAAGACGAAAAATTCGCTAGACGAAAAAACTCGCAGAACGAATTAATTTCGTCTTGCGAGGCACCACTGTAACATACAAATGGAGGATTGGGAGAGATTATGGAAAGAAGGTTTAAAATTTACTGCATACACAACATTAAAAGAAAATGTGATGAAAATGATGTATCGATGGTATGTAACACCGGTGAAATTAGCAAAGATGTATAAGATATGTAATTGGACGTGGGTGGTGCTGTGGGTAAAAGCCTCAGCGCCTAGGGCTTGCCGATCGAAAGGTCGGCGGTTCGAATCCCCGCGGCGGGGTGCGCTCCCGTCATTCGGTCCCAGCGCCTGCCAACCTAGCAGTTCGAAAGCACCCCCGGGTGCAAGTAGATAAATAGGGACCGCTTACTAGCGGGAAGGTAAACGGCATTTCCGTGTGTGGCTCTGGCTTGCCAGAGCAGCGATGTCACGCTGGCCACATGACCGTGAAGTGTCTCCGGACAGCGCTGGCCCCCGGCCTCTTGAGTGAGATGGGCGCACAACCCTAGAGTCTGTCAAGACTGGCCCGTACAGGCAGGGGTACCTTTACCTTTTTATAAGATATGTAATAAATGTTGGAAATGTAAAGAAAAAGAAGGTACATTTTATCATATGTGGTGGGAATGTAAGAAAGTAAAAAGCTTTTGGGAAATGATATATAATGAATTGAAGAAAATGTTGAAATATACATTTGTTAAGAAACCAGAAGCTTTTTTACTTGGTATTATAGGGAATGAAATAAATAAGAAAGAAAAGTTATTTTTATACACAGTGACAGCAGCAAGAATATTGATGGCCCAGAAGTGGAAACAAGAGGAGCTACCTACGTTAGAAGAATGGAGAATGAAAATGATGGACTATGCAGAGCTTGACAGAATGACTGGAAGGATCCGAAATCGACGAGACCAGAGATTTACAGAAGATTGGAAAAAATTTATAGAATATATGCAAACATTGTGATAATCAGATAGAGAAGATGTGAGAAGAAAGGTTAGAATATCACAAAAAAACAATGTTTAATATACAACAATAATAGAAGTATGGCTTTAGGAATGTGGAAGAAGTAAAAATGTGAAGGAGTGTCAGTCAGGTTGAGGGAAGTCAAAAAAGAGAACGGGGATATTACTAAGATGTATGAATTGTATGAATTTGTATTGGAAAATGAATAAAAATATTATAAAAAAACAAGAAACACAAAAGTAACTTTTGCTAGGTTTTAATAACAAAAACAAAAACCTCCTTTTACACTAAATTACAATATATCAATAAGCACGACCCATCCACCAGGGTACTGTGAGAGCTACATGCTGCTCTTTATATACCATACCCAACAGCTTAATTACCACAACTTAACAGCACCTGCTATACTGCTTCACCTGCAAAACTAGGTCACATTATTTGCTCTCGCCCTTAAAGACATACACATCTTGTGAAACAATAATGAACCTTCAAAATTAAAGAGACCATTCAACACCTCACCTGCTCTTCGAGTTTCTTGAAGCACTGCAATAACAATATTAAAACACTGCAGCTCTCCTGCAATGATGGCAGTTCTGTGTTCGGGATGCTCATTATCTGTGTTATCCAACGAAGTCTGTATATTCCATGTTTCAAAGTTCAGTTGTCCTTTATGACCGCTAGGTGCACCCCACTGGGTGCAGTAATCCAGTCAGGGGGAAAGGGGGGGCAGACTATGCTTAGGGCACCTTTTCTAGCCCCTCCCTCTTTTTCAGGTGAGCAGAGTGGATCCTAAGTAGGGCTGCTCAGTCATGGATACAGCTGATGAGCTGCTCAACTGCCTCATTCCTTGAGTCAGAGAGACTGAATCTGTATCCACTGCCCAGGTGCCGGTTCATGACTGGGGCTTCCAGATTTCACAATCCTGCCCCATTACCATCTGCCAATTGCCATGGGACTTTTTTGGGTTTGGGTTTGGGATGGGTTTTTGGAAGACGCCTGTAAATTTGTTTTACTTTTGGGGGTTTGGGTTTGGGATGGGTTTTTTGGGGTACTCAAGGGTACATAGTACAGGCACTTTTTTCCCTAGAATAAAAGCACTGCACGGAACAAAGAAGTGGCTGTCACAAGCCTATCCAAATCAGTTTTCTTGCACAAAGATGAGAAAACCCATGGCCCAGCAGATGTCACTGGACCCCACTAGCCCCAACCAGCTGAGAACCCTGATTGGGGTGGGGGGGGTGGCAAATATTCTTTCCCCAATTTCTCACTTTCAACTATTTTTCTAAAGCAGCACTTGCAAACACTTTGTTTACATTCTCGGAGAAAGGAAATATGAAATGCCATATACCAACATATTGCACCATGAATGTGCCAAACTTGTGGCTGCTGTTCAGGTTTGAAATTCTTGTCTCCTAGCAAAATCCAAGCCCGCCCACTTCCCAATCTGGCATTTGTCTGCCAGGGTGCTGTTCACAGCCCAAGTCTCCAAGTTCTACTATGGTCAGTGGGACATGGCCCTGCTTATTATAGGACAACAACCTATGAACTGCCCAACCCCATGGGCATAGCCAGGATTTTTGTTAGGGGGGAGCTTTTTTTAGGAAATCAAAGTTGCTGAGCTTTTCTTGGGAAATCATGGGTATAAATTATGGTTACCAGATGTCCCCGTTTCCCAGGGACAGTCCCCGGACAAAATCCGTCCCCAGAATGTCCCCGGATTTCATTTAATGTCCCCAGATTTATATTTTAAGTGTTGTAGATTTATTAGTAGGGAATGAATGTTGCGTGATTGGTTCAACGGCACAAGACACATCATATGGGGACTTCTGGCGAGGCAAAAAGGTGGGCACCATGGCAGCGAGCAGCTCCTGAAGCCAGCCAGAGCCAACTGCACTACCAGGCTGGCTCCAAGCTGCTGAGGTTGCCGCTGCCAAGGCGGAACCAGGGACACCAGGAACGCCAACTGGGGGAACCGCAGACCCAAATCAAGCCGGGAGTGAGAGTGCCTGGCCACCCAGCCAACTGCCCAGCGGCGCTCCAGGGCCAGTAAAAACCCTGGAGCCAACACAGGGAGAAGGAGGAGAGGAGAAGGAGAAGGAAGAAGAACACAGAGGGGAGCCCTGACTTTGCTGCTCTGCCACCGCGGAAGAGAGGTAGGAGAGCACCGGGAGGGCAAGGACATGTGGCCGAGCCCAGGCCCAGCCTGAGCCTATTCCACAGCCGATAGCGCTCCAAGAGATCAGGCCCAGAGGAAGGCTGCGCGACAGAGGAGACCACAGAAGAAAAGATATTACTTCCTAATTTTCTTTTTAAATGATTTTTTCAAACGAACTTTTTTTCTCTTTTTTTAAAAAAAGTGTCCCGAATTCTTTGAAAAAAATCTGGTAACCTTAGTATAAATACCCCGCAAAAAGGATATTGCGGGGGGGGGGGGCAGGCTTCTGCTGGGGGGGCAGAGAACCTCAGATAATTGAGTACTTTCAATGCTCTTCAACAATATTTGTGGATGGGGGGAGCTGCCCTGCTGCCCCTCCTTTGGCCTCGCCCTGCCCTACCCCCCCCCCAAAAATGTTCCTTGGGAGGGGGCAAAGGCTTGCGATAATTTTGTTAAGATTTCATTCTCCGATGCAAATGCGTTTCCGGGACCAGTCAAACGATAAAGGAAGAATAAACCCCAAATAAAAGCGAACACGCATAAGCCCAAAGACGTCGCGAGATTAACACGGCGGGGCGGTTGAAGCAGGGGGGAAATGCCCAGCTCATCCTGAATCTGGCTTTGCGGGGGTGGACTAGATGGCCCCGGGGCATCCCTCGCCGCTCTCCAATCCCGCTCGGGAGGCGGAGAGCGCGAGGCGCGCACGTGCGCATGCGTCCCCGAGCGCTTCGTCCCGGCGGAGAAAGGGAAGAGCGGCGGCGGTTTGCCTGCTCTCGGCCGGTGAGGGGCGGGCGGGCGGGCGGGGAGGCAGCGCGCCGCTCGGCTCGCCGCTCTCCGGCTGCGCAGCCCCGGGAAGGGGGCGGGAAGGGGTTTGGGGAGCGAAGCTGCCCCCGGAGAGGAGCCCGAGGGGGCGCCCCTGGGGGGGTCTGCGGGCAGGAGCCGGGGCTGCCCGCGGCCCCGATCCCCGGCGCCCTTTGCCCCCAAGGGCGATCAAGGCGCGGCCGCAACGCGGGGGCGGAGCTGGGGAGGCGGGGGCAATGGAGTGCGCCTCTGAGGGTGAAGCCAAAGCGCTGTGTTAGCAGCGCCCGTGTCCCCGTCAGTGTGGGCGGAGGGCCTGGGCTTGTCGGGAGAACAAGACGCCTCTCTCAGCCGAACTGATGTGCCAAGGGAAGCAGAGCCATGTGTTTGGCACCCGCAGGAGTTGCTGGCAGGAGGCACCATCTCACCGTCTTGGGGACGCCCCTCAGGATTTGTGTAGGATTTACTCCTTAACCTTCCCTTCCTCCAAAGATAACCCTCATGGCAGCAGAGGTTTAGGACCAGAGTTTTCCTTCTCCTACCTTCCCAGGCTGAGGAGCCCCATAGACCCCCCCCCCCACTTCCCTCGACTGCACATGCAGGGGCTTGAGGGTTGGACCCACTCTGGATATCTTCCGCCCAGAGCCTGTCTTCACATGCAGGGGAACTCCGTAACTCATCAAGGGTCTGAGACCCATTGGCTACCTTCACCTGGTTTAGCTGTTCTGGGGTGGGGCCACTGTCGCATGCTGACAGCTTCTAGAATCTAGGAGCTGAGGGGTTGGACTAGATGACTCTTGGGGATCCCTTCCAACTCTGCAGTTCTATGAACCAGCACTGGTATCTGGTTTGAAATCATCTGTTCTTAAAGCAGGATCTAAGTCGCTTAGAAGTAGGTGGGGCTTCCAATGAGGTCATTGTTTGTTTACTTGCATGTTTGCTTGCTTGTTTGCTACATCTATATTGCAGCTTTTTCCTCCAAGGAGCTCCAGGTGGTGTACATGGTAAGGTAGCTGAAATATACTCAGAGTCGCAAAGTGATTTCATGCTCTTTATTCAGCTCATAGTGGTGAGGAGGAATGAATGAATGTCCCCTCAAAGTATCTGCTTTATATACATTATTTACACAATGGGCTGCACATGATTGGCTAATTCCGGAATTTTACGGTAAGCCAATCAGGTTGTGGATTCACTTCTATCTGGAGCATGATTGGGTAGTTCCTGCCAACCAATCATACTGCTGCATTGTTCTAGGACCAATCAGACTGCTGCCTTTTGAATCCTATTGTTCTAGGGCCAATCAGACTGCTGCAGTTTGGATCCTATTCAACTCAGTACATAACACCCCTCCCCTCTAAGTTCCACTCCTGCCCGGGAGGTCGCATTCATAGTCCTCGAGGTACGCCGGCGGCCTACGTGTGCGTTGCGGCCTGGGGTGTTCCCTGGTCCGGGGTTCAGGTTCTGGCTCGTGTTCCAAGGATGCTGGCTGTGATGGGGCTGTTTGGTCTGGCGCAACCGGCTCGCTCAGTCGTGCTTCTGGTTCCGGTGTCCTTTCGGCCTCGCAGGTCCTCTCTGTATTTACTGATTCTGCCTCTCCTGCTGGCCCCTCGTGCTCTATGGGTCTCACTGCCCCTCTGTTCCCTTGGGACTCCTCTGCCCTTTCCTCCTCCTGGTTTTCTCCCGGGAATCGTCGCCGTATCTGGTCGCAGTGGCGGCGCCAGCATTGCCCCCCATCCGTTAGCACCTCATACGACACGGGGCCAGTGACCCTGGTGACTGTGGCGGGTACCCATGCTGGGCCTGCCCCAAAATTCTTTGCGTACACTGGGTCCTGAGCCTTGAAGGTCCGGGGGTTCTTGCCTTCCCCCACCACTACCTCATCCTGAGCTCTATCGGGGTGAAAGCGGTCCAATCTGATTGCAAGGCGCCGACCCATTAGTAGTTCAGCGGGGCTCCGGCCAGTCGTTGAGCTGGGGGTGCTGTGCTGTGCTAGAAGGAATGTGGCAAGGCGGTACTCCCAATCCCCTTGCGTCATGCGGCGAAGGGTGTCCTTGGTGGTCCGCACCATGCGTTCTGCTTGGCCATTGGTGGCAGGGTGGAATGGCGCCGAACGGATGTGGCGGATGGCGTTCTGCGCTGTGAAGGTTTGGAATTCTCCTGACGTAAATGCAGTCCCGTTGTCTGAGACAAGAGTGTCAGGGAGCCCGTGGGTTGCAAACAGCCTGCGTAGTACCCGGATGGCTGCAGACGTAGAAGTGGACAGTACCAGTGCGACTTCCAGCCATTTGGTGTAGGAGTCCACCACTATGAAGAATGTTTTCCCCTGAAAGGGGCCAGCGAAGTCCACATGCAGGCGTGACCATGGTGCTCGGGCGGACTCCCAGGACTGGACTGGGGCCCTTGGGGGATCTGGGCGGGATTCTTGGCAGGCCTGGCAGTGTTTGACCCAGGCCTCTATCTCTCCGTCGATCCCCGGCCACCACACATAACTCCTGGCAAGGGCTTTCATTCTTACTACCCCTGGGTGTGTCTCATGTAGGGCTGTGAGGACCCTTTTGCGGAGGGGCTGGGGAACAACGACCCTGCTTCCCCATAACAGGCACCCCTTGTGGGCTGACAGTTCATGTTTGTGGGTTGTGTAGCCGGCGAATTCTGGCCCGGGGCTGCTGCTGGGCCATCCCCTCCACACCCAGTCCAGGACCCGGGAGATGACCCTATCTTTCTTGGAATGGTGTGCAACTTCTTGTGCCTGAATGGGGCGGTCGGGAAGCAGCTCCAGGCTCATAACCTCTTGTGCAGGTGCTGGGTCGGGGCCTGTTTCCGGTAGTGGTAGCCTGCTGAGGGCGTCCGCATGGCCCATCGCCTTCCCAGGGCGGTGAATCAGTGCATACTGGTAGCTGGCAAGGAAAATTGACCACCTGAGGACGCGAGGAGACAGCACTTGGGGGGGTCTGCTTTTCGGGGGCAAACAAGCCAAGCAACGGCTTGTGGTCAGTCACCACGGTGAAGGGCCGCCCGTACAAGAAATCATGGATTTTTTTTACTCCCTTCACGATTGCCAGACCCTCCTTGTCGATTTGCGAGTAGTTCCGCTCGGTTGCATTGAGTGTCTGGGAAAAGTATGCCACCGGTACCTCTCTTCCATCCGGGAGTTGGTGTCCCAGGACAGCGCCAATGCCATAGGGTGAGGCGTCGCATGCTAGCACCACCGGCAGCCTCTCGTCGAAGTGTGCCAAGACCGAGTTTGAGACAAGCAAGTCCTTGACTGCCTGGAATGCGGCCTCCTGATGCTGGCCCCACACCCAAGGGGCCCGCTTGTCCAGGAGTCTGTGTAGGGGCTCTGCTACCGCCGCCTTGTGGGGAAGGAAGGAATGGTAAAAGTTCAATAGTCCCAAGAAGGCCTGAAGTTCAGTCTTGTTCTTGGGCGCTGGGGCATCACAAATGGCCCGTACCTTGTCCCCAGTTGGGTGGACCCCTTCTGCGTCCACCATAAATCCCAGAAAGTCCACCTGAGGCACTCCTAGTAGACATTTTTCCCGCTTCACCTTGAGACCCGCCGTCTGGAAACGGTTCAGAACGGTGCGGAGGCGGTCCTCAAACTCCTCTGGTGTGGGCCCGGCAATCAACACATCATCGAAGAAGGGGGTGACACCAGGAATCCCTTTAAGGAGAGAGTTCATTAGATTCTGGAATATGCCTGGTGCCACGCTGACCCCGAATTGCAGCCGCTTTACCCTGAACGCTCCTCTGTGCGTCACAATCGTCTGTGCCTCTGCTGTAGCCTCATCTACTGGCAGCTGTTGATATGCTTGGGCCAAGTCCAGCTTGCCAAAAATTTTCGACCCAGCCAGGGTGGCAAGGACATGGCTGACCACTGGCACTGGGTATGCATGGGCCGTGAGGGCCTTGTTTATGGTACATTTGTAGTCTGCGCAGATGCGGACCGAACCATTAGGCTTGACGGGTGTGACGATTGGGGTTTCCCAGGGGGCATTAGGCACCGGCTCCAGCACTCCTTGCTCCACGAGTCGGTCCAATTCCTCATCTATACGGGGTTTCAGGGCGAACGGTACCCGGCGGGCCTTGAGCCTGACCGGTCGTACTGCGGGGTCAAGCTGTAGAGCAATGGGGGCCCCCGTATACTGTCCCAATTTCCCATTGAAAACCCCCGGAAATTCCTTGCATATGGCGTCCACGTCCACTTGTAAGCTCATGTGGTTCACCCCGGTGATGGCTAGCCCCAGTGGTCCAAACCATGCCAATCCCAGTAAGCTAATGTAGGGGCCCTTGACCACAAGCAAGTCCAGTTGCCGCGTCCGCCCTCGGTATTGCACCCTGAAGGTCCCCACCCCCATTGTGGGGACCTTACATTTCTGGAAGTCCCAGAGGGTGAATGGGGCTGGCCTGAGTTTGGGACCCCCAGTAGGACACAGTTTCCTTAAGGTCCTTGCCGAGATTATGGATAGAGTTGAACCCGTGTCAAGCTCCATGCGGCATGGGGCCCCCTCTATCTGTACCTCTACATAAATTTTCTCTACGTTGGGGTGGGGCAACTGGTATACCTGGAAGTCCGTGAGCTCCGTCGAGTTGCCTTGGTGCGTTGGGCCCCGGGACCTGGGGCTCTTGGATTCGTCATCTGATGCCTGGCGTCGGGTGGGTCGAGCCCGACACACCCGGGCGATGTGTCCCAATTTTCTGCACTGCCTGCACTCTGCGTTGCGGAAACGGCAGGTCCTCCTCTCGTGACTTTCTCCACAGCTTGCGCAGTTCCCTCCTCGTCGAGGCAGCTGTGGTATGTGGGCTGCTTGAGTGCGCTGCTGTACTCGGTGCACCTCCTCCCTGTCGGATCCTGAGTCGTCGGTGAGGTCTTTGTGGTGGACCCTCGGTTGGGACGGCTGGCTCGGCCGTGCCTCTTGCGTTGACCTCTCGGCAGCTTCCGTTGCCAGGGCCTCCTCCAGAGCGACCTGGAACGTTAGGTCCTTCTTAGCGTAGAGGCGTCATTGCAGCTTCTCATCCTTCAGGCCACCAACGAGGCGGTCACGAAGCATGTTCTCCAGCTCTGAGAAGTTGCAGAACCGGGCAGCTTGGCGGAGAGAGGTCACAAACCCAGTTATGGTTTCCCCAGGGGCTTGCCGCTTTGCGTAGAAGGCATTTCGACGAGCCACCACTGAGGGCTGTGGCGAAAAGTGCCCCTTCAGCTGTTCCATTATTGTTTTGTATGGAACAGTAGCGATGTCTTCAGGCGCAAGGAGAGCCCGGGCGATTTCAAACGTCTCTTCTCCGCAGACGCTGAAGAATATCGCCCTCTTCTTGGTGTCTTCTTCGTCGGTGACCCCTTTGGCTTCTAGGAGGAAGGTGAAACGGGAGGCGTACGCTTCCCAGTCTCCAGATGCTGGGTTGAATGGCGAGAAGCTGTTGTCGGTTGCCATTCTGAGTTCCTTGTGTCCCGGAGCTGAAGCCTGGATACACGGTGCGAGGCAGCGGTGCGGCAGGTGGCGGTGCTGCGATGCTGTGTGTGGCAGTCAGCTCAGCGGGATCCCACCTTCGTCGCCAGTGAAATATACTCAGAGTCGCAAAGTGATTTCATGCTCTTTATTCAGCTCATAGTGGTGAGGAGGAATGAATGAATGTCCCCTCAAAGTATCTGCTTTATATACATTATTTACACAATGGGCTGCACATGATTGGCTAATTCCGGAATTCTACTGTAAGCCAATCAGGTTGTGGATTCACTTCTATCTGGAGCATGATTGGGTAGTTCCTGCCAACCAATCATACTGCTGCATTGTTCTAGGACCAATCAGACTGCTGCCTTTTGAATCCTATTGTTCTAGGGCCAATCAGACTGCTGCAGTTTGGATCCTATTCAACTCAGTACATAACAGTAGCAAAGGGGTGGAAAGTGCAGGTGAGGGGGGACTCCCACTCTCATCAGACCCAGTGGGCAGGAATGGCAGTGGGAGGTCAGCCTTCATCTGGAGGAGCAAAGTTTCCTCGATGCTGGGATAGGATGACAGGATTGCCTGCCCAAGATGCAAAAGTCATGCAGTATATTGATAGAGGCTTTCAAAAGAATGCTCTTTTAAAAAAAGAAAAGAAAGAAAATGAAATACCTTGCAATTGACTGTCCCATTTTCTTGACAGGCTTAAAAAAATGGTGGTTCTCTTGCCTAACAGTGCAATCAGTCTTCCCCTTTTTTACTCATCCCTGGTGACTTCAGTGGGAATGAATATGGGAAGATTCAAGACAGACAATTCACCTATGGAATTAGCTGCCACAAAATTTCACACTAGCTACCAATTTGGGTGGCTCTGAAATGGAATTAGGCAAAGTCAGGGAGATTAGAGCCTGTCAGTGAATAGGAGACACGATGGCTTTGTTCTCCTGCCACTGTCAAAGGAAGTGAACCCCTGACTGCCAGTTGCTGAGATGACAATTGGGGAGCTAATGCATTTGGATGGCATGCATACCTATGGTATGATAAGGTTAAGATTAACAAGGCCTTTAAGAACCATATTGTCAGGAAAGCAGTATTTAATGTCTGGACAAGATACAAAGACTTACTGGAGAATAAAACTCCGAGGTGGCTGTCACCCCTGGAGGCTAAGGCCCGAAAAAGAGCCAATATGGAGGCCAACTGGCCAAAGTATTGGGAGATATTAGAAAGAGATGGAGACAATTGGAAATTGCAGAGTTTAGAGAAAATGAAAGATAAAGTGCAAGACTGGCTACACTATGCTCAGATCAAAGAGGTATTTAAGAATGATAAAAAGTTAGGATTCCAGGTGGAGAAATCGAAGTTGGAAACAGAACTGTTAGAACCTAAGACTAAAGTACTTTCAAAAATGTATAATTTGCTGCTGAAATGGAACACACAAGACGAAATGGTTAAATCGGCAATGATAAAGTGGGCACAGGATATTGGGCATAATATTATGTTTGAAGATTGGGAAAGGTTGTGGACCACTGGGCTGAACTTCACTGCATGTAATGCTCTGAAGGAAAATGTAATGAAAATGATATACAGATGGTACATGACCCCAGTTAAATTGGCTAAGATATACCATTCGTCTGATAATAAATGTTGGAAATGTAAGGAAAATGAAGGAACATTCTTTCACCTTTGGTGGACTTGCCCTAGAGTGAAGGCCTTCTGGGAGATGATATATAATGAGTTAAAAAAGGTGTTTAAGTATACCTTTACCAAAAAACCAGAGGCCTTCCTCTTGGGCATTGTTGGCCAGAATGTGTTAAAGAAGGATAGAACATTTTTTATGTATGCAACAACGGCAGCAAGGATACTGATCGCCAAGAATTGGAAGACTCAAGATCTACCCACTCTGGAAGAATGGCAGATGCAGCTGATGGACTATATGCAACTAGCAGAGATGACCGGCAGAATTCGAGACCTGGGAGAAGAGAGAGTTGAAGAAGACTGGAAGAAATTTAAGACTTATTTGCAAAAATATTGTAATTTGGCTGAATGTTGATAGGGATGCCAGAATAGAAATAATTGTCTATCACTAAACTAGAGTTAAGCTTAACTAGATTTTAATGACTGAATTTAAAGACTATGAACAAAATGATAATTTGCTTGGAAATAATTAGACTGAATCTAAAGACTATGAACAAAATGATAATTTGCTTGGAAATAATTTTATAAAGATGCAAGTGTGTGGGGGAGGTGTGAGGGAGTCCAAAGTAATGATGAAAAGATGCTAAATAATCAACGTTGTTTTATTAAATATGCTTTTGTATTGAAAAACCTTAATAAATATATATTTTTTTTAAAAAAAGACAATTGGGGAGCTAAAGGCTGTTGCACTAAGGTCCTCCTACAGCCACCTGAGAGCAGGATGCCTGACTAGATGAGCCTCTCACCTCATCCAGCAGGCTCTTAAATTCTTAGAATGGTAGAGATGGAAGGGATCCCAAGGGTCATCTAGTCCAACCCCTCCTGCAGAAATCTCAACTAAAGCATCCTTGGCAGATGGCCATCCAAGTGCTGCTCAAAAACCTCCAAGGAAGGAAAGTCCCTTCCACTGTCTAACAGCTTTTACCGTCAGAAAGTTCTTCCTGATGTTCAGTCAGAATCTCCTTTCTTGTAACTTTGGTTACAAGTCCTGCCCTTTGGTCTGAGTCCTGCCCTCCAGACCAGGAGAAAACAAGCTGGCTCCTTGTGACAGCTCTTTAGATATTTGAAGATGGCTATCACCGTGACGTTTCATGAGCGCATGGTGCCTGGGGAGGCACATGTGAGCTGGAGGGATGTGTGCAAGGCAGGGGGGGAGGGTGAAGGAGCCCACCATGGCACCCCAGCCCTTACCGTCAACCCTGCCAGAGTGACCCCGCCCCAGATCCAAGCAGGGTTGTGCTGCACCTCCTACCTGCTACACAGCTGACATTGCACTTGTGGGTGTGAACCAGGCGCTCCCACACAGGTGCCCCCCATGTGGCCCAGTGCTCCTCTCCGCAAACGTTGGTTCCTCTGACCGGGCTGCGCTGCACCAAGGGCACCTGTGGGGGGCATCTGATTCATGCACCCTCAAAAATCCCTGCCCAGGGCCACTGCCCCTCTGGGCTCTCCTATCTCCTCTCAGTCTCCTCTTTTCCAGGCTAAACATTACCAACTCCTTCAACCATTCGTCATAAGGCTTGGTTTCCAGACCCTTGGCCATGATGGTTGCCCTCCTCTGCACACATTCCAGTTTGTCAATATCCTTCTTAAATTGTGGTACACAGGACTCCTGGTGTGACCAAGGCAGAATAGAGCAGTGCTATGACTTCCCTTGAAGTAAAGGTAAAGGGACCCCTGACCATTAGGTCCAGTTGTGGCCGACTCTGGGGTTGCGGTGCTCATCTCGCTTTATTGGCCGAGGGAGCCGCCGTACAGCTTGTGGGTCATGTGGCCAGCATGACTAAGCCGCTTCTGGCGAACCAGAGCAGCGCACAGAAACGCTGTTTACCTTCCCGCCGGAGCGGTACCTATTTATCTACTTGCACTTTGACGTGCTTTCAAACTGGTAGGTTGGCAGGAGCAGGGACCAAGCAACGGGAGCTCACCCCGTCGCGGGGATTCGAACCGCCGACCTTCTGATCAGCAAGTCCTAGGCTCTGTGGTTTAACCCACAGCGCCACCTGTGTCCCTTGAAGTATGTTCATCTTTAATCCTCACAACAACCCTGTGAATTAGGTTCGGCTAAGAGACTGTGAGTTACCCAAGATCACCCAGTGAGTTTCATAACTGAACAGGGATTTCAACCCTGGCCTCTCAGGTCTGAGCTCAACCCTCTAACCACTATACCATACTGACTCTCTTATGACTTATCCCCAGGTAAGTGTATAGTTTACATAGGATTGTGGTCCCCTCTCCGCCACCTCTGTTGACCTACCAACAGCATGACTGTCCCCAGCACAGAAGAAATGAAGAGCTTCTGGAAAAGTTTCCAGGAGAAGAACCAAACCTGTTTCATCTTGGGTGCTTCTGGTGAAACTGGGAAGGAACTCCTAGCTGAGCTCTTGAGGCGACAGCTTTTCTCCAAGATTACCCTCATTGGCCGCCGGAAGTTGGAAGGATCACTTTACAGCAATGTGGTAATGAAAGCAAATGTTCCTTAAGTCATTGTTGATTTTTAAACATAGATCCAGATTCTCTTTCCCTCACCCCCTTTTTGTCCTCCCACCAACGCTGTGAGGTAGAGTAAGCTATGGTAAGGTAAGGGTAAAGGACCCCTGGACGGTTGTCTAGTCAAAGGCGACTATGGGGGTGTGGCGCTCATCTTGCTTCAGGCCAAGGAAGCTGGTGTTTGTCCACAGGCAGCTTTCTGGGTCATGTGGCCAGCAGGACTAAACTGCTTCTGGTGCAACCGGTCACCTTGACAAGTGCCAGAGCGCACAGTTTTGTTTACTAAGCTAAGAAATAGGTAAGCCCCTGAGCTTCCTGGGGATTCAAACCTAGGTCTCCTCCAAGCCTAGTCTGACTTTTCCACCACTAGACCACACCAGGGTTCCTCCAGGCATCCTATTTAGGGCTCATTCATGTTGGATTTGTGCTCATGATGCTCTTGGGCTAGTCATGCGCCATCTTACTTTGGTGGATGGAGCTCTAGCCAGAGATCTTCCCTTTCCTCTCCCAGTGTCTCATCCTGGGAGATCTTCACTGCCCTGCCTCTCACCTAGGGTCTGCTACTTCCATTTGGGTGCAGTCCTTCACTCCCAGAAGGGAAGACCCCAGAAGGATGGCTACCTGTGTTGAATCTTCCTTGTGGTGGGCAGCCCACTGCCTGCAACATGCCTGGCTTCTCTCCCCATCTGGAAACACAACCTCAGGGTGCACTGAGTCCATTTTTCCTGTTTCTGAGCAGTGCCGGCCAATTAACACTGTTTCATACAACAAGATGCTCCTTTGTGTTTCTTTAATAACTCGGCTGTCATGCCAAGATGTTGCTGCTGGATTTCTCTGTCAGAAACCACAGAGACATCTCTTAAGATGGTGGGCTTGGCTGATAAAAGTTGCTCTCCAAATAGAGCCAACAGTATTCAGAATGTTACACAAAACGCACAGGTGGAATCAATTAATTAATATTATAGGTAAAACTTATAACCAAAAGAACAACAAAGAAGACACTCTTATGGGATGCTTCAGGAAGCATTGGGGGCAACACAGAATGTGGTATGGGGCTGCAGACAAGCTACCCAGCTCTGCCCTGCAAGAATCCCCCACACTGGCTGGCAGGAGGTCTGGAGCAGAGAGGTGTGGGTTGGCCAAACAATCCTTGGAGAAATTGTAGATTTCTGCTCTCTAGGAAAGAATGGCAGAGCCAGCGGATGAGAGATGGGGTTACAACACCGCTTAACATATGTATTCCCCCCCCCCATACACACATAAGTAGTCTGTGCTTCTGTGCTTGGCTTCCACATGTGTGGAGGTGTGGAGGCTTCTAGGGAGTGTGATGACAGCTACACCAGGAGATAGAACTGAGTTTACTTATTTGTTTGAAGCTCCATTCCTCCACATGGGTCATTTTTTTAATTTGAAGATTTGCATGTTGTTTTCTCCTTCTTTTGGCTCCTCTCGTGCTCTGCATCCCAGTCACAAGAAGTTGTTGACTTTGAGAAACTGGATGAATCGGTGGCTGCCTTCCAAGGCCATGATGTTGGGTTTTGCTGCCTGGGGACAACAAAGGCCAAAGCCGGAGTGGTGAGCAACCAATGCCAGCAGGAGGGCGGGGCAGTATTTTGTGGGTGGGAGGAACTGAGGAAGATGGCAAGGCCCACACAGCCATGGGGAGCCTCAGGTCAGGAGCCATTCAAGCACCTGTATTGGTTCCTTGACCATCTCCCCACACCACACACCCTCCACAGCTGCCGCCCCCCTCTTCCCTCAGCCACATCTCCTGGTGATGCTTCTTGCTTGCCTGCATGGAGGATGGAGAGTGGCCTGTGAAGAAACTAGCCTAGTATGCAAATGTAAAATTCACATCTCTTGTTCTGCACATTTTTGCCACTGGCATGTGATCCCTGGAAGGTTTCTCAAAGGAAAAGTGGCTCCCTGTCTCCAGAGTAAAAGGAAATGGGAGCTGCATGAAGCAGCCACCCAAGCACTTTGGTGTGGCCTAATGTTTGCTTTCTTTTCCTTTGTGTCTGAGAGCTGTGAGGGTGAAATGGGAGCGTTGGGACCTTGGCAGAGGATGCAATAGGAGTTGTTCATTTATTACATATGCACAACATTTCTTCCAAGTTGCATGAGGTTATCTTAATTCTTTGTTCACAACAACCCTGTGAGGTACACTGGACTGAGAGAAAGACTAGCTTGCCCAACTTGAACACAGGTCTTTCCAGTCCAAGTTTTGCCCTGCACTAGCTGTCACCTGCTAGTTCAACCTACTGAGTGAAAATTATTAGTATTTAACTATGGCTTGAGTCACCCTTACCCTTTGGAATAGAGAGGATTTCCAAATAAATGTTACTTTCTCTGGCCTGCAGGATGGATTTGTGCGGGTCGACCGTGACTACGTTGAGCACTCTGCGAGACTCGCCAAAGCTGGTGGCTGTCACCACTTTGTCCTGCAGTCGGGCAAAGGGGCCAATAGCTCGAGCCGCTTCTTCTACCTCCGGGTTAAGGTGTGTCTTGTTGGAGAGAGCCTAGTCCTGGGGTGCAAACCCTCTGGCCCTCCAGATGTTGCCAGACTCCAGTACTCATCAGCTGCAAGTTGCAGTCCAGCAACATTGGGTGAGCCACAGGTTCCCCAGGTCTTGAATTGTCTTTCAAAACAAAGTAATCAATGTATGGGAGGAGACACCAGTTTTATGAGCTGTTCTGAATTCTGGCCTTAAATGCCAAGTTCTAGGTTTTAATTTTATGTACAGATGGCTGTGGCTCTAGGCTCTACTCTTCATTCTACTGCTATTCTGGATATTAGCAGAAGCTATTATTATTAATAGGGACGCGGTTGGCGCTGTGGGTAAAAGCCTCAGTGCCTAGGATTTGCCGATCGAAAGGTCGGCAGTTCGAATCCCCGCGGCGGGGTGCGCTCCCGCTGCTCGGTCCCAGCGCCTGCCAACCTAGCAGTTCGAAAGCACCCCCGGGTGCAAGTAGATAAATAGGGACCGCTTACTGGCGGGAAGGTAAACGGCGTTTCCGTGTGCTGCGCTGGCTCGCCAGATGCAGCTTGTCACGCTGGCCACGTGACCCGGAAGTGTCTGCAGACAGCGCTGGCCCCCGGCCTCTTAAGTGAGATGGGCGCACAACCCTAGAGTCGGACACGACTGGCCCGTACGGGCAGGGGTACCTTTACCTTTATTATTATTATTATTAATAATTATTATTATTGCCTTTCCTCCAAGGTGGTTTACAGGGTTTTCTCTCCCTCCCCAAGCCCATTAAACTTTCACAAAAGCCCTTTGGGGTTTGTTAGCTGAGAGAGATTAGTAACTGGTCCATGATCATCACGTAGCTTTCATAGCTGAGGAATAATTTGAACCTGGGTCTCCCCAGTCTTGGCCTGACACTATCAGCACTACACACACGAGCATGCGCGCACACACAAACAACCCAGAAGCAACACAGTGTTTGTGGTTCAAAATGAAGAGGTCAAGATCAGTATCCCTGCCATAATATGGTGTGCTGTAGATGCGAAGCCAATGTAAGCCCTAATAAAGGGATGTGGTAGGGCAAGGGTGGGGGGGGGGGGCTTGGGTGGGATCCTCAGCCCATGCAGCTCAGTTTCATGACCTGGTAATCCAGTGTAAGTTACACTGATGAAAAGGGAAGTGTTACTCAAACCCTGTTTTAAAGGCTCACTTTTCTTCTGCCAGGCTTAGGCCAGCTCCGACAGGAGAAGCTGCACTCCTGAACAGAGTTTGGATCTGGTGTACTTTACGGTGTTTTGCTTCTGTGTGGGATTGCTTCATCAGCTGCCCCTGCCCTGGTAATTTTGAAGCTGGATTACTGCAGTGCACTTTTCATGGGGCTGCCTTTGAAGACAGTATGGAATACTGCAGCTAGGTTGTGAACAGGAATCAGGCAAAAAGATCATATCTTGCCTGCATAGAAACAACTCTACTGGCTCCCAGTGAGTTTTCAGGTTCAATTCAAAATATTGGTTTTAATCCCTAAATTCTAATACATTTTAGGTCCCAGATAAAAATCCAAACAAGTTGTTTTCCCAGTCTCTTAAAAAGTGAGATATTTTAAAACTTGGATCAACTTGATTTTACACTCTTTAAATTGGCTGTTGATGTTTCAGATGGTTTTTAATTTGCTGACTTAGTTTCATTGTATAATAACAGTAATATTTTAAATTGTACCTCTTGTTTCTTATTACTGTGTTAACTACCCTAGAAAAATGAATCTATGTTAAAAGTGCAGGATAAAACTTTTGTATGTAAATAAATGAACGTGTGTGTGAGAGATCTAATATTTCATTTCCTCCTCCCCTACAGGGTGAAGCAGAGGACAGGGTCCAAGCAGTTGGCTTTGACCGTTGCTCCATTTTTAGACCAGCGTAAGTAATGCAAAGTGTGTGTTTGTTTGTGTGTCTGTGTGTAGATTGGGGATGTGTGGGTGGGATAGAAGGAAAAGCACTCAACTATTGACGGCCGTTGTGGGGATGATGAGTGGTTGATGGGCACATCACAGTAGCGCTTGGGGGCGGGTTACACTTCTGTGCATTGACCGACCCACCCCTGCAGATCTATGTATTTAAACCTTCTCCTCCCAACAGGCACGAACTAGTCAACTCCCATCTTGTTGTCTACTCGGGAGCAGGTCCCAAAGCACAGTGTGTGGATGTGAGGAGGCTTCAGTCCAACGTAACCTGTGGATAAGACACGAGCAGCCCTGCACCCAGTGAAACAAAAAATACCTTATTTTCCGCTCTATAGGACGCACTTTTCCCTCTTAAAAAGCAAGGGGGAATGTGTGTGCGTCCTATGGAGCGAATGCAGGGGGGAGGCAGGCGGGAAATGTCCTCAAGAGCCGCACACAAGCTCCGTGCAGCTCCTGCGGGCTTTTCCCCAGGAGGGAGAAGGGACTGACTGGCCGCACCAGTCCCTTCTCCCACCTCGTAGAAAAGCCCACAGGAGCCACGCACCCTTTAAAGAGCTTCTGCAGGCTTTTGCGGGAGGTGGGGGAATTCCCCCACCTCCTAGAAAAGCCAGCAGAAGCGGGGCAGCCCCTTTAAAGAGCGCGTGGCTTCTGCGGGAGGTGGGGGAATTTCCCACCCTCGTAGAAAAGCCCGCAGGAGCCGCACACCCTTTAAAGAGTGCGCCACTCTTGCTGGCTTTTCCCCGAGGAGAGACAAGGGACTGACTGGCCGCATCAGTCCCTTCTCCCTCCTCGTAGAAAAGCCCACAGGAGCCGTGCACTCCTTAAAGGGAATTCCCCCACCTCCCGCAAAAGCAGGGAGAAGTCTGGGAGAAGTGCACAGGCTGCCTGCAGCCTGTCCGCTGCTCCCAGAGCTGGGGGGGGGGGTCATATTTTTTTCCTTGATTTCCCCCTCTGAAAACTAGGTGCGCTCTATGGTCAGGTGCGCCCTATGGAGCAAAAAATATGGTAATAATAATCAGTGGCCAAAAGCAGCTGAGTTTTGAAAAGTTCAGCCTGCCATCTTGATTCAGAATGGTACCCCATTGTAGCCACACATAGTTAAAAAGATGTTCCTTGTTCCCAGGAACCATTTTGAAAAATTTGGTTCCAGTATCATGCATAACTAACGAAACAACTTTCAGAAGTTTGTAGTAGAAGAGGACTGTTCCAGTTTGGTCTCAGGGGGTATATAATGCCAGTTCAGTTGCCCTGGGTTGGTTACCCTTTAACCACCCTTTGGTATAGGTATTATTAAAGAAGTTGGTAAAATAGTGGTTATGGCTCCACCCTTCCAAGGGCAGTTTGGCTTGATGTAATCCATCCTATTTATCTTTCCATCTCAAAGGAAACCCAGGATCACAGGTATGAGGTTATGGCATAATCCGCTCAACCTGTGAAGCCAGTTGGAATCCAAGATACTGACTTACCAGAGGCCTCCCCAGTGGGTTTTATGACTGAACAGATATTTGAATCTTGATCGCCTCAGTTCCGAGTTCAGCCCTCCCACATAACACTGGCTCTTGTTTGCAACAGGTCGCCTGGCATCATTTTACTCCCAACAGTGGCTAAGTGCGCATTATGACAACATTCTGTTGGGCCTTCCAGCTCTTCTTGAGGGAGTTGTCACTAACCAGATCCAGGCTCTCTTGGATGAGACCAATTTCCACCTGTGTTTAGGCCTGGTTTAGACTGAAACTGCCTTGGTCATCCTGTTTGATTATCTTTGTCAGGACAGAGGCAGGAGAATGTGACTCGGTTGGTTCTCTTTCATCTCTCAGTCCTCTGGAGCAGCTGAATTGGCAGTAGGTGGTGGCACTTGACAGTGGTTCTGGTCCTGTTTGTATGGCCATCTCCAGAGGGTTGTGCTCAGGAGATGTGAGGTGCCACATCTTCCATGCTGTTTAAAATCTGCATCAAACCGCTGGAAGGGAATGTGGAGTATATTGCCATTAATTTGCAGGTGATTTGCAACTCTATTTCTGCAGGTGTAGAAGTGGATGTTCTAGACCAGGATGAGACCCAGTAAACTGAAGTTTAATTCAGATAAGATGGAATCACTGTTAATGGAGGTTCCTTAGACTGAATAGGTGGGGTTCAACCTGTTATGGATGGGGTTGCACTCCCCCTATAGAAACACAACGTGGAGTTACTTCTGGATCCACTCCTATCACTGGAGGCAAAGTGACCTTGGTGGCATGGAGTTCCTTCCATAAGTTCCAGCTGGTGGCCCAGCTGTGACTTCATCTGGAGAAAGAGAGCCTAGCTTCCGTTGTCTACCTCCTGGTTAGATTATGCCACTGCATTGACTTACCTGCGGGGCTGCCCCTTTCCCTTCATTAACCTGCCTAGACCCTGCATTCATTATCTGGGGTGTGGAGGGTGGCAACACAAGATCAGGCCTTCTCAGTGATGGCTCCCTGACTCTGGAATTCTCTCCCCAGAGAGATGCACCTAGTGCCTTCACTGTTAACCTTTAGGCACCAGGTGAAGACATTCCTATTCACTCAGGCATTTCTCTCTTAATTGGAGTTATTATTTCATTAGGTGGGATGTGCCTTTTCATGTTGTTGCAGAATGAACAGTTTTAGTTGATAATGTTTTATCTTCTGAAGTATTTGAAGTTTAATCTTATATTGCTTTTTTTTAATAAAAGCAAGTCACTTGGAGACAATTTCTTTGTAGTAAGTGACAGATAAATATAAGTAAATAATAACCCCCAAACCAGTAGCTCCCACCTCTGTATAAACTGGGTTGCTGTTTCAGCAGGAGTGAACGGCCCCCTATGCTGGAACCACTGTAGCTTCCATGTTGGGGCCTGAGGCAGATACTTAATATGCCCTGTTTGAAAAATTACTGTATTCATTGTCCTGAATCCAATACACTTGGTCTTTTATATGATTCACTGATTTTGCTGTCTCCAGAAATGCCCGTGATAGATGCAGCTTCCCCTAGTCACCATTCTGAGTAGCCGTGATACCTGGTGACATCAGACAACTGAAAGGAAGTGGTTTTCTCCTTCTGTCTCCTACAGAGTGCTGCTGTGTGATCGCCAGGAGTCTCGGCCGGCAGAGTGGATGGCCCAGAAATTCCTAGGAGTGGTAGCCCTTGTCTTCCCCACAGCCCTTTCTGTCCCAACAGTGACTGTGGCGCAGGCAATGCTGAATCATGTGGTGATGCCAGGAAAGGAGGGCCAGAAGGTTTATGTGCTGGAAAATGCAGATATACATGCCCTTGGGCAGGCAAAATAAGGGGCGAGGGTATTGTTTCCTAGATGACGTAGTGGCAGAGGGTGTCATCGTTCCCCAAACCCAGTCTTTCCTGTTCTTCCTTTCCGCCAGAAGGTGCCCCTCAAGCAGTAGGGCCTTGCCTGTTAACTTGAAACCATTCCTCTGTGTCTCCATGGTAATGGGACAAACCGCCACACCTCCCATGGCAGCCATTTTGAGTAGCACTGCTGGTTACCAGAAGGACAAATATTTGATTTTCACTGCTGTGCAATGCTCATTAAAGATTGTAAAACACATCTATGGAGGGAGGGTGCTGCTTATGGGGTCACTCTCCTCTGTGCCTTGATCTATGGTAGATCTGTTCTTGGTACAAGTCTTCTTTTCCTGTCATGCATTACAATAAGATCCCCTCAAGTGCTTGTTTCCTTACTGCTTTGAAGGTACTGATCAGATCCCTTCTGGGCTAACTGCCTCTTTAGGAATGTGGCTGAAAACCAGCCATAACTGGTTTGCTCCTGTCAGTATCTATAAAATGTGTGATTGGGATACCCATGTCTGAAAACAGTGGGTCTGTCACCATCATTTGGACCAAAGATTATACCCTTCTAGGCGTTTCTGTGACACAGGAAATATTTGCAACCCTGGCAGGACTGAGCTGTCAAGCTTTCAGACATGTAACAATCTGAGCTGGCGCTGGGAACCTGGCAATCTCTTCCTAGTACTATACCAAAGAAGATTGTGATTTCTTTTTTATGTTGAATTTCTGCTTATGGCTCAAGGGAAAAATGGAATGTTATTCAACTCTCATGGGTGAAAATGAATAAGGGATGCTTTTTCTACACAGGTTGAAAAGAGGAATGTAATAATGAACAGGACTCAAATATTATCCACCACCCCGGAATTTTCTGCTGTGCTTCAAAGCTGTGTTACAGCCGTCACTTACAAGTTCCCAAGAGGGCACAATACATGTTCACATGATCTCCATTCGCATGAGGTACACCAGCCTTCACCAAACTTGTGTCTCCTGTGCATGTTTTGGACTACAGTCCCCATCAGCCCCAGGCAGTATGGCCAGTTCTCAGGGATGATGAAGAGAAAGTTCCAAGACACCTGGAGGGGACCAGGTTTCGAAAAGTTGGCACACACATTTTTAGAGAAAGCCTTGTGTGAAGTGGCCTACTGATTGTGAAGGAGGGGCCTGTACAGGAATCTGCCTGGTATATTTAGCCATAGCTGAGCTCTGGTGCTTCAAGTAAAAGTCTAACTATCTTCGGCTGAATGCTACTAAGTGAAGCTTTCTGATATTTTCGTGGATTTGTTTGTTTTGCAGTAAGACTTCACCTTGTACAGTGAAATGTTCTCTCCCTCTCCTCACCTCATGCATCCCTAAATCTGTTCTGAGGGTTCCCTGAACCCCCCAGAGCAGATCTAGGGAGCAGTAATTTGTATTGTGTTAGCACAAATCTTTTCTGCATGAGATCTACCCAGTGACAAGACAGTTATGAATATGAGCTTGAAAGAAAAGTGCTCAATATTAGACTGTACGCTCAAGTTATCTGCATTGGATCTGACTGGTAGATCCCATTCAGATAAATTGAACATACAGTCCAATATTCTCTACCTCTCTTTTAAATCAGAACCAGTGAGGGCGGTGAAGGTCCTGTGTGAGTGTCTGGAGGCGGTTGGAGGATGGATGGCGGCTAACAGATTGAGGTTGAATCCTGACAAGACAGAAGTACTGTTTTTGGGGGACAGGAGGCAGGCAGGTGTGGAGGATTCCCTGGTCCTGAATGGGGTAACTGTGCCCCTGAAGGACCAGGTGCGCAGCCTGGGAGTCATTTTGGACTCACAGCTGTCCATGGAGGCAGCTCCATCTGGTACATAGGCTGAGACCTTATCTGCCTGCAGACTGTCTCGCCAGAGTGGTGCATGCTCTGGTTATCTCCCGCTTGGACTACTGCAATGCGCTCTACGTGGGGCTACCTTTCCAAGCACAATTCAAAGTGTTGGTGCTGACCTTTAAAGCCCTAAATGGCCTCAGTTCAGTATACCTGAAGGAGCGTCTCCACCCCCATCATTCTGCCCGGACACTGGAGTCCATCTCCCGAGGGCCTTCTGGCGGTTCCCTCATTGCGAGAAGCAAAGTTACAGGGAACCAGGCAGAGGGCCTTCTCGGTAGTGGCGCCCGCCCTGTGGAACGCCCTTCCAGCAGATGTCAAAGCGATAAACAACTACCTGACATTCAGAAGACATCTTAAGGCAGCCCTGTTCAGGTAAGTTTTTAACGTGTATTTTTGGTAAGTTTTTACTGTATTTTTGGTTTCTATGGAAGCCGCCCAGAGTGGCTGGGGAGGCCCAGCCAGATGGGCGGGATATAAATAATAAATTATTATTATTATTATTATTATTATTATTATTATTATTATTATTATGATGATGATGATGATCCAGCACTTTTCTTTCAAGCTCATATTCATAACTGTCTTGTCACTGGGTAGATCTCAAGCAAAAATAGCTATTTCAGTGGATAATGCAAATGTTGAGAAGCAAAGTGAGCTAGCAAAGAAATGTCAAAACAATATTCAGCAAACAAGGCTTGGGAAAACCTGTGGACTTGACTTCCAATTGCATTTTATTTGATTCATGAATCAAAAAGTATGCTATTTTTTATGAAACAATTATGGTGTTGGTGATATTTCTAAAGCTGTAAATGTGTTTAATTCTTATTTATATATTCATTAAAATCATTTAAAAGGTTTTAAAGTTTTGTAGTGTAATGATTACATGTTAAAATGTTAGTTACGGTATAGCTTGAAATACCACTCCAAAATAATATGTGTTCTTTAGATTTTGTTTCCATTTTTCCTCCTTATTGCGTCCCAGCCAGCTCAAAATATAAATTATTAAAAAAAACCTTAGGAGCCAGCACTTAAATGCAGCATCAAAATTCAAACACATAAAATTAGGGCTGCTAATGTTAATTAATAGATTGACTAACTAAAGCTTTAATTGAAGTTCCTGACTGTCCATTTTAGTCAGTGCAGCTGAAAAAAGGCCTCTGGTTTTTGAGGCTCTCTCAATTCTGTTTTCGAAAGGCAGGCTGGCTTTAATAAATGGTGACTTTTCTTAAATCCAGGGGTACCATCTATGCGGGACCTTGGGTGTCAAGCCCCCCCCCCCAATTTCCAGTGAAGAGCCCCCCCCTCCAGTTCTGCAGTGGTGCACTTATGTCTTGGGACGTCAGCACACCCTGCAATGTGCAGGGCAAGGCAACACACCTGCTTAAATCATACATCACAATTTACACTTCAGTATTTCAATATTATTATTATTATTTATTTATTTATTCATTCATTTATTTATTTATTTATTTATTTATTTATACTCTGCCCATCTGGCTGAGTTTCCGCAGCCACTCTGGGCAGCTCCCAACAGAATATTAAAAACACGCTAAAACATCATTAAAAACTTCCCTAAGCACACGTGCAATTAGAGGCTGAGATGGGAGTAATCAGCCTCCCAAACTCCTCCAGGACCGGAGGAAATAGGCTTCATATAGATGTTAAAAAGCATGAGGGAGAGGGGTCTGAACACTCATCCCCCAACACCACTTTCTGAACACGGCCCAGGAGGAAGGAGCGGAACCACTGTATAGCAGTGCCCCCAGCTCCTAGCCCCTCTAAACGCTCCAGAAGGATGTTATGGTAGATGGTATAAAAGGCCGCTGAGAGATCCAGCAGAACTAGGAAACAGATTTCACCTTTGTCCCTAGCCTGCCCGAGATCATCAACCAGCACAACCAAGGTAGATTCAGTCCTATGATGGAAGGGATCCAAATGGTCCGCATCCTCCAGGCGTGCTTGGAGTTGTTCAGTAACCACCCGCTCAATCACCTTCCCCAAGAATGGAAGATTTGAGACTGGGCAATAGTTGGCCATATTGGCCGGGTCTAAAGATGTTTTTTAAAGAAGCGGTTTAATAACAGCCTCTTTCAGTGGGTCTGAGCAACTTTGGCCCCGTGGCAAAGGTGGTTCCGTTGGATTGCGAACCACCCGAAAGAGTCTTCTGCTGCTGTTTTCTGCAGATGCAATAGAGGCAGTGAAGAAGGTCCTCTTCGCCTTTGCTATCGCCACTTGGTAGACTTGACGTTGAGCTCTAACCTGTGTCCAGTCCGATTCAGAATGAGTTTTCTGCCACTGGTGCTCTAGCAATCTCAGCAATTCTTTCATCGCTGTCAGCTCTGGAGAAAACCACAAGGCTGTCTGGGCTCCATGCAATCAGAGAGGGTGCTTCGGAGCCAGACAGTCGATAGCCCTGGTTAACTCTGCATTCCAGTGGGCCACCATGGAATCAGCTGAAAGGCCATCTCATGGGATAAAACATTTCCTACCACTCTCTGGAAACCATTTGTATCCATTAAGTGGCAGGGATGGGCCATCTGAATCGGTCCCACCTCCCTTCAGAGGGGAAGAGTTGTGCAGAAGTCCAGTGGCACCAGGAAGTGATCCGACCATGGCACTTCTTTTGTTTCACTTTTACTTGGTGTCACCCACATCCATAGATGTGAACACCAGGTCTAAGGCATGTCCGCGACTGAGTTGGGCCAAACTTATTCAGGGACAGCCCCATGGAGGCCATGCTTTCCACGAAGTCCCGAGCGGCCCTTTGTAAGGTTGTGATGGCATGGATGTTAAAATTCCCTAGGACAACTAAGCTAGATGTCTTCAGGAGAACATCCACCATGACCTGAAGCAGCTCAGGCAGGGAATCCTTTGTGCAGTGGGGAGGTCGGTACACCAAAAGGAATCCTGTACTGCCCCTAATGTCCAACTTCCAGAGCATGCACTCAGAGAACTGGGTCTCCCCAATAGGACACCTGGTGTAAAAATCACTGCAAACCCCCCCCCCCCCGACCATATGACCTGGGTTGCTGTGCGTAAGAGAAACCTGGTGGACAAGCAGTGGAAGGACAGGCCCATTTGCTTCAACCAAGTCTGTGTTACACATGCCAGATCAAGTTGTGGATGATAGCCAACTTGTGAGTCATTGACCTGGCATTGCACTTTTGAAGCCAGGGGGTGAGAATTTGGGGGGTGGAAAATGCAAAATATTATGTTGTTGTTATATTATTTATTCCGCCTTTTTCCCTGACAGGTTACTTTGTTACCTTAATAACATAAAACACATAACATATTACTTGATTTACTATAGAATTATCTTGTGTGAGATAAACAAAGTACAATTTGTTCAGGCAATAATTACAAATGGACTTAACCTTTTAAAGTTGATTTATTAGATGATCACAAATTTGTTGAAAAAGCAAAAAAGACCTTGAGGGGTTATTTTGAAATAAATAGTCAAGGGCTAACAAAGTTACAGACGGTCTGGGATGCAAGCAAGGCTGTAATGAGAGGACTCTTTATACAACAAAATTCATTTAAAAGGAAATTGAGAGAGAAAAAGAAGAAATATTAGAGGAAATTATGAAAAAGGAGAAACAGCTGCCAAACAAAGCAAACAAAGAGGCAGTAAAACAGGCAATCAAAACATTACAAACACAATACTCAATGATTATAAACGAGGAAATCAGCTGGAAAATAAGAGTAAAACAAAAATATTTTGAGCATGCAAATAAACCGGGGAAGTTGTTAGCCTGGCAGTTGAATAAAAGTGAACAAAGGAACTCCATAAATAAAATTAACATAAATGGCGGAATGACAGACAAGCTGAAGGAAATACGAGAAGGGTTTGTTAAATATTTTTCTGAGTTGTATAGACAAGGGAAAGAAAAAACATTCAAGATAGAAGAGTACATCAGGAAAAGCAATATGCCATATTTAAAAGAAGAACAAAGGAACATCCTTAACTCCTAGATAACAATGCAAGAAATACTTGATGCAATAAAAAGCTCTAAAAATGGCAAGTCTCCAGGCCCAGATGGCTTTACGGCAAAATATTATAAGATATTAAATGAACAATTAGCGAACCCATTGAAAGATGTCATGAATGAAATACTGAACACAGGCGAAATCCCAGAAACATGGAAACAGGCCTATATAACAGTAATTCCAAAACAAGACGCAGATTTGCTGCAAATTAAAAACTATAGGCCTATTTCCTTGTTAAATAATGATTACAAATTATTTGCAAATATCCTAGCTAACAGATTAAAAAAAAATTAAATGAATATATACATCAAGATCAAGCCGGGTTCCTACTAGGAAGACAAATGAAGGAGAATATAAGGAATATTTTGAATATAATAGAATATTTGGAGGCTAAAAATGAAAAGAAAGTGGCAATGATGTTTAAAGACGCTGAAAAAGCCTTTGATAATGTTTCTTGGAAGTTCATGATAAAGCTGTTAGAACAAATCAGAAGTGGTCCCAAGTTTTTAAAAGCAATAGCAGCAATCTATTCAGAACAAAAAGCTAAACTAATTATAAATCAGGTGATAACGGATGACTGTAAGATCCAAAAAGGAACAAGACAAGGATGCCCATTATCACCATTATTTTTATTCTGGTCTTGGAAGTACTTGCCAAAAACATAAGAGCAAATAAAGAGATTACAGGTGTAAAAACTGGGAAAAGTGAATTCAACTTAAAAGTGTATGCAGATGACCTAGTGATAACAGTGGAAGAACCTAAAACTTCATTCCCTAAAGTAATAGAAAAAATTCAGAATTTTAGGAAAGTGGCAGGATTTAAGCTAAATAGGAATAAAACTAAATTATTAGTTAAAAACATGAAGGAAGAAGAAAGAACCGAATAAGAACAAAACATTGAGAGACTTCCGGTGGAGCGCGGAACCCGCTACAGGCGAGGGTTTTTTCCGGTTGGAAAGCCCTGGCTTTTTTAGCCGAAAAAGGAGGTTTTTAGGGCACAAAAACCTCTGGTTGTTCCTCTGGAGGGTGTCTAGGGGTTCAGGTTCCCGGCGGTGCCTTAAAAGCTGCTTGTCCGGCCACCAGGTAGCCTCCGTAAAAAGAGGTGAAGAGCGCGGCGGAACGAGCAGCAGGCGATCGGGCAGCCATAGCAGCGGCTAATAAGCGAAGCCCCGAGCCTGGGGGGGATAGCGCTCCGCTCTCAAAATAAAGAAATTCGGATGCGGAACAGCTAAAAACTGTTGGAACTGACGAGCAGTAAGAGCAAGGAAGTCTCCGAATTAAAAAGAGAAGAGCTCGAGTTCAGCGGACGTCTGGCTTCATTCAAAGACACAGGCTGCATGCAGAGTTTAAAATGAAAGTAAGTGGCCGCTAGCGGTTACTATTACGGTCTCCCCTGTAACAACTTAGTATATGTGAACTACGGCAAGGAGAAAGTAACTTTATTTATAAGAAAGAAGAGAAGGGAGGATTCTAAGGGGAGCAGGAAAACTTTGTGAATGAAGCGTGAGCCCAACGTCAGTGAAGCATTGGAAAGACAAAGAGGACTGTTTTACTGTATCTCTGTGTTCTGTGAGTACACCGCCATGCTGAGAAAACCTCTGACGCCATATTAGGCTAAGAAGGTTTTCTTATGTGATATTAAGTGACTGTATAAGATATCTGGTTCTGCCCTTTTTTCATTTGACGAAAGCGGTTTTTGGTGGTTGGTCCAACACCTTCTACATCTGTTCCCCTGTCTCTGCTCGGAGCTTTAAATTAGTGAAAATTGGACTTTAAAGAGAATTGTTGAAGTAAGGGAATCATCTATGAACTTTTCTCCAAAACTTGGTAGGGTTGGACCCCCTCTAGTGGTTAAAACTAAGCATCACTATTTAAAGTAGGAAACACCTGTGGAGATAATTGAAGTCTGTGAGACAAAAGAAAACCGTCTATAAGAAATCTCTCCAACATCTAACGGAATATCCTTATGGGATTATTTATTACAGAAACCTACTTCTAAGGGACAAATTTGCTTCTAAGGGATAAACAAAATAAATATAGATAATTACAGACAGTTTGAAAATTTGGAATTTGAACATATCTGAAATTATAATTTGACTTTATATTTATTATTTCTATCTTCTGGAGTTCTGACTTTATACATTCTACTCTTGTCTCCTGGAGTTCTGATTTTATACTCTCTACCCTTGTCCTCGGGAGGATCTTTGGACTATCAAATTTGAGGACAACCGACTTTTGGAGTTCTTTTTCTTTTTCGGACCCTCAAATCAGAGATAGCTTAACCAACATCCTGATTGGATTAGCCCGAATGGGGGCAAGAAGAATACGGATTGACAACTAGTTTCCTATAATCTACAGTGGAGGACGTGACAAAAATTTAATATATGACTTTGGGGGCGAACTGTTAAAAAATTTGTAAATCATAACTCTTCTTTCTTTTGAGTTTAAATTAGTCTTTGACGGATATTGTAATAACATTTAATGATAACAGCAACTGTTATTAGTTAGGAACTGTTTAGAAATTGTATAGTTTAACCCTTTGGTATTCGATATTAGATATTTAAGGAAATGTCGCATACACAAAAAAAGGGGGCAGAGGGGGGGACCCCAACAGATAGAAGAGCTTCAAAACAGATTTCAGAACAGAAATATTGAAGATGTTTGCAGAAATTAAACAGAGTGAAAAAAATTTGGAGACAAAATTAGAACAGGTTGATAACAAAATTGGGAAAATGGATAAAAAGATTGAAGAGACTGTTAGTGAATTAAAAGGGCAGATTAAAGAGGTCTCAAAGAGAGTGGACGAGGGACTAAAAAAGACAAAACATGAAATGAAAGAGATGAAACGAGAAGAAGAGAAGATGAAAAATGAGATTGCAGATTTAAATAAAATACAAGAAGAAATAAAAGATTCTATTGCAATGAACGAACTAAAACAGAGAGAAGTGAATTTGAGACTGAGGCAAGTACCCGAAATACAAAATGAAAACATAAAAGAAAGATTGGTAAAAGAAATTGCGGAGTGGATGGAGTTATCGGAGGAAGAAGTGGCAAAAACAATACAAAATGCATTCAGGATGAAAATAAGATCAAGTAAAGTAAAGAAATTTCCAGGTGACTGCCTAATAACATTTAAAGATAGAGAGATGAGAAATCAGATTTTGCAAAGGAATAGGGAGAAGAGATTATATATTGATGGAAATTATATAATCATATTTAAAGATATTCCAATAAGGTTGTTGAAACGAAGAGAAGCCTATAAACCTCTGGTGCAACTGCTTAAGAAAAATAAGATTGACTTCAGATGGGAATTTCCGGAAGGAGTCTCGTTTTTTTATAAAGGGGTAAGAAGAAGATTGACTAGTCCGGAGGAAATTGGAAAATTTACAAGGAGATATAAAGAGCTTCAAGTGGGAGAGGAAGAGGTTAAAGGGGCAGAAGGAGGATCAAACCTAAGGGAGGAACTTGAATCAAGAGAAGAAGAAGAACAAGTTGGGAGAGAATCAGAAGAAGAGGAAGAAGACGAAGAAGGAGGAGAGACAGGAAAACTATAAGATAAAATCTAATTTAAATAGGGATAAGAAGAATGACGTTGAAATTATGGAACTGGAATGTGAATGGGATGAATGATAAGAAAAAACGAAACAGGATCGAACACATGTTAAAAAAGAAAAACTTGGACATCATATGTTTACAAGAAACGCACGTGACCAAGAAGCATAGGAGAATTTTGATAAACAAAAGGTTAGGGAATGAATTTATATCCTCAGATAAAGAGAAAAAAAGAGGTGTTGTATTATATATTAAAAATAAAATTGAATCTCACCAATTATTTAAGGACGAAGAAGGTAGAATCATAATGGTTCAAATTAAGTGGCAAGGTGAAAAATTGATAATTGTTGGGATCTACTCACCAAATGGGAACAAGACGGAATTCTTTAAATTATTAGAGGAGAAACTATTCGAATACATGGACCAAAAAATTATAATAATGGGAGATATGAATGGTGTAGTTTCGATAGAAATGGATAGATTGAGAAGAACGAAGAATAAGGAAGGGAAATTACCTAAAACATTTTTTTCGATGACGAAGAACTGTAATTTAGTAGACATTTGGAGGCTCAGACACCCTTTAGAGAAGCAATTCACATACCACTCAGAACCGAATCAATCAATGTCAAGGATAGACCAAATATGGGTATCAAATGAGTTAACTCCAAGAATTCAAAAAATTGAAATACAGGCCAAGGTGATTTCGGACCATAACCCAATAGAAATGGAGTTAAAAGGTTTTGAAGAGCGAACTTTTAGGTGGAGGTTGAATGATAACATATGGGACGACCAAAAGTTCATCGAAAAAGCACAGAAAAATCTATCTAATTACTTCAGGGATAATATGGACAAAGGGACAAAAATGAGTGTGGTGTGGGATGCAAGTAAGGCAGTGATGAGGGGCCTATTTATTCAACAAAATGTTTGGAAAAGAAAGAACAAAGGAAAAAAGATAAAAGAGATTTTAGAACAGATTATGAACAAAGAACAAAAATTGATTAAAAAACCTAACAATGAGAAGATATTACAGGAAATAAAGATTCTACAAACCCAATTCGCGATGTTAATAAATAAAGAGGTTGAATGGAACATCAAAAGGCTAAGACAAAAAAACTTTGAGTTTGCCAATAAATCAGGAAAGTGGCTAGCTTGGCAGGCTAAGAGAAGGAAAGAGCAAAGCACAATTAATAAAATTGAGGTAGATGGAGAAGAAATAACTGACCCGAAAGAAATTAGGAAGAGATTTCTAGATTTCTACAGGCAACTATATAGGAATAAAGAGAGGAATAATAAGAAGAAAATAGAAAGATACTTGAAAGAGAAGATGGTGAGAAAGATCCCGACAGACCAAAAGGAACAACTGAACGCCCCAATATGTAAAGAGGAAGTAGAAGAAGTTATAAAAGAATTAAAAAGAGGGAAAGCACCAGGCCCGGATGGACTTACATCTAGTTATTATAAAGAGATGAGAGATACATTGACGGCCCCGTTGGTAGAAGTAATGAATAACATCTTAAAAGAAAAGGATATTCCAGAAACTTGGAAAGAGGCATTTATTACAATAATACCAAAACAAGATTCGGACCTAACCCAAATCAAGAATTATAGACCTATCTCGCTATTGAATACAGATTATAAGATCTTTACGGGAATCTTAGCTAAGAGATTAAAAAAGATATTAGTAAAGATCATACATAAAGACCAAGAAGGTTTCCTACCGGGCAGACAATTAAGAAATAATATAAGAAATATAGTTAATGTTATTGAATATTTGTCCGATAGGTGTGACAAACCAGCAAGTTTAATATTCGTAGACGCGGAGAAAGCCTTCGATAATGTGATTTGGGAATTTATGTTGAAAAATTTGGAGGTTATGGAAGTGGGTCATGAATTTTTTAACGGTATTGAAGCGATCTACACAGAACAGAAAGCAAGGTTGATTATAAATAACATCATTACGGAAGATATTAAAATATCTAAAGGAACAAGGCAGGGCTGCCCGCTTTCGCCATTGTTATTTATAGTGGTCCTGGAAGTCTTACTAAATGCAATAAGACAAAATAAGCAGATTAAAGGGGTGATGTTAGGTACAAATGAATATAAAGTTAAGGCCTTCGCGGACGACGTGGTGGTGACTCTGGAAGAACCTATAGAAAGTACAAAAGAAATTTTGGAAGAGATGGAACAATTTGGAAAACTGGCAGGATTCAGATTGAATAAGAGGAAGACAAAAATGATAGTCAAAAATATGGACCAAGATAAAATTGAATTATTAAAACAACAAACGGAGATTGAGGTAGTCAAAAAGGTTAAATATTTGGGAATTTGGCTCTCGGATAAGAATATAGATCTATATCAACATAATTATATCCCTATGTGGAAAGGAATAAAGAGGGATTTGGAGGTTTGGAATAGACTGAAACTATCACTATGGGGAAGAATTTCAATGGTAAAAATGATGGTGCTTCCTAAGTTGTTATTTTTATTTCAAACTATACCCATAATAAAAGGTACAAAAAATTTTGGGGAATGGCAGAAGGCGATCTCAAGATATGTCTGGGAAGGTAAGAAGCCTAGAATTAAATTTAAGTTATTGACAGATGCAAAGGAGAGAGGAGGCTTCGCTCTACCAGACATGAGATTGTATTACGAGGCAGCATGCCTGTGTTGGTTGAAAGAATGGGTAAAATTGGAAAACAAGGAATTATTAGATTTGGAGGGGTATAATAATAGGTTTGGGTGGCACGCGTACTTGTGGTGTGACAAAAAGAGGGTACATAAGGGATTCGGAAATCACATTTTTAGAGGAGCACTAATAGAGGTTTGGGATAGATATAAGAATATACTAGAACCAAAAGTCCCACATTGGCTATCTCCACTAGAAATAATGTGTGTTAAGACAATTAACATGAGAGGAAAGTGGGGAACATATGGAGAAATGGTAACTAACGAAGGAGGGAAGTGGAAAATGAAATCATATGACCAAGTCAAAGCATTAACATATGATTGGCTAAGCTATTTTCGGATAAATGAAATGTTTAAAAAAGAGCTGAGGGAAAGGGGGTATGCAGAAAAAGAATCAACCTTCCAAAAAGAGATAATAAATAGTGAACTTAAAAATCTATCAAAGATGTATAAAATAATGTTAGAATGGTACACGAAGGATGAGGAGGTGAAGTCAGTGATGGTACAGTGGGCAAGGGACTTGGGATACAATATTCAATTGGAGGATTGGGAAAAGTTGTGGAAAGAGAACATAAAATTTACGGCCTGTACATTATTGAAGGAAAATATGATGAAAATGCTCTACAGATGGTACCTGTCACCTGTAAAATTGGGAAAGATGTATAAGATAGACAACAAATGCTGGAAATGTAAACACAAAGAAGGGACGTTCTTCCACCAGTGGTGGGAATGTAAGAAAGTCAAAAGCTTCTGGGATGAAATCTATAATGAGTTGAAAAAGATGTTAAAGTATACCTTTGTGAAAAGGCCAGAGGCTTTTTTATTAGGTGTCATAGGGAAGGATATTAGAAGAAAAGATTGTAAACTTTTCCAGTATGCGGTGACAGCTGCCAGAATTGTATTGGCTCAGGGGTGGAAGCAGGAGGAAATCCCAAGGGTAGAAGAGTGGAGAGCAAAATTAATAGAATACGCGGAGTTGGATAAATTAACAGGGAAAATTAGATATACTAAAGATCAAAAATTTATAAAGGACTGGGAGAAATTTGTGTGTTATCTGGAAAATAACCATGATGTAAATATAACGTTGGCGGGGTTTAAAGAGGCTCTGTAAAGAATTTATGAATATTGTTTAAATAGAAATAATGAGGAAAGGAGGTGTAAATGGCAATATGAAAGAATGGAATGTGTACTAAAGGGATAACTATGAAAGAATGTCAGTGACGGTGAAGGAAGTCCAAAATGGATATGATTTGTTGTACAATGGATAAAATGTATAATGAGTTGGAATTCAATAAATTATAAAAGCAAAAAAAAAAAAAAAAAAAGAACAAAACATTGAGGTTGAAGTCCATAAAAAGGTTAAATATTTAGGGATTTGGTTAACATCAAGAAATATAAACCTATTTAAAATAACTATGAAAAAATTTGGCTTGAGGTAAGAAGAATTTAGAAATATGGAGCAGAATGAATCTCTCAATGTTAGGAAAAATATCAGCGATTAAAATGAATGTGTTGCCAAAAATGCTATTTCTTTTTCAATCAATACCAGTCATCCTGAAAGATGAATGCTTTAAAAAATGGCAGAAAGGGATCTTAAGATTTATCTGGGGGGGGCAAGAGGCCTAGGATAAAACATAAAATACTTACAGATGTAAAAGATAGAGGCGGGTTTGCCCTCCCAGACCTTAAATTGTATTACGAATCTGCTTGTTTGTTTTTTGTTTTTTTTATAAAAATTTTATTAAGGTTTTTACATTACAAAATAGAAAAAGAAAAAATACAAAATACAAAATACAAAATAAAAATAGTTAAAAACAATCAATCCTTTCATCACATTATTTTTCATTTACTTGTTTCCTGGACCTCCTCGTACCTCCCTTTTTTGTATTCCAGTTCAATTTATTAGCTCAGCAGTTTCTTTCCCTCTTTATTCTACCCAGATCTTAAATCTTAAATTATTATAACATTAAATTTTTACTTATAAAAAACAATTTTTTCATATTATTTTATACCATTAGCTAGAAACCACTTAATTTCAATCCAACATCATTCTAACATTCATTAATTTTACAGTATCTCTGTAAATAGTCTTTAAATTTCTTCCAGTCTTCTTCCACTGACTCTTCTCCCTGGTCTCGGATTCTACCAGTCATTTCTGCCAACTCCATGTAGTCCATCACCTTCATCTGCCATTCTTCCAGAGTGGGTAAATCTTGTGTCTTCCAATACTTTGCAATAAGTATTCTTGCTGCTGTTGTAGCGTACATAAAGAAAGTTCTATCCTTCTTTAACACCGATTGGTCAACTATGCCCAGGAGAAAGGCCTCTGGTTTCTTCAAGAAGGTATATTTAAATACCTTTTTCAATTCATTATATATCATCTCCCAGAAAGCCTTAATCCTTGGGCACGTCCACCAAAGGTGAAAGAATGTACCTTCAGTTTCTTTACATTTCCAACATTTATTATCGGGCAAGTGGTAGATTTTTGCTAGCTTGACTGGGGTCATGTACCACCTGTATATCATTTTCATAATATTCTCTCTTAAGGCATTACATGCCGTAAACTTCATACCTGTGGTCCATAACTGTTCCCAGTCAGCAAACATAATATTATGTCCAACATCTTGTGCCCATTTAATCATAACAGATTTCACCGTTTCGTCCTGAGTATTCCATTTCAACAGCAAGTTATACATCCTTAACAAAGTCTTAGTTTTGGGTTCTAACAGTTCTGTTTCTAATTTTGATTTTTCCACCTGGAAGCCAATTTTCTTGTCCAAATTATATGCCTCCATTATTTGATAACAATGAAGCCAGTCTCGCACTTTGTTCTTTAGTTTCTCAAAACTCTGCAGTTTTAGTTTCACAGTATGTTGCGAGCTTTCTTAGTGCTCTTTTGAGTCCAATGGGGGTTCTGGATAGAATTACCGCATCATCGGCATATAGCAGGACCGAAATATGCCGATTTGCAAGCTTCGGCGGGTGGAGCTCTGAGTCATTGAGTGCAGATACTAAGTTATTTAGATAGAAATTAAATAGTAGAGGGGCCAATAGGCACCCTTGCCTGACTCCTTTGAAGGTTTTAATAGGGTCCGTTTGGTGTCCTAGGCGGCTGCACCTGACTCTAAGAGCCGTGTTTGCATGCAGTACCTGAATTAAGAGCAGTAGCCTTCTATCTATATTGGTACCTTGTAGTCTGTCCCAGAGTCTGGTTCTGGAGACCGTATCAAAAGCTGCTTTTAGGTCAACAAAGGCAGCATATAGTGAGGCCTGCCCTCCAGATTTGTATTTGTCAATGAGATGTTGTAGCGTTAGGCAGTGATCTGTTGTGGACCTTCTGGGTCTAAAGCCCGATTGTTCTATTGCCAGAATATCTTCATTCTCTAGCCATTCTGTAAACTTATTAAGGAGGTGCTTTGAGTAGAGTTTACTAATCACACTTAATAAGCTAATCGGCCTATAATTCATTGGGTCCCCTCTGTTGTCCTTTTTATAGATTGGGACTATTATGGCTGTTCCCCATTCCCTTGGGATGCAGCCAGTGTCATCTATGTATGTGAAGAGGGTGGCTAAGAAAGGTGCCCACCAATCCGCCTGTGCTTTTATCATTTCTGGCGTAATGCCGTCTGAGCCTGGGGCTTTGGCCGTTTTCAGTTGGTTTATATATGCTTTCACTTCAGTTACTGAAACAGGCGGCCATTTACCCAGTTGTTCTATATTATAATTCCGTAGTGGAGGTTCAGCGTCCTCGTACAAACATTGGAAGAATGAGACCCACAGGCTAGGGGGAATTTGTGAGGTTAAGGGGGAAATAGCTTTATGGGTGCCAGAAGTTACCAGTTTCCAGAATAGTGTCTGATCTTTTGCTTTTGCCGCACTAATTAATTCTAGCCAACATTTTCTGGTATAGACATTCTTTTGGTGGTGTATTAGGACTTTATACTCTTTTTTTAGGGCACGGACGGCAAGATAGGCTTGGTGTCTGACAGAATTTTTGGCTGTCAGGGCGGCTTTGTAAGTAAAATAGCAGGGCTTTCTTTGCCTCAGAGCAGGTGTGATCAAACCAGGGTTTGTTTGATGTTATTGGTTTAGTTGGCCTTTTCTCTGTGGTATTAAAAAGATGGGGTTTTAATTGTTGGTGCAGGCTCTCATACTTGGAAACTGGGTCCTCAGGCCTAGGATTATTCCCAAAGCCAGTTAAAATTGTACGGAGTTTTTCAGAGGTTAGAATCTTCTTCAGTTTGGGGTCAAGTGCAGGGGTCCATTTGACTCGGCACCAGGTCGCTCTAATGCGGTGATCTCTGCAGGGTATACTGTTCTCAGGAAGGGTGACACGTTTAACAGAGATACCTGGAGGTGGAAAGGGAAATGGTCCCCCTCTATGAATGGGAGCACTTTTAAATTCACTATTTTTGTTAGCAATTCACTGTCCGCCAACATATAATCAATTGTGCTGGATCTTACCCCAGACATGAATGTATATTCCCTGGGGATGTCGCCCCTGGTGCGACCATTTAGGATATGAAGACTTAGCTGCCTAGAGAATTTGAGGAGGCAGGCTCCAGCAAAATTTGAATGTTGATCCTTTGACTGCCTTGGTAGTTGCAAGGCCTCCGTGCCAAAGTCGTCAGGGTACCCTATTTTTGGCCTGTATTTGGTTTCTAAACTGGGGTCGTCAGGACCTAACCTTGCGTTTAGGTCGCCCACCAGCAGGACATTTGCTCCCGGATAGTCTGTTAGCACCCCTTCATGGATCACTGCCTTGCCGTGGCGAAGGGGCTTGAAGAACTCAGAGAAGCTATGAACTACGCCGAGCAGGGCACACAAGATGAACAGGTCATAGTGGAGAGTTTCGACCAAACGTGATCCACCTGGAGGAGGAACCGGCAAGCCACTCCAGTATCCTTGCCAAGAAAACTCCATGGACAAAGACAACAGGCATATAAAAGTTATGACGCTGGAAGATGAGCCCCTCAGGTCGGAAGGCGTCCAACATGCTACTGGGGAAGAGCGGAGGGCAAGTACAAGTAGATCCAGAGCTGATGAAGCGGCTGGGCCAAAGCCGAAAGGACGCTCAGTTGCGGATATGCCTGGAAGCGAAAGGAAAGTCCAATGCTGTAAAGAAAAATATTGCATAGGAACCTGGAATGTAAGAACCATGAACCTGGGTAAGTTGGAGGTGGTCAAAAATGAGATGGCAAGAATAAATATTGACATCCTGGGCATCAGTGAACTAAAATGGACGGGAATGGGCGAATTCAGTTCGGATGACCATCACATCTACTACTGTGGGCAAGAAACCCGTAAAAGAAATGGAGTGGCCCTCATAGTCAACAAAAGAGTGGCGAAAGCTGTACTGGGATGCAGTCTCAAAAATGATAGAATGATCTCGATACGAATCCAAGGCAGACCTTTTAACATCACAGTAATCCAAGTTTATGCACCAACTACTGGTGCTGAAGAAACTGAAATTGACCAATTCTATGAAGACTTACAACACCTTATAGAAGTGACACCAAAGAAGGATGTTCTTCTCATTATAGGGGATTGGAATGCTAAAGTAGGGAGGCAAGAGATAAAAGGAACAACTGGCAAGTTTGGCCTTGGAGATCAAAACGAAGCAGGGCAAAGGCTAATAGAGTTCTGTCAAGAGAACAAGCTGGTCATCACAAACACGCTTTTCCAACAACACAAGAGACGACTCTACACATGGACATCACCAGATGGGCAGCATCGAAATCAGATTGATTATATTCTCTGCAGCCAAAGATGGAGAAGCTCTATACAGTCAGCAAAAACAAGACCTGGAGCTGACTGTGGCTCAGATCATCAGCTTCTTATAGCAAAATTCAAGCTTAAACTGAAGAAAGTAGGAAAAACCACTGGGCCGGTAAGATACAATCTAAGTCAAATCCCTTATGAATACACAGTGGAAGTGAGGAACAGGTTTAAGGATTTAGATTTGGTGGACAGAGTGCCTGAAGAACTATGGATGGAGGCTCGTAACATTGTACAGGAGGCAGCAACGAAAACCATCCCAATGAAAAGGAAATGCAAGAAAGCAAAGTGGCTGTCCAACGAGGCCTTACAAATAGCGGAGGAGAGAAGGCAAGCAAAATGCGAGGGAGATAGTGAAAGATACAGGAAATTGAATGCCGATTTCCAAAGAATAGCAAGGAAAGACAAGAAGGCCTTCTTAAACGAGCAATGCAAACAAATAGAGGAAAACAACAGAATGGGAAGAACCAGAGATCTGTTCAAGAAAACTGGAGATATGAAAGGAACATTTCGTACAAAGATTACCATAATAAAGGACAAAAGTGGTAAGGACCTAACAGAAGCAGAAGACATCAAGAAGAGGTGGCAAGAATACACGGAAGAATTATACCAGAAAGATATGGATGTCTCGTACACCCCAGGTAGTGTGGTTGCTGACCTTGAGCCAGACATCCTGGAGAGTGAAGTCAAATGGGCCTTAGACAGCACTGCAAATAACAAGGCCAGTGGAAGTGATGGTATTCCAGCTGAACTATTTAAAATTTTAAAAGATGATGCTGTTAAGGTGCTACACTCAATATGCCAGCAAATTTGGAAAACTCAGCAGTGGCCAGAAGATTGGAGAAGATCAGTCTACATCCCAGTCCCAAAGAAGGGTAGTGCCAAAGAATGCTCCAACTACCGCACAATTGCACTCATTTCACACGCTAGCAAGGTTATGCTTAAAATTCTACAAGGAAGGCTTAAGCAGTATGTGGATCGAGAACTCCCAGAAGTGCAAGCTGGATTTAGAAGAGGCAGAGGAACCAGAGACCAAATTGCAAACATGCGCTGGATTATGGAGAAAGCTAGAGAGTTCCAGAAAGACATCTACTTCTGCTTCATTGACTATGCAAAAGCCTTTGACTGTGTCGACCACAGCAAACTATGGCAAGTTCTTAAAGAAATGGGAGTGCCTGATCACCTCATCTGTCTCCTGAGAAATCTCTATGTGGGACAAGAAGCTACAGTTAGAACTGGATATGGAACAACTGATTGGTTCAAAATTGGGAAAGGAGTACGACAAGGCTGTATTTTGTCTCCCTGCTTATTTAATTTATATGCAGAATACATCATGCGAAAGGCTGGGCTGGATGAATCCCAAACTGGAATTAAGATTGCCAGAAGAAATATCAACAACCTCAGATATGCAGATGACACAACCTTGATGGCAGAAAGTGAGGAGGAATTAAAGAACCTTTTAATGAGGGTGAAAGAGGAGAGCGCAAAATATGGTCTGAAGCTCAACATCAAAAAAACGAAGATCATGGCCACTGGTCCCATCACCTCCTGGCAAATAGAAGGGGAAGAAATGGAGGCAGTGAGAGATTTTACTTTCTTGGGCTCCATGATCACTGCAGATGGTGACAGCAGCCACGAAATTAAAAGACGCCTCCTTCTTGGGAGAAGGGCAATGACAGGCCTAGACAGCATCTTGAGAAGTAGAGACGTCACCTTGCCAACAAAGGTCCATATAGTTAAAGCCATGGTTTTCCCAGTAGTGATGTATGGAAGTGAGAGCTGGACCATCAAGAAGGCTGATCGCCGAAGAATTGATGCTTTTGAATTATGGTGCTGGAGAAGACTCTTGAGAGTCCCATGGACTGCAAGAAGAGCAAATGCATCCATTCTTAAGGAAATCAGCCCTGAGTGCTCACTGGAAGGACAGATCGTGAAGCTGAGGCTTCAGTACTTTGGCCACCTCATGAGAAGAGAAGACTCCCTGGAGAAGACACTGATGCTGGGAAAGATGGAGGGCACAAGGAGAAGGGGGCGACAGAGGACGAGATGGTTGGATAGTGTTTTTGAGGTTACCAGCATGAGTCTGACCAAACTGCGGGAAGTAGTGGAGGACAGAGGTGCCTGGCGTGCTCTGGTCCATGGGGTCACGAAGAGTCGGACACGACTAAACGACTAAACAACAACAACAACAAGTCTGTTAGCAGTAACCTGACATAAGAGTCCAGTCTATTCCAGATGCCTTTAATATCGTGTGTGTGTGTGTGTGTGTGTGTGTGTGTGTGTGTGTGTGTGTGTTTTGCTTGTTGGGGGGATATAAGCGTTGATAATTAGTAAACTGCAGTTTCCCCAGGATATGAGTAGGGCCATTGCTAGATGCTCTAGGGGGGACAGTTCCTTACAGGTGGCGTTTAGGCAGAGTGAGATTAGGATGCATAACCACCGCTTGAGCCTCCTTGGTCCTCTGCCTGCAACTGCTCTCACTGCATATGTATAGTATCCTTCCAGTGATGGATTTTCAGCCGCCCACGTCTCCTGGAGAGTGATGATATTAAAGTTTTGACGGTAGAAGGGAATGTCTGTAGAATGAGAGAGGCATCTGGACCAGCCGGCAACATTCCAGGAGATGATGTTTAGGGCAGTAGTTGATTCTTGGGTTTTTAGATTCCAGGCACTCATAGCTGTTTTATGCCGCTGATTCCTTGGGTCCTTTGAGTTTGGCTTGATTGAGCTGTGATGCGGAGGAATGGGGGAGCCTTTTGAGGGAAAGACTAATTTGGGGGTATTAATTTGTCTGTCCAGGCAGTCACCCGCTAAGACCTTATTTCATTCCTCTGCATGAATAGCTTCTAGGATTCCCCGGCAGTCCATGAAGATTGAGCCAATTCCCGGCGCTGGCACTACTAGTTTGACTTGTTGCAATTTGGACTGGGCTGTTGGTGGGGGTGTAGGAAGGCCCATTTCTTCTGGAGACAGATATCGACAAGTTGTCCATTCCTCGTTGGTTAAAGGCTTTAATTTACAATTGATGTAATTAAATTCCATTGGAGGAGGCGGGGCTAGAGGTGGAAGGGAGTTCCTTATGGTCGATAACGGTTGGGAGGAATGTTTTTGCCAAAAATCTCAGAAACCTCATTAGGAGGGCTTTAAACTGACTAATGTGGGGGAGGGAGACAGTGCTCCTGAAGGTAGGAGTCTATCAATTGATGAAGATGATCATCCAAATGTCATAGACCAAATGGAGCAAACAGCACGCAGACCTAGTGGTGGGAGGAAAAAAACCTTAAATAAGAGACACGGGGGAATGATTAATGGACTTCAATGTCTGTACACTAATGCGCAAAGCATGGGAAATAAACAAGATGAACTTGAGCTCTTGGTACAGCAAACTAAATATGACATAATAGTCATCACTGAAACCTGGTGGGATAAGTCCCACGATTGGAATGTAATAATAGAGGGATACAATCTATTTCAGAGAAACAGACCAGACAAGAAAGGAGGAGGAGTGGCGTTATATGTCAGGGATGTGTATACCTGTGAAGAGATCCAAGATTTAGAACCTCAAAGCCAAAGTGAGAGCATTTGGGTCAAAATTAAGGGAGAGAAGAATAACAGAGACCTCATTGTGGGAGTTTACTATAGATCCCCAAGCCAAACGAAGGATATAGATGATGCCTTCCTGGAACAGATTGCCAAGCATGCAAAAGGAAGGGAGATAGTAGTAATGGGGGACTTCAATTACCCGGATATTTGTTGGATGTCAAACTCAGCCAAGAGCATAAGGTCAAACAGATTCCTCACTGGCCTTGCAGACAACTTCATTGTCCAGAAAGCGGGAGAAGCAACAAGAGGAACAGCCATTTTAGATCTGGTCCTAACCAATGTTGATGACCTGGTTAGTGGGGTAGAAGTGGAAGGATCATTAGGCACGAGTGATCATGCTCTTCTGAAGTTTACCATACAGCGGAAAGGAGCAGCCAAGCATACTAGGACTCAATTTCTTGACTTTAAGAAAGCCGACTTCATAAAACTTAGGGAAGTGCTGGGTGAGATCCCATGGACAGTAATACTAAAAGGAAAGGGAGTTCATGATGGCTGGGAGTTTGTTAAGAGGGAGATAGTAAAAGCACAACTTCAGGCAATACCAATGAGACGGAAACATGGAAGGTGCCTAAAGAAGCCAGGGTGGCTATCTAAAGAACTTTTAACTGAGTTAAGATTAAAAAAGGATGTGTACAAAAAATGGAAAGGGGGGGAAACCACCAAAGAGGAATTCAAAAAAATAGCCAGCACATGTAGACACAAAGTCAGAAAAGCTAAAGCACAGAATGAACTCAGGCTTGCTAGAGAGGTTAAAAGCAACAAAAAATGCTTTTATGGGTATGTTCGTAGCAAAAGGAAGAACAAAGAAACCGTGGGGTCACTCAGAGGAGAAGATGGTGAAATGCAAACAGGGGACACAGAAAGGGCTGAACTCCTCAATGCCTTCTTTGCCTCAGTCTTCTCCGATAAAGAAAACAATGCCCGACCTGAAGAATTTGGAGCAAATGATTCAGCAGAGGAAACATTGCCCAGAATAACTAAGGAGATAGTACAAGAATACTTGGCTAGTTTAGATGTATTCAAGTCTCCAGGGCCAGATGAACTGCATCCAAGAGTATTAAAAGAACTGACAGAGGTGATCTCAGAACCACTGGAAGTCATCTTTGAGAATTCCTGGAGAACAGGCGAAGTCCCGGCAGACTGGAGGAAGGCAAATGTTGTCCCTATTTTCAAAAAGGGGAAAAGAGAGGACCCAAATAATTATCGCCCAGTCAGTCTGACATCAATACCAGGGAAGATTCTGGAGCAGACCATTAAGCAAACAGTCTGTGAGCACCTAGAAAGGAATGCTGTGATCACCAATAGTTAGCATGGATTTCTGAAAAATAAGTCATGTCAGACTAACCTGATCTCGTTTTTTGACAGAATTACAAGCCTGGTAGATGAAGGGAACGCAGTGGATGTAGCCTACCTTGATTTCAGCAAGGCATTCGACAAGGTGCCCCATGATATTCTTGTAAAGAACCTGGTAAAATGCGGTCTTGACTATGCTACCACTCAGTGGATTTGTAACTGGCTGACTGACCGAACCCAAAGGGTGCTCATCAATGGTCCCTCTTCATCCTGGAGAAGAGTGACTAGTGGGGTGCCACAGGGTTCTGTCTTGGGCCCTGTCTTATTCAACATCTTTATCAACGATTTGGATGATGGACTCAAGGGCATCCTGATCAAATTTGCAGATGACACCAAACTGGGAGGGGTGGCTAACACCCCAGAGGACAGGATCACACTCAAAAACGACCTTGACAGATTAGAGAACTGGGCCAAAACAAACAAGATGAACTTTAACAGGGAGATATGTAAAGTATTGCACTTGGGCAAAAAAAATGAGAGGCACAAATACAAGATGGGGGACACCTGGCTTGAGAGCAGTACATGTGAAAAGGATCTAGGAGTCTTGGTTGACCACAAACTTGACATGAGCCAACAATGTGACGCGGCAGCTAAAAAAGCCAATGCAATTCTGGGCTGCATCAATAGGAGTATAGCATCTAGATCAAGGGAAGTAATAGTGCCACTGTATTCTGCTCTGGTCAGACCTCAGGTTGGTTTCTTGGGAGCAAGGGACCCTCCCTCCTGCACTGAATTGTTTCTGTTTGTTTTTTTGTAATCGAGTCCCGGCTTAGTTTCACCTCCATTAGTCCTAGTCCCAGATGTCATGTGAGGGAAAGCGGCCTCATGGTTCTTAATCAATTCAGTTAGGGTGGTAAGCAGGTTCAAGCTTTCCGAAAGGAAATTTTTAATTGGCTCAAGTTCTTTGCTTATCTGTGTGAAATGAGTTTTGAGTAACTCTTCAAACATCCCTGACAAGTAGAAGATAAAGTTGTCCGGGTGCTGTAACCTTAAGCTGTTTGGCCATTTGTCTGTCTCAATCGGCTCAGTCGGGGAAGGGCACCTTAAATTCTCTCCTGATAGGGAGGAGAGGGGAGGCTCGTTTAACATGGCTTCTGGGTTTTCCAGGAATAGCTCCTGTTCTAAACTTGCTTCACGTCCCTCTGTGGCTAGCTCAGCTTGTTTTAGTTCTGTTGCCAGGTCCACTCCCTCACCTCCAACGTTAGTTTTTTCCTCCCTTCTAATCCAGGTGTGGTCAGTAGACCACTCATGAGAATGGAGATTTCCTGGATTATTTGCTTCATCAGCCTTGGGGTGGAAGTAGGTTGAAATTTTAGCCTGTTTTTTTCTTTGGGGGAGTTGTTGCAGGTTGTAAAGGTGGAATCCCCAGTTCTTTGCAACATTGTCTTGTAAGTACCATCTTCGTACTCGGAGATAAATAGGGCTATTTTATCCAGCCCACAGCTTTATGGAGGCAGTTCAAAGTTGATTTAAGTAGCTCTGAAGGGGGGTTTTAAAAGTTCACCCGACAGCTCCCAGAGTCTTTTACTGAGTTTTTACTGTTGTGGGTCCACACCATTTGGTAAGCAGAGCTATGTTGCCTCTAAAGACAGAGGTTCTGTTCTTAGGTGTGGGTATTAGCCATAGAATCATAGAATCATAGAGTTGGAAGAGACCACAAGGGCCATCGAGTCCAACCCCCTGCCAAGCAGGAAACACCATCAGAGCACTCCTGACATATGGTTGTCAAGCCTCTGCTTAAAGACCTCCAAAGACGGAGACTCCACCACACTCCTTGGCAGCAAATTCCACTGTCGAACAGCTCTTACTGTCAGGAAGTTCTTCCTAATGTTTAGGTGGAATCTTCTTTCTTGTAGTTTGGATCCATTACTCCGTGTCCGCTTCTCTGGAGCAGCAGAAAACAACCTTTCTCCCTCCTCTATGTGACATCCTTTTATATATTTGAACATGGCTATCATATCACCCCTTAACCTCCTCTTCTCCAGGCTAAACATGCCCAGCTCCCTTAGCCGTTCCTCATAAGGCATCGTTTCCACGCCTTTGACCATTTTGGTTGCCCTCCTCTGGACACGTTCCAGTTTGTCAGTGTCCTTCTTGAACTGTGGTGCCCAGAACTGGACACAGTACTCCAGGTGAGGTCTGACCAGAGCAGAATACAGTAGAATAGCCATTACAGATCTTCTCCAGCAATGCACTGCAACATTTTGAGTATCTTCCTTGAGGTGTCTTCTAAACTGATTACCAACCAGCTGTCATTATATGCTGTAATGGGTGGTATTCATCAGTGGTGTCCTCGCGCAAGGTCTTTTTATCCCCCTCCTCCCCAAAGTGTCTTCTGCACCCAAAATTGGCTGGGGGGGGGGAGACAGCTTGCAGGGGGAGCAGAGGGCAAATCATTCTGTCTGACATGCTGAAATGCTTGTGCTGACAGAACAATCAACTTTGCACAACATTGAATTATCCCCAGTATCTCTCAGACTTGCTATGATGGTGAGTTCCTAATGCCACATTTAATCATTCATATTCAGTTCTACTGAGGATGGGGTTCTAAATTACTTTATACTTTGTACTCTGTTTAATAGTCCGTTGACCCTAGTAAACACTTGATTGATTGAGCTTCTCTAATCTAACAGTGCCATGATTGCAGTGCATATGTGTGCCTCGGGAGACAATGGAGGAGTGCGCCTTTGGCAATGAAGTCAAGCCTTGAAGTGTTACAGTGCCTGCTGTGGCTGTAGAGACCGTTACAGGAGAGAAACATATTTTGTTGCAGCTGGGGAAGATGAAGGCAGCTCGTTTTGCTGCTACAGATGCCCCATGGTGTTTCTTCTCTCTGCGCTCCCCCCCCCAGTGGTCATTCTTCCACTGTTGTGAATATACAACCTGACTGTCTCTAGGAACTGTGGACATCGGCAAGGGATTCCCACATGGCAGGGTTGATGTTTTCAGTCTTCATGTCTTACTTGCAGACATCTTTGTAAGACAGAGTTGGTCTGCCAATGGGCCTAGCGCCTGAAGCCAGCTCCCTATAGAGCAGGTCCTTGAATGAGCACACTAACTGTTTTCAGTGAAGCCAAATAATCATGCAACAATGTTGGTGTCCAATAGCCATGGGTAGGCTCCAGATTTTAGTGCGTTCCTGAGAAAGAGGCCCTTGGAGGCTGCCTCCCCAAGCAGTCCCACCTCCATGTCCATGTCATCACTGTCACTCTGCTTTTCTGCCAACTTGACACCCGATTGGCACCGTTATCCAGGGAGAAGGCAGGTGAAAAGGCAGCCAGAGCAAATAGGAGCAAGAGCAGGGCCAGGAGGCTGTGCAGTTAGCCCCCTGCTGGACCATGGGCCTTTAAAGTGCCAGACGCTACTAAGTCCTGATGTTGACCCTACCAGTTCCTCACCCATGGCACCACTATCTGAGGTGGTTTTATGTGAAGTGTCCCTTAGCAAAAGACATCAGGGAGCTGTGGCTTTAGAGCAGGGATGGAGAACCAGATGTTGTTGGTTTACAACTCCCATCAGCTCCAGCCAGAATGGCCCATGGTGATGCGAGTTGTAGTCCAGCAACATCTGGAGGGCGACAGGTTCCCCACTCCTGCCAATGTGGTCTCTCCAGATGTTTTGGACCACAACTCCCATCTGCCCCAGCCACTGTGGTCATCGGCTGGAGGGCAATACATTGACTGCTCTTGGTTTATTCAGCCATAACTCTCCAACCAGCTCCATCAGAAAGCAGTAGAGTGTGGAAGTTTCTTGCACTTCATAACAAAAATAATTGCCTATCTAGGGTATTGCTGTTTGCAAAGTTTGCTAATGACAAGTTGCTTTAAAAAATATACTTTGCACAACAGCATATAGGGGCCTTATTAAAAGTCTGCAAAAGTTTATAATGCAGTGGGAACAGGGAGGAACCTATTTGCCAAATTATTTGTAGACTCCCTTACTGCAATGGAAGCTCGTGGGAGAGAGATGTGTTTTGGAAATAGGCAGCCAAGCCCCACAGGACACTAGAAAGGAGGCTGATTTAATGAGCTGGAAGAGTCACAATCCAAGAAACTTTTCTTTTTAGTAACAAGGATCTCTCATTTGCATTGACAAGAATGCAATTGCAAATAAATGAAACCAGTTCTCAAATTGGCACCCCAATCTGAAGTATCAAATTTCACTGATCTGCAGGTTAATAGGTTCCCAAAGAGCAACCACCTCCGGTTACTACTAACTCTATTAAACTGTAAAATTTTATTTGATCCAGTATATATATTTTTAATAGGGAGTCTAATGCTGATATATTTGGAAAACACTGGGAATTAATTTCTTTCATGGGAAGCCAATCCCAATGGTTAATTCCCTTCCCCATTCCACATAGAGAGTTCATTTTATTTGTAATTTTTTTAAGAAACCCCACTGCCACATTTAATCATGTTCTTCTACCTCCTTCTGCTGGATTGAACAACCATATATAGCAAATTCTCTGGAAACAGACATCCCTGAGAAAATATGTAGAATAGCATTTGGTGTTATAGAATTTTTCAGGAAATTCTAATTCAATCGTATAAATAATGGTCCACAGCTGAAAATAGCCAGAGGTCCACAGCCAGAGGGAGGAACCTCATGTCTGGCGTTGCCAAATGTGGCCCTCTAGGGTTCTCTATCCAGCCCTCTGGACTCTTCTGGTGCCACATCTCTTCCCCAGGGCAAAACCCTCACCAGCCTCTTAATTATCACTGCTTTCCTGGTGCTGGAGGTTAAAGGTTAAATTGGAGAATGGAAACTGCATGGCTGGGACAGAGCTTATCAATACTTAGACCAATAAGAGTCACATCCATTGCAGTCAGCCCACCCAAAGCAGCATGAGGCCCCCGTTCTCCACAAGGGAATGTGGCCTTGGGTTGGAAAAAAGGTTCCTCCCATCTGATATAAATAATGGAACCAATGCTAACCATTCCAGCTCCAGATTGGCCCATCGTTCCACTCTTAAATGGCAGCTTCTTAGAGGCACCAGAAGTCATGTCTGAGGCTTCATGGGGACATCAGAGTTGGTATCTGAGGCTTTAAAGGCCTCAGAGATGGTGTTAAATAAATAAATTATTATTATTATTATTATTATTATTATTATTATTATTATTATTATTATTATTTTCTACTCTGCCCGTCTGGCTGGGTTTCCCCAGCCACTCTGGGCGGCTTCCAACAGAAGGTTACATTAAAACATCAGTCATTAAAAACTTCTCTAAACAGGACTGCCTTCAGATGTCTTCTAAATGTCCAAGGCCTCGTGTGCAACTTCATGATTTCATGTTATATTAGGTTGTGTGCCACTGGGCATCCATAATCTGGGGCCCAAGTCAGCACCCCTTTGTCCTGTTTTGGGTGCCATATTTTAAGGAGAAGATTTACTACTTTTAATACATCCAGAGGAAGTTGACCAAGAAGGTGAGTGGTCTTAAAACCAAGTCGTGTGATGATGAACAGTTCAAAGAGATAGATATGCTTAGCCGAGCGAAGTTTAAGGAAAAACTTGATAGCTTTCTTCACATATCTGAAGGATTGAACATAGTTCCATGCGAGAGCAGAACTAGAAACAATGAGTAGAAACAATGAGTAGAAACAGCAGGTTCATGGATGCTGTAGAAGTAGCCTGCATTGCCAATCCTACATTAATGATGACCTCCCAAATCCCCTCCAGCTATAAGATTTTACCATTCTTTTTCTCAGCATGGGCAACCAAATGGTTCAAGGATGACTGCAAGCAAGGCTTGTAGGTCAACACCCCTCTCCTGCTGCTCCTCAACAACTGATATTCAGTGGCTTAGTGCCAATAATGTGTCTGGTAGCCACTTATAGACCTGCCCTTTGTGAATTTAGCTTATCATCAGATAGTGAACTCAATTCTCTGAGTGCCAGGTACTAAGCACAAGATGGTGGTAGCAGATTCAGGGGCAACTCCAAGGTGGGAAAGTCCTAAGAAGCAAAAGAAAAAAACAAAATACCACCTCATCACTCAAAAAAAGCCCAATGAGGACTCAGCATGTTCAGTGGGCAGGGAATGCTGTCTGATGGGGGGAAATATGATGGAATATCCTGCAAAAGAGCAGGAGAGACTGGAAGCATGAACAGTGCGAGCATGAACATACCACTGTGGCGGGAAGGTAAACAGCATTTCCGTGCACTCTGGCACTCGTCACGGTGTCCCGTTGTACCAGAAGTGGCTTAGTCAAGCTGGCCACATGACCCAGAAAAGCTCTGCAGACAAACACCAGCACCCTTGGACTGCAAGTGAAGATGAGTGCTGCACTTCCTAGTTGATTTTGACTGGACTTAACTGTCCAGGGGTCCTTTACCTTTACCTAGTAGGTGTATGTCTAATTGCAAGACATGAGAGGAGCATGATGGAAAGGAAGCAGCAGTCACTGGTAATCTTATTGTCTTGCCTTCTTCCTACTGTTAGTCATGAAACAGCTGTTTCTTTATCATTTCCATCATGCTTTCTCCTTTGTTTGTCTTAAATACAAATCTGCCTCTCACCATTCTATAATCTTTCTCCATTATTATTATAAACATTTAACTACAATACTAAGAATGATAGAACTTCTTTCTTCTTTGGTGATCACTCATAGCCGAATAAGATTGTCTTCCATAAACACGGTTTTAACAGTGAGTCCGTGAGTGACTGTGGAGGCCAATTCTGGATCCACATGTCCTTCCACAGTGGGTACATTGGTTTCTAGGTGGGAGTTGATCAGGGTGAGGGTTTGCCAAGCGTGCCTTCCACTTGTGTCCTGAGTTCAAGTGTTTTCAAAGTTTGAGTGTCATGACACCTTTGGTAAAGGCTGTTCTCCAACTGGGGCGCTCACAGGCCAGTGTTTCCCAGTTGTCAGTTTTAGGTTTTTTTAGATTTCCCTTGAGACAGTCTTTAAACCTCTTTTGTTGACCACCAGCATGACGCTTTCCATTTTTAAGTTCGGAATAGAGTAGTTGCTTTGGAAGATGATCATCAGACGTGACCAGTCCAACAAAGTTGATGTTGAAGAATCATTGCTTCAACACTGGTGATCTTTGCTTCTTCCAGTACACTGATATTAGTTCATCTGTCTTCCCAAGTGATGTGTAAAATTTTTCAGAGACACCGTTGACGGAATCTTTCAAGGAGTTGGAGATGGCATTTATAAGTGGTCCACGTTTCACAAGCATATAGTAAGGTTGGCAGTACAATAGCTTTGTAAACAAGCATTTTGGTTTCCCTGTGAATCCCTCAAACACTCTGCACTTCAATTGGGAGAAAGCTGCACTCGCACAGCTCAGGCGATGCTGGATTTCGGCATCAAAGTTGGCCCTTGTGGAAAGATAACTACCTAGGTAGGAGAAGTGATCGACATTTTCCAACGTTACAACATTGAGTTGGATTTGTGGTGCTGCAGAGGGGTTATTTTGTACTTGTTGGTGCAGCACTTTGGTTTTTTGGATGTTGAGTGATAAGCTTTTCGTAAGCCTCTGCAAAGATATTTAGGATGGTTTGGAGGTCATCCTCTGAGCGTGCACACACTACGTTGTGTGTTCTATGAAGTTCTATGATGGAAGTTACGGTAACCTTACTCTTTGCTTTCCGCCTGCTCAGATTGTAGAGCTTTCCATCTGTTTGATATATGATTTCTACTCCGATGGGGAGTTTGCCTTTGACAAAGCATAGGATCATGGCAATGAAAATAATGAATAGAGTTGGGGCAATAACACAACCCTGTTTAACACCTGATCCCACTGTGAATGGTTCACTTTGAGAGCTATTGTTATCTGCAATGTTGCTGTCATGTTATCATGGAGGAGCCGAATGATGTTTATAAATTTAACTACATTTAACAACAATACTAAGAATGATAGAATTTACTATAAAAAGGAGTAAACTTAGTGTGCGCTTGACTAGGACTAGGGGGAGATGGCTTTGAAATCACACACAGCCATAAGTTTCACTGATGTGGCTCAGTAACACAAACTCTCTCTACCTCAGCCTTGTAAGGATGTTATGGGGAAGGGAGGAAAAACCATGCAGAGCACCATGAGTTTCTTGGAAGAAAGAATATTAATTAAGATTAGAAAACAGAGTGTCAAAAAGGTGCTTATATATTCTCAAATTACACCCTCTAACAAAAAACACTTAATATTGTACAATTTTCAGTCTCCTGAAAACAAAACATCACAAATCTCACTGAGTTTTTGAAGCACCAAAAAGGCTTTTGATGGTGCAATTTCTTTTAGATTGTCTTAAGAGCTTCAACTTTGGGGAAGCTTAATTAATACAGATTTTCTGAATGACAATTACCAAAACAAAACTAAGAATTAATGGACATGAATCAGGCTGTATCAAATGGGGGAAAAGTACCAGCCAGCCCCTTGTCACTTCTGAAATCTGCTTTGGGACTGGACCTTTTAGGCATTTTATGAGGCAAAATAGCAAGACACAAGATTTATGAATTAAGGAACAATGTTGCAAAATTAGTTGGTGTGTAGATGAAATAGTTATATATGAGCTAGAAAGCTTATGGAGCTTTAGGGAGACATAAAAGAGAAGCCGTGAGAATAAATACGATGGCAAGAAAAGCAGCTGGTAGGAAACAGGTCAAGCATGCATATACCCTGGCTCCCAATTTCCCTCTCCCAGTTGCTGTTCCTAAGGCAAGCAGCCACCAGCATGTTTGTTATCTCCATTTGTGCTGAAAATGCAGAAAGGTTCTGACTCAGCACCCAAAAAGCAGCCTCAGGGGGTGGAGCGTGCAAAACAGGAAAGGGGTGTATAAACTGCTCTGCACCAACACATTATGAAAAGTTCGTGACACACATTTCTGCTCTAGACCAGCAGGGATTTATATTTGTGTAATAAATTAAGACACCCTCCCCCATCCGTAGCAGGAGTGACTCATAAGATGGCTATCTGCAGATGTTTTTGAAACGTGGGCTTATTTTTCACTTCCTTTTCTTTTTTGACTCTCTCAGCATGACAGTGGAACGGACTTCCTCAGAAGGTGGTGGACTCTCCTTCGTTGGAGGTTGTTAAGCGGAGGTTGGACGGCCATCTCTCATGGATGCTTTAGCTGAGACTCCTGCATTGCAAGGGGTTGGACTGCATGACCCTTGGGGTCCCTTCCCGCTCTACGATTCTATGAAAGAGCTTTCCATACTTTCCATGTTGATGACACACTTTTTAGACATGCATCATTTCACAACACAGTAATTCAGTTTTACTAGCTAACTGGAGGTAAACTAATTTTCCAGTCCCAGGAGTGCAGGGATTGTTTTTACAACACACCTGCACACTGCAACCAACACGCTAACATGTTGCAACACAGAGTTTGGAAAGCTCTGTTTTATGATATATGCTTAGCTCATGCAACAGACCAGCTTTCAATAATCTAGTGCTTTCCAGATACTTTGGACTAAAACTCTCCAGCAGCCCCAGGCAGCATGGCCTGTGATCAGGGATGATAGGAGCTGAATACCAGCCACATCTGGATTGCACCAGATTGGGAAAGGCTTCAACACATGGTGGAGGCAGAGGTGGCAATATTGAAATCCTTGCCTCTACATATGAGAAAGTGGGGCTTTTGTCTGCAGAGATCCCCCAGGTTCAAGCCCCAGCATCTGTCAAAAAGGATCTCAGGAAGCAGGGCTGGCAAAGAGCTCAGCCTGAAACCTAGGAGAGTCTCTGTTAACTGGGACTGCTCAAGCCACTGATCACCGTATGGCCCTTCTTTCTAATGGAGCTAATAATGTAGCATCGAAGGCAAAAATGAAAAAACATAGGTCATGGCACGTATGCATCTAATACAGCATTTTCAAACCTATTGCCTTCAATTAACTCTTTCCAAATTCCATTGTTTGTGAACCGAAACTAAGCCAATGACAGGGAACCTATGGCCCTCCAGACACCACAGCCAGCCTGGTCAATGGTCAGGGATGGGCACTGTAGTCCAGCAACATCCAGAAGGCCACTAGTCCTTTGGTCTACAGGTGTCATTAAGATGAACAGCAAAATGGAAGCGATGATTTCTTTACTTATGCCTATTTTTCTACCCTCATAAGTGTGTTGGTACAATCCAATTTGCAAACCCACCTCAGCCGTCACGGGGACTAGAAGTTCACCCAGGAAAGCTGATTCTAATAAGGCTTAAACAGGTACCAACAATATTGATCACTCTGGGCTGGTGCTGCTCTTGGACCTGTAGGAACTGGGTTCAAATCTCTGCTTAGACAGCTTCATTTCTGCTTTTGCTTAACAGACATAATAGTCACTTGCATCTTTGAGGGTTTATTACTATTATTTAAGGGTACCATCTACTGTATTGCTAATCTTCTGTTTAAGCCCTACTGAAATTAATGGGAGCTTCAAACAAGCTTATGGCCCACTTGCTGGTGGATTGCAACCCAATTGTGCATCCAGAAAGGGGGGGGGGGATGTGCTTTCTCACTGCATTTGATACCGACAAGCTACCTCTGGCTGATCTACCTCTGGGCTGGTTCCATTTTTTGGCCTCCCTGTGCAACAGAGACAAGGGTGAGGTCAGCACATACTGCCCCATCCAAAATGACTCAAGAGGAAAGACCAGTATGAGGTTCTTCTTCACTCCATCACTGCCTTCCTCTCCAAGCAACATCTGTAGCATTTTGCTACACACATCCTAAATTATGTGTGTCCTATATACAACATCACACCAACCACAAGTCTGCCTATGGATATTAAATAAAGCTGCTCAAATTGCAACACAGGTGTAGTTCTGCCAATCCAACTCCAATCAGCAGAAGAAATGTGTAGTCCAAGGTTGTTCCAAGTACCATGTGCTGAAGAATATACACCTCTGAAAGAGGAGAGTATCAGATGCAAAATGTCTGCTGAGAAGTGGAGGGTCCAGTGAGAGAATGCAGCTAACTATAGGGCTGTGCAGGAAATTCTCATGTAGTATAATCTCATGTAGCAAGAAGTAGCAAGGCACTTGATTTTGTGAATTGTTTTGATTTTGTGCATCTTGTGAGTAAGTGAATACACAGAGGTCTGGGGGCAGAACTTCCACAGTCTCGCCATCCTGATGTGATGGAAGAGCTCTGCTGGGGATCTCCCATCCCATCCAGCTGCAACCCCTCCACCTGGTGACATGATGCATCACACACCATCTGCTTCAGAGTTGGATGATGCTTGCTAGCATGCCACAACCATGCTTTCTGAGGCACCTCTGCTGTCACCAGAAGGGGCATCATGGTGGTATGTCCTTCCAGGATGGGTGAAACTGCAACAAGGCTGACATTGAGCTGTGTCTTTTAGAACCTTCCAATGTTCCTTACAGGATCGCTAACACTACCTTGCAAGCCTCTTCCTCCTCTCCCCTTTCTTCACCCCATTGACCTGTTCCAATGTTTCAGCACAGAGTTCTCCAAACTTCAGGAGCCCTTGGACTAATAGTCTTCAGCATGCAGATCTGGGGCCCACCTTTTAAACTCTGATCTGCAAGATGAGGCTCATTTTAATTAACTATATCTTACCCTCTCTTCCCCAGCCCCACATTTTTTATTTTGAAAACGAACAAAAATAATAATGGTGGAGTGCTGCAGGCGCAACCCGCCTTGAAATGCTGTCCCACAAGTTGAAGGGCAATGCTTTATATTTGCTTGTCGCAATGTATGAAGGGAAATGTGGTTCCAACTATGCCTCCCACGATGGACAGCACCTCCCACCATGCATTTCTGACCACTGGGGAGTGAAAGCTACAACCTACCAAGGCACTTTGTGTCTCTACAGAGCAAATCAAGAGACATGGTAGGAAAAACATTCATCAGCCCAAGGGAAACAAGGACATTTCTGACTTTCCACATCGAAACTGGGCATTGCAATCTCAGCACAGACAAGGCACAAAGAAAGGGGAGGGGAGGGGAATCAGGATTCCACAAAAATGAGATCTGAAACTGTCACCAGTAAAAAAATTATATAAAAATAACTGGAAGGTCTGAAACGTACACCAAGATAAATGGTTTGTCTGACACAGAGAATCATTGTGCTGTAGTCTGCAAGTCTGGCCTGCATTTTTTCAAGGACTAACCACTCTTGCTTCTTCCAGAACATATAGGGCTCCCTGTAGGAGCCAGTACCAATTCTTCAAAGAATAAAACTTCTCTTACACAACTGAGTATGGAAAGATCTCACCCACACCACTTCCAAAACAGAGGGTGGGAGAGGTGGGGGATGGCACAGCTATGTAAACCAAACGATTTCTGTTGCAGGATCTGCATGGCAGAGGGAGTTTAGCTTGCCATTATTGCTTTGCCACAAGGTGTGATGAAAGATGTGGACCCCACAGTGTGAAAAGCGAGGGAAGCAACCCATAAACCCTGAGAAAGGGAAAAGCCCTCCCCGCCTCATGCCACATCATGCCCTCCTGCTCAGCCCCCTTCATCTGTGCCCCAGCAGGGTCATAGTTCATCACGGGCTGTGCTGTCCAGAGGGGACTGGAGCACATTAGAGTTCTTGGCTTCACTGCTCAGCTCCTGCTGCTCCTTCATCTTCTGGGACTTGGCCCGGTCCCAGTCAGTTTTGATCTTCTCATTGTTCCACACCACAGAGGTTTCCGTGTCGCTGATGTAACCATCGTCTCCTGTGTAGTGCGTTGGGAAGACTAGCAGCGGTTCTACAGAGAAGGCCAGCAAGTTCCGGTTCTCAAAGTGCTCCATATACTCAGAACTGTAGGAGAACAAACATCACATGAAAAGAGCTGCTTCTGGAGATACATCTCTGCCACAGGTGTAAATCAGTCAAACAACTAACTGCACAAAAGTATGACTCCTGGAGTTACATGAGGCAAACCATGAACCCCCTTTGAAGAGAAGGAATGCCTTCTCCTCACTAGCTAAGTTTGTCTTAGGTTTCTGACGAGCTAGAAAGATGAAACTTCATAATTTCACTTCTCGGTGAATACAAGGGTCTACTGTACAAATATCTTCTGCTAATATAACTTTCTCCACTCATCTTGCTTATTTGGACCAGGTTTCCTCAGTGTTAGATATTTCACATTCTTGTCTTCCTGTGAGAGAATCAGCTCCTTGGGCAGCTGTTATGTTCTAGAACACTCTAGATTCTTCCAGCAGAAACATATTAGAAGCTGTGATATGAAAGCTAAGAGCTAAATTGCACCTTAAAGGTCGGTTATGGGCACAACAATGGAATGTCTAAGTGTGCTTTTTTTATAACAAGAATACATAGCTGAAAATGAATGAACTGCAACTAAAATATTACAGTGGTACCTCGCAAGACGAATGCCTCGCAAGACAAAAAACTCGCTAGACGAAAGGGTTTTTTGTTTTTTTAGCTGCTTCGCAAGACGATTTTCCCTATGGGCTTGCTTCGCAAGACGGAAACGTCTTGCAAGTTTGTTTCCTTTTTCTTAACACTGTTAATACAGTTGCGACTTGACTTCGAGGAGCAACTCATAGAACGCGGTGTGGTAGCCTTTTTTGAGGTTTTTAAAGACTTTGGTAATTTTTGAAGCTTTTCCAAAACTTTCCCGACACCGTGCTTCACAAGACGAAAAAAATCGCAAGACGACAAAACTCGCAGAACGAATTAATTTCGTCTTGCGAGGCACCACTGTATGTTCATTTTTCACATGGTCTAGTCCTTCCCCTGCCCGCCCGCCCCCCAATATTCTTAAGAGGGTCTCTTCGCCAGTGTTCAGAGAGTAGCTGGAAAGAGGGAGGCAGGAAAAGGTCCCCCTTTCTTTCCACTCTGCAGTTCTAATCTGAAATCTTAGGTGCAGTACTGTGCCCAGAGCTCAGAAACTGCTTGTGCTGATGAAATTCTGTATCTCAAAATGTGCCTAGAACAATGGGAGTTTTGAACAATGTTTAGAAGAGAGAGTGAACCCTACCTAGAGTGAAGGCTACCTAGGCAAAAGCTACATAAGATTCCACAGAGAATTGATTCCTACCTTCTCAAAGAGTACAATCATCTAGCCCAGGAGTTGCTAATGCAGTTGCTCTTCAGATGCTTGGACTCTGGCTCCCATCAGCCCCAGCCAGCCTGGCCAACAGTCAGGGACGATGGAAGTTGCAGTCCAGCAACCTCTTGAACTGGCTACCCCTGATCTAACCACACTGAGGGAAATCCACTTCAGCTGTCCAGTGTTCTTGGCTTCAGATAGATGGCATGGCCAAAGAAGATAGAAACCAACTTGGAACAAGGCAAGGGAGCAAGAGAGCAAAAACCATTTTCCAAGCAAGAAATACATGCCAGGACAGAACCTACAGATGAGACAAAAGCAAAGGTGTCCACGCCAAACTAAAGAAGAGGTGTGCGACAGGACTGTGGAAGGAAGCTCAGACACAGCCATCCTTCTGGCCCAACAGGCTGCCACTTAAAATCCTTCTGTAAATCAGGAGGGCCTACAACTATTACCTGCTGCCTTGTGATACATATTTGTGAGAAGAAAAGGCTCAGGAGTAAACCCTACACAAATCTGGAGTGGAGTGTACTGGATGGCGCCTTGTATGCCTGCTTCCAGCAACTACTGCAGTCCAGCTGGTGCCAAACGTCTTGATCTGCGTTCCTTTGGACCACATCAGCGAGGCCAAGAGGTCTTGTTTCCTGGGCATCCCAGGTCCTTCATACACACTGCCCAGGTGTGTCCCAGGGAGGTCACTTCGGTGCTGCTAATATAGCAAAAGCAATGCAGGAGGCAGCAGTTACAAGTCACAAGACTCTGCAGCTAGAGCAGGCCCTGGCCATTTGACTTCCATTGTCTTGAGACAGATGAATGCCAACAACTTCTATCCAACAGAAAACAGCAAGGGGCTGCTCTCTATCTCCCTCTTTTAAGAAGCTACATCTCATGTGCCAAGGGTGTGTTAATAATCAAAGCACCCTGCTCCTTCCTGCCCAAGGCCACAGGCCCCTCTTCCCCTCCCAGCCCCAACCTTACACAGGGTGTTTGTCAAACATGACAGGTAGGAACTCGTCCACAGGCAGCATCTTGGAGAGGGGCTGGGCGTCCAGGAGCTTCTGGGCCCCCTGGAGGGAGATGACGTAGGCCAGGGTCCAGTAGGAGTAGTCCGCTTCCACCAGATTACGGACATGGGGCACGGCTTTCTCAGGATGCTCCACTTGCATGCGCTTCCGGCCAATGTAACTAAAGGCAAGCAGAGATTGAGATCATGACACTTTTCCCCTTTGAATCACATGGGGGCAGCCTGCAGGCAGACCTCCACTGCTCTCCATGCAGCCCACCAAGCCCCAGGGCAGTTTTATTTTTTAAAATGAAAGCTTGTATTCTCAGAAGGTGGGTGGTATTCTCAATGCCACCTTCGGCACTCTTTTTCTGCAGTCTTTCAGAACCACAGCATATACAAAGCCCTGTAAGATTGTATGTAGCTCTGCCTCCCAGAGCAGCCACCAGCAGGGAAAAGGTTGCTGTCCCTGCACTGCTAATGGGGTTCCTGGCAGACAGTGCTGCAGAGATTAAAGTGTGAGTGTGTGAGGCAGGTGAACAGGAGTGAAAGGCATGGGGGGAACTAGGTGCCTATGAGTGTGAATGGCAGGGCAGATATCATAGAATCTTAGAGTTGGAGGGGACCCTGAGGGACCAACCCCCTGCAATGCAGGAACCTCAACTTAAGCATCCATGACATACGGCCACCCAACTCGTGTAAATGTGAAAGGGAGCAGGGAGGATGTTGGTCCCTTAACTCCCCGCTCCTGCCCACATGAATCCCCCAGAAGCAAAAATGTTGCCCAACTCTGCCATACAAGATTCCCCACTGAAGGATGCTTTTGCCAAGACTTCCTGCTGCCCCAGTCGGCACTTCCATACTTACATCAAATCCCAGTCCAGGCCCTCCTCTTCTAAGTCATAGATGAGGTTCATCATGCGTCGCTTAAAAAAGATCTCGAAGCGCAGGTCATCCTCAAACACCACCGACTTCTCCAGGCCTCTCTCAACAACCTAGCAAAAATCAGCACACGTCACTGTTTATTGATTCATTTATTTAATGAAAATATTTCCATCCTGTTTTTCCACTAAGGTGCTCAAGGGGTTAAATCTGCTCTTTCTTGGACCAAGTTATTTTTGGCTGCTTGGCTTGAGTTTGATGGTCACAGAGAGGGGCAAGAAGTCATGCAGGGGACTGATGAGACCCCCCCTCCCCAGCAACTGGTAGCTCTGCTGGGTCTAGGCCAGCCTTTCCCAGCCTTTTGTCTTTCAGATACTTCAACTCTCATCAGTCCCATCAGCACAACACCTGGAAGACACAAGGATTGGGAAGGCTGGTCTAGAAACTTGCTTTTTTATTTTTAAAAATGAAAGCTTGTATTCTCAGAAGGCGGATGGTATTCTCAATGCCACCTTCAGCACTCTTTTTCTGCAGTCTTTCAGAACCACAGCATATACAAAGCCCTGTAAGATTGTATGTAGCTCTGCCTCCCAGAGCAGGGAAACAAAACTGGCATTCAGATTTTGAGTGGCAAATATCCCCTAAAGGTCCCTTTCCTTTCTAGATCATCACACCATGAATGTTTTCCATATTCTAGCTGATGTAATAATCCAATGTGCCCAAGAGGTGGCAGCACATACTAAAAATGCAGTGAAATCCGGTTCTAAGGGATTCCTTCCTGCTGCTTTGGAAGACTGCAAGCAAGCAAGGCCACACAGCAGACCCCAAGTCTGGCTCTTGTGCCAAAATAAGGCCAGCATCCCACTTGTGCCAGCACAACAGGGACCGCTCTGGAATTCTGTGTAACACTAAAGCCCCCATCTTTCTCCACTGATGGATGGAACTTGGTCCAATGCATATTGCTTCATCTCCTTTTATATCTGTATCTTGGGCCAATAATACAATAATACAATTGTTGCCTAAACTGAACCATTTTCACCCATTTCAAAAAGGATGAGGAGACCATTGGAAGGTTGCAGATCTGCATCTGTAGAAAGGCATTTCTGTTTCCAGATCTTAGTCACTTCCAGAAAGCTAATCTGCAGCATTCAATAGGCTCCACACAGAAGGAAGCCACTTACGTGAGCTCTTCAGTGTGCAAGAAGGCCAGAGAAGGCACTGTGTTTACCAACTACCATTTTAAAACATCCACTCACTGAAATCCCGTGCCACATTAACCCACATTCTGCAACACAAAATGCTGAATTCTGCAACCTGTGTGAATTATGTAAATTAGGCATGGAATGGTACACAAGCCCCACACACTTTCTGGAAATCTTATAGTGGGGATGGGAAATCTGTGGCCCTCCAGATTCCCAGCAGTCCCAGTCAACATGAGGAAATGGATTATGGAACTTGTAGCCCATCATCACCCCAGAGCCACATGTTCCTCATCCCTGTCCTACAGAGAGATCTCTCAACCCCATGGGCCGCAAACTTTGAAGCCTAGCTAGGAGGATTGGAAGCTTGCCTACTCCCCCAATGAAAGGGGAGATGCTTTGGGAACTGGATTCTGTGCCAAGTACTGTGTCTTGCAGTCCTTAACTGCTTGTGCAGAACCACACATATACACCTGTTTTGAAAGTTTCATGGTTGGGAACAGATGACCTCATCTCCTGAAAAGACAGACTATGCCTTGCTGTTTGACATAAACATAATTTTTGGATTTGGTTTGTGGCATTCAAGAGTTCAGTCCCAACTAAGTCGATCTCTGTAAGTCCAATGCCAAGTAAGCCTGATAAATGCCGTTTGGAACGCTAGGCACCTTTCCAGTTAGGAGTTTGATCTGGCCTTCCGCAAACTGTCATGCAGATCTTTTTTGGTTGGAAGATTAAATAAGAAGAGTTTGTTTTAAGAGCCTCTGCGCGTTCTATGTCGAGCTTAGTTCTTGTCGCCATTTCACTTTGGTACTTTGGTGTTCTGTTAGTGCCTGCTTGTTATTAACTGATAAACTGTGGACCTCTTTGGATAATTGGGTTCTTTGAGAGGCAATACCTCTAATTTGTTGAAAGATATGCTCAACCGTTCTTGAATTTGGAGTTAATTGGGTGCTCTCCCTACTTGTTATTCCTTCCTCTCTTAGAGGCACAGGGTCAACTTGCCCCATTGTTGGATCCAGTATTCTCCCCATATTCATAATCATCTTTAAGGAAAGAAAGTCATTTTTTTGTTGGAACTGTAAAAGCAGATTTGTTTAAAAAAGTCCTCCATTTTAGATTGTTTGGAATCTAATTAGATTGGTGAGAGAGCTGCTTCCTCTGGGTCCCTGTAGCGTTTACTAGCAGGCATAGTGTTGCGGTGGGGAGTAAACAAGGAGAGGTTTCCTTAACCGAAGAAGAGAGAAAAAATAGAAAGTGCTCAGTTTGTTCAATTTAAGAGCTTCTCTGTGAGGTGACTGCCAGGAGTTCGAGGAACAAAGTATAAAAGGGAGCTGGCGGTTAATAGCTAGCAGCTGGCAGCCTGCCCAGGATGCTTCACAGAACTTGCCCAAGGTGTTTCTCATAGCATAGATAAGAGGGTGCTGATAGAAAAAGTACAGAAGTAAAAAAAAAGAAAAAGAGGAAATATTACTTCCCTGGGTAGCAACCAGCGCTAATTACAGTCCTCTTATCTGCGGAGCTTCGAAGCCTGCTTGCTAAGCTGTTGCCATCTTGGAACCGCCCCTGAATAAATAATTAAAAAATGGCCACTGTTTGACATGATGAGCATCACTTACCTCTTGCCAAACCTTATAGTGGCTGAGGAAGCAACCCAATTCCCCCTTGGTGAGTGGACGCCCATGGTATGGGTCCTTGTAACCTGGCAACATCTTAATGCCCAAGGCTTCCACCTGGCTGGTGTTCATTGCTCTGAGGACAGATGGAATGAAAGAATAAAGGACAGTCAGTAGAACACAAGCTATTCATGAAGAGAGCGGCAGAGATGCATGCCAAAGATATATGGCTGTGTGATCTAGGGTGAAAAATAATGCAGAAAGAACAATTCTCTTTCCCTGGATCAACTTCTGTTGGTGCAGAAGCTTCCAGCCAGCGCAGAGTTCTTCACTGAACAGAACAGAAAAGCACTCAAGCCCAAGAAGCAGGGTTGTGTGCCACTCAAAAGCTTGCCTACTTCTTTCTACAGCCGCTGAAGTTTCTCCAACACAAGATTTCACTTCCCCTATTATTTCTTACTTTCTGTGAGCAATTTGGCAGCAACATCTTTTGCTCCGTGCAAGCGAAGATGCCACGACTGGCCGGAGATCTTGGGGGTCCCAGGCAGAAGACCCTTCATGTCAAACCTGTTGCCCTAGAGCCTTTTTGACGGCAGATCCAAGACCTTCTGCAGGATGCAAAGCAGGGGCTCCAACGTCGAGCTACAGCCCCTCCTTTTAGATATGGTGAGTGTGAGCCCATTCCAACACCATTGGGCCCCTAAGTACACAGGATATTGGCATGGCTAAGGTTATTCCACCCTGAACACTCGCCCTTTTTGTCTTTGTCCCAGGCAGGCACTCACTTGCCATCCACAGCTTCAACCACTTTGCAGTCTATCTCCTGCTCATAAAGCGCCCGCAGCATCCGCTCCCGGCGGTCGGTCCGACGCTTCAGGTTAATCATGAAGACCTGGGAAAGGAAGCATTGCGGCGTCAAGAATGCAGAGCAATGGCCCACCATGGCAGAAAGGCAGAGGAGGGAGCAAAGCAGCGCCCCAGGCTTTGCCATAGCTATGCAGGCAACCGAAGGACATAGCGGAGCTTTGAGGAGAGAGTCAGAATGGACTCTGCATTACTTCAGAGTGTAGGCAGAAGATGCTGAGCTCCCTGCAAATGGCCAAGTAGCAAAGCAGGAAATAAGCTGGGCTGCAACCTTTTTGCTTGCAGGAAGTTTTCTTTTATGCAGGGGGCATTATAAAAGGGGATCTTCCTCTCCACACTTGCAACACACACCTGTAGTCTGAAGTGGTACAGTCCACTCTCATCCCCTTGGGATTCTGGCACCAGCTCTCTCATGTCTAGACATTTCCCCTATGGCACTACACTCTAAGATCTGCAGAGCTGAACAAAGAAGGCTCCAGAAGTCAAAGAACTAGGGAAGTCTGCAACTTGGCTTTCAGCAGGCAGGGTGACTGAAGGCAGCAGCATCACAGCCCACCAATGAAAAAGTCCCTCAAACTGCCCTCTACTAGGCCAAACCCAAAGGAAATCGCCCAGACCCCATGGAAGCAGATGTACATGATGGTGGAGATGATGACAATCAAGGGTCGGTCAAATTCTGTTCTCTGCTTAAATCTTGTGACTTAGATTATGCCGTTCAAGCACATTCACACAGGTCTGCTTGTTTTTCCTCACCTCATCAAATCCCATCTTGTCCGGGATTTTAGGAGGCACAGAAAGGTATCGAGAAGATTCCACTGGAGGGTTTTTAACTGTAGGGAAAGACAAAACGGGGTCATGCGGTGGGTCACGTGACCTGTCACCAGGTTTTCATTTAAGGAAAAGAAGAGCAGAGATGCATTTTATGACAAGCTCCCCCCAGATTCTTGGCTTCGTGTCAGATGCTGGGAAGGGCCATTGTTCAGCGGCAGAGCTTCTGTCTGACACACGGAAGATCCCAGGTCATCTCCAAGTAGGGCTGGAAAAGACTCCCATTCTGAATCCCCCAAGAGCCGCCTCTGGTCCGTGAAGACATTTCTAAGCCACATTAATAAATCTGCACCCTAAATTTTGATGTGGAGGCACATACATAAATTGTTCCCCATGAATGCCCAGTGCACCACGTAGTCCTGCAGCACTGAGTCTCCCAAACTTTCAGGGGGGAAATTGCTCACACCACACTGATTTTTTTATTGATAAGAAATACATTGGAAAACAAAAAGTGCTTGATTATAACATAGAACACAACTACTTTATAATATGATCAGGCGGAATCTAGAAAGCATAAAACAATGCAGCCACATAAGAACACAAATCATTCCCAAAATATAAGTATGGATACAAACTCAAAGAGAGGTGTGAACTTGCTTTTGCCTGGTAAACTTATTCATATTGGATCTTATTTGATACAAACAAACTCTTATCTCCTCATCAGCACAAAGAAGCCTTTCTCTTTTCTGATCTTTCATATTTGTCAGAGCTGACAATCCCTGTTCACAACATTATGTTGCGGAGAACTGTAGAAAAACAGCTATACTCTTGAAGAGAGGCACGGATAGATATAAAAATATTTTAATACTATACTATACTGAAATGTTTAACTCTTTGTTTGTTTGTCCTTGAATCTTCCTGCCACACTTGCCTTCCTCTCTGCCACACCCTCTGAGAACCACTGAGGTGTCTAGGTGGATTTTTAAAATGGATTTTCTTCTTAGCCCAAGGATGGGGATCTTGTGGCCCTCCAGATGTGGCCAGGCTAGAACCGCCTTCATCCCTGACCCCTGGCAGCGCTGGTAGGGGCTGAGGGGAATTGTAGTTCAGCAACATCTGGAGGGCCAGTCTAGCCTTAGCAAAATACAATTTTGACTTCTCAAAAGCCCTAGGAAGACAGTTCACTCCCTCTGAGTTTACACTAACTTTGTAAATAGATCTCCAGGAAACCAGGCAAGGACATTTCAGAAAGTCCCTGCCCCTTGCCCTCTGGCTGCAAATGACAAGCATATGGGGGTGGGGGGAGACTAAAGTCCTTTTAAATTTATTTCCTTACATTTCTAAGGTTTCATGGTTTTCTTATCCCCTGGCCAATATTTTATCACTGTAGCTTGGGTTCAAGATTACCCCAAATATCTTCTAGTCAGATTCAAGGCTAAGTTGAAATGTGCCCTTGGCCGTTTCCTGGAGGGCGGGTGAGGGGGTTTGGGCACAAGGCTGGCTCTCAGTGTGGGCTAGAAGCTTCGATGACATATCTTCCTTTAACTCCAAGTTCTCCCTTTTTAAAAAAAGAAAAATCTTCCTCCACACAACCTTTTTCAACCACTATTTTCAACAGACTTGACTGTCCCACTCCTCACAGATACATTCCACAAGGATGAAAGTGTGCCTGACAGTAAAGGCAAGGTCTTCTTCTTCTTACATGAATGTGCTTTTGCACATTTGCATTCCATGGAAGCACAGAAGATGAGATCCTGCCCTCCCAAAGGAAAAGATCTGAAGGAGCAGCTGGGTGGGAGTTGGGGGGCAGGAATGTCTCTTTACCCTCCAAAGTCTTGTTTTTAGAAGGCTTCTATATTCAGACACCAGGCACTGCTATTTTGCCCATGAAATGACCAGTGCTGTGTTTTGCCAAACAAAAAACAAAAATCAACCCCCATGTTTCAACACAAAGAGGATGCAACTAAGAACCGAAACCAGTTGTCCATAGCAGCAGAAACATGCCTGAAACAAATCCCACTCCACTGGTAAAGGCAAATGTTGAGAAACTAAACGTTTTCTCCCCGACACAGTACCTTTCCACATGCAGAAAGGCTTTTGGCATGGCAGCCAAGCCATGTACATTCTGAGGCAGTACAGTCCACCTCAAAACAGAGAACTCCTCCAGAACCCAAAGGAGGAGCAACTGCTACACACAAGCACCATTGATGGCAGAGGCTGCTCTGAGAGGCTTCACACAGGCCATGCGGGGCTGGTCAGGCTGCCTTAAACTGGAGAAGCAGAAAGCATGAGCCAGGGCAGAAAGGCTCTGGTCCAATGTCCTGCAATTTCAGTGGCACTTTTTGCAGCATGGTCCTATGCATCCCTATGCAAAAGGAAGCCATGTTGATTATCATTGGAGGCCCTTCTTCATGTGCTCCTCTGCGAGAGGCCACATAAGAACAGGGTCTTTTCTGCAGTGGCTCCCCATTTGAGGAAGGCTGCCCCGGGGAGGTTTGCCTGGCACATTTGTTGCATATCTTTAGGCAACAAGTAAACTGTTCATCTATAACCAGGTTTTAGGCAGATTAAACAATTTGTGGCTTTTCAAACTTTGTGTCTGGGCTGGGGTTGTTTTGTCTGTTACACTTTTATTTTTTCTGTTTTTATACTGTAAACTGCCCTGTGATGCTCAGATGAAGGGCAGAATATACAGTGGTGCCCCGCAAGACAAATGCCTCGCAAGACGGAAAACCTGCTAGACGAAAGGGTTTTCCGTTTTGGAGGTGCTTCGCAAAACGAATTTCCTATGGGCTTGCTTCGCAAGACGAAAATGTCTTGCGAGTTTCTGCAGGGTTTTTTCCCTCCCCCCCCCCCTTTTTCCCAAGCCGCTAAGCCGCTTATCAGCTGATCCGCCAAGCCGCTTATCAGCTGATCCGCTAAGCCGCTTATCAGCTGATCCGCTAAGCCGCCTAAGAGCTGATCCGCTAAGCCGCTTATCAGCTGATCGCTAAGCCGCTTATCAGCTGATCCGCTAAGCCGCTTATCAGCTGATCCGCTAAGCCGCTTATCAGCTGATCCGCTAAGCCCGCTAAGCCCGCTAAGCCGCGAATAGCGCTAATCCGCTAATGGGCTTGCTTCGCAAGACGAAAAAACCGCAAGACGAAGAGAATCGCGGAACGGATTCTTTTCGTCTTGCGAGGCACCACTGTAACTTTAAATAATAATAATCATAATCATAATCATAATCATAATAATAATAATAGATTGATGATTTAGTGAGGTTTACTCCCAGCTATAGAAGCTTAACCTTAAGTTGCTTTTGTACCTTTATATGCTGTCTTCATAGCGACCCCTGGGAGGTAGGCCAAATACATTTCCCCTTTGACGGCCAGGGAACACAGGCTGAGAAGCAAGCTTTGCCCAAGGCAGCATCAGGAAGTACAGAGAGCCGGCTGGATCAGGCCAACAATGTCTAGTCCAGCATCCTGGTCTCACAGCAGCCAACCAGATGCCCATTGAGGGAAACCAGGAAGCAGAACATGAGCTCAACTGCTATTTGGAAGCCTTGCTGCCTCCAGAATGGCCATCCTGGCTAGGAGCCATCAACAGCCCTCTCTCTCCCCCCCCCCCCCATGAATGGGCCTACTCCTCTTTCAAAGCCATCCAAGTCGGTGATATGGCTGTCTCTGGGAGTAGCAAGTTTGACAGTGTGTTGTGGGAAGAAGGACTTTCTTTCAGTTGCCCTAAACCTTCCAACATTCAGCTTCAACTTTCCTCTCTCCACGATAGGAGACTCACCTTTTCTCTAAAACAGGCATCCTCAAACTTTTTAAACAGGGGGCCAGTTCACTGTCCCTCAGGCTCTGTTGGGGGCCGGACTATAGTTTGAAAAAAATGGTGCCTTCATTATACACCTTTAGGCGCCAGGCAAAAACGTTTCATTTTAGGAAGGCTTTGGGTTGATTTGATTGACATCCTATGCCCTTTTTAAATGTGGTTCTTTTTTTGGGGGGGGGGGAGATGTTATTGGGTTGTTTTTATTTTGCTTATATATATAATTGTGGTTTTAGATTATGTTCTGTGAACCGCCCTGAGACCTCTGAGTATAGGGCAGTATAAAGGTAAAGGTAAAGGTACCCCTGCCCGTACGGGCCAGTCTTGCCAGACTCTAGGGTTGTGCGCTCATCTCACTCTATAGGCCGGGAGCCAGCGCTGTCCGCAGACACTTCCGGGTCACGTAGCCAGCGTGACAAAGCTGCATCTGGCGAGCCAGCGCAGCACACGGAACGCCGTTTACCTTCCCGCTGGTAAGCGGTCCCTATTTATCTACTTGCACCCGGGGGTGCTTTCGAACTGCTAGGTTGGCAGGCGCTGGGACCGAGCGACGGGAGCGCACCCCGCCGCGGGGATTCGAACCTTTCAATCGGCAAGTCCTAGGCGCTGAGGTTTTACCCACAGCGCCACCCGCGTCCCTATAGGGCAGTATATAAAGTCAATAAATAAATAAATAAAACCCCAGTGGCAGTCCCAAATTCAACCCCTGGCATCCCCAGAAGGCGTTGGGAGAGCCTCCTGCATGAAGCCCCAGAGTGCTGCTGCCAGCCAGGGTAGACAAAACTGAGCAATGCTCTGGCTCGGTATAAGGCCTCTTTCTCCTCCTCCTCCTGTTGCAAGAGCTGGCTGCTTGTTGGGAGAGGCTGCCCATTCGCTCCGGCTTCGCCTGGGGCCTCCGCCTCCAGCCCATGGAATCCTGCCCTGCGGGGAGGAGAGCGCTCTCAAGTTGCCATGGCGACCCAGGCACCATGCGGCCCCCCGCCTCTCCGCAAGGGGGCTCTGAGGACTAAGCAGCGTGGCTGCGCCTGCGAAACAGAGAGTCCAGAGCCAGAGGGTCTGCGGTACCATTCCCCGGCTGGCGCCTCTGCCTTAGCGGGGAGTGGGCAACTATAGGAAGGCGGAGGGGTCAGGAGCAAAGTTCCGCAGAACGCTTGAAATGCAAGAGGAGGGAGGGAGGAAGAGACACCTCTCTGCCTTAGCAGGAAACTACGAATCCCAGCATGCAATGCAGCCAGAGAGTATGATTAGGCCGAGCACGGAGTTCCCAAATGCTTTCGTTGCATTCAGTCAGAACGCTTTGCCGCCGCTTTGCTGCTCGCTGTAGGCCGCCTCCCCCCACCCCCTTTGTTTGCTCCTGCCAGGCAGGCTGAGTTCAGGACCCTGGCGGGCCGGATCTGGCCCTCGGACCATAGTTTGAGGACCCCTGCTCTAAAACATCCCCAATGCTGCAACCTTTCTTCCTCGGGGAGTTGCTCCATCCCCTGGATCACATTGGCAGCTCTTTTCTGAATCTTTTCCAACTCTACAACATCCTTTTTGAGGTGATTCTGCAGAATGATTCTGCGTCAGAAGAGAGCTTCAGAAGAGCTCTTGCGTATCAAGTCCAGGACTCCCAGTGACCTGCATCCAGCAATCGCCAGACAGACACCTCTGGAAAGCCCCTGCCCCACAGCCAGTGCCCACTTCCCCCAGCAGTCTCTGTCTCTGAACCCGGAGGGTCCGCTTAGCTACCAGACATAAGGAAGAAGAGGTAGTGGCACCCGCCCTGTGGAACGCCCTCCCATCAGATGTCAAAGAGATAAACAACTACCCGACATTCAGAAGACATCTTAAGGCAGCCCTGTTCAGGGAAGTTTTTAATATGTAACGCTGTGCTGTTTTTAACACTTGATTGGGAGCCGCCCAGAGTGGCTGGGGAAACTCAGCCAGATGGGCAGGGTATAAATATTATTATTATTATTATTATTATCATCATCATCATCATCATCATCATCATCATCATCATTATGCCAGGCTCTTAAACTGCAAGTTGGTTTTGTACTCCCCACAAATGGATGACATCACCCCCAGGTTTCATTATGCATCTACATAAACTTTCCTCTACTCTTAGAAATGTGCACAACAGATCAGATGACCAGACCAAATAGCCACATGGCTTAGGAGCTGAGGGTCCTGTTCAGCCCTTCAGTCTCTCCGTGATTGTCCAAGGCAGAATTGCAAAACAGGGAAAAGCATGCAACTTTGCTCAAAGTGCATACATGTATCTGGGTCACATAACTTTGCCTTTATCAGCCCACAACCAGGGATTGCCCAGGTGCCAAAATTAATTGACTAACTGATTACCTAATAGCCCAAAAGCATGCAGAGCCCTTCCTATAGCAAACCACCAGTGAAGATGTCAAAAGCTCTGCCAAAAGTAAGCCATCCTCGCTCTCCCCTAAGTAGGGCTGGGTGATATCTGGTTTTCAACATCACAATATACCAACAACTAAATATCACAATATCTCAATATATCTGCGGCGGCCGAGGGCCTTGCTGGGGGGCCCCAGAACAGTGGAGGGTGCACCTCCCTTCCCCCACAGCCGCCGAGGGCCTTGAGGTTCCCAGCAGCGGCGGAGGGCCTTAAAATGCAAGGAAGTAGTAGATGAAAATATGAAATTAACTTCCATATAATATATTTAATATATTTTCAACCAATTTACAGAGTAGTTTGTGATTTATTAGTCAAGTTGCATCTGCTTTCCCACTCAGAGGTCTAAGTGGAATATTTGCGTGCATAAGCCCCACTGAATTCAACTAAACTTACTTTTCCTTTCCTGGGAGTAAGCCTCATTGAATTCAGTAGGACTTATTTGTGAGTAGACACACATTTGCTTGCACTGCTTACCAACAAACACCCTTAGCATCATGCTCACATAGTACCCAACCTCCCATTTCAGCATAAGGCAGCCAGCTAAATCTTCTCCCCTCCACCCCCCCAGAGGGCCCCCCCAAAAGCCCTCATCCCACCAATCTCTCTCTCTTTTTATCAAAGGCAGGGAGGGAGGGCAAACAAGCAAAAAGATAGTCTCCTTAAAAACAAAAAAAACCCTTCCTTTTTAATATGGTGGAAAGCTATTTAGGGGGAACCAACAACATAAACACCCCCAGAAAATAAAAACGAAAACTCTTCCCCCTCTTTTTTTCCACAGGTGGGGTTGAGTGTGAGGAAGAAAGAAGAGCTTTCCAGTGCTTTATTTATATTCTTTGTATATTTTGCACCAGTGAAGCCGATAGAGTTCCTAAGCTCAACAATTCCAGTGGTTTCCTAAAAAAAAAAAAAAAAAAGCTCAGAAACTTTTGGGGTGTCCTGGTCTTTGCTTTTTGAAATATGGTAACCCTAGATCTGCTTAGGAGGGAGGAGGGAGAGAGCAAACAAAGCAGGAAACACAGCGCCTTGCTGAAACTCTTATCATGATGTATTCAATGATATGCACAGCCCCCACCCCCAGGGTAGTTTTCTAACCCTCCTCCTAGCCCAGGGGTCAGCAACCTGCGGCTCCAGAGCCGCATGTGGCTCTTTTACACTTTTGCTGCGGCTCCGGGGCGGATACTAGCGAGGGGAGGAGGCGCATTGTGTGCCCTGACACTCCCCACTGTTTTAAATGTCGCAATGGTTTTGCGGCTCCCAGTTTTTTTTTCTTCGGTCCAAGTGGCTCTTTTTGTCTTAAAGGTTGCAGACCCCTGTCCTAGCCCTTACACAAGGTAAAATCTTGTGTCTATTTATAAAAATTTCCTCTTTGGTTTAAAACAACAACTTGCAAAGGCCTTGCTAACTTTTGGCCAAGAGTCACATAGAACTCACCCATCACCTCCAACTGCACGTGCATGAAACTCTCCACCTCGTCGCGGAGGGTGCTGTGGGATCGCAGAGGCACGGGAAGGAAGCCATACACCTCTTTGTTGCACACGTACATCTGAACTTCTAAACAAAGCAGGGAGGAACCACAAAAGGGAGCACATAAAATCAAGATGCCATTGGGCAGCAGAAGACAGACCCCTCTCTGTATCCTTTCCAAGTCAAAGAGTCATGGCCATTGTTACGTTTCACCTCCATATGCATGAAGTTGGGCTAATTGGTGATTAAAATAAATTCTGATGGTACACTTGGCAGCCCACAAAATGCTCCAGTACCCTGTTCAAAGATTTAAAACTAGGCGGAGAACCAGCCCAAGGAATCTGCACTATTTGGGCTACATGCAATTCTACAGGAGCTCAAAATGTAGGAAGGGGTGCTCTCGGGAAGCTTTTCTTCTTTTTCAAAGCTTCTAGCCCTTATGTTAATTCTCAATAGCAAAAGAGGTGCCTGAACGAAATTTTCTGTGGTTGGGGCACAGCTTCAGCACCCTTGCCTCTCCCATGACCAACAAACCCAGAACAAAAAATTCAAAATATTAAAACACAGAAGAACAAAGTATGCAAAATAAGACCAATTTATGATCCCCCCCCCCAAGATGCACCATTTATATAGCTTGCAGAAATCCACATCTATTTTTTGTTTTTTGTTGTTGCTAGCAAGGAAAACATATAGCCCTAGTTACAGTGAGGAGCAAAGATCAAAGTAGAACTGGTTGTGCCTGGAAATCCCAAGAATGCCTCCTTGGATTCATGGATTTGTGTTTCTGTTTAGAAGGCACTTGCCTCAAGCAGGTGCCCCAAGCAAGCAGGCCCCAAGCAAGCAGGCAGGTAGCAAAGTAGATCTGCTTCTCCTTGCCCATGCTGCCACCTGGTTGCCCATTCCATGGCAACACTATCCCAGGTGCAGCAATATTTAAAGCGGAGATGGGGAACCTGTGGTCCTCCAGATGTTGTGGGAGTACACTTCCCATCCATTCCATCATGACAGCCAACAGTCCGGGATGAAGGGAACTGGAGTCCAGCACAATCCCCACCCCTCCTGTTTTGAGTCCCACGTGCAGGCAATGGGCCTTTTGGAAACAGAAGCTGCCTGGGAGAGACATCCCTTGAACTCCACACTCTTGTCCCTTGCCACGAGTGATGCCAGCTGATTGATCAGAGGGTGTGGTTGGGGGGGAAATGGCCTCATGGGCCAAACTGCATCCCCAGGGAAGGTAAGACTGACCCCCTGGCCAGATGTTCCCCACCTCTGGAGTAATAATTTCCACAGGGTGCTATTTCCTAACAGCAGGGAGCAGCATGGGGCTATCCAATCTTCTTCTCCTGGCTTCAAAGAGCAGCAGTTGTATGTGATGAGAATGGAGTGTTTCTAGCAGGCAACAAGTTGGGGACTGAAGAAATACTGTGGCTCAATGGTGGAGGACGTGTCTTGCAAGCAAAAACCCTGAGGTCCAATCCTGGGTGTTTCCAGGCAGGGCTACGAGGGACTTTTGCCTGAAACCTCGGAGAGCTGTAGCCAGTCACTGTTGATAATGCTGAATTAGACTGGCAAATAGTTTCATAGAATCATAGAGACGCAATGTTGGGAGGGACCACAAGGACCTCCTGCAATGATGAAATCACAGTATGACTAGGCATAAGGCAGCTTCCTGCGTCCCTATTTTCCAAGGCAAAATAAGGGAAAGTATGCAGCTATGCTGAAGAATTGTCTGCAAGGCAGCTCAACAAAGAAAAACCATCTCAATTAATCTTGTTGATCCTCACAAACAGATGCCTCTGCAAGGCCAACTCACACAAACCAAGACGGCATCCTTCTCTGTGAGCAAAGATAGGGCTTTGACTCACCGGCCTGCCTGCAGGCAAAGGCAAAGACGATGATGTCATCGAATGCCCAGGTGTAATCCGGATGGGGTGGGTAGAAGACAAGGCTCCGAGTGGCCTCTTTCTGCAGGTTGATAAGAAAGGTGGAGTGCACCATGGGAACAGCAAAGCAGCCCTGGCGGTCTCGCTTCCTGATGGGGATGTAAGCAGGCGTGCGCTTGTAATAGCCCTAGGAGAAGCAGAATTGAAATTCCACATGAGATTTCCTGCAAAGAGAAGCAGGAATAGAGCCCAGCCTAGGAAAACTTGCAACACTTCAGCATCATGTGCAAAACGAGTCTTTGTGCTGAATTATATGAACAGTAAGACAGGAGAAACGGCGTTTCCGTGTGCTGCTCTGGTTCGCCAGAAGCGACTTAGTCATGCTGGCCACATGACCCAGAAGCTGTCTGCGGACAAACGCCGGCTCCCTCGGCCTATAGAGCAAGATAAGCACCACAAGCCCAGAGTTGTCTGCAACTGGACTTAACGGTCAGGGGTCCCTTTACCTTTAAAGCAGGAGCATAAAAAAACAGTCTCATACATGATGACAGCACTTAAGAGCTCTAGCTGCACGGTTTTTAAAAGACTTGCCTCAATAGTTAAACTAACTCATTATTTTAAAGAAAACACATTGTATTAGATCTAAAGAAAAAAGATAGCAAAATTAATTCAGAAGATATTGGTCCTCTTTTACCATGTACTGTAAAAAGAAGCCACTGTTTCCAAAAACACACCACAGACACACAATGTTTTGAAATCAATTGATGTTTACACTTTTCCAATAGGGTAAAGTCAGAACTTGCTTTCTTGGTTCATGTCATAGCTGTTGCAACAAAATGCATAAACCCATTATCTTGCATATCTATAGCAGAGAATATTTCAAGGAAATGTGCAAGCATGGATTTAATTTTAACTTGTGTTTAAATACCTCATTATCTTTTTATGGCTCTAGGTGCTTGATTCTTAATTTGAAGAACATATCCTTTTCTTAAATAAACATATTTTCAATGAATGAGTGCAGATGCTCATCATCCTTGATCCACACACAAAGAGAGATTCTGAAAAAGTGAGAACTGTATTGGCTAGGAGGCAAGGAAGTTGCAGAGAATATGCCTGGTAGATATTTCTCTGTGTTGAATTTGTTGAAGGACAGAAGATCGTTGAGGTCATGTCAGCTGACCATGTGCTTAGCCATGGATATACCAAGTCCTTCATGCCTACTGCCTCAATCATAGTCTTTGGCTGTGGTCTCAAGCACACATGGCAAGAACAGAGTTAAACCAGAGGCTGGGATCCACCTACCTGAGAGGTCATCCCACACCAAAAGTTTGAATAGGCTGCCCGTGAGTCCAGCATCGGAGCCACCACAGTCTTGTTCTCAGCTATCAAAAGGCCCAGAGTGTCAGGGTTCGTCAGGAGATTGTCTGCATCCACAAACTGCAGAATTATGCAGCAAGAAAAAGAAGAGAAAAGTCAGTTCTACAGCAGCTGTTCCAGTTTAAATGTTGTGAATCCCCAAGGTCCAAGGTTGCTGGTGAGCAAGAAACCTTAGCCAACAAATTACTGTGCCCCTGTGTTAGGACCTCAACTTCTAACCTATGCTTGTGATACGCCAACATTTTAAAACTGGCAGCTGCTGGGCCAAATCTGGACCCAGGAGATTTTGGTCCAGCAGATGCAGCCTTGAGATCCAATTGCCAGAAAAATAACTTTTCAGAAAGGAAGGACAGGTATGAAAATGAGAGGCGACAGCTGTGATGTCAGTGAAAGGGAAAAATAAGGATGGTGAGGAGTCAGCCATCTGCTTGGCAAAGGAAAGACATGTTGCCCCCCCACCTTTCTTATTGCCCCCTATACCTTCTCAGAAGGAAGGGACCCCAAACTTGGATGGCAGCTGCTTTTCTAAGGGGCATTATATGTACCTTCTCATGGTCACTATTTAGTAGGGACCAAGGCTTTGATATTCTGGTACCTGTTCCTGGTAAATTCTTGTCCGTATTTTGCTTGCAAGGGCAGCTTTGGGGATAACCACCATTGTAGCAGAAGAAGCTAGAACATTCAAGCTACTAGTCATTCCTATGCAGGAGGCAGAGACGTGAATGTGTGAGCACAAGAGCACTAAGGCTCCGTGGAATTCACAGCCTGCCATTTTCCAGCTGGCAATATTTATTTTGGTCTGCAGTGCGAGGCACCCGTTTGCTTTTCCTTTTAACTAAAAGCACCAGCACCATCTTAGCTTCTAAAACAGCATAGGACAGTATATTGTGAGGCCATTAAAATACAGAAAGTGGAGGAGGCCCTTTTCTGCACATGTAACACAAGGAGGACGCCACTCAGATTGCTGTAAAAACAAATGGCAGTGTGTGTCCCTTTTTTCATCTGTGAAACAGAAGGAGGTATGCTTGGCTTGGAGGACAACTACAAGAAAAGCCAGCTTAAGCATGTGAGGACACTCCTTCCATAAGAAATCCTTTGAGGAACTGTGCAGGAACTGAGGTCCATTGTGGGCTTATCTCCTAAGAGCCAAGGTACTGCTAGGATTAAAAGAAACTTGATGACGTCTCCACAAACAAACAGGTGCCTCTGCTTTTCATGAGCAGGGCAGCTCCCTCCAGCCCTAGCAAGAAGCACAGAGACACACAAATCACTCCCTGCCAGCAATTCTGGGCTGCAGGCCAGCACCTAATTCCAGAACAGAAGTACAAGGCATGACAAGCCAAGGGGGCTGGCTCCCAGTGAGAACAGCTGGACTTCTACCACTCCATCCCAAAATCCCACCCCAGCTGTGCTTGCCCAGGACTGAAAGGCACCAAGGGAAAGAGCAGCCCACATAAGAATGTCGGCTGCGCCCCCAGCGAGGCGAGGCTGAGGAGGTCAGGGGGCACGAAGGGGCATTGGAGACAGGGAAGTGGCATCATCGCCCCCAGAGATATTCCACTCTGTACTAGAAGAATCAGGTGAGGCAAGGCAGGGCATCACCTGCTGTGATCTGCATTGGATAGTTTCCTTTTAATGCCAGATTTGGCAGTATTTGCAGAACAGCAAAGTGGCAGAAGAAAAGAGCTGGATAAGATCAATGGACAAGGCACTGCCGTGGCAAAGCCAGTCTCACCCCAGAAATGAAGGGCCAGCCGTGAGCTCTCTTCTTCTGTTACTTTTGTCCTCAACCAAAATCTTATTACAAGAAATTGAGGGTTCTGACCAAATACCACATTTGGTTTTGAGAAGAGGTCTTTCCCCACTGCAGGGCTGGGGCAGAAAGGCTGCCTTTCCCTATGGAGAGTCCAAGGGCTGTGACTTGAGATCTCTAATGGAGGGACCACCAAGCTTTTTGGCCAGTGGTCACAGCAACTGTTCCCCCACCCCCCACACTTCACTTCTCTCCCTTCCCCCAGGGAAAGGAAGAGAGAAAAGTGCAAACATACATGCTTCACTTTCCCAAGGGATCTGGTTAAAAGTCAGATCCAGAGGTTTGGGAGGCCCTCAGGGCTGAAAGAGGAAATGAAGTAAAGTGTTGCTCCACCAACTTCCGCTTTCAGTTCTATGTACTTTTCTGAGGAGAGACGGGTGACTTCATCACTTCATGACTCAGGAGGAAGACCACGGCTTAGAGGCTTGGTAGGAACAGGGGAAATGCCGTGAGGGCACCTTTGCACCCACAGGTGTCATCTTAGCAACCTCTGCCCTAGGGCCCTTGGTGGCACACGCATCCTTCCCTTCTCTGTGCAACGTCAGGGGCCCTTGGCTTGGCCAAAGCTACTTCCCAGGTCAAAGGGGAGGCCCTGGTTCAGAATGTATTGAAAGCTTGGAAACAAGTCTGCTCACTTCTCCCAAATTTCCTTGGGAGGCAGGGGATGTAACAAAAACAATCCTCAGCGCTTAGGCAAATTATTCACAAAGAGCTTCACATCATTCTCCGCAATCCCTACAACAACCCTATAAAGCTAAGTCAGAATTATCATCCTCAGATTCCCGCTTTGCCTGGGGTGGGGTGAAGAGGGATTATCATGGCAAAGGTGTTTTATTACCTGAAGTCCAAAATCCAAAAACATCCTTCCCACCTACAATTAACGCAGGGAATGAACCACAGGGAAAGGAACAGCTGCACAATCTGACAGCAGCAAAAAGTGGGGCTGGTTTGAAAGGAGGCATTCCCAGCCCAAACACTATAACCATTAAATGACACAGTTGTTTACTGAAGTATCCCTAGAAAAGTCAGGCTTGTTTCCCAGCCATGGGAATTAAAACTGCGCAGCCCACACTGGTCTCCAGATGATCTCTCTCAGCTGTGCAGCTGAGCAGGGCACTAGCATGCGCTGAAAGCCCTCCTGGATGTGCAGACTGCTGGGCTGCCACACAGCATACAGTGATGCCCTAAATCAAGGTCCCTGGAAGTCAGTCATCAGATCTTAGAAATGCAGCTCCCCCATCCTGGCTTCCCGCCCAAGCCTCTCCTTACCAGGATGTAGTCAGCCCACATGTCCCGGGCAGACTGCAGCGCTGCCTGGCGAAGCTTCATGACATGTTCATAACGGGAATTGGACCAGTGCTTGGGACCTTCCTCATCCAGATAGGACCTGCCAGGGACAGCGAGGCTCAGGGTGAGGTCACATAAAGAAATCACCTTCTTCCCCACCCTACCTGCCCCAACAGAGGAATCTAGATGCGCTAAATGCCAACGAACTCAGCCACAGAGCAGTCTCTGTGTTCTCACTCTCTCCTTGGGAATTGGATCCCTCTTCAAATCAAGTTTCTGTTTTCTTTTCCCTTCTCTCCACCTCTCCCCACAAATACTGGAGCCCCTTTTCTCTCCTCCCTTCCCCACAATGCTGGTTTGTTCACCTGGGTTGCTCCATGGGCCGCCACTCCACCGAGTGATACATGTTCTGTACATTCATCAGCCATTCCCGAAGCACAGCTGTCGTGTTGTCCACGTTGTGATCAGTTGCCACCCTAAAAGACACGCAAGGCAATGGATTTTGAAGCTTCATTCCTCCCCACCTCACACTTCCAGGCTTGCAAACAGCCACTTGCCAAGGTTACCCAAAATGAAGGACACCAGTATTTTAGCATCTGCACAGGTTTCTAACTGGGCACAAACTTCATTTGAAAATGTATACCCCACACTTTGAATAATTTCTTCCAGAGCACAGCTTACAGTCTCCAAGAAAAACCAACCCCACTTGATGATTAAAAAAATGTACAAAATTACAGTTCAGCTAAAGAAAAAACAAGCATAGAAAGTGAAGTACAAGAAACAGAACATAAAACAGTGAAAGAAAAACTCAAGCTGCAGAAACAGAGCTGACTAACTTGGGAAAGTTTGGAGAAACACTTTTGACAAATGTAAAAACACAACAAAGTTGGGGTCTGCTTCACTCAGGGGAGGAGGATCTCAGAGAACTGGTGCTGCAACGTCAAAAGCAGATGCTCGAGTCACAGCATGCACGGATGTGCAGCACCATCAAGAGCCCTTCCTGGCTTAGGAAAGCAATTCCCTTCAGAGAAGAAAAGGCCCACACAAAGGCAAGTTTCCAGAAATGGCTCTAGAGTTTCCACGCCTTCTCCAGAAGACTCTGCCTCCCTCCCACTGTACCACTCTCACGCCATGGAGCCTGGTCCCCTCCCTTCCCCCTACACCCATTCCCCCACGTGGATTTTATCTGTGGGTCAGCAAATCTGCTGCCTCTTTGGACAGCCCTGTCCTGAAGGCCCAAAGCAGCAATGGGAATCCTGCGGCCCAATAACTGCACTTGGCTCCATGCGGCGGGGGGGGGGGGGGGAGCAAGAGAACAAAGGATGTCCTGCCCAGCCCCAGCTCCCACCCACCACCCATGAGTGTCCCAGCTATGATTACCCCACCATATTTTTAAAAGATCAGACAGCACTCCTCATTCCGAGCCAGGATGAGACATCCTAAGCCCATAGCATCTGATATTTTAGAAACTCCTGTCAGCCCCAGTCAGTGTGGAGATCTGTGTGAGCCGATCTCACAGTTCTTCAGGCCATGTATGTTGAGGATCACGTTTCTTGCAGATTAATTTGTTGACTGTAACTAACCTCCTCCCAAACCTTGCTACTTACAATGAGTATGTTTCTTATTCTTATGTGCATCATGATCCTTACATCTCCCTAAACCTGACAAATTGCCACCTATTACTCTGCCTCCATTCTTCATTAGGATGAGCCGCCGCCCCATCAGATCAGGGCCTCTTGGGGCTGTCAAGCCACTCAGATCCTCCTGGCCAGCTGCCAGAACAGGAGAGGGGGAGACAGAAGGCGGCCAGTGTTTCCTTTTACCACACTTTCCATAGCTGCAAGATGTTCCAGTAATGAAATGTTGCTGCCTTTTGGGGGGGGCACTTTGCACATGTTCTGAGGTACCATATTACATCTTTTTGAAATGGATTCTGACTTAGGCTGACAGCCATTCTGAAGAGCAATGTTGGTGCCCAAAGGCTTGCAAACCAATTTCACAGTGAACGACGATTTTGGGTCCACTGAACATCAACCAAAAACTAGGCACAGCCTCAAAAACCACACAAAATTAATATATGATATTAAACGTATCTACTTGCTGGGTGTGTTTTAAAAAGTATCAAAGAAGGCAAGGAAGGGAAAATTAACCCTGCCCTTCCTTACCGTGATACAGTATCTGTTTGGGTGGGGGGCATTTTGGTGCCAAAGTGACTGTCAGCTTCAGAAGAGGGATTTTATTCAGGACCACCATCAAGGGAGGGATCAATTATCAGCCACTACTGCTGATATAATTCACATTTTTTAAAAGCTGCTTATTAAATCCAAAGAAATACAGTATTTTGATAAATATTGAAAATAAAATGAAAATTCACTTTTGAATTCCAGCCTGCGGATGGAATTGGCTGCAAAACAACTTCAGCCCAAGCCACTCATGTACAGTAATCTTGGCAAACAGGCAGGCAAACTTTTGTAAACTGTCTTGTACTGACATTTCCTCTCCCCTTCCTCCAGCTGGCTACTCTGTGCGCAAACCGTTTTTGCTCTGTTTTTTGAAGACTAGTAATTTTCATGTGCTCATTGCCAAAGCTGCTTTCTAATCTTTCATGGAGTAGACGGGAAGGCGAAGTTCTGCAGCCTCAAGCCACTTTCTGAGTCACAAGCGGGGAGCTGCTCTTGCACCCGAGTTCTGCTTCCACTGGATGCCGGACTACATGGGCCAAAGCCCGCCAAATGCACAGAGGCATACTGGGTGGTGGCTGTTTACTTCCCCGAGTATGGACTCAATCGTCGCAGCAACACGGCTCTACCCATATTTACTGGGAACTAAAAAAGCAAGGGACACGGGTGGCGCTGTGGGTTAAACCACAGAGCCTAGGACTAGCCGATCAGAAGGTTGGCGGTTCGAATCCCCGTGACGGGGTGAGCTCCTGTTGCTCGGTCCCAGCTCCTGCCAACCTAGCAGATCGAAAGCACGTCAAAGTGCAAGTAGATAAATAGGTACTGCTCCGGTGGGAAGGTAAACGGCATTTCTGTGCGCTGCTCTGGTTTGCCAAAAGTGGCTTAGTCATGCTGGCCACATGACCCGGAAGCTGTACGCCGGCTCCCTCGGCCAATAAAGCGAGATGAGCGCTGCAACCCCAGAGTTGGTCACGACTGGACCTAATCGGCAGGGGTCCCTTTACCTTTACCCTAAAAAAAGGGGGGGGGGAGTCTCACTCTGTTGAAAGTGGGGAGTGGAGCGCTCCACAAGTTCCGGATGGCCATTGGCCCTGCTTGCTTGAGCTGAGTTTCCTGCATGGCAGGGGGTTGGACTAGATGACCCTCGGTGCCCTCCCCCCTCTACAGTGCTAGGATTCCGGGCGAAACATGCGCGTGGCAGCCGCACAGCCATCATCCGGGTGCCGCGGCTCGGAGCGGCTTCCTCGCGAGCAAGCTGCGCGGCGAGCGCGCTGGGCTTTCGGCGGCGGGCGAGGCTGCGCGGGAACTGCGCGATGGGAAGCGGCTCCTGGGACTGGGCCGCCCGGCAAGGCCGGCCCCTCGCTCGCTCGCTCGCTCGCTCACTCACCAAAGCGCCAGGCGGTCCTTGGGATGGCGCAGCCTCTCCAGGCAGCCGAGCGCGGCGGGCAGCGAGTGCGCCGCGTTGCGCGCCAGCAGGGCCAGCAGGACGCGCGGCGGCCGCGCCGGAGACTCGGGCACCCAGCGCTCCTCCGGGAAGTAGCCGCGCGCCCGCCCGCCGCTCCACGCCAGCAGCGCCGCCAGCGCCAGCCACGCACCCCGGCGCGGCCCCGCCGCCGCCATCGCCTCGCCCGGAGCACCAAGCGCCGCCTTCCCGGCAGGAAGCAGCCGCCCCCGAAGGCGGCCCTCCGACACCAACGCCAGGCCGGCGGGGCGGCGGCGCGCCTCGCTCCTTCCAGGAGGACGCGCCCGGGCTGCGCGCTCCCAGCAGCGAGCGAGCCACGCGGCCGGCGAAGGCATCCCCCGGCCGCAGAGGCGCTTCGCAGAAGGGGGCTGCTTTAGGCGGGCAGAGACGCTTGGGGACAACGCCTTTTTGGTTTTTTGAATACTGGATCTTCCTCCGCAAGGCAAATCCGGATTACATAGCGGGGGCAGGGCGGTATATTTATAGAGACAGATTTATAAACCACTTAAGCAACTCTCTACAACAGTGCATAAAATTAAAATGTAAATAAAAACAACTTAAAGATACCCCCCCCCAAAAAAAAAATCCTACAAAGGAATGAATACACTTAAAATTAATTAAAACGCAGATGAAATCAGTACGGCACTTCTGGGTGCTACATATTAAGAAGTACAGCATACAAGGAACCTGAGAGCAGTAAAGATAGACAGGGATAAGGTGAGAAAGTCCCATGAGAAAAGGATCAAAGGACTGGCGTTGGGGATGGGATGATGCTCTTCAACTCTCTGCAGGATGGCCACATAGAACCAGTGACATAGTGTGGGTTGCCAGTGCCCAGGGCCACGTGGAGGGAGGGAAACGGATGGAGTGCGTATGCACATTCAACTAAGAGCATCATCCAAGAGATCCGCAGGTGCAGAGATAAGAAGACTTGTTCCATTGTCAAGTCTTCTTGGTTCACATGGAGACACCATTTTCAATGGATCCCTGTAACAGAAGCGCAAAGCTGTATTGAGACAGCACCAAGCATTGAAACTTTGTGCCCCCAACAATTTTGCGCCTGGGGCAGGACTTCCGGGTTAGCGCCATCGACTAATGGTGGATTCCCTCCAAGCTCGGGAGGGAATCGGCTCCGCAGGATTGGGTCTTGCCGCTGCGGCGACGCGGCGACCCTCAAAAATCACAGGCGGTGAAGCCTGTGAACCTGGTGACTCAGCGGGCAACATTTGCGCCCCCCCGACCTGCGAAGGAGCCTTTTTCAAGGCTTCTGAACGGGGGACGGGGTGAGTGGTGTGGCGCTGAGAGTCGACTGCTTCTCCTGCGGAGTGAAGCCGCGCTGCCATGGTCGGAGAGCGCTGACTTCTTCTTGTGAGCAATTGGACTTTAAAGTAACAACCCGTGAGTAGTACGGAAATTGGAACTGTAAAGAAAATTTTTCTTTTAAATTAGGCACAAACGGGGAAGGCGCAAACAGGAAGTCCGTCTCCCCATCTTGTAAATAATCTAAAGCAAGGACCTGCTAACTAAGGTCGAGAGAACCTCTTCTTTTCTACTTGGTAAAAGATTAATTTCACAATTTGGCAGTATAAGAAATCTTACTGGAGGATAAAGAGCTAATCTTGGGAGCTGAAGTGCCACCCCCCACCCCCCCGGACCCGGGAGTGCTCCGCGAGAGAGCCTGTTGATGAGGTATTGAAGAGTTTGACAGCTGTCAAATTAGCTGTCAAGACGGAAAAAGAGAACTTTGTTTCTGTTGTTTCTGCTGGTTATATTTGTTACAATTTGTTGAAAACAAGGAAGAACTGATATAAACTAACTTGATTTTTGGATTTGAACTGGAAGGAATATTAAGTAACCAAAATCCATCTAGAGGGGGTTTTGGGACATTACAAGAATGGCTGGAGGAGGGAAAATTCAAGCTGAACTGGACAGAGTTTTTGTTCTCTTGGGAAAGTTACAAGGCCAAATTGATGTTTTGGCTACAAATGTTACAACTCTGGACTTAACAGTAAACAACATCACTGAATTTGATACGGATTTGAATCAGGAAGTCCATGCAACTGGACAAAAAGAGAAACTTGAGAGCTTTGAGATTGTGGAGAAGGAGATATATGTTGTTCCTGAAGAAAAGGAAGGAGGAGCTGTAATTTTGCAGATGACAAAGGAGAGCCAGAGGCCTGACATGACGGCAACAAAGGAAAATAAGAATTTGATGTTGAAAATCTGGTCTGAATTGGAGATTGAAGAATGGAGAGATCTTCTTATGTGGAGATCTGAAGACCCAAGGATTACAAATTTGCTTAAGGTGGAAGTTGGAGCTTTGGGGACATTTGGACTGGAAAGGAGTAAGAAACAAGATTCGGGCTCCACTTTTAAGTATGGAGGTCTGGCTGGAAGAAACATGGATCCCGTCGGGCTAGAGCTTCTCCGAGATCTGGTGTTTAATATTAAGGACTATCAAAAAAAAAACCGGCAGAGAGGAATTGAGAGAGAATTAAGAGCCTCGGACGTGAGATCTCCAGGCTGATAGTAGACTAAGACTGATGGACATTTGTTGGGGACTGAAACTGGGAAAGGGGGGTGGGGTTTGGGAATCCAAAGGGTACATAATTACAATCTGTTTTGTTTTTACTTGGTTTTGTTATTTGTATGAAAATTGGGGAATTTGTGGAAGGGAATTTGGGTCGACTTTAGAAAAATGTTTTAAGAATGAGTACTGATGTATAAGTATTGATGTTTAAGTATGGATAAGGCAAAATTGGGTTTTTTTTTAATGAACTAAATAGAAATAGGTCAAAAATTAGGGATAAGGACTTGCTGAATTAACAATTTGAATTGGAATATAAGAAGGGGAGGTGTGGGGAAGTCAAGGAAATATGTTATAGAAAAATAAGGATTGTGAACTCTATGTGTTTTTAAACTTTTTTGTTTTTTCGTTTTTGATTCTTTTTTAATGTATTAAATTTGAAAATTTCAATAAATATCTTTTTTTTAAAAAAAAATGCGCCTGGGGCAGCCGCCCTGTGGTCCCTCCCACACTACACCACCACACAGTTCAAGGCAAAGACATGTTCTCTGCTGTCCCAGAGGGCATTTCAGTTGATCATTGGGAGAAAGGAGCAACTGGACAATCAACCTGGGGGGGGGGCAGGTGTCTCTCTCTAGCTCTGGGTTGATGAGATTATCTGCAAGGCTCCCACCAACACTATGAAAAAATGTTGACACAGCGTTCTCCTATCAGCCATTTTGGGTGTCTTCCAGCATCTGGCCTGTCCAGATTTGCCAGTTGGACACTCACAAGATCCAGGTTTGTTTCTTGGAATTATTTAGTGGAGTGGCAGGAAGTGCAGCTGCAGCTCTGTGTCCCAAGATAACCTCCCCCCCCCCCAGCACCCCCCCACACACACCTTGCAGCCAGGGATGCTGCAAATGCATCTGCACATAGTATGTTCTGTAGGAAATAGTCACAGCCAGCTGCATTAGAACATCTGGAGTTGCATCAGAACAAGACTGTGATCCAAGCACACATCTTCTGTCCCGGGGGGATGTTTGAACACAACAATCTCTTTGCTTAACCCAACTGAAAGCCTGCTTTATTCAGTCCCCATAGTGGTGATCCAGGTGTGTTTAAACACACACAACTACCAACAGCTGGAAAGTTTGCTACTGTTTGTCCCAGCAAATAGTGGGTGCTGTTTGTCCCTCTAAATAGTGTGGAAAGGCAGGGGGCTTGCCTTTGTGTGTTTACTTAGAAGTGCTACTCAGTTTTAAGTAGCTTTTGGGTGTGATGTCACTGTTCTATCACTAGTGATAGTTTAAACGTTATTGCCATTGTTGGTTTGATGGTATAGTTTGTGTGGTTTCATTTCAGATGATGTTTGTACATTGCCTTGAAAGGCGATCACTGGATTTAATATTAAACCCATTAAGAATAAGAATTCAGTGGGGCTTACTCCCAAGTAAGTCTGCATAGGAGGGCTGCTGTGCAGCCCAATCCTATGCAAACCCATTCAGCAGTCCCACAAACTTGCTCCAAGATAAGTGCACAGCATTGCCTCTTCTTTAAGCCAACCTCCTTGGCTCTTGGTTCTGCTCTTTCAAAACAGCACTGGCAGCAAAGGTAGGTCTCTTGTTCAGAGTTCTCTCCCCAGTCCAACAGGTGACTCCCATGGTGCCACGGCTGCAGCCAGGTGGAAGGTCTGCTGGTGTAGATCAGGGATGCAGCACCTGTGGCCCTTCAGATCTGCTGGACTTCAAAGCCTGCAGTGTGACAGCTTGGGGAGATAGAGAAGGTAAGTAGATTGACCAAAAAACCATCCCAGAACTGGGTTCTGGTGCATTCCACCAGGAAAAAAGCACGGACTATTTTTATGTTAAGACTTTAATAGTACAAGAAGCAATGTTGTTTGTTTGCATGGCAGCATCAACAGATTAAGGTTCTCCAGTGCATCAACACCTCCCTGAGGGCTTTGGCCCGGCTGGGTCAGGCCTCCCCCTTGCCTGGATGGAGGACAGTGGAGAAGTTCGCCCCCTGGACAAAGATAAGACTTCAGTGAGGGGCAGGAGGCAAGGGGAGGGTGCTGCCTCAGGGGCCAGGATCCACCGGGGAAGCAGATCCTGACAAGTCTTTCCTTCCCGCCTGTTCCTGATGCAGATCTTCCCTCAGCCCTTCTCCCCAGGCAGGGAAAGGGTGCCATCTTGGGGTCTGCCTCAGGTGCCCAGAGGTCTTGGGCTGCCCTCTTCTTCCCCCACATTTGCCTCTCGCTCAGTCCAGAAGGTGGTCTAGAAGGAAAGGGAAAAGGCTTTCCCCCCTCTTCACTTGTGTTGCTGAAAGGAAAGGAGGAGGGCAGGAAAAGGGCCAGGAAAAGAAATTATGTGACCTGTTTGCCCACCCTAAGACGGAGAAGCTTTGTACCTCAAAACAAATCACATTCCGGTATTGTGGAATATCAGTGGCGTAGTGTGGGTTGTCAGCACCTGGGGCAAGGCAAGTAATTTGCGCCCCCTAACCCGTGGATTTGCGCCCCCTAACCTGTGGATTTGCCCTAACCTCAGATGTTGCGCCCGGTGCGGCCGGCCCCCCCTGCGCCCCCCACGCTACGCCACTGTGGAATATTGTGCCAAGAGAGATTCAGCAGCTGCTGCCCTCTGCTTCCATGCTGAAATGTTTTCTGTACTGCCAGGTTTATGCAGGTGATTAGGAACACACTTTTTAGAAATTGCTTTTTATTAATTTTATTACTTACTACAAACATACACAATAAAATCACCAAAATAATGACTACAAACAAAAGAAGATATAGAAATAAAAAAGCAAAAAGAGAGAAAAGAAAATAGGAAAAAACATACCAAATACATACATGCAACCATAAATCCATCAGTCTTGCATATTGACTTATGTCACCATATTCTTTAATCTTCATTCCTTTTCTTCTCAAATAGACTTCCATCTTCCTCTAAACAGGTCTATTTTATCTATTTGTTAAACTGCTCCTATTATCCTTTCTCAATTTCTACTGTTTTCCACATACTATACTAATAATTCATACTGTGGTTTGCAAAAGTTAATCAAAGCAAATCCAAGTTTTTACTTGGGGACACTGGTTTTTCACATAATCTCTATATATTCCCCATTCCTTTTGGAATTTTTGGTTAGGTTGTCTCCTAATCGCATCTGTCATTGTTGCCAACTCAAGATATTCAAATAGCTTATCTGCCATTCCTTTTTTGTTGGTACTTTTTCACTTTTCCAATGCCTAGCTATTAATATTCTACCTGCCGTTGTGGCATATAAGAATATTCTCTTTTTTCGTTTGGTATATCCGAGTCCAAAATACTCAACAAGAAAGCTTCTGGGTTTTTTTTATATATATAAAGGTTTGCTTAAACATATTCTTCACAGTTCTTCAGAGGTCTAGAATATGGGAAGTCTGTTTGAAATTTAATAATTCGGATTGTAATTTGTTTTTTTTTAATTTTTTAAATTTGTTATTATTTTGAATTGGATTATGATTTGATTTGTTATAAATTGGAAGTTTAATGAAAAATTATTAAAACAAAACAAAACAAATTCTTCAGCTCCTCTTATATAATATCCCAAAAATCCTTTTTTTTCCCCTCCCCCAATCCCACCACACCTCCAGCAAGTGTTACGATCTCATTTTATACTTTTTGGAGTTTGCTGGGAGTTACGTGGGTAAAAGCCTCAGTGCCTAGGGCTTGCCGATCGAAAGGTCGGCGGTTCGAATCCCCGTGGCGGGGTGCGCTCCCGTTGCTCGGTCCCAGCACCTGCCAACCTAGCAGTTCGAAAGCACCCCCAGGTGCAAGTAGATAAATAGGGACCGCTTACTGGCGGGAAGGTAAACGGCGTTTCCGTGTGCTGCGCTGGCTCGCCAGATGCAGCTTTGTCATGCTGGCCACGTGACCCAGAAGTGTCTCTGGACAGCGCTGGCCCCCGGCCTCTAGAGTGAGATGGGCGCACAACCCCAGAGTCTGTCAAGACTGCCTCGTACGGGCAGGGGTACCTTTACCTTATATACCACCTGTAGAACATCTTCAAAAGATTTTCCTTTAGTGTACAACATGTTTTGTTCCACAATCTTTCCCATGCTGATAATTGGATGTTCCTACCAATATCTTTCGTCCACTTAATCGTGATCTCTTTTACCTCCTCATCTTTCACCTCCCATTCTAAAAGGAGTCTATACATACTGGAAATTATTCTTTTCTTGTTTGGTATTAGATCGTTATCTATTTTTTTATTCTTCCACTGCAAAACCCTTTTTGTTATCTATCCTAAATACCTCTACTGATTGATAATATTGTAGCCAACCCATCAGGTGATGTTTTATTTCCTCGTATTTTTTCACTTTCAGTTTGTAATCTTCTTCTTCCAAGAGGTCTTTATATGTAGCCCAATTAGGAACACATCTTTCCAGACTCACCTTGAGCAGCTCAAAGGGGCTGGGACATTGCTGGAACAACTCTTGGGTTGGGACAAATGGCTAAAATGTTTTACAAAGCTTTAAATGGTTCTTATTTGGGTTCTTCTGCTTTGTTTTTGACAGGTTGAGGTTGATTAAATGTTTTGTTGGGGTTGGCAGTTATTTTAAGTTGGGTATAATAAACCGCTTATTGTTGTTGTTGTTGTTGTTACTGGTTTCTATTGATATATTGGTTTGTTTGTTGCCTGTACAGGATATTCTGTTTTTTAATGTTTGATGTTTTGTTGCATTTTTAAATATGCTGTAAGCCGCCCAGAGTGGCTGGGGAAACTTCTTGTTGGTCTCTGATTTTAACATTTTATATAGTTTTTATTGTGTGATTTTACATGTAATTGTTGTACACTGCTCTAATATTTTTTATGAATAGGTAAAGGTAAAGGGACCCCTGACCATTAGGTCGTCATGGCTGACTCTGGGGTTGCGGCACTCATCTCACTTTATTGGCCGAGGAACCCACAGTGCCACCTGCGTCCCTTTTTTATGAATAGCAGCATATAATTTGTTTAAAAATAAATGAGTAATATATACTAGGAGGGACGCGGATGGCACTGTGGGTTAAACCACAGAGCCTAGGGCTTGCCGATCAGAAGGTTGGTGGTTCGAATCCCCACAACGGGGTAAGCTCCTGTTGCTCGGTCCCTGCTCCTGCCAACCTAGCAGTTCGAAAGCACGTCAAACTGCAAGTAAATAAATAGGTACCGCTCCGGCGGGAAAGTAAACGGCGTTTCTGTGCACTGGTCTGGTTTGCCAGAAGCGGCTTAGTCATGCTGGCCACATGACCCAGAAGCTGTACGATGGCTCCCTTGGCCAATAAAGCGAGATGAGCGCCACAACCCCAGAGTCGGCCACGACTGGACCTAATGGTCAGGGGTCCCTTTACCTAATATATACTAGAATGTCCTACAAGAGCTGCCTTCTCTCTCTCTTTTTGCTGTCGATATGCCTGTGCATTCAGCAGCAGATGAGCTGGTCAACAATGAAGCAGCTGAAGCTAAATGTGGCAAAACGATGGAGAAAAGCTTTGCCAGAGCAGGAAGAGCAGAATAAAGGTCAAGGGGGCAAAGCAGGGGGAAAGTCTTGCACACTGTATCTCAGTTAACTCCATAACTCCGGGATTCATAGGATCATAGACTCACGGAATGGTAGAGTTGGAAGGGACCCTGAGGGTCATGTGGTCCAACCCCTGCAATGCAGGAATCTCAACTGAAGCAACCATGGCAAATGGCCATCTAGAACTTGTGTGATGCATGGAACTTGCACTTTCCTTTTGGCAGTAGCACCCTCCCTGTGGAACACCATCCCATCAGATGTCAAGGAGATACACTTTTAGAAGACATCTGAAGGCAGCCCTGTAGAGGGAAGCCTTTTAATGTGTAATGTTTATTATGCTTTTATAGATGCTGTAACCCGCCCATAGTGGCTTGGGAAACCCAGTCAGATGGGCAGGGAATAATAATAATAATGAAAGCCACTTTCAACAGTGGATTTCCCTGTCCCCTTCTGAGTAAATAAGGGGAGAACTGCATTGTTGCACACATTGCATCCGTACTCTATGAAAAAATCCAAGAGCACCCCACACCTATCAACCTCCAAGGAAGGAGAGTCCACAACCTCCCAAGGGAGACCGTTCCTCTGTCAAACAGCTCTTACTGTCAGAAAGTTAGCTGGAATCTCCTTTCTGGCAATTTGAAGCCATGGGTTCGAGTCCTACCCTCCAGCAGGAGCAAACAAGCTTACTGCCTCTTCCATGGGACAGATTTCCCTGAAAAGATTTGAAGATGGCTCTCATATCTCCTCTCAGCCTCCTCTTTTCCAGACTAAACACACCAGCTTCTTCAACTATTTCTCATAAGGCTTGGATTGCAGATGCCTGATAATCTTGGTCACCCTTCTCTGCACAAATCTTAAATTGTGGGGTCCAGAACTGGACCCAGGTCTCCAGGTGTGGTCTGACCCAGTTAGAATAGAGTGGGACCAGGACTTGCCTTTCACTGTGAAGTGGGCCTTTTTCTTTTGTATAGAAGTCTGGATCCCTAGGATTCTCTCTCTCACTCATTCATCCCCCCCCCCCGCAAAAAAACCCTATAAGGCTGGAAAGCACTAGACATAAGGACTCAGGGGATTAAACTACAGTTCCAAGGATTCTTTGGGGAAAGCCATGACGGTTAAAGTAGTATAATGCTGCTTTAAAAGCAAGGTGCAGCTGCGACCTTAGTTAGGCTAGGTTCAAACAGTGACTGGCCCAGAGGACCTTCATGGCTGATCAGGGATGTGAACCCAGGACTTGCAAGCAATGTACTTACCTGCTTATCCACCTGTTTCACTATTCTATGATTGACACTACAAAGACTGCTGTTCTCTGGGATATGTAAATAATGGAGCAACAAAGCTGCCTGCCTTTTTTTTTTTTTGCTTTTTCTTTCCCTGGGGGTGTCACTGGGAAGCTAACATGATGAGCTCCTGTGCTTCAGAATTTACCTCCTCCCCCTCTTGTGCAGGCCATTGGGTTGCTCAGCCTCCTCCCACAGGGAAGGGCTATGGAACATCTTTTCCTTTGACAGCTGTAAGCAGCAGTGCCAGCCAAACGTGGGCAAGGCTTGCAGTCATCTGGCTGTGCTTTTCTGTTAACGTCTCAAGATGCTCCTGTACATTCTTTATCTCCGTTTAGAAGCTTGTAGACTTTAGATGTCACTGCAAAGCTTTGGTGAGTTGGCTCCGTTGCATTTCACGTCCTCTACCTCTCCCATCTACATGGTTTCAACTGAGTCTTGCCAGCCAAAGTTGACCCCAACTGCCCTGCAAATACACTGCGACCAAGGGCCATATAAATTCTGCTAGTACCCTGTATGTTAAATGTGCACTGACCCAGCATCCATATATAATGAGTGCCAATGCAGAAGAGACTTCACTCTTGTCCCCATATTAAAGAAAAATCACACAAGGAAGAGAGGAACACACAGTGCCAACATGGAGTGGCTGTACTTTATATCTTTAATTGTGCACTCACTTTACACCACATTAGACTGTTCACATGATAAAAGACTGTAACGCTGTTCCCTGCAACTCTGTTTACAACTAGTAGCTGGACCCAAGCGTCCCCCCACCCCCATTTCACACTTTGTCCTGGCTAAAGAAATAATTATATTGGTTACACAGTGCTCCACAAATGTATCACTTCATTAATTTTTTTTAAGAGGAGGAAGGAAGGGGGGGAACAGTGTTAGTTTAGTGCCGCTCCTGAGCGCTACGACCAGATGTGGAGACCGTGACCTGGAATGTTGGCAGGCTGGGCTCTATCCCACAACCTGCATTTGATGGGCTCTCCCCAACCTGAAACATGAGCTTCTACAAGATGGAGTGCTTCTCAAAGGGAATTGTCAACTCCTTTGCAGCTGGCTCATCCAGAAACCAATACAGCTTCCCAGTGTGGGGTTGGACCAGGGCAGCTGGCAGTGGGTTCTCTTCATCACCTTCCAAAATACGCTGTCCCAAAAAACAGGATGTTAGAAGCTAATCACTTGGAACTTAATGATTAGCACAGTACTCAAAATGTAGACGTTACAGAGATTTCCCTCACCACATCTCCAACAAAAGATAAGAATCAGAATTCAAACCCAAAACTGCATGATTAGCAGCCTTGATATCTACTGAATCAGACATGCCTTTGGAAACCAGGTAGGTTGGTAGGGTGTAGCAGAGGCAGCAGTTTGAACAAAAGGGGTGTTTTTAAACTCTAAATGCTTCTGGAAAGATAGACACCCAGTGGCAAGGGCTGGACCTCCAGTTCTCTCCATAAGCTCCCTCGGCCCCAAAACTAACAGAAACAGAATTACACAAAAAGAATCCAGCCTGCAGAAGTTGATGAATTTGAATAATCAGAGTGGGGAGAGAGAACATGAAATTGCGGGGCAAAGTATTATTTATTATTTTGTGAATCATTTCCCATGAAAACATCTTAAAGAGATTTACTTTTTTAAAAAAACCATTATAAAATAGAGAGCCATAGCTTAATAATGAAGCACGTGCTTTACATGCGGAAAAGCCCCTCCTTCCATTCCTGGCATCTCCTCGTCCAAATCCCTGGAGAGCTGCTGCAGCCGCTGTATGCTAAGGGTGGGAATCCTGCACCCATCCAGATGTTACTGGCATCTCAAGTGCCACCAGTCCCAGGCAGCCTGGCTAAGGGTCAGGGATGGTGGGAGACAGTCCAGCAATGCCGGGAGGGCCGCCAGTTCCCTGCTGCAGGTGTGGACAATACTAACTTGATTACTCCTATCAGGCCACATGCCAGGCTGGCTTAGAACACCTCTTTCAAGCATTTAATGAGGTTGAAGCTGTTCTCCTCTCCCAGACAAAAGCAGCTAATGCTGGAAGAAACAAGCCAGAGTTGCTTTAAGTGTTGCTGCCATGTGGCTCCACTGCTGCTTCTCTAGGAACCCAGAAAAAGCCAAGAAGTGTGTTCCCAACAGCCTCACCATCCTCATGCAATTGCTCTGTCAAGGATGATGTGTATTCTTTTCCTGGGGAATTCTAAGACAGGTAAATTCTAAAACACTCAACATGTTGCATCTTTAGGAGGTTAATGTTTGATTCAGTCAAAAATCTGATTTAACTCTGAAACACTTCTGTTTAACTCCTCCACAGATATACCAGGGCAGGAGAAGCTGAAGCTCTCCAGACCTTGTTGGGACTCCAAATCCCATCAACCCCAGCTGGAATGGCCAATGTCCAGGGATGCTAGAAGCTGTGATCCAAAAATGGACTCAGGACCACAGGTACCCCACCCCAGGTAAAAACCTACCAGTACTAAGTTTCCTAGCTCTTGGTATTCCTGACCCACCCCCCACAACAAATCCATTCTCTTCTTTCCCAGGGTGGAATCCAGCGCACCTCCAAACCTGTGAGAAAGAAGCCACAGGATGCATGTTACCTTAATCACGGCAGCCTTGCTGTCCCCAGTGGCCACAAACACCACGCTGCGAGCCGCGTTCAACACTGGGAGGGTCAGCGTAATGCGCTCCGGAGGTGGCTTTGGAGAATCGCTAATGGCAGCCACTATTTTCTCCCGCTCCTGCCACAGGAAAGAGGGAGGGAGGGAGGGGAGATTAGGGGTGTTCTGTCACAGCCCTGCCTACACCATATTGTGCCAAGCCCATAATTGAAAAGGATCTCCACAAAGCTATTCTCAGGCACATTACTGGCAATCTGTGGCATCAGCCAAGCACCTGTTCTGAAGAGCAAGCCTAGATATTTTAACTGGGCAGACACTGGTATTCAAGCCTCCATAGCATCCATGCAGAGCAACCAGTCTTGAGAGCCAGCCGGCCAGTCATCTTTAAAGAATGTGAAGAATGCATGCAAATTCATATCTTCACCCAGAAATGAAGCAAGGTGGCCGGGTACACAGAAAGGTTGAGTGAGATTTAAACACAAATGCAAAAGAGGAAATTTGACATGACTATATATGTAGCCATAAGCAGTTAACAGCAAATGGAAGTCCTGGGAGCACTCCAGACTTGAGAATGCCCTGGAATCTGGTTGCCCATGCACTTAGATGGAGCAACAATTGCAGCTAGGAATTGGGAATATTTGTCAACTTGGGAAAGGGGGGCTGGCACCTAAAAGATTGATACTGATTCCAGCTATGTTTGATATTTTCTTGCTTCTCCAAATACATGCTGTCTGAACAGACAGAAATGGGCACAGGAACAAAGGGAGAGGACAGCCAAAAGAGGGGAAGTGCTGCAACAACACTGGGTGTGTGTGTGGGGGGGGGGTGTCACATCTGCAGAACAGGCTTAGATGGGGAGTGGCTTGCAGGCTTGATAAACTAAATGAGTGCAACCATAATCCCCCCCCCCCCAAGAAATCTGCAAGGAAGTGCCCTGGGATGAGCAAGATGGTTTTAACAGCTAGGGGTTTGTTTAATATTGAATTTGGTGAAATGTTTCTGCATATTTTTTAGTCGTTCTTGTTGCAGAAGCTTCTGAAATACTCCAATTGGAAAAAGGAGTTACTCAAGCATTTAACTGTTACATACAAGCAATCCTGTTTGACTCCTAAGCCTCTCAGGGATAGGGCACAGTATAAAACCCAATTAGAGAGAAGAGATTTCTCACCCTTTACTCACATCAGCTTTACTTACCTGAAGCAGCAGTGCTGTAAGCAGTAATATCAACATGCCCTAAATGGGGGAGACGCAAGTGGTCCCGGCCCCTGGAAGTGTAATGCTGACACCTCGTCAGACATTATTTCCGGGACATGCAAGGCTAGAACCCAACAGCTCTGGTACTTCTATCTCTGCTAGGCAAGTGATGCCATTTCCTTTTTTAAAACAGGGGTTTCAACAGAAGCAAAAGCAAAACACAGGAAGTGTTTAGAAACCATTTCATTCCATTTTGGAATGTTTCAACTGCCTATGGCTGCCGAAACATATTTTTGAGTTGACTATTTAATGTACTTCAACATTTACAAGGTACATTTAAAACCATATCCAAACTTGCTATTTTCTTACTTTCCCAAACTTCAAAAGGTCGGGAAACAAATGCATCTTTGATGAGATTTCTTTTTTAAAAAATAGATCAAGATTTTCACTGATACACACACTAGTACACAAACACTAGAACAGCAAGTTTGAACTAGACATTTAAGCAATTAAAACTTAAGCTGATTCAATGTTGGGGGCAATTTTAATCTGAGAGGCTGTGAGTTTGCACTGTTTAATTTCTAAAGTTATTTGGGTTCTTGTGTGTTATTGCAATAAGGAATGAAAAAGAAAATATTATGGCTCTCCCTTCTAATAGCCAACAGGTAGCTCCATTTATTAAACTGAAAAGTCCCCTTGTGGTTTCTCCAACATCTCAAACAGAAACCTCTATTGACGTTTTGGTACAATACAAATGTATTTAAATTTAATTTAATATATTGATCAGTTAGGAGGCAGATGGTTAAATAACTCATCTTTAAATTGATTGATAGTCCCCAAAGATAAGTTTCAAAAAACTTCAAATATCCTAAGGGAATTGTTTGAGTAAAGGTAGTTGAATAAGAGGAAAAGGGGTGGAGTCAAGAGTCACCGTCCGATGAAAGCAGATGATGCAAGGCAAAGAGAAAGGGGAGGAGAGCAAACACCTGGTCAAAATCTGAGATAACATAACAAGAAAGTGTCCAGAATATTCAGTTTAACCACCTGCCAGATCTGTTCCCCTGGCAATCAGTTTGTCATGCCTTGCAGCCACCTACAGTGGTTGTGGTGGGGAACCTACAGGGGTCGCGGGTCCACCTCTCTCAGCTCCCATCTCCACTCCCATCTCCACTGGCCACAACCGCTGGAGCTGACAGGAGCTGGAGTCCTCCAACAACATCTGGAGGTTAACACAGAGCAGGAATGGGGAACTGAGGGACTAGGTGTCAAGTCACACCCCTCACCAGCCCAGCTCTGCCCCCTCTTTGGGTGCTTTTGCCTGGCTAGAATGCCCACTTGAACCCTCATCATGTGTCTTGTGTCCTGGATGGAGGACACAGAAAGAGGACTTCAACTCTATGAGAGCAAGCCTTTCTGCTTGTCTGATGGAACTATCTCCCCTCTCCTCCCCTTGTGGGCTGTTCTGGAGGTTCTCCTGCCCAACCCCCTTAACCAACTGGGCAGTGGGAGAGGAGAAGTGGGGAAAGTCCTTGTGCAGACTTCTGCTAGCGAGATTGGTTAACTAAATTTGGCCCAAAGTGCTTACTGCACAAAAGTAGCATGCACATTTATTACTCAGCCCCCTTTTGCTTCTGGCCCTGCCAAGCACTTTAAGGTTTCTCAGAAGGGACTGTAGTCCTTGGGCTCAGAAAGTATCCCCACACCTGACCTAGAAGCTCAATGGGTAGCTAGCTCCTAGTGTGGGAGAGCATCACTCTCAAAGATCCAGCTGCCCAGTGAATTCCCACTTGGCACTGCCAGAACAAAATCCAATTGAAATGTGTCAGGCAGCCTGCCTTCAGGACAAAGCAAGACACCAGTAAGCCTTAATCCAATTCCCCTCAGCAGTTTAAAATAGCCAGCTAGATAGACAGCAGCCCCTTCTACTTTCTCCTCCTTATTCAGACGCTGTGAGGCATGACCTCTGAAAGGAACATGGCTCATACAGGGGTGGAGAACCCTTTTCAGGCTGAGTGTGACTCAACAAATGTGAATGCTGCTTTGGAAGAGGAGTCTAGCTTCTGCACTACTCACTCAGTCATGCACACCCCTCTATCCTGCACCCAGGCAAGCAAGAGGCAGGATCCTGTTCAAGGACACAAACATAAACTCAAGGAGGGGACAAAGCAGGGCCAGTGAGGGGCGCAGCCTGGAGAGCGTTCCAAGGGCAGACAGAGAGACCTGGGGGGCTGCATTGGGTCCTGAGCCTGAGGCTCCCCAGTCAAGAGAGGAGCAGTGCAGCAATAAACCTGCAGACACATTTGGTTTCAAACTGGGTGAGGGACCACGTGTTGAGATTCTTGCATTGCAGGACCCTTGGGGTCCCCCCCCCCCCAATTCTGTGATTCTATGACAGGGGTCAGCAAACTTTTTCAGCAGGGGGCCGGTCCACTGTCCCTCAGACCTTGTGGGGGCCGGACTATATTTTGAGGGGGGGGAAACAAACGAATTCCTATGCACGCTGCACATATTGTATTTGTAGTGCACAAAAAATAGGAAAAACAATACAATATTTAAAATGAAGAACGATTTTAATCCCGCTCTCAGTCCGTTTTCCATGGGGGGGTGTATATGTGTTTTGTGTGTTACAGAAACTTAGTCACCACCTATTCACCCTCAACCACCTACCCCCCCCCAAAAAAAGTGACACAAGCCAGCTCCCAAACAGGGAAGGGTACCCTTGCCCACAGAAAGAGTATCTCCACACCACAAACAGTTTCCCTTCCATGGGGTTTTCCTACCACAGCTCATCATTCTTGGCACAGAGTGTGCCTCCTGACCATGGGAAGAGTGCCCTGCTGAGTGTGTGTGTGTGTGTGTGTGTGTGTGAGAGAGAGAGAGAGAGAGAGAGAGAGAGAGAGAGAAACTTCCACCTACCCCCCCCCCAAGAATATGGGGTGCCACCTTGAATAAAATATTGGGAGAGGCAAGTAAGCCCCACCCTGTATAATCGATCGCAGTGTGCTTTACACGTGCACACCAAAAGGCAACGTCCATCAACTTTTTTGGGGGGGTGGCTCCCTCAAATTTTTGGGGGGGCGACGAAGGAACCTATGCCAAGAACAGAGACAGGCCAATCCCCGGAATGGCAACAGTGCCCCTGTGCATGGCGAGAGCACCTCTGCAGCACTTGAGGTTATTACAAAGTGGGGTGGGGGGTGGGGACCGATACCACTTGCCTCCTGATTCTGGCCAGCCAATCCCGGGCTCGAGGTGAGCCTATACCCACCCTCTCATGAAACTGGCAAGAGTGCCCCTGCCCATAGCAAGCGCGCCCAGTGCGCAACACCCACGCCTCCTGCTCTGCTCCGTCTCTGCTGTTGGAGACAAGGAAGCCGAACTTGTCGACACAGCGCTCGCCATTGGAGCTGCCGCCGCGGCTGCCCAATGAGCTCTGTGAGTCCATCTCGCTCGTCACAGCCACTGCTGCTTCGTATTTGGCAGCGTCGCTGTTGTCGTCCTCTGCCTCGGCCAGGGGTGCAGAGCCCATGCCACTGGCCTGGGTGGCGGAGGCAGCCTCCCTGCCGCTGCCGCTTCCTTCCACTCGGCCCTTGGTCATATGCGGCCGCCTCAGTGGGAAAGAAGGGGCATTGCGCAGAGGTGTCCGTGGCTTCGGATTGGCTGCAGGAGCTTCCTGCAGCCAATCCAAAGCCATGCCAGCATCGCGGAAGTCAGTCCCCGCGCGGCGAGGCATCCATGGCTTCTTCTGAAGGAAATGCTGCACCGCACTGGCTTAGATCAGCACACAGAGACTGACTGAGCGGTCCGCAGGCCAGATTTATGAGCCTGGTGGGCTGGATCCGGCCCCCGGGCCTTAGTTTGCCAAACCATGTTCTATATGATCAAAGTTCACTGCAGCTCCACACCCTGGCTCACCTGCAAGAGAGAATGATCCGGAAAGAGTGAGCAAGTGTGCCCATCTGGTCCCACTCCCAAGATCAAGAGGTCAAACACAGGCATATCCTCGCCTTGGAAGGCCTACACAGAATGGGAGAACACACATTTATCAACCACATTTTCAGTACTGCCCTTCAATATACAATTATCATTGTGCTTTACAGAGCTTAAAATAAAAGTAAAAATGCAATGGAACAGCATCGCAATCCTAATGGCAGGAAAAACGAAGAAGCCATGATAATATCATCGGAAGTTGATAATAAGCCTGGGAAAAGGTATTTGACTGGCACCAAAATACCTTAGTGCCAGGCAGCCAATTCCTTGGTGTGTCCAAGTCAGGGACAGCCGACCTTCAAATGCATTAGAGGGAAGACCTTGCCTCCCACCAGCAATTTTCCAAAGTGCTTTGAGTCTTCAAGCTGTCATGCTGTCAGGGGGGCCAAGGGGGGAGGGGAGACCCAATTCATTTAGCAAGGAGAGATGCATATTTCTGACTATTCCTAGAAGATCCCTCTAGGCTTGATTCGAGCGTGAGAGAAACAAATAACTCCCTTGGCCAACACACACAGCCCTTGCAACCTTCGGTTTTGCTTGAATTGTACTGCAGCACTAGCCTCCCTTTTGAGGTCATCTTCTGCATGTTGACTGACCTCAGTGTTGCATGAAGCGTCACTTTCCTGCCCCCCAAGATTTCTTAGGAAAAGGGTGTGGCTTTGAAATAGGGCCAAGGAGAAACTTGAAGCAAACAACAAACTGTGTCTTCTGGGCACAGTTCAAAAACTGAAATCAGTAAACTACAAATTCAATCAAAATATTAATCCATATATAAGAGTTGGACCAGGTCAAAATGAACAAAAAGGATAAAAAACCCATTCAACCGCATAAAAAACTCTCACACAAATAATAAAAACAGAATTATAAACCAATAAGAAGAAAGCAAAATAGTTCTAAGAACTAAAAAGAATTGAATTTGAAAAGTGAGAAAAATAAGGTTTTCACCTAGCACCAAAAAAACCCTAACATAGGCACCAGGCATGGCTCTTTGGGGAGAGCATTCCAAAACTGGGGTGCCACCACTGAGAAGACCCTCAGCCCATTTAATGCAGAGCAGACTAGGAAGAGCTCTAGCCAGGAACTCAAAATTTAGGATGTTGAGTTAAGCAATGAATGGTAAATAAGCTCAGTCCATTAACTCTCAACACACAAGGATTTTTTGTCCCAACATGGGACCTTGTCTGAAAAACACACACAACTGTACCTCTTTCAGTTTTGCTGCATAATCTGCAGCTGCCTCTTCCACTGGTAGCGAAGGGTTGATAACAACAATTTGGTCCTCAGGTACAGCAATTTTAGAAAGGAGGTACGTCTGAAATAGGTAACCACAGGTCACATAACAACAAAACCATCTATGGTGGTTCTTTCCAACTTTTGTACTAGCTGATGAAAGCATCATATAAATTGCCTCTTTTTCCTCCCTTGTTGAAATTTAGATTGTAAGCCCCTCGGGGCAGGGGCTGGTTTCTTTTTAGCTTATAGATAATATTCTGTAAAGTACATCAACGGCACTATATAATTAGTAAAAACAAGATGACTATTTCATTTCTATATCCCGGAGGGCCAGCCCGATCTGTTTGGGCCGGTGCGGCGAACCCCACAAGGCGGGGTCCGCTGCCCCCGGGACCCCGCCGCCCCCCGAAAGAGCCTCCCCCTCGGGCCACCTGGTAGGCGCCGTAGTTGCTCTCGGGGTCGCTGAGCGGGACGCGGCGCTCGTCGGCGAAGGCCAGGAGCCAGCGGGCCGGGCAGGCGGCGGCGGCGGGCAGCTCCTGGGCCAGGACGCGCACCAGGCTGCCTCCGGCCAGGCCCAGCGAGAAGCGGCCGGCCGGCCCGCACTGCGCCTCGCGCTGCGCCACCAGCTGCGCCAGCGCCGAGCCCAGCTCCTGCGGGGAAGGGAAGACCGAGACGTGCGGCGCCGAGGCCGCCGGGCCGCGCCGGGACGACGAGGAGCCGGGCATGGCGGGCGAGGCAGAGAGGGAGCCGGCGGGCGGAACGGAAGGGCCGCGCGGCGAGGGAGCCGGGGGGACCCATGAAAGCAGCGAGCGCGGCCGGGCGGAAGACCGGGAGGTAGCCGAGGGAGCACGGGCGGAAGAGGCGCCGGAAGGAAGCGCAGAGCAGCTCAGCGCAGCCCGATCCCGCCCAGGAGGCACCGGAAGTCCGGCGGCGACCTCGGAAGCCCTCGCTGCTCTGGACGGCCCGGCAGCGCCGTCCCGCGGCCGGAGGCGCATCTCTGGCTGCCCGCCTCGGCAACTGGCCCTCAGACTCAGCGCGGGGAGGGGGGGGGGCAAGCTGGAAGTCAGGAACTAGAAGCGATCGACGAAGCCACGTTTCCCACGTCCAGCAAGAGTCCCGCTGCAAGAGCAGCTTTGGCCTTTGCTCCTGCTTTTTGAGTGCCTTCCTCCTCAGCAAAGTCTGGAGGGCGTTGTGTTGGCTGCCTCTGTCCCATCAGGCACAGGGGAAGACCGTGTGATGGGAGTCCCAGAAGTAGGTGGCTAAGGCACAGGTAAAGCCTGGTCCTTAGGAGGCCGCCGCCTCCTCCTCTGCCTTTAACAGACCAAAACGCAGCAGGTGAAGAAATTAGTGTCCTATTTCTATACTGTCTTGTATTTCCCCCCTTTCCTGAACCAAAAGTGGTCCTGAAATGTAGATTGGTCATCAGATTCTAAATCTCAGGGACAGGGCTATTTATTGAAGATACAGGCGCAAATTAACATGAAATGAAACCTCCACCTTTTTAGCTAGAGGCATCTTGAAATTTTGTTTCTTGAGCATGCATGCCTAGCTGCCTATGCTATTCTCCAACCCTTTGGAATAATCCCCCGCCCCTTTTAATGTAGAGACTGTCTTCCTACTTTGCTGCATGTCTCCTGCACAGGAGTTCATATCCAGTCCTCCACTAAAAATAATGCATGGCATAAAGTAGCTCTTTTTGTCTTCCCTGAATCTTCCAATGATTAGCTGTATTAGATGTCCTGAGGTTCTGGTTCAAGAGACACCTGCAGGAATGAATGTTAATGTGTGCAAAGGGCCCATAAATAATGGTCTTCTATCCTGCTATGGCCAATGAGGTCGAGCGTCTACAACAGGTGCAATTTCTTGTAGGGGAGGGAAGTATATGACCACAAAACAGCATGGAAGAAACTATCTGCACATGCCCTACCAGGGGACACTAGATGCTCAGAAAATGCATTATTACAACAAAAGGCACTGCCTTGAGGGAAGATACAGGAAGAGTAGAAAGTCGAACTTGCGAGACGTGCCTTGTCTCACAAAAGGATGAGGTAAGAGTTTGATTTGGAAGTAAGGTTCATTGGTTCCAATGAAGTTAAATTTCAAGGACTGAAGGATACTTGGGGTCCTTTTTGGGTTTTCCTTCTGAAAACGTCTGATATAATAAAAAGTGAGGCATGACCATGGATCAGGTGTTTGTACATCCTTTATATGGGTTGTATTCTTAGAACAAAGGGAACCTATTAACATAATTTACAGAATACATACTGCGTGCCCGCCCCCTCCAATATGCATACAGGCAACCCTAGTTACTAATCCAAATCAGACTTGCTTGTGATAACGGCTTATGCAGATATGATGAAGAGACACAGGAGATGATCCAATGCTAAGTGGTCTCCACCCACAAAAGTCTTTTTGCTTGACTAGCTACATCCATTGGTTTAATAAAGCCTGACAGAACAGAACTGAGGGCAACAAAGAGTGAAACTGGTCTCTGCGTTTGACTGAAATGACATGCAGCTGCATACATCAAAGAGAGACAGAGACAAAAAAGAGCAAGACAAACTCTTAAGCTTTCTTCGTTTTTTATTTTCAAAACAAAGTTATACTTTGACAATAGTGACTCCATCTGAAAATGTAACTGTTAGTGCATGATTTCTGTTCAAACCATGAACTATATAGCCATAAAAAAACTATGTGCTTTTCTCCAAACAACAGGGCTCAGTTAGCTGTAGGTGCCTTTTTCTGAGGATTAATAACAAAGCTAAATTTATTACAAATGTTAACCTGCTCTGTCTGGCTCTGATGAAAGGCACATTCTGGGTCTAATAAAAAAGGGAAAGCACATATTCCACTGGTTTCAGAACCATTACTTAACAATGGCCCTACTAGTACTGGATGGTGCTCTATTATACAACCTAACACTGCACAGAAGTCTTTGTAAAATGGTTTTGTGCAAAGTTACATTTTTATGAAATAGAAGAAGGGTTATTAAAGGGAAAAGGGCACAGAAAGAAGAGTACGGGAACATCCCAGTAAAATAATCAATTCCATAGAAGTTAACTAGGATATCCTTGGAATAGCTGCATTAGTGGTACAGTGGTACCCCGCAAGACGAATGCCTCGCAAGACGGAAAACCCGCAAGACGAAAGGGTTTTCTGTTTCGGAGGCGCTTCACAAGACGAATTTCCCTATGGGCTTGCTTCGCAAGACGAAAGCCCATAGGGAAATCTCCGGGGACCTGTTTTAAATTGCTGGCGGTCGGGAGCAAAGACTTTCGCCCACAGCCGGCCTTCAGAAGAGGTCCTGGACCTCTTCTGAAGGCCGGCGAGGGGCAAAAGTCTTTGCTCCCCCCCGCCTGCCTTCCCGGGACAGCGGAGACTTCTCCGCTGCCCCGGGCGATCTTAAAATGCTGGCGGGCGGGAGCGAAGCGTTCGCTGCCGACCCCCAGCATTTTAAAATCTCCCCGGGACAGCAGAGAAGTCCCGCCCCGCTCGGGATGGCGGCGCAGAGCTGTCTGCCGTCCCGGGATCAGCGCAGCTCTGCGCGGCCATCGGGAGCCGGGGGCGAAGCCCGCCCCGCTCCAAATGGCCGCGCAAAGCTGCCTGCAGTCGCGGGATTGCAGGCAGATCTGCGCCACCATCCCGAGCGGGGTGCTAAGTCCCGCCCCGCTCGGGATGGCGGCGCAGAGCTGTCTGCCGTCCCGGGATCAGCGCAGCTCTGCGCGGCCATCGGGAGCCGGGGGCGAAGCCCGCCCCGCTCCAGATGGCCGCGCAAAGCTGCCTGCAGTCGCGGGATTGCAGGCAGATCTGCGCCACCATCCCGAGCGGGGTGCTAAGTCCCGCCCCGCTCTGGATGCCAGCGCAGAGCTGTCTGCCGTCCCGGGACTGCAGGCAGATCTGCGCCACCATCCCGAGCGGGGTGCTAAGTCCCGCCCCGCTCGGGATGGCGGCGCAGAGCTGTCTGCCATCCCGGGACTGCAGGCAGATCTGCGCCACCATCCCGAGCGGGGTGCTAAGTCCCGCCCCGCTCGGGATGGCGGCGCAGAGCTGTCTGCCGTCCCAGGACTGCAGGCAGATCTGCGCCACCATCCCGAGCGGGGTGCTAAGTCCCGCCCCGCTCTGGATGCCAGCGCAGAGCTGTCTGCCGTCCCGGGACTGCAGGCAGATCTGTGCCGCCATCCCGAGCGGGGCGCTAAGTCCCGCCCCGCTCTGGATGCCAGCGCAGAGCTGTCTGCCGTCCCGGGACTGCAGGCAGATCTGCGCCACCATCCCGAGCGGGGTGCTAAGTCCCGCCCCGCTCTGGATGCCAGCGCACAGCTGTCTGCCGTCCCGGGACTGCAGGCAGATCTGCGCCACCATCCCGAGCGGGGTGCTAAGTCCCGCCCCGCTCTGGATGCCAGCGCAGAGCTGTCTGCCGTCCCGGGACTGCAGGCAGATCTGTGCCGCCATCCCGAGCGGGGCGCTAAGTCCCGCCCCGCTCTGGATGCCAGCACAGAGCTGTCTGCCGTCCCGGGACTGCAGGCAGATCTGCGCCACCATCCCGAGCGGGGTGCTAAGTCCCGCCCCGCTCGGGATGGCGGCGCAGAGCTGTCTGCCGTCCCGGGACTGCAGGCAGATCTGTGCCGCCATCCCGAGCGGGGCGCTAAGTCCCGCCCCGCTCTGGATGGCGGTGCAGATCTGCCTGCCATCCCGGGATCAGCGAAGCGTTCGCTGCCGACCCCCAGCATTTTAAAATCTCCCCGTGTCCCGGTGAGATTTTAAAATCCTGGGGGTCGGCAGCGAAGCCCTTGTTCCCCCCCAGCCCCCCCCCCCCAGCCTTCAGAAGAGGTCGGGGGAGGGACTGTCCCCGGACCTGGTCTGAAGGCGGTTTCCCTTGGAACGCATTAATTGATTTTCAATGCATTCCTATGGGAAACCGTGCATCGCAAGACGAAAAACTCGCAAGAAGAAAAAACTTGCGGAACGAATTAATTTCGTCTTGCGAGGCACCACTGTACAGGTCTTCCACAGCAACATAATCACAAGAAAGAATCACAGCAACTTTGAAGGTATGGTCACTCACAAGTCTCAGTATCCCTTCTGTCTTCCTTGTTTTAAATAAAATGCTTTGTGCCATCTACAGAAATTGCACTAGAAAAAGTGGTAGAGTTAGTAATACCCACAGTTGTGTACTGATGGAAGGTGAATGTTAGGATTATGTTGCAACTTGCTTTGAGCAGCTGCCACACTTCCTACAGAGAGCAGTGTGGATCAGATAAACCAAAACAAATGTTACCAGACTTTGTTCTCAGGATTATCACCCTGTTTTCCAAGATTCTGGATCAACGTCAAGTAATCTGAAATGTTGCAATGTTCAAAATTGGACATGTAAACCAAAGCACAACGGCTTCCCCTACAAGGATACAAAGTATTTTATTAATCTTCTGTCATTGTGTGGAAGATTTCAAGCACCACAATGGATTAGAAGGGTGTTTCCTGTGCATTTTTCAGCCCAAATTTGTTTTTGCTTTAATATAACATTTTTAATACCAACTTTGTTGTTACTTCATAAAATTAGTCATTTTATTTTTAAGATCAAAGTCTCTGCAGATAAAATGATATTGCATTTTGAAAGTCAGTCCATTAAAGTTCTACCTAAACATGGGTACATTTCAGAGTGATGACAACTGGAGGGACTATAAATGTGTAGATTAGGAAGCTGAAAATCCCAAAACAACTGAAGACGCTCCACAGCAATTGTGCTATTGCCTTAAGTAAGGAAAATCCAGCTGAGACACATGGCAGAAGGCAAGTCCACCAGTGCTATTGCAGGCTCAGTCACACCAACGTATTGAGGGCTTTAACAATGTAATAATGGGGACCATAAATCTGTCTTGCTTCACACAGTGTCTTAAAATGCAATGGTTACATAGAGGAAGGGGAAGAAAAACCATTCTAAAGACTGAACAGTAGAAAGGGGCCACCACCTTTGCTCAGGAAACAGTTAATGTGCTTTTTAAAAAGATGATGGCCACTCTACTCCCTGTGCCTTGCTAGTTTTTGTCCCTATTGCAGATGTTCTGAATGGAAACCTTGCTTCACTTGTTTAGCCAAGTTTGTTTCTCTAGCCAAGCAAAGCCCTCCAGTGGCAAACTCTTCACTAGTGGCTTTTGCTGATGAAATCACAGAGACACTTTTCCAGCCTGGATCCTCTCAAATACACACTCATCCACAGGTAGGTACTTGCCAAGTTTTACATCCAAGAAATATAATCGATCAGATGTCTGGTGTGGGTTGTAGCTTTCCCTTTGCAAACGTGTTTTCTGAATTTTGAAAGTGCCTGTTGGAAGAAAAGAAGTCAGAATAATGGTGGGAGGAGGACAAGGGCAGTGGCAAGAAACAGCTATACTGCAGATTGAAGGGAGACGATTGGCTGAAGGAATTGCGCTGCTCTCTTCTTCAAAGCAAGCATGTCATGGTCAGATGTGAACACAGCTCAAACTTCAGCTAGATTCAGGAGGAAGACTGGTTATTTCTGTGAGGCAAGTTGTTGGTATTGTTACCGTATTTTTCGCCCCATAGGACGCACCGCCCCATAGGACGCACCTAATTTTTTTTGGGGGGGGGGGATAAAGAAAAAAATATTATTTCCCCCCCAGGCACGGGGCAGGCGCGGGAGAAGCCCGAGCTTCCCCCGACCCCAGCCCCAAGAACAGCCTGCTATCCGCAAGCCTGGGGAGCCGCGTCGGTCTCCCCAGGCTTGCGGAGAGGTGCGTGAAGCCTGGGCGCGCTCTTCAGCCGGGATCCGGAGGGTGGCACAGAGCTGCAGGAAGCCCGGGAAAGCCTGCATTCGCCCCATAGGACGCACACACATTTCCCCTTCATTTTTGGAGGGGGAAAAGTGCGTCCTATAGGGCGAAAAATACGGTATATGCGTTAGTCACAAAATACAAAAATAGCCTCTGGGTGATTTACAAAATAAATTCAAAGACACAGTTAAAAATATAGCAATCACCAACAAAGCAACAACCTCAAGATGCTAACAATAACTAATAAGAAGGGTGAAAAGGTAGAGACAGAAATTACTAAAAAGTAATGATTGTTACAATACGGAATACGGTGAATCGGTCATCTTGCCATTTTGGATGCTTCTAGATAGGAGCTTGATGTCACAAACAGGTGGTTTAGAAGAAGTTTTTTCTTTGTGCACAACTGGCATGCAACTGTGCACATGCTCCATTTTTTAGGCTTATATTTTTCATCGGTATTCTGCTGCTTCCCATCCCCATCAGTAGGTGGCCCTTGATGAAATGTTTCTGTGCTATGTTTTCCGGCCCCAACTCTCATCCATTCCTCCCCTGCCAACCACTACCTTCTCTGGTCTGGGCATGCACTCATGTTTGTCCATATATGTGCGCACACACTTAAGGAACTCTACAGGAAGTGTGCAAGAGTAAACATTACCAGCTCTTAGTTATGCTTCAAAAAGTAAAAAAGGTAAAGGACCCTTGGATGGTTAAGGCGACTCTGGGGTTGCGGCGCTCATCTGCTTTCTGGCTGAGGGAGCCGGCGTTTGTCCACAGACAGCTTTCCAGGTCATGTGGTCGGCATGACTAAACTGCCACTGGCGCAACAGAACACTGAAACGCCATTTACCTTCCTGCTGCAGTGGTACCTATTCATCTACTTGCACTGGCATGCTTTCAAACTGCTAGGTTGGCAAGATCTGGGACAGAGCAACGGGAGCTCACCCCATCACGCGGATTCAAACCACCGACCTTCCAACTGGCAAGCCCAAGAGGCTCAGTGATTCAGACCACAGCGCCACCCGCGTCCCCTACTTCAAAATGGAAGGTTATGCTTGGGGTTGTGTGTGTGTGGCTGAGTACATCATTCATTTGCATTTGGGTTTTGTTTTAATACAGATATCTTGCACAAGATTGATATTTAGCAATACCTAGAGTCTGAAAAAAGATAGAAATAAAAATGCTAATCTATGTATTGTAATTACAGTCTCCAAGTTAATCCCCTACATGTGTTGAGATGTTGAGAGAAAAGTTCCTTTGAACCATATTGGAATTTCAGCATTTGCTGCCAGCACGCGGCTATTGGTAGAAACGGGCAGAGGCACATTGGTTGAGCTGCCAGAGCAAATGACTATGTCAGGGCTTTCCAAACTTTTCATGTGGGTGGCACACTTTTTAGACAGACATCATTTTGTGACACAGTAATTCGGTTTTACTAGCAAACCGGAGGTTAAACTAACACCTTTCTAGCCCCAGGAGGAGCACAGGGAACGTTTGTGCGACACACCTACAAACCAGCTGACACACTAACGTGTCACGACACACACTTTGAAAAGCTCTGGGGCTAGGTTTTGCTCAGATGAGGAACAAAGTGTGGCAATAGAGACCATGACCAAAGCACATAGACATAGACAGAGAGAGAGAGAGAGCTCACCAGCTTCCATACCAGTGGGTACAGGCTGACAGATTATTTTACTTAATGGGCTTTCTGTAGCAAGAGAACATCTGGCTGTGGTGAGGACTGCAGGGCCTGCTCCCTTCCAGGGCCTGCTCCAACTGGCCCAGGGGGCGTGGCCCAGGCCCTTATTTGGAACAAACTTTTGGGGAAGTGCGGGAAGTTGTTCTGCTATTGCTTCCCTATTCCAAGTGGTTTATGTGCTTTAAAATGTCCTCAAGCAGTCGGTGGCATTTTAAATTTTTATTTCTTTCCCCCCCTTTTTTGCTTTGTTGGGGGTGGGTGGGTGGGATGGATATTTGGTTGGGGATTAATTTTAGTATAATTGTTCTGTTTTTGTTTTTTGTTGTTTTATTGGTTGTGTATAGTTTGTGTTTTGTTTTAAAGGGGCGGGATCAGGGCTGCCTGGGAGTGGGGCCCCAGCCAACACAATGGCTGGGACAAGTTCCACAGGGAGGGAGGCACTGGGACATCCGATCTCGGTGATCATGGGCAGGAGGAGGAGTTGTGCTAAGACCAGACCGTGTCATTACCGAGGAGGCAGGTTTAGTCATTGTTTGAAGACTATCCCTGCCTCCAGGTCTGGCCTTGTCCAGATGGATACTGGAATCAACAGGGGAAACCCACACGACCTGAATGTGTTGCTGTGCAATGCCAGGTCAATGATGAATAAAACCACTGCCATCCACGACCTGATTGTGGATTGTGGATTTGACCTGGCATGTGTGACAGAGACCTGGTTGGAAGAAGCAGATGGGCCTGTCCTTGCCGCTGCTTGCCCACCAGGTTTCTCTTACGCACAGCAACCCAGGTCATGTGGGCGGGGAGGGGGGTTTGCAGTGATTTTTAGGAAGTCATTAGCTTGCATCAGGCGTCCTACTGGGAAGACCCAGTTCTCTGAGTGCATGTTCTGGAAGTTGGGCAATAGGGGCAGTACAGGATTCCTTTTGGTGTACCGACCTCCCCGCTGCACCAAGGATTCCCTGTCCGAGCTGCTTCAGGTCGTGGCAGATGTTCTCCTGGAGACACCTAGTTTGGTTGTCCTAGGGGATTTTAACATCCATGCCGACCACGACCTTACAAGGGGCCGCTCGGGACTTCGTGGAAAGCATAGCCTCCATGGGGCTGTCCCTGAATAAGTTTGGCCCAACTCATAGTCATGGACATGCCTTAGACCTGGTGTTCACCTCTAGTGATGTGGGTGATCTGAGACTAAGTAAAAGTGAAACAAAAGAAGTGCCATGGTCAGATCACTTCCTGGTGCAACTGGACTTCTCCGCGACCCTTCCCCTCTGCAGGCAGGTGGGACCAATTTGGATGGTCTGCCCCTGCCAAGCTGTGGGGATGTTTTTACCAATGCTTTTATTAACTATGTTTTATTGTGGGATATATGGAGCTTTAGGGGAGATGTGATAACTCTGGTGGGGAACACATTGTACTCCTTCTGGGGTAGTTTATTCCCCTTGGGTCCCCACCCTGCACTCAGCTCTCACCTGTAACTCCTAGAAGCTGTCAGCAGGCAACAGCAAACACACTGGCTTCGACTGGCCGGCTAAATCAGGTGAGGGTAGCTGATGGGTCTGAAAAACTGAGGGGGGAAATCATATCTGCTGCTTTGTGGGACATATTTAGGAGAAGAGTAGGCTAAGGAGTAAACCCTACACAAATCCAGAGTCCCTAAGATGGCTTCTTGTACACCTCCTTCAGGCAACTCCTACAGTCAAGCTGGTGCCAAATATATTGCTCTGCTTTCCTTTGGACCACATCAGCCAGGCTGAGAGGGGGATGGAGCCCAGGACCTCCATACTGCCCAGGCTTGTGCCCCAGAAAGTTTACTAAATAACGTAGAAGGCAACAGTTATGAGTCAATGTCTTTGCAGCCACAGCAGGCACTATGATTCTCTGGCAGTTTGACTTCACCCCTGGAGGCACACTCCATTGTCTCTTGATCCAATATCAACAATGCTTTATTGTACTTGTTATTCACATTGTTCTTTGGGGATTTCTATTACAGCTGATGCATTCTTATTTTAAATATGTAAGCTGCCTTAGAAGAATTATTCTGTTACACTCTCAGGGTGCCCTTCCATGCATCATGGCAGGCATATCTGCAATCTTAAATGATTCATCTAAGTTACAGCTATTAATTCTGTCTCACTTCTAGGTTACAAATTCCCTTTATGTCCAGCTCTTCCTCCAAATTACAGAGAAGGTCACCCTTTCACCTTCTGGCAAGGTGCATAAACTGTCTGTTGCCAGTATATTGAAGCAAAGGCAGTGGAGCAGAAGTCCATGGGTGAAATCTGGTGTCAATTAATGTAAGTTAATGAGGTCAGTCTTAAATATTTCAAACAAAAAGCCACAAATCTTCCAGCCTGCTATGCCCAGTTAATAGTTACTATTTAGTTGTGAAAGATCAAGCAGAAACTCTTTCACATAATGAAAGTTACCACTTGATACATTTAGTTCTCCATTACGCAATCTGCATCAAAGGCTGGTTTTGTTCCTGTCATTTAAATCTGGCCGCAGCTCAGTTTGCTAAAAGAGGCAGAATTTCTCACTTCTTCAAAGCAAAAACAGGATATTTTAAAGCCTGTGCCAATCGTAAAAAGGCTCTTAATTCCAACATAAGGGAGTGTAAGCAAGAATGCCAAGATGCTGAAGCAAACAGGCAGTTTCTTTGTGGGTGCAGACAATGAATTCTTTAGCAACAAACTTGACCAACAGCCTACTTGTTAATCTGAGCTGTTTGAAGAAACCTGCTTAGAACACATCCTGTTGCTCTCCAAAAAGAGAGAGAATTCTCTGGGGTTAGCTCAGCTGCTTCATGAAGAGAATGTGAGTGAGTTTTATGTGCTTGTGGGTCAATTTCCACAACCATTCTCCACTTTTTGGAAGATATCAGCATGCTTGATAGTCAGGAGTTCAGCAATCTCAAGCAGCTGTACAAACCACACAGGGCTAATGGTAGGAGAGAGAGAATGCCCATAGTGAGTTAATTTATCGCCAGGATGTTCTTATAAAACAAATCAATCTGCTTCCAGAACCTTTAGAGAAGAAGCAATTCCCACTTTGCTTCACCCTACTCAGAGAAATGGAAGTAAGGATCAAGTGACTGAGACCAAATATTCCAGCATAGAGTCTGACAGCAAACAGGCAACCTGGGCCGGGTGCCAAGAGAGGATCTTGCTGCAAATGTGCCATTACCTGTAGTGTCAACCTGGGGCAAGAGCCGGAGGAAGATGGGTCGTGCATAAGGGGGCAGTACTTTCTGCATCTCTAGGTACAGCACGTTAGGGTTTAACTTGGCTTCAGGATCAGCAATGGCTGCCATTCCTGCCTTGCCTTCTACTCCTGAAATCAAAACAAAAAACACAGGAAGGGACACAATCTTACACCGCAAAGGAGCAATTAGACCCAACCTAGCAAAATCCACAGCTGGAATTCAAATCAGGTTTCACTCCTCCCTCCCACAAATAACTTCACAGCAAAGGATAAAAAACAGCCTAGCCAGAGAGGTTGCCTGCTGCCTTCCCATAGGAAAGAACTGTTACTTGCCCTGTGACTGTACCAGGAATGTCACTCTAGCGCAGGCATGGCCAGACTTGGCCCTCCAGCTGTTTTGGGACTACAATTCCCACCATCCCTGACCACTGGTCCTGTTAGCAAGGGATGATGGGAGTTGTAGTCCCAAAACAGCTCGGGGGCCAAGTTTGGCCATGCCTACTCTAGCCTCTGTCTCTGGAGAGGGAGTTGTTGCTAGTTGCTCCCCTCCCTATGAACAAAAGGAACACCAGAGGAAAATGCCAATTCCAACTCACCAATTTCTTCCGGCAGCGTCAATCGCATCTTCCCCCCTTCCCTCATTTAACCTCTAGTTTTTTAGTTTGAAGATCCAAAGGCAGGGCTCATATCTCATTTTTAATTATGTACAGCTTTCTGCCCTGCATCAACATTGTATAGTGAATTGTATGGTGAATTGCTGCGAGCCATTTTGGAGTCAGTGGAGGAAACAATATCATAAACTACACTAGTGGCCAAAATTGTGGAAACCTTTTGGAGAAAGCATATTTCCAAGGTTTGATGGCTCATAACACCACTTGTTTTTGGAGTAATACCACAAAATTATATATCAATGGAAAGATATATAAAGGGCAGCAGCTGAAGAAGGTGCAAAAAAGGGTTTTCTTGTGTGTGTTACTTGTGGCTGATTAGCTGCTCTCCCTGTGCAAAGGTCAGAGGGGGCAGGGCTTCTGTTGAGGTAGGTGATTAGCTGTGGGAGGAGCTTATCAGAGCTTTAGGGCAGCGGCTGAAGAAGGTGCAAAAAAGGGTTTTCTTGTGTGTGTTACTTGTGGCTGATTAGCTGCTCTCCCTGTGCAAAGGTCAGAGGGGGCAGGGTTTCTGTAGGTGATTAGCTGTGGGAGGAGCTTATCAGAGCTTTTAGATTTAGGGGAGCTAGTCTCACACGTTTGTTGGCGGAGACCTAGGTTTTTTGGGGGGGGGAGTTATTTGTCCTGTCTTCACGCTTTTTATGATGGAGGACCGCTGTAGTCACCCCCAACAACATGTTCTCAAGATGGAGGGTGAGGGAACAGCTGCAGTCGCCTGCGATTCCTGCGCAATGTTTGCCATCTTGCCAAAGGTTGCAGGCAGCTTTACTTGCAGCAATTGCATGTTGATTGCCCTCTTACAAGACAAAGTCCAGCAACTGGAGGAACGTGTAGCTACGCTCCAAAGAATTAGAGAGCTGGAGCTCTTCTTGGAAGCAACAGAGCACACCGTCTCCACCAAGGAGGAGACAGGGGACTCCCCTGAGAAGGAGGCTAGTTCACCAACACAGGAGCCAGATATATGGAGAAACGTGACTCAAAGAAGTAGGAGGCCCAGGGTTCGCTCTGATTGTTTAGAAATACACAATCGCTTTGAGGTCCTCTCCCCTAGCATGGAAGACGAAGAGCAGACTCCATTTGAGGATCTCTCCCTCATTACAGTCGATCAGGTATATGAAGACGAGCAGCAAAATCAGTCCTCAGGGAATGTGCAGGTGACCTTGGAACGGACAGCTCACGGAAGAACCCCGACCAGACCTAAGAGGAGGCGTGTAGTGGTGATAGGGGATTCCCTACTGAGGGGAACAGAAGCAGTGATCTGTGGGCCTGACAAGATGTCTCGGGAGGTGTGCTGTCTCCCCGGGGCTAAGATCCAAGATGTAACTGAACGACTGCAAGGAATCATAAAACCCACTGACAAATACCCCTTCCTCTTGGTTCATGTGGGAACCAATGACACTGCAAGCAATAGCCTCCAGAGGATCAAAAGAGACTACAAGGCTCTGGGCAGGAAATTGAAGCAATTAAATGCACAAATTGTCATCTCATCTGTCCTCCCAGTTGAACGACGTGGCCCAGGGAGAGAGGGAAAAATAGTGGAAGTGAACAACTGGCTACGCAAATGGTGTAAACAGGAACGGTTTGGATTCTTAGATCACGGACTGCAGTTTCTTAAAGATGGACTTCTGGCAAGCGATGGGCTGCACCTCACAACGGTTGGGAGGAATGTTTTTGCCAAAAATCTCAGAAACCTCATCAGGAGGGCTTTAAACTGACTAATGTGGGGGAGGGAAACAGTGCTCCTGAAGGTAGGAGTCTATCAATTGATGGAGATGATAATCCAAATGTCATAGACCAAATGGAGCAAACAGCACACAGACCTAGTGGTGGGAGGAAAAAATCCTTAAATAAGAGACACGGGGGAATGATTAATGGACTTCAATGTCTGTACACTAATGCACAAAGCATGGGAAATAAACAAGATGAGCTTGAGCTCTTGGTACAGCAAACTAAATATGACATAATAGGCATCACTGAAACCTGGTGGGATAAGTCCCACGATTGGAATGTAATAATGGAGGGATACAATCTAATTCAGAGAAACAGACCAGACAAGAAAGGAGGAGGAGTGGCGTTATATGTCAGGGATGTGTATACCTGTGAAGAGATCCAAGATTTAGAACCTCAAAGCCAAAGTGAGAGCATTTGGGTCAAAATTAAGGGAGAGAAGAATAACAGAGACCTCATTGTGGGAGTTTACTATAGATCCCCAAGCCAAACGGAGGACATAGATGATGCCTTCCTGGAACAGATGGCCAAGCATGCAAAAGGAAGGGAGATAGTAGTAATGGGGGACTTCAATTACCCGGATATTTGTTGGATGTCAAACTCAGCCAAGAGCATAAGGTCAAACAGATTCCTCACTGGACTTGCAGACAACTTCATTGTCCAGAAAGTGGGAGAAGCAACAAGAGGAACAGCCATTTTAGATCTGGTCCTAACCAATGTTGATGACCTGGTTAGTGGGGTAGAAGTGGAAGGATCATTAGGCGCGAGTGATCATGCTCTTCTGAAGTTTACTATACAGCGGAAAGGAGCAGCCAAGCATACTAGGACTCAATTTCTTGACTTTAAGAAAGCCGACTTCATAAAACTTAGGGAAGTGCTGGGTGAGATCCCATGGACAGTAATACTAAAAGGAAAGGGAGTTCATGATGGCTGGGAGTTTGTTAAGAGGGAGATAGTAAAAGCACAACTTCAGGCAATACCAATGAGACGGAAACATGGAAGGTGCCTAAAGAAGCCAGGGTGGCTATCTAAAGAACTTTTAACTGAGTTAAGATTAAAAAAGGACGTGTACAAAAAATGGAAAAGGGGGGAAACCACCAAAGAGGAATTCAAACAAATAGCCAGCACGTGTAGACACAAAGTCAGAAAAGCTAAAGCACAGAATGAACTCAGGCTTGCTAGAGAGGTTAAAAGCAACAAAAAAGGCTTTTATGGATATGTTCGTAGCAAAAGGAAGAACAAAGAAACAGTGGGGTCACTCAGAGGAGAGGATGGTGAAATGCAAACAGGGGACACAGAAAGGGCTGAACTCCTCAATGCCTTCTTTGCCTCAGTCTTCTCCGATAAAGAAAACAATGCCCGACCTGAAGAATTTGGAGCAAATGATTCAGCAGAGGAAACACAGCTCAGAATAACTAAGGAGATAGTACAAGAATACTTGGCTAGTTTAGATGTAGTCAAGTCTCCAGGGCCAGATGAACTGCATCCAAGAGTATTAAAAGAACTGGCAGATGTGATCTCAGAACCACTGGCAGTCATCTTTGAGAATTCCTGGAGAACAGGCGAAGTCCCGGCAGACTGGAGGAGGGCAAATGTTGTACCTATTTTCAAAAAGGGGAAAAGAGAGGACCCAAATAATTACCGCCCAGTCAGTCTGACATCAATACCAGGGAAGATTCTGGAGCAGATCATTAAGCAAACAGTCTGTGAGCACCTAGAAAGGAATGCTGTGATCACCAATAGTCAGTGTGGATTTCTGAAAAATAAGTCATGTCAGACTAACCTGATCTCGTTTTTTGACAGAATTACAACCCTGGTAGATGAAGGGAACGCAGTGGATGTAGCCTACCTTGATTTCAGCAAGGCATTTGACAAGGTGCCTCATGATATTCTTGTAAAGAAGCTGGTAAAATGCGGACTTGACTATGCTACCACTCAGTGGATTTGTAACTGGCTGACTGACCGAACCCAAAGGGTGCTCATCAATGGTTCCTCTTCATCCTGGAGAAGAGTGACTAGTGGGGTGCCACAGGGTTCTGTCTTGGGCCCGGTCTTATTCAACATCTTTATCAACGACTTGGATGATGGACTCAAGGGCATCCTGATCAAATTTGCAGATGACACCAAACTGGGAGGGGTGGCTAACACCCCAGAGGACGGGATCACACTTCGAAACGACCTTGACAGATTAGAGAACTGGGCCAAAACAAACAAGATGAACTTTAACAGGGAGAAATGTAAAGTATTGCACTTGGGCAAAAAAAATGAGAGGCACAAATACAAGATGGGTGACACCTGGCTTGAGAGCAGTACATGTGAAAAGGATCTAGGAGTCTTGGTTGACCACAAACTTGACATGAGCCAACAGTGTGACGCGGCAGCTAAAAAAGCCAATGCAATTCTGGGCTGCATCAATAGGAGTATAGCATCTAGATCAAGGGAAGTAATAGTGCCACTGTATTCTGCTCTGGTCAGACCTCACCTGGAGTACTGTGTCCAGTTCTGGGCACCACAGTTCAAGAAGGACACTGACAAACTGGAACGTGTCCAGAGGAGGGCAACCAAAATGGTCAAAGGCCAGAAAACGATGCCTTATGAGGAACGGCTAAGGGAGCTGGGCATGTTTAGCCTGGAGAAGAGGAGGTTAAGGGGTGATATGATAGCCATGTTCAAATATATAAAAGGAAGTCACATAGAGGAGGGAGAAAGGTTGTTTTCTGCTGCTCCAGAGAAGCGGACACGGAGCAATGGATCCAAACTACAAGAAAGAAGATTCCACCTAAACATTAGGAAGAACTTCCTGACAGTAAGAGCTGTTCGACAGTGGAATTTGCTGCCAAGGAGTGTGGTGGAGTCTCCTTCTTTGGAGGTCTTTAAGCAGAGGCTTGACAACCATATGTCAGGAGTGCTCTGATGGTGTTTCCTGCTTGGCAGGGGGTTGGACTCGATGGCCCTTGTGGTCTCTTCCAACTCTATGATTCTATGATAATTTAATGAACAATGTAATGCAAGAAAGTTTGTTCAGTTATCTGTATTCTATCAAAAGTTATGGGCAAATAACCAGAAAAAGGAGTGTTTAGAGGGCCAATCATGTGTCATCTTGTTTTGGCAATGATGGCTCATAACACCATTTTTTTTAGTAACACAGTGGTACCTTGGGTTACAGACACTTCAGATTACAGACGCTTCAGGTTACAGACTCCGCTAACCCAGAAATAGTACCTCGGGTTAAGAACTTTGCTTCAGGATGAGAACAGAAATTGCACAGCAGCGGGAGGCCCAATTAGCTAAAGTGTTATCCCCCCGTTAAGAATAGTTTCAGGTTAAGAACGAACCTCCGGAACAAATTAAATTCTTAACCTGAGGTACCACTGTACCATAAAATTATATATTCATGGAAAGATAATCTAATGAAGAATGGAATGCAATAACTTTTATGAAGGATTATTTATTACAACAGCAGTCATAAAGAAAAGAACATGAAACACATAGAAAAAAATTAATATACAAAAATTCTCCCCATTTCAGTTAATACTTAGTTGGGCAACCTTTAGCCTTCCCATGGAGTGAACCAAGGCTTTTAGTTCTGCAGCTATAATAATGTGAAACCAAGATTGAATTATTGCCTCTTTTATTTGGGTTTTATTGCTGGGTTTCTCCATAGATTTTTGATTGGGTTTTGGTCTGGGCTATGCATTTTGGGGCATTTACATTCCCATTAATGATGCAAATTCTGCCCACACGTTTTGCTGTCATACAACCCCAGATCGTAACACTAACTGGGTGTTTCACGGTAGGTGTAATACAAGTGGGATGTAAATCTTCTCCGATTTTCCTCTTCACGTATTTCATGCCATCACTATCAAGCAAGGAGATAGTCCCTTGTTCCGCTGTCCAGTTAACATGGGTTTTAGCCCAGTTTAATCTTTTCAACCTTTGTTTGAGAGATAACAATGGCTTTTTCCTTGGAATTCTAGCATATAGACCATATTCCTGCAGTCTGCGCCAACAGTCCTTGCACTCAACTTCACATTGTATTGCGCCATGTCATCTTGTATACACCCAGATGATTTTCTTCTGTCATTTAGGCACAGTCTCTCAATTCTTCCACCGTCACTTGCTGTTGTGCACCTTTTCCTGCCTTTACCAGTTTGATTTTGTAGTGACTGAGCCTTCTTATACCTCTTCAAAAATTTAGAAATGCCACTTTTGGTTAAGTTTCTACCAATTTTTATTCTAATTTCTTCATAACTGTAACCTTGTTCACTTAATGATACTATTTTACATCACTTCCTGGGTGATCAGTCAACTTTGCACCATTTCTTTAATTTTTTTACGTTTTACAAGCTCACTAAATGAAAGAACAAAAAAAAACCCCAACCAACTTGATAGCAATCACATAACACACTGACAAATGTCCTCCTTATTTATTTTGTAATAAATAATCCTTCATAAAAGTTATTGCATTCCATTCTTCATTAAATTATCTTTCCATTGATATATAATTTTATGGTTTTACTCCAAAAACAAGTGGTGTTATGAGCCATCAAACCTTGGAAATACACTTTCTCCAAAAGGTTTCCACAATTTTGGCCACTAGTGTAGTAATTTATTATATTGTTATATAGTGGTGTTATGAGCCAAGGTAACACCTAATTGGCCCTATAAACACTCATTTTTCTGGTTATTTGGCCATAACCTTTGATAGAATACAGATAACTGAACACACGTTGTGGCATTCCATTCTTCATTAAATTATCTTTCTATTACTACAAAAACAAGTAGTGTTAGACCCAATAAACCTCGGAAATACACTTTCTCCAAAACGTTTCCACAATATTGGCTACTAGTGTAGATAACTGAAAGGACAGTAGACTTTCTGAATCAAAAGACAATTTCTGCCCTCTTGCTCACATTAACTCTTCACTCTGCTCCTTTCATTTCAGTCACCAGCTATTATTCAGTGACTCCGCATAAAAGATGTTTTGTTCTGCTCCAACAATCCATGCCAGAAATCTGGGCTATGCCACTAACAGTGACCAAGAGGAGTCCTTTGGCAGAAGGAAATAAGCCCAGTCTATAAGTCTTCCTCTCCTTTAACTAGAGGAAGACCTTTGTCATCACATTATTTTAAGGGTCACTGTAGATTGTCCTTTTCTATCTGCTTTACCTCTGTTCAGGCAGATATCTCTGTTGTCAGTTTCAAAAGTCTCTTCACACTGCCCCACAGGGGCCTGGGACTTGTCTCTCCATTCCCAACAGCAAGGGCTGGCTGGCTGGCTGGGCTCCCTCACCCACTTGCTTGCTTACTCCGATGCCACCTCAGCTTCTGGCAACCAGCACTCCCTGACCAGCCCCAGAGGCATCATTTGCCTGCAGAGCTTGTAACCAGGGCTGCTGCAACAAACAGCTGTGCAAGCCTTTGGGAGCCAGAAATGCAAGAGGGTATCAGAGGTGGGAGGGAGGGAAGGAAAGAGGGACAGAGGTCAGTGTTGCCCAAGGCAACATTCAAGGCACCCCAGGATGCCACGGCAGACTGGTTGAAAACCACTGCACTAAAGACATTCTGATGATGTTTTTAGAGGATTACACTCTGATTGCTCATTTGTATTTACTTCCTCTCTAGTGGTGAATGTACCTCTGCTAGGTGAATCCTATTTCTGTATGATTTACTCTCCTTTCTCATCAGCTTGCTTGCAGGACCCCAATCCCAAAAGCAAATACTGATTTCTAACTATTCTGGGAAACTAAACAGCCAGATGGGCGGGGTATAAATAAAATTATTATTATTATTATTATTATTATTATTATTATTATTATGCCTACTCGCTGGTCCAAATTGCATTCCCTGCAATTGCATTGTTCCATTTACCTGGCACTTCAACTCCATAAACAGCAACATCTGTCTTGCTGAGGATGTGGCTCAGGATTCCTTCAACCTCTGTGGTAGAGACATTCTCCCCACGCCAACGGAACGTGTCCCCACTCCGGTCTTTGAAATACATGTAGCCAAGTTCATCCATCACTAGTACATCTCCTGGAATTAAAGAAACCACACTCAATACCCAAACAAACAGCAGAATTGCCTGCTTTTGGGGATCACTGGGTATCTACTACCTACTGCCCTGGAGGAAGGATCCCACAACAGCAAGGGAAGGAGGCAAGAACATCACATGCCTGCCCCTGTTCCAGGTGGCTGTTCCCTTCCTCTGCAGCAGGGATGAGAAATATGCAGCCTTTCAGTTATTGTTGGACTGCAGCTCCCATCCTTCTTGACAACTGGCCAAGCTGGCCAGGCTGATGGGAGTTGGGATCCCAACATCTGGAGGACACATTTCTCATCAATGCAGACCTGGCCTACCACTGTGAGAACGATCCTGATGCTTTTCTATGTTGACTTTCTTAATTGTAGTTTTAAATAATTATTTTACTGGTAAATTGCCTTGGAAGGATTTGTATCCTGCAAGACAGGCTAAAAATAATTGCGATTGGCTAATTATTGATGAACGTAGTTGTCTCTGCCTCTACAATTGGGGATCCAGTAACAGAAGACCAAAATAAAGCGACGTTGTTGCTCTCCAGCCGCTAATGGAATGACTCAAGAGCCAAACAAGCAGATAAAGGCTCAGAGGCTGGGCAAGAATGAATAATTCCCTATGGTAAAACTATTCCATCACAATAGGTAACAAAATCAAACCAGAAGGCTTAGGACAAGAACCATAACCACTTGAAATCCCCTGCACATGCAGCAGTGCTCTATTGAAAAAAGACATAGAAAAGTCAATGAAGGCAACACATAGGCATCCACCCCCACCCCCCGGTTATTTAAGTCTTTTTTTTCTTTTTTTGTCTAAGCTTATATTGTACTTCCAGGTTATACTATAGTTAAGCAGTCTTCTCAATTCTGGTTAACAGAAAGACAGGGTACACATCTTTTAGATAAATGTGATACACAGAGCAGTCTGACTTCGCACATCCATGCTTAGGAAGTGCTGCTTCCTAAAGCCAAGTCACATGAGAGCAGTGGCACTCACTTGCATGAGTCACTACTGGGAACCCATGGCATTTTTAACTATAGAAATTCAGTCAGATGTTCCTTCCTCCACTCAACTGCCAGTACAGGGCTGCTCCCAAGGAAAAAAATATCAAATATTTGAACCTGTCCTTAAGAGGTAGAGTAACTGAGGGCAGGGTTTGCTGTGTTTAGTCTGAGCCAGATCAATCTTCTAGGCCACAACTGTAAATATCCCTAGCCACCAAAGAACAAGATGATGGCCTGAAGAGTACCTGAAAGGTAAGCCTGGTCCCCTTTCTGGAATACATTGTAAGCAATCTTCTTGTTGGTCGCATTCTCATTGACATAGCCATCAAACCTACGCAAAGGATCCTCCTGGTTTATTCGACCCACAAGTAGTCCTGGTTCTCCTGAAAATAATAATTCCAGATGGAAAAAATAGAAATCAAGATACTTCTGCAAAGATTATTCCAAAGTAACCACTAGAAATGCAGCTGGATAGAATTTGTTTGCATCTGAAGTTTCCATGTTTCTGCGACAACATCCCAAGAAAAGTAGACTGATTTGTTCACAGCCCTATAAAACCAGACATCCAATGAGACATGTAGCCCTGTCTTACTCATGTATGAAGTTAGTGGGTCTCTACTCCCAGGTTAGGTGTGTAAAAGACTGCAGCCTGTGGAGGTCTGTTCTACAGATATTCCAACTATTTTATTATTTATTTATTTATTACATTTATATGCCACCTTTTCCTCCAAGGAGCTCAAGGGGGCATACATGATTCTCCTCTTCCCTAGTTCATCCTCACAACAAGCCTGTGAGGTGTGTTAGGCTAAGAGATGGTGACTGGCCCAAGGGCACCCAGCGAGTTGGGATTTAAACCCTGGTCTCCCAGGTCATAGTCTAACACTCTAACCATTACACCATTTTGTGCACTTTCATCTCACAGTATTTTTGCCTGACAAAATTCATGCATGCTGCAGAGTGATACCATCATGCAACATTATGATACCATTAAAGAGAAGCACAAGAAAGAGAGAGAACCGGCTCACCTAGCTGCATACATCAACTTTGGTGCAAGGGAGTGAACAACTGTGGAAGGGAGGATGGCCAAGAAAAGGGAAAAAAGACAATCGTTCTTCATAAGTGACAATCACATGTGGTTCAGCTCCATGGTTAGCTTCAAATATAGGACCATACATTGAGTTGTCCTGTTAATCTACATCAGTTCAGGACAGCAAATGTTCCTCACACAGATGCTGCTGGCAAAATATGTCTTTAATTCACATTTAGTTAAAATGGGTTAGTAGTACATGGGACAGTAGCAATGCGGTCAGACAGAGAGGCCCAGTTTATATGTTCATGAGGTAGCAATTCAGTTCCCTTGAGGAAGCCTGCATTTGCCTAGCTTCCATCTAATGTATATGTGGTTTCAGATCACTACACAATAAGTACATGGGCCCTAGTTATCTAAGGTGCCACAAAATCTCCAATCTGCTCTTGAAGTCATACTAACTGCAGGTTTGACTATGACAAAGAGCAAAAGCAAATTAGCAAGGACTCAGATCTAATGATTAGGAACAATGTCCCTATTGGGACAGCCAATTTGTCCCTTAAGACCTCACCCGCAGAAGCCATAGCAGTTAAAAGGAGGAATATGAAAGGAGAGTGGCCCACGTCCCAATTATTACTAGATGTGGATAAAGATGAGCCAACTTTGAAGAAATATGATGAAATCAAAAACCACCTGTCAGACTAGCTCCAATATTTTCAGTTAAATCAAAGACTGTATATAGATAAGAAAGAAGGTCCTGCAAAAGAAACATTCAAATTCGAAAAAGAGTTAACCCACAATAAAGGAAAAAACATATCACGAATTTACGACGAATTTACGACTATTTATTAGAATGGGAAGTAAAAGAGGAACAAATTAAAGTAGTAATGGTAAGGTGGGTGCAGGACCTTGGATACAATATCTACATGGAACAATGGGAAAGATTATGGAGGCCAGATATTAAATTCACGGCATGCTACAACCTTAGGGAAAACACTATGACGATGCAATACAGATGGCAGTACACCCCTAAAATGTATAAAGACAGGTCGCCAACATGCTGGAAATGCAAAAAGGACAGGGTCATATTTTCATATGTGGTGGAACTGTGGTTATCCATGAATTTTGGAATAACATCTATACAGTGGTACCTCGGGTTACAGATGCTTCAGGTTACAGACGCTTCAGGTTACAGACTCCGCTAACCCAGAAATAGTACCTTGAGTTAAGAACTTTGCTTCAGGATGAGAACAGAAATTGCGCAGCAGCGGCGCGGCAGCAGCGGGAAGCCCCATTAGCTAAAGTGGTGCTTCAGGTTAAGAACAGTTTCAGGTTAAGAAAGGACCTCCAGAACGAATTAAGTTCTTAACCCGAGGTACCACTGTAGTGAACTTTAAAAACTATTCAAATTTACATTTTAAAAAAGACCAGAAAACTTCCTATTAGGTATACTACCAATAGAATTTTAAAAAAATATAAGACCATTGTCTATGTATGCAATCACGGCAGCCAGAATAATAGTGGGAAGAAACTGGAAAAAATGAAATCCCACCAACGATTACAGAGTAGCAGACTCTTATGATAGAATACCTGCAACTAGCAAAACTGATGGGAAGAATCAGAGGAGTGTCAAACCAGAAAGTATACAGAGAATGGAAAATATTCAAAGAATATCTAAAATTGCATTGTACAAACAATAAGATACTTGCAGAACTAGATTGATACTTGTAAGCAAAAAGTGTATTAGATATTATACTGGAATATATGTGTGTGTGTGTGTGTGTGTAATGAAATAACATAAATCTGTGCAAGAAAATACAGACAGTATAAGCAGTATAATAAGAATTATTGGAAGTTTTACATTTTAACCTGTTATTTAATTGTAATATAGTGTATTTTTTCTTTTCTTCCCCCCTTTTCTTCTATTTTTTCTTTACTTGTATTGCTTTTAAAAAATATAATAATAATAATAAATTATTTATACCCCGCCCATCTGGTTGGGTTTCCCCAGCCACTCTGGGCGGCTTCCAACTGAATATTAAAAACAATACAGCATCAGACATTAAAAACTTCCCTAAACAGGGTGTCAGTACTGGTTGTTGTCCTCTTCAGATCACCACACAAACGCTTCTTGTTCTTTTATAACTTTTTATTGTGTATTAACAAAAAAACTTTTAAACGCTCCTTATCTTTAACTATTCTTCCTCAGAGTCACTTATTTCAGATACCTTCTGAGCTCTGCTTCTCCGTGACCAGCCACCTTCAAAATGGCGAAGGTGCCCTTTCCTTCGCTTTCCTGCTCTTTTTCCTACCCTCCTGGCTAGAGCTGGCTTGTCTCTCCCCTCCTCCCAATCTGAGCTAGAACTGAACCCTTGCCTTTCCTGGGAACAGCCGGTCCCTCCCTCTTGTTCCTCTTGCTCTCTTCTGTTAGATTCACTGCTCTCCTTTCCCCCTTGGGGAATGCTTTCTCCCTCTGAGAAACTGGAAACTTCTACCTCTAACTCTTCCCTGACACAGTTGTCTTTTAAAAGTAAAATAATTGTTTATTGCCTTGAAATCTGCTGGGAGGGCGTTCCACAGGGCAGGCGCCACCACCAAGAAGGCCTCTGCCTGGTTCCCTGTAACCTCACTTCTCACAGTGAGGGAACCACCAGAAGGCCCTCAGCGCTGGACCTCAGTGTCCGGGCAGAACGATGGGAGTGGAGACGCTCCTTCAGGTATACTGGACTGAGGTCATTTAGGGCTTTAAAGGTCAGCACCAAAACTTTGAATTGTGCTCAGAAACGTACTGAGAGCCAATGAAGATCTCTCAGGACCGATGTTACATGGTCACGGCGGCCACTCCCAGTCACCAGTCTAGCTGCCGCATTCTGGATTAATTGCAGTTTCTGAGTCACCTTCAAAGGTAGCCCCACATAGAGCACATTGCAGTAGTCCGAGCAGGAGATAACTAGAGCATGCACCACTTTGGCGAGACAGTCTGCGGGCAGGGAGGGTCTCATCCTGCATACCAGATGGAGCTGGTAGACAGCCGACCTGGACACAGAATTAACCTGCACCTCCATGGACAGCTGTGGGTTCAAAATGACTCCCAGGCTGCGCACCTGGTCATTCAGGGGCACAGTTACCCCATTCAGGACCAGGGAGTCCCACCCACCCACCCGCCCCCTGTCCCCCAAAAACAGTACTTCTATCTTGTCAGGATTCAACCTCAATCCATTAGCCGCTATCCATCCTCCAACCGCCTCCAGACACTCACACACTTTTGCTTTGTATGATTTGTTATTTATGTATATATGTCTATGTGGGAAATTAATAAAGATTTGTTTTTTTTAATTGTCACTTAAGAAGCCAGGATATATACAAGTGCCAGGGACCCAAACGTAAGAGCTTCCAAACAGGATCTGAAGCTAGTTGACTTCCAGATTCTGGCTTTCTGGAAGCTAGTGACCATATTTTGCCAGTTCAGGTTCACCCTGTCTTCTTGATTTGTTCAGCAACCTGGGAAGAACAAATTAGCTGCAAAGGAGTTGCATCAGGTGTACAGAGCTTGTGCATATCATGGCTTATTAAGCCACAAACTGATCACCCAAACCAGATCAATATTTCACAATATAAATTAAGACCAGTTAACCAATTACAACAAACAGAAGTACACCCATAAATAATTCAGCCTCAAACCACCGTTGGTTATGTACATGGAAACAATCATCAGTTGGCTGTCACTTTTTGGGATGGCTGCCAATCCTTGTCCTAAAAGATTCACTTGAATCTATCAACTCTGCTGCTTTATATCAGGAGCAGCTAAGCTATGGCCCTCCAGATGTTGTTGCACTCCAACTCCCATCATCCCCACCTAGCATGGCCAGGGATGATTAAAGCTGTAGGCCAGCAACTTCTGGACAGTCCCAGGTTCCACTACCCCACTGTGTGTCTGTGCTTACCTTTCTTGTATGGCTATCTTTTTATCTACACTCTTCTTTCTCTCTCTTCATCCTCTTACATTTCTCTTCAACTTCTTCTTCCGCTTCCAATTGCTACCAGTTAACTTTTCAGCCTGTTGCTCTGTTCCAGGGTTCTATGCTCCTCCCTCCCTTCCCTTGCTCTGCATATTTATTTATTCAACTAATTTATATCCCACCCTTCCACCTTTTAGGTATTCAGTGGGTCTTACAAGCATGTTTAGATTAGCGGCAGTGAAGCCCTTCACAAGACCATGGACTCCTTCATCTGACACTTGATGTCTACTCTGCTTCTGGCCATCTTGCTCTCCCTGGTGAAGCAAAGAACAACCCTGCCCTAGAAGTGTCTGTCCACGATCCTCCCCACAATCAGCCCTGGGAGGTAACACCATTCAGGCCAGAAGATGGCTAGGGATGCTCCTAACACACAGCAATATCATATGGCAATCACAGTGACACTTACCTGGGCGGCAGGTGATGCATAGTCCATTCTCTTTCCTTATCAATTCCATGGTATCCTCATTTACTTTTACCAAGCGAATAGGATACACATTTGGCAAAATCCGGCTGTTGAAGCCACAGGCACCAACCTGACAAAAGATAAAGCAAAGTTTAAAAGACGATGGAGGCTACCCTGAGTCATTTGCCATGATTAACCAGCAAGGAACAGCCAGAGAGCTTCCAGTGTATACAGATCCCTGAAGAACGATCAGCTGAGGAGAACAGAAACAAACAAAAGGAAACAGGGGAGGAGGACCTGCTCAACCCCCCTATACTATAGCAAGTATCCTGGAGTGTGGTATTGCTAGGGATGTGGGGAAGAGAGAGATATGTCCCACCAGTTTGTTTGCTTTTAAATTGATAGTCTCCTTGCCTTATACAGGAATGTTTCAGGAAGAAAATTGTCTCTTTCCCTTTTCCCCTTTCCAGGACCTCCACTGCTATAATACACACTTTACATACGGTAGTAAAATGTTCAGGTTCAAGCAACATCTTTAGTGCCTCACAAAATGTCCTTCCCCCAGTCCTGAAGCTTCTACTTCACCCAGCCCACTCCACAGAACAAGAACAGTCTAAGGTTCCTGTTCTAGGCTGGCAGGAACCCCAAGGAGGAACAGTCCTCTTAGGAAATTGGGATGCACCGCGACATTAAAAAGGTCAAGGTCAAGGACCCCTGACAGTTAAGTCCAGTCCGGTGCTCATCTCGCTTTACTGGCAGAGGGAGCTGACATTTGTCCACAGACAGTTTTTTCCGGGTCATTTGGCCAGCATGACTAAGCCGCTTCTGGCGAAACCAGAGCAGCGCATGGAAGCTCCGTTTACCTATTTATCTACTTGCACTTTTTGGCGTGCTTTTGAACTGCTAGGCTGAACTGCTAGGTTGGCAGGACCTGGGACCGAGCAACAGGCGCTCACCCCATTGCGGGGATTCTGATCAACAAGCCCAAGAGGCTCAGTGGTTTAGACCACAGCGCCACCCACAATCTATAAATGAACATTGAAAACTGGTAATAGTGTACATCAATGAGGATTTAATAGAGTGAAGTTGTTAATCTGGACCTGATGGTTGTCAGGGAAGAGTTAGAGTTAGAAGTTTCCAGTTTCCCAGAGGGAGAATGTTTTCCCCAAGGGGGGGGAGGAGAGCAGTGAATCTAACAGAAGAGAGCAAGAGGAACAAGAGGGAGGGACCGGCTGTTCCCAGGAAAGGCAAGGGTTCAGTTCTAGCTCAGATTGGGAGGAGGGGAGAGACATGCCAGCTCTAGCCAGGAGGGTAGGAAAAAGAGCAGGAAAGCGAAGGGAAGGGCACCTTCGCCATTTTGAAGGTGGCTGGTCACAGAGAAGCAGAGCTCAGAAGGTATCTGAAATAAGTGACTCTGAGGAAGAATAGTTAAAGATAAGGAGCGTTTAAAAGTTTGTTTGTTAATACACAATAAAAAGTTATAAAAGAACAAGAAGCGTTTGTGTGGTGATCTGAAGAGGACAACGACCAGTCCTGACAGTGGTAAGCAGAGCATATCAGTAAAATTGTCCTTTCTGACGTCAGTCTACAAACTGCTGTCACATCTAGCAATGACCTGCTGTGTGAAGGGATTTCCCCACTAATCCAGTCACTTCTTGGGTTACTTAAACCACTGCATATTCATCTTGCTGCATGGTTCACAGCAACTTGATATGACTTTGCATGTAGCCCTGTGCTAAAATGGGGCTGCGTTTCTTCTGGCAGATGGTTGGAGCTACATAAAAAGTTGCAGCTGTTTGTGTATTGGGTGGGGAAGAGAGTTGCTTCCAATTAACACTCTTCAGAAATGGATCTTGCACGTGGAAGGTTCTGCAGAGATTAGGCTCTGTGAGCCTATGCCACAAGTGGGCTAGGCACTATCCAGCCCCAACGTAAGGGGGCAGGATCTTTTTTCTGTCAAGGGCCACCTTCCCTTGAGGGTCATTGTCAGGGACCACATGCTGTCAGTGCCTGAGGCCGAGGCCAGGGGAGGCCCTCCCCTTCTCTTCCCCTCCTCCTTCCTTTCCTCCCAATGGAGAGGGAGAGGGATGGATTACACTTGCCAGAGATCTGAATTAATCACTTGCCTTCCCTGCCCCTCCTTCCACCACTTCCTCCATCTTGCGTTAACCGCCCTCCATTTTTCTATTCACAGCTTCCTTCTCTCCCTCCAGGCACTCCACCCCGACCCCCACTTGACATCAGGCCATGTTGCCCACTCCCATCCTGCATGAGTAAGAATTGTTGTTCAGGCCGATTAACACAAACCAATATATATCACACATATATGCCTCACTGAGTCTGCTTCCTGCAGGGATCTCAGAAGGCCTTGAAAATCTTTCTTTTAAATGGCTTTCTAGGAGTCACTTTAATTAGACTGTGGCTACGTAGAATTATGTTATCCTGACCTAGTTATTCTTTTGAGGAGATTGCCCCCCCCCCCATATTATATTACCATTTCTTTGTTGTTGTTTTATGACTGTAAGCCAGTCTGGACTGGAATAGCCCAAAAAAGCAGCCTAAAACTATTTCAAAAGAAAGAATAAATTACAGACGCCTCCCAAATATATATTGCCATGGCAGCCCTTTAACATACCTTTCCATCCAAATTAGCAATGCTACAGTTACACTCTGTAGCCCCATAAAATTCCCCAATCTGTTTAATTTGGAAGCGTTGGGTGAAGTCTTCCCATATGGTAGGCCTCAATCCATTTCCTATTGCCAGTCGCACTTGGTGGTGTTTCTCTGCCTCCCGCACCGGTTGGTTCAGCAGATACCTGCAGATCTCCCCAATATACTGGATAATCTAAGAAGAACAAGACAGACTAGATTTGAAAGATTACTAAACCCTTTAGAAAATTAGGTCAAAATGCAACATTTCCAGAACTTTTGAAGAGACGGAGGAAGGATATCTCTTTTTCTGATTACTTTCAGGAAAAATGGGCATAAGTTGATCTGTATATAAAAAATATTTTTACTACTTTAAGTATGGGGGGGGGGAATGTATTACGAGTCCATTCGTCCAGAAAATACTGCATGGTTGAATGACTGAAAGCTTTAATTGGTTGGCTTTCATATAAACCACCCCAGACTCTGTGTTCATCATCTGAGGCCCTCTTCGTGCGCCTCCTCCACGAGAGGTCCAGAGGTGGCAACACAAGAACAGGTCTCCTCTGAAGTGGCTCCCCATTTGTGAAATACTCTCCCCAGGGAGGTTTGCCTGGCCCCTTCATTATATATTTTTAAGTGCCAGGAAAAACACTCTTCTTCAAGCAAGCTTTTTGCTGATTAGTATCTGTGGGAGTATTGTTTTGCTGTTGTTGTTTTATACTTATTTTGATCCTGTATTTTATTCTATTTTTATTATTTAGAAAGGTGCCATGGCATTTACAAACCATGGGCTGCTGCTCTTTCTAAGAATACAAGGCATTCCCCTTCTTCTCTCACACATGAACAAATGACTCTTCTGAGACAGGTCCTGCTGCAATACGTCCATGTATCATAAGATGAAGGAATGCTTTTGTCTTCAGAGCAATATTTTAATTCATATGAATATAAAATCTATTAATGAAAATGCAATTGACTAGTAAGATTTAGTAAAGTTATTCTAACCACTTGGCCTACAGTAAAACTAAGAGAATCAGAGGAGGAAGCGTAAGTGTTGCTACATGTTCACATGCAAGGGCACATTCAAACCAAATCCATAGTAATGCAACCATATAATGCAAGATTGTCTTGGAAATAGCCACAAAAGTTACCTATTGCTCTGACACAGTACTACAAGGAAGTCAGACATTTCACCCGGTCCAGTGTTATGCCTGGTGGTGACCTTGGAATTCTATACGGTGGGGCAGTCTACAAATACTTTTTATAAATCAATAAATATGCACAGCACTTCAAAGAATAAGTGAAGCCTAGCACTACAAGGAAATGCTAGGAGATGAGGTCAGCTTAAAGAATCAGTTCTTGATCAATGCAACAGGGGAGAGGAAAAATCAATCCAGCACTTTCCTTGATGAGTGTCACACAAGACACTGGCAGCAGCAAGACTGTTAGAACTGGGATTAGCTTTCTCACTATGTAAGCCTCTCCGTGTTACCCAATATAGCTACACAGTCGTACCTCCGCTTACGTATCCTTCCGGTTACGTAAACTTCGGGATACGTAAGCGGCAAACCCAGAAGTATATTTCCGGGTTTTTGCCGAGCGTGCATGCGCGGAAGCAGTCTCTCCAGTTGCAAAAACCTCAGGATCCGGCCGGACATCTGGAATGGATCCCATCAGCAACTGGAGGTACCACTGTATCTGGAATGGGAGGGCAAACGGTCAAGGGATTCCCTGCTGGAATCTTCCTTTGCAAGGAAATTCTGAAAGCAAGAAGCACATGAAGCTGCTAGCCAGGCACTGGAGTCAAATGCAGTTCTGGAAGCCAAGGGCCAGCAGCTATGTATTCGACTTAATTCATTGCCACACCTCCAATAAAGGGGCAAGAGACTGTCCATCTCTATTCAGAGGTGGCTATTCATGAGGCAAAGTGAAGTGGCTGCCTCAGGTAGCAGATCCCCAAGTGCCATTAGGAGTGGCAGAGTGAGACAGAGAGTTCTGAACCACAGGACATAATCCACTGAGATGCAGGAAGGATGATAGTTGGACTTTCCACCACAGCCTCATCATGACTTGGGCGTGTAACTAATTCACTTTAGCACCTACAAACCACCAGGGTTTGAATGACTCCTTCCTGTCCATGGGCGTCTCTTGGCAAGAAAAACTAGCTTTAGCTATCCAACAGGCACCTGCAAAGGTTTAGGGTGGGTACAGATCACAATATTTGGATGAGAACCCTTCCTAATTATTTCTGCTCAGGAGAACCCAAGTACTCTGGATCACAGGAACATCCACAATGTTTAATGTGTCAATACCAATTGCCCTTCAGTGACTGAAACAGCTTTGGGATCTTATAAATCCAGCTGAAACAGGGATTTGCAAGGAACTAGTGCACACATATCATTTGGAGTACCCCATTTACCTCAAGGTAATTTCTGATTTCATTCCTGTTAAAGGGTCTTCTTGATCTTTTTGAGCTGGAGCTTTCTTCCCAAGCAGACCCTCCCCACAAATGCATTTGCTCCCACCTCCTACAAACTCTGGTGCCTACAAGCAGAGTTTGGGGCTCTCCTTACTGTGCACTTGTATTTCACACAGTCATCCCAGAAGCGACTTGCAGAAAATTTCTTCCTAATCACTACAGTCAGGCCATGGATCACACACTGGCCAGCACCCATGATATTCCCTAAGAGAAAGAGAGAAAGGTTGTCAGCATGGCGGGTTTGCCATGAACTTGGAGGACAGCATCATCTTTAAACAACAGACTGCCCCCAGCAATGCCAGAGCATGCCTCCATAACTAAAACAAGCAGCAGGAACTATGGCCTACCTGCTGAGTGATACAGTGGTAGACAGTTATAGATTATGTCATTGGGGGTCATTCTGTAGGCATAATAACCAAAAGCTGCTATTCGGTAATATCTGCAAGGAAACAAAAAGCATGTATGAATTTAAGTCACTTAATACTATCTAGCAGTAGCAAGAAGAAAGTAAGTATTTGGTAAAAAGGACAATTTCAGCTCACATAAGCAGACTTTCTAAAGCAACAACATAAGAACATGCAGGCAATGTAACAAAGGAGACTATTTTCAGGATCCTATTTCTTGTTCACAGGTACATCTAAGGAAAAAGTTGCAGAAGGTACTAACCCCATGATGAAGGCTCCTGCATGATTTCTATCCATAAGATCCAAAACAGTCCCCCCCACACACCCACACACTACAAGAGGAGAAATCAAATTCTCTCAGGTAGCCCTGTTTCCATAGATAACACTCTCAGTGTTTTATATTATTATGGAATTCATTTCCACCTGGCCCTCAGTGTTTCTTACTTTTTCTCTGTGAAGGAACTGCAGTCCATAATCAAACCAATGGTCTGGCTTGATATAACATGGCTTCCTACATTTGTATATGTGATTAGGCACAGGGTCACTATCCTAAGGGTGACTATGTATACAATGGGAAGTGGGGAGGAGATGCAACACACATCTGGTGCAATGGGCCCAACAATATCAGAAAGCTGCACAAGCTGCATTTCATTGCTCCTGCTGCCTCCTCTCAATTATTCAAAGACAGGAAGGAAATGTTATGCCTTCTTCCAAGAAGACAGCTGTAAAGACAAGTGTCTGGCAACCTACTGTCCAGTAGTGCTTCTTGGATATTTGTGTACATATTAAAAAATAATAATCACAAATTAAAAACTATTCTGAACATTGGCAGACTAAGTTTCCAGGACAGTCACGTTGATGCTCCTCACCTGCTATGCACCACAATGGCAGCCTTGGGCATTCCAGTTGTGCCAGAGGTGTAGATGTAGAACAGACGATCTAAGAAGAAAATACAGAAGTGGAGCATGAGTGAGACATTCAGCTTTTCTCTCCTTGATCCTTGCCCATCCTGGCTAATAAAAGTGAGCCAGGAAGGGCTGGGTGATGGGCTCTACGGTGTGGTGAATGCTTCCCTCTGCGAGGCAGCCTTCCCAGACCTGCTGAAAGAGGCGGTCATTAAACCGCTTCTTAAAAAAACATCTTTAGACCCAGCCAGTATGGCCAACTATTGCCCAGTCTCAAATCTACCATTCCTGGGCAAGGTGATTGAGCGGGTGGTTGCTGAACAACTCCAAGCATGCCTGGAGGATGCGGACCATTTGGATCCCTTCCAATCGGGATTCAGGCCTCACCAAGGGATGATCTCCGGTGGGTTAGGGACAAAAGTGAGAGCTGTTTCCTAGTTCTGCTGGATCTCTCAGCGGCCTTTGACACCATCAAACATAACATCCTTCTGGACCGTCTAGAGGGGCTGGGAGCTGGGGGCACTGTTATACAGTGGTTCCGCTCCTTTCTCCTGGGCCGTGTCCAGAAAGTGGTGTTGGGGGATGAGTGTTCAGACCCCTGGGCTCTCACTTGAGGGGTGCCTCAGGGTTCCGTCCCCTCCCCCATGCTTTTTAATATCTATATGAAGCCGCTGGGAGAGATCATCAGGGGGGTTGTGCTGGGTGTTTTTCAGTATGCAGATGACACCCAGCTCTACCTCTCTTTTAAATCAGAACCAGTGAAGGCGGTGAATATCCTGTGTGAGTGCCTGGAGGTGGTTGGAGGATGGATGGCAGCTAACAGAATGAGGTTGAATCCTGACAAGACAGAAGTTCTGTTTTGGGGGGACAGGGGGCGGGCGGGTGTGTGGGACTCCCTGGTCCTGAATGGGGTAACTGTGCCCCTGAAGGACCAAGTGCGCAGCCTGGGAGTCATTTTGGACTCACAGCTGCCCATGGAGGCGAAGGTTAATTCTGTGCCCAGGGCAGCTGTCTACCAGCTCCACCTGGTATGCAGGATGAGACCCTTCCTGCCCGCGGACTGTCTCGCCAGAGTGGTGCATGCTCTAGTTATCTCCCTCTTGGACTACTGCAATGTGCTTTATGTGGGGCTACCTTTGAAGGTGACCCGGAAACTGCAATTAATCCAGAATGCGGCAGCTAGACTGGTGACTGGGAGTGGCTGCCTGGACCACATAACACCGGTCCTGAGAGATCTTCATTGGCTCCCAGTACGTTTACGAGCACAATTAAAAGTGTTGGTGCTGACCTTTAAAGCCCTAAACGGCCTCGGTCCTGTATTCCTGAAGGAGCGTCTCCACCCACATCGTTCAGCCCGGACACTGAGATCCAGCGCCGAGGGCCTTCTGGCAGTTCCCTCATTGCGAGAAGTAAGGTTACAGGGAACCAGGCAGAGGGCCTTCTCGGTAGTGGCGCCTGCCCTGTGTCACGCCCTCCCAGCAGATGTCAAAGCAATAAACAACTATTTTACTTTTAAAAGACAACTGAAGGCAGCCCTCTTTAGGGAAGTTTTTAGTGTCTGATGCTGTACTGTTTTTAACACTCGACTGGGAGCCGCCCCAAGTGGCTGGGGAAACTCAGCCAGATGGGCAGGGTATAAATAATAAATTATCATCATCATCATCATCATCATTATCATCTACCTTGGCAAACTACTTGTCTCCGAGACAGCTGTTCTGAAAAAAACAGAACAGAACAATAAGCAGAAGGGCTTCTGTGCCAGTAAAAGTGACCTGTGGTGGCCCACAGCCCAGGTTGCAAGATGCAGTTATGCTCTTTTGACCCAGCAAAGAGCCCTGAGGTTATAAGCTTTCAATTTCCATGCCTTCCTGAAACTAGGACAGGTGCTGGTTGAGACATCTAGTAACATGATGAAAGGTCCCATGAATCAGTGTCTGTCAGACGCTCCTGCTGGACTATGCAGGAGAACCTGATTCATTAGGGAAAGGCGTGTGGTTGTATGGAAACATACCATCTAATCCTTTGGCTGGAACCTGAGCTGGAGGAGATGTTGATGCCTTAGCCAGAAGAGGGTCCAGGTGTTTGGTGCCTGGAGGAACCAATTCAGGTTTGAAGTCTCCAGAGCAGAACTTGACCATATTTTTCCCCAATGTCCCGTTCACTTCAGATATTGCTGCAAAACATAGTCAGACTTATAAGAAGCTCAAAACAGTAGGTACCCAAGGGCAAAGAGTTTTCAGAATCTAATTTTGAGAAGTTGCCAAACTACAGCTTGTGGGAATTCTGTTTATGTCAAAAGAACAATAAACCCAAATGTAAATTTTCATGCCATGCTTACAATAATGATATTCAAATTATGCTAATTGCATGCAAGAAAAGATGCAGGCTAGCCTTCCCAACAGCAATTCCCTGGAACCACACCTAGCATGTTCTTGCTACCATTATCTAGGAATGGCACACACACACACACACCCCTACTCCCTGCAACAAAGGCCACAGGCACACAATCCCACCTGCTGCAGATATACAGAAGATATACTAAAGTATTTGTATCCTGCCATTTGCACTAGAGATCTTTCTACCAATGCTGATGGGGGGGTCTTTTTAAATTGCTATTTTCTGCAGCTTTTAAAGTATAAAACCTCCCAAAACAATTTGCAGCATTCATAAACAATATAGCATCAATAAAGTTTGATACAATACAACAGAAGAGCATTTTAAGAGCCCAATAAATGCATCAGTCAAACTAAACAACCTGTAAAAAGATTGGAAAGATATCAGAGATGGGACTAGGTGAGATTCCCTGAGGGGTGAAATCCAAAGACAAGGAACCACAACCAAAAATGCCTTTTTACAGGCATATTGCCTCATATGATGTAGGGACAACAGTAGGGATTCTTCTGGTGAGGATCTTAAAACCTAAACATGCTTGTGTGGAAAGTTTTTGAGGTATCCTTTATATAAGCCATTTTATTCTAATAGTGTTTCTATATATGTACTGTTCTGGTTGTACACTGCCCTGTGTGTTTTACTGAAGGGTGCATAGAAAATGTCAACATAATTAAAATATTAATGAATATAGTTGTGCTCCTCCTAGCAGAAGACTGAAGCTAAATGTCCATTTTGGGGGCCAGGTGGGTGATGGGTATGAAGTGGAGGATTAAGGTCTGAGAAGCCCCTTGACACCAATCTACCGTTCTGCCTCTACTTCCAGACCACACTGGCTTCTGCACAGTACACACAGAGGAGAGAGCAAGGGAAACCTGCTCCCACTTCTGGCACCAAGGAAATGATGGACATGTTAGCACTGCCTTGAGATGACCCATTCCGTAACAGATCAACCAATTCAACCGTGGCAAATATTACTAAGAGCCAAATTACCACTGTGCAATTGAAGATCTTCAGTTGGACACCGGAGGAAGTGAGCAGCTTTCAAGTATTTCCTCCAGAGAAATCAATCTTCTCCCCCTCCTCACAAAACAAAAGTGTAGTTCCTCTGAGTGCAACAAGAAGTGCTTAAGGAGCAGCAAACTAAATGGAATCCCACCTGTTGACAGCTCTCCACCAAAGATGATGGCTTTTGCCCCTGATGTTTTCACACAGTAAGTCAGAGAATCAAGACGCAAGTTGAAGTTGATGAGGGCTGCCTCGATGCCCACTTTGGCCATCCCTAGCCAGAAGCCTACAAACTCAGGTCGACTCTCCATAAAGATGGCAATGACATCACCAACTCGAAAGCCTTGCTGGTAGAAGAAGTTGGCCACAGCATTAGAATATTCATCCAGATGCCGGAAAGTCCATTTCTCATCAGTAGCTTCATAGATAAAGGCCACTTTTTCTGGATGTCGGCGGACCACATCCTGGAATATCTTGGGGACATTGCTCTTGGCTTTCCGGTGCCAGTACAATTTATATTTAACCTGTATAAGCACCGACAGCCCCCTGCAACAAGGAAAATCTAGTTACAATAGCACTTAACACAATGCTCCCTGTTCAGAGGGAAAGGCAGCAATATACCAGAGTATCGTCTTGTCCAGATACTCATTCTTCAAGATACAGACTTCACAGATATTAACTTCATTTAAGGAGCTACTTATATTGTGCCTGACCCACAGTCAGTTCCATGCCGAAATTGCTTCATACAAAAAAATAAATAAATAAAATTTCTGCATCTAAGCAATCTAAATTCTACACCCAGCTAAGTATGCATTCACCCTCCTTACTTTGAGAACTTAATAATACAAGTTTGTTTTCACTATTTTGCACATTTTAGACTTTAATAGGCCTGTGGAGAGGGAGAGGCGAAGAGCTAGTCAGAGCATACAAACTTTCCCAACCAGTGAAAAATGTAGTCACACACCTCCCTGGCTTCTTGAGATTTCATCAAGTGTCATCCACACATCTTCAATCACATCTTCAGTCATAAGGGATAGAAATTTGTTTTTGTTTTTAAAAAGCCAGTATTTTTGAGGAAGCTGACTTTTATGTCCAATATCACGTTCTGGACTTGTTCTGCCCTCAGCTGCAGCATACAGACATAAATATCCTCAGTTCATCTAACCAAGTATATTTATGTCTTGCAGCTACTGGCACTTGATGCTTCAAAGGAAGCAACCATTTAAACTACTGTACTGGGAACTTGTGCCACAATCTACCCTCAATTAACAATTCCCAACACTCAATATTTTCAAAGGCTGAACCCTTAGATATTATAGCTCCTGATATCTTAGCTTATAAGCACCAATGGTTCAAAATTCTCTGCATGAAACAGAGTCTGTTGTCAATTCAGAAAGGCATTTTTCTATTGCAGGGATGCCCAAATGGTCGACCGCAATCGACAGGTCGATCTCCAGTTGATAGCGGTCGATCGCGGCTCAATTTCCTCCACGGGGGAAAAAGAACACCCAGCCCTGCCCCCTCTCTCTGTCCTTCATTTGCACACAATTGCAAAAACAGAAGACGGAGTTTTTGCTGGCCGGTTTATTGTTTGGTTAGTGATTTATGGCATGCCCCCCCCCCCCACAAAAACAGAAGAGCTTTTGGTTTCCCGCCTAAAAAAAGCTCACCAACTTTGGGTCTCTCTCTCTCCCCCCCCCCCCCCCCATGGGTAGATCACTGCCAGTTTTTTATTCTGGGAGTAGACCGCAGTCTCTTGGGAGTTGGACGTATTGAAATTAAAATCTGGTTCTAGCCAAAGTTGAGGAGGGGCACTCTACAAACCAAAAAGACATACTGAATGTTAAGTATTTCTTACACAAGTACATACAAATAAAGTTTGTTTGTTTGTTTTTTCATTCACTGTGAGATAATGTATAGCTGCCTCTTTGCTGCTTCCTGCTTAACTCACATTTTGGAGTACTAAGAAGCAATGGTCTGTGGTATCCCACCCTGCCTATTTAATGCCAAGTGTTACGTGGGAGATTTGGGAAACTCAGGGAAAAAAATTCTACAACAACATCTTCCAGATAAATTGTTTCAAGTTTGGTTATCTTACTGTGAATTGTTTTAATGAAGTGTTGCATTTGGAGGTTAGGGGTTTAAAACAAAAGACTTCTAGTTCTGTGATAGCTGGGAATGTTTTTTATACCTTCGAATGGTTATACACCATAAGAATTCAGAAGGTAACAATCTCCAGCTAATGGGAAGGAACAGAGAGCATTTGGAGCCAATATGTAGTTTTGAATTTGAAAAAAAAAAATATTTTGAGCTGTCAGGAGTGTCAACTTGCATAAAACATTGGGGAGGGGGGCCAAGTATGCCCTGCCCCATATATTTGATCACAAGACGCAGTGCACCCACACCATTTGAATGGCAATGCCCATCAACTTTGGGTGGGCCTGGCTGCCTTAAATATTTTAGGGGGGGCTGAAGAGTCCTCGGTCCCTGGGAGCTGGCTTCTAGGTCAGGGGTCTGCAACCCGCGGCTCCGGAGCCACATGTGGCTCTTTTACATCTTTGTTGCGGCTCCGGGGCGGATACTAGCGAGGGGAGGAGGCGCATTGTGCACCCCGACACTCCTCACTGTGGCGGGCGCTGTACTGGCTGTGACGTCGCATGGGGGCGGTGCGTGCATTAGTCACGCACCGTCCCGACATCACCTTCCCGCCCGCTGTCAGATCGGACATTAAGGTAAGAAACAATATATGCAGTGTTATATTTGTTTTAAATGTCGCAATGGTTTTGCGGCTCCCAGTTGTTGTTTTTTCTTCGGAAATGGGTCCAAGTGGCTCTTTTTGTCTTAAAGGTTGCAGACCCCTGTTCTAGGTGAACTGTAGTTGACGTTAAAATTAACAAGAGCCAAGCCTTGGATCTGGCTGAAACAGTTCCTATTTCAGCTGTGCTGTCTGTTTCTAGGAATGTTCCTGCCTCTATCATGGTCTGCTTGTATAGGTGTAAATGAAGCAAGTGGTTACAAAAGGACACTAAGTGTCTGGTTCTCTCTCATCCAAAGGAAACTAAACTCCTAATTGACACGGGAATTTCTCACCCATCAGATTAGTGCAGAATATATACAAGCAGACATGTATGATTCCCTAGATCTCTCAGTCCATATAGCTCTTTGCAGAACCAAGGATGGAGATAAAACCATAGGGGCCGAGGCAGTTTTGGCCCCCTGAATGTATTTTTGAGGGGGCTGGGCCTCCTCCATTTTCAGAGGGCATTTGGCTCTGCCCCCTGGCTCCTCACAATGTCATATGTGATGTCGGGACAGAACAGGATAGAACAGTCATTCGTAAGTCCACACATTTCTCTATGCCTACATCTTAGAGTTGTTTACATATAGAACCGGGGGGGGGGGAGGGTTCAGGGGGGGAAACCATGGGTTGTATCCACCTAGAGTAGGCTTAAGTTGGTCCTGTTCATTAATTTCAATGGATCCACTTTGAGTAGAACTAACACTGGCTACAATCCTCCAGGCATGGAGACGGGACACAACCCAGCCAGCAGAATACACAATGTGCACTCAGAAGATGCAGGTTCAGTCCCTTGATCAAAAGCATTACCTCTGCCCGAGAAATCAGGGAGCTGCAACAAGTTAGAGTATAAACAGCTTCATAATGTATTAAAACATGTCAGTCAACTAGTGCAACTAAAGTAAAAATGTCTCCTTGCAGTGGACATGGTAGAGCACCCAAACAGACCTGAGCCCCAATACTTCATTTTAAAAATCAAGTGCTGTATTCAAAACATTTGATTAAAAATTGTAAGATATGCTGGAACTACAGCATTTCACAGAAAAAAAATCACTACTAATTTTCATTTACTTTATTACAGAAAGTTTTCCTGTAGTTTGTGCCCATTTTGATGAATGGGCAAGGTGAATCAGAAAGGGAACAAAAGGGAGTGGAGAAAGGAGGAACACTTTGCAATTTAAATGCTGTATTTTCAGGTTCAATTTGTGTCTGAAAGAGCAAGCAAAATTAACTCATTTGTAGAAGGGCTCTTAAAGATGACTCAAAGCAAATTATATTGCATACACCCCATCCAGTCAGGGTTATGAGACATTAAGAATTATATTGACAAAAACTGGATAAAAGATGAACACCACCACTAGCAGCACAACCTTAGGGATATTTGCTTAGGAATAAACCAACAGAGTTTAAAAGTAAGTATGAATAGGATTGTATTTTAAGACTGCTGCACAATGCATGCTTAATCAGAAGGTAACCCCTCCAAATTCAATGAAGCTCACTGCTTCATAATTGTACTCAGGACTGCTGTGTTAATTATCTGCTATCCATACCAGACACTGAAAGCAACTTTTTGGTGTGGGTAACTGATCTTTCTAGTTTTTTGGATAATTTAAAACATCTTCCATTGTACAGTGGTACCTTGGTTCTCGAACTTAATCCGCTCCAGGAGTCTGTTCGACTCCCGAAACAGTCTGAAAACTAAGGTGCGGTTTCCAAGTGGCTGCAGGAGCTTCCTGCACTCAAGAGGAAGCTGCATCGGACATCCAGTATCCGAAAAAACGTTCACAAACTGGAACACTTACTTCCGGGTTTGCGGTCTTTAGGAGCCGATTTGTTCAACAACTAAGCCATTTGAGAACCAAAGTACCACTGTAATGGACAATTATGATCAATTTTGAAGTAGGAATTCCTTTTAGACTCATCAGGAAGATAATAAAAAGTGCCACAGCATCAAGACATGACTAACAGGGCTGCACTAAACACATTCTGTACCAAAAATGTCATTTGCTGTTGATCTAAGGAAGACTGCCCAGAGGATTAGACCGCCAATACAAATCAATAACATTAAAAAAAAAAAAATCCTACACATCCCTCCTGAGTGAAGCAGGAGCCTTGAGGGACTGGGGAGAAGAGAGACTGGTTTAGTAATAGGCTGTTGGCATTTCACCAAACGAGGCTTGCCTGTCACAATGACCCTGCCCTCAGCTCTGCCAGGAAAGAAACAGAAGAGTCTTTGCAAGCTTTAGCTGCACTTTCCACATTCTTAAGGGGGCTTTATTCTCTCCCCTTATTTCTCACTTGCCATGCAATGAGAGGAAGCAGAGATCCAGAGGACACTGAAAACCACTGTAAGAAGTGAAGCAGTCTTTGAGAATGCAGCAGCCCTAAATCCATTGACAACACAGGAATCTCAAGGATATATAATCTTGAAGAAAATAGGTGTCAATTTCAATTACAAAGCAAGGCACACAGGAGAGCAGTATGGATCTAACACACAGTTTATATCTTCAACCAAGAAAGCTCATCTATGGTTGTTTAGATGATTCTTCTTGTTACTGCCACTCTTGTGATTCTTTTGTACAGTGGTACCTCGGGTTACAGACGCTTCAGGTTACAGACTCCGCTAACCCAGAAATAGTACCTCGGGTTAAGAACTTTACTTCAGGATGAGAACAGAAATCGCGCAGCAGTGGCGCGGCAGCAACGGGAGGCCCCAGTAGCCAAAGTGGTACCTCAGGTTAAGAACAGTTTCAGGTTAAGAACTGACCTCCAGAACGAATTAAGTTCTTAACCTGAGGTACAACTGTATTTGTTCTTTTACATGGTTGCATTGGTGGTTTTTCATTTATATTATAGTACCGCACCCTGCGGTGGCGAGCAGATTGAAAATATTTTGAATAATAATAAAACAAAGATCAAGAAACCCATATATACACATAAACTCCACACAGAATTCATGTTAATTTCTAGGTGTAAGTTATTTCCAAGTAGGAATTTGAATTTGGCTTTAAAATTATTTCCCCTTTCAAACTTTTAATTTATCTAATTTGGATTCTGAAGCATACAAATGAGATTTATCTCCTTTTATTATCACAACAATAGCATGATGTACATTGGACCAAGAATTAGTACCTGGCCCATGGATGTAGCCAAGGGGGAGCTGCCCCCCCCCCCAGATCAAGTAAAGCAATATAAATACTTAACTAACTGACCGATCACATTGGCTCTGCCCCCCTTTCAAAAGTCCTGCGCCCCAACAAAGATCCTGGCTACACCGATGACCGGGCCCCAAGCTTCATGAGTGAGTAGAATTTCTCAACATTTCTCATTATGTGTAGTTTCAGGATTCTTCACATTAACACCATTTATGGTTTTGAGCAGACAAATAGCTAACAAAACTTTAAGCAACCTTCTCTCCCACCTGCTACCCACCACAAATTAGTTCTCCCTTCAAGGTCGCAGCCTCCTGTGGGAGCATTTCCTTTCAAAATAGAATCAGAAAAATGATTTTCACAACGTTTAGTTCAGCCCCAAATCTACCTCTAACCACTCAGTTACAACAGCTGAGGAATGGAATTTTATCAATAATATTTTATCTGCTTTTAACTGTGTATTTCCATATCAACAGCTTAGAGTCTTAGGAAGTGAGAGCTGTCTCTTTCAGTGGTACCTCGGGTTACAGTGGTACCTCGGGTTACATACGCTTCAGGTTACAGACTCCAATAATCCAGAAATAGTACCTCGGGTTAAGAACTTTGCTTCAGGATGAGAACAGAAATCGCGCAGCAGCAGCAGCAGGAGGCCCCATTAGCTAAAGTGGTGCTTCAGGTTAAGAACAGACCTCCGGAACAAACCAAGTTCTTAACCCGAGGTACCACTGTATACGAATGGTATGGTACTTTGCTTCTGAAGCAATCTAGCAAATGCTTCACACACTGTTTCATTTCACAGTAAGAGTATTTCCATTCATGTGGGTGACCCGTTCAACGTAGCTTTGTCCCCAGATAAACTAACCTTGGGTCGCTTTCCTCATAAGTACAGTACACAAGACTGAATAAACAGAAGATTTAGAATGTTGTACCTTGATCATCTTTGGATTTATCAGCAGCAATAAATCCAATTTAGCACAAGTTCCACTTCCACTGAAGTCCTTAGCACACTGAGCTATATACAGGTCTATCGGGTGTGAGAACACCTTTATTATTTATGGCACAAGTGGCAAACCCTTTTCAGCCTGAGGGCCACACTGAGCGTCAGCCACCTGCCCAAGCAGCATTGGGCATGGCCAAAGGATAGTGTGTGTACAGGCTCACTACAAATACAGCCAGTAGTAGCTAGCATGGCTGAGGCTGCATTGCTCTTCCACCTCTCCAACATCGTGTGTCACTGCTGATACCAAAAGGGAGAGAGGAAAAGACAAGGCAGCATGGAACTCAACATGGTTTTTGGCTCAGCAACACAGCTAATCTAATGCCCTGTGCAGAGCTTCCTGTGACTGCATCCAGCACAACACAACACAGGCAGCACACATGCACTCGCTACACAAGCACATTCACAACACACAGTTTTTTCACTAGACATGTAACCACAAAGTACACTCATCCTTTTCTCTCATTCTCCACACTCATGTGCACACGCAGCATTGCCAACCCTCACCACTCCAGTGCTGGGATGAGAGTGTCTGGAAATGTTGTGTTTTATACTCTTAAAGATCAGGCTCCAATGGTGCTCAGTGCAAAGATCAGAAAGAAAAACCCTCTATGTGCACTTTTGTTTAATTTCCTGATCAGACGGCTGGTGAGCCACTTCTCACGGCATGAGGGGCCAGATCTGTGTCACAAGTTGGCCACCCCTGATTGATGTAAACAACAAACGAGCACATTACGATGCAAGAGGAAGTTGTACTTACAGGAGATCTCTCAAGGCTGTTTTAAAGATGATCCGGAGAAATGTCCAGCCACCAGTGCCAATGTAAATGCCCAGAGCAACTGCAATACTCCATGACCAGGCCAAGCCAAAAAAACGCATCAGGCCAAGAGAACCAAGTGAGGCAGTGCAAACGCCAATCATACGCATTCTAGAGAAAGAGATAGGTGCAGTGTTAACCACTAAGTTCATTTGTTTTGCATCAACATTTTATTAAGTACAGTGGTGCCTCGCAAGACGAAATTAATTCGTTCCGCAAGTCTCTTCGTCTTGCGGTTTTTTCGTCTTGCGATGCACGGTTTCCCATAGGAATGCATTGAAAATCAATTAATGCGTTCCTAGGGAAACCGCCTTCAGACCAGGTCCGGGGACAGTCTGTCCCCGGACCTCTTCTGAAGGCTGGGGGGGGGGGACAAGGGCTTTTCTTCCCACCCCCAGCATTTTAAAAAACCCCGGGACAGCGGAGGACTTCTCTGCTGTCCGGGGCGATTTAAAAGCCCCTGGGAAGGCAGGCAGGGGGGACAAAGACTTTCGCCCCCTGCCCGCCTTCAGAAGGTGTTCCCGCCCCGCTTCGGAACAGCGTTCCGAAGTGGGGCGGCTGGGGCAGGTCTTCCCGCCCCCCCTCCCTGCTTCGGAACAGCGTTCCGAAGTGGGGCGGCTGGGGCAGGTCTTCCCGCCCCCCTCCCCGCTTCGGAACAGCGTTCCGAAGTGGGGCGGCTGGGGCAGGTGTCCCCGCCCCCCCCCCCCGCTTCGGAACAGCGTTCCGAAGTGGGGCGGCTGGGGCAGGTGATCCCGCCCCCCCTCCCCGCTTCGGAACAGCGTTCCGAAGTGGGGCGGCTGGGGCAGGTCTTCCCGCCCCCCCTCCCCGCTTCGGAACAGCGTTCCGAAGTGGGGCGGCTGGGGCAGGTGTCCCCGCCCCCCCTCCCCGCTTCGGAACAGCGTTCCGAAGTGGGGCGGCTGGGGCAGGTCTTCCCGCCCCCCTCCCCGCTTCGGAACAGCGTTCCGAAGTGGGGCGGCTGGGGCAGGTGTCCCCGCCCCCCCTCCCCGCTTCGGAACAGCGTTCCGAAGTGGGGCGGCTGGGGCAGGTGATCCCGCCCCCCCTCCCCGCTTCGGAACAGCGTTCCGAAGTGGGGCGGCTGGGGCAGGTCTTCCCGCCCCCCCTCCCCGCTTCGGAACAGCGTTCCGAAGTGGGGCGGCTGGGGCAGGTGTCCCCGCCCCCCCTCCCCGCTTCGGAACAGCGTTCCGAAGTGGGGCGGCTGGGGCAGGTGATCCCGCCCCCCCTCCCCGCTTCGGAACAGCGTTCCGAAGTGGGGCGGCTGGGGCAGGTGTCCCCGCCCCCCCTCCCCGCTTCGGAACAGCGTTCCGAAGTGGGGCGGCTGGGGCAGGTGATCCCGCCCCCCCTCCCCGCTTCGGAACAGCGTTCCGAAGTGGGGCGGCTGGGGCAGGTCTTCCCGCCCCCCCTCCCCGCTTCGGAACAGCGTTCCGAAGTGGGGCGGCTGGGGCAGGTGATCCCGCCCCCCCTCCCCGCTTCGGAACAGCGTTCCGAAGTGGGGCGGCTGGGGCAGGTGTCCCCGCCCCCACTCCCCGCTTCGGAACAGCGTTCCGAAGTGGGGCGGCTGGGGCAGGTGTCCCCGCCCCCACTCCCCGCTTCGGAACAGCGTTCCGAAGTGGGGCGGCTGGGGCAGGTGATCCCGCCCCCCCCCCTTCGGAACAGCGTTTTAAAATGCTGGGGGTCGGGAGCGAAGCGCTGCCGACCCCAGCATTTTAAAATCTCCCCGTGTCCCGGGGAGATTTAAAAATGCTGGGGGTCCGCAGCGCTTCGCTCCCGACCCCCAGCATTTTAAAACCTTCCCGGGACACGGGGAGATTTTAAAATGCTGGGGGTCGGCAGCGCTTCCCTCCCGACCCCCAGCATTTTAAAATCTCCTCGGGACAGAGACTTCTCTGCTGTCCCTTGGAGATTTTAAAATGCTGGGGTCGGCAGCGAAGGCTTCGCTCCCGACCCCCAGCATTTTAAAACCTCCCCTGGACACGGGGAGATTTTAAAATGCTGGGGGTCGGCAGCGCTTCCCTCCCAACCCCCAGCATTTTAAAATCTCCTCGGGACAGAGACTTCTCTGCTGTCCCTTGGAGATTTTAAAATGCTGGGGTCGGCAGCGAACGCTTCGCTCCCGACCCCCAGCATTTTAAAACCTCCCCTGGACACGGGGAGATTTTTAAATGCTGGGGGTCGGCAGCGCTTCCCTCCCGACCCCCAGCATTTTAAAATCTCCTCGGGACAGAGACTTCTCTGCTGTCCCTTGGAGATTTTAAAATGCTGGGGTCGGCAGCGAACGCTTCGCTCCCGCCCGCCAGCATTTTAAGATCGCCCGGGGCAGGCGGGGGGAAGGCAGGCGGGGGGAGCAAAGACTTTTGCCCCCCGCCGGCCTTCAGAAGAGGTCCTCTTCTGAAGGCCGGCTGTGGGCGAAAGTCTTTGCTCCCGACCGCCAGCATTTCCCTATGGGCTTTCGTCTTGCGATGCAAGCCCATAGGGAAATTCGTCTTGCGAAGCGCCTCCAAAACAGAAAACCCTTTCGTCTTGCGGGTTTTCCGTCTTGCGAGGCATTCGTCTTGCGGGGTACCACTGTATGCAGTTGAGCAGTGTTAGAAACTCAAGATATATAAGCTAGACACCAAATGGCTCCTTAAACCAGGATTAGCCAGGGGTCATTCCACGTCGGTTCAACATGGTCACGCCACCCACTTCTCGGATTTTGATGAAACTTGGTGTACACCCTTCCCTTATGGTTGAAAGAAACCCCCTTAATCCCCCCCCCCATCTCAAACGGTTTTAATTTTATAGCACTTCAAAATTTCGTGAAATCTGTGTTTCTGTCCCTCTTGAGATCCTCGGCCTTGTGTGCATTTTATTGTTTTTCTCCATAACCAATGATCAGATCTCTTTGAATTTTTACACAGAGATCAATAACATGATGAGGATTTCAGGAAAAAATACACCAGCACTCAAAAGATCTTATAAATGCCTTTAAAAAATGTATAAATGTAGCTTTTCTGGTGGAAAAACTAGGTTTAGGAAACCTAAATTTTCAGCATTAGGGCACGATGCAATCAAAAGTTTTTGATGGCGAAAATTATTGCAAAGTCATGCTCTTTCTCAACAAATAATAAAATTTATGGTTCTCTTAAGTCTTCTAACAAAACTTTACGTTTTTTGGACATCGTGGGGGGGAGGGAATGGCTACTGGGTACAACTTTCCTACAATCCATAGCTGTAAAAGAAAAAAATAATGAAACAAAGTTCATCTTAAAATCTAAAATAATATTGGTGATTACAGGGTTGTTGTTGTTTTTTCAAAAGTGCAGACTTGTTTTCAGTTTTGGGGTATTTAAAACTATGAAAATTGGCTATATCATGAAATCAATCTAAAAAAAAATCGGTCAGAAACTTTAAATGCTGACATGTAAGGAAATAAGACCTAGCAAGAAAAAGATTAAAAGTATGTAAAATTATGCATTATATTCAATTATGAGTACATCAAACCATTTTTTTTTTTTTAGATTGCAACTGAACACTGCCTGGAAACTTTCTCTGATTCCATATGTAGCAACTCTCAAAAGACTATAATGTTTCCTAGGTACAATTCAAGGTGCTGGGCTTGACTGAGAAACCTTGAAGACAAGGGAGACTGCCTCCTTCTCTTGTGAACGCCAAGATCAACAAATGGGTATTTAACAATGCCATCCACACACTATGTTCTGATGCAAGTAATGAACAGAAAGGCTGTCCGTTAACTGAAGCACAAGCCTGAGTATCATTCCAAAAAGTTACAAATACTCATTTCATTTTTTTACTTAGTGAAGGCTAAGGTAGCCAAGGTGAGAACTTTCACACTGAATATACTTAAATCCATTTTTAGTCCTGAGTCTTCAAGCTTGGAGAAAGAACACATTTTATGAACGAGTGAATGAAAGCTTAATGAAGGATTTGAAACAGGATGAGCAAGTAAGTTACTTGGCGAAAAGAAAGGAGCAACTTGTTCCAGAAGTAGGGAACGGCATGCTAGAAGGGTACAAAGACAGGAGTGGCAAAAGGGAACAAAGGAGAATCAGTGTTGTTTTTGCTACAAAGCTGCACACTCCAACACTTTCATTTAGCTGATTTTCTGTCTTGCACACTGTCTTGCAACACAGACTCCTTTGACTAGACTCAAATACAATCCCATCATAACATAGTTAGCAACAGTCTGTCAGGGTGCAGGGTGCAAATGCTGCTTATGCACCAAGAAAACTGCATTATTTACCTAGTTAAATGACATAAAAAGTAAAAACAAAATCACCATGATAGGCAAGGAACATTATTTAGATGAGATAAAAGATTGTATCTCCTAAAGTCAGGAGCTAGATCCCAAGGCCTGTGAGGACACTTGCTTGCTTGTCCTTAGTTACAATTTTCAACCTAATAATAAATATACTGCGTGTCAGTTGTGCACATTTATAATCTGTACCTGAAAATATAATCTTCCTAGGGTTCCTTCTTTAAGTACAGCTTCCTCAATGTGTTTTATACTAGGATCATGTGTTTGATACAGTCATGGATTCAGTTTAAAAAGATAACAATTGTAGTCCTTGTTTTAGCCTTTCTATTAAATTCAGATTTCACTTTTTTCTTTTGTTTTAAAACAATCTTACATTAACTAAATAGCAATAATAATAATAATAATAATAATAATAATAATAATCTGGCTTCAAAAAACAACATCAATCATTCATCCCATTTCAGCTTCAAAATAAAATGCAACTTCCTAGCATTTTAGGGTAGATGAAATAGCAGCACTACTTACAGGGAGGATGACTAATGCCATATAGAGAATTTCAAAGACAGAGACTGGATCTTCTAACAAATCCAACTCTGATCAAAGCATCTGTTTGACATTTAAAGCCCTAACCAGATTTCAGCTCCTGCGTACTTGAAGGATTGCCTCTGCCATGGGCTCTGATATCATCAGTGATTACAGCTCACAAACACATGTTCATTGAGATTGGTGGGTATTTTGATATTTTCTATTGTTTAGACTGATTTTAATTTGGCAGAGCAATCCAAGCAATGGGGAAGCAAACTGATTCACGCCCACCAGCCATATGCTGGGACCACCTTTTCAAATCCCATGCTGTAGGGAGTGTTTTTCACCAGTGAGATCTCTCCTCTACTGGGTGTGTTATGTGCTTGTGGGTGTACTGTATTCTGCATCCTGCCACACCTCAGCCTGGTATATTTGGGGATTGAAGGGCAAGTTATATTATTACTGTTAAAGCCAAATGCTATCAATAAAATTCACAAAATGGATATTGAGGAGAGAGATTTCCTGAAGCAGATTCTTTGGATAACAGACGAACAGTTCAATACTGTACTATGCATGCCTACTCTGGTGTATGTTCCATGTTCAGCGTAGTAAACATCCATTAAGATTGCAGCCTTTGACTTTTAAGGTGACTTTCAACTTCAGTACTGGTTGCTACAGCCAAACAACTGAACTAGGAAGTTCTGAACCATTATGGGGTGAAATATGAGCAACATGTTTACAATGTTGTTTTACACAAACCTGGGCAAGGCGTAGCAATGTGTGTTCCTGAATGAACCTTGAGGATATCTGACTCAGCCTTTTGGCTAAGATCAAGTGTGAAATGGGAAAAAATGCCAAAGGGCAAAAATTACAGCACATACTAAGGGGGTGAGAGGAGTTCTTTTTTTAAAAAAAGTAAAAATATTTCAATACAGATATTTGGATTGAATTCTTTATAATTATTGTAATAACAAAAAGGAATATTAATTCTAAAGCCAGTAAACCTAGCATCTTATATACAGTGTTAGAAACTCAGATATGTAAGTTAGGTGCCAAATGGCTCCTTAAGCCAGGGTTACAGTTGCCAAAACAGAATGCCTAGATGCCATTTTGAGGCCATCCGGTTCGAAAGCCATGTTTTTCAATACAGCTTGTTGGTTCCTGAAATTCATTCTGATTGTGCAGAAGAACTGATACAATTCTACAGGACATGTTGCTAGTGTGTGAAAACAGTCAAGACCCAAGGATTCCCAGGCATGCACCTCCAGATGGTGGAGATGTCAGGCACCCTCTTGGTGTCCAGGCATCTTCACTTGATTGCAGGTGGCCGATAGGCAAGTGCAAAATTTACCTGATGAATTTTCATCGCTGCTTATATAACAATCAGGGTGTACTTTAGTTCAAACCGAAGGGTAGTTGGGTAATTTTAGACTCTGGGCTTGACTGTCTTCCAATATCATGTCCAGCCTTTTTAGATGGTAGTGTGTATTATGTGCTTTGTTTACTTCAAAAAGTGATAAAGCCACTCCTGCTGTTTCAAGGTCCCTCTGCTCATTCTGCTAAGTAGGGCCAGAAACTTCTGCCCCAAGATACAGTCATACCTCGGGTTGAATGTGCTTCAGGTTGAGTGCTTTCGGGTTGCACTCCGCGGCAACCCGGAAGTAATGGAGCGCGTTACTTCCGGGTTTCACCACTCGCGCATGTGCAGATGCTCAAAATGACATCACGCGCATGCAGGGAAGCGGCAAAACGCGACCCACGCACGCGCAGACATGCCGTCGCGTCTTACGTTCTGTTCAGGATGCGAACGGGGGTCCGGAACAGATCCCGTTCGCATCCTGAGGTACCACTGTACTGATAACTTGGACACAGAATACCATCCCTAAAACCTTAGCTTCCACTGTACATTTTTAAAAAGATGTTTCTAGTCTTGAAAACTAGGAGCAGGTGGGGTGGTGAAACACTGCTGTGGAGTGCCACTGCAGCTTACAAGGACAGGGTCAGGCAGGAACAAGGAAAGGGCTGCAGGAATGCACAGGCAGGGCCAATCTTGCACTCTTGTCATTGCACCCATAAGCACTGACCTCACCTCTGCCCTGCCCCACCCTCCTGGTAAGCTGCAGCTACACCAGTCAGTGTCAGGAGGACAACTCAGTAGCGCCCTCCCACCACACCAGCTGCTCCCGTCAAAACTGCAGTGGGCACTATATGCAGAATAGTTACATGCAAGACTCTTAAAACTCAAGGGCACAAGGCAGTCTTCCAATGGTTAGGAAACAAGGTTTTACTATCCCAAAAGGGTTCCCAGTGTTTTCTCGCATAGTTGCTATTCCTTCTTGCATCAACAATAAAATCTAATATTCCCTTTCTTCTCTGGAATTCCACTTCTTGCCAAATTCTTTTAAAATTCCAGTCTTAGAAACAAAAACTCACTACACCAATTTACAGTATTCAGGAAATGCAATTCATTCTGCAACTATAAAAGTTGTGTGTGATGCCCAAATGCCTTGTACACGTTGCATGAGGCAGTAGGTATCTGATTTCTTGTTGCCCTGATCCCACAGAGAACTGTCACCACCATGCTCGAAGTTCAGCAGCAACAAGTGAATTCATGAATGGCATCTTGTAGCAGGTAACGCGTAACATTTTCTGTTGTAAGTCTCCTTATTCATTCATATATTTTTCTCCCCCTTGTTTCCAATTCCACAATGAGAGTATTGCTGAGTGCCACAAGGAAAGGTGTAACTTGGTTTTGCCCCCTGGATTTGGGGAGAATCTCCTGAACTACTCTAAGATCAAAGTCTTTCTGAGGAACAGAACCAGCCCCTTGAACTACTTCTAAAACAGCTACACCTATAGTTAAGATGTAAAAAGCCCTACCTTGGACCATTTGCCATCCTCTCTGTCCAAAGTAAGGACTAAAATGTCTGTGTTATCCTTACACAAAAGATCATCAGAACATTAAGCCTTTCCTCCTCCTGGATTGTGGATGATGGGAGCTCTATCATCACCAGGATGACATCCTGCAAGCCAGTTTGCCAGCTCTTGGGCTTCAAGAACTGCCTTTCCCTTCTTTTCACATCTGTGGTATGTTAACTCCCAAACCAAGTTTTCAGAAGCATGCCCCTACTCACAATCCAGGCTTTTTCTTTGAGAGTCTTGGAGGGGATGATGCCCTATAGCATCTATGAAGTAGGACTAGAAGAGTGTGAGGAAGAGACTTCATGGCTTCATTTAAACGGCTGTCCAGGCACTTCTGGCAGCAGCCTCTGGCACACCTCAGTTCACCTCAGCTCTTATAGCTCTGCTAAGGATCTTCTTGACCCACTCAGTGAAATCAGGGTGAACTGAGGTCCCTCCAACCACCCTTACATTAGGGTTTGGGGTTTAAGGGAGTAAAACAACTCTACAAAGAAGTCCAATGTTTCATATATTTGATCTCTACAATTCATTCTACAAGCAGAATTTTTCTTGGCACATTTTTTGGGGGGGGGGTGTAGTGTACATACAGCACTACACAGAGTTAATAAGGTTGTGCTTTGTACAGTCACTAGTCAAGAAGTCAATGTAATGTAGCAGCCAGATAGTTGGACAGAGGCAGGGAAAACCCAAGATCATACTCCTCTGTAGTCATGAAGCTATGAGTGATACAGGGCCAGTCACAAACTCTTGACCCGGTTTATGTCATAGGGCTGTTACAAGCAAGGATAAAATAAGATAACCCCTATACACACCACGCTGAGCTCTTTATAGAAGGGGCAGGATAAAAATATAACACACAGGCCTATTGCTGTCAATAATCACACATGCCCTATTCATCTGGGTTGGTAAATCCATGTATTATTTCCTATTCCTCAATTTGGCAATCCATGTTTGATCTTTATTATATTAGAGTCTGACCACACTGGCTTCTGTATTCAAAGTTAATAACCAGTCTCCCACAGAGACTGGAAGAAAATATTTAATTCCATGTACAAAAACTTCAACTTTAGAAACTAAATTTTAAGTGCCCTGTCAGAAAATTAACAATTCTGTGCAAAGAGAGATTAATTGGTAATAGGTTCAGATATACTTCTTCACGTAATGCACAGAAGAGGGTGGCATGAAAGCAAACACCAACAACAATGCCTGTTTCAGCTGGGCTGCCCCTTTCCCCCATAGGGCCACTTCATTTCTAGATAGAAGTTTATTTCATAGAATTGTAGAACTGGAAGGGACCACAAGGCTCATCTAAATCCAACCTCCTGCAGTGCAAGAATCTTTCACACAATGTGAGGCTCAACACCGTGACTGTGGGATTAAGAATCTCTTAAGAGTCTCATGCTCTCTCGACTGAGCAAGGAAAGTGGCTTCCCCATTTCATTTATTCACAAGAGAAGGCTAGAAATAAGCCCGCCCCCACTCTTTTTTCTGGACAGTTGGCAACATTAGGAAGAGGACTTAAAGATCTTGCCAGGTTTACTGTCGGCTTTGGGAATCCCTCAAAAAGAGTGTCTTGGGAATAGAGCTTCAGGAGACAGTGTTTGGCGGCATGTTATCTGTGGAAGGCAGTAGCCTTAGGGTAAGAAAATGTTTTGACATGTTGAGATTCCTTTGCCAACTGCCAGCTTAGTCAAACTGTTTTAAGTTTTGGAAAGTCTGGTCAGGTATCTTCCTAGGCTGATGGCACTGAGGGTTGCCGTGAGACTTAACTGTGTGTACTGATTTAACATAACTTATGGCTGCTTTAGCATAATGTGTGACAAGCTTTCTCCCCACGCTCTTTTTATGTGATGAACTGGTGAGTGTGAATTTAGGACTGAGGTAACCACATCACCTGGAGGGATTTGAAGACTGGCCTTCAGTGCCTTGCAGATTGTCTACCAAATTTGCAGGGATTCCTCTGTCTGCTCATCTCTTGTCAAAAACATTTTGGGTGGGTGGGTATGACTCTCCAAATTCCCTACATCACCTAACTGTGCGCAAGTTTCAAAAGCTTTTTCTGTTATCCTGCCTAAATCTGCTGTGTCTCAACTTGATTCTTGCCCTTCCCTTGTGACTCAGGTGAACAGCTCCATGTGATCTTTATTGCAGTCTAGATATTTGCCAACTGATATCATGTAGTGCTTTAATCTTCATTTCTCTAAGCTAAACAAGCGCAGTTCCACCAACTTTTCCTTATGTCATAAATTCTGGACTCTTTGTTGTATCTAGTTGTATGCGTTGCTATCCAACATGCTCTCTGGATTTGTTTTTCTCCTCCTCTCCCGCTTTTAAAGTGTGGTGACTAAAAGCAGGTATGATACATCTGAGTCATAACCAGCACCAGTTTGGCTCTGTTGTAAATATTACCTTCTGGTAAAAACGTGCCTGCGTAGAAATATGAGCATCAGCTTGATTCTTGGTTTATTGGTGATCAGACCTGGAACAGGTGATTTTAGAAATATTTTTCATCTTTTTTCTGCAAGTATGGAAGATGAGCCTTCCTGGATTGAATCAAATGTCTACTTGGTCCAGCATTCTGATTCCCGCAGTGGTCAGACGGATTCTTCTGGCATATTATATGCATGCAATGGCATTTCCTGACATTCTCCTAGCACAGGACCTCTCAAAATGTTGGCTGGCTAGCTCCCTCTTGCCATCCTGTCTCGTCTTCTGTCGGTTTGGCTAGTCTTTTCAGTGTCCATGGATGCATCGTGTGCCAGGGTTCATTTATACAGGCAGTTTTACAATACAGTAAAATGACATCCCTATGGGGCCCCGGGATGGCACCCCACCCAGCCCGCGGGTCCGGGGGAGGGGGGGCTTCTCACCCTCCGAGCCCCATCTCTCGCGCCCCCCTCCCAGCCGCTCTCCCCCTCCGTTGCCAGGCAATGGCACGGCGCCCCCCGCCCCCTCAGGAACCGTGGCGAGGGCAGCGCCCCCGTCGTCAAGGCAACGCACCAGCTCCCGTACCTCGCGCCGCCACCGCCCACCGCTCGCTCGCGAGGCTTCGTCCACCTTCCGCCCGTCCGTCCGTCTCTCCGACGGCCGCTTCAGAGGAAGCGCCGCCCCTCGACTCCACCGGCGAGCCCGGGGGCGGGGCCAGGAGGCAAAAGCCCCGCCCCGAGACATCGAGCCCGGGAGGCCTAGAGAAAACGGGGGAGGGCGGAAGGCGAGGATGCTGGGAAGGCGGCGGAAGGGAAAGAGGGGGCGGGGTTCCTGCTCAGCTTTGGCAATGGGAGGGGCTGCGAAGGCGGCAGGGGAACCTCGCTCGGGAATGTTGTGCCGCCTTCCTCGCCTGTCTGTCTCTCACACAAGCGCAACTCTTTCGATAACTGACTGGGTGGTTTTGGTTGTTGTCCGTTGGCAGCAACTCGACAGAAAACGGCCCGCTTCCCGCCCTGGCCTCTGCAGGCTTGCTCCAGACATGTTGTCGGGGTTGCACTCAAGACTCCCAGTCAGTTGCAGGGGGTTGGACTAGATGACCGTTGGGATCCCTTCCAACTCGACAGTTCTCTACACAGAATGCGACTCTTGCTTTTCCCTTACGTCTGCTCTCGTCTGAAGCCCTCTCTTCAACTGGAGGCCTGCAGTCAGCCGCTGGGCTATAGCCCCATCTAAGCTGGGCTGCTGCAGCAGCAGCACCTCTCTTAAATATCTGGGGGGGGGGGGATAAGAAAGAGGCCTCCCTGGGCATTTATGGCAGGTCTGAAAAGGCTTAAAGCTACTAATCTAAAGAATTTCATGTCAACGCTTACATAAATTTGCTTACGACAAGAGAAATCCGTTTCAAGTTATATTGCTTACATTTTGGACATAGGTACTGCATTTGAACATGACTTTAATTAACTTCAGTAGGCCACCTTATCCGATTCAAGTCTATGAAAGCAAAGTTCATAAGCCAGACTCCAGGCTATTAAACATCTAATGCAGGCCTATAGAAAGATCATAGTTGGTCATAACATTGCCGCCTGTTGGAACTTTTAATGGAGAATTCATGTTTCAGGAGATGATTAGAAATTGTTTGAGCAAGCACCAGTCCCTGCTGCATATACAGGGGAAGGCAGCTTTTCTAAGTAGTAAAAAGTAAACAGAGTATGCATTCAAAATACAGGAGCAAGTAAGGGTTACTTCTCTCATAGAGAAGTAATGCAATTTGTTGATAATCCACAGTTAAGAAAAACAAATTTCTGTGTACAGTGGTACCTCGGGTTAAGTATTTAATTCGTTCCGGAGGTCCGTACTGTTACGGCTAAATCTGGGTGCGGGGCTACACTGCCACCCAGCTCGTCGGACTAAGTGTCCGCGGGTCCCTGCGGAAGAAAATGAGCTCAGCCGGACATACTTAACCTGAAATTGTTATTAACCTGAAGCACCACTTTAGCTAATGGGGCCTCCCGCTGCCGCCGCGCCGCCAGAGCATGATTTCTGTTCTCATCCTGAAGCAAAGTTCTTAACCTGAAGCATTATTTCTGGGTTAGCGGAGTCTGTAACCTGAAGCGTATGTAACCCGAGGTACCACTGTATTACATATTTACAGGATTTTAACTCTGCTCCGTAATCAAAGAGGCCCCCAGAGTGGTTTACATAGTCCAGGGACCAGAGGAGTCTGCTGGGAACTGATCTTCCAGCACAGACAATCAAATGGCTGCTGCTAGATGATGAGGGAGCGAAGAACCCAGTGCAGCTGATAGGATCATAATGGGATCCCATGTGTGGATAAATTCTTCCCTCCTAGCAAACACAAGTGAATGCATATGGGATGTCTCATTTTATCCTCAATAACTGAGAAATGTTAAACAAATAATTTGTCCAAGGTCATCCTGTGCTCTTCAGCACTGAGCAGATATATAAACCCAACTCATCCCGGTATAGGTTGGCAGTCATGTCCATTTTCCAATTCTGACTTTAACAAAGCATTAAATAGTTAAGAGAAGATGATATTACTGCTGGATAATAATAATAATAATAATAATAATAAATTTTGATTTTGATTTAAAAACCGGGCTCAGGGCAGCTAACAGCAAATATAAAACATATATATAAAACATTGATTAAAATGCGACTTGAAAACAGCATAATCCATGATCCAAATAACTTAGACCCTCCAAGTGTCTCAATTTTCCAGGCACAGTCCTGGATTTACAGAAGCCATCACAGTTTCTGATTTGACCCCAGAATTTTGGGGGGGGGGGGGGGATGCAGTGACTCCTGAGCCAAGGAGATAAGTAACTATACAACCTTTAAAAGACATCTGAGGGCAGACCTGTACAGCAAAGTTTTTAAAAATGGTTTATTGTGTTTTTATGTATGTTGGAAGCCACCCACAGTGGGCAACCCAGTCAGATGAGTGGAGTATATTGTTGTTGAATAGGGCATCCTTATTTTCATTGGAGAAATGTTGGCGGGTATGTATAACTGTCATGGCTCACAGTGCAATAAAAACAGTGCAATTCATCATTTTGCCCCATAGTGAACGGCTGGTCTGTCCATAATTTGCCAAATTAAAAGGTAGTTTTTTGGTGCCTGTAATACTGCACATAGGGTACTTAAATGCCATGACTTCTATGCTAATTGCTAATGTAGACTATTACTGGAGGCAAACTGATTATGCTGTCTTCCTCACTGATATCTGCAACTGATTTGTTTTCATGAAAATAGATGGGCATAGTACTTCAATAGGAGATTTATTGTCCAGATTATTTCTAATACAGGTAAAGAACTGATAAAAGTAAAAAAAACCTGCTCCTTTTCCCTTATGGGGTACCCAAGAGCCCATATAGAGTCCTTTTGTAGGTTCTCTAGCGGTAGGAGAAAATAACAGAGACCAACCAGAGAATATTGAGAAGAAAAGCAGCTAGTAAGCCTGATCTTTATTAACTGTTGCAATAGGGTGCTCCCCCACACGCAGGAGAGAGGAGGAGGACCCAGAACAAAGGTGTGCCCACCCTTATATAGACATTTTAAATTGCCCGCCCTGGTGTCCAAGACCACCCCCAGAAACATCATACATACATCACAGAAAAGGTGGTCTACAACAGAAATCTGAGTGCGTTGTTTATCTCCTGTCTGGCAAGTTACCTGATTGCATTATCTGGATTTTGGCTACTCTTTTGTTATTATAACTACTTAATTCCTGAATCTAGGTCACAGGTCACAGGCTCACACCATGTTCATATCTTGAATGTGCCCTTAAGACAGGATTGGTGAGGAAAGAGACAATGGGGAGGTTTCCCACTTTGACCTTGCAGAGAATTATTTGAGGTCAATTTGTTCAGGACCTAATCTGTGGGGTTTCAGACATGTGGTTTATATATACAGTGGTACCTCTGGTTACGTACTTAATTCGTTCCGGAGGTCCATTCTTAACCTGAAACTGTTCTTAACCTGAAGCACCACTTTAGCTAATGGGGCCTCCTGCTGCCACTGCGCCGCTGCCGCCCAATTTCTGTTCTCATCCTGAAGCAAAGTTCTTAACCCGAGGTACTATTTCTGGGTTAGCAGGGTCTGTAACCTGAAGCGTATGTAACCCGAGGTACCACTGTACAGTTATGAACATTTAATTTTTTTATATATGACCTTAAAATTCTTATAACAGAACTATTAGCTTTCTTGTGAAATACTCTAATTTTAAAGAAACTCTGTTTTAGTGGCAAGGCACTGAGACTCCAAAAACACTTATTATATGTATTTTCTTTTTCTTTTGTATTTTCTTTTGTTGTAAATAGGTATGTTTTCTAATTTGTGCTTAATAAAAAATATTTTTAACAAAACAAAACAAAAACACTTATTATTTGGGGGAATAAAAAAGAAGTGAGGAGAAGAAAGCCCAAGACATTTTCATAACCATAACATTTAAACATTTCACAAGCAGGAAACACTATTAAGTAGTGTTGCTTGAAGTTACTTCCTTTTATTATTACAAATAGAACTGTGGCATATGTAAAGAAGAGGAATATTCGTTGTGTGTTAAAAGTCACAATGTTCTAGAAGATGTAACAGCTATTCAAAATGAAGCGCCTCTGGTTAGTATTATTTTTTGAAGAAGCATTTGTTTTCAAAACCAGTGGGCAATGTAGATTTATTTGAGAGACATATTTTCTCTCATAAATTAATCAGTACAAATTGTTCAGCTGCAAAACCTTAATAGGACATTATGTTCAATTTCTCTTTCTATCATGATGGAAATTGTTGTGTACATGATGTTCCAGTGACCTTTCCTCTACTTCCAGATCAGCAGAATTACTCCTGAATCTGATAGTATTGTCTGAACCCTATTGTTAGAGAACTCACATGAACTGTTCGCTGGGGGAGGGTTTCCTGTAGTATCAAGTGAGTCAAGAGCTACACAGACAGAGAGAGAGTCATATTACAAGACACTAACAGGTTATTTAGTTTCTTGAATACAAATCACTTACCATAACATAATGTTACAAAGTGATTTACAAGAATAATGTACAAGAAGAAAATACAGTGATATAGTAATAAAATAATAATAATAAAGATAACACTAATAGTAAAAACATCCTTTCCAGCTATTCTTGAATTTGGTTCTGAGGATAACACAAATTGTTGTATGTCAAGCAAATTCCCAATTATCTGGCATATTAAGAAATTCCCAGATTTTGATCCATTGTGTGACTCAGTTTCCCAATTCATGGCTAAGTGTGGATGAACAAGTGAGCATGTGGATATTCACAAAAAATAATAATCCATCCACTTTCTTTCCACCCAGGTCCTGCTGCTGTTGCTGTGCTACTCGGAGCTAAGCAGTGTTTGACTTAGGGTGATGTCCAATCCAGGGCTCAAGGGTTGTTTGCCCGCCCCCCAGACAACCCACAAGTGGTAACCGAAGTACACACCTCGGTTATGTGGGAGTAAGGCAACAATGCATGTGATAAGTTACCTGACCTGGAGGGGGGGCAGTGGCAGCAATAGACAGGAAGGCAACCTATTCTTCTTTCACTGATTCCTTCTTGAGTAATGACTTGCTGTCATTAAAGTGTGTTTCCCTAGGCTTTACTTTCCTCCATCTTCAGTCAGTTGGTATCAGACCTTCCTTTGCTAACCTCATCCACATGTAAGCTTGTATTAATAATGGTTTTGTTTGCCAGGGGGAAAAAACTTCAGGTTTTTTTATTCTTTCAACCAGCAGTTTTACCAAACTATTTACTTCTGTACTTTTTTATTATCAGGGTGACTGGGGCAACCCAGCTGAATGGGCAGGGTATAAATAATAAAATTATTATTATTATCATTATTATTAATATACTGATGCTTTTGAATTATGGTGCTGGAGGAGACTCAAGAGTCCCATGGGCTGCAAGAAGATCAAACCTATCCATTCTGAAGGAAATCAGCCCTGAGTGCTCACTGGGAGGACAGATCCTGAAGCGTAGGCTCCAATACTTTGGCCACCTCATGAGAAGAGAAGACTCCCTGGAAAAAACCTCTGATGTGGGAAAGATTGAGGGCACAAGGAGAAGGGGACGAGAGAGGACGAGATGGTTGGACAGTGTTCTCGAAGATACTAATATGAGTTTGACTAAACTGCGGGAGGCAGTGGAAGACAGGAGTGCCTGGCGTGCTCTGGTCCATGGGGCAACACAACTAAACAACAACTGCTCTTCATCTGAAGATCTCAGGTCTGTTCACAGCACATATATCACTTCACCAATCAGTACACCAAACTCCAACAGGCTTCTAGAGCGCAGCAAACCATGAGCCTGAGTTTAGATGTAATGCTAAGTCAAACCATGGCTTGCAGGGCCCCCAAAGCAAATGCAATTTTTGCTGTAAATGCTACATGCTCTTTCGTGCTTAGGTATGATTTGGTTTAAAACAATGTATGAACCAAACCAGAGGGATCGTTGCAGAGCTCAATGCAGTCTTCTATTCCCTTCTATGTTTTGCTATGAGATATTTTGTTGTTGTTTAGTCGTTTAGTCGTGTCCGACTCTTCGTGACCCCATGGACCATAGCACGCCAGGCACCTCTGTCCTCCACTACCTCCCGCAGCTTGGTCAAACTCATGCTGGTAACCTCGAAAACACTATCCAACCATCTCGTCCTCTGTCGCCCCCTTCTCCTTGTGCCCTCCATCTTTCCCAGCATCAGTGTCTTCTCCAGGGAGTCTTCTCTTCTCATGAGGTGGCCAAAGTACTGGAGCCTCAGCTTCACGATCTGTCCTTCCAGTGAGCACTCAGGGCTGATTTCCTTAAGAATGGATGCGTTTGATCTTCTTGCAGTCCATGGGACTCTCAAGAGTCTTCTCCAGCACCATAGTTCAAAAGCATCAATTCTTCGGCGATCAGCCTTCTTTATGGTCCAGCTCTTACTTCCATACATCACTACTGGGAAAACCATGGCTTTAACTATACGGACCTTTGTTGGCAAGGTGACGTCTCTACTTCTCAAGATGCTGTCTAGGCCTGTCATTGCCCTTCTCCCAAGAAGCAGGCGTCTTTTAATTTCGTGACTGCTGTCACCATCTGCAGTGATCATGGAGCCCAAGAAAGTAAAATCTCTCACTGCCTCCATTTCTTCCCCTTCTATTTGCCAGGAGGTGATGGGACCCGTGGTCATGATCTTCGTTTTTTTGATGTTGAGCTTCAGACCATATTTTGCGCTCTCCTCTTTCACCCTCATTAAAAGGTTCTTTAATTCCTCCTCACTTTCTGCCATCAAGGTTGTGTCATCTGCATATCTGAGGTTGTTGATATTTCTTCCGGCAATCTTAATTCCAGCTTGGGATTCATCCAGCCCAGCCTTTCGCATGATGTATTCTGCATATAAATTAAATAAGCAGGGAGACAAAATACAGCCTTGTCGTACTCCTTTCCCAATTTTGAACCAATCAGTTGTTCCATATCCAGTTCTAACTGTAGCTTCTTGTCCCACATAGAGATTTCTCAGGAGACAGATGAGGTGATCAGGCACTCCCATTTCTTTAAGAACTTGCCATAGTTTGCTGTGGTCGACACAATCAAAGGCTTTTGCATAGTCAATGAAGCAGAAGTAGATGTCTTTCTGGAACTCTCTAGCTTTCTCCATAATCCAGCGCATGTTTGCAATTTGGTCTCTGGTTCCTCTGCCTCTTCTAAATCCAGCTTGCACTTCTGGGAGTTCTCGATCCACATATTGCTTGAGCCTTCCTTGTAGAATTTTAAGCATAACCTTGCTAGCGTGTGAAATGAGTGCAATTGTGCGGTAGTTGGAGCATTCTTTGGCACTGCCCTTCTTTGGGATTGGGATGTAGACTGATCTTCTCCAATCTTCTGGCCACTGCTGAGTTTTCCAAATTTGCTGGCATATTGAGTGTAGCACCTTAACAGCATCATCTTTTAATTTTTTAAATAGTTCAGCTGGAATACCATCACTTCCGCTGGCCTTGTTATTTGCAGTGCTTTCTAAGGCCCATTTGACTTCACTTTCCAGGATGTCTGGCTCAAGGACAGCAACCACACTACCTGGGGTGTACGAGACATCCATATCTTTCTGGTATAATTCCTCTGTGTATTCTTGCCACCTCTTCTTGATGTCTTCTGCTTCTGTTAGGTCCTTACCACTTTTGTCCTTTATTATGGTAATCTTTCTACGAAATGTTCCTTTCATATCTCCAATTTTCTTGAACAGATCTCTGGTTCTTCCCGTTCTGTTGTTTTCCTCTATTTGTTTGCATTGCTCGTTTAAGAAGGCCTTCTTGTCTGTCCTTGCTATTCTTTGGAAATCTGCATTCAATTTCCTGTATCTTTCACTATTTCCCTCGCATTTTGCTTGCCTTCTCTCCCCCGCTATTTGTAAGGCCTCATGAGATATTTTACTCTGCCCTTATATTTTGGTGTTTGGTTTGCTATTTATTATTTTTATGGATAATTTAGGTGTTTTGAGCTGGGCAGGGGGCTAATTTTTTTTACATGCTTCTTACACAATGTAGGAGAATGTGTTTTTTGTTTTGAGACTTATTTTAGAGGAACAATGGAGGTCATCCTTTATGTTCCCACCAACATCTAAAGTGGGGCTTTGGTATTAGGTAGAGAGCCTTCTTTCTCTTTGTCTGCATTCAGTCTGTGAAGCTCCTTGCTTTGGAAGGCCCATGTTTCTCACTCCCCCTGGTGACCTTCCACTGCCATGTGAAAACCTTTCTACTTTAGAAAGATGTTTGGGCTGTGGTAATCTGCTTTTATTTTTACCCCTGATTGTATGTTTCGTTGGACACACACAGGGTGTTTCAATTTTTTGTGGTACAGTCTTGAATTTTACCTGCCATATCATCTTTTATCTCAGTTTTTTGTATTCTAATTTTATTAGCTTTAAGGGTTTTAGGCTGCCTTGGACATCTTATGGAAATGTGGAGTAGAAATAATTTAATTACTACATGTATTTGTTTGCCAACAAGTCACCATAGCTGTGCACACTTGTGAAAAAACAATATTATAGGATGACACAGAGAGCACAACCAAGTAACTCTTTTTCTTTTATTTGATCAGGATTATCACCTGCCCAGGAAGCTATCAGTACAACGAACAGATTTTTGGCAAGCAGTGCATGGGTCATATTATCTCCAAAGGTCTGCTTTAAGAAGATTAAGGTACTGGCTGTGGATTCTATTAATAGGGAGGGAGGTGAAATCCAGCATAAAAGGTCATGCATGTCAGTGATCCAAACTAGCAGCAAGGCAAGGGTAGTGTCACACTGAAATGTGAAGAGGAGGATCTCAGCTGCACAAGGAATGACAGAAGGAGGTTTCTAATGATACAAAACACTGAACAATGTAAGAACTCTGGCTTCTTATTCTGGGCATGGATATGTCTTCAAGGTGAGAAAAATGGAACTGTATCACATTGATGTATACATATATATATATATATATATGCAGGTTTTGGTGTCCTCGGGTGTCTTCCCGTGTAAAAGTTGGGGTGTCTGGGCGACGTTTCGACGAGGTCTCACTCGTCATCTTCAGGCTGGTGCTTTCGGCTTCTTGTTACTGGAACAGAGCAGGATCTCTGTGTTTGAGTTCCTATAAATACTGTTGAGGAGGTGTGGTGTATAGCCTCCAATGTTCTGGGCCGAGAGGAAGTTCCCAGGCTAGTGTGCCTTTTCTTCTTTTGTTCCTTAATTGCTTGAGGGATATCTTGAGTGATTTCTTGAGTGATATCCTGAGTACCACTTAGGTGGGTCATTAGGTGTGGATTAGTTGCTAAAGCCTTTGTGTCTTGACCTCTTGAACTTTGTGAAGAGTTTTTCTGAGAAGATGGCTTTACTGCACTTAGTTGTGCTCTGGCTTGGCTTCGTGTATAGGGGCGAGCTGTGGTTTTGTGGCCTGTGCCTGCCAGATCTGTGTAGGGCAGATCTGGCAGGCACAGGCCACAAAACCACAGCTCGCCCCTATACACGAAGCCAAGCCAGAGCACAACTAAGTGCAGTAAAGCCATCTTCTCAGAAAAACTCTTCACAAAGTTCAAGAGGTCAAGACACAAAGGCTTTAGCAACTAATCCACACCTAATGACCCACCTAAGTGGTACTCAGGATATCACTCAAGAAATCACTCAAGATATCCCTCAAGCAATTAAGGAACAAAAGAAGAAAAGGCACACTAGCCTGGGAACTTCCTCTCGGCCCAGAACATTGGAGGCTATACACCACACCTCCTCAACAGTATTTATAGGAACTCAAACACAGAGATCCTGCTCTGTTCCAGTAACAAGAAGCCGAAAGCACCAGCCTGAAGATGACGAGTGAGACCTCGTCGAAACGTCGCCCAGACACCCCAACTTTTACACGGGAAGACACCCGAGGACACCAAAACCTGCATTCCTATACCCGTGAAAATCTACGAAAGCATATATATATATATATATTTCCATTTTAACAATCCAATCAAACCTCATCATATATTCCGAATTATACATATTATATAATAATCAAACAGTCCAAATATTATGCCAAATTATAATTTTTCAGGGGGACTTCACCATGCTCTGAGGTCGGGGGGGGATCTGATTATCTCATACTTCTACTGCTTTTCATAATCTTTCCCGATAGTTCACATAAGTCATTCTGATGTTAATCCTCGTTATTTTCCACAGCCTCTGAGTTCTTCTGGCAAGCGAGATAGCTCAAAACAGTGTTTCTGTGTGATTTTTATGTCCAAGATTCCCCTCCACATTGATGTATTCTTTACTTAGAAGAAGACTGGAGTCCCCATCCTTGGGAGGACACTACGTGACACCTGGAAGGTACAACAATCTGACTGTATCATTAACATGTACAGACTAGATTGCATTCCCAAGACTTTCTTAAGACCCCTCTAGACCTTTAATAATGGGTTTTTGTTCTTGTAGTTGTTGTCACTGCTGGAGTCTTGGCAAAGCCCCAGCCTGAACTGAAATGCCTTATTTCTCAAGATTTTTGTGGGAAAAACTAGTTCCAAATGGAATGATTTGCCAGAGGAGGTCTGTGTAGTGCTTTCCAAGTCACACCGATATCTATTGCTTGCCATGAAATGGTTTCTGGTAAGGGCAATAGCCATTTATTGGTCCTTGGCTAGCCTCGCTAGCTGCCATCAGAGGTAGGTTAGACAGAAAGTGACCCTAAGTCTCCCATTTTGCTTCATAGCTGAGCAGGGATTTGAAGCTGGCCTTTTGTCAACTCTGTCCAACATTGTGTTCATTGTGCTTAATTTTGGGGACTCACAACTAATGGCAGAGCTGGGCAGTGGTAGAATGTGGGGGACCAAATAATTCGTTGCATTTTGTTTTTATTATGTGCAGATCTCTCTTTTTTTACACCACCTATATTTTTTATGCCTTCCCCACCTGTAGTCTGAAGTAGTACAGTCCGTTCTAACACTTCCCCACCCCACCCTGCATACTTGAATCAATAATTCAATAAAAATAAATTCTATGAATGCATGATGAAGCTAAAAAAAGAATAATTTCCCTGATACTGCCTTCTTGTTCCTTTTCAGTCTTAAAATTGGTATATGGCACCATTAGCACAACAATCAGTCTAAAGCCATGGCTGCCATCTTTACCAACAGGACCCTGATTGTGAACAACAAGGACAAGGATAAGTTGGAGCTGGAACGTGAGCTAACTCGAGCATTGGAGAACAAGATTATGCTTCTGTATTTTGGCTCTGGTGAATGTCTTCGATGCCAAGAGTTTGCACCCATCCTGAAAGATTTTTTTGTGAGGCTCACAGATGAATTTTACGTGGAGAGAGCATCCCAGCTGGTCCTGGTCTTTGTCTCACTGGATGAGACTGAGGAGAAGCAAGACAAGTTTCTGAAGACCATGCCCAAGAGATGGTTGTTTTTGCCCTTCCAGGATGAATTCAGGAGGTAGGGATTCCAGTGCTTAGACAGCTTAGACAATGGCCAAATTCAAAGTGAGTCACCAGAGGCATATTTGCATAGTTTATGCATTGCCAGGGGTTGGGCTAGATGACCCTTGGGTCCCTTCCAACTCTTAAGATTCTATGATTCTATGACCTTTGCCAGGAGCTGCGGCATGGTTGTGCAGCACACCCATGTGGTGAACTGTTAAATTGCAAGGGGTAGCTTCTCCCTGAAATACCTTCATGCCTCGGACTGAGTTTTCGGGAGGTGTGGATAGGCTGGGCAGATCAGGACGAGGTGGGGGGGGGAGTTGCTCAAGGACAACCACTGGGCGGGACACAGCAGAATAGGACCAACCATGTCAGAGTCCTGGAATAGCAAAAGTCCTCAGGGGAGGAGGGTCCTCCCCAGGGAGCATCCCAATGGGGTGCCTTTCCGCACCCTGCTCTGTCTCCCTGAAGCTCCACCCTTGCCTCCTGACTTGGCTTCACCTTCAGAGTAACCAGTGCCCACCGCCAGTCCACTTTCCCAAGAGGAGATCACTGTTCCCACTACTGAAGGTGGGAAAATGCATAACGTGGTGATGTCACAGTAAGTGATCCTATATGTTGCAGGGGAAAAGAGCTTGACACAGAGGTTTTTGGTGGCATCCCCATGATATATAATGTGCAGATATGCTCAGAGTTAGTAGCTGGGCAAAGGAAATGAGCAATCATCATGCAAGCAATTCGGTTTTGAAACTAACTAACTAACTAACAAGCAAAACCCATTGTTTTCCAGACTTCAAACTTTTATTCAAAACCTTGGAGCTTCATCTCTCTTTCTGTATTAACTTCCAGGGAACTGGAATTGAGATTTTCTGTGACAAACCCCCCAGTGGTAGTGGTGTTGAAACCAAACGGAGAAGTCATTGCTGCAAACGCAGTGGAGGAGATTAAGCAGGTGGGCCCTGCTTGCTTCAGGAACTGGCAGGAGGCAGCTGACCTGGTGGAGAGGAACTTCCTCCTGGCCCAGGACTTTGACAACGTGGCTCTGAGGAGCATCATGGATCCCATCCGCCGGCTCAAATACAAGCTTGCAAGCAACAAAAGCAGAAAGGGAAGCAAAGACGACTACGAAGAAGAAGTGTTCTCCTGACAGGACATTTCTTCCCATGGTAGCTTTGTTGTAGGTGAGCTTAACTCTTCCCAACCCATGGCCTGTGTGCAGGATAATGATTGTTACCTACAAGCACAGAAATTGTTACTGAGAACAGATTTCAGGCTTCTGAAAATCTAAGTGCCTTTTACTTTTCTAAAAAAAAAATTCTAGCCTTTATGACTGTGAAGATAGTCATGAAAGTGTGTGGACAATATCTTGTGAAAGCATAGAATGTGGGAGTCTGGTGGGTGAGGGTTCATGCAGATTTTCAGTGGCTCCTGGGAACTGTAGCATTTGCCCCTTCCACTTGAATAGCAGAAGACGCCTGTAATGGGAATGGAGGTTGCTTGTGCGTAAACTTCCCAACCGTTCCACGCTGGTTGAAAAGCTAAACCTTTCCCTGGTTTGACAGCCCTCACAACGCAACTGTCTCAATCACTGGCAGAATCCGTCAGTGGGCGTTTCCTGAACTTCTTCCAACATAAGAATTCCTTGACAGCAAGTCTCCGCCTAGCTTCTCTGCGCGGAAGCCTTCTGCGCAGAGTGGGCGTGCCAAGCGGAGGTCCTGCACTCTCCCCGCTGATCTCACTGGAAGAGTCCCTGAGCCTTCCCTCCGAAGTACTCTCAGCCTCCCCTTTCTTCCTGGTGTCACCTTGATTTCCTTCCCCAGCGGAAGCTCTCTCTCTCTCCTTGCTAGTTCCCTCCCCTGCATCATTGGGGCGACTTCTCTCCCCGCTAGTCTCAGATGTCAGTTCCCTGACATCCACCTCCCTCCCAGGCCCCTCCCCCTCCCCTGTCCGTCCCTGGGACGGTGAAGCGGGAAACCCCCGGAAGGAGCTATCCTCTTCCTCAGATGATTCCAACACCGCTCTCCACCTGCTGCTGTCTCTTTCCGCTGCCCAATCTCCCCAGTCGGATTCCTCCCCTTCGGATCTCTCCCCTTCCTCCTCTTTGGAGGCGGGAAATCCCACAAACTCTTCTTCATCCTCCGTGTTGCCAAATTGCTCCTCCCAGAACCTCCCTAATGGCTTGGGCTTCCTTGGGAACCTGCGATGAAACTCCTCCTGCAGATACTCATCCCTGATCTCTTCGGCAGGAACCCAAGTGTTCTCCGATTCGGGCTCCCCCTCCCAAGCCACCAAATATTCCACCCGCCTCCCTCTCCACCTTGAATCGAGAATTTCAGCTGCATGACTACTGAGTTCACTTTCCTCCACCCGTGGATGCATGGGTGTTTCTCTTTCTTGTCCTAGAAATTCCCTCCCTTCCCTGTACGGTGAGAGTAAGGACCTGTGGAACACCGGGTGCAGTTTCATGTTGCTGGGCAATTTGAGTCTAAAGGCCACAGGATTCACCTGTTGTGTTACCTCGAAAGGTCCCAATCGTCTTGGCCGTAATTTCTTACACCCCCCTTTGAACGGTAACCCTTGGGTAGACAACCACACCTGGTCCCCCACTCTTATAGTTTCCCCTTCTCTGCGGTGCTTGTCTGCCTGCCTCTTGTACGCTTCCTTTGCCCTCTCCAGGTTAACCCTAAGTTGTTGGTGTAAAGCCTCCATTTCTTCCACAAATTGTTCGGCTGCCGGTACACTCCCCCTCCCCTCCCCCTCCCCTGGGAAGGCCCTGGGGTGACACCCGTAATTGGCCATGAATGGACTCATCCCCGTGGACACATGTTCCGCGTTATTGTATGCAAATTCAGCCAGCGCTAGTTTGTCCACCCAATTGTTCTCCCTTTCGTTGACGTAGCAGCGTAGGTACTGTTGAAGTATGCTATTAGCTTTTTCTGCTTGTCCGTTGGTCTCTGGGTATCTGGCCGTCGAGAAGCTCACCTCGACGTCCAGCAGGCTCATGAGCTTCCTCCAGAATCTGGAAGTAAATTGCCTGCCTCTGTCGTACAAAACCCTCAAGGGGGCACCATGCAACCTGAAGACATGATTTACAAACAGCCTAGCTGTTTCCTCTGCTGTCACTGCATGCGAGCATGCAATAAAATGGCACATTTTGGTCATCAAGTCAACTACCACCATGACTGCTGTTTTCCCCCTGGACTTGGGTAAATCGGTCATAAAATCAATTGATACCACTTCCCATGGTCTTTCTGGTGTGGGTAAGGGTTCCAGTAACCCCACGGGTGCTGCCCTCTCCCTTTAGCTCGCTGGCAGCGCTCGCACCCCCGTACGTATTCCCGCACATCTTCCCTCACCCTTGGCCACCAGAACTGCCTGGTGACAAGCAACATGGTTTTGTGTTGACCGAAATGTCCCGCCGTGGGGTTGTCATGAAGTTGTTTGAGTATTCTTCTCCTCAAGTCCCCTTCTGGTATGTACAACGCTCCCTTATAGTACAAAACCCCCTCCTTGACCTCAAAACCCCCCTGATTTTCTTCTGCATCTCGGATCTCCCTGATTTTGGTTTGGGCGTACTGGTTATCCCTCGTCCACCCGGCTAGTTCTTGTCTCCCTACCAACACTCCCACACACACCCATCGGTCCTCGGGTATGACATGACGTACTTCCGGCACTCCCTCTCCTTCCAAGTACTCCGGTTTGCGGGAGAGAGCGTCTGCTCTGACGTTTTCCTTCCCCGGCACGTACCTAATCTCAAAAAAAACTTGGAAAACTCCTGTGCCCATCGCACCTGTCTTTGGTTCAGGACTCGCGCAGTCCTCCAATATTCCAGGTTCTTATGGTCCGTGCACACCTGGATCTTGTGCTGTGCACCTATTAGAAAATGTCTCCAGCGGCGAAAAGCCTCATGAATTGCCAGCAGTTCCCGGTCATACACCGTGTAGTTTTGTTCTGACTTGTTCAGCTTTCTAGAGAAAAAGGCGCACGGCTTCCACTCTCCCCGATTTCCCGGCTGGAGCAATACGGCTCCCACTGCTCTGTCTGACGCGTCTGTCTCCAGCCTCATCGGCTTCTGCAGATCTACGTGTAAGAGTTGCTCTTCCGAAGCGAACGCCCTCTTTAGCTTTTCAAAGGACTGCCGAGCCTCTTCCGTCCATTCAAACTTCTTTTTGCTGCTGAGGCAATCGGTTATGGGCACCGTTAAGTGGGCGAAGTTCTTGATGAACTTCCTATAGAAGTTTCCAAACCCCAGGAACCTCTGCACGTCCTTCCGGTTCTTGGGAGTCTTCCATTCTAGCACTGCCTGCACCTTGCCTGGGTCCATGGCTAAGCCTTTGTCCGACAACCTGTAACCCAGGAACGCCACTTCTCAGGCGTGGAATTGGCATTTCTCCAATTTGACCCACAGCTGGTGCTCCTGCAGCCTTTTCAGCACTTCCCTGACGTCCTTTACATGCTGCTCCTCGTTCTCTGAGTAGATTAGCACGTCGTCCAAGAAAGCTACGCAATTCTTGTACAGCAGGGACCCCAGCACGTGGTGCATGAAAGCTTGAAATGTGCTTGAGCCTGATTGTAATTCGAAAGGCATAACTAAGTACTCAAAGGCCCCCAGAGAGGTGAACATGGTGGTTTTCCATTCATCCCCCTCCCTCATCCTTATCAGATTGTATGCCCCCCGAAGGTCCAACTTGGTAAACACCTTCCCTTTCCTTACCCTGGTCAAAATGTCATCAATTCTGGGCATTGGGAAGGTCACTGGTTCCGACACAAGGTTTAACGTCCAGAAATCTACGACCAATCTGGGCTCTTTAGAGTCTCTCTTGTCCACAAAGAACACTGGACTGCCCCCCACTGCCCTTGATTCTCGTATGAAGCCCCTCTTCAGGTTCTTGTCAATAAACTTCCGCAACTCCTGCATCTCCCTATCCGACATGGCGTACAGCTTACCCACTGGCAGCTGAGCCCCTGGGAGTAGGTTGATCTGACAGTCAAAGGGCCTTTGAGGGGGTAGTCTATCCGCCTCCTTCTCACTGAAGACCTCTTCCAGGTCAGCGTACTGAGGTGGTATTCTCCCCTTTTCTCCTACCGCCATCCCTGCCACCCTGGCTACTGCCATCCTCGGGTCCCCCCCCCCCCCCGTGGCAGTGCTCTACGCAGTGGGCTGACCCAAAGGTGACTGTCCGCTGGTGCCATCCTACTACGGGATCGTGCAGTGCCAGCCAACTCATTCCCAGTATGATTGGTGGTCCTACTAGCGTGGCTACATGAAAGGCAATTGTCTCAGTGTGTCTGGAGACCCTCATTTTCATGGGAGGGGTCTGGTGGGTAACTTCCCCCCCCCCCAGGAGTTCTCTCCCATCAATGGTCGTTACTTGCAAGGGGTGTTCTAGAGGCACCACGTGGAGCTGGTGTTCTAGTGCAAAATCCCTGCTAAAGAAGTTGCAAGAGCTGCCTGAATCCAGCAGCGCCTTCACCTTAATTGGGTGTCCGTTGGGGAGTTCTAGCACCACCTCTATGGCTGCTCGGGGAGGGTCTGGTTTGGGCACTTCTACTGGTTGCTCGCCTGGCTGCTGTGCCCGCTCTCCTGTAGCCAAGCATTGCCGTTTCCCTGCTCTCTATCTCTTTCCTCCTCACTCCCAACTGCCCCCACCATTCCTTGCCACGCCTTTTTCTGAGGGCAGACTCTGGCAAAATGTCCCGGCTGCTGGCAGAGAAAACACTTCTTATTCGTTTTTCCCTCCTTCTTGCGAACCTCGCTGGAGTTTGAAACCCCGCGCGCGCGCACTCCTCCAATCTCCAATGGTTCCGCGGGCGGCGCAGGTGGCTCCGGCACATCTGGAATGCGGTTGTCATACCAACGCTCTGCTCTCCCTTCCCGCCTTTCTAGAGCGCGCGCCTCTTGGCGTACTCCCACAGCAAGCGCCATTTTGGTCAGCTGGTCCATCGATTCCGGACGGGGTGAGCGGGAAAGCTCATCTTTTACCCAAGGGGATAAGCCTTCCTCAAATAACATTTGCACTGGTTCTGAAGCCAGTTCCCAACCAAGTTTATGGATCAACATCGCAAACCGCGACCAGTACTCTCTAACTGATTGGTTCCCTTGTTTGCACCCCATCAGTTCTTTGCGGGCCACGCTTTGCTCCACATCACTCGAGAACATATGGTCCATGGCGCTAAAAAACTTTCTCAAATCCTTCAGAGCAGCATTCTCCACCGCCATTAAGGGTCTGATCCAATCTCGGGGGCCCCCCCTTCCAGGTGCCCTACCACAAAAGCGACCCTCCCCCCCATCGTCTACAAAGTCATCATACTGCAGGTCCAGCGCGTACTGCACTTCTGTCTTAAATGCATTATAATCTCTGGGATTGCCCCCAAACTTCTGCACTAGTCCCGGTACCTTCCTTGCGATGGGGGTGGGCTTCCCCTGGGCATCCTGAGTCCGCCTTTCATCCAGCCGTGCCGCTAGTAAAGCCAGTTGCTGCTCCAAATCTCGGTTTCTCTCCTCCAGAGTGGGTCCTCCTCTGGCCCCCTCTCCGGCGCCTGCTCCTCCGGTTTGACTCATGATGCTGCCCCTGCTGCTCTGCGCACAAGCAACTTAGAGGACTGACGGATTGCTGTAATGGGAATGGAGGTTGCTTGTGCGTAAACTTCCCAACCATTCCACGCTGGTTGAAAAGCTAAACCTTTCCCTGGTTTGACAGCCCTCACAACGCGACTGTCTCAATCACTGGCAGAATCCGTCAGTGGGCGTTTCCTGAACTTCTTCCAACATAAGAATTCCTTGACAGCAAGTCTCCGCCTAGCTTCTCTGCGCGGAAGCCTTCTGCGCAGAGTGGGCGTGCCAAGCGGAGGTCCTGCACTCTCCCCGCTGATCTCACTGGAAGAGTCCCTGAGCCTTCCCTCCGAAGTACTCTCAGCCTCCCCTTTCTTCCTGGTGTCACCTTGATTTCCTTCCCCAGTGGAAGCTCTCTCTCTCTCTCCTTGCTAGTTCCCTCCCCTGCATCATTGGGGCGACTTCTCTCCCCGCTAGTCTCAGATGTCAGTTCCCTGACAACGCCCATGTGGATTTGTTTGCTTGAATTTGCTACCCTCCCTTGACTGCAGCGTGCCAGGATGTGCATACATTCAATGCAACATATTAAATGTCAGTCAAACATTACTTAAAACCATAATTAAAGCAACATAGGGATTACAGTGCTACTGTGTAGAAGCAGCAGAACTACTCAGTCAAAAATGACTCATTTGCTCCCAAAAGCCTGGGCAAAGAGGTGTATCTTGACTCATTGGCAAAAGAAGTACAGTGGTGGTGCCAGATGCACCTCCAAGGGGAGGGAGTCCCTAAATGGGCAGGGAACCGCAGAGAAAGCCTTCCTATGTGCCACTGCCCTGTGAGTTTTAAGGGGTGCCAGCTCCACCAGAAAAGCCTCCTCTGTTGATCTTACAGGTGCTCCTTCAGTTATCAGGGAAGCCAAATGATGTAGGGTTTTGTACATGAACATAAGCACCTTAAATTGGTATTGGATGCAAATAGGCAACCAGTGCAGGATTTGGGGGACAGGTGTTGCAGCTTCTGAACTGTCTTTTATTTATTTCCTAACATTTATATACCACTTAATTATAATAAAACTTTAATGATTCAAAGGCAGCACTACACAGAGCGCATTACAGTAGTCCAATACGGAAGTTATCAATGCATAAATTTAAAAAAATGTATGCAGATGTGCTTTTTTTTTTTTTTGCTTACTATATACAGTAGTGTCTGCTTTCATATGTCTCTCCCTGTTCCATCACTGGAATATTCTGTTACAACTTGCTTTAGGCTCAGACAATAACTACTGTAAACCCAAATTAACATTCACTTGGTGCAAGGCCTTCTGTGTGGTAGCATTTTCCTTGTGGAACACATTCATACTAGAAACTTCAGGTTCTTCTTATCAATCTGTAAAAAACATACCATGGCTTTCAACAGGCATTGCTTTGTCAGGTTTTATTTTCTACTGTGTCATTGGTCGACTGCTGATTTTGTAGCTTTTGTCTTATTGTGGTGCTGTTTGAAATTACGATTCTCCTAAATGACTTTGAAGCTGAGTGGGTGGTATATAAACTTTAGAAATAAAAAATGATAGATAAGTGCACAAACAAAATACGGCATCACCAAAGAAGGCATAAAAAGGAGAAGGGAACATTTTCAAACATATACTGCTTATGAAAAGAGAAAGATCAATGGTTTAGTTTTGCTTCTGAGCTTTAATTCCTCAGCAAATAGCAGGTGGAGTGTGGGGAGTATTCCTATTCCAATTGGGATCTGAGCACAAGCAAAGTGCTAAAGCCCTGCTCACCCCCTGCCAGGGTTCTAATCTGACTTGGCCCCTTTCCATATGCTGGCTGTTAAAACCAAAGCAGCTGTGCAAGGATGAAATATGTGGCAAACATCATGCTTTGTTTGGTCCTCTATAGTACACCAGTCTTGGCCCACCTGGTGCCCTCCAGTTGTAACCGGACCACACTTCCCATCATCCCTGACCATTGGCCCTGCGGGTTTGGGCTGATGGCAGTTGTAGACCAGAAAGTCTTCTGGGGGGTACCACATTGGGAAAAGTATTGCTTGAGATGCATGGCATCTACCAACCTATGACTCCGCTCTGGCTTTCCTCTGATAGCTCATGGAAGAAGACATGTGATTTGCCATGGTGCTCTGTGTTGCACCACACACAGACATGCACAGATCCTCCTTACAAGAATGTGTTTTTATTAATTTATTATGACCATTTCTCTCTTGCTTTCCTGAACCAGGTACAGGGGACACTAAGTTGTTTGCAACTGTTGGTTGGTAGAGAAAGAAGATGACTAAGGAGTGAGGGTATACTAAGAAGTGTATAAACTAAGAATGGTGTACTCACTAAATCTTTTTTAAAGGAACACTTTAAGAAGGGATGTAAGAAGGCATCATTTTCTATTTCGCCCTGTGTTTGTGACATGCAGTACTGGATCCATTCCACTGCAGTTCATCTTCCACCAAATACTATGGTAATCATCTCACTGTCTGTTGTGACAAAATTATGTAACTGTGCTTTGCATGCAGATGCTCCTGGGTTCAATCCCTGGCATCTCCAGGCAGGGCTGGGAGTGTCTTGAACCTTGGAGAACTGCTGTCAGTAAATGCATTCGACCCACAGCTGTGAGGCATTTGCGAGCTTTTTTGCGGAGAAAGTCCTGTTGCTCCGCTGTGACCTCCCTGCCAATTTAGATACAGTGACAGAACTGGAGGCCCCTTGACTGTCTTTGGGTCCAGTGTTAGACCATTTCGATCGGATACTCCCTGCTGATGTGGATAGACTCCTCCAAGCTGGTAGGCCCACCACCTGCCTCCTTGATCCGTGCCCGTCTTGGCTGATTAGGGCGTGTCCAGATGTTGCACGGCCCCCCTGGTTGAAATTATCAATTTGTCCCTTGGCACAGGGATATTCCCAGGGGAGCTGAAGGAAGCAATGGTGTGTCCGCTCTTAAATAAAACTTCACTAGATCCTTTAGATCTATCCAATTACCGCCCAGTTTCAAATCTCCCATATCTGGGTAAGGTAATTGAGAAAACAGTTGCTGAACAGCTTGGTAGGTTTCTGGAGGAAACATCGGCTTTAGATCCATTTCAGTCTGGATTCCATCCTGGTTTTGGGACCGAGACGGCTCTGGTCGCCCTAACAGATGATCTCCGCAGACAACTGGATCGAGGCAGGTTGGGACTGCTAGTTCTCTTAGATTTGTCAGCAGCCTTTGACATGGTTGATCATGATCTTTTGGACCACCGCCTCGCTGATGGGGGGATACAGGGCATAGCCCGTAAACGGCTGTGCTCTTTTATCTCTGGTCGGGGACAGAGTGGCACTAGGGAGGGAGATGTTATCACGTCACCCCTTGGTGTGTGGAGTGCCGCAGGGCGCAATCCTCTCCCCGATGCTTTTTAACATCTTTATGTGCCCCCTTGCCCAGATTATCCAGAGCTTTGGGCTGGGCTGTCACCAATATGCTGATGACACTCAGCTCTATCGGCTGATGGATGGCCATACCGACTCGATCCCTGACACACTGACCAGATGTTTGGCAGCTGTGGCTGGATAGTTTTGTGGGAGCCAATTGAAACTAAATCCTTTGAAGACAGAGGTCCTCTGGCTGGGTCGGGATGGTATGGGGATGAGGGACCAACTCCCTTCTCTTGTGGGGGCCCAATTAGTGCCATTGCCTTTCGTTAAGAGTTTGGGTGTAATCCTTGATGCCTCCCTTTCCATGGAGGCGCAGGTTACAACAACAGCCAAGGTGACATTTTCCCACCTTCGCCGTATCAAGCAGTTGGTCCCTTACCTTTCCCGCCCCGACCTGGCCACAGTGATCCATGCGATGGTCACCTCCAGGCTTGACTACTGTAATTTGCTCTATGCGGGGCTGCCCTTGAAGCTGTCCCAGAAACTCCAGCGGGTGCAGAATGCTGCAGCGAGGCTCCGCACAGGGTCTCTGCCATGGGAGCATATTCACCCAGTGCTTTTCCAGCTGCATTGGCTCCTGGTGGAGTACAGGGTCAGATTTAAGGTGCTGGTTTTGACCTTTAAAGCCCTTCACGGCCTAGGACCCTCATACCTACGGGACTGCCTCTCCTGGTATGCCCTACGGAGGACCTTAAGGTCCATATTTAGCAACACCCTAGAGGTCCCGGGCCCTAAGGAACTTAGATTAGTTTCAACCAGAGCCAGGGCCTTCTCAGCACTGGCTCCAGCCTGGTGGAACGCTCTGCCTCATGAGACCAGGGCCCTGCAGGATCTGATCTCTTTCCGCAGGGCCTGTAAGACAGAGTTGTTCCACCTGGCCTTTGGCTTAGAATCAGTTTGATTCCCTCCCCCTCTTCCTTTTTCCTTTCTCCTCCTATGAAGAGATTGCACCCTAATGTTTTAATGTTGTATCTTAATCTTTTAAATTGTATTTTAATCAACTTGTTTTTATTATTGGTTGTTAGCCGCCCTGAGGGAGGGTGGGGTATAAATAAAAATTTATTATTATTATTAAGATACACTAAGACCATGCTGGGTTTTAGTAATCACAGCATCCTTTTCTAAGTGCTCACAGACCGACTGTTGAATTATCTGTTTTAGGACCTTTCCCGGTATTGATTACTGACTCAGTTGTTACTTGAGTCTTCTCCCCCCCACCACCTTTTTGATGGGGACAAGATTTGCCCAACTCCAGTCCGCAGGTAACCTCACCTGTTCTCCAAGAATTCTCAAAGATTATAGATACTGAAAAGTAGCATTTGTATTATTAGTGTAGCTTTAAACACTGGCATTCATAATATTTTCTTAGTACCTGAGAATGTTCAAAGTGCTTTACATATATCCACAAAAATTATTACAACCTTGTAAGGCAAGCCAGTACTATTATCCCCATATTGGAGATACAGGGCCTGAAGCTGAAAGAGAGTAGATTGCTGATTTCAACTAGGGGATTACCTAATTCACAACTTCCATCTTGTCCTAGGCACTTCACTTTTTTCTCTGCCACATTAAATTTCTACTTGCTAGGCTGCTTTTAAAGGTACAGGAATAGGGCCTTGAGGGCTGGTGGGTGGAAATAGGCAACCCTATGCCATTACCCTCCGTTCGTTGAGAAGGCTCGTGTTCCACCTCTTGGGGCTTTGAATCAGACTCCCTAGAAAACATATACAAGGCCTTCAGGTAGGAAATGGTTAATAAAAGAGAGAAAGGTGGGAGGATTGCTTCCTGGGAAGCCTCCAATGTCATCACTCCTGCAAATGGAATGTGGAAAATCTGCCCTGCCTGACACCCTGTAACCCAAATGTCTCATCCATGATTCCTCACAGACATGTGACATGTACCAGCACTTCTGAGTCTGGCGTCCTTGGACCTGGTTTAAACGAAAGGAGACGCAGACTTCCGCTGGACGCATAAGACTCTCCTGAGGTACAGCTTTCAGGCAATGACTTTAGTACATCCTCTTGTGTGACGAGACCAACAGCGAATGAGAATCCTTTCTCCTGACCTCATTCCTCAATCTAGGGCACACCTTAGCTCGAGAATCTGACAGAGCTCTCCAAGAAGAAAGAAAGGAAAACCATTTCGCTCCTGCCATTTTCAAGAGAGGAATGAATATCTGTCTCTGGGAAATGAAGGGCCTTCTCTGGTGCTGGGTGTGTGTTCCACAGAACTGTCAGACTGGACCTTTCATTTGAAGACTATGCCAAGGCATGATTCTATGACTATTCTAAGGCACCTGTGCCTTAACTGTTCCCAATCAATGCCTCTGGAACTCCCCTCCCAGTCATGACATCTTCGCAACAGCCCCACTTGAAGAACTCTGACTCACTGGGAGAACTGCTGAGCCCTTGGAAAAGAGCAGTCGTGTGCCTTCAGAATCTGAGGACAATTCACGGATGAAGACCATGGATGCCTAGGAAATAGTTGGGGGTCTTACAACAAATGCTGGGGGGTCTTACAACAAATGCTGAAGCCTGTGGGCTGTTCAAGGGAGGCACGTGACAGGGGAATCTCTAGCACCGAAGGCAGTTGTGCTTGTGGTACTTGTCATCTGTGTCCAAGCTCTGAGGGATGAACATGAATAAGGCCAGGGACCACAATGAATCCACCTGCCCTTGCAATGGCAGCCAGTCACCACTGGGCAATGGGCTCTTAGCCAGTGATTCAGGTTTCCTGAGTGCTGTTTGGGCTTCTGTGCAGACATCCACCTCTGGGGAAGGCATGGGATGTGTGACTCTCTGCCCCAACCAGCTGCTTCAGGTCACTACGCATCTCAGAGAAATGGACAAACAGTTCCAGCATTTCCGGGAACTTTTCCAGCAAGATGGCAAGTATTGGAAGCATTTTATTTATTTGCGAGTCATCTCACACTTCCTCCAAGTAAGGGCCAGGGAGTTAGCTAAGCTTGGGAGGGGTGAATCTGCCTCCCTTCTCTGCCGTTTTCTGCATGATTTTTTTACTTCTGGTTCTGTTACATTTCTGCAATGAATCTTCAGACTTTGTTTTCAAACATTCATCTCAAAATACAATTTTTGAGGAATATATGGTTTTTTTATTTTAAAAAGTGTTACGTTTAGTAGAGGCAATCTGTTAATTATTATTATGGTCATTTTTTCATATAGAATGGTTACCAACAAGCACATACAAAATGCAGTAAAAATAATGAATGCACAAAATAAAAATAGAAAAATGAAATGAAAATACCGAGGGGAGGGGAAAACCAGGAGACAACTGAGAATGCAATGCCACATACTATTATCACATATAAGAAGAAAAAGGTGAATCAAATTAGTTCTCAATAAAGCCTCTCCACATAGTAATCTGTGGAGCAGGGGGTTTAGTGGGCTGTGTGGATCAATTAACATAGGAGAAAAGCTAAGTTGCACAAAAGTGGTCTATTTTTGATGAACCTCTTAGGACTCTCTGCTTGTGTGTCAGGTGTTCTGACAGCGCAATGTCCCATTCACTAGCTACTCTTAGGAAGGAGGTGAGTCTGATTTCCAATGGGAAGCCACTGACATTCTGACTGCGGTAATAAGCATAAACTCAAGAGATTTGTGTGTGATGGATTGGTGAGTTGGCACCAGGCTCCAGGGACAGGTGTGCCAGGGCTGAGTCTGGGGACAGTGCCTGAGAAGTGATGGTGGAAACAGTGTGCAAAATTTGGGTCCAGAAACTGAACTATGCAGCAATCCCACTCAAAATGCATTTTTTTGTATTTACATTGATTAGTCAGTCACCTATTAACCTTCCACTCTAGGGTAATACACATGGTAATACACATAAGGAAATATATCTTCAATGAGTACTTTCTCTCATATCTTTTATAAATTTAAACTTTTAGAAAATGCATTTTAACCGGTAGTGGCTGATGCAGTACAAGGCAATGGGAATGAATGAGGTTGTGCACCCTGAAGATTTTAATATTTGGTCCTCACAATCAAGCTAAACACTATACCCATGGTCAGCATGCTGACTCTAGTTAATACTAATTTGTTTGTTTTTAAAGTCAAGCACAAGAATTATTCACACCCCTGAACATTTATCAGAATGCAGAAAAGATGTGAGACTTCTGAATCATCTGTATTAATGTATAATAATGATTAATTAAAGTGGCTGTCCTGCCCTATTTCTGAAGGGTGGTAACCAGTTGTTAGAACACACTCTCAAGATATTCACTTGAATGAAGTCTAGTTAAAACAGCTAAAAATTTAATTACACTGCAAGCCAATGCAAACTTAAGTACAGTTAAGTCAATGAAAATCTATAGGCTTAAATGCACTTAACTGAGCATTGGGTTGCGGTCAACTGCTGTATAACTCCCATCTTCTAATGCCTGAATCCTAGCCTAGGAATTCCAGGAATTAGCACTGCCAACTGTTGGTCATTTTTACTCTCTTGCGGCCACTGACACCCCATTGATTTAAATTAAGATTGTTGAAAAGTAACCTTCTTTGGGATTGTGCCCCATGTTAATTAATGGGTCAAGGGTGTCATTTGAATCTTTCCCCTTAAGCAACAAAATATATTAAGGCAGTATTGGCAAAGATCACTACAAAAGTGTTTCCAGATTGATTGTTGAGCTTATGGTGGGACTCTAATGAGGGCAACCACTTACTGAAGGTATATTTAGCCAACTCCCAGAGGACAAGGTCCCTTCAGTCCCCCAATAAAATATTTGAGGGGGCTAGTCCTCCCCCCAAAGGGCATTGCCATTCAAATGGTGTTTGTGCGCCACATCTTGTGATCAATTATGTGGGGCAGGGCTTACTGCCCCGCCCTCCCATATTTTATTCAGGTAGGAACCCCAGCCAGAACTGTTCAAGGCATGTTGAATTATTCCCAAATCAGTACAAGAGACAAGTGGTTCTTGTGACACAAGTTTGCTGCCCCCCCTCCCCCCACAACTCCTATTCACAGAGTCATAATCTTTGTGCTGGGAGAAATCCAAAACATCATGTTCCCTGAGCGCTAGACTTTAACAGTGCAGTCCTATGCAGGTCTACTCAGAAGTAAGTCCTGTAATGGAACTTTCTCCCAGGTAAGAAGCAATTAAGTAAGTGATTGCAACCTCAGATCATTAACACTCGGGAAATAGTCATAAGACAGAAAAGCCTTGTCTAAATATGCAGGGGTGAAACTAGGCTTTATTTCACTCGGATCATAGGCCCAGTTTGGTACACACACCCGTGCACATTTGCGTACACACACACACACACACACACACACACACACACAGCGTGGAACCTCAATGGCGCCCCTCTGAAAGCTTCCGGCTATTCCTCACTCCTGTAACTACAGCACTGCCTGTTATAATAGGTTGCTGCTGCCTCTATGCCTCATCAGAAGCTCCACAGTCAACCAGGAACTGCTTTAGTCACAATGCAATCTTTGCAACAAACATTATACTAAGCTGCAGCTGAACACCAGCAGCAACCCGCACGGGGGCCAGGCTAAACAGGACACCATTCACACAACCAGCAATTGTGTGAATGACTTTTTCAAAGTGCATTGCAAGCATGATTCCCACCTCCCACCCCAATCCAAATCAGGACCCTGGTGTGAGCTTCAGCCCTTTGCTCCTGCTGCAGTTCTGATCCAGAGTGCATGAGAATGAACAGGAGCTCACCTGATGCTGCCCCAACGCAAATGGCAGGCATGGGTGAGTCAGCAGGTGCTTGATATATTACATTGATACCCTAAATAGACATGGAGGGCCCTAGCTACTTCCGTGACATGATGAACTAATAATCCAACAATTTATGTATTTCTGCTTTGAAAGAGAAGTGCATTCTCGAATGCCTCCTTTGGTGAGGACCAAGGCGGCTGGTGCTTGCCCCACTGTGCAGCCTGTGAGAAAAGTCACCAGATGGCGCTCAGCAACAGCGAACCCTGTTTTCAGACTAACCAAATTTGCATCCTCTTCAACCAGCATCCTGTTAAATTGGGCTGAACATCCAGAGCCAAGTTGAGCACAGCTTTAAAGTGTGGAGGCTGGATTACATCCACACTTATTATATTTATCTGCAAAGGAAGATCATAGTTCAATAGTAGAACCTCTGCTTAATGTGTCCAGAAGTCCAAACAGCCAGGTTTTTTTGTTGTTGCTGGCATTTCTAGTTTAAAGACTAGATAGCAGGCTCAGATTCTGTCCTCCTGACCACAAACTTAAGCAATATCTGACCTTTGACCTCACTCATTCCTACTTTGTACACATAGTAGCTGCAAACCTTGTGTAATGCACATGGGGCTGCATTCTGACTTTGCATAAGACTGTGGCACCACTGACTAAGATCCCCATTTATTGCTAGGAAGATGTGGGGCCAGGAGGAAATGGCTGTGGAGATCCCATGATTTGCATGCCTATCTGTGGGCAGCCCCTATTTTGCATTGAGCTGCCTTTGGTTTGCCATTTCACAGTGTCCTGGTTGGATTATCTCTATGGCTATAATCCAATCCACATCTAGCTGAAAGTAAGACCCATTGACCACAATGCGGCATATTTCCGATGATTAGGCTGTGAGATTAGTTTCTCCTCCCCAACTATAATAATAATAATAATAATAATAATAATAATAATAATAATAATAATAATAATAATTTATTATTTATACCCCGCCCATCTGGCTGAGTTTCCCCAGCCACTCTGGGCGGCTCCCAATCAGTGTTAAAAACAGTACAGCGTTACATATTAAAAACTTCCCTGAACAGGGCTGCCTTAAGATGTCTTCTGAATATCAGGTAATTATTTATCTCTTTGACATCTGATGGGAGGGCGCCACTACCGAGAAGGCCCTCTGTCTGGTTCCCTGTAGCCTCACTTCTCGCAATGAGGGAACCGCCAGAAGGCCCTCGGCGCTGGATCTCAGTGTCCGGGCTGAACGATGGAGCTGGAGACGCTCCTTCAGATATACTGGACCGAAGCCGTTTAGGGCTTTAAAGGTCAGCACCAACACTTTGAATCGTGCTCGGAAACGTACTGGGAGCCAATGCAGGTCTCTCAGAACCGGTGTTATATGGTCCCGGCGGCCACTCCCAGTCACCAGTCTAGCTGCCGCATTCTGGATTAATTGCAGTTTCCGGGTCACCTTCAAAGGTAGCCCCACGTAGAGCGCGTTGCAGTAGTCCAAGCGTGAGATAACTAGAGCATGCACCACTCTGGCGAGACAGTTCACGGGCAGGTAGGGTCTTAGCCTGCGTACCAGGTGGAGCTGGTAGACAGCTGCCCTGGACACAGAGTTAACCTGCGCCTCCATGGACAGCTGTGAGTCCAAAATGACTCCCAGGCTGCACACCTGGTCCTTTAGGGGCACAGTTACCCCATTCAAGACCAGGGAATCCCCCACACCAACCCGCTCCCTGTCCCCCAAAAACAGTACTTCTGTCTTGTCAGGATTCAACCTCAATCTGTTAGCTGCCATCCATCCTCCAACCACCTCCAGGCACTCACACAGGACCTTCACCGCCTTCACTGGTTCTGATTTAAAGGAGAGGTAGAGCTGGGTGTCATCTGCGTACTGATGAACACCCAGTCCAAACCCCCTGATGATCTCTCCCAGCGGCTTCATATAGATATTAAAAAGCATGGGGGAGAGGACAGAACCCTGAGGCACCCCACAAGTGAGAGCCCAGGGGTCTGAACACTCATCCCCCACCACCACTTTCTGGACACGGCCCAGGAGGAAGGAGCGGAACCACTGTATGACAGTGCCCCCAGCTCCCAGCCCCTCTAGACGGTCCAGAAGGATGTTATGGTCGATGGTGTCAAAGGCCGCTGAGAGAGCCAGCAGAACTAGGAAACAGCTCTCACCTTTGTCCCTAGCCCGCCGGAGATCATCAACCAGCGCGACCAAGGCAGTTTCAGTCCCATGGTGAGACCTGAATCCCGATTGGAAGGGATCCAAATGGTCCATTTCCTCCAGGCATGCTTGGAGTTGTTCAGCAACCACCCGCTCAAGCACCTTGCCCAAGAATGGTAGATTGGAGACTGGGCGATAGTTGGCCAAATTGCCCGGGTCTAAAGATGTTTTTTTAAGAAGCGGTTTAATGACCGCCTCTTTCAGCAGGTCTGGGAAGGCTCCCTCACAGAGGGAAGCATTCACCACCCCGCAGAGCCCATCGCCCAGCCCTTCCCGGCTCGCTTTTATCAGCCAGGATGGGCAAGGATCAAGGAGACAGGTGGTCGGTTTCACTTGTCCAAGCAGCCTGCCCACATCCTCGGAGGTAACAGATTGGAATTGATCCCATGTAGCAGGACCAGACAGAACTCTAGCACTCTCCCGCCCTGGCCCTGCTCCCACGGTGGAGTCTACCTCCTTCTGAATCTGAGCGATTTTATTTGCAAAAAACTTTGCAAAAGCATTGCAGGAGATCTTGGGGTCCCTACCAGGCCCCGGTGGTACAGGTGGTTCCGATAGATTGCGAACCACCTGAAAAAGTCTCCTGCTGCTGTTTTCTGCAGATGCAATGGAGGCGGCGAAGAAGGCCCTCTTCGCCGTCGCCATTGCCACTTGGTAGGCTCGACGTTGAGCTCTAGCCCGTGTCTGGTCTGATTCAGAATGAGTTTTCCGCCATCGGCGCTCTAGCCGTCTCAACGATTGTTTCATCACCCTCAGCTCCGGGGGAAACCACGGGGCTGTCCGGGCTCCATGCAATCGGAGAGGGCGCTTCGGAGCCAGACAGTCAATAGCCCTGGTTAACTCCGTATTCCAGCGTGCCACCAGGGAATCAGCTGAAAGGCCATCAACTTGGGATAAAGCATCCCCTACCACTCTCTGGAAGCCAATTGGATCCATTAAGTGGCGGGGGCGGACCATCCGAATCAGTCCCACCTCCCTGCAGAGGGGAAGGGTTGCGGAGAAGTCCAGTTGCACCAGGAAGTGATCTGACCATGGCACTTCTTTTGTTTCGCTTTTAGTTAGTGTCAGATCACCAACATCCATTGAGGTGAACACCAAGTCTAAGGCATGTCCATGGCTATGAGTTGGGCCAAACTTATTCAGAGACAGCCCCATGGAGGCCATGCTTTCCACGAAGTCCCGAGCGGCCCCTTGTAAGGTCGTGTCGGCATGGATGTTAAAATCCCCCAGGACAACCAAGCTAGGTGTCTCCAGGAGCATATCCGCCACGACCTGAAGCAGCTCGGGCAGGGAATCCTTGGTGCAGCGGGGAGGTCGGTACACCAGTAGGAATCCTGTACTGCCCCTATTGCCCAACTTCCAGAACATGCACTCAGAGAACTGGGTCTTCCCAATAGGACGCCTGGTGCAGACTAATGACTTCCTAAAAATCACTGCAACCCCCCCTCCCCACCCACATGACCTGGGTTGCTGTGCGTAAGAGAAACCTGGTGGGCAAGCAGCGGCAAGGACAGGCCCATCTGCCTCATCCAACCAGATCTCTGTTACACATGCCAGGTCAAATCCTCCATCCACAATCAGGTCGTGGATGGCAGTGGTTTTATTCATCATTGACCTGGCATTGCACAGCAACACTTTCAGGTCATGTGGGTTTCCCTTGCTGATTCCAGTATCCTTCTGGTCAGGACCAGACCTGGAGGCAGGGATAGTCCTCAGACAACGACTAAACCTGCCTCCTCGGTAATGACATGGTCTGGTCTTAGCGTAACTCCTCCTCCTACCCATGATCACTGAGATCGGTTGTCCCAGTGCATCCCCCCCTGTGGAACATGCCCCAGCCATTTTGTTTGCTGGGACCCACTCCCAGGCAGCCCTGACCCCACCCCTTAAAAAGCAAAATACAAACTATATAATAATTTAATAGAATAATAATAATAATAAAACAAAACAGAACAAAACAAAACAAAGCAAGAAACAATAGCGCTGACTAAATGCTTATCCCTCCCCAAGCAAAAATAAAATAATAAAATAATATATTATAAAAAACAACAACCACCATTTAAGGTGCTGCAAATTAAAAGCAATTAAAACATTTAAAACCATTTTGTCCATTGCTGCCGGTAGCTGCTCAGGCCTCTAAACTGTAGTGGTAGTGCAGGCCCCGCCCCCTAGGCCGGATGGAGTTGGCAGAAGAGGGAGCGGTCTTCCCAACACTCACACAAGCAGCAGCCGTGTCCCGGAGGCCTCTCTCAGGCCTCTTATGCTGTGGCAGTGAGTGCAGGCCCCGCCCCCTAGGCCAGATGGAGTTGGCAGAAAAGGGAGCAGTCCTCCCAACACTCACGTGAGCAGCAACAGCAGCTGTGTCTCGGAGGCCTTGATGGAGGCCCTCAAGCTGTGGCAGTGAGTGCAGGTCCTGCCCCCTAGGCCGGATGGAGTTGGCAGAAAAGGGAGCGGTCCTCCCAACACTCACGCGAGCAGCAACAGCAGCCGTGTCTCGGAGGCCTTGATGGAGGCCCTCAAGCTGTGGCAGTGAGTGCAGGTCCTGCCCCCTAGGCCGGATGGAGTTGGCAGAAGAGGGAGCAGTCTTCCCAACACTCACACAAGCAGCAACAGCAGCTCTCTTGGAAATATCCCAAGGCTGTTTTGTCTCCCATAATCTCTGGGTTTGGAAATGATTGAGGATCCCTTCGTCCTGGTTCCTTCCCCAACAATTGTCCCACTGCATTCATGTTATCTTGGCCAGCATACATCTGGAAACCACAAATTCACAAAGAGAGTGAGTTGTAGCCAACGCTGTTCCTCCACTCATGCAGCAGACTCCCACTCATCTCACCTCCAGGCCCCGCCATGCACCCTCTAAATCTTAGTTTAGGCTAATTCATTTTTAGGCAAAATTCCCACTTCCAATATAGGTTGCCATGCATCCAGATTTTCCTGGACATAGCAGCAATTTGCACCTGGATGCTGTTCCCAACAACCGAATCCTGGGTATGTCTGGGAAATTCCTGACATATGGCAACCCTAAGAGATCCTCCAGGGCATAGCTGTCAACTTACAGATTTGAAAATAAGGGACCAGCAGCCTTGGAAATAAGGGACCAGCAGCCAAAATAAGGGACCAACAGCCTCACCTGTTCCAGGCACTCCAGTCTTCCTGTCCTCCTGCAGTCTGGTCAAACTCATGCTGGGTAGCTTCGAGAAAACTGTCCAACCAACTTCGTAACCAGAGGTTCAACTGAATAGAATCTGAAACACATGCACCACAAGGCCTATGCAGCCTCAACTTAAGATGGCTCCCCGGCCTGGCTTTGCACTGCAAAATTTGCAGCAGCACGTGCAAGAAAATGGCGTCCAGCATTCAAAACCCCCCTCAGCTTGCATTAACTAGCCACACACAAGGCATGCAAGCTCCACCCCCCAGTCATTCTTAGACTTCTTATTGGGTGAGCAACACAGCCAAGCAACACAGTTGGAGCCTCCCTCCTCCCTGGCCGGCAGGGAGGGAGGGAGAGGAGCTGCTTCCTTTGAAATTTAAGGGACATCATTTAAGGGACATCCATCAATAAGGGACAGCAGCAGGACATGGCGCTGGAATAAGGGACTGTCCCTTCAAATAAGGGACACTTGACAGCTATGCTCCAGGGTAGATTTTGAGGAAGCACGGGCAGAACAGAAAGTCCTGTTGCCTGAGTGGAATACTGCTTCTGCAGTGTGGGAGGCAATCCATTGTAAAGTTCCAAGTGCAGAGAATATCGTGCAGAGGAGACAATCTCCCTTTGCTGATGGTGGTTCACACACACACACAAATGTGGCATGAAAAGTGAAAGCAGCTTAATGCCCCTCTGTGAGATTCAATGTGCTGGTGTATATCTTTAAAGTCTTAAGTTATGGTACTTGGGACCATGGACATAGCCAGGATTTATTTGGGGGGGGGTCTTTGTTGGGGGGGCAAAACCGAGTAATCTGTGATGTGATTGGTCAGTTAGTTAAGTATTTATTTATTTATTTATTTACTTGATTTAGGAGGGGCACCTCCCCCCCAGCTACACCCGTGCTTGGGACTAAGATACCTGGAGGAATGCCTCTTCCTCTATCAGAAGTCAGGGGCATAGTGCCGGGAGGGGGGGACGCTGCCAGGCTGATGGCCCTGGGTGCAATTTTTGAGGGGGAACTGTGCGTTTGGCTCTCTCATCTTGCCTTACTGGTCCTGTGCCACTTTGCAAGGCTGGGATCTGATCTGAATGATTCATTGTGTGAGTCATTCAGATCAGAACTCAGCCTCACAAAGCAGCTCAGGGCTGGCAGGGTGGCATGAGAAGGATGCAACAGACATGCGTTCTTTAATCCCAGCCTCACCCTTGCATGGCTGTTGCACCTAAAAAGAAAAAGCACTGCACAAAGCCATTTCTACTACAGGGAACACAGTAAAGAAAGGGAAAAGACAACAGCGGTTATGCATTGATTTAATATTGAACAAGGACGGGATAGCTCAGGAGGCAGAGCCTTAGACTCTCAATGTCAAGCAGTGAGGCCTCGTCCGCACAGGATGCCTGTGCCCACCTGCCACCAGGTCCGGTTCAAGGTGTTGCATGCAAAGCCCTTAACAACTTGGGACCCGTTTGCCTACGAGTTTGCCTTCCCCCAAATGTGCCCCCTCAACTGCTTCCATCAGCGGAATTGACACCACTACAGGTACCTACAAATCCTCTTTGCCTTGATAAGAACTCGCTCATTTAGTGTGGCAGCTCCTCCATTGTGGAACTCCCTGCCTGTTGCTATTAAACAGACACCTGCACTTCATTCTCTTGGGTACCTGCTGGAGGAATTCGTTTTGGCAAGCCTACCCTGATGCTTAGAAATGCTGATGTGAATTTTAATATATTTTAGCATTTTAACTTTAGTACATTTTAAAGTATTATGTTTTTAAATTTATCTTTGAAGGTTTTTTCTTTTTTTCTTTACAGTTAAGCGGTATATAAATTTTATGTAATAAAATAAGTGAATTAAATGTTTATTATTTATTAAAAACAAAAAAAAATCCTTCCAGTAGCACCTTAAAGACCAACTAAGTTAGTTCTTGGTATGAGCTTTCGTGTGCACGCACACTTCTTCAGATACACTGAAACAGAAGTTGCCAGATCCTTCTATATAGTGAGAAGGTGGGGAGGGGTATTACTCAGAAGGGTGGTGGGAATGGGTGATTGGCAGATAGCTGTGATGAGCCTGTTGACGACTCTTAACGACTGCAGTAGGTCTTACAGGAAAAAACAAGGGGTGAGAAGGTGAAAAATGGCTTTGTCATGTATAATGAGATAAGAATCCAATGTCTTTGTTCAGGCCAGGTCTCTCCATGGTTTTAAGTTTGGTAATGAGTTGCCAAACTTAAAACCATTGTCATCCTGGACAATGACAGTTCTCTTTCTCAAGCTCTGGGAGGAAGACCTTTCATTGCCTACAGACAGCCACCCAATCTTAAACAACTCCTAACCCACAATAATACTACAACCAGACTTAACATGGACACTGGCACCAGAGCCTGCAATAAACCCAGATGCCAACTTTGCTGCCACATACACCCGGACAACATCATTACTGGCCCCAACAACATCACACATACCATCTCGGGACTATTTAATTGCTCATCGTTTAACATTGTGTATGCCATCAAATGCCAACAGTGTCCTTCAGCTCTCTATATTGGACAAACAGGCCAAACCTTACGCCAAAAAATAAACGGACATAAATCTGACATCAAGAATCACAAGACAGAGAAACCAGTAGGAGAACACTTCAATCTCCCAGGACATTCTATACAAGATCTCAAAGTAGCTGTTTTACTACAAAGGAATTTCAGAAATAGACTGGAAAGAGAAGCTGCTGAATTGCAACTCATTACCAAACTTAAAACCATGGTGTCAGGGAACTGACATCGAAGCAAAATAGAGAGGCGAGGCTCTCCAATGATGCCGGAGAAGGAACCAGTACAGGAGGAGAGAGGGCTCCCGCGGGGGAAGGAAAATCAGGTGACACCAGGAAGAAAGGAGGGTTGGAGAGCACTTCGGAGGGGAGGCTCCGAGACTCTTCAAGTGAGGTCAGTGAGGAGAGTGGAGGACCACCGATAGGCACGCCCACTCTGCGCAGAAGGCTGCCGCGCAGAGAGGCAAGAAGGAGGCTGTCCGTTAAGGAATTTTTATGTTGGAAGAAGTTTAGGAAACGCCCACTGACGGATTCTGCCAGCGACTGAAGCAGTCGTGCCAAAGGGGGACTGCTCAGCCGGGGAAAACGCAACCGCCTCACGCAGTTTGGAGCAGGTGGAGGTTTACACACAAGCAACCCCAATTCCCATGATAGCAATCCGTCAGTCTCTTACGTTGCTTGTGTGAAGGAGAACAGGTGCATCGTCATGAGTCAAACCGGAGGAGCCGGCGCAGAAGAGGGGGCCAAGGGAGGACCAAGTCTGGAGGAGAGAAACCGAGACTTGGAGCAGCAACTGGCTCTACTAGCAGCGCGGCTGGATGAGAGGAGGACTCAGGATGCCCAGCTGATGGCTCTGGGGCTAGGGAGCAACACTCCTGCCAGGGCAAGTGGCTGTTACCACATGTGCTTTGCATCAGCCTCTTCCACTATTCCCTTTAAATTAGCAGCTCAGGAAGATTACCCCCATCGCAAGGAAGGTACCAGGACTAGTGCAGAAGTTTGGGGGCAACCCCAGAGAATATAATGCATTTAAGACAGAGGTGCAGTATGCACTGGACCTGCAGTATGATGACTTTGCAGACGATGGGGGGAGAGTCACTTTCGTGGTGGGGCACCTGCAAGGGCGGGCCAGAGATTGGGTCCGGCCCTTGATGGCGGCAGAAAATGCTGCTTTGAAGGATCTGAGAAAGTTTTTTAGCGCCATGGACCACATGTTCTCGAGTGATGTGGAACTAAGTGTAACTCGCAAGGAACTGATGGGGTGCAAACAAGGGAACCAGTCAGTGAGAGAGTACTGGTCGCGATTTGAGATGTTGATCCATAAACTTGGGTGGGATCTCAGTTCCGAACCCGTGCAAATGTCATTTGAGGAAGGTTTATCTTCTTGGGTGCGAGATGAACTTTCCCGCTCACCCCGCCCGGAGTCGATGGACCAGCTGACTAAGTTGGCGCTCGCTGTGGGAGTTCGCCAAGAAACGCGTGCTCTGGAAAGGCAAAGGAGAGCGTTGGCATGACAACCGCATTCCTAACGTGCCAGCGTCAACGCTGCCGCCCGAGGAGCCGATGGAGGTTGGAGGGGCGAGATCGCGCGGGGTTTCAAACTCCAGCGAGGTCCGGAAGAAGGAGGGGAAAGCCAATAAGAAGTGTTTCCTCTGCCAGCAGCCGGGACATTTTGCCAGAGTGTGCCCTCAGAAGAGGGCATGGCAAGGAATGGTGGGGGCAGTGGGGAGTGAGGAGGAAAGGAATAAGGCGCAGGGAAACGACAGTGCTTGGCTGCAGGAAAGCGGGCACAGCAGCCAGGCGAGCAACCAGTAGAAGTGCCCAAACCAGATCCTCCCCGAGCAGCCATAGCCATAGAGGTGATGCTAGAACTCCCCAACGGACACCCAATCAAAGTGAAGGCGCTGCTGGATTCAGGCAGCTCTTGCAACTTCTTTAGCAAGGATTTTGCGCTGGAACACCAGCTCCAGGTGGTGCCACCAGAACACCCCTTGCAAGTAACAACTATTGATGGGAGAGAACTCTTGGGGGGGGGGGAGTGACCCACCAGACCCCACCCATGAAAATGACGGTTTCCAGACACACAGAGACAATCGCCTTTCACGTAGCCACCTTAGCAGGACCACCCATCATACTGGGGATGAGTTGGCTAGCATTGCACGACCCAGTGGTAGGGTGGCATCAGCGAACAGTCACCTTTGGGTCGGCCCACTGCGTAGAGTACTGTCATGGAGGGGCAAACCCGAGGATGGCAGTAGCCAGAGTGGCAGGGATGGCGGTAGGGGAAAGGGGAAGGGTACCACCTCAATATGCTGATTTAGAAGAAGTTTTCAGTGATAAGGAGGCGGATAGATTACCCCCCCACAGGCCCTTTGACTGTCAAATCAACCTGCTTCCAGACGCGCAGCTGCCAGTAGGGAAGTTGTACGCCATGTCAGATAGAGAGATGCAGGAGTTGCGCAAGTTTATCGACAGGAACCTGAAAAGAGGGTTTATACGAGAGTCCAGGGCGGTGGGAGGTAGTCCAGTGTTCTTTGTGGACAAACGAAACTCCAAAGAGCCCAGGCTTGTAGTTGATTACCGCGCGTTAAACCGGGTGTCGGAGCCTGTGACCTTCCCCATGCCCAGAATTGACATCTTGACCAGGGTAAGGAAGGGAAAGATTTTTACCAAGCTGGACCTGAGGGGGGCGTACAATCTGATAAGGATGAGGGAGGGGGATGAATGGAAAACCACCATGTTCACTCCTCTGGGGGCCTTTGAGTATTTAGTTATGCCCTTCGGATTACAATCCGGCTCCAGCACTTTTCAAGGATTTATGCATCACGTGCTCGGCTCACTGCTGTACAAGAATTGCATGGCGTTCTTGGACGACGTGCTGATCTACTCAGAGAACGAGGAACAGCATGTGAAAGACGTCAGGGAAGTGCTGAAAAGACTGCAGGAGCACCAATTGTGGGTCAAGCTGGAGAAGTGCCAATTCCACGCCCAAGAGGTGGAGTTCCTAGGTTACCGGGTGTCGGACAAAGGCTTAGCCATGGACCCAGGTAAGGTGCAAGCAGTGCTGGAATGGAAGCCTCCCAAGAACCGGAAAGACGAGCAAAGGTTCTTGGGGTTTGGAAACTTCTACAGGAAGTTCATCAAGAACTTCGCCTATTTGACGGCACCTATAACGGATTGCCTTAGTAGCAAGAAGAAGTTTGAATGGACGGAAGAGGCACAGCGGTCTTTTGAGAAACTTAAGAAGGCGTTCGCCTCGGAAGACCAACTCCTACATGTGGATCTGCGAAAGCCAATGAGACTGGAGACGGACGCATCAGACAGAGCGGTGGGGGGCATATTGCTCCAGCCGGGAGATGGGGAAATTTGGAAGCCGTGCGCCTTCTTTTCAAGGAAACTGAACAAGTCAGAGCAAAACTACACGGTGTACGATCGAGAGCTGCTGGCAATTCACGAGGCCTTCAGGCGCTGGAGACATTTTTTGATAGGTGCACAACACAAGATCCAAGTGTGCACTGACCACAAGAACTTGGAATATTGGAGAACTGCTCGAGTGTTGAACCAAAGACAGGTGCGGTGGGCACAGGAGTTCTCTAAGTTTAATTTTGAGATTAGGTATGTGCCGGGAAAGGAAAATGTCAGAGCGGACGCTCTCTTACGCAAACCAGAGTACTCGGAAGGGGAGGGCGTGCCGGAAGTACGTCATGTCATACCTGAGGACCGATGGGTGTGTGGGGGGGTGTTGGTAAGGAGGCAAGAGCTAGCGGGGTTGACAAGGGAAGACCAGTATGCTCAGAACAAGATCAGGGAGATCCTCAATGCAGGAGATGGTCAAGGGGGTTTTGAGGAAAGAGATGGGGCTTTGTACTACAAGGGTGCGCTTTACATACCAGAGGGGGAGTTGAGGAGTAGAATACTCAAACAACTTCATGACAACCCCACAGCAGGGCATTTTGGCCAACACAAAACCATGCTACTGGTCACCAGGGAGTTCTGGTGGCCACGGGTGAGGGAGGATGTCAAAGAATACGTACGGGGCTGCCAACGCTGCCAGAGAGCAAAAGGGGAGAGGGCAGTGCCAGCGGGGTTACTGGAGCCTCTACCCATGCCAGAGAGACCATGGGAGGTGGTATCCATGGATTTTATGACGGATTTACCCAGGGCCAGGGGAAAGACGGCAGTAATGGTGGTAGTTGATCAGCTGACCAAAATGTGCCACTTTATTGCATGCTCGCATGCGGTATCGGCGGAAGAGACAGCTAAACTGTTTGTAGAGCATGTGTTCAGGTTGCATGGCGCCCCCTTGAGGATTGTATCCGACAGAGGCCGCCAATTTACGTCCAGATTCTGGCGGAAGCTGATGAGCTTGCTAGATGTGGAGGTGAGCTTCTCGACGGCGAGACATCCAGAGACCAATGGACAAGCAGAAAGAGCCAATAGCATACTTCAACAATACTTACGTTGCTACGTGAACGACAGGGAGAATGATTGGGTGGACAAACTAGCACTGGCGGAGTTTGCATACAACAATGCGGAACATGTATCCACGGGGATGAGCCCATTCATGGCTAATTATGGGTGTCACCCCAGAGCTTTCCCGGGGGAGGGGGCGGGAAGGTGGAGTGTTCCTGCAGCGGAAGAATTTGTGGAAGAGATGGAGGCGTTACACCAACAGCTAAAAATCAACCTAGAAAGAGCCAAGGAAGAGTATAAAAGGCAGGCTGACAAACACCGCAGGGAAGGGGAAACCATAAGGGTGGGGGACCAGGTGTGGTTGTCCACTCGGGGGTTGCCGTTCAAAGGAGGGTGTAAGAAGCTACGGCCAAAACTATTGGGACCGTTCAAAGTAACCCAACAGGTGAATCCGGTAGCCTTTAGGCTCAAATTGCCCCCCAACATGAAATTGCATCCGGTTTTCCACAGGTCCTTGCTCTCACCGGTCCTGGAGGGAAGGGAGTGGTTGGGCCAAGAAGGAGACTCGTCCTTGCTTCCGTCGATGGAAGAAAGAGAACTCAGTGGGCATGCAGCTGAAATTATCAATTCCAGGTGGAAAGGAGGGCGAGTGGAGTATTTGGTAGCTTGGGAGGGGGAGTCAGAAGCAGAGAACACATGGGTTCCAGCGGAGGAGTTGGGGGATGAGTATATGCAGGAGGCTTTCCATCGCAGGTACCCGATGAAACCCAAACCTAGAGAGAGGTTCTGGGAGGAGCAATTTGGCACCACAGATGATGAAGAAGATTTTGTGGGATTTCCCGATTCTGAGGAGGGGGAAGGAGAATTGTTCGAAGAAGAAGAATCCGAAGGGGAAGATTGGGGGGTGGAAAGGCACAGCAGCAGATGGAAAGGGGTATTTGAGTCATCAGATGAAGGGGACAGTTCTTTCCGGGGGTTTCCCGTGTCGCCGTCCAAGGAACGGACGGGGGAGGAGGAGGGCCCTGGGAGGGAGGTGGATGTCAGGGAACTGACATCGGAGCAAAATAGAGAGGCGAGGCTCTCCAATGATGCCGGAGAAGGAACCAGTACAGGAGGAGAGAGGGCTCCCGCGGGGGAAGGAAAATCAGGTGACACCAGGAAGAAAGGAGGGTTGGAGAGCACTTCGGAGGGGAGGCTCCGAGACTCTTCAAGTGAGGTCAGTGAGGAGAGTGGAGGACCACCGATAGGCACGCCCACTCTGCGCAGAAGGCTGCCGCGCAGAGAGGTGAGAAGGAGGCTGTCCGTTAAGGAATTTTTATGTTGGAAGAAGTTTAGGAAATGCCCACTGACGGATTCTGCCAGCGACTGAAGCAGTCGTGCCAAAGGGGGACTGCTCAGCCGGGGGAAATGCAACCGCCTCACGCAGTTTGGAGCAGGTGGAGGTTTACACACAAGCAACCCCAATTCCCATGATACATGGAGAGACCTGGCCTGAACAAAGACATTGGATTCTTATCTCATTATACATGACAAAGCCATTTTTCACCTTCTCACCCCTTGTTTTTTCCTGTAAGACCTACTGCAGTCGTTAAGAGTCGTCAACAGGCTCATCACAGCTATCTGCCAATCACCCATTCCCACCACCCTTCTGAGTAATACCCCTCCCCACCTTCTCACTATATAGAAGGATCTGGCAACTTCTGTTTCAGTGTATCTGAAGAAGTGTGCATGCACACGAAAGCTCATACCAAGAACTAACTTAGTTGGTCTTTAAGGTGCTACTGGAAGGAATTTTTTTTGTTTTGACTATGGCAGACCAACACGGCTACCCATTTGTAACTATTATTTATTAAGTTATGTTATGACAACTGTCAGGGGTTCAGGGAGAGAGGCGCAGATGAGGGAGGAGACTGAGAGCGAGGGGGAAGGATCCCAGGGCGACGAGGAAGAAGATGACAATGAGTCGAGGGGTTCCATGAGTCTCTCCAGTGAATCGGAGGATTCCCAAAAGGGAGTGCCCCTGGTCAGGCCAAGGGGAGCCACAGGGGGGAGTAGTCAGGAGCAGGGCAGCAGCAGGGGAAGCCCCAGTGGGAGTTGGAGATCGGGACCGGCTTCTCCGCCGGAACGGAGTGAAGGGGGTGGAGTTCCCAGTGTGTCAGACGGAGCAGAGCAGGAAGCAGAGAGGGGAAGGAGATCGGGGCAAGACGTCCTGCCGGAAGGGGCGGAGAGTAGTACCGAGAGCAGTGTAACTGTCAAAAGGAAGGTAGGAGCAGCGTACGCGCGCCAAGTTCAAATGTGGAGGCGCGCGGAAGTGAGGAGAGCCCGGAGGAGGAGCCTGGTCCCAAAGCACGGAGGAGGGGGGAGCAGGCGTCAGAGGATTCAGCCTCTGGGGAATCCCGGAGGGAGGGAACCCAGGGGGGCAGAAAGACCCTGCGGAAAAGGAAGGAGAGGAAGAGGTGGTCCAGCACAAGCCTCTTAAACTGGTGTAGAGGCGGGACTGATTCAGAAGGGATTTCAGCGGTCTAAGCCTAACAGACGTGGGGTCACGCGCCTCGGATGTGGAGCTAACAATGTTCTTCAATAAAAGCTTTTGTACATAAGCTGGACTTGGCGTTGGTCTCTTGTGAGCTGGGACCTTGGGTGGCCCTGACAACAACCCAATAAAATCAGAGAGAGAAATAATAATACGTGTTTATCTGCTGTTATTTTGTTTGCAGGCGATGCCCTCTCAGACCCAATTGAGGTTAGACTGGCTGACTTGCTCCAAGCCACCTCATCCTTTCTCAGCAAGTACCCAGCCTTGAACGGTTCTGCCATTCAGCCAGCCATTGCCTCTCTCATCACCTGTGTGAATGGTGAGTATCTAACCCCAGGTACTTTCAAGTCACCCTGAACAATGTTTCCAAAGACAATTTAAAAGATAGGGTAACGACATATAGAATATAAGAATACCTTATTTATCCAGAGGAGGGGAAATTTAGCAAGCATCACATATCATGGCTCAGTAATAAGAGGCGGTGTCTGCCACAGTTCCCTCTTCCACACTACCGTTATATATTTATGTGCTGCATTTCTCTCACACCCTTCAGGGGCCCTTCATGGTTCCCTACCCTATTTCAGCCTCAGCAGGCGGCAAGATTCACCCAGTCAACTGGGTGGCGGAGCAGGAATTTGAACCTGGGGCTCCTGCAATCCTAGTTTTGCATTCTAAGCACAGTGCCATCTTTTATTGAAGGTCTAGGAGACCTTTCCTTCTGGTTCCTGTCTGCCTTAATGGATGCTGCTCCCACAGTAGCGGAGACCATTAGCAAAGAATAAACAAGGATTATTTGAGGGTAATTGTCCTTGCAAGCTCCCCACAGGACCCGGGGCACTTCGCCCATCGGTAAGCTCCCTACTCAGCCATTAATGAAGCAAAGGCACTTTATTGGAGTGAAATTAGGACTAATATACAGACACATGCTGGAATAGATGGGACAAAATCACAAACTGCTAAATTGGAACAGCTACAAAGCCGTTACGACTTGAATTGAAAAGACTTCCTTTGATGCAAAATACGGTATGTGGGGGGAGCCTTTACCCTTTCTTTATATATATCATGTTTGCTACATACAGTGGTGCCTCACAAGACGAAATTAATTCATTCTGCAAGTTTTTTCTTCTTGCGAGTTTTTCGTCTTGCGAAGCACGTTTTCCCATAGGAATGCATTGAAAATCAATCAATGCGTTCCTATGGAAACCGCCTTCAGACCAGGTCCGGGGACAGTCTGTCCCCCGACCTCTTCTGAAGGCTGGGGGGGGGGGACAAGGGCTTTTCTTCCCACCCCCAGCATTTTAAAAAACCCCGGGACAGCGGAGAACTTCTCCGCTGTCCGGGGCGATCTTAAAAGCCCCCGGGAAGGCAGGCAGGGGGGAAAAAGACTTTTGCCCCCCGCCAGCCTTCAGAAGAGGTCCTGGACCTCTTCTGAAGGCCGGCGGGGGGCGAAAGTCTTTGCTCCCCCCCTCGCCTGCCTTCAAAAGCCTTCCGGGACAGCGGAGAAACGCACTGCGTTTCTCCGCTCTCCTGGGAAGGCCGGCGGAGGGCGAAAGTCTTTGCTCCCCCCCCCCGCCTGCCTTCAAAACGCGCTGCGTTTCTCCGCTCTCCCGGGAAGGCAGGCAGGGGGGAGCAAAGACTTTTGCCCCCCGCCGGCCTTCAGAAGAGGTCCAGGACCTCTTCTGATAGCCGGTGGGGGGCAAAAGTCTTTGCTCCCCCCCCCGCCTGCCTTCAAAAGCCGTCTGGGATAGCGGAGAAACATGCTGCATTTCTCCGCTCTCCCGGGAAGGCAGGCAGGGGGGAGCAAAGACTTTTGCCCCCCGCCGGCCTTCAGAAGAGGTCCAAGTCTTTGCTCCCCCCCGCCTGCCTTCAAAAGCCGTCCAGGATAGCGGGAAGCGCTTCCCTGCTATCCCAGACCGCTTTTAAAATGCTGGCGGTGGGGAGCAAAGCCTTTCGGCCCCCGCCGGCCTTCCTGGACCTCTTCTGAAGGCCGGGGGGGGGGGGAAAGGCTTTGCTCCCCACCGCCAGCATTTAAAAGAGGTCCCCGGAGATTTCCCTATGGGCTTTCTTCTTGCGAAGCAAGCCCATAGGGAAATTCGTCTTGCGAAGCAACTCGCAAACGGAAAACCCTTTCGTCTTGCGGGTTTTCCTTCTTGCGAGGCATTCGTCTTGCGGGGCACCACTGTAAATGATTTGGCAACCCACGCATCCCTTGAATGCTAATAAACTGATAAAAGGCAAGAAGAGATAAAAGAGAACGGATTATATTTATGGATTACAATGAAAAATATAACTGAGAAAATGGAAATGGATTTAAAGCATCAAACTTTCACTGTACTGCTGTGGGAGGACCTGGACTTTGAAGATCTGCCAAGGCTTTGGCGGGACACCAGATCGTTATTGAGAGAGTTGAGTGAGAAGGAGAAACCGGAGTCTTGTTAAAGCGTTGGCAGGACACCAGTTCATTCTCTATCTACACTCAAACAATAACAAAAAAAAAAAGATGGCGTGTCTCTGCCTCATTTTCTGGGAACAAAAAGGGGGGAAGAGTGGAAGAGCAGAAGTAGTGGTGCTGTGCAGGACAGATAGAGAACAGGAAGAATGAAGAAACAACATGGATAAGATAAACATCACACACAGGAAATATGTGGGATATAGAACTCCTTTTGCAGGAGTTTTTTTATTATTAAATGTGTTAATTCAAATGGAAGACAAAAATTCTGTACCTAACTTCCAGCGAGGCAAAGTGGCGAGCACCATGGCGGCATGGAGCCCCTGAAGGCAGGCAGCATCAACTGCGCTGCCTGGCTGGCTCCCAGGCCACCAGGACTGCCGCCACCAATGCTGCCACCAGAGAGGAACCAGGGGTGCCCAGTGTGTCAGCCAGGGGGGCCACCAAGAACCCCCCCCCCCAGCGACTTTGGCCAAGCCGGAACCAAGAACACCTGGTCAACGGCCCAGCAGAGCTCTGGGGCCTGGAGGCCTCCGGAGCCAACATGGGGGGGGGGGACAAGAAAAAAGAAGAAGCCCCAACCTCCCCAGCTTACTGCTGCCGCCACTGCCGCCGCCAGCGCCAAAGGTAGAAAAGAGCACCAGGAGGGCCAGGGAGGCCACGAAGAATTGTGGGGCCAAGCCCAGGCCCAACCCGAGTCTACCTCCCCAGTGGCTAGCACTCCAGGAGCAGACCGGGGCCCAGAGGGAGGCCAAGTGACAAAGGGCACCCTGGAAGAAAAGAGAGCGCAGCACGGCCCCTCCCCCAAGGGAAGAATATTTTTCATTATTATTCAAAACCTCCTCTCTCTTTTTTCGTTTCCTTTTTTGAGGGGGGGGGCACTGCCACTACAACCATCTTTTATTATTTATTTATTTATTTATTTATCAAATCTTAATTCCCTCTCCTTAATTTTTTAAAAAATATTTCTTAATAATATGTTTTTTCTTTCCCTCCCACTCGAAAAAATTACTTCTTAAGAATTAAAATGGCGGCACCCAGAAGAACGCCCTGAACCAACACAGGCTACTCCCTAGGACTGCCGCTTTGCCCCAGGCTTGCTGTTCTTTTTTATTTATTTATTTTTAATTTTTTTGTTCTTTAATTTTTATTTTTCTTATTTTTATCTCTCATTTTTAAAAATTAAATAGAAAAAAAGAATAACATAAAAATCCCCTGTTTGTTTGGAGAGGAGTCCTCCCCCCCCCCCATCAATTCCGTCCATTACAGTGGTACCTCTGGTTAAGTACTTATTTCATTCTGGAAGTCCGTTTTTAACCTGAAACTGTTCTTAACCTGAAGCACCACTTTAGCTAATGGGGCTTCCCGCTGCTGCCGCGCCGCTGCTGCGCAATTTCTGTTCTCATCCTGAAGCAAAGTTCTTAACCTAAAGCGCTATTTCTGGGTTAGCGGAGTCTGTAACCTGAAGCGTATGTAACCTGAAGCTTATGTAACCTGAGGTACCACTGTACTATCACCATCCTCTTTTAAAACAAAACTTTTTCTCAATATTGCTGTTATTGCTATTGTTATTTTCCCCTTCCTCCCCCTTTCTTCTTCTCTCCTTCCCCCATCCCGCATTTTTTCCTTTTCCTCTTTAAAGAGAATACCCCCCCCCCCAATTTTATTTTTTCCCTCTCAAAAGGGTTTTCTGCATATATATTTTTTACTTTTCTCATTTGATACACACACACACACACACACACACTACTGTTAAGCACACCATCTCAACATCTTTAGATTTTTCTTTTCTTTTTCTTTCTTTTTTCTTTTTCTTTGTTGTTTGCTCTTTGTTTTTCGCTTTCAATTTCCTTCTTTGTTAACTCTTAAATCTCCTACCCCCTCCATCCCCTTCCCTCCTCTCTCCTTTCTGTCCTCTCCTTCCCCCCAACAAATAACAACAACAACAATAACACAAATCACAGACCCACCCATTTTCAATAGTAACCCCCCCCCCCCTTTTGTGGCCACCTACCTCATGCTATAACTTGGACCACCACTTCAATTTTTTATCATTACTATTCTTTCCTCTCTCTTTTCCCTCCCTTTTTCTTTCTATCTCCTTTATTTCTTCTTTATATTTTACTCTAATTTCCCCTCCCTTCCCCCTTCCTCCTCCTCCTCCTCCTCTTCCTCCTTCTTTTACTCCAACCTATATACCTTCCATAACCCGCCTGCAGAGGAAATCAGAAAATTACTAGCAGGGCTGACAATGCCTACCTTAACCAATGAGGAACAGGAATTCATGGACAGTCCTATCACCTCAGAGGAAATAGATAAGGTCCTCAAAAACCTGAAGCCACACAGAAGGCCCAGATGGTTTTACAGCAGAATTCTATAGGAAATTCAGAGAACCCCTGCTGCCCTACATGACCCGCCTATTCAATGACATCATAAAAGGGGGGCCCATTCCTAAAACCTGGGCCTCCTTCAAGATAGTCTCTATCCCAAAACCACTGCCAGATGGGCGGGGTATGTATGTATAAATAAATAAATAAATAAATAAATTATTATTATTATTACTACTACTACTACTACTACTGAAAGACAGCCTCAAAGTAGAATCACACCGCCCAATCTCATTAATAAACCAAGACTCCAAGATATTCACATCAATCTTGGCCAACCATCTAACAATTTTCCTACACAAGTTAATAGTCCCAGACCAGACTGGCTTCATCCCTGGTCGCAATATAACAGACCCCATCAGGAAACTACTGAATCTGATTGAACACAGCAAGGCAACTAAACTCCCACTGACAATTATGTCCCTAGACATCCTGAAAGCTTTTGATTGCTTATAGTGGAAATACCTATTAACAGTACTAACTAACATGAAATTTGGTCCCAACTTTTTACAAACTCCCAAAAGAAATACCGTATTTTTCGCCCCATAGGACGCACTTTTCCCCCTCCAAAAATGAAGGGGAAATGTGTGTGCGTCCTATGGGGCGAATGCAGGCTTTCGTTGAAGCCTGGAGAGCGAGAGGCGTCGGTGCACACCGACCCCTCTCGCTCTCCAGGCTTCGCGCACCTCTCCGCAAGCAGTGGGAGCCCTGCGCTGGGCTCCCGCTGCTTGCGGAGAGTTGCCTGCATGCCGAAGGCTGGGCGCGCTGAGCCCAGGGCTCCCAGACTTTGCGCACCTCTCCACAAGGCGCGGGAGCCCTGTGCTGGGCTCCCAGGCTTGCTGAGAGTTGCCTGTTCTGGGGGCTGGGGTGGGGGAAGCTCGGGCTTCCCCCGCCCCAGCCCCGCCCCTGGGGGGGAAATAATTCCCCTCCCTTTATTTCCCCCCAAAAAACTAGGTGCACCTTATGGGACGGTGCGTCCTATAGGGCGAAAAATACGGTATATTCCTGAGCCTCATCAAAATGCAGGACTAACAGTATGGACTCTTAATACCATAGTAATCCAAAGAGGCACAAAACAAGGATATTCACTGTCTCCCTTCCTATTCATCCTGGCTCTGGAACCTCTAGCAATCCGAATTTGAGCAGCCACAGACATCAAGGGAGTGGAAATAAAAGGCAGAACCTATAAATTAGGGCTTTTTGCATACGACCTAATGGTCACAACACCAGACACCATAAACACAGCAACCTCCCTAATCAGAGAACTCAACACATTTGCAATGGTGTTGGGCCTACAGGTAAATTTTACAAAGTCAGAAGCTATGTGCTTCAACACCCCTCCTCACACCCAAAAAGAACTCACAAAGGTCACCAAAATAAAACTTTGCCACACCAAGTTCAGATACCTAGGGGTACAAATAGCCAGAAACCTCAACAAATCATACCTCCACAACTACAACCCCTTGTGGTGACAAATCAACAAAGGTCTGAAGAGATGGAATAACACCAACTTCACTCTCTCAGACAAAATAAGCATGATCAAAATGATCACCCAAAACTAACCTACCTATTCAAAACCCTTCCAATCTGGATTCCCCCAGCCCAACTTCACAAGTGGCAGAAGAAAACTACACTCACTTATCTTCCCCCACAAAAAACCAAGAATAAGTCCCAAATACCTGCACCTCCCCTCCTCTGAGGGAGGATGGGGAATCCCCAACATAAGAGCATATTCCATCGCCAGCCAAGTACGCCATAATCCTGTATATACTAGAAGATGAGATAAAACAATGGTTACACCTGGAGAGGGACACAATTGAAAATACCCGCACCACAGCATACCCACTCCTCCCAAATAAACTAAGGAAAATTCTCACAACACTAAACAGGTTCACATAGACCAACACAAAGAGCTCATAATTCACCTACTCTCAGCAGCCAGAAGCACTATAGCCAGACACTGGAGAGACCTGTCAGGAGTAAGCATAGACCAAAGGTATCAAATAGTATGGGAAACAGCCTTACTAGAAAAACCAACCAACAAACTGAAACTGACACAGGGACAAATAGAAGAAGATGCCTTCACCCCCGTATGGTTCCCCTTTATCACATACGCAGCCCAACAAGACAATGACAAGAATCCACCGACAGCATACAAATCAATCACACATCCCACTCACACACAAAAACAAAGTTCACCACAGCCAATCAAAAGCAATCAACCACACCCTAGGCCAACCCCAACTTCTCTCACCACCAAAGAAATACAAGCAAATAGTAGAGAACCCACACAAGTGATGCTGACACAAAACCCCACACATACACTAAGTAGAATAGAAGCATTGCCCCCCGACCCCACCCCTCTCACCATTCCCCCCTCCACCTCTTCCCCCCTTTCTTCCTAATGTAACACTAATGTCTCAACAAATGAAACTGATCTGTAGAAAATTTAACTTGAAAAAAGAAACATTGCACATACTTTTGTAAACCAAGAAATCTTTAATAAAATATATATATATATTAAAAAACAGAACTGTAGCTGCTGATGAGAGATTAAGATCAAGAATGAATGTAATTGGATTAATTAAGACTTGGAAGCAGGATGAAATAAAATCATCTCACCTTGAAATCTAGCATGCGGGAAGTCATACAAAATGTATAATTGGCTTTATAATTGATATATATTTGAATGTGAATTGAAATTTGACATTGATAAAATGTGGTTTATATTGGACTTTAATAATTGGGAATTAATAAAAATTATTTATATATAAAAGGGTGGCATTTCCTTCTTGTCACCATGACAGAGAATGGCTGGCAAAACATGTGACCAATCTGCATTTAATTGAACTTATTGCTGATGTTGAATAACACGGATACAATATGTGAATATATGTACACAGCTGGGAGGAAAGTTACTCATAGGCATTTCTGCAAACTTTCAGATGAGTAGTCAAAACAGGGCTGGGGTCAAGATGCATCATAATTTTTCTCAGGATGTGAACTAAAGTAGTGTAAGAGAAGTGGACCAATAGGGTCACAAAACCAAAAGGATGGGAGAACAAATGCAGCTGATTGCAGGGGTGCAATCAGGAGACTCCTTCATCCCATGGTGTACAGTATAGGGTTTTAAAACCCAACCAGGTCAAAATCAGCCAATGTGAAATCCTGGAGAACAAGTTCTGTGATTTTTTAAAAATCTGCATGAAAATGCAAATTTAGAATCATGCATATATTAGAGTTAGAATCATAGAATCATAGAATCATAGAATCATAGAGTTGGAAGAGACCACAAGGGCCATCGAGTCCAACCCCCTGCCAAGCAGGAAACACCATCAGAGCACTCCTGACATATGGTTGTCAAGCCTCTGCTTAAAGACCTCCAAAGAAGGAGACTCCACCACACTCCTTGGCAGCAAATTCCACTGTCGAACAGCTCTTACTGTCAGGAAGTTCTTCCTAATGTTTAGGTGGAATCTTCTTTCTTGTAGTTTGGATCCATTGCTCCGTGTCCGCTTCTCTGGAGCAGCAGAAAACAGCCTTTCTCCCTCCTCTATGTGACATCCTTTTATATATTTGAACATGGCTATCATATCACCCCTTAACCTCCTCTTCTCCAGGCTAAACATGCCCAGCTCCCTTAGCCGTTCCTCATAAGGCATCATTTCCAGGCCTTTGACCATTTTGGTTGCCCTCCTCTGGACACGTTCCAGTTTGTCAGTGTCCTCCTTGAACTGTGGTGCCCAGAACTGGACACAGTACTCCAGGTGAGGTCTGACCAGAGCAGAATACAGTGGCACTATTACTTCCCTTGATCTAGATGCTATACTCCTATTGATGAGGCCCAGAATTGCATTGGCTTTTTTAGCTGCCGCGTCACACTGTTGGCTCATGTCAAGTTTGTGGTCAACCAAGACTCCTAGATCCTTTTCACATGTACTGCTCTCAAGCCAGGTGTCACCCATCTTGTATTTGTGCCTCTCATTTTTTTTGCCCAAGTGCAATACTTTACATTTCTCCCTGAGTTGGTAAAGGTAAAGGTACCCCTGCCCGTACGGGCCAGTCGTGTCCGACTCTAGGGTTGTGCACTCATCTCACTCTAGAGGCCAGGAGCCAGCACTGTCCGCAGACACTTCCGGGTCACGTGGCCAGCGTGACAAAGCTGCTCCGGCGAACCGGCACCAGAGCAGCACACGGAAACTCTGTTTACCTTCCCGCTATAAAGCGGTACCTATTTATCTACTTGCACTTAAGGGTGCTTTCGAACTGCTAGTTGGGCAGGAGCTGGGACCAAACGACAGGAGCTCACCCCGCCGCGGGGATTCGAACCGCCGACCATGCGATCGGCAAGTCCTAGGCGCTGAGGTTTTACCCACAGCGCCACCCGCGTCCCTTGGTAAAACCTGGTGCCAATTTCCTTCACCTTAATTTTAGTCAAGATGCCAGTGTTGCGTTCTTTTGTGTCACTGGATTCTTAGCCCTTCCAACCACCAGAAGGCTTGCTGCCTTGTCTAAATGCAAATGAATGGAAGGGCTTCACGCTTTCACCATGTTACACAAGGTGCCAGATTCTTTGTACTGTAGATGTAATGGTGGCAGCTAGGGATCGCCTGGATTAAATTCGTTTGCAATCAAGTGTTGGGTTGATACTTACATCAGGGTTACTTGGGTTTCCCTAAACCTCTTTCCTGTTCTCCTTTTAAGCAAAAATCACATGTAGGGATGGAGGGGGAATCTCTTTTAAACTGATTTCAACAAGGAATTTGGTGATTTCAACCTGGTCAACATTTGCTTGCATCAGAATGCCTCTTGTATCAATAACCTGTTTATATGTGAGCCTCTCATGCCTTGTTGGGTGTTTAGTTTTTTTTGTTTTGTTTTTGTTTTAAAGCATAATTAGGTACATAATTATGTACAGTATATAAATAATGATAATAATGATAATAATAATGATGATGATGATTATTTATACCCCGCCCTCCCCGGCTAGGACCAGGCTCAGGGCGGCTAACATCAAAGTGTATAATACATTAAAAACATTGTCAACCAATCGATTAAAATACAGCTTAAAATCAAATTAAGATCAGAATAAAATCAGATAGCAACCCACGAATTATAACTATAGGGGTTTGGAACATTAAGTGCTCACCAGGCCCAATTATTTGTGCTGATCTTATATGAGTCGGTGGGAGGAGTTAGGGAGGCCACTTACTGTACATGCAGGGTCTTATAAAAAGAGGGAGGGGTCAGACTGGGCCCCGACCAAAGGCCTGGCAGAAGAGCTCCATTTTGCAGGCCCTGTGGAAAGATGTCAGATACCGCAGGGCCCTGGTCTCTTGCGACAAGGCATTCCACCAGGCCGGGGCCAGGGCTGAAAAGGCCCTGGCTCTGGTCAAGGCCAGTCTGACCTCTTTGAGGCCTGGGACCTCCAAGGTGTTATTATTTGTGGACCGTAAGGTCCTCCGCAGGGCATGCCAGGAGAGGTAGTCCCCTAGGTTCAAGTGCTTTAAAGGTTTAAACCAGTACATAGAAAGGGAAGCGTCGAAAGTTACACCCAAACTCTTGACGGAAGGCGCTGGCACTAATTGAGCCCCTATATTGAACCCAGCCAGAGGACCTCTGTCTTCGAAGGATTTAACTTCAACCGGCTCCCACACAGCCATCCAGCCACAGCTTCCAAACATCTGGTCAATGTGTCTGGGGCTGAGTCAGGATAGCCATCCATCAACAGATAAAGTTGGGTGTCATCAGCGTACTGATGACAGCCCAGCCCAAAGCTCCGAACAAGCTGGGCAAGAGGGCGCATAAAGATGTTAAAGAGCATTGGGGAGCATCTGCAATGACAACTCCTCCCCTAGCCCCACCCTCTGTCCCCGACCTGACAGGGAAGAGCGCAGCCATAGTAGGACTGTGCCCTGAATCCCCACGTCGGCAAGGCAGTGGTCGAATAATTCGTGATCAACCATGTTGAAGGATGCTGACAGATCTAAAAGAATCAGCAGCCCCGCCCCATCCCGCCCCATCCCAGTCCAGCTGCCTACGGAGATAATCTGTTAGAGCGACCAGGGCCATCTTGATTTCATGACCAGGGCGAAAGCCAGACTGAAATGGATCCAAAGCCAATGTTTCATCCAGAAACATACCAAGCTGTTCAGCAGCAGCTTTTTCAAATATCTTACCCAGGTACGAAAGATTCGAAACCAGGCGGTAATTGGATAGATCTAAAGGATCTCATGGTGTTTTCTTTAAGAGCAGACACACAACTGCCCCTGGGAATGTCCCCGTACTGAGGGACAGATTGATGATGTCACCCAGAGGGACCCACACCTCGTCTGGGCATGCTCTAATCAGCCAAGACGGGCACAGGTCAAGGGGGCAAGTGATGGGCCTTACAGCTCAGAGTAATTTGTCCACATTGGCTGGAGTATCTGATCGAAGTGGTCCAGTACTGGACCTGAAGACAGTGGACCCTTCAGTTCTGTTACTGTATCCAAATGCCTCACAGCTGAGTCAAATTCGTATTTAAGTTTGCTGTCCCTCCAGGGACATTAAGGATCTAATTATACTAAAAAGTTGTGCCGGGCGAGAGCTAGCGGATGCAATGGAAGCTGAGAAGTAGGACTTCTTAGCAGCTTTCACTGCCATCTCATAGGCTTTCATAAGTGTCCTATAAGATGTTCTTGAGGCTCCGTCGTGAGCACGCCGCCATACTTGCTCTAGCCATCTCAGGTTCTACTTCATTTTCTGGAGCTCCTCGGTAAACCAAGGGGCCCCAGTTTCGGCAGGGTTGCAGAGGGTGCCTGGGTGTGATCTCATTAATGGCCGCCAAGAGCCAGGTATTCCAGCCCTCAATGAGCTCATCTAATGAGCCACTGGGGGGCAGGGTCCCGCAAGGCCTGACGGAATCCATCAGGATCCAACAGCCTCCATGGGCGGGGCCAAATAGGCTCGCCACCCAAGTGGGGGTGGGGGTGGGGAGTCAATCCTGGCTTTCAGAGTGTAGTGATCAGACCACAGAGGAGGACATGCTCACAACTATACCTACGCCAAAGATCAAATCCAGTGTGTGGCCTGCTTGATGTGTGGGGCCTGAAACAAACTGGGAGAGCCCTAGTGATGCCATGTAAGACACCAGGTCCAGAGCCTGTGAGGAGGGGGCAGCATCTGCGTGGATGTTGAAGTCTCCCCAAACTAATAGGTTAGGGAACTCCTGGGCCCAGCCTGCCGCTACCTCCCGTAGGTCTGACAGGGTGGCTGTCAGTGCACTAGGTGGTCGGTACAGCAGCCAGACAGCCAGGCTCTCCTCAGTGCCCCACACCAGGCCAACATATTCAATGCCGGAGATCGATGGCGCTGGCAGAGCCCTGAAAGGGCAATCCCAGATTAACAGCACCACCCCTCCCCCCTCCCTCCAGTCCGCAATTGGTGGAGGATGGAGAAACCTGGGCGTGCCATCTCGCACAAGGCGACTGTTTCGCCTTCGCACACCCAGGTCTCCGTCACACAAGCCAGATCAGCCCCCTGCGAGATTAAGAAGTCTTGCAGGGTGGCAGTTTTATTGCCTATAGACCTGGCATTGCACAGCACCAGTGATGGAGGTGGGAAATCCCTGCTCAGCCTACCTTCGTCCCATGAGATGGGGTGCAGATTGGAAGAGGTTCATCTGTATCTTAAACCCCTTCACTTATAATATTTGCCCCCACCACCATACCTCCCTCGTCCCTCAATATTGGTGATCCCAAGCCCCATGCTGGCCTCCCTTGTTAATATCAGTGTTCTCCTTTCCCAACCCACTAATACCCTTACAATTTCGGCAACTCATATAATATGCATAAAAGAGTTGTATTTCTGTACTACATTTCTGCAGTTATGAGTATGTTAATATGTACACATTTTTATAGTTATACATATGCATTGTTGTATGTATCCCTTTAGGTATATGGTCAGTTTAAGAAACCTGGAGTGCATATGCATCTACTATTATGCATAGGATAATGTGTGTAATTATGCATACAAGGTAGGAGATTTAGCCTTATTTTTAGGGGAACTGGGGGAGGGGAACTTGCTCCTTGTTGAAATTAAGAAGTGAGGCAGAAACTGGGAGTGGGTGGGAAACCCATGTAAAGGAGCTCAACATCAAGATTTTAAGAAAATCCCTCTCTGGATCACCTGCTCCCTTGTTCACTTGGGAGGATTGCCGCCAAAGAAGTCAGTGGAGGCCAGCCCACACTGTCCTCTGGTGTGTGTTTTTGTTTTACAGTGGTACCTTGGGTTATAGACGCTTCAGGTTACAGACGCTTCAGGTTACAGACTCTGCTAACCCAGAAATAGTAGCTCAGGTTAAGAACTTTGCTTCAGGATGAGAACAGAAATCGCGCAGCGGCAGGCCCCATTAGCTAAAGTGGTGCTTCAGGTTAAGAACAGTTTCAGGTTAAGAACGGACCTCCAGAACGAATTAAGTTCTTAACCCGAGGTACCACTGTATTTTTGAAGAGGAAGTTGTCAAAGTGTCTGTGGTGAATTGAGGCTTCATGTGAACAAGGGTAGGGACTCAGGAGTTCTCAGGGCTGGGAATAGACACTCTTCAGCTCCTTCCCCCTCTAAATCCTCTCCAGCCTAATTCTCATATTGATATTTGAAATATACTCAGAGTCCTGCAGTGATTTCATGCTCTTTATTGCAGCTTGTAAAACAGTGATTGAATTTCCCCCCAAACCGCAGACTTTTATATACATTATTTACACAATGAGTCCCGTCTGATTGGCTGATTAGCTTCCTCCTGGGGTCTGATTGGGCTGCTGCTGCAAGCCAATCAGTTGTTGCATTCTAGGACCCTACTTGCCTATTTTTCTAGGATCCAAGCTTAGGACATAACAATATTGTTGGGCGGCAGCCATTGAAACACCAGCCACATATAGGACTGTTATGGTACCCTTCCCCCACCTCAGCCTATTACTGATAGGTGTGCAAGTGAAAGCATGTGATCTCGACAGGGATGCAAGTTTACACCAAGATCCCGCACCCCATTTACATTCATTAGCCACATCCCCAAAGCCTGTAAAATGCCCTTCTCACCAGTGCCTACATATGCCACTTTTCTCTGGCTCTCATAAGTGCCATCATGGAGTAAGAGCAGGAGTCTGTGTGTTTTAGATGACCTCATCAGCACAACTGCATGAAAATGATGGTGAAAATTGTTTCCCCCTCCCCACAGGGAGCTGCCACACACAACTGGTTCCCCATGCAATCCTGACCCCACACAAATCAGCATCTCAGGAACTGTTGCACCACAAAGGAAATGTGAGAACTGGATCGCCATGAACATGGAATTAACATTCAGGGAATAAGGGCCAGCCTCAGCAGCTAGCACCCTCAAGCAGCACTGGAGCCCCTGCAGCAAGCAGCTGGAAGGAGGAAGCATTTGCCACGTTCATTTTCCCACAATGCCCTGGAGCATCTGGTGTAGTGTCACAGCCGGGCTTTCTAGGAAATGTGAAATCATCACGAGGGATCCACCAGAGGAGGAGGAGGTCCGTTCTTGCCATGGTCCCTTCAGACCTCAAAGTAGCCCTGAACGGAGGCGGATTTAGGAGAGTGTGGCTGGTTCAGTCGCACTGGACATGGAGCCTCTGGAGTGCCGCAGGGGACTCCACAACTATGATGTAGCATGGAAGGCAAGGGTGTGCGGGGGGCCGCTAAGGGCGCATTGGAAGATGGCCGACAATACCATCTCTCCGTCTCACACGAGGCAATTAAGAGGCTAATATGGGAGTATGTAGCCTTCCTTGTTTCCCCAGGGAATGGGGGAAACATTGCCTTCACCTGCGGTTGCCATAAATCACCCCCGAGTTCGAAAGAAGAAGGGGGTGAGGGCACTAGGCACACAGCGCTCGTGTGGGATGGCTCTCCTGACGCCGTCTCTGATTGCGCGACCTGGTTGCAGGAGCTCAAAATAACAATTAGAGAGAGCAGCAAATACACATGTTTCGAGTGAAGAACGGGAGTTTAGACTGCTAATTGAAGTGACCTCTGTGAAGCTGAGTGACGGGCTGGATTCAACAGGAAAATATATCAAGAAGAAGATACATCAAAGGGTCGGTATGTCAGAACGGGACAGAAAGGGGGGGGGGACTTTTCTTTTCTCTCTCTATGCGATTACCTAACAATCCCTCCCCAAGAAGTTACTGTTGCACAATTGACTATAAGCGGGATGATTAAGAAACTGTGTGGAAATGAATTACTAACCAAAGGCATGGTTTATGGAGATCTTGAAAAGAATCAAAGGCTTTTGGAATGGCACAGTTATAAAAAGAGAGTCGCCATGTTGGCAGGCTTTGTTCCAGGATTGACGATTAAGAGGGGGAGGAGGCCTTGGCTTTGTTATTATGTCGGACTCTTGGCAGAACCCCCTGAGAAGATCGAGAAGGGAGTGACAGGCCTGCAAAGATTAATGAGCAGACGTGAAGATTGTTTTTATGGAAGTGATGAAATGCGTCTGCTGTCTGAATATGACTCTTGGATGAATGGAAAAATCCACACAGGATTATAAAAATGCTTGTTTTCAACTCGCTTGTGGAGATTATCAGAGGTCACAAAGTAAAGAAAGGAAAAATATACGAAAACAACAAGAAGAGATGAGGAAAACAACAAAGAAGGAATGGATAGAATTATGAACATTATTTGGACAGAATTGTGAACATCAAAGCAGCAGCAATAAGATGACTGGATCCCTTTCGGAGCTTGAAACATGGGTACCTCCAACAAAAATTTAAAATTTGGCTCTGTAATTTGGAATTAATGTCATTTGATTGGTTTGTTAATAAAAATTTTTTTTTAAAAAAAAAAGGAAGGCAAGGGTGTGTGTGAGAGAGATGTCAAATTTTGGCATCGCACAGGACACCACTGAAATTTGTGATCCCAAGGTCTACCACTGCCCTGAAACAGATTAGGGGCTTGTTAAGTTTATGGAAGGAGTTCCTTGCACTGAAAACATGCAGGAAAGGCAGAAATGTTATGCCTTTAATAGCAAGCAAAAATAAACAGTTGAAAGTTTTCCCTGGCAGGGATGGTTGCAAATTGTGGTTGAGGAGTGCCAGGCAGCCAAAGTGAGCTGCTAGTGAAGTTCATAGTAAGAAGTGAGGAGTAGGAAAATACAGTTCCCAGTAACAGAAAGGAATGTGGACACTCTTGTAGAGGACAAAAAAGATCTAGTTCACTCATGAAGTGAGAAAATGTCAAACTGAAGGTGCCCATCTCAAGGATGCCTATGAGGACCTACATACAGCAACAGTGTTTTGTGTTGTGTCGGCTCCTATTTGCTATGTGCAAATGGCTTTAGATACCTATTAGGTCCATCAATTACCATATAGCATATATTCAACAAAAAAACAGTGACAATTAGTTGTTGACAGCTGGACATATAAAGGGCCCCATTACCTTCAGTAGCTGAGGGCCTCATCAAACCTCAATCTGGCCCTGATCACAGCCATGCAGTGTCCAGGGCTGCAGCAACTTTCCATGCAGAATGTGGTTTGTTCCCCCAACTCCACCCACCATATAATTTTTGGAGAAAAAGAACGCAAATGCTATGCAGATAAGCAGTCTGTTGGCAAATGGCCTTTGGGAGGGTTGCTATTGAGTTGTCTTCTGTGGCTTTGAGAATGCAGAAGTAGGGACAGAAAGTGCCATGACGTCCTCCTGACTCAGTCTTTTGCCACATCAGCCTGCAGTTCTTTATATCTTTTGAGCGTTTTATGTCTTGGGTTCAGTCTTGCCAAGATGCAGTATAGATATGTTGGCTTTGACAAACCCCAGGCGGAATCACTTTCACTTTTATCCCACAAGGTGATGTGATCATTGCACAGTGAAGGGCAAAGATGCTTGTAAAAGTCTGCTAAAATAACACCCTGGCCCTACAGTGACATTCATGTTTTCTTTTTTTAAATAATTTTTATTAACCGGCCAATCAAATCAAATTAAATCACATCACATAAATTCCGAATTACAAAGCTGAATTTTAAATTTTGTTTTCATGTTTCAATAAGTGTTGAAAGTTCAAAACCGGTTTGGAAAGAGAGTGAGAGAGGGCTCCTTGGGGAGTCCTGCAGTCCTGCCATCACACCATGAAGGCCCTAGAGCTGGTATTAATATAGAAGTAAGCATTTTCAAAATAATGCAAAATTCTGACCATGATGGCTGCACAGGTAGATGTGAAATAATGGACATAGGTGTGAAGTCTCATGTGTTTCAATGTTCTTTGCTTTTCACACATAATTTCTGGTACTTGTCCCTGGTAAATCAGTTCCTATTTTGACTTTTGGGGAGATAGGGAGATGCCCTCAAAGACAGGCTGAAGATGGGCACCCCAGCTCCCACAAAAAGGGAAAGGAGGTTGAAGGAGGTTTAAAGGGTAGGTTGATGTGTATGTTCTTGGTGTGTATGTTCATCTTGCATTTGCCTCTGTCAAATAGGCCTTGCAGGTTTTTATATTGTTTCAAAACCCTGCAAAACCTGTTTGATCAGAGGTGACTGTGGCACACACAGAAAAGGTTTTTGTATACCAGAGGCAGGCAGAAAGTTTTCTTCTTTGGCAATCACTTGTAGCTGAGTAAGATTGTCTTCCATGAACATGGTCTTAACAGAGTTTTTATAACATAATTCTTGTTTATAAAACCCAATTAAAAAACAAACAGTGAGTCTGTGAGTGATTGTGGAGGCCAATTCTGGATCCACATGTCCTTCCACAGTGGGGACATAGGTTTCCAGGTGGGAGTAGATCATGATGAGGATTTGCCAAACATGCCTTCCTCTTAGCACGTTTCTCCCTTTCGTCCTCAGTTCAAGGATCTTCAATGTCCATGACACCTTTGGTAAAGGCTGTTCTCCAGTTGGAGTGTTGGCAAGCCAGTGTTTCCCAATTGTCGGCTGTGGTCCACAGATGGACTCCATATTGCTTACTATTTGCTGCCAAAGAATGCTAGACTAGGAGGATCTTGGGTTGATCCTTGGTCTGCACAAATATACAGAAACATAATAAAACATCAGACATTAAAAGCTTCTCTATATAGGGCTGCCTTCAGATGTCTTCTAAAGGTTGTGAGATTACTTATCTCCTTAACATCAGAAGGGAGGGTGCCACTACTGAGAAGACCCTCTGCCTTTAACCTCACTTCTTGCAGCGAGGGAACCACCAGAAGGCCCTTGGAGCTGGACCTCAGAGATGGAAGTGGAAGCTCCTTCAGGTATGCAGGGCTTTAAAGGTGAGCACTTACACTTTGACTTGTGCTTGGAAACGTACTGGGAGCCACTCTCCTGCCCCGGCCCTGCTACCACGGTAAAGTCTACCTCCTTCCAAATTTGAGTTATTTAATCTGCAAAAAACTTCGCAAAGTCATTTCAGGAGATCTTGGGAGTCCTCACCAGAACCCAGTGGTGAAAAGGATCTGTTAGATTCCAGACTGCCTGAAAGAGTCTCCTGGTACTGTTTCCTGCAGATGCAATAGAGGCAGTGAAGAAGGTCCTCTTTGCCGTTGCTATCGCCACTTGGTAGGCTCAACGTTGAGCTCTAACCTGTGTCTGGTCCGATTCAGAATGAGTTTTCTGCCACCGGCGCTCTAGCTGTCTCAGTGATTGTTTCATCGGCCTCAGCCCTGGAGAAAACCATGGGGCTGTCTGGGCTCCATGCAATCAGAGATGGTGCTTTGGAGCCAGGCAGTCAATAGCCTTGGTTAACTCTACATTCCAGGGGGCCACCAGGGAATCAGCTGAAAGGCCATCAACATGGGATAAGAGCCATAAAGTGTCAGGGGTGGACCATTCAAATTAGTACCTTGTTGTTGTTGTTGTTTAGTCGTGTCCGACTCTTCGTGACCCCATGGACCAGAGCACGCCAGGCACCTCTGTCCTCCACTACTTCCCGCAGTTTGGTCAAACTCATGCTGGTAACCTTGAAAACACTATCCAACCATCTCGTCCTCTGTCGCCCCCTTCTCCTTGTGCCCTCCATCTTTCCCAGCATCAGTGTCTTCTCCAGGGAGTCTTCTCTTCTCATGAGGTGGCCAAAGTACTGGAGCCTCAGCTTCACGATCTGTCCTTCCAGTGAGCACTCAGGGCTGATTTCCTTAAGAATGGATGCGTTTGATCTTCTTGCAGTCCATGGGACTCTCAAGAGTCTTCTCCAGCACCATAATTCAAAAGCATCAATTCTTCGGCGATCAGCCTTCTTTATGGTCCAGCTCTCACTTCCATACATCACTACTGGGAAAACCATGGCTTTAACTATACGGACCTTTGTTGGCAAGGTGACGTCTCTACTTCTCAAGATGCTGTCTAGGCCTGTCATTGCCCTTCTCCCAAGAAGTAGGCGTCTTTTAATTTCGTGGCTGCTGTCACCATCTGCAGTGATCATGGAGCCCAAGAAAGTAAAAGCTCTCACTGCCTCCATTTCTTCCCCTTCTATTTGCCAGGAGGTGATGGGACCAGTGGCCATGATCTTCGTTTTTTTGATGTTGAGCTTCAGACCATATTTTGCGCTCTCCTCTTTCACCCTCATTAAAAGGTTCTTTAATTCCTCCTCACTTTCTGCCATCAAGGTTGTGTCATCTGCATATCTGAGGTTGTTGATATTTCTTCCGGCAATCTTAATTCCAGCTTGGGATTCATCCAGCCCAGCCTTTCGCATGATGTATTCTGCATATAAATTAAATAAGCAGGGAGACAAAATACAGCCTTGTCGTACTCCTTTCCCAATTTTGAACCAATCAGTTGTTCCATATCCAGTTCTAACTGTAGCTTCTTGTCCCACATAGAGATTTCTCAGGAGACAGATGAGGTGATCAGGCACTCCCATTTCTTTAAGAACTTGCCATAGTTTGCTGTGGTCGACACAGTCAAAGGCTTTTGCATAGTCAATGAAGCAGAAGTAGATGTCTTTCTGGAACTCTCTAGCTTTCTCCATAATCCAGCGCATGTTTGCAATTTGGTCTCTGGTTCCTCTGCCTCTTCTAAATCCAGCTTGCACTTCTGGGAGTTCTCGATCCACATACTGCTTAAGCCTTCCTTGTAGAATTTTAAGCATAACCTTGCTAGCGTGTGAAATGAGTGCAATTGTGCGGTAGTTGGAGCATTCTTTGGCACTGCCCTTCTTTGGGACTGGGATGTAGACTGATCTTCTCCAATCTTCTGGCCACTGCTGAGTTTTCCAAATTTGCTGGCATATTGAGTGTAGCACCTTAACAGCATCATCTTTTAAAATTTTAAATAGTTCAGCTGGAATACCATCACTTCCACTGGCCTTGTTATTTGCAGTGCTTTCTAAGGCCCATTTGACTTCACTCTCCAGGATGTCTGGCTCAAGGTCAGCAACCACACTACCTGGGATGTACGAGACATCCATATCTTTCTGGTATAATTCCTCTGTGTATTCTTGCCACCTCTTCTTGATGTCTTCTGCTTCTGTTAGGTCCTTACCACTTTTGTCCTTTATTATGGTAATCTTTGTACGAAATGTTCCTTTCATATCTCCAATTTTCTTGAACAGATCTCTGGTTCTTCCCATTCTGTTGTTTTCCTCTATTTGTTTGCATTGCTCGTTTAAGAAGGCCTTCTTGTCTCTCCTTGCTATTCTTTGGAAATCTGCATTCAATTTCCTGTATCTTTCACTATCTCCCTCACATTTTGCTTGCCTTCTCTCCTCCGCTATTTGTAAGGCCTCGTTGGACAGCCACTTTGTTTTCTTGCATTTCCTTTTCATTGGGATGGTTTTCGTTGCTGCCTCCTGTACAATGTTACGAGCCTCCATCCATAGTTCTTCAGGCACTCTGTCCACCAAATCTAAATCCTTAAACCTGTTCCTCACTTCCACTGTGTATTCATAAGGGATTTGACTTAGATTGTATCTTACCGGCCCAGTGGTTTTTCCTACTTTCTTCAGTTTAAGCTTGAATTTTGCTATAAGAAGCTGATGATCTGAGCCACAGTCAGCTCCAGGTCTTGTTTTTGCTGACTGTATAGAGCTTCTCCATCTTTGGCTGCAGAGAATATAATCAATCTGATTTCGATGCTGCCCATCTGGTGATGTCCATGTGTAGAGTCGTCTCTTGTGTTGTTGGGAAAGCGTGTTTGTGATAACCAGCTTGTTCTCTTGACAGAACTCTATTAGCCTTTGCCCTGCTTCGTTTTGATCTCCAAGGCCAAACTTGCCAGTTGTTCCTTTTATCTCTTGCCTCCCTACTTTAGCATTCCAATCCCCTATAATGAGAAGAACATCCTTCTTTGGTGTCACTTCTATAAGGTGTTGTAAGTCTTCATAGAATTGGTCAATTTCAGTTTCTTCAGCACCAGTAGTTGGTGCATAAACTTGGATTACTGTGATGTTAAAAGGTCTGCCTTGGATTCGTATCGAGATCATTCTATCATTTTTGAGATTGCATCCCATTACAGCTTTCGCCACTCTTTTGTTGACTATGAGGGCCACTCCATTTCTTTTACGGGTTTCTTGCCCACAGTAGTAGATGTGATGGTCATCCGAACTGAATTCGCCCATTCCCGTCCATTTTAGTTCACTGATGCCCAGGATGTCAATATTTATTCTTGCCATCTCATTTTTGACCACCTCCAACTTACCCAGGTTCATGGTTCTTACATTCCAGGTTCCTATGCAATATTTTTCTTTACAGCATTGGACTTTCCTTTCGCTTCCAGGCATATCCGCAACTGAGCGTCCTTTCGGCTTTGGCCCAGCCGCTTCATCAGCTCTGGATCTACTTGTACTTGCCCTCCGCTCTTCCCCAGTAGCATGTTGGACGCCTTCCGACCTGAGGGGCTCATCTTCCAGCGTCATAACTTTTATATACCTGTTGTCTTTGTCCATGGAGTTTTCTTGGCAAGGTTACTGGAGTGGCTTGCCGGTTCCTCCTCCAGGTGGATCACGTTTGGTCGAAACTCTCCACTATGACCTGTTCATCTTGTGTGCCCTGCTCGGCGTAGTTCATAGCTTCTCTGAGTTCTTCAAGCCCCTTCGCCACGGCAAGGCAGTGATCCATGAAGGGGAGTACCTTGTAGAATTGTTCATTAATTTTAAAATGCTAAATCCTGTACTAATACTAGCCCTTTTTATGTTCTGAAGCAAAAGTGCATATTCAGAATAGCTTCGGATTGGTTATGCTTTAAACAGTAAAGAGCCTGAGTTGGCACTCTTCCTTTGCAAAGTGAAAACACAGAAATGAGCCCTGGGGATTCTTTTATAAAGACCACCCAAAGTGAAGCTGACCCATCCCTGGTTTAACATTATGACAGCAGTCCTTCAACAGTTCCAGACCCAGAGCCCTAACCCTCACCCAAACAAGCATTTAGGGACCCACTTCATTTGCTTCCTTTGTACCTGAACAGTGGAACTGCTTTTTGCAACTCCATATATTGTCAAGCCTTAGCTCCCATCAGCCCTGAATGGGGGTGGGGGCATAGATGCACCACTCCTGCAGTACAGGGTCCCATCCTGACATGGGCATAGCCAGTATTTTTATTAGGGGGGTAGAACTGACATGACTGGTCAGTTAGTTAAGTATTTCTATTGTTTTCCTTGATTGGGGGGGCAGCTACCCCCACCCCCCCCTTGCCCATGGATCCTGACCCAGCAGTTGAAGTCCAGTGATGTCTCTCGCAAATTGTTTTCAGCTCTCTCTTAAAGTCCACAGTTTATCTCCCGTTTTACTTGATTGAGCTAGTACAGTTTAGTAGAGCTGCTAAGAACATAAAATCGGAAGCCCCTCATTCAAATCTTACCTTAGTTACAGACATCATAGGTGTTTTTAAGCAAGCCAGTATTTTCTTAGCTTTAGCTGTCACATGGGGTGAGCAGGACTAGTCCACTTTGCAGAGCTGCTCTAAGGAAGCCTGCAGTCATGTGCCATGAATGCCGATGGCTTATGGTGTCCAGGATCCAGGGGGGGTCTAAGCAGTTTCAGAAAATTTATGCATTTCATTATTTATGTTTGGATTTTTACTTTCTCTTGCTGCAATTACTGCATAGTTGTTGGCTTACAGAGCAAACACATTCATTCATTCATTCATTCATTCATTCATTTGTATACTGCTTTTCTGGCAGACGTCACAAAGTGCTTTACATAAAGTTATTACAGCAATTGAAACATAAGCCAACAAAACAATGGAATATTTTTTTTTAAGCAGCAGCAGCTGCAACTGCTGCCTCTCCATCCCCATGGGATCTGGGGTTCTTCAGAGGCCCCCCTGGTGGCAGTTGCCCAAGGGAGGGGCCGCTGACGTGAGCTGGGCAGGGGCCAGCCAGAAGACCCTTTCCTTCCCCTCCCCTGGGGGGAGGGGTAGCCTTTTTTTAGCTCATCCCCACCAGCCATATTTCTGTCAGGAGGTCCTCAAGACACTGAACACAGGTTCAGAGATGGCAAAGCACATGCAATGCATTATATATTACAATGCTTATTTTATTTTCCCCCGGAGCAGAAAGTGAGGTTTGTTAATCTCGGAAAACCTCAAAGCCAAGAGGCCTTGTGCAGCTGCAGATAGCAAAGCCAGTAGGATTGCCACAGGGCCCTCTTTCTTGCAAGCTGAAGAAAAGTATGCAAATCAAAGGGACAAACAAGTTTCCTCACACGGAAATGCTTGTCGGCAGGAAGCAGCAAATTTTGAGCGGCTGCGGGCTCTGGCAGACCAGCAAGGCTCTGCAAAGTATGCAGAACCCATGGGGCCACCTCCCAGAGCCTGTGGCTTTTGAGTCGTCCGGGGACTTGGGCTGGGATTCACCCCTGTGTTTCCTGCTGAGGACTTGACCATGGCAGACCCTGAACCTGCTGGTAGGTGAAGCAATCTTCTGATCTATTTCAGCAAAAAGGATGAAGCTCATTCTTAGTGCACTGTCAGGAGGCAGGTCCTGGGGCTTCTAATCTGGGGCTGCACTGAAGGTGTGGTTGTGCACTTGCTGGAAAATTCTCACTGTTATTTGGGGCCGGATCTCTGAGAGTAAAGCTTGAGTGGATGAGATCAGCAGTTTATTCAGGGCCAGGGGATCAACGATTTTGTTCGGAACCGAAGACAGCACAAAAGAGACCATGTGTATATACACACTCAGCCAGGCGTCCTCTGCAGTTAACAGTTCCCTCCACCCCAAATGTGGGGAGCAACAGCCTGCAAAACCTGTTTGACCAGAGACAACCTGAGGCAAAAGGGACAAAGAGGTACTGCAATGGGCAACACCACCTCTGCTGTGCAAATACAGCCCCTGTGGGTCTCTACCCAAGGTCAGTATGCAGTCCTTGGTTGTGGCTGGTGCAAAAAAGAGGAAACTAAATGAAACTAGGCAGATTGAGTATAGCAGTGTTCATTTCAGAAGTACTTAGAAAGCAGGAGCAGTTATTAATTGCTTCAGAAATCATTATTATATTCTTATTGTATTCACAGTTGGGAAGAGGGCTCAAAAGGTAGTTGGTGTTATATATTTGTATATATTATATATTTGTTACTTGAAAACTTATTTTAAAAGGCTGACCCTTAAGTTATATCTCTGAAACTGAAGGCATGTGCACACAGCACTAGGTACACTAATTGGAACCCTAATTCTGAAACTTAAAAAAGCAACTTTTAAAACTAATGCTTTTAAAGTTTTGTAGCAGAAATGTCAGATTTGAAATTCTATATGTACACACACACGTGAAATTTTAGAAAACTTTCCTCCCCAGATTTGTTTCAGCTGTTGCACTAGATGTTTGAGTGGAAATTATTCAGGCCATCTGAGGAGCCCTTGCAGGATGGTCCATCTTCTGCCAGCCATGCTCAGGGCTGTCATCAGCACAGATTTCCATTTCTTGGCTGTTTTTGCCTAACTGCCCTTCTGTACGTACACACCTACACATTGGACACAAAATCACAGAGCATCTTAGAGCTGGGAAGGATATAGCGGTCAGGTGACCTGACTCCCTGACTTGGTCTCACATGCACCATATTCATCTTCCAGCAATCCTCAGATACAGGAACCTTACCCCATAGATCACAATGTTGTGTTACAAGCAGAGCCCAGGGCTAATAATTTCTAAGCCCCAGAGTCTGCTACAATAGTCATAAGAAGAGCTGGCTGCATTAGGCCGGTGGCCAGTCAAGTCCCGCCTCCAGTGGCCAACCAGATGCCTATGGGAAGCCCGTCAGCAGGAGCTGAGCAGGAGCAGCCCTCTCTCCCTCGTGGCTGTTTCCAGCACAGTGGCGTAGCGTGGGTTGTCAGCACCCGGGGCAAGGCAAGTAATTTGCGCCCCCTAACCCGTGGATTTGCGCCCCCTAACCCGTGGATTTGCGCCCCCTAACCTGTGGATTTGCCCTAACCCCAGATGTTGCGCCCGGTGCGGCCGGCCTCCCCTGCACCCCCCACGCTACGCCACTGTTCCAGCAACCTGCGCTCAGAGACCTCTTGCCTCCCACAGGGGAGGGAGAACACAGCCACCCAGGTTAGGACTTACTGAAACACATTATCTCAGTGAATTTCCCTGATCCTTTTTAAAAGCTGCCATTGCCTCTTTTGGAAGGGAATTACGGTACATAGTCTCACAGAGAAAAGCCACAAGGCATTTTCAGTACTGGATGGGTGTGGTTCTCCTAAGCACTCTTAGGGGTTCATGTTCCTATGTGCCTCTGATTCACTGTTTCAGCTTGCGCTACAGCCCCCTTGTATGACCTAAGCGAATGGTTCATATCCCATATCAGGCTTCCATTTCATTCTGTCGGACAGTGAGGACAAGGCTCCGTAGACACTGGCTCTCTTTTTCCATGGTGGATGTTTTTACAGCTCATTTGTGCTCAGCAAGAAGGCAGAAGTTCCACTTCCCTTTGTGCTGCTCTTACCTCATTTCACAGAAAGTGTCAAATAGTAAAACACAAAAAACAACTCAGCATCTTTCCCTGCCTCAATTAGAACATTATTTCCGGTCCTGGGCCTGGCACACACAGAATAGATGTCGACACTGCTTAACAAGCAAGCATTTGGAGGACAGTGGGGGGATCTGTTCCCCATGTATGGAAAATTCACACACCGGACAAGACACGTACATGCAAAGGAATGTGGGAATCCATGCGTTTCTGCATTAATTTCTGGGCAGAAGTTAGAGGCACCATTTAAGAACGAGAGGGGTATGTTTCAGGATCCCGTCCAGCCAGTTCTGCAGTTCTACACACTGATTTACAAAGTTACCAGGTTTCATAAAAACAAGATATTGAGGAAGGAATTCAGCGTTGCACTAAGGCCATTATTCCATTAGGACAAGCATCTGGGCTTGACAGATGGAACAATTCCCCCCTCTCCTCCTCCAGTGCACTTTTTGGGGTTCTCCCAACCCCTTCAGAGCCAATTTCAGGGTTCAAGGGGAGGAGCGGGAAGGCCACTGTACAAGCAAGAGCCAATTCCGTGGATGCACCTCATTAATTAAATCCCACACTAAGATTAATGGGGCAGAGCCTTAGAAATAAGGGGTGGGCCTTGGTAGCGTAGGGACAGAACCTGGCCATAGACAGAGATTTTGCCTGGGAGCAGTGGGAACAGCCTGTGTCCAGTAGTTTCTGGGCAAAGCCTCATAGCCACAAGTGGCTCTAATAGCAAAAATACTCAAGCCAAACAGAAAATAGCCTATCCGCTGGTTTCTGTCTTCATGCTATAGGCACATCCAGACAGTAACTGTTTTCAGGTGAAATTCTGTCACAAATTCAAGTTGTACAATTAATGTTGGTTTAGAGGTCTCAAACAACAAAGTTGCTTCTGCAAAAGATCAGACTTTTATAATAAGGAAAATGCACGGGAAAGTATTGGATGACACTTGCTTTGACACAACATCATTTAACTTCCCTGCAAATAATCTGGAATTAATGCTCAGTCAACAGCCATTGTTATCTAAGTTCTCTACAAACAAATCAGGGTGAATGTTCAACACACAGGTTGTCTGGAACCACCACTATTTTCTCCCTCTGAGAGCTAAACTTCATCCCTTGGAGATCTTGAGATGAGTTGTTAGACTTTGGCACCTGGAGACTTATGAGTGACTAGAATTATAAGCAATTACAATGAGCCTGCGTAGTAGTTACCAGGCATGCCCAAGGCATTCGTGTTTGCTTTAGGAAAAGGGCAACTAAAATGTAATTAATCTTCATGAGGGACTTGTGTTTTTTATAAAAAAATTTGCAAATGTGGAATGTGAAGAACTGAACTAAGACTGAAAAAATGAGAAATGAACTAGAATTGACAGATTTGCCCATCCCTAGATATGGGCAAGGCACGCTTATTATGTTTATATAATAAGACATTTAGGCTAAATTTTAGGAAGAGTTCTTGAGTTATAGAGTTCCTTAATATTAAGATAGATATCAGTGTTATAAAATACATTCATGACTGTGCATATTCTAGGCTTCTGAACACATATTGTACAGATGTAAAAATTGGTATTAAGTACAATATTCTGCATACTGTCTGTTCAGCTTCCATTTTAAAAAACCAAGTGTCTAGTCCTCATGGTTGCAAAAATAGCCTTGAACGTGTGAGCACTACCAGGTGAAATTGGCAGTGTGTGTTTTGGGAAAGATTTCCAGTGCTGAGTGAACAGAGTTTCAGTGCCCTGCAAGGATTTCTGTGGACAAAGCAAAATAAATTAGGCAAATACATGCAATTTTTATAAGAGCTGTTGATTTCAACTTGACACAGATTTTTTAAAATAAACTTGGTACATGCCAACTTAAAGCATAGAGTACATATAGCCCTGCATAGCCTGACAGTGCAAAGTTTGGTCTTCCTACAACTTTTATATGATTCAGTGTCTACTGCTCAGAGAGATGGTTATATCAGTCAAATGGCACATGTCAATTACAGTGGTGCCCCGCAAGACGAATGCCTCGCAAGACGAAAAACTCGCTAGACGAAAGGGTTTTCCATTTTTTGAGTCGTTCCACAAGACGAATTTCCCTATGGGCTTGCCTCGCAAGACGAAACGTCTTGCGAGTTCTTGCAAGTTTGTTTCCTTTTTCTTAAAGCCGCTAAGCCGTTAATAGCCGCTAAGCCGCTAATAGCCGCTAAGCCGCTAATAGCCGTGCTTCGCAAGACGAAAAAACCGCAAGATGAAGAGACTCGCGGAACGGATTAATTTCGTCTTGCGAGGCACCACTGTATTGATATAAAGCAAATCCAACCATGGGTGTCTTTGGGATCTCTCCTTAGTAGACTTGCTTTGACTTCCAGGAAGGGAGGAATATCAAAATTAAATATGAGTGGGTGGGGGGAGAAGCTGTAGAAGTCTTGTGGAGTGTGGACCCTGTAAGAAGGGCACACTGGTTTCACACATTGGTTTCACTCTTCTAGCAGACAGTGTGGTCCTTGTATGCACTGATGTGGTCGGTTTCACAGCACTTAAATGGCTCGTTGACAGTGCTGGCTATAGTGACTCTCTGGCAGGCAAGCTTAGGGCTCATCCACACATCTTTTTGTGGCATGGTTCTAAGCACAGGTCTGGGCAGTATTGTTATTGGATTTGGGGTTTTCTGGGATCAGTGTTTTCCCCAGGAAAACCTGCATTTTACCATTGAATCAGAACAAATGGCAATCAGGTTTTCTGCACATTACTGTTTGCTCTGATTTAGCAATAAAATGCAGGTTTTCCCAGGGAAAGCGCTGGGATAACCCCCTCCCCTGCAGACCTGGACCTGGAAAGCATGAAGCCAAGGTAAGTGTGAACCAGCCTATAGCTACTTTTGGACGGGAGGTGCTATAAGACATGGACTCTCACTGGACAGTGCTGAAGTCATCACCACCAGGCATGTCCATCACAAATCCCTACTCTACTTTAGCTGTGCCCATGAGCATAGTCAGACGCACAGGGGGCAGCTGCCCCTCCAATCAAGTAAGTAAATGAAAATACTTAACTAACTGACCAATCACGTCTCCGATAGCTTGGATCTGCAGAAATCCTGGCTGCACCCATGACTGTGCCCTTCATTTCAGCCACTGTCTGAAATGTGGCAGGCAATTACTAGGTCCAGGGCCTTCTCCGTAGTGGCATCCTCCCTCTGGAGACTCTACCTAGAGAGAATCACCTGGAGAGCTGGCATTTTATTGCTGTCACTGCACTGTGAGAGGGTTAAAGACTAATTTTAGCATAACTGTTTTTAGTGGAATTGTGCCTATTTTATGTATCCCGGACAGCTGGTTTGCTATATTCTATGGTCTTGTTACATTGCTCCAATTTCTAGGGTTCTCTTCTGATGGGGGTTCTGTATGAATTGTTTTTCTTTTAAATGGATTGCAAGCCACTTGGAGAACCCATTAAGCTAGGAATGTGGGATACACCTATTAGAACAAACAGTCTGCACCTCCCAGTCCATCTAGTCAAGCCATTTTGAATGCCCAAAATTTGCACACACAGATATTTGGATGTTGGGAGGAGGTTACACTGTTCTGCTACAAGAGTTCAAGCAGATGTCTCCAGAAATGAAAACCAAGGGTCACTTCCTGGACTATGCCTAGCAACCAATCTTCCCCATTAACCATCACGTCCCCCAGCACTAGCAAGGTGAACCCCACACTCCACTTTGTTATGCAGAGCTAGGATTATTGCTGCAGATGTACAGAGCCAGCTACAGCATTGCATATCATGCCCCAAAGGGCAAAAGCCAACTTCCTAGGCGTGCCTTCACATTGACAACAGTATCAACAGCACAGAGGGGTTTGTGCTGTTTGGAGACACTGAGAATTCTCAGATTGCAGAGATGGTTGGATTCTGCTGCACTTAGCATGCATGCTGTCCACAAAGACAGGCCAGCAAAACCTCTTCCTCCAACCCGTGCAATTTCCGTGGTCGGCCAAGGTGTGTCAGCCAATACTGTCAGGACGAAACTAAACTCAAGTCTTTGTCTTTTCCCTATTGGCTGCCTTCCCATTAAAATTCAACTGGGCAATCTGCAGTAGTGAGGCAAGCAAGAAGGTGCAAGACCCAGCTGAGTTAAAATGATTTGGAGCAACATTGCTGGCTCTTTTCGTTTTCATTTGTGCCTGACAAACAAGCCTTTCCTCCCATCGCTTGCTGCTTAGTGAAGCAACCCCCTGAGTTTAAGGCAACCACATCCTGTTTCTGGAGGAGGGGGAAGGAGAGCAGAGAGATTTTGCTCTGTTTATGGTATGAAGAAGCACATGCCTTGTTTTAAAGGTTTGGCAAAGGGTTTTTACCCAGAGTTAGGCCATCTTTACACATGCTGCATCCTGATATCCAGGTTTATTATGAGCATATAGGGTGTTTTCTTTTTAAATTGTTGCTTGGTGGTTTCCACGGGGAAGCATTCTAAAACGGCCTCTTCCCCTGGCAGTCTGAAGTGCTCAAGTCTAGATTCCACCACTTCAAGTCCCCCACCTGAGTCTTCTGCACAAGCACTCAGGCCAGGCCATGTGTTTGTTTCAGGAAACAGAATTGGACGTTAGTGAGACTCTAGGGAGAAGCCTAGAGGGGGGGGGGGCACAGGTTTGTGCCGCCAATGCATGCTCCTCTCTGCTTGCTGCTTCACCCTTGGCACACCCCATCATCATGATGAGGCGGCTGGTGCACTGTGCCCACGGGGGCGCAAGGGGGAACAGACGCCCAGCAGTGTCCTGAGGAGTTTGGCAGCCCCTTTTCCCTCCTTCCCTGTGTTGCTCAGCACATCCGCTGTGCCCCACAGGCCATGAGGAGGCTGCTGGAGTGCGGTGCTGCAGCCATGGGTGAGGGCTGTGGGGCCAATAAGGGCCCTGAGGGAGCCCCAGCGTGCCTGGTCTGCTGCTGCACCATGACTGGATACACGTGTCTTTCAGTGACTTTGTGGTAAAGCCAGGGCTGGCCCACCCATGAGGCAAGGTGAGGCAACCGGCTCAGGCGGCAGGATCCACGGGGGCAGCAAATCCTGATGTTGATCTTTCTTTCCCCCGGTTCCTGATCTTCCCTCACCCCTTCTTCCTTGTTGGGGAGGGCATTCACCCAGGTGCCAAAATGTCTTGGGGTGGCCCTGATAAAGCCTCTCATAGGGATTGGTTGGGCAGCACTGATGTCATAATGTGGTTGGGTTGCACCAATGATGGCTGCAACCCTACTGAACTATTTTTGCCCTCTTCTGTCCAATTTTAAATAGCACCTTTGAGCAGGAAAGGAGGCGGCAACAGACCAAAATTAGTAGGAAAGTAAAGCAAGTTTTTCCCTAGAAGAATAAGCAGAAAAAGGAAAGGTCGGAAGAGAGTTTATAGTACTACAAACCAATTCAGGACATTGACTCTTATAGAACATTACAGGTTGCTAGATTCCTGATTTCAGTTCTTTCATGTAAAAGACTTCATGGAATGCTGCATGATTATTAAGAATCCAGTAAACTCTATGCACCATCTTTATCTTCAAGGCCATAACACGGTACATCTAGAGATTGTAAGTAATGTGAAGGAGATTATGCGTTGAAATATTTTAGTTGATATTTTAGATTGTAAAATCCTATTTTATCTATTGATTTGTTTTACCTTGTGGGCTTATAGCCGAATAAAGTATTATCTATCTATCTACTACAAACCAATATAGACTTTAGGCCAGCTGAACAGTTATGGATAAGAATCTTGGGTATTGTAACCTTGAGTGAAACGCTGAGAATCCTCAGCCGCCCATCAAAGAGTTCCCCCAGAAGTAGGATTGCCATATTTAAAAAAGTAAAAACCATGACACACTGAAAGTTGTTGGGCTTTTCTTATTTTAAGTAAAAGCTACAAGAAAATTTGAGGTTTTGGAGCTTTTAAAGGCAATTTTGGCACAATTTAACCCCCGTTGCAAGTGGAGAGCCAAGGGGTGAAATTCTGCAGAGCAGCAATGGTCCATCAGTGCAAGTATTTCTCCTTGTGCTACGGTACATAATGTCCTGCCCCTCTTCTCACCCCTGTGTGCCTCCCAAAACTGGAATTCTCTCAACCCTTTGAAGCAGAGTTGGTGATGGCATGGGGCATGCGTTTAGAACACATTTAATGTTCTGGCTTAAGCAGGTTTCCATTGTGAATATCCTAGCTGGAATCCAGCTGAAAATAGTGCAGAGTAATGCAATGCACTTTATTCCATGCTACCCTGATATCAACCAATCAGCTACTGGTGCCTGTCATGTCACTTCCCAAGCAGCCCCTGATTCCAATGGCCATGGGTAGGACTGCCTCTCTTTGGCATCAGAAGCTCTGGTACCAGCATGGAGCACATCCTTGCTTCCTTCCAGTGGTGGCCAGACCACTTACCAGGAAGGAGAGGAGCAAGGTGTCACAGAGATTGGCATATTGTGGGCACATGGGAGGGAGTGCCAAGTTGAGCCTGCCCATTTGCCTGCACCAAGCCGGCTTCCCTCCCACCTTGTCCTCTCCCTCTCGGAAAGCAGCAGTGGCACTGCTACCTGAAATCTGGCAGTGCAGCTTCCCTCCACAGGCAAGTTGCTTCTGCCCCCTGAATTTTGTCAAGTCTAGAAGTGGAGCTCAGTGATTTTTGCTGAGTCCCAGCTGTCTATCAATCTCACCAGGACCGTTATAAAAATAGTGGAGCACTGGCTGGGGAAATATCATCCTTGCCCCCTTTGTTCTGGCAACTGGTGTGAAATAGGTAAATAAAAAATAAGGTCAGTTTTCTTGGGTGGATCTTGTTTAACAGGACTCCTGGAATTAGTCTGGATTCAGGACCACACCAAAGAGACAATTTGTTCCCCACGTCCCATGGAGCTCTCTCCACTGCAATGACTGTTGTGATGTCCTCAGAGAGAACACTGGCCCAAGTTCAATCCCAAACATCTCCAGGAAGGGCAGGGAATGTCTTAAGGGCTTGTCCACACTTCCGCTTCTCCTGTGCCTTGGAAGCACAGGTCTGAGCCGTTTACCCCTTTCCCCTCACCTTTCCCAGGGAAACCCACTCTTTAGCTCTAAATCGGAACAAATGGCAATCCACAGAAACCCCAATTGCTGTTTGCTCCGATTGAGCACTAAAGAGTAGTTTTCCCTGGGGGGAAGTGTGGGGAAGACCTGAAATTCTGTTAGGCCACTGCCAGTCAGGGTTTATCCACACTTACCTTGTGCCCCACTCTTTCCAGGCACAGGTCTGCACTTTAAAGCTCCATGTCCAAGTGCCCCATTTTTTGCTCCAGAGCTTTCCCTGAGAAAAGCGGCTCTTTAAAGCTAACTCAGAGCAAACAACAATTTGTAGAGTGCCATTTGCTCTGAGCTTTAAAGCTCCTTGAACACAATGTGCCTTGCTTTTCTGTGAAGATACTTTTCTTTCTCCTCCTGTAAATATCCTTCCAACACAATCGCACTGATTTCTCTTGCCCTTTATCATATTCTCAACTAGCTAGCCCCACCCCCATCAATTGCATGGATTCAGAATATGATATTACTAGCAGTGGGACCCATCCAGTATTGCTTTTGTCATCGGGGGGGGGGGGGGGTTGACAGACACAATGTTTAAAGAGAAGCCACGGTTGGTTATTGGTCTGTGGTACAAGCCTGGCAACTTTTCAGTTTACATGACAATTGCTGGATCTTATCAGGTCAGATGCTGGGTCGGCCATCAATTCTGCCACTCTCTCCTATGTTTACAGCCTTTCTTTAAGTTTTACTTTTCACAATGCTGTATGTTTGTTTGTTTATTTATACTTTCATCCTCCATGTTCTGTTTTTAAAAATGCAAATATGTTTAAAAGAGTTGCAAAACTGCTCGCAGGACTAATGCCTTGGTGATGTCATGTGTGCTAGCCAATTAGTACTGTCAGTGCTTTCCCCCTTTCTTTCTTTTTAAGGAAAAGGGGTCTTGGCGGACACCATGAAGTTGTTACAGTAAATGCCACACTTTTAACTTTTTTTTGGGGGGGGGAGGTGCCTGTACTGCATAGCCTTGAGTACCTCCAGAAGAAAAGTACCGAGTGCTGTGACAAGCCAGATCTTCCTGCAAACTAGCATCACTGTTGTTTTTTCCTAAGGAGCAAATGGCATGTTTGTATTAAGGAGAGTTTCAAGACAGCTCTGCAAATCTTGTGCCTGTCTTTATTTCAGTTTGAGCATTCACTAAGCCCAATAAGATTTCAAACACATCCATATTGTTAATTATTTAAATAGTTTTCAATAGATTTTAGCTTGAAAGGAAGACAAGACTTCTCTATAATTTTGCCAGAATGCATGGCTAGATTCTATCTTTCATTGTTTGCACAAGGCCTCACGGAGATTTCTCTTTTATCCCTTTTATCCTCCTTTCCAGATCTCAATAGCCAAGTGAAAGGGACTGAAAACAAGAAACGCTTCAGTGAGATTTTCCGGAGTCTGGATGCCATAGAAATTTCAATTGGAAATTCGTATGTATCCAAGATCGGTTTCATAGCAATCCTCCTAACACAGTGCTCACAACCACTGCTAAATTTATCCATACTGTTGTACAGAACTGAAGGGAGAAAGATCAACGCAGATGAGGCATGAGCATCTCCATCAACCGTGGCTGCTGAAAAAAGCGCAACTGCAACCATGAAAATGGCTTAGAATTGTCAGAAGAATATTTCTACTGACCTGTCCAGGTTGTTATGCTTTTCGCCAGAACCAGAGGGTGCAAAGCCAGAAAAAATAACCCAGCTGAATTCTTCTTGCATTTAGCCTGGTTCTTTTATTTATTTAACAAAATTTATATACTGCTTAAATGGAAATAAAACCTCTAAGCACTTTTCAAATAATATAAAACATACATTTAAATTGTCAATAAAAATCAGTGTTAGAAACATGCTGTCAGAGCTGCCCCTGGTCCCAGCTCACAAAGGACCAACGCCAGTTCCTCTTTATATACAGAAGTCTTTATTGAAGTTCATTATTGGTTTGACAGCCGTGGCGCGCAGCCCTACGTCTGAAACCCTAGACCGTCGAAGCTCCATCTGAGTCTCCTCCCCCCAGACACCAGTTTAAGATCCTAGCTTTGCTCCACCTCTTCCTCTGCTCCCTCTTCCTCTGGGTCCGCTTGTCCGCCGAGGTCTTGCCCTTCCTAGACTCTTCTGAGGCTGAATCCCCTGAGTCTTCCCCCTCCCTCCGGAGAGCTTTAGGACCTGGTTCCCAATCCGTGCTTTCTGCTGTCCCGCGCGCCTGTACATTTGAACTTGGCGCGCGCGCCCAGCCTGCCACCTTCCTTCTGACCGTTATACTGCTCCTGTCGCTGCTTCCCTCTTCGGGGATGCCAGCTGGGCTTGACTCCGCCTCCCTGCTTGCCGGAGGAGACGCTGACTCTGACCTATGGGGCTCTTCCCTCTCACTACTCTCTGGTGGGGAAGCTGGCCCTGATTTCCAGCTACTGCTTTGGGAGTCTCCGCTGGCCCCCTGCTTCTGGTGTGTCCCCCCTGGGACCCCCCTTGCCCTGGCCATTGGCGCCCCCTTCTGGGAATCTTCTGATTCACTGGAGAGGCTCATGGAATCTCTCGGGTCACTGTCATTCTGCCCCCCGCTGCCCTCAGATTCTTCCCCTTCGCTCTCCATTTCCTCTCTCCCCTGCGCCTCTGCTCCTGAGCCCCTGACACATGCTATAAAAAGCAAAATGAATAAAATCAACAGTTAAAAGTATACATTCTAAGCTAACATTATGGGTTAAATACCCATCAACTTTACATGTCTGGGTAGGCTTGCCCAAATGGAAAAGTTTTTAGCAGGTACTGGAAAAAATACAGGAAGGAGCCTGCCTAAAGTCAATGGGCAGGGAGTTCTGGGGTTTAGGAGCTGTGACACCAAAATATGGGTTCCTTACAAATGCAGAACAGCTATTCTGGCACACCTGCAACAGTGCGAGTTGGGGAGATCCAGATGGCTGACTGGGGTAAGGGGATCCTTCAAGCAAACTGATCGGCCCTAAGGTGTTGGTAACAGACATGTACTTTATGCTATTTTTGGTTTTTGGTTTTTTAAAGTTTGAGGTGCAGGTGCCTCCGTGGCTAGGAGTGCCTTTTACCAGCTTGATTGGTAAGGCAGCTGTGGCCATTCTTGGACTGGGATAACTTGACCATGTACTGGTAACCTCGTGGTAGCACTACTCTGGTGCACTCCATGGGGCTGCCCTTGGGGTTGGTCCACAGGCTGCAGCCGCTGCAGCCGCTGCAGAATGCGGGAGCAAACCACCGGCAGCATATAACGCGCCACTTGGGGGATTTTTTTTCTGGCTGCCAAGCTGCTGCCAGTCCAAGTTCAAGGTGCAGGTATGAAGATATAAACCCCTCTATAGCTCAGGACAAGGGAGCTTGAGAGACCACCTTATATCTCACCCAGCAGATCACTGCAGCATGCAGGAGAATTTACCCTTTCAGTGCCAAAGGTTTCCAAAGTTTTCTCTGCGGTAACTCTGGGCAGGGCTTTTTGTGTGGCTGCCCCTGCTCTGTGGAATAGCGTTCCTGTTGAGATGCCCAATGTCGACAGGTGCCCAATATCCACACTTTCCAGAAACAAACTGAGGCTTTATAGGCTTTTCCAGTTGGCTAAATGGGTTTTTGCTTTGGTATGGTTTTAGTTTTGTTTTAAACACAACTGCTGGTACCCCCACCACCCCCAGCAACTGTTTATTGATGTTTCCATTGTACATTGTCTTGAGGTAACTCTATAGAAACTAATTGATTAATGAAGATGATGACAATAGATAATTCTGCAGCAGAGAATAATGACATCAGGAGTAATTTACTTTGGGAACAAATCAAAGGAATGCAGTTTCAATGGAAGCAGGATCAACTAAAATTGTTCTGTGGAAATGCAACCAGCCCCACACAGTTGATGCTACTGCTGGGTTTGCTTGACCTTGGGGGAGAGAGAAAATCAAGGTTTCTGGAGTTTCATGCAACTTTTGTCTCTATCAAACCAGCTTGTCTGACAAGCTACTTTTGTTTATATGGTCATAACTTTAGGGAATAGTTGCATTTCTTGGTATGCTGCCGTTGCAGATTTTAGAAGGAAGGCTTTCAAACTGATGAACAAGCAGCAATGGAGGACTGCTTCATGTTGCCGGAAGGCAAATACCTGTGTGTCATTGCCATCATTTGTGCATATAAGCAGGGAGCCACAATGGATTATGACTCCCTATTGAGAGCACATATGTTGTACATTTTACCAGGGGGGGAAAATGAATTTGCCAGTGCACATCTTGCTCAGTCAGGATGAGCCCAAATACTCTGGTTTTTGGGGTGGAAAAATCCAAATGCTACCATTCTCCCAGATAAGAATCTAATAAATAAAGGAGGATTTGCCACTCAGTAATGGCTCCTAAAATCTACCACTCAAGGCAGCTATACCATTCTGCATAATATTGTGTTGTATGGCCCATTTTGTGTTGTATGGTTCTGGTGAAGAACCTTTACTTCTGCCGTGTGTGTAATATTACTTGTTGGCTCTTTCTAATTTGCAGGGCAGTTGATATGTTCATTGATGATGTTAATGACAATGATAGTGGAATCTCAAACCTGCAGACGGAAAAACTACAGGTACGTTGAAATGTAAGCCTGACACTGGAGTGAAAAACTATTAGTGCATTTGTGAAAAGCTAATTTGTTCCAATAGTTCAAAAGTAACCAAATCCCTTCCTTTGCATGATAAACTCCCCCATAAAGTCTAATACCACAAAACTAGCAAAATGGGTAGCCAACATGGTGCCTATGGGTGCGGTGGCCCCCTTGAGAACTTCCACATACCACTCACTGTCCCTTGCATTAACAGGAGAGAAGGGGGCTGGCTGCCTTTCTTCCCCTCAAAAAGTCCTGTACAGATGGAGGACAAAGTTGGAAGGCTCTCACCTTCATCTGCTTTTTTTCTGCTGCATGTGCTTTTCAAAGCTCAGACCAGCACTGAAGCTGAAAGCAGGAGAAAGGGAAGATTCTGGGAGCTTGTGGGGAGGGGCTAGGGGAGAAAGTGGTCAAGAAAGAGAAAATGTAATTGGAGAGAGTGGGAGGAAGAGAAGGGGCAGTGTACATGTGCAAAGATCCAGCAAAACAGATCCACTGGAAACGGCATAATTTTTTAAAGAAGTTTTCTCGTTCTTCCCAAATTACCATTAAATCACAAATCATATCTGTCTCTTTGACAAGACTGCAAAAATCACAGATCCTGTGCTTTGGTCTAGTGCTGCCATGGTGTAAAATTGTGGATCCAAGGCACAGATCCTTATGGATCCCCAAATAGTGAGAAATTAGCTTAATATCACTTTTTAGCTCAAAGGGTGTGAAAGGTGTCTGAGACGACACTGCAGGATATTTCAGCTATCTTGTGAGGTTTTGGATTTTATCACTTGCCTTCTACCATCTGCATAGCTGTCAATGGTTCCCTTTTTTAAAAGGGAAATTCCCTTATTCTGAATAGGATTCCTCGCAAGAAAAGGGAAAAGTTGACAGCTATGACCATCTGCTCCTTCCCAAGTTTCTGCATCAGAAGCAGATTATGTGGGTGGGTGGGTCTGAGGTGCACAGTCTGCACCTCGTGCCCTTGCCCACACTTCCACTTGCCTCATTCCTAGAAAGCACAAGCGGGTTTCCACTTGCCCTGCTGCTTTCCCCAGGAAAACTTGCTCTTTAAGTGCTAAATGGGAGCCAATGTCCACCTGGAGAAAACCTGGTTGACCTTTGTTCTGATTCAGTGTGAAGAATGGGTTTCCTCTCGAGAAAGCAATGGGGCAAACAGAAGCTGGAAGAGCCCTAAAGCACTGTAGTTGTGTTAAACAAACCAAATGAAGCTTTAAAATGGGGGGCTGTGCATTTGGGGGTTATTCGCCCATTTAAAAACATTCTCAAAAATATTATCATCTCTTTGTTTCACAGGCAGATGAAGCTTTCTATAAATGTGAAGGAAGTTCAGAAGCAGGAGAACTAGGGAACATGTCAGGTAACAGGACAAGGGAGGTTAAACAAAGGTGGCCAAATTCAGTTTGGATTGCCACTGTCATTTTACATCTGCTGCTGGGCTTGAGGACTCTTGTAAGTTTTGGGCATCATGAATGGCAGGACATCCAGGACAGACGAAAGAAAGTCCTTCTCCACAAAATGCACAATTAATTTATGGAGCTCACCATCACACAATGTGGCGATAACCAGTAGCTTAGATGGCTTTGAAAAGGGGATCTGATGAGTTCATGGAGGATGTGTCAATAAAATGATGGTTTTTTTTTATTATTATTATTACAAAAGCCCACCCTCTGGTTATATTTTCACTTAACAGCATGGCTACTCACAACCTGTTGTGAGGATCAAAGTCACGTTTAAGCATTACTGTATTAAAGACATATGTGAAAGGGAGTCAAGCGGGTGGCGCTGTGGGTAAAACCTCAGCGCCTAGGACTTGCCGATCGCATGGTCGGCGGTTCGAATCCCCGCGGCGGGGTGTGCTCCCGTCGTTCGGTCCCAGCGCCTGCCAACCTAGCAGTTCGAAAGCACCTCCGGGTGCAAGTAGATAAATAGGTACTGCTCCGGCGGGAAGGTAAACGGTGTTCTGTGTGTGCTGCGCTGGCTCGCCAGATGCAGCTTGTCACGCTGGCCACGTGACCCGGAAGTGTCTGCAAACAGCGCTGGCTCCCGGCCTATAGAGTGAGATGAGCGCACAACCCTAGAGTCTGGCAAGACTGGCCCGAACGGGCAGGGGTACCTTTACCTTTACCTTTAAAAGGGTGTCAAAGAGGGAAGTGCTCTGGAATTAAGAGCAATCACTATTAAGTATGTACACACTCTTAAAAGCCAGACATTCAGTGTGATATCTCACACAGGTGGGGTCCTTTGCCCTCCTACAGAAGAAAGGCCTCTCATTGTGAGAACTGATCTTTTTGGCTAGGTAGCCTGGCTGAAGGACCAAGTTGCCGGGAGAAAAATGAAACTGTAAGTTGGAGAACTCATTAGTTCCAGAACAGTAGCACAGACAGATGACAAGAAGGGCATGTCCAAAGGATGAGTCATTGGGGGATTGGTGCTCCTTAAGTATGAAAATCCCTCCCAATGTTGCTGGACACTTACAAATAAGATTTTATACCCCTGTCATTCTTTCCAGAGGTTCCTGTGATTTTGTCTGTTGTTTCTTATATTATTGAGGACCTTCTCTGTTTTGGTTGGCATCCAAAATACCAATCCATATTTCACCACCCCATTTAACTTGGATCAAGAACAACAAACCTGTTGCCAATGACCCCTTTAAATCATTAAATCATTAAATCATTAAATCTGAATAACCTATTTACAATATTAGGGCTCCATCTGGAAGTACCCAAAGAGATGAAGGTAGCAGCACTGCTAGTGAACTAGAGAAAGCCTTGTCTGGCTCAGGAGCAAGGCAAGCATCAGGAAGGCGGAAGACAAGGAGCAGGTGCTGCAAGAGACACACACACGGGGCACTTTGTTACAATGGCAGTGCATGTTACAAGGAAGGAGAAGCTACAGGGATTGAAAAGGCCAATCACCAATCAGCGGAGGAGGGGGGTAGAGTAAAGCAAGAGGCTGGTAAAGATGTTTGGTCTCCTGGAAGCCAATGGGCTTCCCGTGGTCCAATGAGCAGAGCGGCTAGACACCAAGTCTGGCTTTGACCTGACCAATGGAGACTTGTTTGCCTCCTCACGCTGCTGAGTGCTGGTGGTCAGCCACAGGGACGTCTTCTGCAGCTGCTTCCTGAAACCTGCCAATTTATTTTCTCAGCTGAAGAGGCCGACGAGATGCTGATCAAGTGCACTGGTGGCGTGGAAGCAGCCCTAGGCTATGCCAAGATGTGGTGCAAATACGTCAAGGAACTCGTGACCTGGGTTGACAAACGCCTGAATTACGGTGAGGCTGGTTTTGCATTATCCATGACCTAAACAGGCCATCAGACCCTCCAAACTCTCTTCTAACACAGACTCTTTTAAGTTAAAATCCAGGTGATATATTTCCACATTAGGCAGCCATAAAAAATGTCCCCACAAGCAATCCTGGCCAAAACAGCAGCAGAAGATGACATTAGAATGGGTGCACAGTGTTGCAACATACAAGAAGCATTCGGGAATCCAGCTGGATTTTCAGTAAGGCTTTATTCAGTTGCAGTCTTGCAGCATTGTAAAGCAGTCTTGGTACATTAAGATACACAAGATACAGGTGGAATTACATTCAGGAAGAAGCCATCACCTGAAGACAACCTTGCCTCTTTATGCTAGCTGGCAAGGAATCAATTAGGCTACGCCCCATGATGCTTAGTCATCACATGCTGCTGAGTCAGCATTCCCAATAAGCACAGTGTTTAACTCCTTGATACCCACAACACTCCAACACACAGTTCTTTCCATGAATCTTGCCACAAGGTAGGAGCAGCTTTCCAAAATCCCATGTTTTTGTGGCTACATAGAAAGAAGCTCTCTGCTCCTACTATATGTTTCCTTTGGAAATTCAGTCTATTGTTGTTTTCTGTTCATAGAAACTGAGTTTGCAAAGAACATCCTGAAGATCGCTGATGCTGGCAGGAGTGCCATTTTCCCACAGGTATTGTTTCCTAGTTGCTCCCTTCTGGGACTTCATTTCACAGGCTGTGTGAAATAGTTTCGGTATTGCCCTACGTTGTCTGATCTGTAGGGTCTTTGCTAGTCTCTCCCATGCAGAGCCTAAATCTATAAGGTGTGTGTGTACCCCCACGTTTACAGGTACCATTTTTCCAGTACGTATAAAGATGAATTCACCCATGCAAGGGCAAGTGTTCCAGGGTGCCACTTCCAATAATGCAGCACCCAAAGGCAACTGTTATTTTCTGGTATTATGTTCTCATCAGCTAGTTAATGGACATGACACACTTGAAAGCTAGCCTCTCTACTTGACAGAGCAAAATTAACTCTTATGTGCATTACACCATGCTATTAGCTTTGATTCCATGTCTGTTTCATTCCTGCAGCTCTGAGAAGCAACCAGCATCCACTGTATGTCAGGGATGGGCAACCTGGTACCCCCAGGTGTTGCTGGATTGCGACGCCCACCTTCCTTCACCATTGGCCATGCTGGGGGGGGGGGGCTGATGAGAGTTGGAGCCCAACAACATCTGGAGCACCACACAGTTCCCTGTTCCTGTTCTATGTTGTACACTCAAACCTCTGTTCTCTTTTTTTAAAAAATAATTTTTATTAATTTTCCAAGCATATAATAAAAACAAACAATCAAACAAAACAAACAAAACATACAAACATATAAACATGTATACTTTCATAATCTTATCTTCCTACACCTTGCTTCTCGGACTTCCCAATACCTCCCCTTTTCTGCATCCTTGTTTTTACCTTTCTTCAGCAACCCTCCAACTGATTAATTAATTCACTTTCATTCTAGTTTCCTTAACTTATTGTTTACAGCTGCAATTCTCTGTTTCTTAACACCTTAACATCTCATTACACTTCAATTTTGCAACAATTTTTAAGGTAATTTTTAAATTTCTTCCAGTCTTCTTCCACTGTCTCTTTCCCCTGGTCACGGATTCTGCCGGTCATCTCTGCCAGTCCCATGTAGTCAATCACCTTCGCTTGCCATTCTTCCAGAGTGGGTAGCTCTTGTGTCTTCCAATACTTTGCCAGAAGAATTCTTGCTGCTGTAGTAGCGTACATAAAAAACTTCCTATCCTTCTTTGTCACCAATTGGCCAACCATGCCCAGGAGAAAAGCCTCAGGTTTTTTAGAGAAGGTCCATTTGAGAACCTTCTTAATTTCATTATAGATCATTTCCCAAAAGGCTTTAATCTTCGGGCAGGTCCACCAAAGGTGGTAAAAGGTACCTTCAGTCTCATTACATTTCCAGCATTTGTTATTGGGCAAATGGTAAATTTTTGCAAGCTTGACTGGGGTCATATACCACCTGTAAATCATTTTCATAATGTTTTCTCTTAAAGCATTGCATGCCGTAAACTTAAGACCAATATTCCATAACTGTTCCCAGTCAGCAAACATAATGTTATGACCAATGTCTTGTGCCCATTTAATCATAGCTGATTTCACCGTTTCATCCTGTGTATTCCATTTCAACAGCAAATTATACATTCTTGACAAGTTCTTAGTATTGGGTTCTAACAGTTCTGTTTCTAATTTTGACCTCTCCATCTGGAAACCTATTTTCCTGTCCTGTTTAAATACCTCGTTTATCTGAAGGTAATGCAACCAATCTCTTACCTTAGACTTTAATTTCTCATAACTCTGTAATTTGACTCTTTCACCATCTTGTTCTAATATTTCACAGTATTTTGGCCATTTAGACTCCATATTAAGTTTTTTAGTCTCTTTAGCTTCCATTGGTGATAACCACCTGGGAGTTTTACTTTCCAATAGGTCTTTGTATCTTATCCAAACATTGTATAATGCTTTCCTAACAATATGGTTTTTAAAGCCTTTATGCGATTTTACCTTGTCATACCATATATATGCATGCCAACCAAATCTATTATCGTACCCTTCCAGATCCAAAATGTCTGTATTCTCAAGAAGTAGCCATTGTTTCAGCCAGCAGAAAGCTGCCGATTCATAGTAGAGTCTTAAGTCCGGCAGGGCAAACCCCCCTCTATCTTTTGCGTCAGTTAAAATCTTAAATTTTATTCTGGGCTTTTTGCCCTGCCAGACAAATTTGGATATGTCTTTCTGCCACTTCTTGAAGCAGTCCATCTTATCCAAGATCTGGAGTGTCTGAAATAAAAACAGCATTCTAGGCAATACATTCATCTTAATGACAGCAATTCGGCCTAACAAGGAAAGTCTCAATCTTGACCATATTTCTAGATCTTTCTTTACTTCTGTCCAACATTTGTCATAGTTGTCCTTAAATAAGTTTACATTCTTAGAAGTCAGATTTACCCCCAGGTATTTCACTTTTTTTGTAATCTCTAAACCTGTTTCACTCTGAAACTTCTCTTTTTCAGCCATTGTTAGATTTTTCTCCAACACTTTTGTTTTCTGTTTGTTCAGTTTAAATCCTGCTACTTGACCAAATATCTCAATTAGTTCTAATACTCTTTTGGTACTAGTATCTGGCTGTTGCAAAGTCAATACTAGGTCATCTGCAAATGCCCTTAGTTTGTAATGTCTGGCTCCGACCTGAACTCCTTTAACCAACTGGTCCTTTCTAATCATATTTAACAAGACCTCCAGGACTGATATAAAAAGTAAAGGGGATATTGGGCATCCCTGTCGTGTACCTTTTTCTATAGGTATCTCTTCCGTAACCACATTATTTACAATTAACTTTGCTTTTTGTTTAGAATATATAGCACCTATACCGTTTTGAAAACCTTGGCCTACCCCCATCCCTTGGAGATTCTTCTTCATAAAACTCCAGCAAATGTTATCAAAGGCTCCGTTTTCAAATGTTTTGGCTCCCAAATGCCAAAGACCTGGAAGTAACTGTTCTGGTTTTAAAACAATTTTCAGAAGCTGAACTTCTGACACGGCTTCCGTTTTGAGTTTCCCTATTGTATTGAGGCTTCTGCTTTCAATTTTTGGTTGTTGGACGTTTCGGAAGTCGAATGGTCTTCCAGAGTGGATTACATTTGACAATTGAGGTTTGACTGTATCGTAGTGCCATGACACTATCTTCTAATATGGCTGGGCTAAGTTGCAGCTAGAACTCCTAAAGCTTGATTCTCTGCTTTCTCCTTTAAGCAGGCAGAGGGGTTGTTGCTGAAAACCTCTTCTGTGTGGCATGCAGCTAGTTTTGTGGATTGGCTCTGGTGCTTCAAAAGTCTCGAAAGCCAGTTGCAGTGCTGATGTGGACACTTGCCACGTGACGTGGCTGATCCACGGGGTGAGCTGTTCACATATTCCATGGTTACTGCATTGAGCCAGCAAATGAAACCGGCAGAGCAGTGCCACATACGTGAGATAGGAGGTCTTCTTTCATCGCTGTGCTATTAGGGAGACTGAGCATTCCCTGTAAGCTGGGATTTGAACCCAAACTTCCTTGTTCCAGTCCCAACACTCTCAGTCCTAGAACCCATTGGCTCTGTGTTTTTGTCTTTTCAGACTTGTATGCCCTTACAGAATCTGTACACCATGACCATGGAGCATGACATCAGGGCAGGGAACTTGGCCATAGAGACGGCTGGAATTTTGCAAATGAAGGAATACTATCAGGTACAGTGTTTCTCAGCTTAGATGAGACACCATTTTACATATGCAGCAACTAAAATATCTCTTGGGCTTGCAATCCATTCTGCTGATTTGCCCAGGTCCCTTGGTCACTCGTGGTGTCTCCTGGATGCCATAGATTTGTAAATAATGAAACCTACTGCTGGAGATCTCACTTCCTGCACCCCACCTTGCCTTGCAGCCTCTTTGGGCGAAGAGGAATGAAATTGAGAAATGGCGGAAGGAATTCAAAGATCAGTGGCAGAAGGAGCAGAAAAGGATGGTAAGAGCAGATCTAGGAAAGGATCGTGGGGGGGGGGGGGAGGGAAAAAGCTGCAATCACTGGGAGGTCCCCTTTCAGGTGGGTGTGGGCCATGCAGTATTTCTCAGCTGGTTCCTGGGTAATGCATGCTGGGATTGATATGAAAGTGGAAGCTTGGGGAAGTACTAGGACAGGCATAGGCAAACTCGGTCCTCCAGCTGTTTTGGGACTACAATTCCCATCATCCCTGACCACTGGTCCTGTTAGCTAGGGATGATGGGAGTTGTAGTCCCAAAACATCTGGAGGGCCGAGTTTGCTTATGCCTGGACTAGGAGCTTGTCCCAGGGCTTCCATGCAAGTTCACATCATCCCTGTAACCCCTGTGCTCAAAGAAAGACAGTCTCACCAACACTTTCAAGTCTTCTTATCTGTCATCCCTTACCCTGCAATATTTCTCCAATAGAAAAGGGGGCCTCACCCCAACTATTGGTCAAAATGTATAAAAGGGTGTTAGAAATGCAAAGAAACAGAGGGGACATGTATACACATGTGGTAGGGATGTAAGAAAGCTAAGGAATATTGGGAGAAGATATACACAGAAATTTTAAAAAATGCTAAAGTTGCCATTTCCAAAAGACCCAGAGATGTTCCTTTTGGGTATAATAGAGGCTGAGAGACCTAGGAATGTATTAAATCTTTTTCTTTATGCAACTGCTGTGGCCAGAATAGCCTATGTACAAATGTGGAAGGATAAAACAGACCAATGAAAGTGGATTGGCAGAATAAGTTAATAGAATATGTGGCGTTAGCAATATTGACTGCAAAGATAAGAAGCCAGGATGAACATACCATAAGAGATGAGTGGGAAAACTTTGGAGAATATTTAAAGAATTACAGGTGAAACTCGGAAAATTAGAATATCGTGGAAAAGTTCATTTATTTCAGTAATTCAACTTAAAAGGTGAAACTAATATAATTGTGATGATCAACTACTCAAATCTCTTATCTGATGAGAGCAGCTTTTGCATCTCATTTGGAAACCAAGGACCCAGAGTCTGGAGGAATAATGGGGAGGCACACAATGCCAGATGCTTGAAGTCCAGTGTGAAATTTCCACAGTCTGTGTTGATTTGGGGAGCCATGTCATCAGCTGGTGTTGGTCCACTGTGCTTCATTAAGTCCAGAGTCAACAGTCAACACAGCCATCTACCAGGAGATTTTGGAGCACTTCATGCTTCCTTCCACAGATGAGCTTTATGGGGATGCTGACTTCATTTTCCAGCAGGACTTTGGCACCTGCCCACACTGCCAAAAGTACCAACACCTGGTTCAATGCCCATGGGATTACTGTGCTTGATTGGCCAGCAAACTCGTCTGACCTGAACCCCATAGAGAATCTATGGGGCACTGCCAAGAGAAAGATGAGAGACATGAGACCGAGCAATGTAGTAGAGCTGAAGGCTGCTATTGAAGCATCCTGGTCTTCCATAACACCTCAGCAGTGCCGCAGGCTGATAGCATCCATGCCACGCCACATTGAGGCAGTAATGGATGCAAAAGGGGTCCAAACCAAGTACTGAGTATATATGCATGCTTCTACTTCTCAGAGGTCCAATATTTGCAATCCTTGTCTTGCTGATTTCATTTAATATTCTAATTTTCTGAGATTATTAATTTGGGGTTTTCATCAGCTGTACGCCATGATCATGACAATTATAAAAAATAAAGGCTTGACATATCTTGCTTTGCATGTCATGAGTCTATCTCATATATTAGTTTCACCTTTTAAGTTAAATTACTGAAATAAATAAACTTTTTCACGATATTCTAATTTTCTGAGTTTCACCTGTATAACAGTTACATAACTCTCCAAGTAGGAATAGATATATGAATAGCAGCTAAATCAATTAAAAGGGGTATAAAGATATGTAGCACAACTAAGAGTAAAAAGGAACCCATGGAGGGTGGGGTGTGTGGGGAAGTCGAATAATGTAGAAGAATATTGTGAAAGCATAAATAAAATTTTTAAAAAGAAAATACGGATGTCCCATTCCATAATGATAATTTGACTATTTATACCCCACACATCTTACTGGGGTTGCCCGAGCACTCTGGGAAGCTTCCAACAGATATAAAAATATAATAAAACACTAGACATTAAAAAAATTCCCTTCAGAGGCTCGGGGGTTGGATAACTCCATATCCCCCAATAGTTCTCCAATGAAAATAGGGATATTCTAAGGAAAAGCGGGACATTCCAACCAGGATCAAATCAGAAACTGGGATGGCTTCTCTAAATTAGGGATGTCCCTGGAAAATAAAGACACTTGGAGGGTCTGTGATCCTTTTTCGTCCCAAGGACCGTAGCCAGAGGTGCTCTCAGAGGCATTACATGCCTTTCTCTGTCAACTTTAATTAAAAGCCATACAGACTTCCAGCAAGGCAAGGTGGCGAGTGCCACAGCTGCGCAGGGCTCCTGAGGACTGCCAGCACCAACTGTGCTGCTTGGCTGGTCTCCATGCTGCTGCAGCTGCCATGGGGGGAGGGACCGGCCCGTCCTGTCCCAATGTCCAGATTTCGACAGCATTCTGCTCACACAAGGCCTGATCCCCCAGTAGAAACAGCAAACATTGGTAACATTAAAATCACAAACCATGCCCCAGTAGAAGCTACCCTCAAAATAGGAGAAGAAGCACAAACTATCTCATCATGGTCCTTCAGCCCCATCCTAACCACAAACCAACTAGCTAGAGAGAGTCTCTTGAAAACTCTCCAGAACTGCTTTAAGGACAATGATGTGGTTGACATTACAACCCCCTCTCTTTGGGACACAATGAAAGCGGTCAACAGAGGAGCCTTCATAAAGAAGAGGGCATTCATTAAAAAAAAAAAAACCTCCTCAAAAATTGATAAATTCAAACAAGACATTACAACCCTCTCATCACACTACAAACAAACAGAAGCCAAAAAAACTCCTTAAACTCATAGAACAAAAAAGAAGGAAAATAAACTTTCTAGAAATCAATAAAACAATTATTAACATCCTATATTCTAAACAACGTTTTTACGAATATGGGGGGAAGAACTCCAGACTATTAGCAAACAGATGTAGGAAAAGATTACTCAAAATAAGAATACACTGTGTCACATAAAAATACACTGTAAAAATACACATAAGAATACACGGTGTCACATAAAAAAACACATGGTAACATAACATCCTCCACCAAAGAAATAACCTCAGAATTTGCTGAATACTATCTGACTTTATGTGGGGACGCGGGTGGCGCTGTGTGTAAAACCTCAGTGCCTAAGACTTGCCGATCGTATGGTCAGTGGTTCGAATCCCCGCGGCGGGGTGAGCTCCCGTCGTTCGGTCCCAACTAGCCCACCTAGCAGTTTGAAAGCACCCTACAGTGCAAGTAGATAAATAGGTAGCGCTTTATAGCGGGAAGGTAAACAGCGTTTACGTGTGCTGCGCTGGTGCAGGCTCGCCGGAGCAGCTTCGTCACGCTGGCCACGTGACCCGGAAGTGTCTTCGGACAGTGCTGGCCCCCGGCCTCTTAAGCGAGATGGGCGCACAACCCCAGAGTCGGTCACGACTGGCCCGTACGGGCAGGGGTACCTTTACCTTTACTATCTGACTTTTAGAAGACATCTGAAGGCAGCCATGTTTAGGGAAGTTTTTAATGTTTGATATTTTATCACTTTTATTATTAATAATAATATTCTGTTGGGAGCCACCCAGAGTGGCTGGGGAAACCCAGCCAGATGGGCGGAGTAAAAATAATAAATTTATTACTACTACTACTACTGAATTTTATGCCAATCTATACACCTCCCGCAACCCGCAACAGGAAATCAGAAGATTCCTGTCAGGGCCGCCTCAGGTCCCAGCTCACAAGAGACCAACGCCAAGTCCACTTTATTTACAAAAGTCTTTATTGAAGTACATTGTTTGTTCCACAGCCAAGGCGCGCAGCCCCACGTCTGTTACGCTTAGACCGCTGAAGTCCCCTCTGAATCAGTCCCGCCTCCACACCAGTTTAAGAGGCTTCTGCTGGTCCACCTCTTCCTGTCCTTCCTTTTCCACAGGGTCTTTCTGCCCCCCTGGGTTCCTTCCCTCCTGCTTTCCCCTGACGCTGAGTCCCCAGACGCCTGCTCCCCCCTCCTCCGTGCTTTGGGACCAGGCTCCTCCTCCGGGCTCTCCGCATTTCCGCGCGCCTCCACATTTGAACTTGGCGCGCGTTCGCTACCTCTGACCTTCCTCTTGACAGCTACACTACTCTCTGTACTACTCTCCGCCCCTTCCGGCAGGACGTCTTGCCCCGATCTCCTTCCCCTCTCTGCTTCCTGCTCTGCTTCCTCTGTCACACTGGGGACTCCACCCTCTTCACTCCGTTCCGGCGGGGAAGCCGGCCCCGATCTCCAACTCCCACTCGGGGTTTCCCTGCTGCTCCCCTGCTCCTGACGAGTCCCCCCTGTGGCTCCCCTTGGCCTGACCAGGGGCGCCCCCTTTTGGGAATCCTCCGATTCACTTGAAAGACTCATGGAAACCCTCAAGTCATTGTCATCCTCCTCCTCCTCGTTCCGGGATTCTTCCCCCTCGCTCTCAGTCTCCTCCCTCATCTGTGCCTCTCTCCCTGAACCCCTGACATCCATCCCCCCCTCAAAGCCCCCCCTTCCCCCCTCCCGCCCGTCGGGCGCAGGTATTGGGAGCCGCGTCTCTGCGGGGGTAGATGCTGGATACAGTTCGTCTACTTCGATTTCCTCTGCTTCCAGCTCAGTGTATGTGTGCTCGAACTCGGGTTCGTCTCCCAAAGTGTTCTCGGTCTCCTCTCCCATTGTTACTTCGTCCGGCGCTGTTGGCCAAGGCCCCTCCCTCCACCTCCTGCGCCAGTCCTCCTCTGGTTGCTCGTCCCACCAATAAGAGGGTTCCGTCTCCACCCCCGAGCACGATCCCCTGGGAGGGCTCGATTCTGGCGTTCCCTCCTCCGCGGAAGAAAACCCCCGGAAGGTGCTGGCTGAAAGTGTGGGCGTAAAAAGCCAGTCGTCAAAGTACTCGGCTGGCATGGGCCTGTGTGGGAAAAGAGCATGGAACTCGTCCTTGAGAAGAGGCTCGTCCAAAGCGTAGTCCGGCACCCAACTGTTGGCGCTGGCTGGGGTACCCTCTCTGGCGAGAAAATATTCTACTCCCTCTTCCCCCCATCTCGAGTCCAGAATCTCTGTGACCTCGTTGAGTGGTTCGGCCCTAGGTGACCTCCCCCTCTTGGGTGACTCTCTGCGTGGTTCTGGTGCCGTCCTGGACTCCTGAAATCTGTGTGGGGCCTTGTAGGGGGTGAGCACCGACCTATGAAAGACCGGGTGCATTCTGGAACCTTCGAGGAGGGCCAGTCGAAACGCTACGGGATTGATCCTGGCCTCAACTTGGTATGGCCCTAGCTGCCTGTGTCCTAGCTTCTTCTTAGCTAACGACTTGGCCGGCATCGCTTGGGCTGCTAACCATACCCAGTCCCCCACCTGGATGTCTTCTCCCGCCCTCCTGTGTTTGTCCGCCTGCACCTTATAGGCTTGTTTAGCTAGTTCCAAATGTCTCCGCAGCTCCTCGTGCACCTCTTGCAGTTCTGCTGCGAAATGGTCGGCCCCCTGCGGCGCCCCCTCCCCCGTCGTTACGAACCCCGGGAAGGTTCTGGGATGTCATCCATTGTTAGCGAAGAACGGCGTCACCCCCATCGACGCGTGCTTCGTGTTGTTGTAGGCAAGCTCAGCCATCGGCAGGTAATCCACCCAAGCTGCGGGTCGCTGATTGGCGTAACATCTCAGGTACTGCTGCATGATAGCGTTGACCCTCTCTGCTTGGCCGTTGGTCTGTGGATGTCTCGCCGACGATAGGTTGATCTTGACGTGCAGGATACCTAGGAGCTTCTGCCAGAAACTGGAGGCAAACTGGCGCCCCCTGTCGGACAGGATGGACCGTGGCAGCCCATGCACTCTGAACACGTGGTCGATGAAGAGTTTGGCGGTCTGTTCCGCTGTCGCCACCTTCGCGCAAGGAATGAAGTGCGCCATCTTGGTGAACAGGTCCACCACCACCAGTACCGCCGTCTTGCCTCGGGAGCTGGGCAGATCAGTAACAAAGTCCAGCGCTACCCGCTCCCACGGTTGCAGTGGCGTCTCCAGCGGTTCCAGTAGTCCGGCTGGCTTCTGGTGCACTGGCTTGGACCTCTGACAGGTGTCACATCTGGCGACGTAATCCGCGACCTCTCCTCGCATTTGGGGCCACCAAAAGTCCCTGGCTACCAGTTCCGCTGTCTTCTCCTTGCCGAAATGGCCCGCGCTGGGTGCGTCGTGCAACTGGTGCAGAACCTTTGCGCGGAGATCGTCCCCTGGCACGTAGAGGGCACCTTTGTGAGTTAACAGCCCGTCGCGTATCTGGAACTCGTCGTCTCTCGTTGTACCTCTGTGCAGCTCTTCCATATTGGATTGTGCAAACTGATCCGTCTGCAGCGCGCGTCGCACCGCGTCCAGGTCGACGGTGACTGAAGCGCACGCCCACGCCTGCGGTGCGAAAATGTGCTTGGCTGCTACTGTTGCCGCTTCCTCGAGATATTGCGGTTTCCTTGAGAGCGCATCGGCTATGACATTGGAGTCCCCCGGGATGTACTCTATTCGGAAGTCGAAATCCGCGAAGAATTCCGCCCAGCGCATGTGCCTCTGGCTCTGGAGCTTCGCCGTGCGCCAATACTCTAAGTTCTTGTGGTCTGTGTGGACCTGCACGGTGTGCTTGGCTCCTATGAGGAAGTGCCGCCACGCTTTGAAAGCCGCGTGAATGGCCAACAACTCCCTGTCCCAGATGGTGTAGTTTTGTTCCGCCTTGCTGAGCTTCCGGGAGTAGAAAGCACAGGGCCTCCAGTGCCCTTGCGGATCTTCCTGCAAAAGGACGGCCCCTACCGCTCTGTCTGATGCGTCAGTCTCGACCCGCATGGGCCTGCCGGGATTCACGTGCAGCAGCTGTTCCTCGGAGGCGAAGAGGCTTTAAAGCTTCTGAAAAGAGCGCTCCGCCTGGTCTGTCCAAGTGAACTTCTTCTTCTTGGAACTGAGAGTGTCCGTGATTGCTGCTGTCTCCTTCGCGAAACCTCTGATGAACTTGCGGTAAAAGTTGGCGAAACAGACGAACCTCTGTACCTCCTTCCGATTGCGCGGGCTCTTCCAGTCCAACACCGCGCGGACCTTGACGCTGTCCATGGCCAGTCCCTTGTCGGACAGCTTGTAGCCCAGGAAATCCACCTCCGTCACATCGAACTGGCACTTCTGCAACTTGGCGTAGAGTCTGTGTTCCCGTAGTCTCTGCAGGACCTCCTTTACGTCTCTCTCGTGAGCCTCCGGCGATTCTGAGAAGATCAGGATGTCGTCGAGGAAGCACACACACTTCTTGTAGAGGAGTCCCGCTAGCACGTGATGCATAAAGGCTTGGAAGCAGTGGGATCCATTTTGGAGACCAAAAGGCATAACTCTGTATTCATACGTGCCCAGAGGCGTGAACATGGCCGTCTTCCACTCATCGCCCTCACGCATGCGTATGAGATTGTACGCTCCGCGCAGATCCAACTTGGTGAAGATCCTCCCCTTCCGCACGGTCGCTAGGAGGTCGTCAATCTTGGGCATGGGAAAGGCCTTGGGCTTTGTCATCGAGTTTATGGCTCGATAGTCCACAATGAGTCTCTTCTGGGGCGTGTCCTTCTTCTTCACAAAAAACACAGGACTGCCCCCCACCGCTTTGGATTCCCGAATGAATCCGCGCTTCAAATTGTGCTCTATGAACTCCCTGAGTTCTTGCATCTCATCTTCAGACATGGAATACAGCTTTGCAGTCGGCAGCTTCGCCCCCGGCAACAGGTCAATCGCACAGTCGTAAGGCCTGTGGGGTGGCAGCTGGTCAGCTTCCTTCTCGCAGAAAACCTCCAAAAATCCCTCGTACTTGCGGGGGACTGCCTGCACCATGCCTAGTTGCAGTTGCTGCCCAGCTTCCTCCTCTTGGCTGGACTGGATGCAATGTTGAGCACAGTACGATGAGCAAAAGGTGAGCTGTCGCTGGTACCACACCACTGCTGGACTGTGTCTCTCTAGCCAGCTCATGCCTAACACTATAGGCGTGTCTGATAGGCGGGTGACGTTGAAGCTAATGACTTCTCGATGATTTCCAATCTGCATCACCATGGGAGGCGTCTGTTGCACAACTTGCCCTCCTAGCAATTTTCTGCCATCGACCGTGACTACGTTCAGGGGCATCGTAGCTGGCAGAAGCGCTATGCGATGCTGCCTGACGAACTGCACCCCCACAAAGTCCGCGTTGCTCCCAGAGTCGATTGTAATGGGGACTTCCAGGGTGGTTCCATTCGGCAACTGGAGTGTTGCAGTGAGCTGCACCGCTGGCTTGGGTGGTAAGGGGTCTGTGTGCTGCAAAATCGCTGGGGACTGCTCTACAGACTCGCCTGGCTGAGCCCCAGGATCGCTGTCTCCAGCCAGGCACTGTCGTTTCCCTGAAACTGCTCTTCGTGAAGTACGTCTGCTGCGACCGTTGCTAACGCTGCAGTGTGCTTCTGGAGCCTCTGGGGACACTCTTTAGCCATGTGCTGTGCACTGTCACAGATGTAACATTTCCTGTTCCCTCTAGGAGGCTTCTCCTTGACTGCACCGGACGTTGGGGCTCTGGCTGCTGTCTGAGCTCTAGCACCGCCAAGCTCCATTGGTTCCTCCCCCTGCCGCATTAGAGGCGAAGGATGCGCCTGGCCGAACTCCCTGGGGATAAAAGGAGGTGCCCTGGCTGGCGCACGCACCTGGTGACGTTCCTCACTGTGCCAAGGACGTTCTTCGTGTCGTATTCCAATCGCAAGAGCCCTCTGTACTACTTCTGCTAGGGTTTGAGGTCTGTCACCCCTGGCCAATTCATCTTTTATGGAGCCGTGGAGTCCCTCCCAGAACAAATCTCTCACTGGTTTGGAGTCTTTCTCCCAGCCCAATACAGTCAGCAACGCAAAAAAGCGCGAATGGTACTGACGCACAGTGGCTTTGCCTTGTCTGAGTCCGTGCATCTCTCGGCGCGCAACATCAACATCCACGGTGGACTGGAAACAAGCGTCTATAGCTTTGATAAATTCATCAGAATCGCAGCGGGCAGGACCATCTTCACGCCACAAATTGCGCAGCCACGCTCTGGCGTCTCCATGCAAATGAGACACAATAAAACCCACTTTCTCCTCCTCATCTTTAAAGTCATTGCGAAGCAAATGCAGTGCATACAGGACGTCTGCTCTGAAACTGGGGTAGTGCTTCAGGTTCCCATCGAAGTGGGCGACCAAACTGCCCCCCCGCCTTCCAAGTCCAATTCCCTCTGATCTGGACCCTGGGAACCCCTCTCTGCATGCACGCTCCCACCTGGCTTGCAGATCCTGGCATCGCTTCTCCGCATAGTCACTCTTCTTCTGAGAGGCTATTACCGCAGTGGAGAGCTCGGTGACTGCATTCCGTAGTACTGTCAACTGTTCCTCCGCACTCATGGCTGCCACACTTCGTGAGCTTTGCAAAAAAAATTTTGCGTTCTTTGAGAGAGGGGACTTACTGTCAGGGCCGCCTCAGGTCCCAGCTCACAAGAGACCAACGCCAAGTCCACTTTATTTACAAAAGTCTTTATTGAAGTACATTGTTTGTTCCACAGCCGAGGCGCGCAGCCCCACGTCTGTTACGCTTAGACCGCTGAAGTCCCCTCTGAATCAGTCCCGCCTCCACACCAGTTTAAGAGGCTTCTGCTGGTCCACCTCTTCCTGTCCTTCCTTTTCCGCAGGGTCTTTCTGCCCCCCTGGGTTCCTTCCCTCCTGCTTTCCCCTGACGCTGAGTCCCCAGACGCCTGCTCCCCCCTCCTCCGTGCTTTGGGACCAGACTCCTCCTCCGGGCTCTCCGCATTTCCGCGCGCCTCCACATTTGAACTTGGCGCGCGTTCGCTACCTCTGACCTTCCTCTTGACAGCTACACTACTCTCTGTACTACTCTCCGCCCCTTCCGGCAGGACGCCTTGCCCCGATCTCCTTCCCCTCTCTGCTTCCTGCTCTGCTTCGTCTGTCACACTGGGAACTCCACCCTCTTCACTCCGTTCCGGCGGGGAAGCCGGCCCCGATCTCCAACTCCCACTCGGGGTTTCCCTGCTGCTCCCCTGCTCCTGACGAGTCCCCCCTGTGGCTCCCCTTGGCCTGACCAGGGGCGCCCCCTTTTGGGAATCCTCCGATTCACTTGAAAGACTCATGGAAACCCTCAAGTCATTGTCCTCCTCCTCCTCCTCGTTCCGGGATTCTTCCCCCTCGCTCTCAGTCTCCTCCCTCATCTGTGCCTCTCTCCCTGAACCCCTGACAATTCCTAACAGGACTGACCATGCCAACCTTAACTGCAAAGGAACAAGAATTCATGCACAGCCCTATCACCCCACAGGAAATAGAGACAGTATTCAAAAACCTGTAACCACCCAAAGCCCCAGGCCCAGATAGCTATACAGCAGAATTCTACAACAAATTCAAAGAACCCCTGATGCCTTACATGACCTGCCTATTTAACGACATCACAAAAGGGCTCCCCATCCCTAAAACCTGAACCTCTTCCAAAATAGTTTCTATCCTAAAGCCACTCAAAGATAGCCTCAAAATAGAATCATACTGACCAATCTCATTGATAAATCAATCAGTCACATCAATCCTGGCTAACCGCCTAAAAATCCTCCTACACAAACTAATTGCCCTGGACCAGGCAAGCTTTGTCCCTGTTGCAGCATAACAGACCCCATTAGGAGACTACAGTGGTACCTCGGGTTAAGTACTTAATTCGTTCTGGAGGTCCGTTCTTAACCTGAAACCATTCTTAACCTGAAGCACCACTTTAGCTAATGGGGCCTCCCGCTGATACCACGCCACCAGAGCACGATTTCTGTTCTCATCCTGAAGCAAAGTTCTTAACCCGAGGTACTATTTCTGGGTTAGCAGAGTCTGTAACCTGAAGCGTACGTAACCTGAAGCATATGTAACCCGAGGTACCACTGTACTGAATCTGGTAGAACACAGCAAATCAACCAAACTCCCATTGACAGTCATGTCATCTACATTTGCATAACACTGAAGTACATATTCATGAAAATTCAATGCAATACTGCTGGATTTTGCCTTCCTGTGCTCTGGCCAGTGAGTGTTTAGGCACCAGGGCAATTGAAAAACACATGATACAGGCTGTTCAGTGCTGTTAAGTTTTTGAAAGGAATTATAGCATGCACTTAATATAGTGAATAATTTCAAATATGCTGGTCTATTGGTATTTAGATTGCACTGACTTCCCCTGCTTCTCCCGCTGCTCTTCTACCTCCATGTCTATTAAATGTGATTAGAAGTGTAATGTGAGCAACTCCTGTGAGGTGCTGTTTGTGCAGCTGCTGTTTCCTATGGTGTGGATGGGAGAAACCAAGCCTGATAAGCCGATGACAAATATAGAATGAATCTGCAAGTAGTGCTGGATGGCCACCCCTGTTGAGCTACTTCCAATGTAGCCTTTTGTTTTTACTAATTAGTTATAGGTAAAGGTAAAGGTACCCCTGCCCGTACGGGCCAGTCTTGACAGACTCTAGGGTTGTGCGCTCATCTCACTCAAGAGGCCGGGGGCCAGCGCTGTCCGGAGACACTTCCGGGTCACGTGGCCAGCGTGACAAGCTGCATCTGGCGAGCCAGCGCAGCACACGGAAACGCTGTTTGCCTTCCCGCTTGTAAGCGGTCCCTATTTATCTACTTGCACCCGGGGGTGCTTTCGAACTGCTAGGTTGGCAGGCGCTGGGACCGAACGACGGGAGCGCACCCCGCCGCGGGGATTCGAACCGCCAACCTTTCGATCGGCAAGCCCTAGGCGCTGAGGCTTTTACCCACAGCGCCAGCCGCGTCCCTACTAATTAGTTACTAGCTCACAAAAGGTTTTGCTTGCCCAGTTCCCAGAGATACCTCCTTCAGGGCTCATCCAGACTTGTGCTTCTTAAAAGACACTTTAAAAAGCATAGGTCCGAGGGTTTCTTTGCTTGTCCCCTGCTTACTAGTCACAGGTCTGAGTGGTTTTGCTCTTCACCCACCCCTTTCCCCCAGAAAATCCACTCTCTAGCCATAAATCAAAGCAAGCATTAATCTGGAGAAAACTTCATTGACATTTGCTTTGATTCAGCGGTTTTCTTTGGGGTGGGAAGCAGTGGGGCAAGGAGCCCATCGTCATTTATGACACTCGGGGGGGAGGGGGGCTTCCAGTTGTAGGATACTTCTCCTGCTCCATCAACTGGAAGCAAATTTTACTTGCCAAGGCCACTAAGCCTATAGGTATTTTCAAGCCTGATTTAGAAGGGTTACAGCCGGGAACCACACTTTAAATCCACAAAAATGTGCTTTCCCCCCCAAAGTTTATTGCAATTTGGTTTTAGCACTTTGATCAGGAAGGAAAGAAAAGCTCCCTAGATGCCTCCTAATGCAGGTCTGAGCTTCTAAATGAAAAAATGACCCAGAGCCACAGCTGGTCAGACATGCCCTTGTAACTCCTCCTTCAATTGCAGAATGATTCCAGGTCCTCGATGCAGAAGGCACGGCTCCACTACCTCCAGCGCTGCGAGGATCTGGAGAAAGCTAAAGTGCTAAGTGCCAGAGCAGAAGAAGAATGGCAGGCCACTGCAGGCAGCGGCAACAAGCAACTGGAGAAGCGGCGTCGATGTCGTGATGAGCTGCAGTCAAAGGTATCAGTCTGAGATCCTAAAGCCTATGCAGTTTGTCCCTTTGTCATTTGCAATCTGGGGTCTAGTTCAGACCTCGGATTTTGGAATTCAGGTCCTCCTAACAAAGAGCCTGTAAATGTGTGGCAAAGACTCAGATGCCAAAGGTGAGTTGGGAAACAGGGCCAATGACAAGTTTTTGTGGGCTACAAAACTGGGTGTGGAGGATCTCTGCATGGGAGACCAAATGACAGCAAAGCAACTCACACAGAAAGGTTGATGGCCTATTGGTCTGGTCACCCGTGGTAAGACCCTGTGGTATTAGTTGGTTAAAATCTCTATTATCTTTGGTCTGTTTGTAGTCATAGCCTTTTATATACTAAACCTTTATGCTTTACCTTATCCATTTAATGCTCCCAACCCTTCTTTTAGCTTCTTTTATATTTTTATAGTCTTTTATATACACCTTCTCTTTAGATCTCCAAAATGTTTTATAGATTTTAAATTATTGTACTCCACCCTACATCTATGACCGTAATAAACAGTTTTGTTTGCAAAGCCTAGAAGGCCCTTTAGAATACGGCAGTATTTTATTGTATTATTTTATTAAGTGCTGTCCATGGAGGCCCAGGTCAATTATATGTCCAGGGCAGCTGTCTACCAGCTCCATCTGGTATGCAGGCTGAGACCCTCCCTGTCCGCAGACTGTCTCACCAGAGTGGTGCATGTTCTAGTTATCTCTCGCTTGGACTACTGCAATCACCTTTGAAGGTGATTTGAAAACTACAACTAATCCAGAATGTGGCAGCTAGAATGGTGACTGGGAGTAGCCACCGGGACCATATAACACAGGTCCTAAAGGATCTAGATGGGCTCCCAGTACAACAACAACAACAACAAATTATTTATACCCAGATATAATTTATAGATGACTGGGTTTCCCCAGCTACTCTGGGTGGCTATTTACATGTGCAGACTTTATATAATTCACTAGGTAACACATTTCAATGGAAAAGTCAACTCAGAAGATATACAGGTCACTCTAACAATAAGAAATGCAGTTTCAGTCCAGAAGAATTTTGTTTCTCCTTTCCTCTGAAGAGGAGTTTCCAAGCACAATTCAAAGTGTTAAAGCCCTAAACAGCCTTGGCCCAGTATATCTGGAGGAGCATCTCCACCCCCATTGTTCAGCCCAGACACTGAAGTCTTCCTCCGAGGGTCTTCTGCTGGTTCCTCACTGCGAGAAGTGAGGTTGCAGGGAACCAGGCAGAGGGCCTTCTCAGTAGTGGCACCCACCCTGTGGAACACCCTCCCATCAGATGTCAAAGAAATAAACAACTATCTGACTTTTAGAAGACACCTGAAGGCAGAGCTGTTTAGGGAAGTTTTTTATGTTTGGTGTTTTATTATGCTTTTATATTGGTTGGAAGCTGCCTAGAGTGGCTGGGGCAACCCAGTCAGATGGGCAGGGTACAAATAACAAAATAATAATAATAATAATAATAATAATAATAATAATAAATTAATTTTGTTTGAAGATTTCAGCTTGTGTGTAACCAAAAGGTTATTGCATGTCTTTCTGGCTGCTCTCGTCAGACTTTTATCAACTACCTCCCTGAGTAACCTCTCTCAAGAAGCCGATTGCCTAATGTGGATATTGAAGGAAATTTGGGGTTTGCCCAGTGACTTTGAAACTCCAAAGGAAATTAACAAAGGGATCAGAGGAAGGCTGCAACAAACGGCGTCGTTTTTCTATGTGACAATGAACCTCAAACTAAAACTGCATGTATGATTTCAGCTTAGTTTTAAAGTAAATTTTACAAAATTTATTTTGGGTGCATAATTTGGCTTTTGTGGTAGAGGTATCCACATAGGGCACTTCCTCAGGTACCCTCAGAAATGTGTAAGTACCCCCTTCTTGCATCTCCAAGTCAGCACTTTCCATTCCTTCCCTCCGTTTTTATTTCACTGCCCACAGGTTCAGGAACTGGAAGTTGTCTATCGAAGCTGTGTCTATGATGCTAACATCCACCGGCAGGAACTGGAGAAAGTCAGGGAGAGAATCATCTCCCACATTCGCAAACTTGTGTACCAAGGAGATGAGGTGCTGAGGCGGGTAAGTCGTGATCTGTGCTGAGGGAATATCCCTGGCCCTTTCCTACTCTTCTCCAGGTGCAAAGACAGAAGTGACTCAAGGAGGCCTCACCCCAATTAATTACCTACCAATTAAGAGAGGCAGGAAACTTGAGTGCAGAAAGGTCTAGGGATATAAGAAGGCAGCAATTTCCATTTGTCATAACTGTTTCCATTCTGCTGCAGTTCAGTTTCCGTTAAATACTATGCTGCTTGTCTGGCTGTCCACTATTTAACGTAAATGGTTTTACAAACCTATGGTGCAACTGCATTTGGAATACTGTGTACAGTTCTGCTCTGTTGGAAGAATCTCAGAAAAGGGCAATAAAATGATCAAGGGGAGAGGGCAAATCCCCTTGAGAAAAGGTTGTGGCAGTTGGGCCTTTTTGACTTAGAGAAAAGGCAAGTAAGAGGTGACATGACAGAAGTTTATAAAATTATGCATGGCATAGAGAAAGTGGAGAGAGAAAGTTTTTCTCCCTCTCTCATAACACTAGAACTCATCAACATCCAATGAAGCTGAATATTGGAAGACAAAAGAAAGTCCTTGTTCACGCAGCACAGAGTTAAACTATGGAACTCCCTCCCACAGGAGGGAGTGTTGGCCACCAACCCGGATGCCTTTAAAAGAGGATTAGACAAACCCATGGATGACAAGGCTTCTACGGCTACCAGCCCACTGGCAATGTTCCCCCTCCCCTCTCAGAGGTCATCTGCCTCAGAACGCCTTTTGCTGGGAATCAGACAGGGCAGAGTGTTGTTGTGCCCACATCCAGCTTGCCACAGATTTCCCACAGGCCCCTTGTTGGCCCCTGGGATGCTCTAAACAGGACGCTGAATAAGATGGACCATTGGTCTGATGCAGCAAGCTGATCTTACATTATTCTGCTTATTATTATTACCCTATCCTTCGGCCTAAGGTCCCAAGGCGGGTCACAGCAGTTAAAACACAATATTAAGAAGCAGTTTAAAGCAACTTAACACCACAAAAATAAGGTGAGTCCTATGTATCCCTTTTGATTGGCCCCCATGAAGCTGGATTCTCAGTCCTCACCTGGAAGTGTCTGGAGAAGGATGGGACACAGCTCTCCAATGAGAGGCCAAGGCAGACAGGGGACGGAACAGAACTTTGGGCCTTTGTTGGAAGGGGAAAGGGGAATTGGAAAAGGGCAGTTGAAGAAGGGAAAGGGAGAGAAAAAGCAGGAAGGAGGAGGAACAACAACATAAGTAACGGAACGAAAGAGCCAGGCAGGTCAAACACAGAGACACAAAGGAAAATACTTTTGAGAGACTTGCACAGCTGCTGCAGTTGGAGAAATGCACAGGCTTGAGAGAAATGATCGGGGAAAGTAATGCTGATTATCTGTATTGCACCACAGGGCATTTAGGTGAAGTCCTCAGAACACTCATAGACAGCATCCCATCAACGTATACGTACAGTCATACCTTGGGTTAAAGTTGCTTCAGGTTGCGCTCCGCGGTGACCCAGAAGTAACGGAACACGTTACTTCCGGGTTTCGCAGCTTGCACATGTGCAGACGCTCAAAATGATGTCACGCGCTTGGGCAGAAGCTGCGAATCGTGACACGCAGACACACAGACACGGGTTGCGTTCGCTTCAGGATGTGAACGGGGCTCTGGAACGGATCCCATTTGCATCCAGAGGTACCACTGTACCATGGTTTTGGCGTGTTTAGATAAATTTGCAAGTATTACCCTGTGACACTGATGATCAGCACTGCTTTGCCCCTGTTGTGTATTTGAGGGCGGCGGGGGGAGAGTCTGAGAGACAACAGCTTGCCTATGGACACCTGTGAGCTTTGGAATTTTAATTACAGCTCCCATCATTAACCAACAGGTAAAACCTGTGTTGGATTTTGCAGTTTTCAAAAGCAACAGGCACCTCCAACTGTCCGAGTTCATTTTTTTTTAAAATATATTTATTCAAATTTTACAAAAAAGAACACGTAAGTTTACAAAAATAGAGTTTACAAAATAGAGAAAGTTTACAAAATAGAGAAAATTATAACAGCAATTAACAAACTAAAATTATAACAACAGTTAACAAACTAAGAAAAAACACACATAGAAAAAAGAATAAAAAGGGTACAAAATGCGAAAAAAAAGCAGACAGTTGAAAAAGAAATTTAAAAAGAAAAAATATCCATTTTTCAATATCTTTGGACTCATTTACACCTCCCCTTTTTGTATTCCCATTCACAAAGACATTTCAGCAAATCCTTACCCTCTTTCAACCATCTTTACTCTATATCTTAACCTATTATAACTATATATTTTCATTCATTATCAATCCATATTTGCATATTCTTGTTAATCTTAATACCAATACCACTTATTTTCAATCCAACATCATTTTAACATTCATTAATTTTACAGTATTTCTGCAAATAGTCTTTAAATTTCTTCCAGTCTTCTTCCACCGACTCTTCTCCCTGGTCTCGGATTCTGCCAGTCATTTCTGCCAATTCCATATAGTCCATCACCTTCATCTGCCACTCTTCCAGTGTGGGTAGATCTTGATGTACTGGCAAACCATAGGCAGATTGCAAATGGAGGACAGCTTTGTGTGGACCCTTCTAAGATATCCGTGAACCCTTGTTCTTTTTTTTTAAAGAATATTTATTAGCGTTTTACAAAAAACATAGGTTTACAGAATAAAAAGAATTAAAACAGTAATTAACATACTAAAAAGAAAACATAAAAGGGAAAAAGAAAAAAAAGAAAAGCAGCCAATACCACTTATTTTCAATCCAACATCATTTTAACATTCATTAATTTTACAGTATTTCTGCAAGTAGTCTTTAAATTTCTTCCAATCTTCTTCCACCAACTCTTCTCCCTGGTCTCGGATTCTGCCAGTCATTTCTGCCAATTCCATATAGTCCATCACCTTCATCTGCCACTCTTCCAGTGTGGGTAGATCTTGTGTCTTCCAATACTTTGCAATCAGTATTCTTGCTGCTGTTGTTGCATACATAAAGAAAGTTCTATCCTTCTTTGGCACCAATTGGCCGACTATGCCCAAGAGAAAGGCCTCTGGTTTCTTCAGGAAGGTATATTTAAATACCTTTTTCATTTCATTATAGATCATCTCCCAGAAAGTCTTAATCTTTGGGCACGTCCACCAAAGGTGAAAGAATGTACCTTCAGTTTCTTTACATTTCCAACATTTATTATCGGGCAAATGATAGATTTTTGCAAGCTTGACTGGTGTCATGTACCACCTGTAAATCATTTTCATAATATTCTCTCTTAGGGCATTACATGCCGTAAATTTCATACCTGTGGTCCACAACTGTTCCCAGTCAGCAAAAATAATGTTATGTCCAAAGTCCTGTGCCCATTTAATCATAGCAGATTTAACCGTTTCATCCTGAGTGTTCCATTTTAACAGCAAGTTGTACATTCTTGAAAGTATCTTAGTTTTGGGATCTAACAGTTCTGTTTCCAATTTTGATTTTTCCACCTGGAAGCCAATTTTTTTGTCCAAATTGTAGGCCTCTCTTATTTGATAATAATGAAGCCAGTCTCGCACTTTGTCTTTTAATTTCTCAAAACTCTGCAATTTCAATATGTCTCCTTCTTGCTCCAAAATTTCCCAATATTTCGGCCACTTGGCCTCCATATTGAGCTTTTTCTGAGCCTTTGCTTCCATCGGTGACAACCACCTTGGGGATTTGTTCTCAAGTAAGTCTTTATACCTTATCCAGACACTAAACAATGCTTTCCTGACAATATGGTTTTTAAATGCTTTATGTGCATTTACCTTGTCATACCACAAATATGCATGCCACCCAAAAACATTATTGAAACCTTCTAAATCCAAAATGTCTGTGTTCTCAAGAAGCAGCCATTCTTTCAACCAACAGAATGCTGCTGATTCATAATAAAGTTTAAAGTCTGGCAGGGCAAATCCACCTCTTTCTTTTGCAGCAGTTATTATTTTAAATTTTATTCTGGGCTTCTTGCCCTGCCAGACAAATCTAGAAATATCCCTCTGCCACTTCTTGAAGCTTTTGTCTCTTTTTCATCTGCCAAGCTAACAATTTCCCACATTTATTAGCCGATTCAAAAGTTCTTTGTCTCATTTGTTTAATTTTCCATTCAATTTCCTGACTCGTCATCTTCATATATTGCACTTGATATAACTTTATATCTCTCAGAATCTCTTGTGAGTTAGGTTTCACTCTCAATTTCTTTTCGCCCTCTTTTATTTTTTCCCAAGATTTTTTCTTTTTTCTCATTTTGAGCTCTCCTTTTTATTGAATTCGGTTGAATCAGAAACCCCCTCATAACTGCTTTACTTGCGTCCCAGATTACTCTTTTTTCAATGGTTGTGTTCAAATTTATCTCAAAATAGTCTCTCAAAGTTTTTTGGGCCTTCTTGATAACCTCTTGATATCTGAACAAGGTGTCATTCATCCTCCATCTGAAGGAACCGGTTGGTGTTAGTTTCATCTCCATTCTCACGGCATTATGGTCGGAGCACATTTTAGGGCAGATCTCTACTTTTCGGATCTTAGGTGCCAATCCTCTAGTTATCCAGATTTGGTCAATTCTTGTCCATGTCATTTTGGCTTCAGAAAAGAAGGTTCCCTCTCTACCCAGGGGGTTCCTAGTTCTCCAAGAGTCAATCAGGTCCATATTGTCAGTCAGTTCAAAAAAGGTTTTTGGTAGTCTGCCATCTTTAGTTACTACCTGTTTCTGTGACTTGTCTATATTTGTGGATACCACTCCATTCATATCTCCCATCAAAATAATGTTATAGTCCATGTAATCCAACAAAGTCTCATGCAACTTCTTAAAAAAATCAGATTTCCCCTCGTTCGGTGCATATACCCCTACAATCATAAATTTTTCTCCTTGTGTTTGAATTTCAATTGCTACAAATCTTCCTAAAAGCACTTATTATCTTGAAGTCTTGCTTATCATCCAGTTTCCAAAAGTTTGCAAATTCCTGTGTTAGAAAGTCACTTAGACTGTCTTTCTCAAGTTCAGGTACCGCTCTAATCCTCAAATTGGTCTGCTTCTCCTTCAGTTCAATCGTAGACAAGATTGACTGGTGGGCCCCAAGCTGTGTCTGATGGTCTCCAAGCTGTTTACATATCGGTGGTATCTTTTCCTCTACAGCCACTGCTTTTTATTTTGCTTCCTGAGCTGTCATTTGATTTGACGCAGATTCTTGCAGCAATCTTTCAATAGATTCTGTATTTGAATTCACCTTCTGCCCCAAGTTGTTGATACTTGTACTATTTTGGTCAATTTTATTTGTCGCTTCAGTAACTTGTTTGCTTAATTTGTCCAAAGATTCATAAATTTTGTTTAAGACTGAAGTAAATCCTTCTTCCGATGTCATACCTTTTGCCCCAGTTTGTGCTGAGTCCTCCCCTTGTGATACAGGAGGGCCAGATGCAGATGCTCTGCGTTGCTGCGGTATTGCGCTAGTCTGTTGCTGTCTGACCTTGCCCCATCTTGTTGTCTTTTCATCCATAACACTTTTGTTTAAGTCAAGGTCAATCCCACGATCAGACTTGTTTTTGCAGTGGAAGTTCCCAGGCTGGTTAGAAGTGGAAATTTCCCCAACCTGTTGTAGCACTTTCAGTAAGCCTCTAGGGGGACACAGTAACAGTCAATAAGGATGCCACAGAGTATCTTACCAACTTCTCAAAAGCCCCCCTTCAGCAAAATAAATAACAGTTTTAAGTTCAAAATATCTCCCTTGCAGAGTTAGCTGTCAGTAAGATACATTGTCCATAAATAGTGCGTCTCTCAATGTAACAATTGTATTTAATCTTGACAGTCCGTTCCCAAGAGTTGAGTGGTGGTCTTATATCCCTTTATCCTTCTCTTCTTACTCCCTTCAAATTTTTATAGGCAGAAAATACTTTCACTTCTTCCCTCCCTCTCCTTCAATTCAGGGAGGGAATTCCTTTGATTTGACGTTTGGATTTTAAGTCTTTTTAATGGTCCTTTCCCGGTCTTAGCTTAAACAGTCTTTGCTTTAGTCTTTATACAAACTGGAAGGTGGACTTCCTGTTTACACCTTCCTGCTTCAGTGCCAAATTAAGTCTTAATTTTCTTTATCCTCCAATCTTTAAAACTTGCCCTACTCACGGGTTGTTGTTTAATAGCCGAATTGTCACAGGAAAAGAGGTCAGCACTTTCCGGTAACAGCTGCGCGGCTTCACTCCACGGAAGTAGCGATCAACTCTCAACACCGCGCCAGCCCCCGTTCCGCTCCGGAGCCCCTCTCGGGATTCCCTTGCAGGTTGGGGGGGCGCTTTAGGTGCCCGCCGAGTCCCACGGTCACAGGCTTCTCCCGCCTGTGATTTTCAAGAGGGTCCCCGCTTCGCCGTAGCGGGAAAACCCAGCTTCCGCGGAGCTTCTCCCTCCAGTCTAGAGGGAAACCGCCATTACCGATGGCGCCTCCGGAAGTCCCAACTGTCCGATTTCAGCATCAGTCTGAATTGCATTCTATTACTACACAGTCGGTGGAGGAACAAGAATCATTACCATTGCTTGCTATTGTTTTCAAGAACATTTAGTTTAAAGTGAGCCTAGCAACAGAATAGATTGAAAACACCTCCTGTTGGCTGATATGATTTTCACTGTTCCCTTTCTCCAGCAATTCTCGATACATTTTGCAGCTTGTTCTATTTGGGTTTCAGTCTCCTTTAGTCTCCTTTTGCTAGTTGCCGCAGCCAAGCCCCAAGATGAGGAAGACTTTAGAGGGGAGGACTTTGGGGGCTCGCTTGGGGGGGGTGGAGAACAGAAGACAGAAAGCAGCATCCAGGGAAAGAACTAGACTGAAGTGGAAAGAGAGACCATGGAAGCTGTGCTATATGGTGTCTGGACCATCTCCGAAGTTGCAAGGGGAAAACCTGGGCGTTCAAAAGAGATGTGGACAGAAGTTGGGCTGCCTAGGAGTTATGGGGATATGGAGATGGTGGATGGATTCAACCTCCTTCCACTTATTCATGATGTGTGTGTGATAACCGTCATCATAGATGGGGCCAGCCTCAAGGATTGGTGTCATGGGGTACTTCCTGAGGGTGCATGTCTTCAGGAGGCCTCACTGCCCTTGGCTGGTCCTGGCCTGCCTGTGGCTGTTGGAGAGCATCTGTAGGCACAAGGAAACAGCAACACCTTCCCAGCAACACCAATGACTCAGAAGAAGCTTGCTGGTGGGGAGGAGGAACAGCCATGGCAGCCTGGCAGCTTCAAAACACCACTGAGTAGCTGAAGTGAGGTGAGAGAAAGGGAGGAATGTAAATGACATGTGCGGACACCTTGTGCAAGCTTCCACCAGATGAAAAACAAAGTAAAAGCAGGTGAACAAGAAAAGCAGGAGACAAACACACAGCAGCTGAGGAACAGAGCCCACATCTTCCTTCCCTCTAATATCATTCATCTTGCTTGTTGTAGGAATCTGATTTTGAGCCCTAACAGCTGACAGCAGAGCTTTCAAGCAAAAAAAAAAAAGAGTGAAACCAGCACGGAATAGCTATAAACTTCATCAGCAGGAGGTGTGGAACAAGAGAAGTGATGCCATAATTGTGGCAGCCAATAGAAAGGTGTCTTTGGTCCTTCTCCAGGACTGCAGTTTTCAGCTAACTTTACATTACATTTAAATTTCATTTTTATGAAAACTATAATATCTAGATTTAGGGTTCTTTTTAAAATAGTTATTAATCAATTAACTGTTTAGGAGAATTTAGGACAAATCTCAGTTCTGAACTTCCAAATGATGAAAAGTCATTTATGGTCATATTGTCATATTTTGTTTTCCTAAGGTCACCTTGAGGATGTTCATGTTCCAGAAAGCCCAGGCAGAGCGAATCCCTGCAGGATACCAGAACTTGACTGAGATCTGCAAGCCCTACAAGGTTGGGGCAAAGTACCTGGAGTTCATTCAGAACCTGCAGAAAAACGAGCTTCCGGTGGAGGTGTACAAATTTGAGGAGTTTATATCCTCAGGGCAGAGGTAAGGAAGCACATTTCTTACTCCTCCTCCACACCTCAAGCAATGTAATTGAAGGGAATGCAGTGGATGTAGCCTACCTTGATTTCAGCAAGGCATTCGACAAGGTGCCCCATGATATTCTTGTAAAGAAGCTGGTAAAATGCGGTCTTGACTATGCTACCACTCAGTGGATTTGTAAATGGCTGACTGACCGAACCCAAAGGGTTCCTCTTCATCCTGGAGAAGAGTGACTAGTGGGGTGCCACAGGGTTCTGTCTTGGGCCCGGTCTTATTCAACATCTTTATCAACGACTTGGATGATGGACTCAAGGGCATCCTGATCAAATTTGCAGATGACACCAAACTGGGAGGGGTGGCTAACACCCCAGAGGACAGGATCACACTTCAAAACGACCTTGACAGATTAGAGCAGTGTTTCCCAACCGGTGTTCCGCGGCACACTAGTGTGCCGCGAGACGTTGCCTGGTGTGCCGTGGGAGGGAGGCGGGCGAGTCGGGCGGCGAGAGGCGGGGCGGCGGCGGCGAGGATCCGCGTCGAGCCGGGGGCGGCTCCGCGGTGGTGGTGCCGAGGTTTCTCTCTCCATTCTCCCCTCACACACACACACAGGAAATAACACAGGATCAGCTGACAGGACCCGGCCAATGGGGCGGCGGCGGGGCAGCGCGCGCAAAAGGGAGGAGCGCGAGACAGCGGACGAGGAGGAGACCGGCATGTCCGGGCAGCAGCAGCAACAACAGCAGCAGCAACTCCCGGCGACGGCTCCTCAAGCCCCGGGCAACCCTACTCCCTCACCGGCCTCGGCCGCCCTCCTGCTCCACCCGCCGCCACCGGCCACCTCGGCCCCGCCGCCGCCCCCTCCTCCGCCTGCTATCGCCGCCACCACCACAACAGCCGCCGCCGCCTCAGCTGGGCCCATGCGCGCTGACGTCACGGGGCTGTAATGGTGGTGTGCCTCGAGATTTTTTTCATCAAACAAGTGTGCCTTTGCCCAAAAAAGGTTGGGAAACACTGGATTAGAGAACTGGGCCAAAACAAACAAGATGAACTTTAACAGGGAGAAATGTAAAGTATTTTTATGTTTAGCCTGGAGAAGAGGAGGTTAAGGGGTGATATGATAGCCATGTACAAATATATAAAAGGATGTCATATAGAGGAGGGAGAAAGGTTGTTTTTTGCTGCTCCAGAGAAGCGGACACGGAGCAATGGATCCAAACTACAAGAAAGAAGATTCCACCTAAACATTAGGAAGAACTTCCTGACAGTAAGAGCTGTTCGACAGTGGAATTTGCTGCCAAGGAGTGTGGTGGAGTCTCCTTCTTTGGAGGTCTTTAAGCAGAGGTTTGACAACCATATGTCAGGAGTGCTCTGATGGTGTTTCCTGCTTGGCAGGGGGTTGGACTCGATGGCCCTTGTGGTCTATTCCAACTCTATGATTCTATGTTCTATAATGCCGCAGGCTTTGGATGTCACACCTACACATGTGTACAAAACAAAATTCCTTTGGGGCTAAAAAAAAACAACTATCCATGGGAGCACAAGATGCAGAAAGATGCCCACAGGTTCAGGATATGCCAAAGGTGCATGAGGAAGACTGCCAAATCTTTACTAGTGGCGCAAGGTCAATACTATGTCATATAGTTAGTACTATGGGGAAAATCTTACTACAATACATCCTATTTTATCTATTGCATTATTTTTATTTTCCAGCCATCTCTGAATTTGCTGGGTGTTGGGGGTTGGAGAGGGGATAAATAAATTTAAATTAAGATAAAATGTCCAAGCAAAGAAATTAAGTTGCTTCAACATAGATTTGCCATTGACCTTTCAAAGAGCCTGAGAGCAAAACTACATGTTATGAGGAAAACAGATTCAGCAGATTCTCCTTTGCAAAGGCCACCCCTGGCCATTTTTAAAATCATTTTGTCCCTAGCCAGAGCCCAGAACCCTGAGGCAAGTCAGGCCAGCAGAGTGAATTGAAACATGTTAAGCAAGAGTTTTGAAACTTTCTGCCCCAGAGGCCTACTTGGCAGGGCTGAAAGCGATGGCTGTCCCTCATCATAAATTGGTGGGTGGGGGGGTAGGTGGGCGTGGCGTCCTAAAGTGGTGGCAGATGGAGGCAGAGTTCAGCATAATCAGCTGACAATTGCTGACAGCATTTTCTGCTGATAGCACTTTTTAGAAATTGCTAGATTCTTGGCCAGAGCAATTTTATCATGGCAAGGAGTTTCATTCTTCAGTTTTCCTCAAGCTAAGTACAGATATTAGCCCTGGAGGCAAGGTGACTCAGTCACAGGGGTTTTAAGTGGAGAAGTTTTGTTTTTTAATGTTTTCCCTACCCTCTCTGTGATTTCTTCTCCTTTCACACTTCTTATCTCTGATGAACTACTAGTGTTTTTCATCCCTTCTCCCTGCTTCTATTATGTTCACTTATTCCTCCTATAAATGTCATTTTTATTCCCAAGTTATTGTTGCTGTTGTTATTTTTAAAATTAACTTTTTATCTCTTATTCTAATTTCCTTCAGCCCTCCTTCCTCTGGCCTTTTCCTCTCATAGGAAGGAAACCTTCCTTCTCTTCTCTACCTCCCAGCCACCTTTGCTCAGTATGGGGGGAGTCACTGGTGCTGGCACCCATCCAACCCCAAGGGGACATCAAGGGAAGAGGCGCTGAGCTGAAAGGGAGACCTACCTGAAAGTGGACTGAGGCCCATAGTGGTCCACTGTCTGGGAAATGGTGATGTCAAAGACTGCTTGATAAAATAGGCACAGGTTGTAGGAGAATCCATTTCATTTGTTGAAGGTGATGCATGATCCAGAGCCAGCTTTTGTAATGGTTAGTGATTGTGTAGGTACCTTTCTTCATTTAGGGTGGTCATAGCCCAGGGCAGTGGCAGAGGAAGGGGTGTGTGAACCGCCCCGGGTGTCATCAGTGGGGTGTGTGTGTGACAAAATGACAAAAATGTTAGTTAAAACTTTTTAAAAACTTTTTAGTTCAGTCAATAAACATAATGAAACGCGACTGGCACTGGGTGCCACACCACGGGGACTGGCACTTACCGCAGGGCCTGTAGTGTGTTTGAGCCACACGTCTCTCCTGGGAATGACGTGGTGGCTTGAGCGCCTGCAGGCTCAGCGCTGCCTGAAACGGCAGCGTGGGGCTTGCGTCTGCCCACCGCCTCTTCCTACAGCTGAGGGGGAGACAGCGGAGAGGGTCCATGCAGTGTGCCCCACCCCCAGGACGCGCACGCTGCACCGGGCACCCTAGCAGCTAGCTACGCCCTGGCCCAGGACAATAACTTATGAGACAAGAGCTGCTTCTACACCAGGCACTGAGTATGGAACAAGACTTCCGGAGGCGGCGCCATCGGCAATGGCGCATTCCCTCTAGTCTGGAGGGAGAAGCTCCTCGGAAATCGGGTCTTGCCACTACGGCGAAGTGGGGACCCTCTTGAAAACCACAGGCGGGTGAAGCCTGTGACCGTGGGACTCGGCGGGCACCTATAGCGCCCCCCCAACGTGCAAGGGAACCCTGCGAGGGGCTCCAGAGCGAAGCGGGGGTTAAAAGCGCGGTGCTGAGAGTCGATCGCTACTTCTGTGGAGTGAAGCCGCGCAGCTGTTGCCGGAGAGCGCTGACCTCTTTTCCCGAGACAATTCGGCTACTAAACAACAACCCGAGAGTAGGTCAAGCTTTAAGATTGGAGGCTAAAGGAAAAAGAAGGTGTGGAAGATCATTTATTGGCATGCTATGTTAGGTACCCTAATATTCCATCGATAATGGGTGGTGACTTTAATGCACGTACAGCCGCCAACTGGAATGGGATAATTAAGGCCAAGTGGTGGGTATCTCCCCCCTACCCAAAATCTGATTTAATCTCTCTTACATCAAGAAGATCTAAGGACAACAGAGTGAATGAGGCGGGAGTCCTTCTTTATCAATTGGCCATTCGTATGAATTTGAACATTTTAAATGGCAACTGCCCTCCGGACGTGCCAGGTGAATTTACTCACTTGGGCTCAACATCAAATAGTGTCCTAGACTATCTTCTAGTTTCAGATGACCTATTTTCAAACTTCTTTTATCTCAAAGTAGATAATGTACATTCCAGTGACCACCTACCTCTAGCGGCCAAGCTAACGCTTCACTGGCACCCAGTTAGCGGTACACACCCAATTCATGTAGGTTTAAATGCCACAGCTCAAGTAAGAGGCATTAAATGGTCTATGAAACAGGCCCAAAAATATGCAGAATTCTTCCAGAGGAATATCTCTGAATTCCTTATTGTTTCATTGGCGGAGCTATCTGAACCAAATAGGATACTGGAGTGGTTCTCCCACTTCTCTGCAGATTTAACTAGCTTCTTTACGATGCTGGCTCACCTGGTTAACTGAGATCAACCCAGGTTCGGTGCACCTTGGTTTGATGCCAAATGTAAGCAAGCTAGACTCTCTCTCTGTTGTATCTACAACAGATATAAATCTTCTGGAGTTGAAATTCTCCCCCCAGAGTACTTGCAGGCCAAAATTGCTTACAAACAGGCACAGAAGTCAGCCGAGCACGAGTGGCAGCGAAGACGTTGGCAAGCACTGATTGCTGCCTCTAAGCTTCGCAGCTCTCGCGGTTTTTGGAATTTAATCAACAAAAGATCGAGGAAATACCCATTGACAGTTATACCAGCCCCGACATGGGAACAATTTCTAAGAAAATATTTCTCCCAAACAGACATCTCTAACATTCAATCTATACTCGCTTCCTCCTAACCAGACTAACCCAATGGGCTGAAGATTCCAATATGATAGGCCATGAACAGGTCGGGTTTAGACCAAATTGCGCTTCTATTGACCATGCTATAATTCTATATCATCTGGCGCGGAAGTATTCTTCCCCTACTCATGGTCTTCTATGTGCCGCTTTTATAGACCTGAAAGCGGCTTTTGACAGTATCTCAAGAGAGCTGTTATGGGAAAAACTGGCAAAGTGGGGCATAGAAAAAAGGCTGTTGTGGCTTATGATTAAATTACATGAAGGGACGGCCGCTAGGGTGAGGTTAACACCCGAGGGCGATCTCACAAACTCTGTACCAATAAATAAGGGGGTACGACAAGGGTGCATCCTTGCCCCCTATCTTTTTAACCTCTATATTAGTGATATGAGAACGCCCCTAGCTGAGGCCCAAACCTCCATTCATGCACCCAGGCTTGCAGACTATCGCTGCCCCTTATTATTGTACGCTGACGATGCAGTGATCCTCTCTTATTCTCGAATCGGTTTGAGGAGGGCCCTTAAGATTTTTGCATTATATTGTCAAACAAATTTACTTACTATTAACCATTCCAAATCTAAAGTCCTAATTTTTTCCAGGAGTCGTAAACTGTATACTGTAGATGGGAACTCGAGGGGAAGCCAATTGAACAAGTTTACAAATTTCAATATCTAGGAATTTACTTCCAGTATAATATGGGATGGAAAGCGCATATCACATATGTCAGGGCTGCCTCAGGTCCCAGCTCACAAAGGACCAACGCCAGTATCTCTTTATATACAAAAGTCTTTATTGAAGTTCATTGTTGGTTTTACAGCCGTGGCGCGCAGCCCTACGTCTGTAACTCTAGACCGTCGAAGCTCCGTCTGAGTCTCCTCCCCCCAGACACCAGTTTAAGACCCTAGCTTTGCTCCACCTCTTCCTCTGCTCCCTTTTCCTCTGGGTCCGCTTGTCCGCCGAAGCCTTGCCCTTCCTAGACTCTTCTGAGGCTGACTCCCCTGAGTCTTCCCCCTCCCTCCGGCGAGCTTTAGGACCTGGTTCCCAATCCGTGCTTTCTCCTGTCCCGCACGCCTGTACATTTGAACTTGGCGCACGCGCCCAGCCTGCCACTTTCCTCCTGACCGTTATACTGCTCCTGTCGCTGCTTCCCTCTTCGGGGATGCCAGCTGGGCTAGACTCCGCCTCCCTGCTTGCCAGAGGAGACGCTGACTCTGACCTATGAGACTCTTCCCCCCCACTACGCTCCGGTGGGGAAGCTGGCCCTGATTTCCAGCTACTGCTCTGGGAGTCCACGCTGGCCCCCTGTTTCTGGTGTGTCCCCCCTGGGACCCCCCTTCCCCTGGCCACCGGCGCTCCCTTCTGGGAATCTTCTGATTCACTGGAGAGGCTCATGGAATCTCTCGGGTCACTGTCATTCTGCCCTCCACTGCCCTCAGATTCTTCCCCTTCGCTCTCCATTTCCTCTCTTCTCTGCGCCTCTGCTCCTGAGCCCCTGACAACATATTTACAAAATAAGGTCAAAGCCCTTATCTATGCTCTATTATGCTTCTTCTTTACTGAGGGGGCTATGCATGTTCCATCCGCCTTAAAAGTTTATAGTGCAAAAGTGATTGCAACTATGGCCTATGCGGTCCCTTTATGGGGCGCCTTTGTAAACCTCTTGCCTCTGGTGACATTGCAAAATCTTTTTCTAAGATGCCTTCTGAAACTACCCTCCTGTGTAAGCAACTCTGCCATTCGCTTAGAACTTAACATCCCCTCCCTAGAGATTCTGATGTGGAGACATGCCTTTAATTATTGGCTGTCCCTCTGGCATAAATTGCCAAACTACTATCTTATTCAGTGCCTTTGGAGAGATGAATTCACCAGCCCATGGGCAACAAAAATCCATTCCAAACTGTTGTCTTATGGAATCTCTCCTTCTGATATTCTTAATTTAGATCTAATTACAGCTAAAAAGGTCATTAAACAAAGACTGGAGGAGGTAGATTTGCAACAAAATCTTACTACAGGTGGAGGTACATGTTCCCTGATAAATCTGGGCATTACATCTATGTCCCAGATTCCTCGATATCTGTCTACTTTATCGGCTGCGTCGCACAGATTCGCATTTGTTAGAGCCAGATTTAATGTGTTCCCCTCAAATGTGCTGAGCAATAGATTCTCTAACGGTAAAACCTCTGTTTTATGCGCATGTGACAACAAATCAATAGAATCCTGTCAGAGCTGCCTCAGGTCCCAGCTCACAAAGGACCAACGCCAGTTCCTCTTTATATACAGAAGTCTTTATTGAAGATCATTATTGGTTGATATAAGACCACCACTCAATCCTTGGGAATGGATTGCCAAGATTAAATAGAACTGCTGTATTGAGAGTCGCACTATCTATGGACAATGTAATTTTCTGACAGCTAGCTCTGCAAGTGAGATACTTTGGACTTGAAACTGTTATTTATTTTGCTGAAGGGGGACTTTTGAAAAGTTGGGAAGATACTCTATTACACTATTACTGACTGTTACTGTGTCCCCCTAGAGGCTCACTGAAATTGTTACAACTGGTTGGGGAATTTTCCATTTCTAACTAGCCAGGGAAATTTCCACTGCAAAACAAGCCTGACCGTGGGACTGACCTTGACTCTCAGACTCTCAGACAAAGTGTTATGGAGGAAAAGACAACAAGATCGGGCAAGGTTAGACTCCAACAGACCAGTGCAGCATTGCAGCAGCGCAGAGCATCTGCATCCGGCCCTCCTGTACCACAAGGGGAAGACCCTGTACAAGCTGGGGCAAAAGGTATGACATCGGAAGAAGGATTTACTTCAGTTTTAAATAAAATTTATGAATCTTTGGATAAATTAAGCAAACAAGTTACTGAAGCGACAAGTAAAATCGACCAAAACACAACAAGTATTAACAACTTGGGGCAGAAGGTGAACTCAAATTCAGAATCTATTGAAAAATTGCTGCAAGAATCTACATCAAATCAAAAGACAGCTCAGGAAGCAAAAGAAAAAGCAGTGGCTGTAGAGGAAAAGATACCACCGATATGTAAACAGCTTTGGGCCCACCAGTCACTTTTGTCTATAATTGAATTGAAGGAGAAGCAGACCAATCTGAGGATTAGGGCGGTGCCTGAACTTGAGAAAGACAGCCTAAGTGATTTTCTAACACAGGAATTTGCAGACTTTTGGAAACTGGATGATAAGCAAGACTTTAAGATAGTAAGTGCTTTTAGACTTGGAAGAGGAGGGAGAAAGAACAGGGTGAGAGACTGTTTGATTACCCTTCGATCAAAAGAGGAGAGAGACAAAATATTGAGTCTGCACTTCCAGAATACCTTGAAAATAAACGAATCAAGAGTGGAGATATTTAAGGACATCCCGAAATATCTTTTGGACCTGAGGTCTAACTACGGAGATTTGGTGACCCTGCTGAAAGGTAATAGAACCATCTTCAGGTGGGAATTCCCCTAAGGCCTATCTTTTACCTTTAAAGGCAAAAAGTTTAAAATAAGATCAGTGGAGGATAAAGAAAAAATTCTGAGAGATCACGGAGAAGACCTGCAAAAAGGAGTTGAAGAAGAGCCAAGAGCCCTAAGACCAGGAATACTAGACAAAGAAGAAACTGAGAGTGAAACCAAATTCACAAGAGATTCTGAGAGAAATAAAGTTATACCAAGTGCAATATATGAAGATGATGAACCAGGAAATTGAATGGAAAATTAAACAAATGAGACAAAGGACTTTTGAATCGGCTAATAAATGTGGGAAACTGTTAGCTTGGCAGATGAAAAAAAGAGAAAAGCTTAACACTATTACTAATTTGGAAGTGGAAGGAAAGAATATTCAGAATCCAGTGGAAATTAGAAAATGTTTCCAGAGGTATTTTAAACAGTTATATACACAAGGGCCTCAGAAAGAGTTTGATATAGACCAATTTTTGAAAACAAATGGACTACAAAAAATCTCTCAAGAAAATAAGATAATGCTGAACTACAAAATTACAGAACAGGAGGTAGAAGGCGCCATTCAGAACATGCAGTTGGGTAAATCTCCAGGGCCGGATGGTTTAACCTCAAAATATTATAGAACTTTGAAGGACTGGATAATTCAACCACTAAAGGAGGTTTGCAATGAAATTTTGGAGGGGGGGGAAAGCACCAGAGTCGTGGAAAGAAGCATATATTACACTTATACCGAAAACTGAGTCTGAAAACTCAAGAATTACCGACCCATATCCCTGCTTAATGTGGATTACAAAATATTCGCTGACATTTTGGCCAAAAGACTAAAAAAAGTATTAGTGGAAGAGATACATAAGGACCAAGCTGGCTTTCTCCCAGGCAGACACTTGTCTGATAACACGAGGAATATAATTACCATTTTGGAGAAGTTGCAAGTGGACATCAACACTAAAGCAGTTTTAATTTTTGTGGATGCGGAGAAAGCCTTTGATAATATTTCTTGGAGCTTTATGAAGAAAAATCTTCAGGAGATGGGGGTTGGTCAAGGGTTTGAAAATGGTATAAGTGCAATTTATTCAGAACAAAAGGCTAAATTAATAGTTAACAATGTGGTGACAGAGGAATTCAAGATAGAGAAAGGGACACGACAAGGCTGCCCAATTTCCCCATTGCTTTTTATTTCGGTCCTAGAGGTTCTGTTAAATATGATTAGAAGGGACCATTTGATCAAAGGTATAAAGGTCAGAGCTAAACAATACAAATTGAAAGCTTTTGCAGATGACTTAGTATTGACTTTACAGGAGCCAGAATCTAGTACTAAAAGAGTATTAGAACTGATTCAAGAATTTGGGCATGTGGCAGGATTTAAGTTGAACAAGTTAAAAACTAAAGTCCTTGAGAAAAATTTAACACCGATTGAGAAAGAGAGGTTTCAGAATGAGACAGGTTTAACAGTGGTTAAGAAAGTGAAATACCTGGGGATTAACATGACAGCTAAAAATGGGAATTTATTTAAAGACAACTATGAAAAATGTTGGTCAGAAGTGAAAAAGGACTTAGAAATATGGTCAAATTTGAAGCTTTCCTTGTTGGGTCGAATTGCTGCTATAAAGATGAATGTATTGCCAAGAATGTTGTTTTTGTTTCAATCACTACAAATTTTGGACAAAATGGACTGTTTCAAGAAGTGGCAGAGAGATATTTATAGATTTGTCTGGCAGGGCAAGAAGCCCAGAATAAAATTTAAAATACTAACTGATGCAAAGGAAAGAGGGGGATTTGCCCTGCCAGACTTTAAACTTTATTATGAATCAGCAGCTTTCTGCTGGTTGAAAGAATGGCTGCTTCTTGAGAACACAGACATTTTGGATCTAGAAGGTTTTAATAATGCTTTTGGGTGGCATGCATATTTGTGGTATGACAAGGTTAAAGCACATAAAGCATTTAAAAACCATATTGTCAGGAAAGCATTGTTTAATGTCTGGATAAGATATAAAGACTTACTTGAAAATAAAACCCCAAGGTGGTTATCACCGATGGAGGCAAAGGCTCAGAAAAAGCTCAATATGGAGGCCAAGTGGCCGAAATATTGGGAAATCTTGGAGCAACAAGGAGACAAATTGAAATTGCAGAGCTTTGAGAAATTAAAAGACAAAGTGCAAGACTGGCTTCATTATTATCAAATAAGAGAGGCCTATAATTTGGACAAAAAAATTGGCTTCCAGGTGGAAAAATCAAAGTTGGAAACAGAATTATTAGATCCCAAAACTAAGATACTTTCAAGAATGTATATCTTGCTGTTAAAATGGAACACTCAGGACGAGACGGTTAAATCTGCTATGATTAAATGGGCACAGGATGTTGGACATAACATTATGTTTGCTGACTGGGAACAGTTGTGGACCACAGGTATGAAATTTACGGCATGTAATGCCCTAAGAGAGAATATTATGAAAATGATTTACAGGTGGTACATGACACCAGTCAAGCTTGCAAAAATCTATCATTTGCCCAATAATAAATGTTGGAAATGTAAAGAAACTGAAGGTACATTCTTTCACCTTTGGTGGACGTGCCCAAAGATTAAGACTTTCTGGGAGATGATCTATAATGAAATGAAAAAGGTATTTAAATATACCTTCTTGAAGAAACCAGAGGCCTTTCTTTTGGGCATAGTCGGCCAATTGGTGCCAAAGAAGGATAGAACTTTCTTTATGTATGCAACAACAGCAGCAAGAATACTGATTGCAAAGTATTGGAAGACACAAGATCTACCCACACTGGAAGAGTGGCAGATGAAGGTGATGGACTATATGGAATTGGCAGAAATGACTGGCAGAATCCGAGACCAGGGAGAAGAGTTGGTGGAAGAAGATTGGAAGAAATGTAAAGACTACTTGCAGAAATACTGTAAAATTAATGAATGTTAAAATGATGTTGGATTGAAAATAAGTGGTATTGGCTGCTTTTCTTTTTTTCTTTTTTTTCTTTTTCCCTTTTATGTTTTCTTTTTAGTATGTTAATTACTGTTTTAATTCTTTTTATTCTGTAAACCTATGTTTTTTGTAAAACGCTAATAAATATTCTTTAAAAAAAAAAGAACAAGGGTTCACGGATATCTTAGAAGGGTCCACACAAAGCTGTCCTCCATTTGCAATCTGCCTATGGTTTGCCAGTACATCTTCCATCTTTTTTCTTACTGCACATAGTCTGGCTTGTTGGAGAATGGTGGAAGTGCAGCACCATCTCCACAGGTAGAGGTGCTCTTCTGTCCTTTTAAAACAAGAAATATCTTCTTCCAGCTAGCTGCTTGATGAAGGCTAGTGTGCCTACACATGATGGGAGCAGCAAATGCACCAGCCTGCCACCTGCAGTGGCAAAACTATTGAACCATCGCACCAACTCATGAACAAGTTCTTTACTGACCATTAAATGTTTGCATCCTTTGAGAAAACTGAAGTGCTTGACAGATGCATTGCTTTCTCAGGTCACCCCCCACCAATGCGAGAAGAAAGAATGCTTCACACAATACTCGTATCTCATCATCTGCAGCTGACCTCAGCAGCTCCTCAGAAGATGCCTCTGGAAAGCCATCGTCCTCAAGCAGTGAGCAAAGTAAGTTATGTTTACATTAAAGTCAATTTTCTGTTTTATTCTGTTTTATTGTCCTTCAGTTTTGTTCCATAATTATTGCCATGGCCCAGCTAGATCAGTGAATGGTTCTCACAGGGCTGGAGTGGAGAGAAGGGCCAAGGAAAGACAATGACGAATTTCAAGGACCACCCCGTCCAGAACCCAGCACCAGCCTGTGTGGTGGGGCCAGCTTGGCATCACAACAGGTTTCCTGGAAGGGGCGGGGCTGAGGTTGGGCCTGCTTTCATGCAGAGCCAGTCCAGGGCTCCTGTCCGTGCACCTGCATGCCCTGGCCTCACTGTGGCCTTTCCCTGTCCAGGGATCCGCAGCACCGCAAGTGCTCAGAGGGTGGCACCACCGCTGCGCCTTGACGCCCAGACCAAGGCTGCCCAAACCCCATGCTCTCCCTTCAGTGACTGGGGTCAAGGTGGTCACTCTACCTTGGGATTGCTAGTTTGAGGTGGGGGGCAACTTTGTAGTATCAGGGAAAACCCTATTCTCCATGCATTCGTAGACTTCATTTAAAACTCTGGCGTCTTCTAACAGTAACAGCTTGGATATAAAGGAGGACATAAAAGTTCAGATTTAGCAGAACTTATAGATACGATTTCACACATAAAAAGATAAAAAATGAGAGAGGGGGTGTATCCTTAAAGTGAAGGATATCTCTATTTGTTACCATTTGAAAATCTTATTTTCCTAGCACGTCAAACTGAGAGATCAGTGTCTTAAACATACTTTGACTGAGAGTCGGTAGGGCCACAAAAATGCTTCTTGAGTCCAGCTTGTGGGCCACCAGCTGCCTGTCCCAGGTCCTAACTAGTCATTTTGGGAGCCCCCAGACTTCCTTTTCAGTCTCCTGGATCCTCACTTCTTAGCCCTGTTTCTTGGATGCTCCTTTCAGACCTTAGTGGAAATAAGGTGGAGACAGAACAAGGATCAGCAGCTGAAAATTTCTAATGTCTACCTCAGACACCCTCACCCAACATTTTACAATTCTATTTTTTGTTTTCTTTTGTTTCCTATCTTCATAAAAGATTTGAAAGCTATCCATATCACCTCTCCCCCCACCCAAACTATTGTTATATTATTATATTATTTGGCTGAAAAAGTAACTTCATACTGTCCTGGAAAGCTGTGTGTTTGTGGAATCCCTGTCCAGATTGCCTGAAAGACAGAAGGTGATTAACTCTGGAGAAGCTGCCTAGAGGGTAGATTCGCCACTGAATCGCAACAGGGCATCTCCTCTATAAGATTGCTGCAGCTTGCTGCAATGAAATTACCTCAATCTAGTAGAAGTCAGACTGAATTCCCCCCGAGTAGTGTAGGCACTGGCCAAAGTGAACAGTTTTCGTCATGCCTTCTGACCTGTGAACTGTCCAGCAGCTGTTCTCTGCTTCCTTTAAGTCAGACGAGTCTTCCTGGCTGCTGCTCCCCATTTCTTTGACTATGTAAAGACATCACATTTCCCCAGTGATTTACCCCTGTCTGTTACAGTGGTGCCGGCCCCAATCCTCCGTCATTAGCAAAGGGAATTGGATGTTTACAGGTTCAGTTTGACTAGGTTATGAAACCTTAAAACACATTTGAGCTGCATGCATGAATTGAAACTGTGGGCGATGACAGTGCTCTCATATTGCCTACATCACAGTGAAAATATGAGTTGCACACAGCTTTTGTTTCAATCTGTTATCCAGGTGGCAGCAAATCCTCCCACAGTGACACGGAGAGTCTGGGAGGGAGTACTGAGGGCCAGTCCTTAGAGTCACCTGCCTCCAGCCCAGGTGAGAGGAAAGTATGAAATGTTGCAAAATAATAAACATCCATTAACACGAGGCCTTCAGGTTTTTCCACATAACTTTGTTTTTCAGCACATGTAAATCTGCATGCTTGGCTATTTTTTTGCAATGTGCCTCTTCTATTAAGGGCAAACAAATCACTTTAAAATTCCAGGTTTTAATTCGTTTTTCAAAAGTGGGCTTTGAATTTCAAATATGCCTTTTAAAAAAACTGAATGGCAATTTAATTTGTGCTTCCTTTGCAATCCCTAAATTATCTTTTTAAAATTGAATTAATGCATTAATACATTCTGAATTGGAGCCCCATGAATGGTCTGGGAGGAAGTGATGCCGCAGATTCACTGCAGCTATGTAACTGTGGACCTGAATGGAAAACCACCAGGAGTCTGCAGGAAGAGTGTGCTGTAAATAAAATACCCATAATATTAAAACAAAATTCTGAATTGATACTCTAATTTCATGTCAGCAGTATCCATATCTAAAGGAAAAGATATTAAAGAGAGCACAGATCTGCAAATGTTGCCTGCAGAGACTGACGTACAAGCCTGCAGCACGCAGGTACTGGGAACCAATTCTTAGTGTGGCCCCATGTCCTGCTTTACAGAGGGCAATTTGAAGGTCTATGTAGCCCAAGTCCAATTGACAAATAAAGATCCCTAAGAAGGGAAAGCAGAGGCACTGAGTCTATTTATATTATAGCAATTATTTCTAAATTTGCGTCTATACATATAAATTAGCATCTGCAAATTTTATGCATTTCCTTTGTCCTTTTTTGGGGGGGTGATGCATTTTCTGTTTTGGGGGGTGGGCAATGCTTTAAGCACCCACACTCTCCATCCTTGAAACGTAAGCTATAAAAATATATGTAAAAATAGCAGGCAGGAAAACATGAGTGGTATTAGCTTCATTTTACTCAGGGTAATTAATGGCCTCAGATTAGACATGTTCATTAGTTTCAGTGAATCTACTATGATTAAAGCTTAGCTGAATACCACCCCACGTCACAATTGATGTCTGTAATGGGAATTGGGGTTGCTTGTGTGTAAACCTCCAAACTGTTCCAAACTGCTTGGGGTGGTTGCGCCTTTCCCTGGCTGAGCAGCCCCTTGGCACGGCTGCTTCAGTCGCTGGCAGAATCCGTCAGTGGGCGTTTCCTAAACTTCTTCCAACATAAGAATTCCTTAACGGACAACCTCCTCCTCGCCTCTCTGCGCGGAAGCCTTCTGCGCAGAGTGGGCGTGCCTATCGATGGTCCTCCACTCTCCTCACTGACTTCACTGGAAGAGTCTCGGAGCCTCCCCTCCGAAGTGCTCTCTGCCTCTCCTTTCTTCCTGGTGTCACCTTGACTTCCTTCCCCAGCGGAAGCTCTCCTCCCTTACTGGTTCCTTCTCCGGCATCATTGGGGAGCCTAACCTCTCCACTCGGCTCCGATGTCAGTTCCCTGACAATGTCTATACAGAATTGCATATCTTCTGTGTTCTGAACTTAGACAGTGCCAGAAACTTGGGGTGGAGTTCAGTGTCATCTCTTGCAAACAATGCCTCCCTGCAAGCTTGCCAGATAAAGCTATCTCCGCTCCTCCATGCACTGTTCTGGGGGTTTTCCTGACACCCCAGCTGGGACCCAACTTTGGGGGTGGGGTGGTGGGAGGAAGCGGAAAGCCCCTCTGCAGAGACCCTGACTCAGGGCTTCCTCTGATAGGGCTCCTTAGGCAAATCTCACCCATGGAATTCCCACCTGTCTATTTCATCATCATCTTACATAAGTTCTACACTGTGATTTTCTGTTTAAAACATTCCTTATGTTGCAAACAATAAAAGATTAAATACTAGGTTATTTGTGTAAATTTGCTTTAATTGATGTTAGTGGCTTTGCACTTCTTTAGTATGGAGAGGGAAATCCAGGTATAAACTTTAATGTAAATAAACAAATCTGGACCAATAAAAGTTTCTGAACTTTCTTCAAGGGTAGCCATACAGTGCATTACAGTGGTCCCGTTGAGAGTTTGCCAGGGTATGCTTGGTAGTGTCAACATCACTCTTTCTCTCTAAGAAATACGGTCATGCCTCAGGTTACAGACGCTTCAGGTTGCGTTTTTTTGATTTATGGACCAGCCAAAACCCGGAAGTACCGGAATGGGTTACTTCTGGGTTTTGGCGGCCGCACATGCGCAGAAGCGCCAAATCACAACCCGCAGATGTGCAGACGTGCTGCTGCGGGTTGCGAACGCTGCAGGTTGTGAGCGTGAATCCCGCACGGATCACATTCACAACCCGAGCGCCCACTGTATGTTGAAGCTAATAACAAAGCTCTCCTGGTTGTATCCAGGAGAAAGCCTATACCCAGGAACTGTAATGGATGGGCAATTTGTTGGGTGGGATGTACAAGGGCTTTTGCTTGTCCAACTGGCTTTCCCTCCAATCTCCTCACTCCATGTGCCCCCCCCTGCAATTCACTCTGGGAGAGCAGGAGAACCCCAGAACAGAAGAGGGATGTTTGTACAGACGGAACATCTGTAGTAACTCAATGCTGAATTCCACCAATTAACTTTTCCAGTTCTAGAGCCAGTTACCATGAGCAACTCTATATTTACCTTGAGATAAGTAGCTGGAACATTAGGGAAAAAACCACTTCAAATTGTTAATATTGCAGTGAAACAAAGATGGTCTAAATTTTCAACAAGGCTGTCTATAGGTTAAACTGAACCCAGTTCCTAAAACTGTAGCGCACTCTTTCCTTTTCAAGGAAGTAATTTCTTTTTTCACAGAAGAAGCATCCTAAGCAGAATCCTGTGTGACTTTGAATTTAACTGGTTTCTGGCTCTTAAGTGGCTTCCTTTTCTGTTTTTAATCTGTTCTTCATGTCTAGGCCACAAGAAGTTGTTGAAAGCTCCATCCACAGGCACTGTGTTCTCCTCTGAGGACTGTGAAGGCAAAGATTTAATGCAAGCCTCTGACCATGGTGAGAAACAAGCCACAGACTGGGGAAATGAACGAGTGAGGGAAGAGTCCTATAACTGCAAATGCTAGACAAATGGCAGATCATGAGGTTAATCAGTTCTGGGCATGTACAGCTTTAGACTGCAGGTGAAGACTGCATGTTGAATGTTCCCACATAAAAGCAAAAACGCCTCCCAGGAGAAAACCTACATTTTGGGGAAAATGAAGGGCTTGTGTCCCTTTTCTGATGTATATTTTTCTACGGAAAGGTAATATGTTTCATACAGGGGAGGGGGAAATTTGATCATGTAATGGTACTGTTCAGGAACGATTTTACCACGTGATCTCCTCTGCCATGCCAGAATTAAAGGGGCTTTATTGATGCTGGGATTTCTGTGTGGACTCAATATCTGAAGAGGATTGGAGGGACAAATTGCAAGGTAGTAATGTCTCTTGGCCTAATCACAATGAAATCAACAGCAAAAAAGCAGAATGGAAAGTCAACCCACAAGAAATTTAACCACATTTGAATCACTTTCTTGACACGAGGCAAGTGGAAATGTGAGTGAACCCGCCGTGTGAGGGCCAGCCCAGGGTGCTGCTGCACTTCCATGTATCTGGTTAAGAAGGGGCGAGGTTCCTGCTTTACCTTCTCCAGCTTTCCCAGCCCCCTGGCACTTGAGAGCCTTAGCCTGAGTTTGAAGAAACCTTCCTTTGTGTATTCTAAACAAAAAAAATTCCTTCCAGTAGCACCTTAAAGACCAACTAAGTTAGTTCTTGGTATGAGCTTTCGTGTGCATGCACACTTCTTCAGATACACTGAAACAGAAGTTGCCAGATCCTTCTATATAGTGAGAAGGTGGGGAGGGGTATTACTCAGAAGGGTGGTGGGAATGGGTGATTGGCAGATAGCTGTGATGAGCCTGTTGACGACTCTTAACGACTGCAATAGGTCTTACAGGAAAAAGCAAGGGGTGAGAAGGTGAAAAATGGCTTTGTCATGTATAATGAGATAAGAATCCAATGTCTTTGTTCAGACCAGGTTTCTCCATGGTTTTAAGTTTGGTAATGAGTTGCAATTCAGCAGCTTCTCTTTCCAGTCTATTTCTGAAATTCCTTTGTAGTAAAACAGCTACTTTGAGATCTTGTATAGAATGTCCTGGGAGATTGAAGTGTTCTCCTACTGGTTTCTCTGTTTTGTGATTCTTGATGTCAGATTTATGTCCGTTTATTCTTTGGCGTAAGGTTTGGTCTGTTTGTCCAATATAGAGAGCTGAAGGACACTGTTGGCATTTGATGGCATACACAATGTTAGACGATGAGCAATTAAATAGTCCCGAGATGGTATGTGTGATGTTGTTGGGGCCAGTAATGGTGTTGTCCGGGTGTATGTGGCAGCAAAGTTGGCATCTGGGTTTATTGCAGGCTCTGGTGCCAGTGTCCGTGTTAAGTCTGGTTGTAGTATTATTGTGGGTTAGGAGTTGTTTAAGATTGGGTGGCTGTCTGTAGGCAATGAAAGGTCTTCCTCCCAGAGCTTGAGAAAGAGAACTGTCATTGTCCAGGAGAGGTTGTAGATCTCTGATGATGCGTTGTACTGTTTTAACTTGGGAGCTGTATGTGATGACTAGAGGTGTTCTGTTATTTTCTTTTTTGGGTCTGTCTTGCAGCAAGTTCTCTCTGGGTATCAGTCTGGCTCTGTTGATCTGTTGTCTAACTTCATCTGCTGGGTATTTTAGTTCTAAAAAGGTTTGCTGTAGATCTCTTAGGTGAGAGTCTCTGTCTGTAGAATTGGAACAGATACGGCTGTAACGTAGTGCCTGGCTATAAACAATGGACTGTTTGGTATGTTTGGGATGGTAGCTAGAGGCATGTAGATATGTTTGTCGGTCAGTTGGTTTACGGTATAAGGTGGTGTCTATGCGCCACCAACTATGTCAGTGCTCCCAGCTATGTACGTGACACCACAGATTTTCTGAGGAAAATACAATCTTTAAATGATCTTCCCAACAATACTATACTAGCTACTATGGATGTGGAATCTCTGTATACCAACATCCCACACAACGATGGTTTACAAGCTATAAGGAACACCATTTCAGATAAAACCACAGCGGACTTTGCCACCAAACTCTGCCAATTTGTCCTTACCCACAACAACTTCAAATTCGGTGATGACCTGTTCCTTCAGATCAGCGGCACAGCTATGGGCACCCGCATGGCCCCACAGTATGCCAACATCTTCATGGCAGATTTAGAACAATGTTTCCTAAACTCCTACCCACTCAAACCTCTCTTGTACCTGCGATACATTGACGATATTTTTATCATCTGGACACATGGTCAACAGACCCTGGACACCTTCCACCAGAAATTCAATGATTTTCACCCCACAATCAACCTAACAATGAATCAATCTATGCAAGAAATACATTTTTTGGACACTACTATAAAAATACAGGATGGGCACATAGACACCACCTTATACCGTAAACCAACTGACCGACAAACATATCTACATGCCTCTAGCTACCATCCCAAACATACCAAACAGTCCATTGTTTATAGCCAGGCACTACGTTACAGCCGTATCTGTTCCAATTCTACAGACAGAGACTCTCACCTAAGAGATCTACAGCAAACCTTTTTAGAACTAAAATACCCAGCAGATGAAGTTAGACAACAGATCAACAGAGCCAGACTGATACCCAGAGAGAACTTGCTGCAAGACAGACCCAAAAAAGAAAATAACAGAACACCTCTAGTCATCACATACAGCTCCCAAGTTAAAACAGTACAACGCATCATCAGAGATCTACAACCTCTCCTGGACAATGACAGTTCTCTTTCTCAAGCTCTGGGAGGAAGACCTTTCATTGCCTACAGACAGCCACCCAATCTTAAACAACTCCTAACCCACAATAATACTACAACCAGACTTAACACGGACACTGGCACCAGAGCCTGCAATAAACCCAGATGCCAACTTTGCTGCCACATACACCCGGACAACACCATTACTGGCCCCAACAACATCACACATACCATCTCGGGACTATTTAATTGCTCATCGTCTAACATTGTGTATGCCATCAAATGCCAACAGTGTCCTTCAGCTCTCTATATTGGACAAACAGGCCAAACCTTACGCCAAAGAATAAACGGACATAAATCTGACATCAAGAATCACAAAACAGAGAAACCAGTAGGAGAACACTTCAATCTCCCAGGACATTCTATACAAGATCTCAAAGTAGCTGTTTTACTACAAAGGAATTTCAGAAATAGACTGGAAAGAGAAGCTGCTGAATTGCAACTCATTACCAAACTTAAAACCATGGAGAAACCTGGTCTGAACAAAGACATTGGATTCTTATCTCATTATACATGACAAAGCCATTTTTCACCTTCTCACCCCTTGCTTTTTTCTGTAAGACCTATTGCAGTCGTTAAGAGTCGTCAACAGGCTCATCACAGCTATCTGCCAATCACCCATTCCCACCACCCTTCTGAGTAATACCCCTCCCCACCTTCTCACTATATAGAAGGATCTGGCAACTTCTGTTTCAGTGTATCTGAAGAAGTGTGCATGCACACGAAAGCTCATACCAAGAACTAACTTAGTTGGTCTTTAAGGTGCTACTGGAAGGAATTTTTTTTGTTTTGACTATGGCAGACCAACACGGCTACCTATCTGTAACTGGTTTGTGTATTCTAGTCCTTCCCACCCTCTGCTATCTGTTCTCTGTGTAGAAGGTGCATGTTTAACTGTTAATCTAGAAGCCATGTCTGCAGTCTAACAGAGGACAATAGTCACATGCCTGACCCTCTTTTCAGATCTCACTGATGCTGCCTCTGAAAATGGCTTGTCCCATTACCACTTTAAGAACATCAACCTGTCCAGCGCTGCTCAGAGCCACCATCTGCGGAAGCTGAGGGGCCCTTCAAAATGCAGAGAATGTGAGAACGTGGTGGTCAAAGGCGTAGAATGTGAAGAGGTCAGTGAGCATTAAAGGGAACTGCTTTGCTGCAACAAGAGGTTCAGATCTCAGGCAGGCTGGCACTTGGGCACTGGAAAGGGAGAGGCACACAAATTGGCCCCAGCTTACAGCATAAAGCCCTGAGGCAGATTCTTAGACTTTTAAGTCTGGAAATAATTAGGATTTTGGTTGCGATCGTATGTATACAAGGGGAGAGGAAGTGGGGTGTGGGGTGTGTGGTGCACCCCGGGTGTCACCACTGAGGTGGGTGACAAAATGCCAGGCAGCACTCATTGCGGGGCCTGTAGGGCGCCCGAGCCATGTGTCTTTCCTGAGAGAGACGCGGTGGCTTGAGCACCCGCAGGCTCAGCACTGCCCAAAAGGTCCACCCGCTGCCTCCCCCCCCCCCCAGCTGCAGGGCAGCTGAGTGGGAGGAGGCAGGCAGACTCTAGAGGCCCCACAGTGCCCAAGCGGCTTCCTCCGCCACTGTATGTATACTTAGCACTACTTCTGTATGAACATAAATAGGATGTTGCTGTAAATCTACTAATCTAGTTCCGTGTTTTGCCCTGAGACAGACTGTCCTGAACATTCGCCATATCCTCATACACTCCACTTGTGTGAAGTTAACTCCACTTGATGAATGTTTTTCAATGAGATTTTATTGCCAATGTGAATGAGACATGTAAAAGAAGGTGGAGTTTGTGCTCTGACTCCCCCTATGTCTGGATGTGGAACCTGGAAAAGAGAATGAAACACAAATGGAAATGCTTTTCCTCTGCTGTTGGTGCATTACACCTGCCTCAGAGTACTGAGATGTGAGAAATTAGCAAGGGGCCCCTTTGGGGCTGGGAAAGAGTTCAGCCAGAGTAACACGGGATCTTTGGGCCATTTGCAGTGCTGCCTGACCTGTCACAAGAAATGCCTGGAGAGCCTCCTCATCAGCTGTGGTCACCAGAAACTGCCGGCACGGGCATCGCTCTTTGGGATCGACTTCCTTCAAGTGTCACGGGATTTCCCAGAAGAAGTGCCATTCATTGTGGCAAAGTGTACCTCAGAAATAGAAAGACGTGCCCTGGGAGTGCAGGTAACTTGTCCCTGCATGCAGAAATCCATCAGTGCTCAAACTCCATACCTCTCAGAACCCAGAGTGAGCAGCAAAACATAAAGACATAAACATATGTCTGCTGACCAAACATAAAGGCTGAATTAATTGAGTCATTATTAGACTATGATTGGCTCATTTGTATTCCCCAGTTCTGTGCAAGTGCAGCAAACCAGAGCAAAAAAATTTCTAGACATTAATCCTAAAGAAATGTGTGAGTCATGCCTGGTGAAATCCCACAAATAAGCAGGGACCAGAACAGGATTTCTGGTGAAGAATTGAGCTTTTCTGCTGGTGCAGAATTTTATATCCGCCATTCTCCTATCACAGTAAGAAGGAGACAGTGGTGGGAGCTCCCAGTTATTGGGAATTTTTAAGGTGATGAACAGCTTCACCTCTAATGAGGAGCAGACTGTGCTGTGGCAGGATCTAGGTGCTTACCTATGAAGAAAAGACAGGTTGCCTGCTTCTTTGCATGTCTGTATTGCAGCAGTTCAGGGAAGGTGCAGAAAGTGGGGGGTGGAAACAGCGAGGGGGGTGTCAGAGAGTTGTGAGGCATCCCTAGACTCTTTCTTTCACTCTGCGCGGTAGCACTAACTTCCTGGTGAGCTAAGGCGCCTGCTTATGGCCTTCAAGAGCTGCCTCGGAGTTTCAGTCCATGTGGATTTCCCAGTTTCATGTGCTAGCAGTCCAGTCTCGTGCACACACACCTCTGCCTCCCTGCTGAGTCAGAGAGAAATCCCAGGTCCCTTTCTGACACATACATCATGTGTGGTGGCCTCAGGCCCAGTCTCTTTTTTGTCCTTGACGCAGGGCATTTACCGCATCAGTGGAGCCAAATCACGGGTGGAGAGGCTGTGTCAGGCCTTTGAGAGTGGCTGGAGGCTGGTGGAGCTCTCGGATCATTCACCTCATGACATCACTGGAGTCCTTAAACATTTCCTTAAGGAGGTAAGAAATGGAGGGGGAGACATCCTTAGAATTTCATTTCTCTAAACCTGAGAGTGGTTTCCCAAAGTTTATGTCTTTAGCAGACTCTGGGAACTCATCAAGCTACACATCCCCAACCCTTTTCGAGTGTGTGTGCTATTTTATCTAAAGGTGGAAACAAATGTAATATAAAAAAATAAACATGCAACTGGGTTCAATCTGTTGGGAAATAACTGGTGAATACCAATTAATCCTGAAGTCCCAGATGTGTGGGGAACTACAAAGAAAAACAGCTGACTGCATGAATTCAGAAATAGGGTGTGGGGCTTGACTTCAGCCAAAGCAGCCCCCAGCAGAGTTTAAAACACAGATCTAGACTGCGTTTACAAAGCATGGGAAATACTGTATAGGTCGTTAGACTTTTAAATGTCCCCATATGAGTGCTTACAGTTCTCCCCTGCCTCTGCCCCTCTTGAGCTTAATAGACCACAACTTTTAGTAAGTTTAAATGCTTTTTTTCAGTAATCACAGGTCTCACTCATGCGTTGTTCAGTGCTACAGCAGAAACAACACAAGTAAGGTATTCTTGCTTACAAAATGCAGAAGTGATTCTCAAACATGTGGACTGAGTCTGAAGTCCCAGGCTCAGACATCTGCTCAACTTACACCGTTTAAAGGGAGAGGGGAAGGAATATGAAACCTTTAGTTCCTCCCTCCTTGGAGGAAAGGGGATGTGACATCACAGAGTCTACTCTAGTAATTTTGAACTCTGTAGTCCTTAACCCCTTCACATACTAACTAGCACAGGTATGCATTGTTAGGTTTGACTACAAAACTCCCACACACTCTACATTAAAGGTAAAGGGACCCCTGGCCATTAGGTCCAGTCGTGACTGACTCTGGGGTTGCGGCGCTCATCTCACTTTATTGGCTGAGGGAGCCGGTGTCCAGCTTCCGGGTCATGTGGCCAGCAGGACTAAGATGCTTCTGGCGAACCAGAGCAGCGCACGGAAATGCCATTTACCTTCCCGCCGGAGCGGTACCTATTTATCTACTTGCACTTTGAGGTGCTTTCAAACTGCTAGGTTGGCAGGAGCAGGGACCGAGCAACGGGAGCTCACCTCGTCGCAGGGATTCGAACCGCCGACCTTCTGATCGGCAAGTCCTAGACACTCTACATTAGTCTTGTTTATTGTGGCATTGCTGCTCCTTCTTGCTTGCTCATGAGTTGCACAGCACGTGCCCCAATCTGTAGTTATTCTGCTCCTTCTGTTCCTTTATTCCCTGATATTTCTAACTAGTTTTATTATGTATTTTTATTTCTTGCGTATGTGCACAGTAACCCTTAATTCAGGGGTCGCCAGGATCCTCAGCTTTCACTGAAATTAGGCTCGAAAGAAGCATTCTGTTGTAGCCAGTAGAATAGGTTGTGGTGTGTGCTTAGTAGAAATGGGCAAAATGGGCAATTTCGGTTTCACATTTTTCCAACATTCAGTTCTCCACAATTCCACATTTCTTTGCAATTTTTAAAAAAAATTTAAAGTCCTCATAAAAATCATAAGTTTGGGCAAACTTCTCCTCATATGCATGTGCTTGTATACCATCTTACTTCTACTATGCACATTTCCCCCCAGAGCTGTGCTGTTTCCTCTAATATAATGCATTTTTGCATGTGACTTTCTCTAATATAGGCAGTTTTGTGCACATTTTTCTCAACTATATGTATTTTTGTGCTGGGCTGGAGAACTGTGCTGCTAATTACTGAAAAGTGTGAATTTTGAAGCATGGCTCTGTTCCAGTACCTGCATTTTTTCACAGTGTGTGAATTAGGTATCTTCTTCTTTAAATGCAAACTGAATCAATTTCCCTTCCCATCTCTATGGTTTGGTTGAAGTGTTTGTGCATGTGGGTGTGGGTTTATGGTGACCAAAACAATTTTCAAATGGCCCCCCAAAATGTCAGTGACCCCTGCCTGGAGTAGTTAGGGCATCCCATGACTGCCCATGGTTCTGTTGCATCTGCTCTGCTCTCTATTTTCCATTGTTCTTTGTACTATCGAAAGCAGCCTGTAGGCTCTCCAGATGCTATGGTAGATCTGTGGCTGAGGGAGGAAGGCTCTTCTCCTGGGAGACCAGCATTTTTTACAAGATTGTGATGATCAATTAATTATTTTCTATCTCGCTCTTCCAAAGGAGCCCAGGACAGCAAACGATGACACAATAAAACAATACAATTAAAATAAAAGGAAGGTATATTTGAAAACAAGAGCTTTTACCTTCTGCTGGAAGTGGTTCGCTCATTTCTCTGAAAAACGTTTGCAGTCGCATGTAAAGGGGGGGTGTTTCTAAATCTTCTCCTCCCTTCTTCTTACAGCTTTCCAGTCCTGTGCTCCCGTACGAGCTGTATGATGATTTCATGGCTCTCTCCAGGAGCGTGCAGAGAATGGAATACAAAACAGGGGCTGATGCCAAGACCTTGGCAGATCCCATCAAGAGTACAAAGGATTTACTGCGCAAACTGCTACCAACAAATTATAACACATTACGGCACCTCATTGCTCACCTCTACAGGTAACAGGGAGACCAGCAGTGACTCCTGAGCTCTTTTCTTGTAGGAATAAGGGCCGCTTTGGATGCTCTTTGCAAAGCTCTAAAGTGGGGTATAAATATCCTTAAGAGTTAAGTATCCAGTTTCAATACAGATCCATTGGTCCACACCTCTGTTTGCCCTGCCACTTTCCCCTGGGAAAACCTGCTGTTTCCTTCTGAAATGGACCAAATGGCAACTGGGTTTTCTGCAGATTGCCATTTCTTCCAATTCAGCAATAAAGAGTGTTTTGCAGGGGAAAGCTGCAGGGCAAACACAAAGCCACTCATACCTAGAAAGCCCAGGGCCCTATGAAGCAGTGTGCGCCCACCCACCCCAGGTCTCATTGGGGCTCCCTACGCCACTGCCTGTGTTTATCTGCATGATACTTGGGTGTCCTGCTCAGGCTACCAGTAGAACATATAAAACCAGGGGCAAAGCTAGACTTTATTTCACGCAAGTCAGACCCAGTTTGACACCCCATGTGCATTTATGTTCACACACACGTAGACTGGGAGCCTCAATGGCGCCCCTCTGGAGGCTTCACCCAGGGCAAAAAACCTAGCTAGCCCCCACCCCCGAAGCTATAGTGCTGTATGAAATTTATGTTTTCCATCCCCAGATGCTTTTAAAATTCAAAAATTGAGAATAGCTTCCACAAGCCACAAAAACCTGTTTGCATCTTCCTTAAGGGCAGAGCTGCGCATTGATGCAAACATATGTCACACAACCTTAGTGGCATCTTCTTCTAGGGAAATGGTGGTCAACCTGAATCCAGTGATCCTTGAAGTTCCTCAGAAGCTTCCCCGGGGTTGCTCTATAAGAAGATCAGTCATGGAATAGGATTCAGACCACTTAGTCCATTCACATGAGACCCAGTCAGCCCCAAACCTCATACAAAAACCTCTCCATCTTGCTAAAGTTCTGCAACTAATGATTTGGGAATTCTTATGCAGGGAGATTCACAGCTCAGTTGCCGAACCATGGGCATAGCCAAGGGGGGCTCAACAACTTTGACTGCCCCCACAACAAAAATCCTGGCTAGGCTCATGTGCAGAACGCATGTTTTCAATCCCCAGCATCTCTAGTTCAAACAATTGGGGAGCAGATGATGGAAAAGATCTCTGCCTGGAGCCCTGGAGAGCTGCTGCCAGTCAAAGTAGACAATATTAGGCTAGATGGACAAATAATCTGACTTTGTATAAGGAAGATTCCTGTGTTTCTACAAAACAGAAGATTGTAAAGAGAAGAGGGTAACTCCAGAGTAAATCCTTGCAAGGTGAGGGGAACCTCAGGTGATAGGTTAGCACAACTACTTTTGCACCAATAGTATAAAGCTATAATGGTTATTCATGTTTTATGTAGGGTCTAGGCTCTTCCCTCAAGGTAGCACTCCTGAAGGGGTATTGTATTTTTCCAGTACTCAAGCAGCAATATTATACTGCTGGGAAAATAAAAAAATTCCTTCCAGTAGCACCTTAAAGACCAACTAAGTTAGTTCTTGGTATGAGCTTTCGTGTGCATGCACACTTCTTCAGATACACTTCTTCAGATTTCACTGCTGGGAAAATGTGATCCCTTCTCTGACGTTATCATCATTGCTGTACCATGTGGAATGCAGTTGCCTAAGTGTCACAGCCCCTATTGAATGGCACCAGTGATGAAGGACCCATCCCATGCATGCCAACCATGGAGATCCTTTTCAGAATGAAGTGGAGAAGCCCTGAATCCACAAAGTCACAACATGAAAATGACTACCTACCTTACTGAAAATGTAGCCTAAGCACCTCAGTGTCTCCCATTTCTGGAAAATGTTTAGGTTCAGACCTTTGATGATTCATTCTCTCTCCTCCCCCCTCAAGAGTGGCTGAGAGATATGAGGATAACAAGATGTCTCCCAACAACCTGGGGATCATATTTGGGCCCACACTAATCCACCCTCCCTTGAGCAATGAAGTTTCCATGTCGTGCCTCGTGGACTCAGGGTACCAGTCCCAGCTGATTGAGTTTCTCATCCTCAACTACGAAAGGATTTTTGGGATGGATGACCTGCCTCCATCTGTGCTTTGTGAACGTGAAAACTCTTTGAAAGAAGCAATTACCAATGAAGCTCTTTCAAGCAGCGAAAGAGATGTTGATGCACCTTCTGAGGTAGGAGTGGGGGCGGTATTCCCAAGCACATGCTTCCCTTCATTTCCCTACCACATTGCCTCTACAGATATACTTCCATGGGCACCCCTCAAAATGGTGGTGCTAAGAATAGGGGAAGTACCGTATTTTTCTGTGTATAAGATGTTCCCATGTAGAAGACGACCCCTATTTTTTTGAACCCAAAATTAAGAAATCGATATTTTAGGGTTGCCATATCTCTAGAAGTGAAAATCTGGATGATTGGTGGCAGCAGAAGGTTGTTGAGCTTTTTTTGGCCAAGTGGGCAAAGTGTAACCCCCAGTCCCCCCGCCAAACACACAATCCAACCCAGACATTTGCTAGAAAATTTAAAGATCCTCCCGGCAATCAGCCTGTGATGGCTGGCAGAACTGGTTCTGGCAGCTTTTTCATGGCAGCCGCAGGAAGGTAAGTAGTGTTTCTGAAAACTCCTGTGCATTCACCATCTCTGTATAAGGTAAAGGTACACCTGCCCGTACGGGCCAGTCGTGTCCGACTCTAGGGTTGTGCGCCCATCTCACTTAAGAGGCCGGGGGCCAGCGCTGTCCAGAGACACTTCCGGGTCACGTGGCCAGCGTGACGAAGCTGCTCTGGCGAGCCAGCACCAGCGCAGCACACGGAAACGCCGTTTACCTTCCCGCTATAAAGCGGTACCTATTTATCTACTTGCACTTAGGGGTGCTTTCGAACTGCTAGGTGGGCAGGAGCTGGGACTGAAAGACGGGAGCTCACCCCACCGCGGGGATTCGAACCGCCAACCATGCGATCGGCAAGTCCTAGGCACTGAGGTTTTACCCACAGCACCACCCGCGTCCCCCATCTCTGTATAAGCCAAACCCCAATTTATTACTTTAAAAATTAGCCAAAAACATTGTCTTATACATGGAAAAATACAGTAATTGCAAAAACACAGGATGCCAGATTCAATATAGAAATCATCATGTATAAAAGGAGTATTTGACATTGGTGGGACAACATGACTGTATCCAGGTCAGGAGAAAAATGATCATACCATGTTGTTGTCCTGTAGCTGCTAAGGTCAGGACAGTGGTGAAAATAGCCAGGTTATAGTACAAATGCCTTCCCTACATGTGGCCACATATTCCGTCCTTGGTATCCAGTCGCTGTTGGTGGGCTGAGATGCTGCTGCTCTCCCAGCTTCCTGGAGGGAGGCAGCTGAGGCCCAGGGAGCTCAGCACTGTGCAGGCACAGAAGGGCAAGAGCAATGGACTGGCTCCACTGTATTGCCCAGGGCCAAGCTCCTTCCATAAGTGCATGCGGCATACGGTGCTTGGAAGCTGGGAGAGCCAGGGCACCTCACTGACAGCTACCATTGGTTTCTATAGCTAAAGGATCTCAGGTGATTTTTATTTTACTTTTTTTTTTGAGACATATCAAGCTGTTACTAGTCAAGGTTGATGGTACTAGGTAATGTGGACCATTTCTGAATTTACTATAAGAGCTGAGCTGTGGAAGAATCACATGATGGTTTTGTTTTGGACTGAACCCCTTTTTGCTACAGGTAAAGGAATTGCATGTTTGAGTCACATATGCATGACCTTTTGCACATGAAAACCTAACATGTCAAGGGAAAAATTAGCCTAGAACTCTTCTCCTAAGCTTTATATATGCAAGCAGTGTTTTATGGGAGAAAATTCAAAATCATAGAATCATAGAATCATAGAGTTGGAAGAGACCACAAGGGCCATCGAGTCCAACCCCCTGCCAAGCAGGAAACACCATCAGAGCACTCCTGACATATGGTTGTCAAGCCTCTGCTTAAAGACCTCCAAAGAAGGAGACTCCACCACACTCCTTGGCAGCAAATTCCACTGTCGAACAGCTCTTACTGTCAGGAAGTTCTTCCTGATGTTTAGGTGGAATCTTCTTTCTTGTAGTTTGGATCCATTGCTCCGTGTCCGCTTCTCTGGAGCAGCAGAAAACAACCTTTCTCCCTCCTCTATGTGACATCCTTTTATATATTTGAACATGGCTATCATATCACCCCTTAACCTCCTCTTCTCCAGGCTAAACATGCCCAGCTCCCTTAGCCGTTCCTCATAAGGCATCGTTTCCAGGCCTTTGACCATTTTGGTTGCCCTCCTCTGGACACGTTCCAGTTTGTCAGTGTCCTTCTTGAACTGTGGTGCCCAGAACTGGACACAGTACTCCAGGTGAGGTCTGACCAGAGCAGAATACAGTGGCACTATTACTTCCCTTGATCTAGATGCTATACTCCTATTGATGCAGCCCAGAATTGCATTGGCTTTTTTAGCTGCCGCGTCACACTGTTGGCTCATGTCAAGTTTGTGGTCAAAATGCAGTCCCTGATCTGTAGTTTGGCGCAGTACAATCCATGTGCTTCTGCTCAGCACATACCTTGGTTCTAAGACTACTGCCAATATGAGTAACAGGCCTTATGATTACTGGGCATACAAGGATCCCTCATTTCTCATATTCTGTTGCCTCCATCTTTTCTTCTGAGCTTGTCAGTCTGCATGTGGTTGACCTCTGTGGTGCAAACTGCGATGGAGACACCAATGTTCTACATTTTACAAGGATCTCAATTTTAAAAAATAAATTGCCAAGCAGTGTATGGGGGTGGGGGGAGCGAAATTTTGCCAACATTTCAACTTTATCAGAATAGATCCATTTTTTGACATTTCAAAAGCACATGGTACGACAAATGGCAGTGACCAGTATCAAATTCTGAAAACAAAATGTGAGCATTGGATGTTTCAACAGGGAACATTCTGAAACAAAAATATTTATAAAATAATGAAAATACTCCCCCACACACATTTTTTAAAAAAATGTGGCACTTGAATTTAAAACTTTTAAATGAAATTCTGTAATTAAATGATTATATACATACACAGTAATGGGATTCTTTCCCTCTGACTCTGATTCTAACTTTTTGAAAGTCCTTTAGCAAGTTTGCTTTTCTTGCAGCAGCCACACCTTCATACAGGTGTGGCTATATGGGGAGCACAATACACAGATTCACAAACATGGCTTTTCCTTCCAACAGAAGTCCTCCTCTAAGCCGTATCTGGATGAAGACAATAGCACTGCTGTGGATCCTGCCAGGCAGAAGCAGTGTATGGAGCAAACCCACTTTCCTGAAAGTGGGGAAACTATAGGTAAAGTTCTTTCCTAGATCCTGATCAGGCATTTAAAGAATATTGGTTCCTATTTTGGGGAGAGAATATAGTATTCTTCAGGTTCAACAGTGCCCCACTCTTCCTCCAAACCATTAAGATCCACAATGTCTCCCTCATAACTTCCAGACACCCTGTCTCTCTAGATAATGTTTCTATATCAAAATTTCGAGAAGCCACTGCATTCTAAATTTTGCCTGCTCTAGTATTAGAATGGCCAAACCCAAATGATATATCTCGATATAATAAGAAAGGTATGACCCCCCATAGGAGGATTTGTATTGCCACATCACTCCTGGTTTGGCGTGAAGTCATGGTGCTGTGGGGGTGCAAAAGTGAAGGCAGGTTGCGCAACAGCAGAGGTCATGGCATAGGAGTAGGAAGGGAGAGACAGTGAGAGGGGGGAAGTGGTTAAAGAAATGGCAGACATTTGAGTAAAGCAGAGATAGAGAGAACTGAAAGAAAAATGGTGATTTTAAACCACAGCAGAGGTTTGACTAAAGGACCTTCATTGTCAAAACATTGTATGAAAGTACTATGGAGTATTTTAGAGCATTGCATATTTTATATCTCTCACATGAGGCAGCTAAGGAATTGGAAAGGGAGAAGTTTGAGTACTGGAGATACAGGGAGATACACCAAAAGCAGGGGGAAGGGACTGTTCTAAACAATGACAGAAGTTTTGAGTAAAGGGAGATAAAGAGACACTGAGAGGAAAATTGCAGTTTTAAACAATGGCAGAGAAATGAGTGAAACAGGGCTGTAAAGTCACACAGAGAGGGAAAAAGTGGTTGTTTTAAACAATGGCAGAGGTTTCAATAAAGCAGGGATGGAGGAACACTGGTGATTTTAAATAATGGCAGAGGTTTGAATAGAGCAGGCAGAAGTGACACTGCGGGGGGGGGATGGCAGTTTAAAACAAGGTTTGAGTACAGCAAGAAGGAAGTTTAGAAAGGCTCTGTTGTGTTAGCTTCTGTGTTGCATCCATCTCTGCTATTTTTCCATCATAAAACTAGGTTTTATTCTGTTTTTTTAAAAAACAACTCCTTGTCCCATCATCCCTGCTTTATTTAAATCTCTGCCATGGATCAAAACCACCATTTTCCTCCCAGTGTCTCTCCACCTCAACTCCAGTGCTTGGGGAAGCCCAACAAAGGAAGTGATCAAAGAGGAGCTTTCCTCGTCATTAACTTTTAATAAGCATTGCTTTGGGACATCTTTCTTTTTTAAAAAAATTATTTTTATTGAATTTCACTTAAATAACCAAAAGAAAAAACAAATCAACAATTTCAAAAGAAATATCCATGCATAACACAAAAATAGCATCAGTTTCCATTACAATTCTTTGTCTTTTTCCTTAAATCTTTATATCTTTATATCTTTAAATCTTTCCTCTACATGCCTATTGACCTCCTTCCCTCCCGATTTCGGGCTTCTTAATAAAACTTCTTTCTTTTTTCTGCAGCTTTAATTGTTAATGGTTTGCGCATCGTAAGATTTATATCAAACCTTCTGTAGTTTTTAAGTTCCTATAGTTTCTTTCAATGTATACCATAAATTTATTCCAGTCACTAATAAACTTTTTGGTTTTTTTGGTTTCTATTTTTTTGCGTCATTTTTGCTAGTTCAACATATTCAAATAATTTTGTTTGCCAATCTCTGATAGTTGGAGTGTTTGGGCTTTTCCAATTTTGTGCTATTAATATTCTAGTCGCTACTGTTGCGTATTGGAATAGTGTCTTATCTTCTTTTTTAATTTCATCCCCAATTATTCCTAGTAAGAAGGCTTCTGGTCTTTTAGGGAAAGTGTATTTAAATATTTTTTTTAACTCATTATAAACAAGTTCCCAGAACTTCTTCATTTCTTCGCAGGTCCACCACATATGGTAGAAATTGCCTTCTTTGATTTTACACTTCCAGCAAGCCTTATTTCCTGTTTTGTACATTTTCCCTAGTTTTGCCGGTGTGATGTACCACCTATACATCATTTTTTCCAAATTTTCTCTAAGCGTAACGCATGCCGTGAATTTCATTCCACTGCTCCATAATTTCAACCACTTATCATATTCTATATTGTGTCCCAAGTCCATTGCCCATTTTGTCATGACCTCCTTTATTTCTTCATCTTTAGTGTCCCATTCTAAAAATATGTTATACATTTTAGATAATAACTTGGTTTTACCGTCAATTATTTCTATCTGAAATTTAGATTTTTTTCTCATTTATCCCTACTTTTTTATCTTCCTTCCATACTGCATTTATTTGATGAAATTGCAGCCAGCCTGTTAATTTATCTTTCAACTCCTCATATGTTCTCAATTTCCAGCCGCTTTCTGATCTTATCAGTAGGTCTTCATAAGTCAGTCTTTCTCCTTCCATGTTTGCTTTTTTGGTTGTAAGGATGTCAATTGGTGATAGCCACCAGGGTGTTTTCCATTCCAAAAGTTTTTTATTTTTCTCCCAAACTTCATGTAGTGGCCCTCTGATAATATGGTTTGAAAAACCTTTATGTACCTTTTCTTTATTTAGCCACAAATAGGCATGCCAACCGAATCTGTTGTTGAAGCCTTCTAGGTCTAGCAGGTCAGTGTTTTCCAAATTAATCCAATCTTTGATCCAGCAAAGGCAGGAGGCTTCGAAATATAATTTCAGGTTTGGCACCGAGAATCCCCCTCTTTCTTTCCGATCTGTGAGTAATTTGAATCTAATTCTCGGTCTTTTCCCTTGCCATATAAATTTCGAAAAAGTTTTTTGCCAATCTTTAAACATTGTGGAACCTTTAATCACTGGAATGTTTTGGAATAAAAATAACATTTTTGGGAGTATGTTCATTTTTATTGCCGCCATCCTTCCCGACCACAAAAGTTTTACTCTGTTCCACGTATCTAGATCTTTTTTAATTTCCTTCCATGTTGTAAAATAATTGTCCTGAATTAAGTTTATGTTTTTTGTAGTTAGCCAAATTCCCAAATATTTTATTTTTTTAACCACCTTGATTCCATTCTGTATCTCTAATTTTTCTCTTTCATCTTTTCCCAAATTTTCATCTTTTCCCTGGTTTCATCTTCTTTATCACACCCTGGATCTCTTCTGCTTCTATGGGTTTATTTAATTGAGTTCTTTCTTCCTCTGTTATAGTTTTCCCGCTGTAGTCTTCTAAATATTTTTCTATTCGGGTTATCTCTTCATCTTCCTTTTTATACAATTTCTCATAAAATTTGAGGAAAATTTTCAAATTTGAGGAAGTTTTCCTTTATTTCTTTTGGGTCTTCTATCAATTGCTCCTCTATTTTTATCTTATTTATCACATTTTGTTTTTGCCTTCTTCGCAATTGCCAAGCTAATAATTTACCTGTTTTGTTAGCTGATTCGAAGTTGACTTAATTTTCCATTCAACTTCTTGACTTGTTAGCATTGAATACTGTGTTTGTAATATTTTTATTATTTGTATGTTTTGTTCGTCTTTCGGATTTGTTGTTAATTTTTTCTCACATTCTCTTAACTGACTGAGGATTTCCTCTTTCTTTTGTTCTCTTACTTTCCTCTTATAACTGTTTTGCTGGATGAGAAAACCTCTTAGGAACGCCTTGCTGGCATCCCAGACTACATCTATGTTTGTTTCTTTATTAAGATTCAAACTGAAATAGTCTTTTAAGGTGACTTTGGCCTTTTCAATAATTTCTTCACTCTCCAGTAGATATTCATTCATTCTCCACCTGAACCCGCCCTGTGATACACCTTTTATTTCAAAAACTATCGAATTATGATCAGAGAGAGTTCTAGGTTGGATTTCACATTTCAGAGTTCTTAATGTTAGTTCTCTTGAGACCCAAATTTGATCAATTCTGCCCCAACTCTTATGTGGTTCTGAAAAGAAGGTGAATTGCTTCTCTATTGGGTGTTTGTATCTCCAGATGTCTATTAAATCTAAATTTTCCTCCAGGTTATTAAAGGATCTTGGCAGTTTCCCTTGGTTACGTTTTTTCTTTTCTGATTTTTTGATTTTACTTGTTTAGACCTCATTTTTATTCTAAAAGCATTTTCCATCGTATATGCAACCTCTTCTGCTTTCAATTCCAACCATTTCGCTAGTTCTTTAGTCATTTTTTCTTTAATGTTCTCATTTGCTTCTTCTCCTACTCCTCTAAACTTTAGGTTTAGCTGTTTCTGTTTCATTTCAATCATCGCTAAATTATCCAGAACTTGATCTTGATTTCTATTCAGTTTCATCTTTTCATCTATTTCATCTTTTATCCTATCTGTCTCCTTCCTTTGTTCTTTCATTTCTTTTTGTATTTTTTTGTTTGTTTCTTCCATAGTCTTTGATCGAATTGTTAAGTCTTTAATTTTACTAGACAGTTCGCCTACTACTCCCTCTATTTTCTTGTCTCTCAACTCATGCATCTCTCCTAGCTTTTTCTCCATATGTATTTCACTCTGTTTGAATTCCTCCTTTATTTTTAGCCATAAGATATCTAAATCCTTAGATTTGGGACATCTTTCAAGTTAAGATATGTTGCTTCCTGGGATGATACATTCAATAGGTGGTCTGCTTCCCTAATTCTCCATAATGTCTCTTCTCCTCACTCAGAGTTGAACAGCAGTGATGGCACCAAACAGAATGATGCTATACTTGACCCTGAAGCTGCCAATGTCAGCCCACAGACCAGGGGGCGCTTCAGCCGGATGCCTGTGAAGCACCCTCGCACTGTCACCCCCATAGTGTCCAGTCTGCCCCTGCTGGCTGCTACCATGGCTGGCTCAGAGGCAGGAAGCCGTCTCCTGGAGCAAGGTACAAACAGCCGCAGCAACTCACCAGACACTCGAGGGCAGCGCAAGCACTTTGAGATCACTCCGGAGACTGCCAGGATTGTCTCCAAGTTCCAGACTCAGAATGGGAGCCAAGACTGCTGTCCTGCAGTGCTGGAAAACCCACTGGAGGGAGAGCCTGTGGATGCATTGGGAGGAAGCAGGACTGAATCTTGAGCCTTAAATGTTTTTGTTTTAATTTTTTAGGAAGCAAACCAGACAAAGGGCTTGAATTCTAGTTCCAGGAACAATTTGGAATAACTAGACCCTAACTTTGCAAAAGCAGGAAAAACTGCTGTTCACCTAAGAGTACACTTGAGAACTGGGGAAGAAACAGCCCTGGGTGTATCTCACAGAAACCTAGGAGGGATGATGCCCCCTCCAGATTTAACTGTTGCATTTCTTGCTTTGCAATGGAGGCGAGGAGCCAGTGTGGAGCTGCTGGGTTGCTGTAAGCTACAAAGCCATTGGTGCAGTCTCTCGAAATGGGGCTGATGCTGAAGGGCGACTTCCAGGGGGCAGCCAGGAGCATTTGGTGGGAAGAAGAGTCAAGGGCAGAGCCTAAGGCATAGCAGGATGTTGCTTGAGGTCCCAGGGGAGTCGTTTGTCAGCATGGGGTGGCTGTTTTTCCAGGGGTCGTGTTGGGGATAAAACACATTTGGGGTGTTTGGGGGCAGGGCATGACTGTTCAAGTAAAATCCAGGGTGGTTCAGGGGTGGTTTTTCCACCTGGGCTGGGTATGGTTTGAAAAGGTGATGACATTACGCTGAGACTACATGATGGGGGGGCTCAACCAGACCAGACTGCCACATGCAGGGCTATATTCGGCAGGTTTAAAGATACCAAAATATTGAGAAAGGTGAGTTCCGTGACCTATATAAATTTTGCAAATTAAGCAAAGTTTCATAACTTCTCTTACTTTGCATACTTCTATTATTTTTATTTCTTACTTTTGTGCATTATTTATTCTACTGCTGCTGTTCATACCGAGGGGGCAGTGGAGCCCCACTGCCTGAGCTTTGGAAATCTTGTAACAGCTACCTCTCTTGCTTCTGAGCTTTCAGGGGGTATTGCCCAAAAAATCCAAACCCATCTTTGCAGTCTTCAGAGCTACAAACTGTTTTTGTTCTGGTTTTTGTGTGTGTGTGTGTGTGTGTGTGTGTGGTTTTTTTTTTGGTTTTTTTTACAAAAGAGAACAGATTCTCAGGAAGCAATGCTTTGCAGTTTCATTTTCTGTGCCTTTTCTTCTTCTGTGCCTGCCTAGAATTGCAGAGTTTGGGGCAAAGGTAAGTTGTAATGCTATAAGTGAGGAGGGAAGCGTGACTGGCAGAGGACACATGGAGGCAGGACAGCTACTGTCCTTGGGAGGCTGCCTGCTGCAGAGGTGGGTGGAGAAGGTGCTGCTAGGATGTTTCAACATCAGCCTGATCGCGCTCATCTATATTTAGGTTCTCTGTGCAGCTTTGGCTGCTTCATAGATTATGGAATTCCTTTGTTCAGTTCTTTGCAGGAAGTTGCATTTACTGCATGTTTCTGCCATCCATGGAGTAGGAGACAACAAGGCGACTGCGACTCCTCCCACCATTTCTTCCCCAGTTCTGTCCTCCATGCTTAGGGCTCAGACACACTTACCTTTAGCTCCTCTCTTTCCAGGCACAAGTCCATGCTTAAAAGCTCCATGTCCCAGCATGGTGGTTCTCTCTCTCTCTCTCCCCTCCCAGCTTTGCCTGCAAAAACCCGCTCTTTCACGCTCAGTTGAAGCAAACATCAAGTCAGGTTTTCTGTGGATTTCCATTTGCTCTGGTTGAACTTTAAAGAGTGGGTTTTGGTGGGCAGAGCTCCAGACCAAAAAGAAAAAAGACCACTCGGGCATAGAGCTTTAAAGTGTGGACAATGCCTGGAAAGAGCAAAGGAGTGTAGTAAGGGAGTGTAGTAAGCCCCCCTCCTTGCCTGCTTTGAGTTCTCTCACCACAGCAGGTGAAGAAGAAGAAGAGGAAGAGTTTGGATTTGATATCCCGCCTTTCACTCCCCTTCAGGAGTCTCAAAGCGGCTAACATTCTCCTTTCCCTTCCTCCCCCACAACAAACACGCTGTGAGGTGAGTGGGGCTGAGAGACTTCAAAGAAGTGTGACTGGCCCAAGGTCACCCAGCAGCTGCATGTGGAGGAGCGGAGACGCGAACCCGGTTCCCCAGATTATGAGACTACCGCTCTTAACCACTACACCACACTGGCTCTCTGCGTGACCTCTGTGGATGGCAGAAGTGGGCAGTGAAGGAGTGGGCAGATCCATGTCTGCCTTGTCTGTCCCCCAGGTCAAAAGGTAAAGTAAAGGTTCAAGCCTTGGTTGCACGCTGGCAAGCTACTTCATGTGAAGGGGAACCTGCTACCAGTTGGGACTTCCAGCCCTGAAGTACATGCCTTTGTATGCGCCTGCTGGCTACATGCCATTTCTGACACAGAATGTAATGCTAGCAGAATGGGAAATTTGCCACAAGTGAAGCAATTGCCAGAGAGCACCTGAGGCGACTCCCGGCTGGATGCTAGGTTCCTCGGTCAGAGCAGAGAAGAAACAAGAAGAGACAACCAGGTGTAATGCACTGCAAAGCGGGCTATTAAGCCTTTGGTCAGTGTATTGGTCAACCAAAGTTGGAGAAAGTGTGCATGTTTTTTTTATAACTTTACATTGAGGAGAAAAAATTAAGTCTTCTTCTTTCCCAAACATCCAAGTCCCATGGGGTCAGTGTCACAGATGCATCACACCTCCAGGCGGAGAAGCTACATTCTGGAGTTTGGGCTAGAAACAGGTTTTTCCTGTGACCCATTAAGGCAACAATGCAGCGCCCAGAGGTCCCCATTATGCAGAAGCCCCTGGATAAGAGGGGTAATCCTTAAACAGTTGCCAGAGCCCTTAAAGGTGGGGTTTCCCCTGGAGAGTCTGCCTGCCTGACTTTAGGGATTATGGGTGGCAGTAGGATTCCCACGATGCAAGGCGTAGCACACTTGGTCTACAGTTTAGGAACAAAATCATACCTTTACAAGCGATTTTACACAAGGTTACAGGAAGAAAAATAATTTTTCGAAGAGAGATGCGACATTTTCTTAGCTGAGCAGTTCCTAGTGAAAGCTCTGGTTTCGAGAGCTCGCTCCTTTGTCGCTCTTAGTCTTGCAGAATGTTCCATAGCTGCAGTACCAGGAAGCCAGCCACTAGGGGCGCTGTGGAGCAAGGATGTTGAAGTGGGACAGCTGATTCCTTTCAATCTTGCCCGTAGGCGACGAGATGAAAAGGGGGCAGGCAGATGCCTTTATTTGAAACCGGTGGCAATGAACGAAAGAAAGGGGGGGCAGGGAGAGGAAAAGAGACGGGACAGATCTTTCTCAAGGCGTAATCGTGTAGCTGCAGGTGGTGGTAACTGGGAATAGAAACGGGGCACTGGATTCTGGTAACAGGAGGCAGGAGAAGAAAGGAGGTGGCTTGTGAGTACCACAAAGTGGTACCACCACAAAGTGGCAGGAAGCAACCTTGGGCTGAAGTCATGCCGGTCTCAAGGCAGATCTCAAAACAGCCATTCCCCACACACACACACGGTCCTGCATCTTCAGTCTAAATCCACATGCAGTCAGGGTGCAATGGTGCCACAGCCAGCTACACATCTACGCATAGCTAGCATTACACATATTTATCAATTAATGCAAACATCATTTTCTTCTCAGGAGATCACTTGTAGACGACTAAGATGGTCTTCCATGAACACGGTTTTAACAGTGAGTCCATAAGTGACTGTGGAGGCCAGTTCTGGATCCACACGTCCTTCCACAGTGGAGACACAGGTTTCCAGGTGGGAGTTGATCAGGATGAGGGTTTGCCAAGAGTGCCTTCCTCTTAACACATTTCTCCCTTTTGCCCTGAGTTCACGCTTCTTCAAAGCCCATGACACCTTCGGTAAAGGCTCACAGGCCAGCGTTGCCCAGTTATCAGTGCTTATGTTACATTCTTTTAGATGTGCCTTGAGAGCATCTTTAAACCTCTTTTGTTGTCCATCGGTATTTTGCTTTCCATTCTTGGGTTCAGAATAGAGTAGTTGCTTTGGAAGACGATAGTGAGGCATCCAAACAACATGACCAGTCCAATGAAGTTGATGTTGAAGAATCATTGCTTCAACACTGCTGATCTTAGTTCGCCTGTCTTTCCAAGTGATGTGTAAAAAATTTTGGAGACACCATTGATGAAATCTTTCAAGGAGTCAGAGATGGCATTTATAAGTGGTCCATGTTTGACAAGCATACAGTAAGCTTGGTAGTACGATAGCTTTGGTTTCCCTGCAAATGTCCCACTACTCAAATGCTCTGCACTTCAATCAGGAGATAGCTGCGCTCACAGAGCTCAGGCGATGCTGGATTTCAGCATCAATGTCAGTCCTTGTGGAAGGATAACTGCCCAGGTAGGAGAAGTGATTGACACTTTCCAAAGTTACACCATTGAGTTGGATCTGTGGTGCTGCGGAAGGGTTGTTTTGTGCTTGTTGGTGCAGCACTTTGGTTTTTTGGATTTTGAGCAACAGGCCAAGCTTTTTGTAAGCTTCTGCGAAGATATTTAGGATGGTTTGGAGGTCATCCTCTGAGTGTGCACACACAACGTTGTCATCAGCATATTGAAGCTCTCCGATGGAAGTTACAGTAACTTTACTCTTTGCTTTCAGCCTACTCAGATTAAAGAACTTTCCATCTGTTTGATATATGATTTCTACCCTGGTGGGAGGTTTCGCTTCGACAATGTGTAGGATCATGGCAATGAAGGGCGATAACACATCCCTGTTTAATGCCCAATTCCACTGTGAATGGTTCACTTTGAGAGCAAGTGTTATCCGCAATAGTTGCTGTCATATTATCATGGAGGAGCCAAAGGGTGTTCACAAATATATCTGGGTAGTCGATTTCCAGAAGAACAGTCCATAGGGCATTACGATTTACAGTGTCAAAGGCCTTAGTAAGGTCAATAAACGCCATATACAGGGGTTGGTTTTGCTAGCTGCATTTTTCTTGAAGCTGTCGAGCAGTGAAAATCATGCCTACTGCCCCCTAGAACAGGCATCCCCAACCTTTGGCCCTCCAGATTTTTGGACTACCAATCACCACTGGTCCTGTTAGCTAGGAATCATGGGAGTTGTAGGCCAAAACATCTGGAGGGGCGCAGGTTGGGGATGCCTGTCCTAGAAGGTCTAAAACCATTTTGGGATTTAGGAAAGGTCGCCCCAGATATTGTTAAGAGACAGTTTGCTAAGATCCTTGCAAGAGGTTTGCAGGCTGCAGCTAATAAAGAGATGTCTCAATAATTTCTGCAGTTCTATCACCTTTTTTTAAAAAAGATTGATAACTCTGGCATCCATAAAGTCTGCCGGGATCTCCTCTCCCAGATTTCTTTGATGAGCTTGTGAAGTGGTTGTGTAAATTTAATCCGGCCCACTTTGAAAACTTTGGCAGGTATCCCATCAGGTCCACTGGCTTTGTTGTTTTTCATTTCGTTAATAGCTGCACATAGCTCTCCCAGATTTGGAGATATTGCAGGGCCATCTATCATTTGTTTTTGCGGGATTTGTGAGAGGACCTCAGCAGCTACAGGGGAGTTGTGATTAAGGAGATGATGATGATTGATTGAATTTATATACCACCCTATACCCGGAGGTCTCAGGGCAGTTCACAGAATAAAATCTAAATATAAAACCACAAAATACATAATCAAAATAAAAACAACAACCCAATAACCCTCCCCCCAAAAATGAACTTCCCTGGGGAGAGCATTTCACAGATGGGGAGCCACTGCAGAGAAGGCCCATTCTCGTGTCACCACCCTCCGGACCTCTTGAGGAGGAGGCACATGACAAAAGGCCTCAGAAGATGATCTCAGCGTCCAGGGAGGTTCATATGGGGAGAGGCGATCCTTGAGGTATTGTGGTCCTGAGCCATTTGAGGCTTCATGGGTCAAAACCAGCACTTTGAATTGGGCCCGGAAACTAATCAGTAGCCAGTGCAGTCAGACCAGGATCGGTGTGATATGCTCAAACCATCTTGCTCCAGTGAGCAACCTGGCCACTGAATTCTGCACTAACTGGAGTTTCCGAACCATCTTCAGAGACAGCCCTACGTAGAACCACTGCAGTAAATCTAACCTTGAGGTTACCAGAGCATAGACAACAGTCAGGGCCGTTTTTACCTGGGAGTGCGGGGCACCCAGGCGCCAAATTCTGGGGGGTGCCAGGCGCCCGCCGCTGAAGCCACCTAAGCTCTTAACTATCTACCTATTATGAAATAATAATTTTGATCAAGCTAGAAAAAATACATACTGTATATACCTAGGTATTACCAAAATGTATACCTACTGTTTCACTAAAGGACTTTCGACTTTGTGCACTCTTTTACCAAAGACGTGCTGCTCCAGTGGTGGTGCTTGTCATTCACAATGGTGGTGCTTGTCAGACTCAACGACGGCGCTCACAACTAAATTTGGGGGCACTGGGAGGATCTTTGCACCCTGGTGGTGTATATGCTAAAGACTTGCCTGACAACAGTAGTTAGGCTATCCCTGTCCAGATAGGGGTGTAGCTGGGCCACCAGCCAAAGCTGAAGGAAGGCACTCTGGGCCACTTAGGCTGGTATGGTATGCTGGTAATGTTCTTTCCAGTGCAATGCCATCGCTTCTTCATCTTTTAGAAGTGTGGTACTGTCTGTTGAGCGTAGTGATACTGTGAATGTGCTGAAACAAATGGTCTTATTATCTCACATTTCCTGAAGGATATAGCAGGCTAGAAATGTAAATCAACAAGTAGTAAATATTGGGGCATTGGTTGCTCCCCTCAATGTCTTGGCCAAGATAGCATGGATTTCCTTCAACTTTGAACAAACTTTGTTACGTTGACCACCACACATTTACCACCGGAGGGAGGGCTGTAGACTTAAAAATTATTTCTTGAACTGGAGCTGCCCCAGACTCACAAGAACTCTAAAGTCAGAGGGTGGGGTGTGTACATATATTTTCCATTCTGTCAGGGTGTCTCCCAGGCCATCTCCATGTTTCACACTTAACTGGCTTCACGTTGGATCAAGATAATGTTACAAATTCCTTCCTAGCAGTTACCGTATTTTTTGCACCATAACACTCACTTTTTTCCTCCTAGAAAGTAAGGGGAAATGTCTGTGCGTGTTATGGAGGGAATGCCTACGGGTGGCATGCCTACGGATTTTCCTCCTCTAAAAACTATGTGCGTGTTATGGTCGGGTGCGTGTTATAGAGCGAAAAATACGGTATATATAATATTAAAAGGGGGGAAGTAGAAGAGTCCTGTGATTGCTTAGACTCCCAATCTCTTAAATTCTCTGCTAAACCTGTATGTAATGTTAATACCTGAATTTATCATGGTTAACCCTGGTTGAGCGTCAGCCACCAACAGGGCAAAGGACACCGTTGCCTTGAGTGCCAGTTCAGGGGTGGGGAGAGGAGAGCAGCTGTTTGGGCCTCTCCAACCAACCTTAAGACAAAACTTAAGACTGTTTGACTGGCAGTTCCTACTGATGTGCAGCCCAGGGTTAAAGGCACCAGAAGGGAAGGGCATGGATCAGGATCATATGAGGTCCTCCTGGTATGTTTCTTAGACACTTAAAGGAAAGACATGGAGAAGCAACTTTATCTTCGGGGAATGCCCTTTCTTCTTCCCCTGCCCATTTGTATAGTCAGTTCAGCAAGGAAGTGCCTGTATCATTTCTCCTCGGTGGTCAATTGCAGCTTGAGGTGAGGTGCCTTGAGGAATTGGTGCCAGAGAAAGGCTAAATCCTGCTTTGCGCCAGGGTGGGTCCTAAATCCAAACTGGGCTGTTTTTTGTACAAGAAAAACATGTTCACCTCACACATCATGCTTTGTTTGGGCTTATGTGCCTGCACTCCCTGATTAAGAAAGTTAGATTAATGTACAGGGTTTGCTTTTTCGTTTTAACTCCGTTATTTCAAGGCTGTAAACTCTTCCATACTGGGGCACACATACTTGTGAAGCATTCTTCCCCCACTCACCTGACACTCCTGAAAGTAAAACTATGGCCTACCTTAGAGGAGAGGCATGGTGAAGTTACCCTCACAACTTTTGGGCAAATTAAAGCTGCTGGGTGAGGAGTTAGGCCTCTCGGGAAGTAGTCCTATAGGAGCTTAACTGAGGGCTCCTCTGGGAACATGTGGCAATCCAGGGTGTTTTCTCTAACTGTTAAAGAGCAGTTTTCCCTGAGGGAAAGTGTGTGTGTGTGTGTGTGTGTGTGTGTGTGTGTGTGAGAGAGAGAGAGAGAGAGAGAGAGAGAGAGAGAGAGAGAGAGAGAGGAAGTGTTGGATAAGCACTTAAATGAATTATTGCTTTGCAAGAGTCGTAACATAACTTTGCTTGATTTTATAACAAACTTCTAGTTGTTCAATGTGTGCCCACCCACCCCTTCCTTTCAGAGGGAAATGTTCTCATTTTGCACTGGTCATTCCCCCATCTCTCTGATTGGGTGATGGAATCATAGAATCATAGAATCATAGAGTTGGAAGAGACCACAAGGGCCATCGAGTCCGACTCCCTGCCAAGCAGGAAACACCATCAGAGCACTCCTGACATATGGTTGTCAAGCCTCTGCTTAAAGACCTCCAAAGAAGGAGACTCCACCACACTCCTTGGCAGCAAATTCCACTGTCGAACAGCTCTTACTGTCAGGAAGTTCTTCCTAATGTTTAGGTGGAATCTTCTTTCTTGTAGTTTGGATCCATTGCTCCGTGTCCGCTTCTCTGGAGCAGCAGAAAACAACCTTTCTCCCTCCTCTATATGACATCCTTTTATATATTTGAACATGGCTATCATATGACCCCTTAACCTCCTCTTCTCCAGGCTAAACATGCCCAGCTCCCTTAGCCGTTCCTCATAAGGCGTCGTTTCCAGGCCTTTGACCATTTTGGTTGCCCTCCTCTGGACAAGTTCCAGTTTGTCAGTGTCCTTCTTGAACTGTGGTGCCCAGAACTGGACACAGTACTCCAGGTGAGGTCTGACCAGAGCAGAATACAGTGGCACTATTACTTCCCTTGATCTAGATGCTATACTCCTATTGATGCAGCCCAGAATTGCATTGGCTTTTTTAGCTGCCACGTCACACTGTTGGCTCATGTCAAGTTTGTGGTCAACCAAGACTCCTAGATCCTTTTCACATGTACTGTGAAAAGTACACAGTACAAGCCAGGTGTCCCCCATCTTGTATTTGTGCCTCTCATTTTTTTTGCCCAAGTGCAATACTTTACATTTCTCCCTGATAAAGTTCATCTTGTTTGTTTTGGCCCAGTTCTCTAATCTGTCAAGGTCGTTTTGAAGTGTGATCCTGTCCTCTGGGGTGTTAGCCACCCCTCCCAGTTTGGTGTCATCTGCAAATTTGATCAGGATGCCCTTGAGTCCATCATCCAAGTCGTTGATAAAGATGTTGAATAAGACCGGGCCCAAGACAGAACCCTGTGGCACCCCACTAGTCACTCTTCTCCAGGATGAAGAGGAACCATTGATGAGCACCCTTTGGGTTCGGTCAGTCATGGAGGTGTTAAGTTTTTGGCCACAGTGCGCCCATGTGGAAGTAGGCGCCTTTTAATATTTGGATTCGTGTTTGGGGCAGTCTGCCTCCTCCCAATCTTGCTGTGTGTTTCTAGGGAGCCAGGTCAAATAAATATCCATTCTGAGTTTTTCCTGAATCAAAGTTGGCTGTGAGGAAAAAAATGTCATCTGGTTTCTTCCCCTGCTGTAGCAGTGTGGAAAATGCCAATTTTAACTGTATTTTTAAAAGACTGCAGTCACTGCACAACTTAAAAGATACAGAAGCCAGGGACAATGCGGCCACAGCCGACCCCCGACCCCCGATATTTGGGTACTCTTCACTTGCTTGGAGGCACAGCATCCTCAGGTCCCTCTTTAAAGTATCAGATGGGGTTTGCTTCCCAAAGAAAGAAGCTGTAGCCCCAGAGGCAGAGGTGGGGAGCCTTTGGTCAGGCAACAGATGGAGGACCACAGATTTCCCCATTCCTGCAATACAGGAGCCATAAGCAGTATAAATAAAATACAATTATAAATAAAATTTTATTATTATTATTATTAGAGAAGAGGGCTCCTGTACCTTTAATAATGGTGCATACGAAGGGAGCATTTATTTACACTTTGGTGGGGAAAGCAGCATCTCAAACTCCTCTGAGCAAACATCATGCTCTGGGTCTGTGGCTTGTGGGGGGGGGGCAGGCAAGTCAGCAAGTTCTTGGTTTTGTGCAAAGAATGGCTCTAGCTGGCAGTAGTAGCTGCTGCAGCTGGGTTATTTGGAGCAACCGGGAGGTTTTGGTACTTCTTGACATTTGAGGTGGAACAGAAGATCCAGGATCAATGCTGCATGAATCATCACAATATGGATTTCCACAAAACTTGAAAGTCAGATTAAAAAGAAGAACTTGGTCAGAGACCACATACCAATCCTGCATCACTCAGCTCTAGCCTTTTCAAGAATGACTGTGGAGACAGAGTTTGTGAGAGGGCAAAGGGACCAGCATTGAATCAGGAAGTGTGGGGTGAAGTGGAACAAAATCAATGGCAACACAACAGAAAATAATGTATCGGGAGCATTATGATGGAATGGAAGCACCCAAAGTCCATCTGGATTACGCGCCATGTACAACAAATTGGGCATTTCCAAGACCAGGGGAGGGGAATACTGCAGTTTGCACACAGATTCTTCCTCCTCCTCTCCACCTTTGATATATCAGCCTTGGGGAAGATAATCCTCAGTCCTTTTATGACTATATCCAAACAAATGCTTCTGGCAACAAGCCCTTTGCCATTGTTCAAGGTTCAGGGCTAAACAGCTCACTGCAAGCAGCCTTCAGTTTGTTTGTTTCCTTTGCAGCTGGCTTGTGCGGCAAGGAATTCAGAGCCATTTGGTGCAGTCAGGAGAATCGAGGGGCAAAGCCACCCAGGAAGCAAAGTGAGGCGGCTGCCTCAGGCAGCAGGATCCGCAGGGGCAGCAGATCCAGCCTCCAAGGAATGCAGCGCTTGCTCCTGCTCCTGCCGCCTTCCTTGGAGACTGGAGACTGGGAAATGCAATTTACTCCTCACAGAACTACAGTTCCTGGCATTCCTAACAAACTTTGCTTCCCAGCATTCTTGGATGGATGGTGTGGATGTAACTGCATCCATTAAGCCCGTGTTGGACAGCTCAAATGAGGGAGCCCATGATCCATGGCTTTGTGTGGAGACTCAGCAGTCACCTTGAGGTGAAGTGTGGTGTTTGTGAAATTGTAACATGCGGGACAGTTCTTTTCAATTGAGAGTTCATTTTCTCTGGCTCCATTTGCTATTGTCAATGAAAACAAAAATTAGGTGGATACAGCCCTCCCCAAACAGGCTCCCTTCGACCCACATAGCTTCAAACCACTCAGGCCATGGCTGAGATCCAGTGGGGTGGAGGCTTCCCATTTTGTTGGGAGGGAGAAAAGAAACAATAAGAGGCACCAGACTCCACATGCCTGTTCGCTTTTGCAAGAATTATGTCTGCAAAAGCCGCCTTTCCCTCCCCCTCTCTATCAGCTTTAGAGTCGGACGCCTGCAGAGCCCTAAAAAGTCATTTAGCGTGCCTTTCTGCTTAATGTCTGTAAAAGAAAAACAACAGGCCGTGTGTGGCATCCGGTGGCCAGAGGGCTAAAGCATAAATACGTCTCCCTCCCTCCCAAAATGCATGATGGGACACTGAGATGCTCGCTTGGCTCGGCTCAGCTGCGGACGCCACTCACGGCCTTCAAAGTTGTCTCCTGCAGAACAGCCCTCCAGGCAAATCTGCAGCGCTGGCCCCCATGGTGGAAAGAGCCAGGCCCCTCCTTTGCTTAGGCCCAAAGCATGTCTGCGGGTAACGCAAGGCGAAGAAGCCCCTGCAAATCCATGTAAAAGAGCAAAGGGGGTGTTAGAAGCGTAAGCGACTTTCGTATCTACTGAGGCCTATGAATAAATCATATTCCAGCCACAATCCAGCCTGGAGCCCCAGGCAACTCCACTGATCCCTCACAACCTGGCTTGGTTATAAAGGGTTCAAGTCAAGTTTTCCCTTTGCTTCAGCCACAGCCAGACTCTGGCTTGGCTTGTTTTGGTTCCTCCTCTTTCTCCCTTCTCACATGCTCTGTAGTTGTTTGCCATCTCCCTCATCTGCCTGCCTCCATCCTTGTTCCAGCCTTCCTTTGAAGGACTCCTCAGCTGACTTGACTCTGCCCCCGGAGGACCGCTCTGACTGTGCTCAAGGGCTTCACTTCAATTCTGGTCCCATCAGTCTTGCTGCAACTCAAACTTTATCTCTTTGGGTTTTCAGCTACAGGTAGGAACTCAGCACTGAAACTCTTAATGTGCGGTTCATCTGACCCTTGTGCCACAGAAACACACTGAATGCTTGCTGGTCTCTCATACATCTGAATGATGCCATTCATAATAATTCATTTTATTTTGTAGTATCCTTGTAAGTATCCTTGATTAAAAGACTTTCTTTTCTCTGCCCAATAGAAGCCAATCTAAACACACACACAAGATCATTCAGCTCTTGTGAGAAGGATTTCATTCTGCTTTCAAATCGTCTTTTGCATTTTTATTTCTGAAATGGATTTTTGCCTTCCAGCAGCCCTGCGTCTCCCTGTGACAAACAGCCACTCTCCTTTGCTCGGCAGCAAGAAACAAGTCAACGGCATTCATTAATCTGACACGTACGGAGAAAGGTAAATTTGTTCTGAAAGTGTTGTCTGTGAAGCCAGTGCATCTCCAGGGCCCTTGTTGCTAACGATCTGAAACCTGCTGCCTAAGCAAAGCCAGAATTGCAGCTTTGCAAGTTCTTTTTTTAAAATAAATGATAGAGCAAGGAGCGACCACAAACAGCTGGTTGAAAAGGACGTCTAACTTGATCCTCTCCAAATCTGCTCTTCAGCACACTCTCAACTTGTTTTCGCTGAAGCAAACAACAGCCAAGGGCGTTTTCTAAATCTGTGGCAGAATGACAGGCGATGGCTTCTGCAGAAACCCATCAACTCATGGGATCTGACAATCCTGTTCCTGGGAGTGCCAGGCCTTAGTGTCAGCTCTGGCTCCATATTAGAGTTTGCCAGGCTCATTCTCCTGGAAGGAAAGGTGCCAGATTTGTAAGTGGAGCTGTTGCCAAATCTGTGGAAATGACTGTGGGATTTTGGAACCCCCACCTGCATGCAGCAGCTTTCCTAGCAGAGCATTCCATAAGTAGTTTAAAAAAAAAAAGGTAAATGATCCCTGGACACATAAGTCCAGTCAAAGGCCACTATGGGGTGTGGTGCTCATCTTGCTAAACGGTGTTTCCGTGCGTTTCCCATAAGTAGTATTGCCCATCTCTCTGCTGCCATCACCCCAAAAGGGCTCCAGTAAGAGGTGGACTTTGGTAATATGGTGCCCTGAGCAAGGCAAAATTTTTGGCCCCCAAACTATTTCTTATTTTCACAATCATTCCTTTTTGGGACAGTTGCTTTTTATGGACCTTCTCAGTAGACATCTGTAAAAATATAGCTGCTAACAACAACAACAACTTTTGCACCATCCTCAGTCTTTTAGGTCAGATGCAGCTGCTGCCTCTGAATGCAGACTCCAGGTGTCCCAGTATCTAAAGGAATGCCTCACATGGTACCTGTCTGCCCAAGATCCCAGAGGAAAAGCCTATCTCATTGCCAAGCCTACCCGGACCCCAAGATCATCTTCTGAGGCCCTTCTTTGTGTGCCTCCCATTGGAGGAATGCTCTCCCCAGGGAGGTTTGCCTGGAGCCTTCACTGTACACCTTTAGGTATCAGGCGAAAACATTCCCCTTCCATCAGGTCTTGGGCTGATTAACATCTTAAAACACTTTTAGATGTGGTTGTGGGGGGGATATTGGTTTGTACAGTTTTGTTATTCTTGTTTTATGCATTTTGTTTTTTTATATTGTATTTTTATATGCTGAGCCGCCCTGAGATCTACAGATGAAGCGCGATACACACACACACACACACACACACACACACACACACACACCAACCAAGCCTTGGTTGGTGTTTGGGGAGGCCCTGTGTCCTCCTCACAGTCCTCTCTCGGAAGGGGTTTCAGAGGACAGCTCTCTCTTTGGAAATATCCTCTGTTTGAAAGGCTACGTGCTCCACATTAAAGATAAAGAAGCAAACACCTGGACAGCACAACACAAGAAGACAGCACCTGGATCAGGCACATATGGGTGAAATTTTTTCCCTGTTAATTATTTCCCAATTTGCAATTAGCATATACACATTTCAGACAAATCTGTGACCTCTTTTCTGACGAAGTATTTCTTCTTCTGTTTGTTGATGCCACCCAACTGAACTGCCTTGTGGCTGAATGTCCTCAGGGTCTTCACTGCCTCCAGACTGGGACCTGCAGAAAAGGACAACTAAAATGATCAAACCCTTCCTTTTGTTAAGTGAATAGTTCTGCAAGGCCTGTGAAGTACTATCCCCTTTTGTAATGGAAGCTAGGGCAACATCTTGCCCCAGAAACCAAACAGCTGGAAATCATGCGCAGCCAGAGGAGATCCCGAGGTAGGTGGGGTGTACACACTCTGTGTGTGTGTGTGTGTGTGTGTGTGTGTGTGTGTGTGTGTGTGCGTGTGCATGTGTGTGTAAGAGAACACTAGACTGTCAGTCCTGCAGCTAAGTCTGAAAGGGAAACAAAGGCCTGACTCTAAGAGCATTTTACATCAAATTTGCATCTGCTAATTTATATGGCTTAATGCACACTTTGAAGTAATGTGTATCATCTAAACAGAAATAACATGCATCCCATCACGCTGGGGAAGACTGTGTTCCAGGTGACCTGCTCAATCTGACATGCGGGTTCTCTTTATGGGCAGCTTCAAGGCTCTCCCTTCTTATCTTTTATCTTTAAAGCAGACTTGGACCCAGCAACCCTTCAAGGAGAGGACTGTGCTCTGCAGTGTGGGCCACAGAACAGGGTAGTACCTGCCCACATTCCTTGCAGGGAACGGCTGGCAGCTTCTCCTGGGTCCTGTCCTGGGGTTCATACATTATGTTTTCAGCTGAACCTTGGCTGTTTCAGCAGCATTGCTCTCTTGGGCTGGGCCTCTCCTCCTCTCCACCCCCCACCCGGCCTCCACACTGCTTTTGATTTCCACAAAAGTGTGGACAAGCAGTCAATTTAATAACTAACTAATTCCATTAGACATTCTGCAGCAAAACAGAAAGAAAAAAGAAAAAAGAAACCATCACAATACTTACAGTACTTAAAGATTAATACATCTACAAAGCCCTGAGCTCTAGGATATCTTAGGGACTACTAGATCTCTTCTATCCCAGCCTAACCACTGAGATCATCTCTAGGAGCCTCAGTGGTTGTTGAGACTCTATTGACAAACTGAAACCTTCAATGTCATCAGCCCAGTCCTATGAAATCCTCTTCCCAGAGAGATTTGGCAGGTGCCTTGTACATTAACCTTTACATGTTTGCCATAAAACCTTTCTATCGTCAGACTCTTGCAGACAATTAAGAAAAACATTTTCAATAGTTATTAGCTGCTGCTCTGTAATTTTAAAATGTAGGGTGTGTATTTTTACTGTTATAAAATGATTTTTAAATGACATTGTGATGTACAAGTATTTTTTTTAATAAATAAAGGCATTTATTTGTCATAGCATAACCAAACAAATCCAGGAAAAGTTTCTGTCCCTTGCCCTAAAGGAGCCACAAGACTCAGAACATGACTGCTTGAATCATCGGATAAGGTCAGTGTGCCAGACAAGGACTTAGGTTCAAATCCTCATTTAGCTCTAGAGCGCATTTGGGTGACCTTGGGCCAGTCATACTCTCACTCTCTCAGCCTTACCTACCTCACCAGACTGTTTTAGGGATAAAATGGGGGTAGAACCCATGGAAGGAGAACTAGGGGTTATTCAGCATCAGTAGGACAGAATAACCTGCCACGGGGTTATGATGCTACCACATATTATGAACCCAGTGGTATCTCTGAGAAAGGAGGCCTCATCTGGGGAGGAACTTAGGTCAACAGTAGAGCAAGATGTTTTGCATTCAAAAAATCCCTGGTTCAATTCCTGGCAACTCTATTTAAAAAGGATCAAGTGACAGCTGATAGCAAAAGCCTCTGCCAGTCCAAACAGACATAGCTGGGCTAGAGAGACAAAGAGTCTGTCCCGGAGGGTTCGTGTAAAACTGTCCCCCTTAAAAAACAAACAAAAAAACTTCACTGTAACCAAGTTGCCCTGTAGTAAGACCAGGTGCAATAAAAGACCTTTAATAGCCAGGCAAAAAGGGAATTTCAGCAGCTTCAGCTTGTCCTGCTGGTTTCCCTTGCTGAACTGCCTCCTACGTAGCTGTGAAGGATGCTGGAAGAATCCTGTCCGCATCTGCACCTAGCCAAGTTCACAACCCCTGCGGTGGGCAGGGGGGGGGGAGTGGTACCTGGGGAAGCCTCTCCTCCTGCTGTTGTGACCCATTCCGACCCAATTCAAAATGCATCAGCTGGTCTTAATCCTATGACTTATAGAGTCCAAGCCAAAGCATGTTTACTCAGAAGAAATTCCCTCTGTGCTCAATGGGGCTTTCTGTCAAGGAGGGGTGGATAGAAGGGGTTTGGAAAAGGATCTGGCTGAGGGGCCAGATCTTGAGCCACCACCCTCCCTGTGGACCATTTTGACAGACACCTGGCATCACCATGACGTCAGGTGATCCAACTTCAGAGGAAAGAGTTGGGAGCATACAATCCAAGGGCTCCAGGCTCTATCTAGGAGAAGAATCCCCTTACATCTGAGAAAGGGGAAAGGGAAAGTCAAAGACTTGAGAGCACTTTTTTATCAAGCAATTTTTTAAAAAAATCAATGTCTCCAACTGAGTAATCAATTCAGCATAGGAAGACAGCATATAAGAATGAATTGTAAAGGTAAAGGTAAAGGGACCCCTGACCATTAGGTCCAGTCGTGACCGACTCTGGGTTTGCGGTGCTTATTTTGCTTTATTGGCCGAGGGAGTTGGCGTACAGCTTCCGATTCATGTGGCTAGCATGACTAAGCCGCTTCTGGCGAACCAGAGCAGCGCACGGAAATGCCATTTACCTTCCCGCTGGAGCGGTACCTATTTATCCACTTGCACTTTGATGTGCTTTCAAACTGCTAGGTTGGCAAGAGCAGGGACCAAGCAACGGGAGCTCAACCCGTCGCGGGGATTCGAACCACCGACCTTCTGATCGGCAAGCCCTAGGCTCTGTGGTTTAACCCACAGCACCACCCGCATCCCTAGGATGAATGAATTGTAGTTACATCTTATTCTTTCTAACATTAATATTCTTCTCTTCAGTAGTCAATCAGCATCCTTAGCATGGCTGGGCTAAATTCATTTCCCTCGAGAGCCAGTGTGGTGTAGTGGTTAAGAGCGGTAGTCACGTAATCTGGGGAACCGGGTTCGCGTCTCCGCTCCTCCACCTGCAGCTGCTGGGTGACCTTGGGCCAGTCACACTTCTTTGAAGTCTCTCAGCCCCACTCACCTCACAGAGTGTTTGTTGTGGGGGAGGAAGGGAAAGGAGAATCGTGCGGTGGCAGCGGGAGGCCCTGTTAAACTAAAGTGGTACCTCAGTTTAAGAACAGTTTCACGTTAAGAACAGACCTCCAGAATGAATTAAGTTCGTAACCAGAGGTACCACTGTACTTACTTTGGGGATGTGGGGAAAATGCCTCCCTGAAGCCAAAGCAAATCCCAGGCTTCAGATGAGGCACACACCCCCTCAGGAGGCGACAATAGCTTAAATCCTTCTCCACACCTACTTTGATCCCATTAATTATCACCTACCTCACAGCTGATGCTTTTTTCATTTTGTTTTAAGCCTGCAGGTTAGATGCCAAAATGCCTTTAACCTCCCAGGTGCCCTTTGGCCCTGAAGTGGTTCACTCCAGAAAAAGAGGTCTGCCCTCTTATCTGCTGTTTGTGAGAAAGGAGCCTCAGCCATCAGCTGCCACTGGATCAAAAGCAGGTTGCAGCGGCAGGGCAAAGTGCGCACAGACACAGCCATGGGTCCTGACCCCATTTTGGTAGGTCTCATTTCCTCTGCGTCTTCGCAGACTGGAGGCGCCTGCCCTTCTGTCACACATTGACAGTGCCAGGGCAGCTCAGCTGGTCACTCAGGCCCTGCTGCAAGGAGTGCGATTGAACCAAGTTCTAATTCCACCAGAGGTCAGCATGTTTCACCCAATCAGAGTTTCGATCAGCTGTGAAGTCTGAAGGCCCCTTGTTGACTTGGTGATAAGGCAAGTTATTGATCCTTCCTCAGGCACACAGGCACCTTTATTAGGGCTGCAATGGGGGCTTGTTTTGTGCCAGGAACTAATATTGACCCATGCAAGATGCTGTGTTTATCTACTCTCCTGTGTGCAAAAGCAGCAGACTTCTTGGGAATCACCAACACTATGCATCGCTTTTATGTGCCAACGAGGGAGAACTGCAAAGCCCAAGAATCAAGTGAGTTGGATTTTATTGCCAATCCATGCTTGAGGCGCAAAACATGGAAGACAGTCCAATGGGATCACTGGGGCCCATTTTGGTGCCTGGGGCAGAAGCGATAAATGGCAGCTGCACACACACCGATTAATAAGAGGCTTGATCCCCATCATCCACTAGGAAAGTCTCCTGTCCAAGCCCTGCTAGATGTCCTGATGTGTGTCATCTGATGTTTTTGGGGGGTTTTGAAAAAAGAAGTATATGGTTTTTGCACACAGTGGCAGGAGGGAGCAGTGAGAGGACAGGGGCTGCTTAATCCAGGGGTAGCCAATGTGGTCCCCATCATTCCTGAGCACTGGCCATGCTGGTTAGGGCTAGTGATGGGAAGTGTAGTCCTCAAGTCTACAGGGCACCACTCTGAATAATTAGTCCTTTCCCAGGCAGCCATGGTTTCCCAGTCAAGGCCGCCTCCCTACCTGCGCTTCCTCTCCCATGGCTACAAATGCATACCAGCATTGGGAACCCCATGGAAGAAAAGCAGCTGGGGGACAGTTCTGAATGAAGATACAACTGGCAGGGAAAGGGACAAATAGCTGTATCCTCCCCACAACTACCCCACCAAAAATTATAGCCTCCTAGGGCTGCTTTTCATTTGTCACAGTCAGAGATTCATTATACTCCTTCACATCTAATGCCTCTTGGTCAGTGCCATAAGCTATAGTTTAGTGCCAAGGGCCCCCCAAAAATTTAAAGGGGTAAAAACTGGATGTACATGTAGGCTCCTATGATGTAAGTAATGGGCCCCGCCTGCTCACCTGCTCCCTAAAATATCACTGGTTTCAGTTCAACAATTACTTTGATAAAATACATATTTTGTTATGCGCAAGTGGCTTTAGATACCTACAGTGGTACCTCAGGTTACATATGCTTCAGGTTACAGACTCCACTAACCCAGAAATAGTACCTTGGGCTAAGAACTTTGCTTCAGGAGAAGGGGAGTGAAGACTGCTAACAGAAGGGACCTCTGTGAAAGAAGACGACGGGTTGGAGCAACAGGAATATTTTACGAAGAAGATACATCAAAGGCTGGGTATGTCGGCAACGGGACTGGATTGGGGGGGGGAACCTTTTTTTCTTTTCTTCTATGTGATTAACCACGAACCCCTCCTCGTTAGAACCGTCGGTTAACTGACCCAAGCAGGATGATTAAGGACTGTGTAGAAATGAATTTTAACCAAAAGTATGCTTTATGGAGATTGAGTAAAGAACAAGAGCTTTTGGAATGTCGCAGCAAAAAATACAGAGTCGCCACCTTGGCAGGTTTTGCCGATTTATAACCGGGAGGAGGAATGGGTTTGTTTTCAGACTGCTTTCCTGGTGAATCTCCTCAGAGGTTGAGAAAGGCGACAGATTTGTGAAGATTAACGACGCTAAGACTGATTTATGGAAGTGATGTTATACGGAAAACGTCTGGATATGGCTCTTGGATTAAAAAAAATATCCACACAGGATTACAAACTGTTTTAACCCGCTTGTGGAGACTATCAGAGGTCACAAAGAGAAAGGAAAAATATATGAAAATAATAAGAAGAGATTTGGAAAACAATAAGAAAGGACTGGATAGTACTGTGAACATCATATGGTCAGATTTGTGGACATTAAAGCAGTAATAAGAAGCAAGAAGATGATTGGATCCCATTCGGAACTTGAAATATGGGTACCCCCAAGAAAAATTTTAAATTCGGCTTTGTAATTTATGTAATTTGGTTTGATTTGATGTGATTGGTCGGTTAATAAAAATTATTTTAAAAAAAATAGCTTTGCTTCAGGATAAGAACAGAAATCGTGCAGCAGCGGCATGGCGGCAGTGGGAGGCCCCATTAGCTAAAGTGGTACCTCAGGTTAAGAAGTTTCAGGTTAAGAATGGACCTCCAGAAGTTCTTAACCTGAGGTACCACTGTATTAGGGCCATAAATTACCATATAGCATATATTCAACACAAAAAAAAGGGACAATTTGTTGTTGCCAAAGGACAGCTGGACATATAAAGGGCCCCATTACCTTCAGGAGCTGAGGGCCTCATCAAACCTCAATCCGGCCCTGTTCTTGGTCCATACTCTGTGGCCATATTCTAACATACCTGGGCTGCCCTGCAGATAGGAACTGGCTTTAGAAACTAATCCATATGGAGAAGAGCCCACTGTATCCCCAAACTGCAAGCAGTACTGCAGTCATTCCCAGCACAGTGCTATTGAAAGACAGAAAATGTCACAAGGCAAGCTGGCTGCAGTTAACTCAGATGTATTTGCAGAAAATGGGCAAAAAAGAAGCAACCTCATAAACAGAGGAGTTGGAATCAGAGTCAGTTCCCTGGGGAAGGGCATGTGAATGATCTCTGATCCCACCCTCCTAGCAATTGGCATGTCATGAAGTCAAGATGCTAGGCCTGCCTTTGAAGTGACAAGTGAGAAAGAACTGCCAGCTTCCTTCAGCAGCTGATTGCAAAGATATCGCCCACCTTCAGCCTGCAAGGATGCTCAACATGCTCTTAGACATGCAAGGTCTGAGTCTGGTTAGTGCCTGGAAGGAAGACCACCTTGGAAGCCCAATTCGCATTACCTTGGGTTCCACAGTGAAGGAAAGTTGGGGTGTAAATGGAAGAAAATTATGATAGCCACTAGAGCAAATGAAATATCACATTTGGAGGAGCCAGCATACTGCAAATACCCTCCATGCCATAATCTCACAATGTAGACCCCACAACACAACATGGTGTAGTGTACATTGCAGTTCTCACTACTCTCCTCTCACTGCAACTTTTAAAGGACGTTAGGTCTACTCTTAGCCTCAATGGAACCTCCCTGTATAGGAACAGTTTACCTTAGAACACCAGACACTGGTTTTCACACAGTGGGGGAGGAATCAGGCACACCACGCTGGGCAAGATGGACCTTGACTTGGTCCAACAGGGCAGTTTTTCATGTTTTTCATATGTTGTTGTAAGATCTTCAAAGCTTGTTGTGCAGAGGAGAGCTACAGGAATGATTCAAGCGCAAGAATGCAAACTGTGCAGAGTGAAATTGGATGAGCTCCAGAGAAGGAAGTAAACTGGGCTCTCTAGGGAAAGCTCCTTAGGGATGCAATCCAAGGTCCAGGGAAACAGACAGCACTTACTGCAAAGGAAATGTGTTTACAGTCAGCTTGCCTGTGTGGGAGGCAGAACCAGGATCTAATCAAACAAGTTGCCTTTAAAAATGAGGAACTGTCCTTTTTCAATGGTTGCAGTCTGCCCAGGGTGTGTGTGTGTGTGTGTGTGTGTGTGTGTGTGTGTGTTTGTGTTGAGATCAAAACATAGATGCCTTTTTAACAGAGATGCTTGCTTATACCACATGCCAGTGCAATGCGAGTGATCAGGTATAACTGGAATTTTCTAGTCTGGGATGGAGGTATTTCCTGCAGTCAAAAACCCCCAAAACTTCTCGAAAGCCTCTTATCCTCAGTTGCAACCAGGAAGGCTTCCCATCCCCAAGTGCTCTTGGCAGCTGGGCAGTGCTTTAATTATGGGGAGAAAGATAGCGAGTCCTTTAGAAAACCCAGGAGCCCCATTTCTGACTCCTCCCAGGTTTAGTCAAGTCATGTTTTCCTTGTAGTCTTCTAGAAGCCGGACCTGGGAGGGGCCGTCTTCTGAGCACGCCCCCTGAAATTCCAGCCCTCAGCATGGGTGGATTCAGATAGTCAACAAAGCCAAGGAGAGGTGATCAGACTGAACTCAAGCAGGCAGTAGCCACAGAGAATCATAGAGTTGGAATAGACCATAAGGGCCATCGAGTCCAACCCCCTGCCAAGCAGGAAACACCATCAGAGCACTCCTGACATATGGTTGTCAAGCCTCTGCTTAAAGACCTCCAAAGAAGGAGGCTCCACCACACTCCTTGGCAGCAAATTCCACTGTCAAACAGCTCTTACTGTCAGGAGGTTCTTCCTAATGTTTAGGTGGAATCTTCTTTCTTGTAGTTTGGATCCATTGCTCCATGTCCGCTTCTCTGGAGCAGCAGAAAACAACCTTTCTCCCTCCTCCATATGACATCCTTTTATATATTTGAATATGGCTATCATATCACCCCTTAACCTCCTCTTCTCCAGGCTAAACATGCCCAGCTCCCTTAGCCGTTCCTCATAAGGCATCGTTTCCAGACCTTTGACCATTTTGGTTGCCCTCCTCTGGACATGTTCCAGTTTGTCAGTGTCCTTCTTGAACTGTGGTGCCCAAAACTGGACACAGTACTCCAGGTGAGGTCTGACCAGAGCAGAATACAGTGGCACTATTACTTCCCTTGATCTAGATGCTATACTCCTATTGATGCAGCCCAGAATTGCATTGGCTTTTTTAGCTGCCGCGTCACACTGTTGGCTCATGTCAAGTTTGTGGTCAACCAAGACTCCTAGATCCTTTTCACATGTACTGCTCTCAAGCCAGGTGTCACCCATCTTGTATTTGCGCCTCTCATTTTTTTTGCCCAAGTGCAATACTTTACATTTCTCCCTGTTAAAGTTCATCTTGTTTGTTTTGGCCCAGTTCTCTAATCTGTCAAGGTCGTTTTGAAGTGTGATCCTGTCCTCTGGGGTGTTAGCCACCCCTCCCAGTTTGGTGTCATCTGCAAATTTGATCAGGATGCCCTTGAGTCCATCATCCAAGTCGTTGATAAAGATGTTGAATAAGACCGGGCCCAAGACAGAACCCTGTGGCACCCCACTAGTCACTCTTCTCCAGGATGAAGAGGAACCATTGGTGAGCACCCTTTGGGTTCGGTCTGTCAGCCAGTTACAAATCCACTGAGTGGTAGCATAGTCAAGACCGCATTTTACCAGCTTCTTTACAAGAATATCACGGGGCACCTTGTCGAATGCCTTGCTGAAATCAAGGTAGGCTACATCCACTGTGTTCCCTTCATCTACCAGGCTTGTAATTCTGTCAAAAAACGAGATCAGGTTAGTCTGACATGACTTATTTTTCAGAAATCCATGCTGACTATTGGTGATCACAGCCTTCCTTTCTAGGTGCTCACAGACTGTTTGCTTAATGATCTGCTCCAGAATCTTCCCTGGTATTGATGTCAGACTGACTGGGCGATAATTATTTGGGTCCTCTCTTTTCCCCTTTTTGAAAATAGGGAGAACATTGAGCATGGATCAAACCGAAGCCCAAACGACATCTAGTGCATAGAGAGGTGCCTCATTTGGCAGTACAATACAGTGGTACCTTGAGTTACAGATGCTTCAGGTTACAGACGCTTCAGGTTACAGACTCCACTAACCCAGAAATAGTACCTCGGGTTAAGAACTTTGCTTCAGGATGAGAACAGAAATCGCGCAGTGGCAGCGGGAGGCCCCATTAGCTAAAGTGGTGTCTCAGGTTGAGAACCGTTTCAGGTTAAGAACGGACCTCTGGAAAGAATTAAGTTCTTAACCCGAGGTACCACTGTGTGTGCAACCCAATCCTATGGGTGTGTACAGTCTTCTGATGCAAAGTGTCACTGAGTCCAACTGAGCTTATTCCTAAGAAACCCTGGATAGGATTGCAGCCTTAATCCTTGACAGACTCTGCTCCCCTTCCCATGCTCATTCATGCCACTCTAGCATCCCCCCGCCCGCCCCCCCCCCCCCGCCCCCGAATTCAGGGCCTTTCAGCACATGGTTGTCACTGTCCTGAGACAATCTGCAGTGCCCTCCAGTTACGGCTGTGAACTAAGCAGAGGGAGCCATGTGGATGTTGGTGTGGAAGAACTCGGTGGATGTGCTCAGGGTGGATGTGCCTCATTGCCGCAGGGGAGCAGGCGGAGCCCCTTGCAGTGCTGTGTGTCCTGACCAAGAGGGTCTTGGCTTGCAGCAAGTGCAAGGCCAGCCGGGGCATCAGGCTCACGCAATCAAGTGATCCATGGCATGGGTGGGTGGGTGGGCAATGCTTTTCGGCCCAAGGGCCACATTCTCCTGTAGGCCAACTTTTTTTGAGGGAGGGGCACATGCCAGGGGTGGGCAGGGTCAGAGGCAAAAGTGGGCAGAGCAATGGCTGCAGATTTTACCTTTGTCCAGCAGGTTATTTTCTGCACACAGCCCTACCCTTCTCTGTCTCCCCCTCCAGGTGAACAAGTAGCATTGTCGGCGTCTAAGGACATATTCCACCCAGCTAAAGCTTAGCAATCAAGGAGGGGGCAAGACAGGGTTGGAGAGGGGATTAGTCTGGGGAAAGGCTAAGGATCTCCAACCCCCTTTGCCTGAGGTTCAGCATCTCTGCCAACAATGCATCCTCCACCTCCTTGGGATGGGCACTGAGCAGCCATAACTTAGGAATGCTCACCTCACTAACAAAATGGGTTCAGTCTATTTTTATGATGGGGCTGATGCTGGTTGCAAGCCACATTGGGCACCATACGGTGGGAAGGGAGGTCATAAAGTAAACACTGAGTGATCTGTCAGTTAATCACAACTGTCCCACTCAGACCTTCTGCTGGGCAAGGGGAGTTGGCCAACTCAGGCTGCAGATTTTGAAGGCCCAGAAGAGTAGCAGACTGAGGTGACCCAACTGTGCGATATAGTCCATGGAGAAGTTCTCCTGCACAAGCTTCACTGAAATAAGCCACCATGCTCTTGCGCAGCTTGCACTGGTTTCAACAGGACTTGCCTGGGAGAACTTTTCCAGGCCCTGTGAGTGCAGGCAAGATCAATTAGGATTTTCCATCTCAGGCATCAGAATGTCTTGTTATCCTTGTCCTTTTCATCTAAACATGGACAGGTCACTATTTGTTCTGCAGCATATTCCCTATGAGGCACCAGAGGGCTGAGGAATCCCAAATCAGAACCTGGACATCTAGGGATTGGGTGCTTCGTATGTTGCTAAGCATCTGTATCTCATTCTTTCTCAGGGATGGTCTGAAAGCATCTGAAGCAACCATCTTGCTACAACCAAGTGGGTCTAGGTCTGGTCTGGGTCTGGATGAGAGACCACATGAACTGCCTTGAGAAGACAGAAGAAAGGTAGAGTATAAAGGGGCTAAACATAATTGTTTTGCTGGTGCTTAGGAAGCCAGAGCATCTTCTCCCTGGCCCTCCTTCCATCTGGGAGCCTACCCTGGTCTACCTGCAAGCCTGCCACTCTTCTGGTTATTGCTATTGTTTTCAGGAAGCTCTTCTTCATGTCAGCCCCCACTGGAGCTGAGTGACTCACACCCTGCAAAGGCAAGATGAATGGCGGAGCCTCACACATGTGGCAGTGATTAAAGAAAGCTGGTTTTAAATTACTCTCTCTGCTACAGCTGGCTAAAATGGGGAGGAGGTGGGGAAGCGGAGAGGGGAGCCCCAGCATCTTCAAGGCCTCATGGAAAAGCCCCATTCCACTTCCTGCCTGCCCTGGAGAGATTTTTGGCCAGGAGGAGGGCCATAATTCACTGGCTTGTTAAAGGGTGGGGGATGGGACAGCAACGGGAAAACTTGTAAGCTGGAGAATAAAAACTCCTGCTGCGGTTTCTACCAGGAGCTGAATAGCAACAGAGAAATGTGATAGTAAAGAAGAAGAAAGGTGGTAGTGGGGGACATGAGCAGAGCTGCAGCAGGCTCTCTCTGGATGCAAAAATCAGTCACCTTCAAGTAAAGACAACAGTAAGGAGGCAACCCTATCAAACCCATGCTAAGTGATGACCAGCTAAGGAGGCAAGAGAGAGGCTGAGGGAGCAACATTCTCAATCCTTGGAAAGGTTAAACTGCAGGCATGATGGGAAGGCCAGTTCCCATTTACCCATCCTGTGTCTCCAGGGTAAGAAGTGGAGGGAGATGCCAGCTGCACTTGCCTCAGTGTAAGTGTGCAATGAACCAACAAGGAACCAGTGGGCAAAAGAAATGCTCTGTGCCTGAGAACCACTATCTGGAAGTGGGTGTAGGTAGCAGCCGCCACCCAGAGGGTGTAAGGGAAGGCCTGGTTTCACTCCACAATTATCCTTTAAACTGTCCTCAGGCCTGGGCCAAAATATCGTGCTGCCTGGGAGGAATGACGAGATCTCTCATTTTCAGGCACAGAAGTGGATAGGAATGGCAGCCCAGTCTTACTTCAACCCCGGCACTGGGGTCGTGCCCTGCCCTGCACCTGAGGGTATGAGTCTGGCTTAAGGGATGCAGGACCAGCCATATGGCACACACAGCTCTGCCCCCCAACATTGGGAATGGGCGGGGAGGACTCAGGAGGAATAGCCAGAGAGTGCCACTGCCTGATGCAGATGCCTCATTCTGCTGGCCCCGTTTTGCCCGTAAAGCCTTTCCTACAGATATAGACAGAAGTGATTACAACCACCCTCAAAGTTTCCAGAATGTTGCCCCTCTATTATGATCTCTCTCGTAAGCATTCATCCTCGGGGCAAACGTTTTATGCAATGGAGGGAATGTCAGCTTTGTTACCTCCTAACTTTTCTAGCTGCCATGACTGTAATACACATATCTGCAAACATTTTATACACAAGTACAGGTGTGTCTTTGCAGTGAATCTATCACCCCTATTCCCCCCAAAACCAACCTACAATCAGAGTGAGATCTAACATGTGTACACGTCCAAACACATTAACATTTCCTCCCCCCCCCCCCATCTCCTGCGAATGAAAGACTGAATCCAAGAGTCTGAGTTCCCTTTCCCTAACTACTCTGCTTAGGCCAAAACAATCAATGCTAAACTGTAGGATCAGAGGATGCATGGACAGTGGTGTTTTTTTAAATTGCATGTTTGTGTGTGTGACCGCCCAGATAGACTGGATCAGGGGTCGGCAACCCAAGGCCCATGGGCCACGGGGGTTTAACCATCCCATGAGCTGCCCCCAAACCGAGCCACGCGCTCGGCGAGTCCCCACGCGCTGCACTAAATTGGCGTGGTGTGGTGTGGGGACTTGCTTCCGTGTCACTAGAAATCACATCTGCACAGACGCAGATGCTGGAAATGGCAGGCGCATGCGCCCATGTGCGATCCAGCCCATGGAGGGATCTCTGCTGGAGTGAACCAGCCCAGGCGAGGTAAACCTTGCTGACCCCTGGACTGGATTGTCCTGGTTGGCAAGACACCCACTGCTCTAAAGCCCCTCTAATCCGGAGGTAAGTCAAAGATCCTAAGGCTGCCCACTGACTTCTCGGGTTTCACTGACTTTCGAGTCAATTTGCTTATGCACACAAACTGTGATGTGAGCTCCATTGAGCACAGTGGAAAGTCCTTTTAGGTAAACAGACCCAGGACTGGGTTGCACATTCTTTTAAAACCAACTGGAAGTAAACATGAGCTGCAGGCCTTAGGGCAGGGATGGGGAACCCAACACCCTCCAGATGTTGTTGCTGCCCTTCCAGCATCCCAGACCACTGGGCTAGGGCTGGCGGGGTGGACTGGTGGGATGGAGTCCTTCGACAGCTGGAGGGCTACAGGCTCCTCTATTCTGCCTTATGGCCTTTCATGGCGTTCAGTGGGGCTTCCGCCATAGGACTGCAACCATACTCCTGCATAATCAATAGCTTCATCAGGCCAGGCAAGAACCACAATATCCCAACATGACTGACTGACTCTCCTAACAGTAAACCCAACTTGTCTCCAAGCTTTGCACTCTGTTCACAACAGCCAACAGGTGAGAGGAGCCACAGGTGAGAGCGGAGTGCAGGGTGGGGACCAAAGGTGGACAAACAACCCCGGAAGGAACATGACACGTCCCCCACCAGAGGTACACCCCATACACCCCACACATCCTGCTATGTATATACCATGAATTAAATCATATGACTTTTCCCCAAATCCTGGGCATGACAGTTTGTGAAATGTGTTGGGACTTGTCGCTCCATGAGGAGCAAATGAGATCTAGGATTTTGGGGCGTAGCCATGTGCTTTAAATGCATGGTCTTCAGTTGCGCCCAACATCTGCTGCCTGAGGCGGTGGCTGTGGACCCCGTCCGGCTGCAGGACCCTGTGCCCTCACTGCAACTGGCCTGATAGCGGGGGTGCTATTGGAGTATCACATTCAGGTGCGCCCTTGGGAACCTGTGCCCCTCTAGACTGGGGCAGGGGGGAAATCTCTGGGTCACTCTTCTGCCCTCTCCCCTTCTCCCGCGACCCCCCCCCCATTCCTCCCCCCCGGGATGCCGAAACCTGCCGTGGCCGCAAGTGGCCGGCCAGGGGCCCGAGTGGCGTCTTCCTCCTGGGGGCCGCAGAGATGCCGCCCCCTGCAATCCTCTCTGAGGCGCCCGCTTGCCGGGCTGGGTGGCTCCGAGGGCCTCGGGCGAGGCGAGGAAGGCGGGCCCAAGGAGGCCGCCCGAGGCGGAGAGAGGCGCGCCCGCCGGCCGGGGCGCAGTCGGCGCTTGGCGGGCCGAGGCGGCACTTCCCTCTTGCTCCGGCTTTGTTCCGCGCGCGAGAGCGGCCAGGCCGGCGCTGCTCCGCGATGCCTCCCGGGCGCCGCTCCAGGAAGCAGCCGCGGCGGGAGCGCGGCGCCCACCACTAGAGCGCGGCGGCGGAGAGCGGCGGGCTCGGGGCGCGCAGGTAAGCGCTGCCTTTCGTCTTCGGGGCCGCGCGGGAAGCGGGAGGCAAGGCGGCGGCGGGGAAGGACTGCGGAGCGGAGCCTGGGCGGACCGGCTCTTGCCCTCGGTCGGGGAGAAGGGGTTGCGGAAGCAACAAAGGCGGGCGGCTCCCGGGAGCCTCGACCAGGCAGGGCCACTTCGGGGGAGGGGACCCACTGGCCGCCCCCGGCTCCCTGCGAGCCTGCCTGCGCGGTCGCCATCCCTCGAGGCATCCAAGCAAACCTTCTCTCCTCAGTCCTATTAACGTGGAGTTGGTGGGAAGACAGGCTTCCGTGCCCCACCTTGAGCTCTTTGCAGGGAAGGCGGGAATAGAAATGCAACAGAAGTTATTCACGGGTTGTTTCTTCCATGAGAATCTAAGAACAACCCTATTATCGCTTCACGAGCTAAAGCTGTGTTAGATAGAACTAAGTGTGAGTATTTGCCATAGTTTTGTTCACAATAATATCCTTTTGGGAAAGTGTCCGTGGGCTGCCAGAGTTTGCATTTTGCCAATAAGTCGCCTCATATGGTTGTATTTTTTCTTCAGAGCAGTCACTGGTGAAAATTACCTGTCTTGCAAAAATAATGTGCTACCAAATGGCAGCGGCACAGATGTTGTTCGATATCAGGATCGGCATATTCAGTGGTAACTGAGTAATCTTGATAACATGAAGCAAAACTTCAGAAATCCTCCTTTCCAACAAATGGTCTTTCACTGTCCAAAGAACTGTTGTTCTTTTTGCACAAACAAAAACAGCTTAGAGTGACATCGCTCAAACTTCTCTGTTTCTTCAGCAGAAAAGTAATTGACAAATTTGGGCGAAGCAAACTTCAAATCACCCTTGACTTAACTATTAATTAACCGCTGTTAATTAACCACAGTGACAGATCTGGCAAAAGTCCAGGGAATTGTTTTCCTTGACTATTATCGCTTGCCTCGGATGTGCAGGCTGCTTAAAACAGCTCCATGTAGGGAGCTGCACCTTGTGGTGAACCCTGCAGCCAGAGAGCGGTTTGCAAGTGTTCTAGAAAGCCTAGAGCAGGCATGTCCAAAGTCCGTTTTGGGGACCTAATCCGGCCCACTGGTCGGTTTAATCTGGCCCCTGTGGCAGTTTAACAACTTCACACATCTCAGTGTGTGAAACAAAATACCTCCTGAGATGTGTGCAAACCTGGTGGCCACCTACAAGGAACGGTCGACCTCTGTAATTGCCAACAAGGGTTTTGCCACCATGTACTAAGTCATCTTTTGCAAAGGGATCAAATACTTATTTCACTCATTATAATGCACATCAATCTCTGACTTTTGTCTTCTGGGTTTCTGGGGGTTTTCCTGTTGTTATTCTGTCTCTCACAGCTACAATAAACCTACAATTAAAATTATGGACCGGTCATTTCTTCGTCAGAGGGCAAACGGGCAAATTTAGCAGGGGATCAAATACTTTCCCCCCTCACTGTACATCAGGAACAAAGGGACAGGGAGGAGGTAAAGATCTACATTGGGATCTACTGCCCCGTGAATCCTCTTGCCTGAGGCAGTCTCCTCACCTTGCCCCATGGGTGGGCTTCTCCTGCCTGACTTGGTGGAAAGGTGCTCCTGAATTACACCAAATGACTCCGTTTGAGGAGGGACGGTGGTTGTCAGTGTGTCCATGTGCACCATTTTCTCTTTACTTGGAGTTGCATCTTTCTAATGGGGGGCAGGGAGTTGCAGGAAGGGCATGGAAATTTGAGATTACTGTATTTGAAAAATGCTGCATTTGGAGAAGGAGTCTGAACTTGTTTAAGAGCAGGAGGCAGTGTTTAAAGAATGGGCTGGGTTTGTCCAGCCCATAAAGGAGGGAGGCATTGTGATCACACATAACCAGAGCTGGCTTCTTCCCAGTTGGCTGGAATTCTAACAATTTCAGCATTTCTTTGGGGCAAGGAGAAGGTTTCTAGCCTTCCGGATTGGGAGGCAGCGTTTGAATCAAACTGCTTCTTGGCTAGGAGTCCTGGGTTCCTACCTGTGCTCCTAACTCTTCCAGTGATGAAGCCCTGGAGATGGATCCCAGAAATCCTTTTTCTCAACTTCTCAATGGTCTTCTCAGGGGAACAAGGAACAATTTGTTTCTTGTGAATCATGAGGAGGAATGGGGAGGGCTGAAGGATCTTGATGGAACTTGCGACTGGACTGATAGGTGTCTGCTGTGTATTGTTTTAAAAAGTTGTGCTTCAATACCAGAGAGAAATTGTGGGGTACATGATTGTCTTTATATAGTAAGTGTAAAATGGAGTTGGGGTGTAACCTCAGCATTCTTGGAAGAGCGTGTGCCTCTTTCTCCTATTGCCATATCTGAGCACAAACCCCACAAGTGCACTTTAGCACAGCTGCTTGGCCCAGTATGGGGAAGTGCTTGGTTTGGTTAATAGCGTGGGGTACTTGAGCAACCAATGCCTCCAGGTCAGCAGCAGCAGCAGCAGCAGCAGCAGCAGCAGCAGCAGCAGCAGCAGCAGCAGCAAACAATTCCAAGTTGTTGTGGGAAAGCTGCCTGCATACTCCAGTGGGGTGGGCCAGGGCTGGCCATGCTGGCCCTTAGGGGTTTCCAAAAGCAATGGGGGGTGTCTGTTTTTTCTCTCCATTCAGTGTGGCAGGGTGAGTGACAGACAGAGCTGACACTATGGGGGTGCAGCCAGCCAGCAACTTCTCCTGAACAAACCCTGGCAATGTGAGTGTGAGCCCTGCAAAAGCTCAGTAGTCCTGGTCTCGTGGATTTTTTTTTCTAAACTAGTTTTTATTGGGAGGGTTTTGTGTTACAAAGCAAACAGATAAACAGGGAATGTCTCCACTTTCAATTCATAGTTTTTCACAGTTCATTTACATTTGGTGAGAGACATTTTTGTCATAGCCATCTTGCAGTTGAGGGAAAGGAGAGGTGGAGAGAAAGATTGTTCTTTCCTTCTATTGCCCATTCTTAGTGTGTTTGGGAGGGGTTGTGTCAGCATCACATGGGTAGGTCCTTTGTGTTTTTATTTTTTCTTTATTGATATTGCAAGAGGTTAGGGGTTTCTGAGCTTGGTTAGTCATGTTTAGTAGATTGTGGAGTAGCTCTGTGTGAGGGAGGCCGGCTGGGTTGTTGGGTCACATTAGCCATATGGATTCATATGCTGTTGGAGGGGGTAGATCATTGCTGGTCTCATGTATTTCGGCAAGGCTTTGTGAGAGAGATATTCCAAGTGGACTGTCCCATCCTAATTAGGGATGGTGGAGTGACCTTTTGGATCTTACAACTCGGGGACCAGAATATCTTGAGCTGGCCTCAGATTTGATGCACTGATAGAGCTGATGTTGTTGGCACACTTTACTTCGGCCCCAGATTTCACCACCCTGAACAGCAGGCTTATCCTGAGAGCCAGGGAGCAGCTGTGCAGCCTTATTGTTGAGTCTCCTAGTCTTGTTTGTGAGCACCTCCACCCTTGAGGCTAAGCTGCAAGGTCAGATGTTGCCCAACTGAAAGCAAGGCCAGACAAAAGCCAGGGAAGCATTATTTACCTGTCAGCACTGAGGCTGCCCCACCCCCACCCCGCTCTTTCACTTCCCTGCATTTCAAAGGGATGCGGTAACTATCCCTCCTGCAATTGTTCCTCTCCTCAGCTGAGCTGCTGGCTTATGCAGCCCCTGGGATCCTTTTCAATCCTCTCGGCACAAAACAAAGACACCACATAGGATGCATGCTTTCATACAGAGGGAACCAGGGCCCATATGAGCAGTCAAAGTATCTGGAAGTGAAGTCTGTCTTGCCATCGATGGATAAAGTGAGACCCTAGATGTTTTTATCCGTGGATGAAGATAGACCATAGTTTGTTATTGAAAGAAAGTTGAAAGTGGTTTGAGAAAGGGTTGGTTCCCTGTTCTTTCTTCTGAGTAACCATGGTTAGGATTGCATTATAAGGCGCCGGTGATTAAGGCTGCAGTCCCTTACAACTTCACCTGGGAGTAAGCCCAGGTGGATTTCTTCCTTCTGTGAAGGATGGCACTGTAAAACCCGAAAGATAAGTTTTGCAAGCTCTCAGGTCCTAACGAACAAAATAAGCTTTGCACAATGTCAGGTGGTATTAAAATGGACAAAATAGAGGAAATGGACCTGCCTCTGTCCTTTGAACACCTTAAAATATAATAGAATCATAGGATTACAGAGTTGGAAGGGACCCCAAGAGTCATTTAGTCCAGCCCCCTGCAATGCAAGAATCTCTGCTAAAGCATCCATGACAGATGGCCCTCCAACCTCTGCTTAAAAACCTCCAAGCAAAGAGAGTTCACAACCTCCTGAGGGAGACTGTTCCACTGTTGAACAACTCCTACTGTCAGAAGGTTTTTCCTGATGTTTAGTCGGAATCTTTTTTCTTGTAACTTGAAGCTATTGGTTCGAGTCCTGCCCGCCAGAGCAGGAGCAAACAAATTTGCTCCATCTTGATAGCCCTTGAGGTATTTGAAGACGGCTGTCATATCTCCTCCCAGTCTCCTCTTTTCCAGGCTAAACATACCCAACTCCTTCTACCGTTCCTCAAAAGTCTTGCTTTCTAGACCAATGATCATCTTGGTTGCCCTCTGTCAATATCCTTATATTGTGGTGCCCAGAAGAGGACGCAGTATTCCAGGTGTGGTCTGACCACGGCAGAAGAGGGGGATCTTAACACTAGACTTCTGTTGATGCAGCCTAGAATAGCATTAGCTATTTTTTGCTGCTGCATAACACTGTTCACTCAGGTTAAGCTTTGTGGTCCACTAAGACCCCTAGATCTCTTTCACATATACTGCTAGTAAGCCAGGTGTTCCTCATCTTATACAGTGGTATCTCGGGTTACAGATGCTTCAGGTTACAGACGCTTCAGGTTACAGACTCTGCTAACCCAAAAATAGTACCTTGGGTTAAGAACTTTGCTTCAGGATGAGAACAGAAATTGCGCAGTGGCGGTAGCGGGAGGCCCCATTAGCTAAAGTGGTACCTCAGGTTAAGAACAGTTTCAGGTTAAGAACAGACCTCCGGAACGGATAAGTTTTTAAGTTTTTATGCATCTGGTTCTTCCTGCCTAAGTGCAGAACCTTACATTTGTCCCTACTGAAATACATTTTGTTAGCCTGAGCCCAGTTCTCTAATCTGTTAAAGTCATTTTGAATTCTGATTCTGTCTTCTGCAGCATTAGCCACCACTTCCAGATTGGTGTCATCTGCAAAGTTGATCAATTCCTTCATCCAAGTCATTTATAAAGATGTTGAACAACAACAGGCCCAGGACAGTACCCTGTGGCACCCCACTTGTCACTTTTTTTCCAGGATGACAAGGAACCATTAATGAGTCCTCTTTGGGTTTGATCAGCTACAAATTCACCTAACCGTTACCTCTTTCAACCCACATTTTACCAGCATCCTCACAAGAATATCATGGTGGACTTTGTCAAAATCCTTACTGAAATCAAGGTACACTATGTCCACAGCATTCCTGTGATCCACCAAGCTGGTAACTCCATAAAAAAAAATAATGAGATTCGTTTGACATGACTTGTTTTTTTAGAAACCCATGCTGGTCTTAGTAATCACAGCATCCTTTCTGAGTGCTCACAGACCGAATGTTGAATTATCTGTTCTAGGACCTTTCCTGGTATCAGTGTCAAGCTCACTGGTCAGTAGTTACTTGGGTCTTCCCTTTCCCCCTTTTTGAAGATGGGGACAACATTTGCCCACCTCCAGTCAGCAGGGACCTCACCTGTTCTCCAAGAATTCTCAAAGATCATAGACAAAGGCTCTGAAATTACATCTGCAAACTCCTTTAAAACCCTTGGATACAGCTCATCAGGTCCTGGAGATTTTAATTCATTTAAAGTAGCTAGGTGTTCCCTTTCTACCTCTTTTCCTGTTTTGGTCTGCAGCTCCCTCTTTCCATCATTTATTCTGTTATCACCCGGTCAGGCATTGCTTTCCTTTTGGGTGAAGACAGAAGCAAAGCAGGTGTTGAGTAGTTCAGCCTTCTCTCTGTCACCCAAAAACATTTCTCCACTTTCTCCAAGCAGAGGACCTTGTTCTTCCTCTTAGCTAAAGAAACCATTGTTGTTGTTCTTAGCCTCTTTTGCAAGCCTGATCTCATTCTGAGCTTTCTTGTGCTTGAATGACTCTGGATATCAGCTGATCTAGTTGCAACGATTTTCCTTAAGCACAGAGGTCTCAGCCACATCACACATTATTATTTTTTTAATAGTATTTATTAAGGTTTTAAGTTTACAAAAAGGCAAAAGAAAAAACACCAAATTAAACAATAGCAAAACAACACATCACAATAAAAAAACAGAAAAATAGAAACAATTAAAAACAAAACAAAACAAAAAACAAATCGAACCTTCCCATAACTTATCTTTCATTTGCTTGTTTCCCTGACCTCCTCACACCTCCCTTTTTTGTATTCTAAGTCAATTATCCATTTCAGCAAATCCTTTCCCTCTCTTCAAAATTTTTATCCTGAAAATTTATCTTGATCTTAATATAAGTTTACTTTCCCTCTTTTCACCAATTAACAGTCTATGTTTCTTAAATCTTTGTTACATTTTTGCTAAAATCACATAGATTCATTCCAACATCATTCTAACATTCATTAATTTTACAATGTTTCTGTAAATAGTCTTTAAATTTCTTCCAATCTTCCTCCACCGACTCTTCTCCCTGGTCTCGGATTCTGCCAGTCATTTCCGCCAGTTCCATAGAGTCTATCACCTTCATCTGCCATTCTTCCAGAGTGGGTAGATCTTGTGTCTTCCAATACTTTGCAATAAGTACAGTGGTGCCTCGCAAGACGAAAAGAATCCGTTCCGCGATTCTCTTCGTCTTGTGGTTTTTTCGTCTTGCGAAGCAAGCCCATTAGCGGATTAGCGCTATTAGCGGCTTAGCGGGCTTAGCGGATCAGCTGATAAGCGGCTTAGCGGCTTAGCGGATCAGCTGATAAGCGGCTTAGCGGCTTAGTGGATCAGCTGTTAAGCGGCTTAGCGGATCAGCTGATAAGCGGCTTAGCGGCTTAGCGGATCAGCTGATAAGCGGCTTAGCGGCTTGGGGAAGGGGGGGGGAGGAAAAAAACCCTGCAGGAACTCGCAAGACATTTTCGTCTTGCAAAGCAAGCCCATAGGAAATTCGTTTTGTGAAGCACCTCCAAAACGAAAAACCCTTTCGTCTAGCGGGTTTTCCGTCTTGCGAGGCATTCGTCTTGCGGGGCACCACTGTATTCTTGCTGCTGTTGTGGCATACATAAAGAAAGTTCTGTCCTTCTTTGACACCAATTGGCCGACCATGCCCAGGAGAATGGCCTCTGGTTTCTTCAGAAAGGTATATTTAAATACCTTTTTCATTTCGTTATAGATCATCTCCCAGAAAGCCTTAATCCTTGGGCATGTCCACCAAAGGTGAAAGAATGTACCTTCCGTCTCTTTGCATTTCCAGCATTTATTATCGAGCAAGTGATAAATTTTCGCAAGCTTGACTGGTGTCCTGTACCACCTGTATATCATTTTCATTACATTCTCTCTTAAGGCATTACATGCCGTGAACTTCATACCTGTGGTCCATAACTGTTCCGAGTCAGCCATCATAATGTTATGTCCAACATCTTGTGCCCATTTAATCATAACCGATTTCACCGTTTCATCCTGAGTATTCCATTTCAACAGCAAATTATACATTCTTGACAAATTCTTAGTTTTGGAATCTAACAGTTCTGTTTCCAATTTTGATTTTTCCACCTGGAAGCCAATTTTTTTATCCAAATTATATGCCTCCATTATCTGATAATAATGAAGCCAATCTCACACTCTATTTTTTAATTTTTCAAAACTCTGCAGTTTTAATCTGTCTCCCTCTTGTTCCAAAATTTCCCAATATTTCAGCCATTTAGCCTCCATATTGAGCTTTTTCTGAGCCTTCGCTTCCATTGGTGACAGCCACCTTGGGGTTTTATTCTCAAGCAAATCCTTATATCTTGTCCAAACATTAAACAGTGCTTTTCTGACAATATGGTTTTTAAACACTTTATGTGCTTTGACCTTATCATACCACAGATATGCATGCCACCCAAAGACATTATTAAAGCCTTCTAAGTTCAACACATCAGTGTTCTCAAGAAGCATCCATTCTCTCAACCAGCAAAAAGTGGCTGATTCATAATAAAGTTTTAAGTCTGGCAGGGCAAATCCACCTCTTTCCTTAGCGTCAGTTAATATCTTAAATTTTATTCGAGGTTTCTTGCCCTGCCAGACAAATCTAGATATATCTCTCTGCCACTTCTTGAAGCACTCCATTTTATCTAATATTTGCAATGTTTGAAACAAAAACAACATCCTTGGCAATACATTCATCTTTATCGCAGCAATTCGGCCTAGCAATGATAACTTCAGATTTGACCATATTTCTAGATCCTTTTTCACTTCTATCCAACATTTTTCATAGTTATCCTTAAACAGATTCACATTCTTAGCAGTCATATTAACCCCTAGGTATTTCACTTTCTTAACCAATGTTAATCCTGTCTCCTTCTGAAACCTTTCTGTCTCCGTCACTGTTAAATTTTTCTCTAAAACTTTAGTTTTCATCTTATTCAACTTAAATCCCGCTACTTGTCCAAATTCTTGGATCACTTCCAGTACTCTTTTGGTACTAGATTCTGGCTCCTGTAATGTCAATACCAGATCATCAGCAAATGCTTTCAGTTTGTACTGTTTAGCTCCAACTTGTATACCTTTAACTGTTTGGTCCCTTCTAATCATGTTTAAAAGAACTTCCAGGACTGATATAAAAAGCAATGGAGAGATTGGGCAACCTTGTCGTGTTCCTTTCTCTATCTTAAATTCTTCCGTCACTACATTGTTTACAATTACACATCACACATTTAAAGCACTCTTATACCACTTGAGCAGTCCTGGAGAATCCTGGGAGCTGTAGTTTGTTAAGGGTGCTGGGAACTGCAGCTCTATGAGGCCAGCACCCTTTAGAAGGTGCAGTTCCCAGGATTCTCCATGACCCTTAACAGTGATATAACAGTACTTTAAATATGCTTTGAGAATGTGAGCAGAGCTACCGTGGGGGGGGGGGGCAGAAAAGGAAACGGGGACTTCTGAGAAAAACTGGCAGGTGGGTATTTGTTTCTTGTGGTGTACATCCACTCCATAGTCATTGCGGGGGACTCAAGAATCTTTTTAGTGCTGTTTTTACTTGGCAGCTGTGGGGGATTCAGGCAGCATTTCTGCTGGTACCAATTTTTATTTTGTGGGAAATCTCATCATCTTCTCAGTGATCAAGCCACATATGTCACCACACTAGGAAACAGCAACTTCATTCACAGCTGACATTTTCCGTTGCCAGTCTGAGTGTTGCATGAGCAGTGGCTGCAGGGCCGTCATGGGTGCCTTTCTTTTGGAGCATCTGTGAGTCAGAACAAGAGCTCCCCACCTGGAGAAAGCACTGTTCTAGGAGGTCCGAGGCCTCTACAAATTCTGAATCTCTCTTTGACGGAATCCCTTTTGATGGCATCGTACGCTGGATGTTCAAGGCGTCTGCTGAACACTTTTTTTTCTGGCAACTGAAGCATAATAAGTATTTTCTGTTCTTGTGCCCTGGTGGTAGCAGAGAGAAGGGTGCAATCCATTCTCTGCAGTATAGGTGAGCTTTGCTTCCTGTGTTCAGTCAGTGGTACCATCAGGGCAGGGTAGGATTATGGGGGCAGAAGGCCAGGAATCCCTTCACCAGGCTGAGCAGAAGGGATCCGACGAACCACACTTTGAAATAAGTGAAGCAAGACCTTCAAGGGAGAGGACTGTAAGCCCATGAAGCGCAATGCCAGCATCAATAGCCACTCAGACACCTCCCACACCTGTCTGCATATGCAAATAATAGTGATGCTTACTATTTACATAATGCATTTCAAAGAGTCAGAGTCACATATGCTGTCTCTGTAATCTTCACAATAGCCCCACAAAGGGCAGCAGCACTTGCTGTAGGGCTGTCTAATGAGTTCATGGCTGAAGTGACATTTGAACTAGGAACTTCAAGCTTACGTTCTGAGCCATCTTCCACATTTTGTATTGGAAATTGTTGCTTTTCCTAAAGCATTGCATAAAATGATTGCCCACATTTCAGAACATTGTTTTACACTTGCAAAAATTGTAACAAACAAATATTTTGAGGTGTTGTGAAGAATTGCCAATGGGCTAGAAAATTAATCTCTTTAAGCCATGGATGAAAGTTGGGCATGTCGTTGTTGTTGTTGTTGTTGTTGTTGTTGTTGCTGCTGCTACTACTAATACTAGGTAAAAGGTACCACTACTACTACTACTATTACCAACATTACAACATTCCAGCTGTTTTCTACTCAGTCTTCACCAATACTTTATCAAGCCCTGACCAAGCCTTCACCTATGTCTTGAAGGTGCAAGACCCCTCAGTTAGCAGAAGCATATGCTGCAAAGTTTTGCATCTCAGATTACAAGTAAGGAATAGCATGTTTGAATACTCCCCCATATAAAAAGACTTCTGCATATAGAACACTTTCAGTATACCTAAAGTCCTTTGCTTATTAGGGGTTACCCCACATTTTCTTCAGAAAATTGCTTTGCACAGGTAACTACCATAGAGTTAACAAAAAATTTCAAAAGTGGGGGGTCCGTGACTTGGCACTTGAAAAATAGGGGTCCTTGGTAATTAGGTAAAACAACAGCACGAGTTGCAAATGAAGCTTTTCAAGGCTTAAGATGATGCTGAGAGATCAAGCTGATATGCAAAGGGGATTGGTTGAAACAATGGCAACCCTGATCTGTGTCTACTCCAAGCCAAATAACTCCACATTCCACCTGACTCCACATTTCACCTCCCCCACCCCCCAAATAAATCCTCCCTCCTTTCTTTTGCAGCTACAGTAGTATCTCAGTTTAAGAACAGTCCGGTTTAAGAACAATTTGGTTTACAAACTCTTGCAAAACTGGAAATAGTGTCTTGGTTTGTGAACTTTACCTCGGTCTAAGAACGGAATCTGAATGGTGGAAGGGCACCGGCGGTGGGAGGCCTCATGAGGGAAAGTGTGCCTTGGTTTAAGAACGGTTTTGGTTTAAGAACGGACTTCTGGAACGGATTAAGTTTGTAAACAGGGTACCACTGTAGTTTGAAGAGAAGCAGGAAGAACTTAGAGCTGTGCTCCTTTAAGGAAGACTGTTTTTCTGCATTGTATTTTTCAAGCGCGTGGACTGGTTTGCAGAGTGCAGGAAACAGCTAGCAGAGCTCCTTATCACATTGCTGCTGGTGTTCTCAGCGCTGTGTGGGGAACAGGTCTGGTGGCCAAGTGCAAAAGGGACCAGCCCTGTCCCTTCTCCAGTTGTGTAGCAGAGGAGATTTCAGCAGGGGAAGCTTGTTGAAGCCCAAGTGGGGAACTGCTGTGGTGCTCAGGTCCTACTTCTGGGGATCCCATGGGCACCTGGATGGCCATTGTGAGAACACGATGCTGGGACGAGAGAGGCCTTTGGTCTGACCCGGCAGGAGTGCCCTAAAAGTGCTAAAGGTGCAGGAGCCCCTGTCCTCCTTTGGGCTTCCCTAGGAACAGGAGGCATCATGCAAGCGATTTTTAAAACCTGACATTGCAGAGATGTTTTTTAATCTAAAGCATAGCTGGTGAGAAGCCAATCTGAATCTTGCTCTTCCCCCGCCTTTTCATTTTTATCATCTATGCCAAGCTGCTGTGTTTGCATTATTCTTGGAATTACAAGGCATCTTGGCTGCAGATATGCAGGCATCGCAGGAGTTGCCAGCCATGTTCAGAAGACGAAGAAAAAGGCGGCTTCATTCTGTAAAAGCTCAGGGACTGCTCCTTGCACATGTTGCATGTGCTGTGCTAGCTTGGTTGGCTTAGCACAAATGTGTGGGAGAGAAGATGATGACTGCTTCATTTCTTCCAATTGCACACACAATGCTGGTGCTTCTCAGCCACAGGGACTACCATGGTCAAAACGAAAGCATCCTTTATGTTGGGTCTTGGGGGATCAGGGGCACTTGAGCATCGCTCTCTGCCCTCAAACCAAGTGCTGCATGAATACAAATGTAGGGTGTTCTATTTTTCTAGAATGCCTCCCTTGTTCTCTTAGAATGGCAAGGGCACCCACCTGAGAGGTGCTGGAACTGAGTTCCTGCGAGTTCCTGCTGAAAAAAGCCCTGGGCATGATTCAAGAAAGTTCTTGGGTGTGTAGAACAAGGGCCAATCATGTAATGAGGCTCCCCACTTTGGTACAGGCCCTGCACTCCCTAGATCTACGCTAGAGGGGGATCCCCAGGAGAGTTTAAGGGGGCACTCAGGAGGCATGAGGGAGAGAGTAGGAAACTCACTGTGTGAGTGAAACTCACTTTCCATGCACATACCCCACTCAGCACTACATTGAATTTTGGCTGTTATGACTTGATTGCATAGTCAATTGTTACACAGTTGTATCAATGCTCAGAGTAGACCAATTGAAGCTAATGGACCTGGCTGCGTTAAGTTCATTAATTTCAGTGTGTCTACTCTAAGTAAGACCAACACTGGATACGGTCCTATGTGTCTGCACCGATCATTGCCCAAGCATTCCTCAGACAGACCTTCAATGAGCCTCTTAGACATCACTAAGCCCAGAGCAATGTGAGACCCTTATTAAAACCCTAGTTAGGTTTCCTCCTTGATACACAGAAATGAGGAGGAAGAATCCTAAGGGTGAGACCTTGACATAGGAGAAGCTGAGAGGATAAGCTGATAACAAGCAGCAGAGAAAGAAAACATAGAGCCGTGATCAGTAACCAAGGGCCTGTGGACCAAATGCAGCCTGGTGGGGGTCACCACCTGAGTTTCTGGCTCCTAAGCAAGGGAGGGGGAGAAATGTAAGAAGCAGAAGCCGTGGGACTTTCTGTGGTGATGGTGTAGCCTTCCCTCTCTAGTCCCTCCCCAGAGAGAAGCAAGGAAGGCTCTGTAGAAAAATGGGGGTTTACTCAGGGTGTCACGCCAGAGTAGGTGCTGATGCTCTTGGGGGTGGGAGGTGGGGTTATGGGACTCACAAAGGCACCTGTGCAGTAACTGCTGTTCTCGGGTATACTTTGGGGGTGGGGCATCAGCAGGTAGCAACAGAAATCAGCTCAAACACTTCCTCTTTTAAAACTTGAGTAGCAACTTTGAATTACTAAAACCTATTGTCATCACCTTTGGCAAATATACAATGACTATTTAAAACACACACCTCATATCTCCCTATGACAGTTTCTGGTACTGATTATAAGGAGTGAGATTATAGGACTGCTGCGTTCACTCCCCAGTGCTTAGTGATGGGTAGGTCCTAGAGTGGAACTATTATTTCCCTGAAACGATTAAAATGAACTCCATCCACCCCATGGCGATAGTTGGCATCTGGAATGTTTGATCATCTTTCCTGGGGGAGACTGTCAAGTAAAACACCCAGACCTGCTCAGGGACTCTGCCGTTGTAATGTCAGGATCTGAAGGCAACACAAGGAACCGCAATGTGTGGATGTGCCTTCAGGAGTCCCTGGCCCAGCCTGGCCACATGACAGCCAAAGAAGCCTCTTTTGCACTGGAGGTCCATGTGATCCGATGCCGATCAGCTGTGGGCTACATATCCCAAGCCAAAGCCTTAAGTGGCAGACTTGCCTGATGAATTTCTACTAGCAGAGAGGTGGGGAAACTTTTATCAGTCCAAGGGCCACATTCCCTTCAGAGAGACCTTTTGGGGGGCCACATGTCAGTAGTGGGTGGAACAATTTCTGCACAAACACAAGCATCTCACTATCCTCCACCCAGAAAAGCAAAGAGGTCCTGTCAGAGTTCATGGATGTGTTTCTGCCAGGCAAAACCATGCAATTTGAGGGTCAAGCCAGGGAGAGGCATGGCCTGGGGAGAGAGGGTGGGCCTGAGAGGGAGTTCAGAGGACCAGACAGGGAAGGGCCACAGTTGAAGGGGCCCCAGGCCTGAGGTCCCCCCCCTTCTACACCAGCATCTGGAAAGTGGGGCTGACCTACATAGCTGCATATGTTTATAGCAATGGCTGGGCCAGGGTCCACAGACTTGGGCTTTTGAAGTTCTATCTACACACATGCACGTTTGCTGTGGGGTCAGCAAACACTCAGCAAACACATTTGTTGTTCAAACTGTAGAAATGCCCACATTCTCTCTCACACAAAGGCAGAAATTCAGCATGGTGCTATGGCAATTGTTCCATCAGTGCAAGAATGATTACTCCTCTCCCCCTGCCATGTGCAGGTTCTCCTGAACTCCTCCCCTGAGCTCATTTGGAGGATGGGGGAGGAAGCCCCTTTTTGCTAGTGGAAGTCCTTCAGCTTCCCTCCTCCCCCAGTCGTCCTCCTGCTGCTGCTGTGGTCCCCCCAAGCTAAGCCATGGTTTGGCTCAGTGCTACTTCCAAGCCCAAGCTCATAGTTTGTCTCCCCCAGACAAACCATAAGTAGCAAGCCAACAGCAAACCTTGGCTGCAGCTTGTGGCTTGTATAGAGTGAGACAAACCCTAAGCTCAGGTTTAGATGTAATACAAAGCCAAGCCATGGCTAATTCTAGATAGTGTGGCAGCAGGACAAGGGGAGGAATGGAGCAGACATGATTTTTATTGTGCACACCCTCACACTTGCACATTCACATTTGGCCATGGATTGGCTCAGTCTTGCATGCAAACCTGGTTGTAGCTTGCACAGCTGGAACAGGAAAAGTATGGTTGGGTCAAATCAGTCATGGCCATGAAACAGGGCATAGTCAGAAAAAGGATCTTATTCTTGCCTTGAAGGTCTGCTATTTCTCCATCCCTCTTCAGATGGAAATACACTAGGGAGCAGAAATTTGACTCACCCAGCTGTCCTTCCTTCCATTCAGGGTTGTAACATACAGTAGCTCTCCAATAAGCGTAATTGGGATTAAGAAGAAGGCCAGATGGTGCGTGGTTTATGGAAACCAATCCCCGGTTCTTGGATGGTCAGAGCAGAGTGCAAAGTTTGTTTTAAAACCAAACGCTGCCACCTCACCCATCCAACTGCTCTTTCCACATTCCAGCACAGACCCTGCTGTGCTGGCTGTTGCTGCTGCCATTGTTATGATGTCACGGGGAAGTGAACCAATCGCAGCCTCTTTTCTCTGTTGCTAAGGGAAGGAGCTGTTGGCTCAGGGCCCTGCACCCTACCCTGTGGGCTCCCAGCACAGCCCCATGCAAGGGAGAGTTTCATGGTTGAATCCAGTCCTTTCTACTTATTTTTTACTTTCCTGGCACTCCAAGGTTGTCTGCACCACACAACTCAAGCGCATGGCTTCCCCCAAAGAACCCTGGCTGGGAGCAGCAGTTTACCTCTCGCAGGGCTGCAATCCCCAACACCTTCCATAAACTACACTTCCCAGGATTTCTGGGTGGCAGCGGAAAGCAATGTGCTTTAAATGGGTGGTGTGAGCTGAGTGCATCAAGTTTGGTGTAAGGTGTGAAGGATTTGAGCGGTGACCCGAAAGGCGAGGTTTGGTGGGCTTTCTCCATGCTTCAGTGGTGCCAGGGATGAAGAGGCCTAGCTGTGTTCTTTTTTCAAGGAAGAACAGTGGCACTTGCCAGAGCCTCCCTTCTCTGGGCCCAGGTGATGGACGCGGCTTCTGCTTTCTTTCTCCTGTGCCCTTAGGTGGCCTTGTTCATGTTATGGAACAAGGATGGGGAATCTGTGGCCCCCACGGTTGTCAGACTCTAGTTCCCATCAGCTACAGCCAGAATGTGAGTTGTCGTAGTGGTGGCTGGTGCCCTTTAGAAGTGGAAGAGTGAAAGGCAGGGAGACCAACAGAGAATCACAGAATTGTAGAGTTGGAAGGGACCCTAGGGATCATCTAGGCCAGCGGTCTGCAACCTTTAAGACAAAAAGAGCAACTTGGACCGAAGAAAAAAAAACTGGGAGCCGCAAAACCATTGCGACATTTAAAACAGTCAGGGCACACAATGCGCCTCCTCCCCTCGCTAGTATCCGCCCCGGAGCCGCGGCAAAGGTGTAAAAGAGCCACATGCGGCTCCAGAGCCGTGGGTTGCTGACCCCTGATCTAGGCCAACCTTCTGCAATGCAGGAATCTCAAAGCATTCATGACACGTGGCCATCCAACTTCTGCTTAAAAACCTCCAATGGAGAATCTCCCTCCTTTCAAGGGAACCTGTTCCCAGGGGCGAAGGAAGGGGTGTGTGGTGGGGGCGGGATGCCCCGGGTGTCACCACTCAGGGGGGTGACAAAATGCCAGGCGGCACACACCATGGGGCCTGCAGCACACCTGAACCACACATCTATCCTGGGAGAGATGTGGTGGCTTGAGTGCCCGCAGGCTCTGCCACTGCCCAGAAAGCCCACCCACTGCTGTAGAGCAGCTGAGTGGGTGGAGACAGGGAGACTCCTCAGTGGCCCCGTGGAGCATCCTGCCCCACCTGGACCTGCCCCTGGGCACCCAATTGGCTTGCTCTGCTGCTGCCTGTTTCACTGTTGAATAGCTCTTATCATCAGAAAGTTCTTCCTGATGTTGAGTTGGAATCTCCTTTCTTGTAAGCCAAGAAGCCATTGCTTTGGGTCCTGCCCCCTGGAACAGCAGAAAACAAGCTTATTCCCTCTTCCACGTGATAGCCCTTGAGATATTTGAAGATGGCTCTCCTCTCTTCTCTCAGACTCCCCTCTTCCAGGCTAAACCTACCCAGCTCCCTGCATCGTTCTTCATAAGGCTTGGTTTCCAGACCTAGGGAGAACCAGAACCAACAACAGGCACAGCCCCCCCACCCATCCTGAATTCTGCAGGGCAATATGGAAATGAAGGAGGAAGGAGCTGGCGGGCAGTGCTGCCCCCTGAACCTGGGGCAGCCAGGAAGGGGCTGGCTAAGGGCAGGTTGTGGGGGGTGGAGCAGTGCCCTCTGTGCCCTGATGGAGCACCCTCTACCAGCTGCAGTCCAATGTTATCCGGAGGACCAGCAGGGAAAAGCTGTTGCGGGATTCGCTGCCTCAGGGCCCCAAATAACTTGACCAGCCTTGGATGGTATAATCTAATTCTTATTTATTTGCATTCATTCACTTCTATGTGACTTACAACAGTGTTTCCCAACCGGTGTTCCGCGGCACACTAGTGTGCCGCGAGACGTTGCCTGGTGTGCCGCGGGAAAAATTGGCGGGGGGGGAATAAAGGGGAAAAAAATTATTCCCCCACCGCCAGGCGTGGGGCTGGGGCGGGGGAAGCCCGAGCTTCCCCCTCCCCCAGAACGGGACCCAGAGCCATGCCGAAGCTGCGCGCAGCTTTGGCATCGCTCTGGGAGCTTGCGGGGCTGGGGGAGGAGGAAGCCCTCCGCCAGCCTCCAAACCATGTCGGGAGACAGCGGGATGGCGCGCTGCGCCTCTCCCGCTGTCCCCCGAGTTTGCGGGGCTGGCGATGGGGAGGAGCAGGCTTCTCCCCCCGCCAGCCTTCCAGCCAAGTCGGGGGGGGAGCGGCAAGGGCGCGCTGCGCCTCTCCCGCTGTCCCCCGAGTTTGCGGGGCTGGCGATGGGGAGGAGCAGGCTTCTCCCCCCGCCAGCCTTCCAGCCAAGTCGGGGGGCAGCGGCAAGGGCGCGCTGCGTTTCTCCGCTGTCCCGGGAAGGCAGGCAGGGGGGAGCAAAGGCTTTCGCCCCCGCCCGCCTTCAGAAGAGGTCAAGGACCTTCAAAAGCCATCCGGGACAGCGGAGAAACGCGCTGCCTTTCTCCGCTCTCCCGGGAAGGCAGGCAGGGGGGAGCAAAGACTTTCGCCCCCGCCCACCTTCAGAAGAGGTCCAGGACCTCTTCTGAAGGCGGGCGGGGGGCGAAAATCTTTGTCCCCCCTGCCTGCCTTCCCAGGGGCTTTTAAATCGCCCCGGACAGCGGAGAAGTCCTCCGCTGTCCCGGGCGATTTTAAAATGCCGCCCGCCAGCATTTTAAGATTGCCCCGGACAGCGGAGAAGTCCTCCGCTGTCCCGGGGTTTTTTAAAATGCTGGGGGTGGGAAGAAAAGCCCTTGTCCCCCCCCCCCCAGCCTTCAGAAGAGGTCGGGGGACAGACTGTCCCCGGACCTGGTCTGAAGGCGGTTTCCCTAGGAACGCATTAATTGATTTTCAATGCATTCCTATGGGAAACCGTGCATCGCAAGACGAAAAACTCGCAAGACGAAGAGACTTGCGGAACGAATTAATTTCGTCTTGCGAGGCACCACTGTATCCGGAGAGGCGGCCTTCAGGCGAGTTTTAATTTTAATTTTCCTTCTCCCACTTAATGCCCCACGCTCGCCCGAGCAGCTTGCAGTCCTCGGTAACCACGGCGACCCGAGGGAGGGGAGGGAACAGGGAAGTCGAGGGCGGCGGCGAGCCGCGATGACGTCAGTGGGCCGCGCCGCCTCGCCCTGGCACAGTGTGAGAGCCCCGGCTAGTGGTGCGAGCTTCAGAATAAGTGGGATCCACGTGCGCGAGACCGAGATCGCGGGTAAGGAGCTCAGCCCTGGGCAGGAGGAAGCGGGGCCGCGCGTGCGGGCCACATCCCCACAGAGAGCGAGCCTCCCCCGGCCCACCTCTCCGGGCAGGTCCACTCGCATGAGGGGGCGGCGATGGCGATGGCCGGCAGCTTGCCTGCAATGCCATCCCTCGAGCAGGCGAGGAGCCCAGAGGCTACCAGATGCGAGTCCTCTTTCCCACCCTGCTCGGGAGTCCAGAGCACTTGGTCGCATTCAGGATCTAGAGTGGGGAAGCGGGGCTTGTGTCTGGGCTGGACACATTGGGCTGCCTGTGCTGCTCGACCTGCGGGGAGAAATCAGGGTGGGAGTCACGACCGTGAGGCAGGGCTGCCAAGTGTGGCAGAAGAGGACACGGCCGTCGCACCTGTCCTTAGGTAGGAGCTTCTTCCGTGTCGACCTGCTGCCCTAAAGTCTTGGCTTTTTTCTTGGCTTTTTGGTGGTTGGCACAGAAGGAAGGCAAGGGGGAGGGGAAAAAATTGAAACTTACACTTTCGTGCGTCCCTCCCGGCGTGACGCTGCGCGCTGACGTCACGGGGCTGTAATGGTGGTGTGCCTCGAGATTTTTTTCATGAAACAAGTGTGCCTTTGCCCAAAAAAGGTTGGGAAACACTGACTTACAATGATAAAGGATACATAATATAAACTAGTAGCGTGCATTTCATAGAATCATAGAGTTGGAATAGACCACAAGGGCAGGAAACACCATCAGAGCACTCCTGACATATGGTTGTCAAGCCTCTGCTTAAAGACCTCCAAAGAAGGAGACTCCACCACACTCCTTGGCAGCAAATGAACCCTGCGACTCGGGAAATCCTTTTCATTATGCAGTTTAGGTTCTCTGGTTAGGGAAAGGAACTTGCTCAAGAGCAGTCCACAAAGCCACGGCTGAAATCAAGGCTGGATGGCTTTGCAAGAGGATTAGACACATGCATGGAGGAGAAGCCTCTCAATGGCAGCTATGTTCTGCCTCCCCTCAAGGAGGCCAGTGGCTGGGAATCTCAAGTGGGCAGAGTTGCTGCTGCTGTGCTCAGATCCTGCTTTCAGGCTTCCCTTGGGCGTCTCAGGCTTCCCTTGGGCGTTGGCAACTCTGAGAACAGGATGCTGGACTAGTTAGGTCTCTGGCCTGATCCAGTAGGCTCTTCTTGTGTTCTTAAGTCAGCTCTTCCCAGTTGGTGTACTTCTGGGCAGGTCTCGAAAATCGTTTAGAAACCAAACCACTAAACACTGGTATCCAGACACCAGTTGAAAACAAACACATATGTGAACTGAATTTGCACATGGGACATCTCACTAGGAGATGGAAAGAAGGGAGCTGCTGGGTTTGGCACATTGTTTTTGATCTTCCTCTCATTTGTTTGCTGTGTTGTGTTATTTCCCAGTTACAGAATGTACTTTGCCTACCTAATTAGTTCATCAAGCAACTTGGCTGAGAAAGCCAGGTGCCAAGGGAAATAATCTGCAACCAAACAAACACTGGCTTTGGGATGGCAAAGCCCTCTCAGGGGTTTCCTGTTACTCAGCATGAATGCGTTGACTCCCGGCAGAGGAGAGAAAGGGAAGAAGCAAATGCACCACACCAGGGTTGAGAGAGAAGATTACAACAGTTTGTCCTTACTCCAAGCCGCAGTGGTTCTCAACCTGTGGGTCCCCAGATGTTGTTGGACTACAACTCCCATCATCCTTGACCTCTGGCCTTGCTAGCTAGGGGTGATGGGAGTTGTAGTTCAACAACATCTGGGGACCCACAGGTTGAGAAAGGCTGCTCCAAGGGACTTTGCTAGGGTACCAAATGCAAGGCTCCTGGATCTTTAATAGGCTGCTAAGACATCCTAGTCATGCTGGCCACATGACCCAGAAGCTGTACGCCGGCTCCCTCGGCCAATAAAGCAAGATGAGCAGTGCAACCCCAGAGTCGGTCACAACTGGACCTAATGGTCAGGGGTCCCTTTACTTAAGACATCCTACATTTAAAGCACATGACTCCACCAGAGAATCCTGGGAACCAGAGCACCCCTCACAGAGGTACACATCCCAGCAGCCTTAACAAGCTGCATTTGTAAATGCATTTTGAAGGTATGGTACATATGCTGCCATCGTCATGTAGAGAGGGAATTTCAGGCAGCGCATAGCTAAACTGTGGGTGTTCATGGATTTCTCAGTCCTGCTCAGGTTTCTGTTCAGACCAAGCAAGAAGAAAACAGAAATTGGTAGCCTATTTTCTCACAAGTAAGTTTCCACTGCAGTAAATGCGAATACACTTTTGCAAGTGTTTCAGCAGCTGAGATAGTAGACTGCAGTGATACCATTCTAGGACTTAATTGTCTGCAATGGGTAAGCAACTGGCAACCCAAGGGCTCATTTTAGCTTCCACACAAGCAGTCTTCTACAGCAACAAGTGGGTTCAGGATTGGGCCAGGGAGCTGTTCATGCCTCACGACAGGAGGGAGTTATGGCCACTGTCTCGAAAGAGCTGCAGACAGTTCTGAATTCGGACACCTTGGCCTCAGCTGTCCTTGCTCTGGTGACCTCCTTCCTAGACTCCTGCCATGTGCTCCACTTGGGACTGCCCTTGAAGATGCCTCAGAGGCTGCAGCTACTGCAGAAACTGGCTGCTAGGTTGGTAAATGGGGCAGCTTGATGGGACCATGTGTCACCAGTCCCAAAAGTTCAGCGCTGGCTGCCAGTGAGCTACCAGGCCCAATTCAAGGGGCTCATATTGGCATACAAGGACCCAAATTGCTTGGGACCAAGTACCTAAAAGAGTGCGTGCCCCAGTGTCCCCAATAAGCATCAGAAAAGCTCTGGGTGCTGCCCAGTTGGTGTGGATTCATGACAGGGCCCTCCAGGTAGCATTTCCTCATTGGCAAAATGTCCTCCCCGGTGCAATGCATCCGTCCCTATCATTCGCTTTCATGAGGCACTTGAAACAACAGATTCTGTTCCTGACAATCTTGAAATTATGAGCTGTAAGTGTATGTGGACATTTTACATGTTTTTAGTTGTTTTTAATTATCTTTAATTGTTTTTAAATGTCTTAAATGTATTTTTTTATTCTTAGTTTTAATTATATTGTTGCTTTCTGTTGGTGTTCGCAGACCTGGGCTCCTTTTGGAGAAAAGGCGGGGTAGTAATTTAATAACACAATTGAAGAAACAAAGTCCTTTAGAAGAAGCCTCCCTTTACTGGGACCCTCACTCTGTCAGAAAGGGCGCTTTAACTCCTTCTCTTCCCCTCACTTGTGACCATGCAGAAGAGTTTCTATCAACATAGCACCACCCGGCTCCTTGCTGCTGTTCCCATGGGAGGGAAGGAGTTAAAGAGCCTTTTGCCTGTTCAATATGTGGAGCCAATCCTGCCCAAAACTTTGACCCACTAGGCAGCCCCAACTGTGCTCCTGGTTCAATTAGTTCCTGATCTGGTTGGAAGAGGCTCCTGATCCTGGCAGGGAAAACAGGAGAGGAAGCTTTTCACATTTTGGAGGTGAGCATCCCTCCTGCTCCTTTCCCCCGGATGCCATGTCTTCTTCTATTGTGAGCTTGAGGGCAGGGGCAATCTCCACTCTATAAACTCTAGAATTAACCCTTGTGGCAGGCCGGGTGTTGCCCGATTTCAGCCTGCTCCATCCCTGACCACTGAGAAGGCTGGCAAGGCTCATGGGAGCAGAGTCTGATCATGTCTGGTGGCCGCAGGTTCCCTCTCTGTGTGCTAAGGTCTGCACCCTGTGCCTTGGGAGTGGCTGTTGGAGTAGTTGGCGTGGTGACTGGAAGAACAGAGTCCCACATCTTGGAGAGGGTTTCAGCAGGTGATGCTCCTCATGTTCTGCAGTGCTCTGCCATTACGCTCCCATTCAGTACAGTTAACTGTACAAGCAGTTTTTGAAGCAGTTTCATGCCACTTTAAAAGAGCCCTGGCTTTTCCAGGGACTCTTGTTGGTTAAGGCTGCTGAGAGTTGTCAGCAAACTTGGGAATCTTGGGGAGAAGCCATGGCTGTTTAAAGTGGTATGATGCTGCTTTAAAGGTTTAGTACAGATGGGGCCCAAGAGTGAAGGTGTTTATTTGGCTGTTCTCTTGTCGGATGGAGGCTTCCATGCTCCTGCTCTCGTCCTAGGGCCGGAGGGGGCAGGCAGCCTGTAGACACAACTGTCCATAAGAAAAGCCTCTTTCTTGCCCTTGTTGCCTTGGGGATATTTGGAGGAGAGGTCATTTCTATCTGGTAGGGGATTAACTGATCCTCCAGGGACAAAGACTCAGTTATTCATCCCATTTGGCCCCAGATGTTGTTTGCTGCAAGGATGTTATCTGCCTAGCCAACAAGAGCTGCAAAACTCATTTTAAGGGTTCTCAGACCTGGTGTGAGTTTAAACTGTTCCCAGGGATAGCCCTCATATTCTGGGCCGATCCCTTCTCGCTGCTTTTCTCAGAATAGCTTTGGGATTTATTTACCAACTTTGTTATTGGTGGAACTGGCATTCTTGTGATGTCAGCCTCATATCATTGTTATATGTCCCTCTGAGGATCTTGCTAGATGTCAGCCCTAGAATATGGTAAGTATGCTTCTAGGCATTAAGGGACGTGGGTGGTGCCTAGGGCTTGCCGATCAGAAGGTCAGCGGTTCGAATCCTTACAATGGGGTGAGCTCCCATTGCTCAGTCCCAGCTCCTGCCAACCTAGCAGTTTGAAAGCACCCCCCAAAAAAGTACAAGTAGATAAATAGGTACTGCTCCAGCAGGAAGGTAAATGGCATTTCCGAGCGCTGCTCTGATTTCGATGTTCCATTACGCCAGAAGCGGCTTAGTCATGCTGGCCACAAAACCCAGAAAAACTGTCTGTGGAGCAGACAAACACTGGCTCCCTTGGCCTGTAAAACGAGATGAGCACCGCAACCCCAGAGTTGTCTGTGACTGGACTTAACTGTCAGGGGTCCTTTACCTTTAACTTTATGCTTCTACGCATGCGCAGAAGGCATTTAGTTATCACTGAATTTGTAGTTCATACACAGTCTGCCAGAATTTGTAGTTCATACACAGACCAGCCCTCAGGAATTAACTGCAGGCTACTTCAGAGTAGCTGTTGTTTTTTAAAAAATTAAAGCCTTATCTTGTGGGTGCCTTTCAGCATCTTACAGTAAAAGTAAGGATGAGATACTGACCTATTTTACAGGGTTGATGTGAAGGTAGCTCTGTGTGTGTGTGTGTGTGTGTGTGTGTGTGTGTGTGTGTGTGTAGAGGGAGAGGGAGAGGGAGAGAGAGAGAGAGAAGTTCTTCCAACACTTACAGTACATTTGATAAAAGTGGTTGAAGATTATTAGCATGGCCCTCATCTTGCCACGGGTGTGCAGTGCGGGGGGGGGGGGCTGGTGTTGTGCACCCCTTGAGGGCTGAAGTGTGTGTCTGTGGGCAACTGGCATGTGGGAGTGTGTGCCTCCACCCAAGGGTGTCACCAAGGATGGCCCCTTCACATGTGGCATCAGAAAAAAAGAAAGGGGTGCCCTCAGATGACTATTCTGGATTTGATTCCCTGACCTTGGAAACCCCAGCGGTTGAGGGCCAAGGCTTCTCTGTGACAAGGCCATGGATTGGGACCAGGCAAACTGGAACTGGGCTCCCTTCCCGGATTATTATGGAATGCTCAGCAGCAAAATAATAGCAGGTTAGACTATAAAAAGTTCACTGAGATTCCAGTTCTGCTCCACATTAGTTAATCTGGACCTAACTGCTACGCTCCGTATACAGAATCTCCAGTTCATCCATAAGCCTAGCTAGAGACTAAAATGTGGGTCTAAGACACTTATCCAGCTGGAATTCTACACCCCCAGCAGCGGCCTTGCTTGCTCTCTCCGATTCTGCTAACCCTGGACGGAATGATGGACGTTGCATTGCCAGTTAGGGCAGTTGCAGATGCATTTAAAATGCCACAAATTAGTACTGACTCTAACAGACTGGAATGAGGAGTTTTGTATTGCTAGCTGTTAAGGCTTGTGATGTGCTTAATTGTTGTTGTTTTTTTAATCACATTGAATAGATTTCTTTAAAGCCCAAGAATTAGAGGCCCCTCTCTTTTGTCTCTTTTTAACGTAAATGCCCATGGCCAATCTGTGAATGGTCAAGCCCAGATAAAATGCTCATAACACAAAATGATCTTTTTTCCTTTCCTTTCTTTTTTGGGGGTGTTTATAGTTAGGGCTGCTTAGCTGAGTTACGACTCACTATGCTGGAACTCAAAACACGGGGTGAATCACAGCAATCCATAAATAGGTTTAGTCAGCATCCTTGGCTTTGAGCCAGTTGGGTCCAAACTGATTTACAAATGGGGGGGCAGGCCTTGCACCCACATTTTCATGTTTCTGCTTTGTTGATCAGTCTAAATGATATGCGGTATTTCTGATAAAAGGAATCAACTGTTCAGCACGGTTTGGAATCCATGTACAGGATCAGAGAAATGGTTTTGTGCTCAAGCAGCATTCAAAAGTCTCCTTTTTACACTATTTCCTGAGACTTAAGATGCAGGTGGCGCTGTGGGTTAAACCACAGGGCCTAGGACTTGTTGATCAGGTCAGCGGTTCGAATCCCCACGATGGGGTGAGCTCCCGTTGCTCGGTCCCAGCTCCTGCCCACCTAGCAGTTCGAAAGCAGGTCAAAGTGCAAGTAGATAAATAGGTACCGCTCCGCCGGGAAGGTAAACGGCGTTTCCATGCGCTGCTCTGGTTCGCCAGAAGCGGCTTAGTCATGCTGGCCACACGACCCGGAAGCTGTACGCCGGCTCCCTTGGCCAATAAAGCGAGATGAGCGCCGCAACCCCAGAGTCGTCCACGGCTGGACCTAATGGTCAGGGGTCCCTTTACCTTTAAGATGTATGGGGGCTGAGGAACCTCATGAGGATGGGTTCAACAGACTATGTAAATACAGAACAGAATAATGTATACTTGGCCATCTTCCATTCATGGCATGGAAGACCAGACCTCCACAGTTACCTTAGAAGCTCTGAGAAGTATTTGTACATTATGATAATGGTATGAACATTGTGGTTATAGTTGAATCCTGTGGTACTTCACCACTAAGTCAGAACTATAACCTGTGAACTGAGCAATATGATTTCTCTAGAGCAAAAACTGGAATCAAGGTTAGTTACTGCAGTGCTCCTGTCGAGACACTTCTTGCATAATGTCTGTGGTGCAATTGATAATGAGTAACATACAGGAAGCCCTCAACCTTTGCAGGGGTTGTGTGCCGAACATTTCGCCTGAAGCCAAAATCATGTATAGCCAAAACTCATTGGCTGCAATGGTGGGTGGGATTGCCAAAGTTTTTTCCTCCTTTCTGCCCCCTTTTTATCTGCAGTGGTACCTCGGGTTAAATACTTAAGTTGTTCTGTAGGTCCGTTCTTAACCTGAAACTGTTCTTAACCTGAGGTACCACTTTAGCTAATGGGGCCTCCTACTGCTGCTGCGCCGCCGGAGCACAATTTGTGTTCTCATCCTGAAGCAAAGTTCTTAACCCGAGGTACTATTTCTGGGTTATTGGAGTCTGTAACCTGAAGCATCTGTAACTCGAGGTACCACTTACAGATAGGTAGCTGTGTTGGTCTGCCATAGTCAAAACAAAAAAAAATTCCTTCCAGTAGCACCTTAAAGACCAACTAAGTTAGTTCTTGGTATGAGCTCCCGTGTGCATGCACACTTCTTCAGATACCAAGGTACCACTGTATTTGTTAAAGTTTTGCCAAGCGTGTAAAGCTGAATGTGCACAAATTAAATGTGTGCATGTTGCAGGATTACTGTACATCCCTACTCTTCTCCCTCTGGGACCTTTTGCATACAACACATGTGCTCTGCTACCTAGCTACAGTCCTCCTTGCAAATTACCTGTGCTGGGTTCTTTTTTAACGGTTGATAAAGGGTGTGTGGGTGTGTGAAGATATTTGCATATGACCCGTCATACAACTTTATCCCAATTTCCTATGTAATATAACTTTTTATGTAATTAGGAATTACAATAAAATACAGTTAGAGTATTAAAATTCTGCAAAAATAGAATTAAAACAAGCACACTTTTCAAATAGAGGAACTTATCCATTTGTTTTATTAGCTGCTTCTTCTTTTAAAATTAAAGAAGAGAATGAAAAATACAGAATAGATTTCATAATAGCTTTCCTACATCTGTGTAGGGATGATGTAGGTGAAACCCTGACCAGCACCCAGTATCTTGTCCCTGAAACACCCATTCTCTCTTCTGCCTTCTCTGCCTCCCGGGGGCTCTTTAGCAGGCGCCTGTCCTGGAATCAGCAGCTTGCCATGAACGCCAGAAAAAATCCTGCAGCTGAAGCCCCCTAGGCAGCAAAGTGCCCTTGGATTGCTGCTTGGCCCTGGAGAGATAAACAAACCCAGATCATTACTGCTTGGTCATTTTTGAGGCAGAACAGCTGTGGCAACAGAAAATGTTGGCGGCAGCATCTCCCACACCCACAACTTGGGGAGGAAATATTCCTGAGGAAGGCTTTCTTCTTATCAGATCTGGGCAAATCTTCCAGGCTTGGCCTCTATCTTGTCCCAAGAGTTTTGCCTCTTCAGCAAAACTGTGGGTGAAGCAAAGGTTGAAGCCTGACTCTCTGGCGTTCCTCATCCTCTGCAGGCTTCTCATTTTCTGCAAGCCACATTCGGTGGGTGGGACTGTCCCCCCCCCCCCCAAGTTCAAGGATAATAATAATATAATAATTTATTATTTCTACCCTGCCCATCTGGCTGGGTTTCCCCAGCCACTCTGGGTGGCTTCTAGCAAAAGATTAGAAAGGATTTAGGCCCCAAGTGGAAAACTCTTATCCCGTTTATTCCCCTTAACACAGATTAGATGTTTAAGTACAAATTGGAGTTTGGCTCCTAGCATAGGAGGCTCCTTTTTGTTTCCCTCTCTCAAAGAGTGGATGGGCCTTTAGCAGCTAGATGTCCATGAGGGATTGGAGCAAATAGCACTTTCAGTGACCGGTTGAATCTTCTCCTGCTTTCCATCTGCTACTTGAGCAGAACCTATCAAAGTGGGGAGAGCAGTCTTAACCACACCTGCACCAGACATCGAAAGTGTTTTTATACCACATAGTGGCTTCCGCCACACTCCTGGAAACTGCAGGTCATTCTTAGGAGAGCCCTATTCTCTGCACAGAACAGCAACCCCAGAATGGTTTTCACAATCCATCCCTGTTCCCAGGATTCTTTGGGGTAAGCCATGCCTGTTAAAGGGCAGCCTTACAACAGCCCTGGTGCTCCAATTGCACCCATTTCCATGTAAGTGGAGAGAAGGTTTGGGCTGATGGAAGATCTAGCTAGCTGGGATGCGAGATGCTTGAATAACAATTCCTGGATAATTGGTGGGGTGTGTTTCATAGTTCCTCAAACAACTTTTGAAATAATCCTGAGTTTGTTGAAATGTGCCTGGCTAATTTCAAACACGGCTAGGAAGCCACAAGAGGTGTTAGCTAAGGCTTCAAGTTTTTTCTCTGCGTGCCGAAGACATTGGAGTCTCCTCTTCCTTGCTCTTTGCCTTCACTATGTCTCCCTGCCAAAACATCTGCAATTCTTCCACACACCCAGCTTCTACACTTCAGTTATGCAAATGTTGTGCAGCTTATTCTAAGCACAGTTATTATGCCCCCCCCTCCTGGCACACTTAGTATTCCATGTAGCCCCCCCAAATAGCATTCCTTTGTGTAACTGCTTCAGCTAATACTAAATGGAATGTAATAGACATGCACATGCATGCCCTAGGGATCAAATGTTCCACGAGGAGTTTGTCCATAAACAGCTAATTAATCCTATTAATACAAGAGATTAATTTCCATTATTAAATATCTCATGTAATAGCCTCCTTCATGCATTGCTAAGAGTACAGGGACAGAACCTGATGCTAAACACGTTACATCCAAAGCACTTGATCTGTTGCATGCTGACATCTAAATTCAGTTGGAACTTTGCCCAATCCATGCTGTGGATGGCAGCCTTAATATAACTAGACGCCAACTCTTTTATAATGTCCTAAATTCCTTCCATAATAAGGTTACTTCCAGTGAGGGTATTATTTAAAACCTCTGCCCATTTTTTAATGAAACAGGCACCTACGGTAATTTACTCCATTAGCTATTCCAAAGAGAATTCTTTTGCTTCTTTTGTCAGCATTTTTTGAAAAATAAATAAATAGTTGGGGGGCAGTTGTAAGATTACTAGCTAACCTCTCCTCACATATCTATGTGGAACAGATTCAAAAGGGATGATGGAATACCAGGGAGTTGTATAATTTCGCTTATACATGGGATTGTTCCTTTTTTGTTTGTATGCACAATTGTAGCACAAATGGTAAATGTCAAAGCTTGAATTGTGAACTTGCTGGGATAAAGGTTTGAATTTGTATTTTTAAAAAATAGGTTTGGTTTTAGAAGGGTATCTTTTGGAAACAGAAGAGGGGCTGAGCATGTAGGCTTGATTCCCAAACTTACCTCTCATTCACTAGCTGGCGTTTAATCCTGGTTTTTGTGTTTGAAACAGAATTGGCGGCGACCATCTGTGACAACTGCATCCTGTCCTGTGTGCGGACGGCTTCAGTGGCTGTGGCACATGTCCTGGACACCAGATAGAAGAGTTCTGGGGAACAGGAAACTCAGCCTTCCCTCCCCAATTGGGTGCGCGCTGGATGTTTTGGACGGCAACTTCCATCAGCCTCAGCCAGCACTATGCTGGGTCTGATCGGAATTGTAGCGCAAAACATCTGGTGGGCTCCAGGTTTTTTGGGGGGGGGGCAATAGATTAAACTATTTGCCTTTCAGTTGGTTGATTTGCGTTGGGGTTGTGTTGCGGTTCATTGCGCACGTGGGTGGAGCTTACACGAGTCCACTCTGCCCCGCCCCCTCCTGTTCTGCTTCTTCCCCCTTTCCCAGCCACTTTGAGGTCACAGCAATGCAGTCATGCATGATCACACATGCTTTGAATGCACACAAAGTGGTTGTTTCCTGTACTTTTCTTTTTCTCTTCTTAAAAAAAAATTAAGCATGTGAGAAGGGGAATTGGAGAAAGATGAAAGTATGCAGTAAACAATGAATGAAGCAACTGCAGGGATTGGCAACATGTCACCCGGGGGGGGGGGAGGTTGGGGCTGGGTGCCCACCAGTACCTTTGATGGTGCTGCCACCTGGCCTCTCTGGCCGTTTTTCTCCTCTGCCTCCTTCCAGCACCCCAGGGCTTCCCCAGGCCGCTTCCAGTTGCCTCAGGAGGAGGAGGCAGGGGGCACCATTTTCTGTTTTGCCTCAAGTGGCAAAATGTCTTGGGCCAACGCTGCTGGCAGCCATACAATACACAAGTTTATCTTAAATGAGCCAGGCCCTGTGGTGACAGCCAGATTGGGGGGAACTCAGTTTGTGCTTATCTTGGGGATGAGAAACTGGAGAGCAATTTGTGCCTCAGATGAGCAGGAAATGTTATGCCAGCTGGCCTTGCCTCCCTGCCCTCTCTCCAAGGTTAAAGGCAAGCTGAACAGAAGGCTTGTTTTCTTTTTGTTTCTCTCTCTACCACAGGGACTGACGATTTGAAAAGATGACCAGGTGTTACTACAACGAGACCATTGAGTTCTTCTACAACAACAGTGGCAAGGAGCTGTCCCGAGTGTGGAGGAACAAGGATGTTCTGGTGGTTGTTCTGGGCCTGACGGTCAGCATCATTGTGCTTCTCACCAACCTGCTGGTCATTACAGCCATTGCGATCAACAAGCGCTTCCATTATCCGATCTATTACCTGCTGGGGAATCTGGCTGCTGCCGACCTCTTTGCCGGCATTGCTTATTTGTTCCTGATGTTCCACACGGGACCCAACACAGCCCAGCTTTCTCTCAAGACTTGGTTTGTCAGGCAGAGCCTCCTGGATACCAGCCTGACAGCCTCTGTGGTCAACCTCCTGGCCATTGCGGTGGAGCGACACCAGACAGTGTTCACCATGCAGCTCCATAGCAAGATGTCCAACCAGCGAGTCATAATCCTCATTGTCTGCATCTGGCTAACAGCTCTGCTGCTTGGCCTCATCCCCTCATATGGCTGGCACTGTCTGTGTAGCCTGAAGGACTGCTCAAGGATGGCTCCGCTCTACAGCCGAAGGTACTTGACCTTTTGGGCCATCTCCAACCTCTTCATCTTCCTCATCATGGTGGTCGTCTACACTCACATTTTCATCTACGTCAAGAGGAAGATGGCTCGCATGTCCAGGCACACCAGCTTCCATCCGCGTTACAGGGAGACCATGATCAATCTCATCAAGACAGTTATCATTATCCTCAGTAAGTAAATGTCTCATCAGACCTCCAGTTTCTTTGCAGTCAAGAATTTCTTTCTGGGAAAGATGCAGATGCAGACTACTTGCTTCTGCTGACACCTTCCTTTGCTATGGATTGGTAGGTGTTCCTTGTTGTTGGCTGTTTGAAATGCCAGCTTCAAGGAATGAAAATGAATGGAGGATATCTCTGTTCTAGACAGAGATTAGCTTGGTCTGTTGGTTACAATCTCAACATATAATGCACCAGGTTGATCCTTCGGTGGGTCTATCCCAAGGATTGCCTTCTGGTGGCCCATAAACTAGAAATGAGAGATGATCCCTGTTCGAATCTGGCAATAATAATAATAATAATAATAATAATAATAATAATATATTATTATTTGTACACCGCCCATCTGGCTGGGTCTCCCCAGCCACTCTGGGTGACTTCCAACAAAGATTTAAAAATACATTAAAATGTCACACGTTAAAAGCTTTGCTAAACAGGGCTGCCTTCAGGGAAGCCACCCTTTGAACCTACTCATCTCCAAACCAAGGCAAGGTTTTATGCCTTTAGCAGATTATGTCAAGATAGTCACTCATGGCAAATTGTCACCTAGATTATCTGAAACAAGCCTCAGTGAACCTCTGGCTTGTGCACACCCAGGGGTTTATTTTGCAAGGCAACAGACATTTTGTCTGGCAAAATATACTTCTGTCCCCCAGACCACTGTCTTGGAATGTACAGCAATCCTGAGAATATAAACATTATTTTTTTATCTGTCCTTATCCATCTTTTTGTCTCTTTGCAGTCTCCCTTTGAAATCTATAGTTTAACCCTTGATAGTTTATAACGGTGGTTACTGGGGGATTTGCATTACAAATTGTACTAGTCCACACTGTTCTTTTTCTTCCTCTACCCGGCCTTATTTTAGTTGAGTCTACTACACCCTTACTTTAGTTTTCTGTGGGCTTAAATGGTGGTGGAAGAACTTGCTTCTGTAACTCTTACCTGCCAGGAGGTAATTCTTACTCTCCACAGGCAACTAACTGGTTTGATAATTTCAAGACTGACTTCCAGAAGGTGTACATTATGCCACCCTAGATCTACCCATGTGTCTGCATGCATACTCTTGGGATGATCAAGGTCTTACTTATTTTCATCTTTGTTTAACCTTTTGGTCTTCAAAAGAGTATTTATTGATGGCCCTCCACAAAGTGTGCATGGAGTCCCCCACTGGACTTTGGTTGAGTTTGGGCTCTCCTCTTTCCACGTTTATCCTTGTAGTGATCAGCTGCTGGCTTGTGTTTCTCCAAATGATTCTCCAAGATGACCAGTTCACAGGGCTACTGAAGTGTGCAGTGGCTGGCTTTGCAATGCCTGGGCTAAGAAGTAAAGTGGGATCCATGCCACCCATTGATTAAGTGTGCAGGGGCCATGTTGCATCAGAGTTGGGTCCCCAGCTGTTGTTGGACTACAACTCCCATTATCCCTAGCTAGCAGGAAGCATCTGTGGTGATGTGGGCTTTTGAATTAGTGACTTTCAAGACATAAAGCCAAGTTAGCATGAATTGAAAGAGCCAGCTACTATGATTCACCCCATGGTGGGGTGTTGCACACAATATTTGACTTTGCCCAAGGGAAGCAGGGCTGGAATTGAGCCAGGCCTTGACAGGGTTGCACCAGAGAAGTCTGCCAAAGTTTGGCTCCCCGAGGGCTTGGAGGGAGTCAGGAGAACGTTGTCAGGCCCCCTGCTGTGTGGGTGCAGCATCTTGGCTGTGTGTTGGCGCATGTGGATGTGTGACAGGATCTCCCTGAGGTCTTGGAATGGCCAGATGATGATGATCTGAGGAATGTATGACAGCACCAGAGGGGAAATGAATTTCATTCTTCACGCAGAATAGCTTTTCCTCAGAGGATAAAGCTTTAGGAAGCGGATAGCCAAACTCTGTAACCACACTGATTCTTTCAGAATATTGGCTTTAGCAGCTTTCCCCTTTGAATAGTTAAGGATGTCCACAGGCCCGGCTCCAGGTTTGGGATGAGCCAAGCTGTGGTGCTGTGTCTGGCTGTACACTGGGAGCAGAGCCAGCCTTGCTCCTGGTGGTGCCAGCCAGTCCAGAGGGCCCCACCCCTACTCCTCGCCAAATGAGCCTCATTGACGACGGCAGCAGGAGCAGCATGCCCTGCTGGTTTTTGTGCTGCCAGACGGAGTGGTGGTCCCATATCTTCATTCAGTTCTTTGCTCCTATTGCTGCTTTAGAGTGAGGGTGGCCAATGAGGGTGGCCAAGGGGCGGGGGGGGGGGGGAATCAGGACTTTTTAAACTAGGCAGCCAGAGCCAAAATGAGCAGTTAACCAGGAGGAGAAATGCGAAGTTCAAATATTCAAGTGATGCAAAAGTTGTATTATGTTAGTTACATGATGTCCAGGCCCCTGGAACTGGGGATAGTCGTCGGATTTAGTGCCATCAGTGTATAGTAAGCCCACAACTTACACACAACTTACATCAGGGGATCACAACCAAAGCCAAAATCAAAACCCACTGGGTCAAGGGCAGGTGGGATTGCCAAAGTCATTTTTCTCAAAGCTCTGCCCTTAGGGTTTTGTTTGGTTTGGTTTTTTTTGCCACACACATAAAGCTGAATGTGTACAAGTTAAATGTGTGTAATTTGCAGCCTTATTGTAAAGTAAAAAGCTAAAGGACCCCTGGATGGTTAATTCCAGTCAAAGGTGGCTATGAGGTGTGGCACTCATCTCACTTTCAGGCCGAGGAAGCCGGCGTTTGTTCACAGACATCTTTCCATGTCATGTGGCCAGCAGGACTAAACCGCTTCTGGTGCAACAGAACACCGTGATGGAAACCAGAGTGCACAGAAATGCTGTTTACCTTCCCACTGCAGTGGTACCTATTTATCTACTTGCACTAGTGTGCTTTTGAACTGTTAGGTTGGCAGAAGCTGGGATGGAGCAACAGGAGCTCACCCTGTCATGTACATTTGAAACACCAACCTTCCGATCAGAAGGTTCAAACCACAGCACCACCTGCGTCCCTAGGTTTACTGTACTGTGTATCAAGCCTGTGGCCTGCCAGCTGTTTGCTTTGCACCAGCAAAAGCAGAAGATTCCCCAGGAATTTATAATGCACATTTTGTCTGGGGATGAAACAAGTGCTGTTATATATCTGGAGCTTCATTTTCACCTAGGGTAGGTGAAAACCTAGTACTTATCGGGAACAGTGAGGAGGTTTTGAAGGAAGACAGTCCTGGCATGATGGTGCTCAGGCATAAGAAACCGGTGGGTTTGTGCCCCTCCATCCCTCATCCCACAAGCCACTTGCAGAGAGGACTTGCTTCCAGGACAAATGTGGAGGCGGCTGGAACTGATTAACTGAATGTGATGGTGTGGTATTGCCTCGTAGGTGAGCCGCTGAGCAAAAAGTAAAATTAAAAAATAGGTGGGCACAGATATGCTTTTTATAGCATCCTTTGAGTTTCCTCATTTCTCAGTTCATATCACAAGTACAGTGGTACCTCTGGTTAAGAGCTTAATTCGTTCTGGAGGTCCATTCTTAACCTGAAACTGTTCTTAACCTGAGGTACCACTTTAGCTAATGGGGCCTCTCGCTGCTGCCGCGCCGCCACTACGCAGTTTCTTTTCTCATCCTGAAGCAAAGTTCTTAACCCGAGGTACTATTTCTGGGTTAGCAGCGTCTGTAACCTGAAGTTACATGTACCATTGTACATGATGGTGTAAGTCTAAGTTTTTGCAAGCAAGGACAGAAGATGTAGTTGCTTCGACAACCTCCAAATACTTGTCTGGATGCTGGGCTTTGCCTGCTGTCTTTATTTCGACTTATGACCAGCTGAGTGGACAGAAGTGAAACAAATTCAAATGCACAGAGAGGCTAACATAGATTTTTTGGGGGGAGTACATGCACAGGGACTCATGTGTCCTCCATTTTTCAGGTTACATAATGTGATCAGACCCTGAGCATCTTGGAGTGCGCATGTTTAGATCCTGTGCAGACACCACCAGTGGGCAATCCTAACAGGCTTCTGATGCCCTGATTTTGGTGTTCGCCATCCAGATGGCAGGAGCATTGCAAACTTGGACTACTTGCTACAAGCCACAATACCTGCCAAATTGCAGGTGCAAAGAATCCCAGTTTTATAGGCAGTTTAAAAAGGTGTACAAACACAGTCCAACTGCTATCTAAACTGTATAGTGTTTCCAATCTATCACTTTTACTTTTCTTCCTCTGTGCCCTCTTTGTGAACTGTACACAGTGGGCCAGACTCTTTCCAGAACAAAACATTGCTGCAAATAAAAGTAAATGGAAAATGATTTTGGGGGGGTTGGGTGGATGGGATTTTATTTGTTTTTATTCAAAACAAAGCAGGGCTCTTTTCATTTTTCAGTTCATTTTTAAAATAAATACACACCCCTGGATTTTGATGTTTGGGTTTCACACACTGAACCACCCCCACCCGTGCTTTCTGGACCCTTTCTCCAGGGAATAGCGATCTCCCTAGAAAGGCTCTGCAGGGTCCTCAGGAAGATAGTAAATGGAGACGGACAAGCTCTGCTCTGAGCCAGAGGGCCACTGCTGCCGCCGTGGTGACACGTTTTCACTTCTTCCTGTCAAATTGGTACTTGTGACGGATGTTTCTCCTCCCCAGAACAGTAGAAGGGGAAGTAAACTGAGGTGTGTCTCAATGAGTGCTGTGAATTCATGTAGGGCATGTGGGGGCTGGATCCAGGGATTCCACATCCGGCGGGGGCGACGACACATTTTGACTGGTGGGTGGAGTTCAGGCCTGGCCGTTACTCTACGGCAGGCTTCCTCAAACTCAGCCCTCCAGATGTTTTGGCCTACAACTCCCATGATCCCTAGCTAGCAGGACCAGTGGTCAGGGATGGTGGGAATTGTAGTCTCAAAACATCTGGAGGGCCAAGTTTGAGGAAGCCTGCTCTACGGGAAAACTGCCCTTTAGAACATGCCCCCCATAGCAATGGAGGAGGAGGCATTCCATGGCAAACCCGGCAGGGAAAGTGTTCCTAGAAGATAGAAAGCATGAAAGTACTCCTGCCTCATCGTCACTATTTTAGTGCTGTTGTTTCTTCCCTTGCCTTGGGTCCTGGACCCTAAGCCCTTTAAGTGGGGGGCATGGTCTTCCAATCTGCTTGCCTAGCTTCATGGATGGATGGATGGAGAAATTCAGTTTGGCTCCATGATATGGTCATGGAATAGCTGTTTTCTGTCTTTGAGATAGATGAGACTCTACACCAGTCTCGCCCAGCCCAGTGTCCTGCTGATGGGAGTTGTAGTGCAAAGCGGCTGGCACACTGGGTTGGGAATGGCTGCTCTACACACATCCTTTCTGCAGTAGAGGCTGCAAAGAAGAGACCAGAAGTCTCTGCTTCCATTTTCAGTTCCATTATGTCCAAACTGTCAACTGTTGTTAATTTTATCTATGGTTTTTTAAAGCCAGCTGCTTCATTGTCTTGCTTCAGTAAACCATTTTGAAGATTAACCTCTTTTAACCTCTTGATGGATAGTACCGTATTTTTCGCACCGGACAATAGGATGCACCTTGTTTTAGAGGGGGGAGAACAAGAAAAAAAATTCTCTCCCTCTCTGCCCAGCGTCCCTTCAGCGAAGCGGCAGGAGGCGCTGCGCAGAGAGGGGGAGAATTTTCCCCCTCTTGTTTTCCCGCTCTAAAACAAGGTGCCGTTTAAGGTGCATTCAGGCGGCTATCTTGGAAGCCTGGAGAGCGAGAGGGGTCGGTGCGCACCGACCCCTCTCACTCTCCAGGCTTCAGGTTCCTTTCAACCTGCTCTTTGGGGCTGGCGGGGGGAAGCCCACCACCAGCCCCAAAGAGCAGGTCGGGGAGCAGCGCAAAGGCGTGCGGCTATAGAGGCTCCTGCCATAGCTGCATAGCCCTCTGCCTCCAGCTGGGAGAGAGTCACGGGGGGCTTCTTTAGCCCCACGCACGCTCTCCCGGCTGGAGAGATGGCGCGCGGCTAATAAGGCTGCTGCCATAGCTGCGTGTCACCTCTCCAGCCGGGAGAGAGTTGCGGGGGGCTTCTTTAGCCCCGTGCGCGCTCTCCCGGCTGGAGAGGTGGCGCGCGGCTATAGAGGCTCCTGCAATAGCTGCGTGTCACCTCTCCAGCTGGGAGAGAGTCGCGGGGGTCTTCTTTAGCCCCGCGCACGCTCTCCCGGCTGGAGAAATGGCGCGCGGCTAAAGAGGCTGCTGCAATAGCTGCGTGTCACCTCCCCAGCCGGCAGTGCTGTCTTCGCTCCATAGGACGCACACACATTCCCCCTTCATTTTTGAAGGGGAAAAAGTGCGTCCTATGGTGCGAAAAATACGGTAACTGGCAAGTTGCACTTTCTACTGTATAGAAATAGTCATGGTACCTGCTTACAGGGTCACATGTAGGTGCTGCTAAAGGTGCATGAATAAAGGCACCTTTATTCATTCTTTATTCATTCTTTATTCATTCTCTCAAACCAATAAAACTCTCTGTGATGTACTACCAGTGACAAGAATCCCTTCTCTAGAGGTTTTTTTTTGGGGGGGGGGTTATGTATGCTGTAATCCTATCTGCCTGGGTTTGTATGAGCTTTGAAGACACCTCATGCAGCTAGGAACTTCACAAAGGAAGAATGATCTTGACCTTTCTTCTGGAGAGGACGGGTGGAAAGTTTTCAGATAAAACCTTTTGCTGGACGACAGTAGTTTGTGCACTGCTTTAAGCAGACTTCTAGTTAAATACACCTCATAATCAGAGTTAAAAATATTAAAGGGGTCAGTATTCTGATCACTATAGTTTTACAGTTCCCATACAGTTACAAAAATTGTGTGTTTTTATTTGTTTTGGAAGCATTACTTGGTGTGCGTGACTTGTTGAAATTAGCATTTTCCAAAAGCTGAAATGGGGCTGGAGAAATCAGATTCAGCTGGCGAACCTGATCCTGAGCTCCCTGAACAGGCCACAAGGATGACATGAGGGTCACAGGCCTCCCTTGCTGTTTGCCTTCCAGCACAAGTGGATCCTGCAAGACTATGTTTCAGTGCAGAGTGCTGCCCTTAGGGTTCCAGCTAGCCACGTCCTTGTCAGGATACGTACCCCATTCCATCCTGAAGCCCCCTTTGCCCTTTCCCCCTGGTTGGTTGCTTCCTTCCTCCTGGGCATGCGCTGGCCCTCGCTGAGCTCTGCTGTAAACCCATGCTCAGTCCTCAGGGGGTAGTTTCTCCCCTTAATTTTTGTTTGGTATTGGTACTTCTGGAAACCTGGCGGCTTCCCCCAATTTGTAGATACTTCCCATGTTTATAGCTTGAGGCTGTCACCAGTTGAAACTCATCTGAGTTATGTACTTGGTGCCTAGAAAATTAGTGGTTTAGATCCCGAGGGTCCTGAGGAAGCATTTGTGTGTGAGAGGTTCAGTGCAGATAACATGTTCTTGAGCAGGAATGTGCTTGTTATGGTGCACTCCGTATGCTCCTTGGGGTGTGTGGGCTGACCCTTTTTGGGCTCCCTCCCTCCTTTCTTCCAAAGGAGAATCAGTTTGGTACCCAAGCTGTAGGACAGCTTGACTTAATCCGATATGCAGGTGTTGATGGATGGGGCTCTCACGCCCTTGACTTTGGCATGCGGCTGGCTACCTGCTTTCTGCAACAGATGTATCCGCCTGCCTCTGGCATGACCAGAATTTCAGAAAAGCCCAAGGTTGGATTTTGCTAAGCTCTTAGGCTCCTGTGTGCTGTGCTATCCTAAACAGTCGGCCAGAGGCTACTCTCTAGCTGTGCAGCAGTGGCTTTGGAAATGAAGGACCCTTGGATGAGTTCTGCTGGGGAAGCTGAGTGGTCGGGGGGGGGGGGCTGAAGCAAGAGGGGAGCTCCAGCTGAGAACAGGGTGGGGTCCTGTAATAAACCTTGATTTGAGTAGAAAAAGAATCACCAGGGAGGCTTGCATGGATATTTTTCATGCACACTTATTTGTGTTTAGAGGAGCAGGGCAGATTGTTTGTGGTTTTGAGGGATGGTGATGCTTATTTTCATGTGGTCAAAAAGTTTCCTGGCTACTTTTGTGGAGGCACAAGATCCAGGTTTGAACATGTTTTCCCCTGGTCAGTTGGCAACCTGAGGATAAGGGGTGCAACTTTGCAGACCCTATTTTTGAGATAGATTCAACACTAAATATATATACTGTATAAAAAAGTAGTGCAAAAGCATCTCTTGATAAAGACCATGAAAGTCTGATAGCCATGAGAAGAGATGGAGAATTCTAGCCTTTTCCTCTTAAAGTTTACCCAGCAGCTGTCTAGGATCACCAGGAGAAGAAGACAAGGCTCCTGCAGCTTTTCATAATGACGTAGATGAGGGAATTTCTGCAGGTTTTGTCATTTTGAAGCATATTTACTCCACTCGTCAGCTGAAAAGGCTCCCAGAACAACTCACAAAGATCAGTAGTCAGGCAGCCCCCTCAAAAGTCATGACACAAAAGGAAAAAGGGATGGGGAGAGAAGCAGAAATGCAAGTTTAAGTAGCAGTTCTTTTAAAAGTTACAGTTCTTATTAGAACCAGCTGGGATGAAAATTGTTCATGTAGCCTAGTATGCTCTAGATCTTTTTAATTCTGAATTTTAAATTGTAACCTGCCCTGGGACCTGCTGGTGAAGGGCAGGTATTATTATTCTTGTTGTTGTTGTTGTTGTTGTTGTTGTTGTTGAACAGCAATGGCTAGGCATCAGTTGAGAGAGGAATGGCCAGAGGTCCTGGCAGCAGAGCTGATGGGGTCGTCCTGTGCCCTTTCTCTGTGCTGAACTCTGATGGAATGACTGATGCAAGAATCTTGTTCTTAACCGGGGAATACCATTGAGGGCGGCTCCTCCTGCTGCTTTCAGAGCAGTGTGGGAGCAGAAGTGTGTGCTCATCCACCATGCAAGCATTTTCCACATTTTTTAAAAAAGTGCTGAGCATATCAAAGAAGTGTCCCGCCCCTTGGAACCAGGAGGCCTCTGATCTCTTCCAAATTCTAAAGAGATTCCTCTCTCCTGTTCTTAGGTGCCTTTGTTATCTGCTGGACCCCTGGACAGGTGGTGCTCCTGTTGGACGGCCTCGGCTGTGAAAGCTGTGACGTGTTATCGGTGGAGAAATATGTCCTGCTTCTGGCTGAAATAAATTCACTCATTAATGCCGTCGTCTACTCCTACCGGGACAATGAGATGCGCAGCACTTTCCGGAAGATTCTCTGCTTTGCCTGTCACAGGATGCCAAAGTACTCGCCTGCGTCGGTCAAGTCCAGCACCACAGAGCACAGGATATTGCCTCAGAATGGCCATCCAGTGATGGACTCCACACTCTAATCTGCCATTTTCAGGCTCCTTCATGCTGGTTGTCTGAAGCCAACTTTTTGGTAATCAATGGGAGACCAGCCTGTCTTGAGGCTAGAGACCATGGCTGCGGTGCGACTGGGAAAGCGCTGTGACCAAGGTTATCAGCCAGGGTCTGTAGGAGACATTGTTGTATCTGTGGATTAGGACAGCCATCTTGGTTTGTAGCACCCAACTGTGACGATGTGCGCCCCCCCCCCCCGACAGATGGTGCTGTATTGTAACTGTAGAGACCACATATCTGGGATGCAGTGACTGTTCACAGAGCCAAGGAATGAATCAGCACACTTGCTTTGCATGACACCTTGAAAGGCACCTTAAAAATGCTGTTGTGTTAAGAACCTGTTCAAAACTGGTTTGCACCACAGCTGCTTCTTTCCCAAGCTAACAAGCAAGTCTCCCTCTGTCTGTTAACACCGGGGTGGGCGGGGGGGGGGTGGCTCTTAAGACAGACTCTTGTTTTTCTAGTTCTTTTAAGCACACAAATGTTTGGACAGTCTTTGAAAAATGGTGGAATGAAACCACCGGGATACCTGCCTTTCTGTTCTTGCGCAGTGCTGTTTTAAGCAAGCTGTCCTGAGGGGGGCCATCGCCTGCTATGTCAAGGTGCTCGTCTAGAATGTTTCTGTGTAGGGTGAAGAACTTTCTGTCCCCAGCCTGTTCAATATTACTGCCTTCTTGGCACAGCCATTCTAGGGCTGAGACCCAAAAGCCCACATGCCTTCTGCTACTGCAGAAACTCCCCAATAATCTGTTACAGCCTCTACCCCCCTCTGTGTTTTATGCTCTTGGAGATTCCAGGTCAAGATGGCCCAGTTGCCAGCTGTCCTTCTGGCAACATCCACAGTAACAATTAGGTTGAATTAATGGTCCCATTCTATCTAGGAACAAACACCACAGCAGCAATTGGCAAGAATTAAGCAAGCCAAGAGCAATTATTCTTTTCTCTTTTTTTGAAGGTTGATGCTTAGAGGTGGAGTTTGGCAGCTTAGCTCAGTGTTTCCCAACCTTGTGCCTCCAGCTGTTTTTGGCCTACAATTCCCATCATCCCTTGCCACTGGTCTTGCTAGTCAGGGATGATGGGAGTTGTAGGCCAAAAACATCTGGAGGCACAAGGTTGGGAAACACTGGCTTAGCTGACACTCAGATAGTGTGGTGCCCTCCAGGTGTTGTGGGACTACAGCTCCCATCATCCCTGCCCATTGCCCATGCTAACTGGGGATGATGGGATTTGTAGTCTCACAACTGGAAGGTCCTGTGTTGGCCACCCACCAGCTGATGACTGAATAGTTTGGCTTGCTAAGTATCATATTCTTCTGCCCAGGCTTTGTTTGCTCCCACAACTCATTTGCTGTAGGAAATGGACCCCCTGCATTGTTGAAACAGAGGCATGATGCCCAGTTAAAGGGCTGGTTCCATCATGAGGTCTTGTCTGTAAAATGCCATTGTTTCCCTCCACAGGCTTGGCCTTGAGTTGCTTTAGAGTCACTGGGTGAAGAGTCAGTCAGCAGGTTTGCTCCTGTGCCTTGAATAATTGCATAGCAGGCAGAAGTTTGGTGGCTGAACTCAGCCCACCCCCTCAGGGAGATTACGATGCTAACTGTGCTTCAGCTTTTCTTCCAGATGTGCACAGTTGAACCCAGGTGTCCCAAAGCCAGCAGCCCCTATAAGCATTCACTCTTCTGAGTTGGCCCATCAACATGCAAAAATATGAGTTGGAAGAACCCATGCTTCTTTTCCACTGTGTAAATTTCACAATTTGCAATGCACACACACACCCCAACACCTTCTCTGGAAAACTGTGAAGGGTTTTTTAATATATCATATATGCCAAGAATAAAATAATGTGTTGGTAGACTGACAAAAGTGATTGGAATAATATGGTTAGCCTGGACTGATGCGAAGGTGTCCTTCTCCCTTCTGCTCATGTTGCCACCTAAGCAGGGGAAGGGGGAAACTGGCCTCTCCTCCTGCCTTTGGTAGCCACCTGACCTGCACCTATCAGCTGGTGGCATATATTTTCATGGCATAGAGGTAAGACTGTTCCCTGTCAATGTCTGCAGAAGAAGCTGCTGTTAAAGGCACAGGATCAGTCCTCACTCCAAAGGGATGGTGAGCCTAGACCATTGTGTAAGTCAGCAAGTGTCTTATGTTGTGCATGCACAGGTGCACTATGGAAGTTTTGTCCCTGCTGTGGTTGTGACTGGAAGTAGCTGTTCAGGGTGGGCAGAGAATGTCATGGGCTCCACCATTCATTCTCACCACTTTTCACCGTGGAATGAGGCAGTGATTCTTACCAAAGCTGCAGCAGGAAGGGATTTATAAAAGCTGTGTTTTATTGCATACGTTGGTTGCCAATGCTGCTGCAGCCTCTAGGTGATGTACAATGCAATCTTAAAACAATCCAATATAACGGCGCAACTCAGAAAATGAACACATGAGCCAAGCATCAGTTTACAGGAAGCATGATTATAAAAGACACTAAATACAATTATTATTATTATTATTATTATTATTATTATTATTATTATTATTATTTTGAAAGGCTTATTCAAAAGGTGTGGGAGAAGTGGAAAGTCTTTGCCTGGTACTGGAGTAACGTTAGTTAAGTAATGCCAGGTGAGCTTCCTTGGGGAGAGCATGCTGCAAACTGGGCTGGGTGGGTGAGCCTCTGTAAATACCCCGTTCCCCCTCACTAAGGTTTAGCTTGGAAGCGCGCGCGCGCACACACACACACACACACACACACACACAACAAACAAACAGTGCTGGCTATTTGTTAAAGAGAAATCAGTTACTCCAAGGCAAACTGTATGACAAACTACATTTCAGTTGGCCCTGGAAGTAGGTTGAGCACTTGGCTCTGTCATAGGCTACTGGTGAGAGAGCCTGCCCAAAATATTTTTGTGAATGAGGCAAAAGGGGAAAGGGAGGGCTGACAATTCTCAATCAGGAGACAAGGACAGAATGCAGCCTTTCAACCTGGTACTCTCCAGGTGTGCCTCGTAGTCCCAACAGCATCTGGAGGGCACCAGCATGGCGAAGGAGCAGTGGAACTGAAACCCAGTACAAAGGGCAAATGCCGGGGGGGGGGGGAGAGCTGGGCTGCAGTGGCAAGACAAAGGGAGGGCCCACTTTGACAGTAAAGTAGTGCAGGTGGAATGCAGCTGATTCCGTCTCCACCACTTGCACCTGTAAGGATAGGGAGTCTGTGGCCCTCCTTCCCCAGCCAGCTTGGTCAGGGGTGATGGCAGCTGCCGTCCGACACCACATGAGCTTCCCTCATCCCTGGTAGGCATTGCTAGCAAAGGGATGGGGAAAGAAGCAGCACTTGCCAGAGGGGAGAAGATGCCGCTGAAGGAAGGGCAGCCTTGTGACAGCAGATGACATGGGTGAACTGCACTGAGAGCCTGCAGAACACTAGGGGCTCCTCAACATCCAACATGGCACAGGGCAAAGGAGATGCATGACAGCACAGCACTCTAATGCCTTGCACATTAATGTTCCACCACCTGACACTGTCCTAGCTTAGTCAAGCTCTGTCCCTCTCAGTCTCTGTGTCTTCTGCTTGCGAATACTCCTTGGGAGACAGTTGGTTCCTACCAGTTCCCAAAGCTATTGCCCCCATTTCACTTAAAGCACAAACAGAGGGAACTGCCTTTGTCCTGCTCAGACTCTCCATCTAAGCTCAACTATGCTGACTGGCGGCTGCTTGTCTGTGTTTCAGGCATGAGAGATGAGGGGTACCTCATCTGCTGCTTTAGCCTTTTAACTGGAGGTGGCAGGGATGGGACATGGGACTGACCACCTGCAAAGCAGAGGTTTTACCACTGAGCTGCAGCCCCTCCCCAGATTTTAGGTCCCATCATTCATACACTGGGCGCAACAGAGCAGGAGGATTTCCTAGACAAGCCCCACTGGAATGAACAGGAGCTGTGCAATACTGCTACCAGGCTATGGTGGTTTGATTCTATTAGTGTTTAATTGCTTTTTAATTACTACCCCCCCCTTATGTTTTTGGCTGTTTCTATCTGTAAGCTGTCTTGAGCCCCTGTCTGATGAAAAGGTGGGCTATAACTAAATAAATATAATAATGATAATCCAAAACTGAGCTGGAATAGAGTCTAGGTACCATTAAGAGCAGACAGATCAGCCCTGTGGGCAAATGACCCACTGGCATTTCCTCCCAGGGCAAACCCCACTGAGATGGATGGGATCGCTGGTCTTGTTCAGTTCACTTCCATTTCTGTTTAGACGTGTGCAGGACAACTTCCCAGTTGATTGTGAAGTGGCCTCTCCAGTCAGCTTCCAGTCCTCAATCCCTCAAATGTTTGGGGCTCCTTTTAATGGCTGCTTAAGCAGGGCTGGAGCTATCAGAAACTCTGGCTGGGGGACTAGTGCAGCTTGATGTTTAAAATGGAGTCCAGTTTGCTTTCTGGCATGGAAGTAAGAGCTGGATATGGATAAAGGTAACTGGACAGCTGCTTACAAGAAACTGGCTGCGTTTTCTTCAGTCTCAAGAGTCTGTCATGGATGCTTGACAGTTGTGCACAGGGACAAATCTGCACAGGTTGCTTGGTGCTTCCACAAATGACCCTTGGAAAAATTAAGCTGATTACGCCAAACTGATTTTAGAAAGTCTCTTGTGTTTCTTTTCCAGATTACCTCATTTATTAACAGGACATGTGGACGCTTTTAAAGGGTGTGCTGTTTGTGGGAGAGCCAAATGACCAGCTGCCTAAACCATGGCTCTCCACTGTTTGTGAATGGATCCTTGTAGTGAGAGATGAGCTACGTTGTTCTCTCCCAAATACCTCACTTGGCTTTCAGGAGGGTCCAATGAGCAGTTTGTATTGCTTCTGGGACTGGAGAAGGAGAGCTCTCCAAGAGCCTTCTGACCTCACCCTTGCTATGTTGGGCTGCAGATGTGGAACCAGAGGTGGGGAATCTCTGGCCCTCCAGATGTTGCAGAACCACAACTCCTATCATCCCCCACCAATAGCCATGCTGGCCACAGCTGATGGAAGCTGGAGTTCAACAACATCTGGCAGGCACAGGCTCCCCACCACACTGACCAGCACACCTTCTCTGTGGCAACCCTTCCCACAAATTGCACACAGCCCCACCTCTTCCTAGGCATTACAGGATGCTAATTTTTGAAACATTTGAGCTGTTGGAACATAAATCAGGGGTTTCAAAAGCTACAGCCTCCGTTTAGCTCAGCTTCTCTTTACAGTGGTACCTTGGGTTACATACGCTTCAGGTTACATACGCTTCAAGTTATAGACTCCACTAACCCAGAAATATTACCTCGGGTTAAGAACTTTGCTTCAGGATGAGAACAGAAATCGTGCTCCGGTGGCATGGCGGCAGCAGGAGGCCCCATTAGCTAAAGTGGTGCTTCAGGTTAAGAACGGTTTCGGTTTAAGAACAGACCTCCAGAATGAATTATGTTCTTAACCCAAGGTACCACTGTATTTCATAAAGAAGACTGGGTTTGGGGGTAAAAGGGCTGCAACTGTTGTCCCCTCCTTCCTCCTGGATGATCTGCATACCCCAATAGCTCTATGACCAAAAGAAGTGGCATCAATAATATATCCAGATGCAGTTCCAGCTCTGAAAACAGAGAGCTGATATAGGTGTCAGGGTACCTTGTATATCAAGCAAGACCAGCAGATGATGCCAGATGTGGATTTACGGAAACACATGGGAGACGTGAGGGACTTTCACCCACCACCTTGTCTGTAGAATTCCCTTACCTGTTTCCTTCTTTGCTTCTTGATCACATCAGCTCATCAGTCAGCATTTCTCCATTCAGATCCAAATGATGCTTCCAGGTGGGCTGTAGGGCAGGGGCAGAACATCTGCTTTGTATGCAGAAGGTCCCAGGTTCAATCCCTGGCTTCTCCAGGAAGGTCTGCCTGAAACTAGGGAGCCACTAGGGACAATATAGAGCTAGATGGACCAAGGGCTGACTCGCTAGAAAGCTGCTTTCTGCTTTCCTACGTGTCATATTTTGTGGGTCATTGACACTCAAAACTGGGGCACCAGAGAGAGACCTTACTTCCCCCTACACTGCTTGCTGATAACCCAGATAAACTAGAAGGATCAGCACATCGCTGCCATTGTGAAACATTTATTGAAAAGTGCTCTGGATGCTTGTGGTTAACTGCCAGAAAAAAACCACACGTTGTGGCTCCGGTCCATTGAGAAACACCATCCTCTGATCAGGAAGATCTCCCACGACTTCTTCCCAAGCCCACCCACCCTGCTGTATGGGAACTTCATTGTAGTTTTTCTGTGGTGGGTGGGAGGATGCACTCTGCATTTGCTTGTGGGTAGAGTTAGGTCTTCTTGCTTTTTATGTCCCACGGGTCAGCAGTGGCACTGAAAATAGCTGCTTGGCACAAATCCAACCCTGCTGGTTGCTGGCCAGTGCTCTGAGCAGAAAAGGCATATGCTCTAAGGCAGTGTTTCCCAACCGGTGTTCCGCGGCACACTACTGTGCCGTCAGACATTGGCTGGTGTGCCGTGGGAGGGAGGCGGGCGAGTCGGGCGGTGAGAGGCGGCGGCGGCGAGGATCCGCGTCGAGCCGGGGGCGGCTCCGCGGTGGTGGTGCCGAGCGGCGGGGCAGCGCGTGCAAAAGGGAGGAGCGCGAGACAGCGGAGGAGGAGGAGGCCGGCATGTCCGGGCAGCAGCAGCAACAACAGCAGCAGCAACTCCCGGCGACGGCTCCTCAAGCCCCGCCGCCGCCCCCTCCTCCGCCCGCTATCGCCGCCACCACCACAACAGCCGCCGCCGCCTCAGTTGCCGCCGTCCCTCAGTCCCTTGCTCTGCTGCCTCCTCCCACCCCCAAAGCTTGGAGGTTCCCCGGCAAGGGGGAGGGAAAAAACTTTCACTTTCGTGCGTCCCTCCCGGCGTGACGCTGCGCGCTGACGTCACGGGGCGGGGCTTTAATGGTGGTGTGCCGTGAGATTTTTTTTCAGTAAACAGGTGTGCCGTTGCCCAAAAAAGTTTGGGAAACACTGCTCTAAGGTACTATTAAAACAAATGATGCATCTTATACTTCTCTTCTTGGCTCTCTTTTCCTGTGTGTAAACATTTAAGGTTAGTCCTCATTGAATTTCATTTGGTTGCTATCAGTCCACCTCTCAAATGGAAAACTATTTTGAACATTCAAACTACCCTCTAAACCAGTGGTCCCCACGCTTCCCTCCCCCAGACCACTTGAAAATTGCTAAGGTTTCTTGGCAGACCACGTAATCCTCTCTGCCCCTGTTATAGCAATTGCAGTGCACGGTGCTAGGTGCTGCATGATTTCCAACTCTTATTTTTTTGCTTCTTTTATTTCTTAAATATTGTATGTTACTGTATTACAATTTGAATTCTATAGAATTTAAATTGTAACACAATATAAGTAATAAAATAAAAATATAATAAAAAGCAATATGAGTATTTAATGCTTCCAGCTTCAACCACAAATCCACAGAGATGCCATGGATCACGTGAACGAATCTCACGTGAGATCCCATGGACAGTAATACTAAAAGGAAAGGGAGTTCATGATGGCTGGGAGTTTGTTAAGAGTGTTACGGCTAAATCTGGGTGCGGGGCTACTCTGCCACCCAGCTCGTCGGACTAAGTAAGTCCGCGGGTCCCTGCGGAAGAAAATGAGCTCAGCCAGACAGGAGCAAACTGCAGAAGATCCAAGTTTATTGCGCAACAGGTTCAAGACGAGATTGAACAGCGAGAAAGGGGTGACATGGACTTTTGAAACTCCCTCCATGTCCCAGAATACAGTGCAAAATACATCCCAGTTACGTCATGAATACATTAAGGAAAGGTTGGGTTACACAGATTACATCATGCATACATTAAGGAGAGGTTGGGTTACACCGGATTAACATATGGAGGAGGGAGGGGGGAATATGCAGAGCTGGAGATATGCACAGATAAGCGCTTCCTGAGTGCCGGTGATGGGAAGACAATGGTCCATGTATGCATAGTCTGTCACCTGGCATTGCCCGGAGGAAATGTTTGGCAGAGTGATTTGACAGTATATTGTAGCGAAGAAGGTGAAGAAGACATGCCCCCCCTTCCGTAACAAGAGGGAGATAGTAAAAGCACAACTTCAGGCAATACCAATGAGACGGAAACATGGAAGGTGCCTAATGAAGCCAGGGTGGCTATCTAAAGAACTTTTAACTGAGTTAAGATTAAAAAAGGATGTGTACAAAAAATGGAAAAGGGGGGAAACCACCAAAGAGGAATTCAAACAAATAGCCAGCACATGTAGACACAAAGTCAGAAAAGCTAAAGCACAGAATGAACTCAGGCTTGCTAGAGAGGTTAAAAGCAACAAAAAAGGCTTTTATGGGTATGTCTGTAGCAAAAGGAAGAACAAAGAAACAGTGGGGTCACTCAGAGGAGAAGATGGTGAAATGCAAACAGGGGACACAGAAAGGGCTGAACTCCTCAATGCCTTCTTTGCCTCAGTCTTCTCCGATAAAGAAAACAATGTCCGACCTGAAGAATTTGGAGCAAATGATTCAGCAGAGGAAACACAGCCCAGAATAACTAAGGAGATAGTACAAGAATACTTGGCTAGTTTAGATGTACTCAAGTCTCCAGGGCCAGATGAACTGCATCCAAGAGTATTAAAAGAACTGGCAGATGTGATCTCAGAACCAGTGGCAGTCATCTTTGAGAATTCCTGGAGAACAGGCAAAGTCCCGGCAGACTGGAGGAGGGCAAACGTCCCTATTTTCAAAAAGGGGAAAAGAGAGGACCCAAATAATTATCGCCCAGTCAGTCTGACATCAATACCAGGGAAGATTCTGGAGCAGATCATTAAGCAAACAGTCTGTGAGCACCTAGAAAGGAATGCTGTGATCACCAATAGTCAGCATGGATTTCTGAAAAATAAGTCATGTCAGACTAACCTGATCTTGTTTTTTGACAGAATTACAAGCCTGGTAGATGAAGGGAATGCAGTGGATGTAGCCTACCTTGATTTCAGCAAGGCATTCGACAAGGTGCCCCGTGATATTCTTGTAAAGAAGCTGGTAAAATGCGGTCTTGACTATGCTACCACTCAGTAGATTTGTAACTGGCTGACTGACCGAACCCAAAGGGTGCTCATCAATGGTTCCTCTTCATCCTGGAGAAGAGTGACTAGTGGGGTGCCACAGGGTTCTGTCTTGGGCCCGGTCTTATTCAACATCTTTATCAACGACTTGGATGATGGACTCAAGGGCATCCTGATCAAATTTGCAGATGACACCAAACTGGGGGGGGGGGGGCGGTGGCTAACACCCCAGAGGACAGGATCACACTTCAAAACGACCTTGACAGATTAGAGAATTGGGCCAAAACAAACAAGATGAACTTTAACAGGGAGAAATGTAAAGTATTGCACTTGGGCAAAAAAAATGAGAGGCACAAATACAAGATGGGGGACACCTGGCTTGAGGGCAGTACATGTGAAAAGTCTTGGTTGACCACAAACTTGACATGAGCCAACAGTGTGACGCGGCAGCTCAAAAAGCCAATGCAATTCTGGGCTGCATCAATAGGAGTATAGCATCTAGATCAAGGGAAGTAATAGTGCCACTGTATTCTGCTCTGGTCAGACCTCACCTGGAGTACTGTGTCCAGTTCTGGGCACCACAGTTCAAGAAGGACACTGACAAACTGGAACGTGTCCAGAGGAGGGCAACCAAAATGGTCAAAGGCCTGGAAACGATGCCTTATGAGGAACGGCTAAGGGAGCTGGGCATGTTTAGCCTGGAGAAGAGGAGGTTAAGGGGTGATATGATAGCCATGTTCAAATATATAAAAGGATGTCATATAGAGGAGGGAGAAAGATTGTTTTCTGCTGCTCCAGAGAAGTGGACACGGAGCAATGGATCCAAACTACAAGAAAGAAGATTCCACCTAAACATTAGGAAGAACTTCCTGACAGTAAGAGCTGTTTGACAGTGGAATTTGCTGCCAAGGAGTGTGGTGGAGTCTCCTTCTTTGGAGGTCTTTAAGCAGAGGCTTGACAACCATATGTCAGGAGTGCTCTGATGGTGTTTCCTGCTTGGCAGGGAGTCGGACTCGATGGCCCTTGTGGTCTCTTCCAACTCTATGATTCTATGATTCTATGATTCATGGGCCCTGGATGGTCCAGGCACTGCCCTTTAGGAACCCTTGCTCCAACTAAACTGGCTGCAATTTCACCCCCTTTTGCCTCCCCTTCTTTGTTCAAGTAATTCATAAATTTATGGCTTACCTCCAGACCCAGTAATATCCCCTGTCAATTCCAGATACCCTTTTAAAATAAAAGTGAATAAGTCTGAAGTAGACTCCCTGTCTCTCTCTCATTTTTGTAAACAGTGTGCCCATTCTAAGGCAGTTCTTTTGAACAAGGGCTGCTATCTTTTATTTCTACTATTCCCGGGTGTTTAACAGCACTCTGGCTCACACACAAAGGCAGCCAACTCCTCACATTTGTTCCTTGTGGCAAGACAAGGATTGTTGCTTGATTTCTGTCAGCAAGGCTGCTGTTAAAAGTCTCAGGAGCAGGCTATGAAGAAAGCAGGCAAACCTCTTCAAAAAACCTTCCATCAAAAAGCATCCGTGTCATTCAAAAGTACCTAGCAAAGCTGCTTTGTGGCACAATCCTGTGCATGTCTGAAACTTTGTACGTAAATGGTGCAGAATCGCCCAAAGGGGAGAGGAAGGCCTGGGAATCCACGGAGGTGTGGCTCATGTGCAGATCTGTGAGCTCAGGCTGCTGAGTGATGCTAGAGCAGCATTTGAAGAAATAAAAATGGCAGTTTCTGTGTTTATTTAACAACTTGCTACAGCTCTGTGCACTCTTCTGTATTTTACAACACATTTATTTATAGCAATCTTCAAGTGACAACCCTGTAATAAATATTAGCAATGAAGCATTGCATGCCCTGTTTGTTTAAGCTTTGCCCAATGACGGTTATGTGCCTCTCCCACTAAGATTTTAAAACTTACACTGTCATGATAGCATTTTAAAGGTTTGTCCCAATACACAAAGCCTTTTTTATTTTTTAAAAACCCTCAGCCTGTGATTTGTTTTTACTGGAACCAAAGGGAGTGTCTCCATTGACACAAACAGGGAATTAAGAAAAACAGACACAGATAAAACAATCTGCAGAGGGAAGACACAGACTGACAGCTGCCACTCACTGTAATGGGGGTGGGGGGAGCTTTATGAAGTGGCTTGAATCTTTAATAAGATTCTCTTCCTGTATGGAATATACAAATCGTGATACAAAGGAAAGGGAAGCTAAAGGTTAAGGGGTTTTGTCCTTGAACAGTTGATGTTGTTGCTATAAGAACCTTTACCCAATTTTATATGCAGTATTTGGCTCTTGCCTTCATTTGTTTTTATTAAACAAGAAAAAAGAAGAGAAGGGAGACGATCCCTGGATCTCCCCTTGCACCCTCCCTTCCCCACACGATCCCTTGCCTGCATCCATGGCCTGCTAGATCAAGTGCTGCCACGGGCCCAAGTAAATCAGATGCACACCCAAATGCACAGAGGGGGGTGGATGCTGTATGAAGCGCTACCAGCAAGAACCAGGTGCAAAAGACAGGATCATTGAGCACATTCGAGGTCTAGAAATGTGTTTCCATTGCCAGAATTGAAATGAATTTCAGCTTACTCCCAACTAGCTACCTGTTCCTGTTTTAGCAACCTAATTTAGGTGGGGGAAAGTGTTGCTGCCATTGTTAAGCAATTGGGAGTCAGAACCTCTTGGCAGTCGACTTCAAATCACCCAGAGATCCACTGGTTGATCAAAATATATTTTCTACTCTGAAATAGAGGAATCTTCTCTGTAAAGCAGGACTCATGGACGCTGGTGGAACTGGGCTTATAGGATCAAAGGATTGTAGAGTTGGAAGGGATCCTGAGGGTCATCTAGTTCAACCTCCAAACACAATCCCTCCCTACCAGCTTGAGGTTGCAGCTAATTTATAATGGGGGCAGGACTTGAACCCTGAGTCATACTCCTAGCACAATGCTGCAAACAGTTATTGATGTCTCCGAAGAAATGGGTGTGGCAGGTAGGAAAACCCAATGGCATATGTCAGGTCTGGGGAGAAATTCCTTTCTGACATGAATAATTCAGTACACCTGAGTTCTGAGCCCCATAGGTCACAGCTGCGCCAAATGTTTAAAGCACCTGGCTTTCTCCAAAGAATCCTGGGAACTGTAGTTTACCCCTCACAGAGTTACAATGCCCAGCATCTATAGCAAACTACCGGTTCCTGGATTTGGGGTTGGGGGGAGCCATGTGCTCTATGGTGCGGGTGGGACCTAAGAATCCCATAGAACAGAGATCAGTTTAGTCCAAAGGACAGCACTATAGCCCCCCTTTGCCCCAAGAGGCTGCTTTTGATTCTGAAAGGGAGAAGCAGGTGTGGCAGTAGGTCTAAAGTGATGCTCTCAGCAGGCCTTCCTGTTGCTGCCTGGGCTTGCCACAAACTCTTCGCCTGTGATATTTATGACACCTGAATTTCAGGCTAGCCAACCCTGATTTACAGGCTGTGTAATTATAGCCAAAGAGATGGGGCATGGTTGTGCTTTTGCTCATCTGCTTACACAAACACGCCAATTTACGCACCAATGGTACTAGGGCAGCCTAGTGGTGCAGTTTGGCAATTTTAGACTCTGGGCTAAATGGTCTTATGGGAGCCCCTCTCTTCTCTAGACTTTGTGTCCTGGCCCTCGCTGCCAGTTGAAGAACTGGGATTTGGGTTCCTGTCACATTCTTTCTGGCATAAATCTGAGCAGTAGACAGGCAGGGCAAGGGTTAAAGGCGCTCCACCCTTCCTTTTGAAGAGCAGAGTGGGCATAAGTCTTGGTGTGGCAAATGGCCAGCGTTTCTGCTCTGGGCAAGCGAAGGGGCCCTTTTGCAAGTGGATTGGGCCCGCGAGGTTTGTTTGGGTTGGTGCCAGCATCTCCATGTCCTTGGCAATCTGACTGACTCTGACAGGAGGGGCTGGCAGTGGCCCTTGGGCATGGGACTCCTCTCCGACAACCTCTTCCAGGATTCAGCCCCTGATCACTGTCTTCTTCCGCCATCTCTCACACCTCCCTGGCTCTGCTCTGGTTGCCTTTCTCCAGCTCCCCAATCTCGTCTCCCGCCTCTTTAGGATCCACCCATCCCTTCCAACAACACTTTAGAATGGGCCTCAGCACTATTTTAGGATGTGTTGTTGCTTTGCTCCCTCCACAATGCTGCAAGCCATCTCTGCTGCGTTTGGGGCCTCGCCCCCTGCTCTTTCCTGATGGCACCCCGGGGATCCCCAGATCTCACAGGCATGGTATGTCTCTGCAGGTCAGGAGTTCTGTGCAGTGCTAGCATGACTTACTAGAAGAATGTCTGGCCTCACGCCTGTGGAATGTGCAAGGAGGACCTGCCTATTGCCGAGACCCCATGGGGATGTCGCTTGGGAATCAGCGCTGCTGGGGAAGAGGATTCATTTAATCTCTTGCACTGCCTACTCAAAATCTGTTTTAGCAAGTCACTGAACCCGGTGGGAGTTTGTGACAATAAAACCACATTGTCATCATATAGGAAGATTAATATTGGTCATATTAAAATTCTGCAGATGATGAAAATGGTAATCTGTCTGAATTCACAAAAGGAAATTAGAGATTCCGAGGAGAGAAACAAAGATGATTGAGGCTGGTTTTAGAATGCAAGTCAGATATACATATATATATATATGATGAAAATTACGGTACCTGAAGCCTGATTCTAACCAGGTTTATTCAGAACTAAGTCTCATTTATTTCAATTTACTTCATTCCCTGGACACAGAAGTTAAATCTTTTCACAGTGCAAATGCACAGAGCCTTGCATATAAGGAAATGCCAAGAGAACCATACATTTTAGCATAGGGTAAAGAAGATTAAGAGGCCCACGATGGCTAGCCAAGGCTGCCATAAAGCAAAGCGACAAGAATTGTTCCCACTTGTCAATGAGTGTGGAACAAGAGTACGAAGGTTGAAGTTGCAGAAAGGATGATTTGGGTTATATATTAGGGGAAATTTCCACTGAGTAAGAGCGAGTATTGAATTATTGTTTCACACTCTCCGCTTCCCTCAGTTCCAACAGCAGCTTTACAGTCCTGGTGAGAATTGTGATAAACTGTTTTTTAAAAATGTACAGGTGAGGCAGCCAGCCAGCCAGCCAGGGTGCAGGCGGCCAGTCCTAATCGCAGAGCAACAGGAGCCCAGGAGCTCAAGAGCCGGAAGCTGCTTCTGATGGCCAGAAAGGCCTTTCCAAGGCAGATCTGTCTTTTCTGATTACCCTATATACGGTAGTTTCCTGCCATTTTGTGTAGCATTGCCCCCTAAAGCCCTGGCTATATTCATCCCTACAGTTGCAATTGGCCTTTGAAATGTCCCCGATCCACAAATGTTCGATTTTGCAAACAATTAAAAACAAAATTACATATGCAACTTGGGCAAGGAACCATTTTGACTTTTCTCTGGGCTATTTTTTGCTTAAAAAGAAGAAGTGCAAAGTGAACTGTTGAGGGTTTTGTTATAAACAGCCTGATCGAGCTGCTCCGAAGAGATGCAACGTTGGAGGTCCACCCTCCGATCTCCTTCTCGTTTGACATTTTTGCAGACTGCAAATGGTCTCATTGCAGAGCTGGACCAGGGAACTTTTGGATCTGTGCGAAGCTGCCCCCTGTGGCGAGTCATGGGGCTTCATGTTGCTGGATCTCCCTCCTATCTTCCTGCTCTGCAGTGGACCAGCGCAGCCATAGGTGCCAGCTCCCTGGGACCTTGGGTGTCCAAGCACCCACAAAATTCCCCACGAAGGGACTGGGCACCCACAATTTTTAGCACCAGAGCCATACATGCTGCATGGCACCCACGGCCCCGGGCACCCACTATTGTGGAGCCAAGCTGGCACTCCTGAATGCAGCTCAGCTGCAGCTGACAGGAGTGGAGGGCCCTAACTTAGGGAAGGGCTGCTTCTCAGTGGCAGAGCTCAGCATGCAGAAGGTCCCAGGTTCAGTCTCTGGCGATTCCAGGTAGGAGTTGGGCGAGGCCCCTGCCTGAATCTATGGAAAGCCACTGCCAGTCAGAGTAGGCAGTACTGACCTAGATGGACAATCTCAGGTCCCATCTGCACTGTACAGTTAAAGCAGTATTATACAGTGGTACCTCCGGTTGCAGACGGGATCCCTTCCAGAGGTCCAGCCGGATCCTGGAGAGACCGCTTCTGTGCACGCACGCACGCACAGCGGTAGAGTGCTTCCGCACATGCATGTGCGGCAAAAACCTGGAAATATACTTCCGGGTTTGCTGCTTACATATCCCAAAGTTTATGTAACCGAGGAGGTACGACTGTACTGCTTTAAGCAGCCATCATGGCTTCCCCCCAAGGATCCTGGGAACTGTGGTTGTTTGTTAAGGTTGTTGAGAGTCGCTAGGAGGACCCCTCGCCATTCCCCTCACATTTCCAGAGTGGTTTAACCATCTGTCCCCAGCGAACTCTGAGAGATAAAGCTGTATGAGGAGAATAAGCATCTCATAACAATTCTCAGCAACACCTTCACAAACTACAGTTCCCAGGAAGCCATGGGTGTTAAAATGGGATAATAGTGCTTTAAATGTCACATGCAGATGTGGCCAGATGAATAACAATATTCAAGAACTACATATGCCAGAGATGTAATGGAACAATTTTATCTCATTTGGTGTTCGATAGAAAGGGCGGCCCAATGGAGCAGTCTAAGCCTGTCCGAAGAATGTGTTTCTGTGCATTCCTTCCATCCACATCTCAGATGGAGGGAGGCTTCGCAAAAATGACTCTCCAACTGATCTAAGGCTATGCACACCTCAGCCGCTCTGTTCACCCCACAGAAGGGGTGGGGAGGTCTCCACCCTATGCCCAGTACCTGGCTAGTTTTCCAGCACCAAACTGCAATTCACTGATGCTGTCAACAGCTTCACAACAGCTGCCCTGAAATGGATGCATCTCAGTTTAGCTGCAGCTTCCAAAGTGGTACTACTCTGTACGCAGCCACACTGGATGGGCAGAATCCTAAGGGAGGAGACGATTCTTTAACAATCCTGTTCCTAAACAGCATTTTGAATTGAGCCTGGAAACAATCCAACATCCAGTGGTGTTGGTATAAAAGAGGAGTAGCTCCGTTCAGAACTATATATATATATAACTTAACCTCCATTTCTGAGAGCAAGGATGGCCAAATTAGTACAGCATAGGCCTAACTAGCCATTACGGGGAAATGCGTGGCTTCTGCTGCCCTGCATGTCTTCTGCATGGTCCCTTGGCAATGTCTAGTGAAATAATCATGTGCTATATGGCACAGCAAGGCGTCTTGTATTTCCCTTGCCCTGTGCAAGTGGGAAGCCATGAACTGAAGTCAAGAAATGCAAAACACAATGACATCACAGCATGCATTTTTGTTACTAGACTTACTGAGGAGACGCTGCTCCTTGTCAGCCATGTCTGTCCCCATAACATTTTGTTAGCCCCTAGGAGTGTGTGCCATGGACGAGGAAGTCCTCAAATATCACCTCTGTCATGAATGAAATAAGTCGCCTTAGGCAAGCTAGTATCCTATCACACTTCCACCTGCAATAATGGCAATAATAAGACCAACCTACTTTGCATTGCTGCTGTAAGGAATAGGGAGATAATGACCATGCTCACACACCGTGAGGTGTCCGCTCCAGTCAGTCTGTGCCCTAAGCTTAAACACTCCCACTTTGCTCCTTCCTCCAGCAGGACAATTCGCAAAGTGTCTAGCTTGGTGTTGCATCCAAGCTCCTGATTTGTTTCTCCCAAACCTTGGCTCCAGTTCATGGTTTGTTTGATATGAAACTGTCTCAAATTCTACAATATAGTCGGTGTTGCTTAGCTGGAAGAGTATTACAGTTCAGTAAGCATATGAATTTGGCCACAAAGAGAGATGCACCACTAATTTGGAATATCTTCAGCTATCAACTTTTGCAAAATGGTTTTTTTATTCGAAGTAAAGCTGAAACAGACATTTTTATTTAAACAAAACAAAGCTGTAGGCAAACGTTTATGTTGATTACAATTTGGAAGCATTGCCAGAGGCTGGGCAAATTTGCTTCATGGGCTGGATCCAGCCTGCTTTCACCCTGCTGGCCTTCCCTGTGCTAGCATCTAAGCATGCATAGTAGTAAACAAGAACTATAATACCAGTTGGGGGAACAATTACTTTTGGCAGCTGTTATCTTTCCATACTTTATGGGGAACGTAATGATACCCTGTTGGTAGATAAGGTAGTCAAGTACTGTTGAACTATAAACCAGAGGCAGCTGCCTTTATTCTCTCAGGGTGGATAGGATAGATTAGAAACAATGTTTAGGATTTGCTCTCCATGACTTTTGGTCATAATAATCCATTCTTGCTCCAGTAGCAGGTGGATAACCATAGTGCCAAATGGAAGAGTCACACAGTACAAGTCTCTCAGTTTTTTCCAAAACTGAAAATGTAAAGCTTAAATTCAGATTTCTCTTCAGGTGGCTTCAGTTCCCCCCATTGCAAAATCTGCATTTCATTGGGAAGGATTACATAACTACATTTTGGATGGATGATATTAAAGCTTGCTTTTATGCATTGTTTGACTTGCAGGATGAAAATTTATGATCCAATTCATTGTTTCTCCAAATTCAGTTTCAGTTCTACTTCACATATCGATTCCAGATTAAGACTTCGGGTTGAATCCAGCACTTCCCATGTGCAAGTGCAATGTACCTTTCTTTGTGTGACACAACTATCCCTTCTTGCCCCCGCCCCGTGCACCCACAAATTTGGTCCTCCAACCCTCCAGATCAGATTTTGGGGGCACAGAGGAGGAATTCATGAGGAAGTGAAGAGGAAGATCCATTGCACTTGGAAATGTTTCCTAGTTGTGTGTGGCCCCAGGTAATTGCAGTGTTGCTAGTCTAGGGGTGGGGAACCACCAGATGTTGCTGGACCACTAGTTGTGACTCTGAAAAAGTGTAAATACTTCACTTAATTTTTCTCATCTTACAGTAACTACCACTGCAGGGGTGTCTGTCATATTTTTAGGGACAAGCTGGGGACTACTTTGTGGGAGTGAAGCAGAGGGTAAAGACTATTATTAGGGCAGTAAATTCATTCAGGGGTGCATGGAATGTTAGCAGAGGGGACAGGCAGTACCTTTGGTGGGGGGCACATTGTGCTCCTTCTGGGGCAGTTTGTCTGACTTTGGTACTCCCTGCCCTGCACTCAGCTCTCACCTGTCAGCATGAGAAGCTGTCAGCATGAGATAGCAGCCGCAATTCCGGGAAATGGCTTTGACTGGCTGGCTAAACCAGGTTAGGGTAGCCAATGGGTCTGAAACCCTCAGTGAGTTAGGGACTTTTCCTGTGTGCAAAGACAAGCTGTGGCGGTCCAAGCAGATGAGACCAAGAGTGGGTCCAAGGGTCAAGAAGGCGGTTTCTGCACTTGCTGTAGAGGGAAGTGAGGGGCACATGGGGTTCATCAAGCTGGGAAGGGAGCCCGTCTAGGAGAAGGAAAACTCTGATCCTATACCTCTGCTGCCTTGTGGGACATCTTCAGGAGAAGAAAAGGCTAACCAACACAAATCCAGGGTGGAGTCCCTAAGGCGGTTGGGTGACACTTTGTGTGCCTCCTTCTGGCAACTCCTGCAGCCAAGCTGGTGCCCAACATCTTGCTTTGCTTTCCTCTGGACCACATTTAGGAGGCCAAGAGGAGAGCCTTGTCGTTTAGGCAGCCCACGAGCTCCATACACACTGCCCAGGTTTGTGCCCCAGGGAAGTCACTTTGGTGCTGCTAACATAGCAGTTCAACTTCACCCCCAGAGTGTGATGGCCTGGGAATCGGATTCGGAGGCTGAACCTGAGAAATCCCAGCCTGCACAGGATTCCCTGCCTCCAGAACCAGCTGAGCCGGGGCTGGGGCATGAGCCTGAAGGGTCCTCACCTGTGCTGGATCCTCAGGTGAAGGCACCAGCTGAGTCTGCTCTGGCTCCTGAGGGGATGCCTGCAGGTGCTCCACCCTCAGCCCAGTCAGAGGAAGTTGAGGTTGCCTCTGGGTCTAGTAACCCTCCAGCCTCTCCTGAGCTGCAGAGGCTCAGGGCAGAGAGGCGGAGGGAGCTAAGTTCCTGCAGGAGGAGTGCTCGCCTCCAGGCCAGGGGAGGCAAGTCACCTGAGGATCAGGTCCGCCCTATGCCTCGGGGGAGATAAAAGCCAGCCAGCCCCAGGCCCAAGTTGTGGGCAACATCGTTGGTTGTTGGTTCCAGCCTGATCCCTGACCTGCTTCCCTGCCGGAGCTCCTGACCTCACCCGACGCCCTGCCCTGCACCCAGCTTCAACTTCTACAGACTGCCTTCATATTGCACCATCGACCTCGGACTGGACTCGGACCTCGCCTCTCGGTTAGCCCCCAGGACCAGCACACAGAGGCTCACTCCACTGTTTGTCGAGACAGACAGATACCAACATCAACATTCAATATTGCTTGACTGAAAGCTAGGGTGGCAAATTGGGTGGTGGGTCTCCTGTGGGGACACTCCTCCTCTCTGCCTCCTGGAGCCATCTCTGTGCTTCAGTCTCCTCATGTAAATGGCTTGGAAGGGATCATTAAGTATATTCTTTTATTCTGAGCTCAAAGTCTCCAGCTTGTTTCGCGCATGCATCTGGAAACCTCTGACTTCAAAGCTGCAAACCAGGCAGTATTTTTTCTGTGCAATCAGTTCTATTTGCTAGCCAGTGCTGGGATCCGAAAAGCCAGGAAGCTCCACCCTGACTTCCCAGATTGTGCTGGGCTCCACCCCCAGGTTCTCCCCATTTCTGCCCTCAACCCACCAGATTCCATATTGGCTTCACCTGACTTGACAGGTTCTGGGCACTTCCAGGACTGTTGGTATTTCGGGTGGGATTCAATCACATACTGTACTGGTACATTCAGGTTGCACAGCTGAAAGTAGTTTGGGCACAACAAGCAAACACAACTTTTTCCAATGAGAAAGTGAGGGGCCAAAGCACTGAAAGGTACAGGATAACAACTGGGTGACACAGCATCGTAATGGCTCTCCTCAAACAAATCAGTAATCAGGCTGCAGCGTCAACCTCCCTGCAAACATTGTGCAAATAATTAAATGTGAAGCCTCAGTAAACAGGTCATCTGGAGGCTATCTCAGTTATACTTCTTCCTGTCCTTTCTCTGCCTCCAGTTCCTGCCTAAGGGACAGCGTTTTTCGCATCAAATGTTGGCAGTTCTACTCTGGGCAGCTATGACTGAACCAGTTCAGGGTATGATGGCTTTAGATCATGGAATTTTCTGGTGAATGTGTGTTTCTTCTTTTGCTGTCTTGCCAATGATTGTCCCTAACCCACCCCCTGTTAAGAAACAGAGAAGTTGAAGCTAAGAGCTGTCGTGCATTAATTAAATTAAAAATCCTTTGACCTTACATGATTTTTCTTTCAATAAATGACGCTTTTGTCTTACATAATCTGGGAAGGGCACACAGAACTAGATTTCTCTGCTTCTAAAGCCAGACACTCATCCAGTAATTAAAGAGAGTTTGTGGATGCTTTAGCCGAACCCTTCATCACATTCTTGAGGATGAGTACATGGGAAAGATGTGGTCATTCTTTTATCAGTTCTGGGCACCAAAGCGAAGGATCCATAGAGCCTTCCCAGAGGATTGCTTTCTAACCTTTGTCCCCGTTATGCTGCGATAGTGCTACCCCTGATTCTGCAACATGAGTTTAAAAACCCTGCAAACATTGTCACAGTGGGGGTGGCATCTTGGCCCTTTAGGAACTATCTGTATACAGAAAGTCCCAAGCTCAGTTCCTGACATCTTCAGTTAAAAGGACCAGGTAGTCCTAAGGTGGTATGAAAGACCTCTCACAGAAACCTTTGAGAGTCGCTGCCAAGACAGAGCAGACAATATTGGATGAGATGAAGAACTATAGGCTGACTTGGTATAAGGCAGCTTCAGATAGGTTCAGCCCTAAAGGTAGAGAGAAGAAGTCCCCCCAAGAAAGTCTGAACACACAACGCACATTTAAAGTACATGGGGATGGGGTCAACTACTTAGTCCTGCCAACAGAAGCCCATGCAAGGACTTCTGCTAGTGCACAGCGCCTTTCCCCATTTCCCCCTGCACACCTCCCAAATTGGCTCTGGAAGGGGTCAACAGAACAAGGGAGGAGAAGGCAGATTTTTTTTGTCAGGCGAGCAGAAATGATTGCGCTGATGGGGCCATCTGCTGAGCGCTACATTGGACTCCCCCCATGAATTTCTCCAAATAATCCTGACAGAGGTTAAGAGTGCTGGAAATTGTAGCTCTGTGAGGGGAAAACTAGAGTTACCAGGATTCTTGGAGGAAATAATTTGCTTTAAACGTATGCCGTGTACACTTTGTAATGTAAGAAAAGTTTATTTGAATAGTTAAGCATTGTCATTGTGGGAATATGTCGGCTTTAAAGTTCTGGATCTTATTTTATTTTGTAGTTTCATGAACATTCTCAAAAGCACAGGTATTCCTGCTTTGCTGAATTTCACTCTCTCTGTGCTTTGATCCACCTCTAGTTGGAAGTTGTTGCAGGCACCTAGTGGCCTTGAATGGGAAATGACAAGCCCATCTGCATCCAATGTGCTCATTACGTCCAGTGGGATTAGATGAGCATTAACTTATGCAGCTGCATCTGATCAGATGTGTCTGGTATCTTCCTTTGCCAGGCGGGGGAGAGACATTTTCAGAAGACATTCCCAAACTGCACAGGGAGCTCCTGCATCCCGTCATCTCTGATGATATTAAGCCCCTATTCAATAGTGACACTAACACTGCCTGCGTGGAACAGGAGCATTCAAAAGGAACTAGAGAAAGTGGGCAATTAAGCAGCAGGTAGTATTGATTTATTTTTTAAAAATAAGAATGAGTCCCATGGCCCAGCACAAAGCCATGGACTACTGGAATAATCCAAGTACACTCATTTTCTGCATCAAAAATCTTTCCCTATGGCTTAAATATTAATTCAGTTTATAGAGGTTTTTGGAGGAAAGGTGTGGTTCACAAGGAAAGAGGGTGGATCTGCATTCAAGATGTACAGGTTTGTGTACTTCGGTCAGTTGCCTGCTTCCGGCTTCAGCTTGAGAATGAACTTTCTTCTGTTGTGCTGACATGCAAGAATTCACTTGTTAATTATACCCCTGTCCATTTTGTATAAGCGCAGGTGATTCATCACAGGACTAGAAGATAGGTCTCCCTGCTCCCTCAGCAGTATCCATGTGAACTATTGCCCTACAATTTAATTCCTTTTCATTTCATTATCCAGTAGAGACATGATTATCTGTGAGCAGGGAAAAGGTGGTTTATGTATATCATCCCCACTCCACTATGTGAAAAGGGTATAGCATTTAAAAAAATATGAAAAAACTGCCGTACTTATTTAAAAGGAAATGTTATATGAGTGTAGACAAAATGTTACTGGACCAGGAAAGGGACTAAGTACTTGGCCATCTTGGGGAGTGTGTCTGTATCTCCCTCTTTTCTGAGTCTGCACGCCCCCCCCCCCCCATCCTCTGGGGTCCATGCAGCCTGCTCACAGGAACCCCTACTGTCACAGAGCCAGCAGTAAATCACACCGCTCAAAGTTGGACTCAACTCTTTATTAGCAAAACCAGGATCTTCACAGATTTTGCAGAGTGACAGGCCTAATGAGCATAGCAGCTCATCCCTGGTAGGTCTTACTCCATGCATCAGTTGCTGAGACTAAAAGTCGCTGCCTCCGCACAGCTACCTAAGTCCCCTCCTCTCCAGAGCTTTTTCCAAGCGATTGGAGACTGTGTCTGTGTTCAGCCTGTCATTGCTCCGCTCATTTCAGCTCTCTTCTGATTCTGGGAGACAGGGCAAGGGGCACTTGTCACAGTAGGAGGTGGAGACACCTGTGACTCTTCCCTAGCCAGACTCATCTCTGCCTCTTGACCTCCCTCTTCTCCTGCTTCAGCTTTTGCCTCTGAGTCTGAACTTCTCTCTGCCACAGTCTCTCCAGCTCATTAAGGCCTGTTCACTCTTCAGCTTCTGACACTGTCTCTTCCCAGTCTTCTCCCTCTTCTCCCTCTGGCCACTCATTATTGTCCCACCATCACCCCCTGGGCTCTGAACCTTCTTACCTTAGAGGAGGTTATGATACATTTTAATAGAGCAAGTCATTGCTGCAATCAAGTTTTGATCTTCCGCTTAACAGTGTGCTGCTCTGTTAGATGTGAAAACAGCTAGATTTTTTTCTTCCCCTCCCTCCCTAGCCCAAGGGTAGGAATGGGCTCACAGCCTGCATGGGTTTCTGAAATATCTACACAGAGTTCATAGGATCAGATATCTGTGCTGGCACAGCAGCGGGTGCTCAGGCAATGTGTCAGCAACCTCCCCCAACCACAGCAATCTGGTTGAAACCTAAAATGTATTGCTTCATGCTCCACCCCACCCCCCCGGCCCCAGCGACTTCCCCCAAGTGTTAAGAAGAGGCAGGGTAGAGCAGCCTTCTTCTTGCCAGCTAGCTCCAAAACCTCCTGGTTCTTTCTCTCACTCTCCCTGGCCAGATTCTTCTTCCATGGACACATCCAAGCAGGCAGGGCCGGATTTAGGTTTGATGAGGCCCTAAGCCAGGCTTCCTCAACCTCAGCCCTCCAGATGTTTTGAGACTACAATTCCCATCATCCCTGACCACTGGTCCTGCTAGCTAGGGATCATGGGAGTTGTAGGCCAAAAACATCTGGAGGGCCGAGGTTGAGGAAGCCTGCTTCAGCTACTGAAGGTAATGGGGCCCTTTATATGTCCAGCTGTCCTTTATCAACAACAAACCAGCGGTATTTTAGGGAGCAGGCTACCAGGTGGGGCCCATTACTTACATCACAGGAGCCTACACAACACAAAACACTGTTGCTGTATGTAGGTTTTATTTTTATCTTATATTTTGGAAATGTACATCCAGTTGTGTTTTGTTTTCTGAGTTTTTTGGGGGCCCCCAAGTGAGTGGGGCCCTAAGCTATAGCTTGTTTAGCTTATCCGTAAATCTGGTACTGCAGGCAGGCAGGTGTCTTTGTGGGTCTAGCATAGCCTTCTCCAGCCTGGTGACCCCCCCCCCCTCTCGCTCTCTCTCTCTCACACACACACACACAGCATTGGCCACGCTGGCTGGGACAGATGAGAGTTGTAGTCCAACAATATCTGGAAGTCACCAGGCTGGGGAAGGCAGGGCATGGACTGATCACCAGTGAGCATTATGTATCCTCAGCTATCCAAAATATAGAGAGCAGGTCCTATTTTCACTTGCAGAATATTATTCTCCCAAACAACAGGCAAGCAGCTTCTGATCTAGAAATGGTTTCAGCATAGGTATTATATAAATGAACCTTTTGGTATTTTTAACATCGACTGTCCAGCCTGTCATCAAGCTTATGAAACATCTTTGAAGAATATACTTTTAAGAGTTGTTCTGTGACAGAACCCATCTGATTACCCCTATCAGACAGCTAAACACCCTGCCTAGTTCATGATTCCTGTAGCTCTTGGCAGTGTTGCGGCTGCTACTTCATATTGCCTTAATATCAGGTGCTGTAATGCACAGAGGAGTGTCAGGTTCTCTGCTTATATCCAGTGAGCACAATTGAATATATACACTTAGTTTGAAATTATGGCTATTGCTCTCTCTCCTACTCCCATGTAAAAAGCAATTTAACTCAGAATGTTTCCTCTTTGTGATACTCATAAATCTTATATATGGAGTACTTTTGCTGAATCACTGTAACATTCATTGTCTAAATATGAACACAGCTTGCTTAACTTCCATTTTCAGTGGGATGTCAGCAGCCTGTGTGCAGGGCTGCCGCTGTGGCCTTTACCATTTTGAGCTAAAAATCTGTGAATATTCATCTGTGGAAATTTCAAGGAATCAGCAGATGCAGTTGTTGAGCGAGTTCCCAGCACTCCCCAGGCTTCCTTGCAGAGGATAATGTTTGGTTTCCAGGCAGAGCGCTGTGCCTTCCTATTAATATTGGTGCATTCATTGATTGAACTGACTCAAGCTTCAAATCTACAGGGAAAACAATAACCACAAGTAATGTTCTCAATCAATCAAACCTTCATGTATGTAGTAGTTAGCTTTTTCCATTTCTACTATAATAACTGGGTCTGAGTTGGTATGAATGGATAGGAAAACAAGCGAGCTTCTGTGTATTTATAAATGGGGATGGGGGACTGAATTCAAATGTTACTGAACCACACTGAACAGCAAAATGTACAAAATTTAATTCAGCACAGAATTAATAGGTTGAAAATCGTGAGAGCTGTAAAACATGGTTCAAATTTGCACCGACTATCTAGGCAAAATGGAGGAAGGGAAGAAAGAGAGGAAACAAGAAGACAGAAGTTGAGAGTCAATGAAAACAAGCAAGCCTTCATCGGAACTACAAAGAGCAGCACATTAATAAATAATGGTACTAGAAAATCTTTACAATTCTATATTTGTATAATTTTGTTTCTTTATGGAAAAAAATTATCCCACCTCTGCTGCCCAAATATGACACTCAAATGACTTACAACAGGTACCTGAAGAAGTGTGTATGTACACAAAAGCTTATACCAGAACAAACTTAGTTGGTCTATAAGGAGCTACTAACTGGACAATTTATTATTATTATTTTATTTTTATTTCAACCATAACAATATGCTAAAATAATTGAACAAGATGAACTAACGGCTCAAATCTTCCATTCTTGGGCAAGGTGATTGAGCGGGTGGTTGCTGAACCGGCGGGTGGTTGCTCATACCTGGAGGATGCGGACCATTTGGATCCCTTCTAATCGGGATTCAGGCCTCACCATGGGACTGAAACTGCCTTGGTCGCGCTGGTCGATGATCTTCGGTGGGCTAGGGACAAAGATGAAAGCTGTTTCCTAGTTCTGCTGGATCTCTCAGCAGCTTTTGATACCATCGACCATGACATCCTTCTGGACTGTCTAGAGGGGCTGAGGACACTGTTATATAGTGGTTCTGCTCCTTTCTCCTGGGCCGTGTTCAGAAAGTGGTATTGGGGGATGAGTGTTCAGACTCCTGGGCTCTCACTTGTGGGGTGCCTCAGGGTTCTGTCCTCTCCCTGAGCCATTGGGGTGGCTAATGCTGCAGAAGTCAGAATCAGAATTCAAAATGACCTTAACAGATTGGAGAACTGGGCTCAGGCTAACAAAATGCATTTCTGAAGGGACAAATGTCAGGTTCTGCGCAAATGTAAAATGGGGGACACCTGGCTTACTAGCAGTACATGTGAAAAGGATCTAGGGGTCTTGGTGGACCACAAGCTTAACATGAGTCAACAGCAGGGGTAGGCAACCTAAGGCCCATGGGCCACAAGCGGCCCACGGGGGTCATTTAACTGGCCCACAAGTTACCCCCAAACCTCCCTCTTGGCGAGGTCCCACATGGTATGCTAAACCGGCGCAGCACGGCACAGGGACTTGCTTCCGCAGTGCCGGAAATCGTGTCTGCGCAGACGCAGTTGCCGGAAATCGGGGGCATGCATGCGCATGATCCGGCCCACGGAGGGATCTCCGCTGAAGTGAACTGGCCCAGGCGAGGTAAGCCTTGCCAACCCCTGGTCAACAGTGTGATGCAGCAGCAAAAAAAGCCAATGCTGTTCTAGGCTGCATCAACAGAAGTCTAGTGTCCAGATCAAGGGAAGTCATAGTCCCACTCTCTTCTGCCTGGGTCAGACCACACTTGGAACACTGTGTCCAAATCTGGGCACCACAATTTAAGAGGGATGTTGACAGGTTGGAAAGTGTAAATAGGGCAACCAAGATGATCAAAGGTCTGGAAACTAAGTCTTATGAGGAGCCCTTGAAGGAGCTGGGTATGTTTAGCCCAGAAAAGAGGAGACTGGGAGGAGATATGATGGTCATCTTCAGATATCTTAAGGGCTCTCACATGGGGGAGGGAGCATGCTTGTTTTCTCCTGCTCTGGAAGGTAGGATTCGAACCAATGGCTTCAAGTTGCAAGGAGATTCTGACTAAACGTTTGGAAAAAACTTTGACTCTAAGACTTATTCAGCAGTGGAACAGATTCCCATGAGAGGGGGTGGGCTCTCCTTCCTTGGAGGTTTTTAAGCAGAGGTTGGATGGTCACTTTAGCTCAGATTCCTGCATTGCAGAGGGTTGGACTAGATGACCCTTGGGGTCCCTTCCAACTCGAAGATTCAATGTTTCTGTGACCAGCATGGGAGGTAAAATACCATGTGCAGAGAAGAGTGTAACTGAAGCTTAGGATGATGGAAACTCTGTATGTGTTTTGTGAATAAAGGCAGAGAGAAAAATGTGGTGCATGGGTCAAAGCATGGATTCCCAGAATATATATGCATGCATACAAATGATGACTTTATTTATTTTAGGGAGCACAACTTCCATTGTGATGGTCACAACCTGGTTGCAGAAGTGGTTGCATGAATCTCTGTGATTTTGCAAGAGATGCTAAGACGGGCCACGATGGCTTTCTTCTGTGGAGCCATCTGTCACAGGGTGAGGAAGGCAGAGTAATAACAAATAGAGAGGGAGTATCAAATCATCCAGAATGTGGCACATACCTATCAAACATCTTCCATTATGAGGAGCATTTCCCATTTGTTTTCATTTTCAAAAAGTTATCCTGCCTTCCCTCACTGGGCACGGAAAGTTCTCTCATTTATGCAGAGCTCTGAGTGTATTTTGCAGGGCTCCTCGTGAGGGATGGACGCGGGTCCCGATTCTGCCCTGCATGGCTGGCCTGCGGGGCCCTGAGGAGGACAGGAAAGCAGCGTCCTGCCTGGATCTGCGCCTTCGGTCCAGGCGGAGCGAGGGCTGGCTCGGCCTCCCGCCGCCAGGCGCTTCTTTTGGGCCCCCCGGGACTTCGGGGCCGCTGCTTCCCCTCCTCGCCCGCCCGCCGCCGCCTCCACGAAGCACAGGCCGGAGACCCAGGAGACAGGCCTCCGGAGGACGCCGCCGCCGGGCGGAGAAGCGCCCAAGGGATCCCGCCGCTGCCCCGCCTGAGGCGCCGGAGGGCCAAGGCGGGCGGGGGCGGGGCCGCGGGGGGGCCGGGCAGCCAGTCAGCGACGGCGTCTTGGCCCCGCCCCTTCTCCCTGGGAGGCGGCGATGGCGCTGCGGCCGCCGAGAGACTGGCTTTGTCCCCGAAGGGGGCGGGACGCTGGGAGGGCAGGCGCGCGAGGGGAGGGGGAGCGGGAGGAGACGCGCCGCCGCCGCCGCCGCCGCTGCCGCTGCTGCTGGGGCTGCCGCTTGGCGGGGCGACGGGCGAGGAGGCGGCGGAGGCGGAGCCCGTGCGCGGCGGGGCGGGGCGCGCGCCAGGAGCCAGGGTCGCGGGGCCTGCTCGACGCCAGTCGCGCGTCCGCCAGAGCCAGCGCCGCCGCCGCCGCCGCCGCCGGAGGGGGGGGGGGATCGGGCCGCGCCACCGCCGGCCTGAGGCGCCTCCGCTCGCCGCCCGCGCGCCCGCCCGCCGGCCATGGAGGAGGCGTCGCGGCTCCTGGCGGGTCTGCAGCCCCCTCCGGGAGGCGCCGGAGAGCCCCCTCCGCACCGGCTGCCCGCCCCGCCGGGCCCGCCCCCGCCGCAGGCGCCCCCGGGGCTCCAGGACACGGGGGACATCTTGCAGCAGATCATGGCCATCACCGACCAGAGCCTGGACGAGGCGCAGGCCAGGTGAGGGGGGGGGGCGCCGCCGCCTTGGCCTGAGGGAAGGATTGCCGGGCTTGGGACCGGCGCCGGGGGGGGGGGCGCGGGAGATGGGGCGGGCCCAGGCCGGGCGGGGGGAGCGAGACGGAAACTTTGCCTTTGCGCGAGGGCCCCCTCCGAGATCCAGCGGGGAATCCATAGACAAAAGGGCTGGGAAGCCCCCCTCCCGGGGGGGGGGGGGGAGGTTATGGCCGGAGCACCTGAGCTCCGAGGAAAGCAGGAGAGGCACCGCGGCCCCGAAGCCCCCAAACTCCTCGGGCAGTTTGTGTCTCCGCTTCTGAACCGCCAGCCTGTTCCGTTCATGCTCTGCATCTGTAGGTGCACCCCTGAAAATGTCTTGGGCTGCTGACTAGCCTGGTCTGGTGACAGATGGCCTTTCCCTTGGGATCTGGTCAAGGATCCCATAATCTGTAATGGTCTCCCATGGTAGGTTGATCACCAGGTGACCTAAGAGCCCCAGTGCCCCGAACAATGTGTAAATTAGTTTCCCAGGCAAGATGGGAACTAAATGGGACTTGGTAAAATGGTATAAGAAAGAGAGAATAATTCTTTGTCGGGGAAGAGTGTAGTCTAGTTAGGGAGGAGTCAGACCCCAAGTTACAGAGGATTGGTGCTATTTCTCCATTGCTCACTAAGGCAGAAGCAATTCTAGCATAATATATTGCGGTGGGGGAAGATAGTTTTGCTATTTAAACGGTACCATGGTCAGTACCTGCAGTGGGCAGGCCATGAGGCATCACAGCAAAGGCTAATAGTGAACTTGCAGCAAGTCTAGGCAGGTCTGCAAGGAACAGGGACACTGTGTAAGTGCAAACAAGCCTATGGTATGTTCAAGAAGGAAAAGATTGATAGCTTTGGTATCTTTGGATCAGATCCTTATATTGTGCTTCTTACTTGAGATATCTGCTAATGAAAAATCTGGTCAGGGATTTGAAGCAGCCTACTGGTTGCATTTATTTTGTTGTTCTTTTTGCCTTTGATGAGTGAGGAACCAAAATAAGATGGTGGATTATCTGTGGCCCCACATTTGTGAAGAATTTGTGGCCAGACAGCTATTAATTGGCAACTTGTTGAAGAGTCATCCCAGGAGAATGGTTTTTACTTAGTTAATGCCTGTGGTGCATTGATATTGAGGAACATACTGTATTTGCATCCATTTTACAGATTACCTGCATTTTTTTTGCAAATGGCTGGCAGTATAAGGTAGGGAGAATAGTGACTGACTTCTTTTTATACCTATGTTTATTTCAATACGTTACTTTGATTTCTGCATTGGTCATGTGCTGGGGTGCTGCACAGGACCATGAAGTTGCGTGGTCTTTGCCTTAAGAGTTTGCAGAAAATTATTTTGCAGTTCCATTGATTTAAGTGAAATTTCTGTGTAATAATGAGTTTAAAAACATAACTTATGATTTTTCTGCTTAGTAAAGACACACAAATAGACTGGTCTGAAAGAGGAGAGGGAGGAACCCTTGCATCTTCTTGGACTCCTGCTTAGTTCCTCTGTGCAGTGTTTGATCTGTAACCCCAAGCAAAATTGTGGCCCATAAACACAAACATTGCTCCACTCTGCTAAGACCCACTTCATGTAGCCAACTTGGCGCATTGAGAATGTGAATTTGGTAGAACTATACAGCTGCCTTGCAAGCTGGGAGCCAGCTTGTTTTCTCCTGCTCTGGAGGGTAGGACCTGAACCAATGGCTTCAAGTTACAAGAAAGGAGATTCCAACTAAACTTTAGGAAGAACTTTCTGACAGTAAGAGCTGCTGGACAGTGGAAGGGACTCCCTCCGGAGGTGATGGATACTCCTTCCTTGGAAGTTTTTAAGCAGAGGTTGGTTGGCCATCTGTCAGGGATGCTTTAGTTGAGATTCTTGCATTGTGGACTAGATGGCCCTTCCAGTTCTATGGTTCCAAGCATTTATGCCACTGAATTTTCAACAGAATGCCTTGTTCTGCAATTATGGTCTAGTATTGTTATCCCTCTAAGTCAGTGGTAGGCAACCTAAGGCCCAGTCGCCTTCTCAACCCGGCCCGCGGACGGTCCAGGAATCAGCGTGTTTTTACATGAGTAGAATGTGTCCTTTTATTTAAAATGCCTCTCTGGGTTATTTGTGGGGCCTGCCTGGTGTTTTTACATGAGTAGAATGTGTGCTTTTATTTAAAATGCATCTCTGGGTTATTTGTGGGGCATAGGAATTCGTTCATTCCCTCCTAAAAAAAATAGTCCGGCCCACCACATGGTCTGAGGGACGGTGGACCGGCCCATGGCTGAAAAAGGTTGCTGACCCCTGCTCTAAATAGTAATATAGGGCTGGATTACTGCATTACTGCTGGGAGACAAAAGGTGCTAACTATCTTTGCTGAATTTTTGAGCATTTATTTTGTAAACAGTCTAAAAAGTAAGGTTATGAACTAGTCATAGCAATCTGTAACACAGCTTTTCAGAGGCAATATTCTGTGCCTCCACCACTTTGATAGGTGCAGATGTAGAAAACAAAAACATCTTGACCTGAATAAGAGGGTGCGTTTATGGCAGAATTCTGTGTGAAAAAGTATCTTAGAACCTATTGTCTTTACTCATGCCATTGTTATGAACACAAGAAAACCAAGGTGATTTTGTTTAATGAGATGCTGGCTTTAAGAAATGCATCCTTTTTAGGAGCGCAGTGGCCTCTCTTGTGTTTTTCTCATGGGACTAAAATTAATTATGGGAGGTAACAAGCTTGATAAAGGAAGAGCACAGCAAAAGGAATTAGCATCATTCCAGTTACTCACTCTGCCCTGATGCTGCGTGTGATTTGGTAGTAATTCTTCTGCATTGATAATAAAATAGAACACATTGATTATTTAAGCACAGGTGCCAAAATTCCAATTTGAGAGTTTGCTGCAAGAAACATCAGTGCATATGAAGCAAAATATTTGCTCTGTGCAGTGTGCAGCTCCATCATGAACTGAATTCTGTGGAAGTGTGTTGCTTGAACCCAAGAATAAATTCCCATCCTGTTGATGTGGTGGAATCATCCAATGATAGGAGGACCCATAAACAAAAACGCATACATTCAACTGTGGACCCAGGCTGGGTTAGGATGCCTAGGTGTATATATGTGTGTACATCTCCGTGTGTAATTTGTTCTTTTGGTGTAACCCTCTGCCATGCTTACTCAGAAGTAAGCTATTGAACTTAGTATGCCTTATGGCCTAATAAGTGGCCTTAGGACTGAAGCCTTTATGCATTTGCAGCAGTAGCTCTGGGGTAATGCCAGTGTACAGCAGATACATTTGAGGTATAAGTATTGGGTTATGTTAATATTTCCGTTCATGTAGAAACATGAAAAGAGAACCTCTAAGGTACACTAAATTTTAATTTATTCATATTGACAGCTTAGAATCTTCATCTGTGGCACCGTAAAACAAAGTAGCACTCTGTATATTTGCTCTCTAAAATGATTTCCCAGTTTACATTCTAAATTATCCGTGGATACATATTTAGATGTTCTCTCCTCCTTCGTGCAGTGGTGTGTTCCTTCTTTTTCTCCTCATTTCATTCATGTGCCAGTTTCCACATTCCTTTGATTTGCTGTGCATGGCGAAATGCAGAAAGGATTAACTGCAAGGTGCAGCACCATGAGTCGTAGTGCACACTTGTGCAGCAATACACCAGGATGCTCCACTAGTGCAGTAACTTGAAAAGCTACATGAGCAGGTGCATGCGGACAGGTACCTATCCTCAAGGATTGCTTTTAAAGATTTTTACAGGCATATACTGACATTTATTCTTAGTTGTGCAAAGAAAACTTCAGCCTGGCTGGTCAAAGGAGAGCCATGTACTGGCCTGAAGTTTGCAATGCTGGGCGTAAAGGTACCTATGGAACAAAATCCAAGCACTCTATGTAATGTGGGCTGACTACACTACTACAAGTCTCAGTGTTACTAGAACACTCCAGTGCTGCTACATCTCATAACAGTTTGTTACTGTCCCCTATGAAGTATTGTGAGTACAGTGGTATCTCGGGTTAAGTACTTAATTCATTCCTGAGGTCCGTTCTTAACCTGAAACTGTTCTTAACCTGAAGCACCACTTTAGCTAATGGGGCCTCTTGCTGCTGCTGCGCCGCCGGAACACGATTTCTGTTCTTATCCTAAAGCAAAGTTCTTAACCTGAAGCACTATTTCTGGGTTAGCAGAGTCTGAAACCTGAAGCGTATGTAACCCGAGGTGCCACTGTATTAGCAATAAGAAATTCAGCACTTAAAACAAAGCAAGAAATCTACTGTTATTGGTTCTTGCACTTCCTGGTCAGTAGCAACTCTCCTACTGGGGGGGGGGGGGGCATCTTTATGTTCCACTTGGCAGCCTTATTGCCTCTTTGACAGCAGTCAAGGCCAGGCTTATTAATCTGAGTCTTGGAGCGAACCTTGCTTGGTAGCAGTCTGAACCCTCTGCTTGTATTCAGAATGTTACTGCTTGTGTTGCCCTTGGAGACCTCCACTCTGCCAGAAGAAGTAAAGTTATGTTGTGTACTTGGATCTTTGCATTTGACTTTTTGTGCAATCACAAACTACTGGCTTTCGTGTTCAGCAGGGTGCCACCTCTTCGAGGAACAGAATGTCAATAGAAGCAGGCAATTTGTGCCATGTTTTGTTAAGTCTGTTAGGTTAGACTGGGCTGGATGACTGCTGTGAGCTGTGGAATGTTGAATGAATTTAATGTAAGGTTCTTTCTTTTTCTTGTTTAAAGAGTCTGCCTTCCAGGGTGGCAGATACCTAAGTATTCTGGTGTATAATATTTTTAAAACATCATTAAATTTCAAAAGTCCCTATACACAAAAATCAAGTATGGATTTGACATTGAACTAAAGCTGAGGTGGCTTTTTGACCCCCCCCCCCCGGTTGTAACGTGCATTTGTTTAAAATGTTTAAAATCTGTTGATTAAGAAGCCTAACTTACTCAACCGTTTAAAGAAAAAGTAGGACAGGTTTCAGAAGAAGGGCAGATAAAACCACAATAAAAATAAAGCAATAAACTCTAAAAGCAGTAGATAAAAAGACCAGCATAAAATCAATAATCAGGGGTACAGTTTCACATTTGAAAGACCTGTGAAAATAAAAAGATATTCAGTGCAGAAATTATATCAAGGTAGGTGTCAGTCAAACCTCCCTGGGTGAGGTGGTCCCTGCTTGCAAGTGCTGCAGAAGGGTCCCAAAATATCAGTCATTGTACTGTATCAGCAGACTTGGCTGGAGATACAGTGGTACCTCGGGTTACAGACTCCGCTAACCCAGAAATAAGAACTTTGCTTCAGGATGAGAACAGAAATTGTGTGGTGGCAGCGGGAGGGCCCATTAGCTAAAGTGGTACCTCAGGTTAAGAACAGTTTCAGGTTCAGAACAGACCTCCAGAACGAATTAAGTTCTTAACCCGAGGTACCACTGTAGATGATTCTTCCGTAGTCCTAAACCACGAAGGCCTTAAAAGCTAAGAACTGGCACCATGGATTGTGCCTAGAACTGAGTTGGAAGCCAATGCAGCTGTTTAATCACTAATGAGAGATGTTCTGCCGCCTAATTCCAGTTGACAGTCTTGCAGCTGTGTTTTGAATTAACTGTAGTTTGCAGACGGTCTTCGAAAGCAGCCCTGCATGCAGTGCATTTAGAAATTTTGCAACAGGAGTAAGTGGGCTGGCTTCCTGTAGAGTCTTTCTGCTATAGAAATTGTAGAACTATAGGATTAATGTAGAAGTCCTGGAAGAGTATTGTCCCAAGAATGAGTAATGAACTTTGGCTACCATTGAGTATTTAAGCAAGTTCTGGAGAGTTTACCGTATTTTTCGCTCTATAACACGCACCAGACCATAACACGCACATAGTTTTTAGAGGAGGAAAACAAGAAAAAAAATATTCTAAATGAAACAGTGGATGTATGATTTTTGTGGTTCATGCTGTGGCCACAGACATGTGATCTGACAGTGAGTTTGGAGTAGCCCAATGCAAAAATCCTGAGGATCCATGTGGATCCATGCTTTGTAACCACGTTTTTGCACCACTGCGACCCTAGGCAACAGTGGGTGCGTGATTTTTTTGGTGCAGGCTGTAGCCATGGACATGCTATGTTATCTGATGGTGAATTTGGGGTGACCCAGTGCAAAGATCCTGTGGATCCATGCTTATAAAAGTCCCTATTAAGGAAAAAACAGACAGGATATACGAAGTATGATTTCTTTTTTATTTACGGTATTTCCTTTTTGGCCACCTCTGTCACTGCAACCTTTGCTCTGTGCTTGCACACTTTTGGGCAATAGGGCATGTAACACACTTTTTTTCATCTGCCAAGATGTAGAAAATCAATTTTAATGTCCCTATATAAAATGCCTAGTGAAGCAGAAGGGTATTACATCAGCCACTGTATTAAGGCTAAACGTTTGAAGAACAGTTCTCTATGGGGGGGGGGGGCTAAATTCCATTTTCAATCAATTGTTATTGTGGCAGCAATTATCAGTGTATAGCGCACAATGAGGAAATGAACTTTAAAAAATATATATAAAAAACATTCTCACGTTATACTTCTTCAAAGAAGAGTATTAGGCTTTTAATGAAGGGGAGAGGAGAGATGCTGTAATCCTCCTGGCTCAGGAGATTCTGATTTACCTGCCGCGTTAGAAAGTATAGATTAAGATATTTGATATACAGCATATAAATCCAGAGATTTCCATGTCTCACTCTGCAATCCAGCCTGCTGTTACTTACGACCAGGAAAGCAGGGTTTCTCTTCCAAACAAGCATACTGTCTCCCTCCAGCAGGACATTGCTTGGAGAAGCTGTAATTTGGAGGGGGCCTGGGGGCAGGGCTCTCTGCTTTTGGAAAAGAAATGAGAAAACTACCTGTCAGGGGTTCAGGGAGAGAGGCGCAGATGAGGGAGGAGACTGAGAGCGAGGGGGAAGGATCCCAGGGCGACGAGGAAGAAGATGACAATGAGTCGAGGGGTTCCATGAGTCTCTCCAGTGAATCGGAGGATTCCCAAAAGGGAGCGCCCCTGGTCAGGCCAAGGGGAGCCACAGGGGGGAGTAGTCAGGAGCAGGGCAGCAGCAGGGGAACCCCCAGTGGGAGTTGGAGATCGGGACCGGCTTCTCCGCCGGAACGGAGTGAAGGGGTGGAGTTCCCAGTGTGTCAGACGGAGCAGAGCAGGAAGCAGAGAGGGGAAGGAGATCGGGGCAAGACGTCCTGCCGGAAGGGGCGGAGAGTAGTACCGAGAGCAGTGTAACTGTCAAAAGGAAGGTCAGAAGCAGCGTACGCGCGCCAAGTTCAAATGTGGAGGCGCGCGGAAGTGAGGAGAGCCCGGAGGAGGAGCCTGGTCCCAAAGCATGGAGGAGGGGGGAGCAGGCGTCAGAGGATTCAGCCTCTGGGGAATCCCGGAGGGAGGGAACCCAGGGGGGCAGAAAGACCCTGCGGAAAAGGAAGGAGAGGAAGAGGTGGTCCAGCGCAAGCCTCTTAAACTGGTGTAGAGGCGGGACTGATTCAGAAGGGACTTCAGCGGTCTAAGCCTAACAGACGTGGGGTCACGTGCCTCGGATGTGGAGCTAACAATGTTCTTCAATAAAAGCTTTTGTACATAAGCTGGACTTGGCGTTGGTCTCTTGTGAGCTGGGACCTTGGGTGGCCCTGACACTACCATTGTAAAGCAAAAGTCCCCTCCACCCCACCCAAGCCAGCCCTCTCTCTCTCTCTCTCTCTCTCTCTCTCTCTCTCTCTCTCTCCCACTTGCGTGTTTTTCGGCTGCCTGCGAGTCCCTAGAGCACGGAGAGGAGGAGGTGGTGGGCTGGAGCCTGCACGCAGTGTGACTAGGAAAGAATTAGAAGGAAGGACTCGATCATTTCCTTAACCCTCTGCTTGCCAGGAGGGCAGGGGATTCCCTGCTCTTTGTTGAGTTTGAGCAAACGCAGCAACAGAAGCGGGTGGGCAGTAAGACCCTGAGGCAGAATGCAGGAAAGCAACAGCTCCCGCCTTCCCTCTTCCCTCCGCCCGCCCGCCCAATCTTATTTTTGCCTGATTTTTGCCTATTTTGCCCCTTCGCTCCGGAGAGTCAGCTCCAGGGACCACACATTCGCTCAATAACACGCACAGACATTTCACCTTACTTTTTAGGAGAAAAAATCTGCGTGTTATAGAGCGAAATTTACGGTAATTTATGAGCTCAATATTATTCATTGACGGATCTCTATTCTGAGTTTGAACCTTATGAAATCTGATAGCGATGGTTTGTTTGTATTTGTCATTGCTTGCTAAGGCAACATTTAATGTAATAATTTTATTTAGCCAAATGATTTTGGGGATGGACCATGTAGCATGAAGGCCCACTGTTTCTCCTTTGTATTTTCAAAGTGAAATTCTATACATGTCTGCTCAGAAGAAGCCCCCATTGAGTTCAGTTCAGTGGGACTTGCTTCCAGATAAGTGTGTATAAGATTGCAGCCTCAGTTGCTCTAACTGTTGTGTCTCTTCTTCCAAGAGTCTTGGGGCCAATTTATATATTCAGAGTGTTGGTGGAGGGGTGCCTGCTTAAATGCCCCCACTTTCCCTATCTTCTGTACATATAGAAATAAATCCTAGAGAAAGCTTTGCTGAATCCATCCTCCTGGCATTCTAGATTTGTTTGTATAGGAAGCTCTTGGGAGGGGGACATGAAAAACACAAATTTCAGCCTGAAGTAGTGCTGCCCATGAAATGTATCAGCATATGATTCTGTTAAATATATCAACACTGGTGGTACAACTGGACTCCACCACTTCAAACTTTCTGTAAGAAGCTCCCTGCCAATGGGGAACTACTAGACCAAGGAGAGGAATTCGACGCTAAAACATTCTCACTGCTGTGCTAGTTTCCCATACAGAGAACATACTCTACATGAGAACCTTCAGAAATATCACTCCCTTGCTCTTCTGCAGTCTCATGTGGTGCAGTCTGAAATTCTTACCCTGCATAAAAGAGAGGCTGGCTTTCAATTGCATTGATTTTGGTGCATTGTCACTGATCTGCTGTGACTGCTCCAACTTGGGAATTTTTTTAATGAGATGCGCAAGGCTGCACTTAGAGCTACAACCTGACATATCCTGGTTGTGGTGCCAGTTAAATATTAATCCTCCCACTCCACCCCATGACGACCCACTTCCTGGTTTGAAAATGTATGATGTATTCTAAGTGCAAGGAGATTTGGAGCAGAACAGCTAGACTGGGACATGGTAACACCCCTTGCTTATTCAGTATGAATGGTGCCCACCTGAAGTGGTGCTTAAAACAAAAGGGCTGTCAGGCAGCAGACTACAGCTGATTGTATTTGCACATGATATGTAGTTTTGGCCTTAATAGAAAAGCAATATAAAAACAAGGTGGTGTATTGCCGTTTGTTGCATTATTATATTCATGGAATATGGTGAAGCCCAATGTTTAATGTAGTAGTAGTAGTAGTAGTAGTAGTAATAATAATAATAATAATAATAATAATAATAATAATAATAATAATAATATTTTCCCCTGTCCATCTGGCTGGGTTTCCCCAGCCACTCCCCATGTCCATCAATTAGGTTAGGCAATTTAATTATCATAAATAATATTTGCTACCTATTCTATCTATACAAAAAGTCCCAGAGTGTTGTGCAATAAGAATACAAACGTACCGGTATCTAAAACCAAAAAGCATGAAATACCAAGCAAAAGTAAAGAATGCAACATCAGATAACAGAAGAGAAACCTCACATTCCATCCACGAGAGCCTGGAGATTAAGTTAGATTCTTAGCAGAAATAGCTACAGTGGTACCTTGGGTTACATGCACTTCAGGTTACATACGCTTCAGGTTACAGACTCCGCTAACCTGGAAATAGTACCTCAGGTTAAAATCTTTGCTTCAGGATGAGAACAGAAATCATGCTGCGGTGGCAGCGGGAGGCCCCATTAGCTAAAGTGGTGCTTCCGGTTAAGAACAGTTTCAGGTTAAGAACATACCTGTGGAACGAATTAAGTACTTCACCCGAGGTACCACTGTACAGTCTGTGGACAAGACAGTATGATGAAGGTGACCCGAAATGCACTGGATTCTTGGGGGCTGGACATTACTGACAGCGAAGCAGCATAAGAGCCACAGCCACATGTGCCTCTGAGTGCTTGTGGTATTCCAAATCTAAAATTGTGATGGCAGTATAATCCACTATGAATCTGATTTTATTATTATGAGCTACTTTGAGAATCTGCATGATTGAAAGGTAGTCCACAAATATTGTATAGCAAAATAAAAATTGCCCTGTTTGTTCTGTAGCATTATATTTTAAAGCACTCTCTGCTGGCTTACTGTTGGAGATAAGACATTTAGCAGTGGGCTGTTGGTTTGACCTGAAATTTGTGTACCCAATAATCCAGTGATTTTCAAACTGTTTTCTGGGCAACCTTGAGATTTCTTTTACAGAATCTTATCTGGGGTTCCTCAATGAAATGTTCAGTAACAGAAAAGACAGTTTGCCCATCGCTAATGTTTCCCTGTAATTAAGGGTCGGTTCCAGAGCATGCACTTGCTCTGGAGGTGACCATGCAGGTGACCATGAGGCCCCATGGACTTGGCCAGTGTCTCAGAAGCAATGTCTGCCCTAGGAAATGTCCCAGAATCCTCTGCAAGTGTAGTGGTTAGGCAGACCCTGGCAGAAACGTGGAGTTCTTTGACAGACAAGCTGTTTCTTGAAAGTTTGAAAACACTGCAGTAAGCTATTGCCTGTTTCCCACATGCCAATAGATAACAAGATTCCAGGAGCCTGTGAGGCCTGGCCAATGACCAGGGCAGGAAGTTGTATTTATCACCCATGCAAATGGAGCACCTGCAGTTTCTCTGTGGACTCTGGTGTTCCAAGGAAATGAAACTCCTGCTTGCTGGTCTGTGGAGTTGACCTCAAAAGAGATCTGCTTTGCGCTGATGCTGAAGTTGCCAGGTACCAGGTGGAGCGAGGTGCTTTGTGAAGCATTTGTCAAAAAATGGCACATACAGGGTATGAGAAAGGGCATTTTAATATGGGGGAAGCGCTTTTGTAACCATCAGAGACCAATCAATTGCTTGTCTGTTCTCTTGGCTGCTTTTGTGCTTGCATGGCTTTTGCATGGGGAATGAATCTTTGGAGAAAACATTACAATGCTAACTTGTACCTGGGAAAAACAGGACCCCCCCCATTTTTTCTAGATTTCCCCCTCCCCCCTAGGTCTTCACATGTCTCTTGGATACTCTGTTTTGAAGGAACATGATCCATGTACAGTTTAATTTTGTATTTGAAGAAATTTTTCATAGCTTGTGCTTAGACAGGTGGTTGTTTCATTAGAATCCATGTCTTCTCACCTTGCCTGTGGATATAAATAGAGGTACCTGTATATGCCATGACTAATATATACAAAGCCTCCATTTATATCTTAGGATGTTGTATATTGATATGAATGCAGAAGTTCCTGCTCTCGAGAGACATGTTCACGCAGCCAGGAGCTCAGCTGTAGTGATGGTAGATATCATCAGAACAGTGCGTTTTGGTTTCTGAATTCTTTGTCCAGGGAAGCGGAAAGCAAATATTAATGCTTGCTTCAGAAGAAAACTTGCATTTGGGTGTAGCTTAAGACAGTGATGGGAAACTGGTTGCCACATGCTGCTGGACCACAACTCCCATAATCCCTAAGCATTGACCATGCTGCCTGGGACTGGTGGTAGCTGCAGTACAACAACCTTTAAACGGCTACAGGTTCCTCGTTTCTGTTGGACAGATAAGGGTGGTGGCAGTGTTCAAAACCAACCAGGCGCCAGTCACATTTCATGACCGGCAATTGGCCTTTTGCAAGCAAGTGGAGTTGTCTGGTAGCACCTAACATCTCCATCTGGCAGGCTGGCACTGCTGTGATGCCGAAGACATGCCTCTTTTGCTGCTGCTCTGCCCCACGAATCAGCTGAGTCATGCAGCAGCAGAAGACGCTCACATGTACAGAAGCTGTTTGCTGGCTGCTTCCTTCCACGGACTGCTTTGCCTCCCCTTCCCACCCCAAACATGTAAGTTCTTATCTAGCACACTACTTTGCATAACAGATTTTTAAAATTTGTTAATAAAAAAATCTTTATTATTCTTTCTTCTTTTTTTCTTTTTTTAAATAGTGTTACCAGCTGGGTGGATCAGGGGAATGCTGTGGACATAGTGTACCTTGATTTCAGTAAGGATTTTAATGAAGTCCGCCATGATATTCTTGTGAGGATGCTGGTAAAATGTGGGTTGAAAGAGGTAACGGTTAGGTGAATTTGTAGCTGACCCAACCCAAAGAGGACTCATCAATGGTTCCTTGTCATCCTGGAAAAAAGTGACAAGTGGGGTGCCACAGGGTTCTGTCCTGGGCCTGTTGTTGTTCAACATCTTTATAAATGACTTGGATGAAGGAATTGAAGGGGTGCTAATCAACTTTGCAGATGACACCAATCTGGGAGGGGTGGCTTATGCTGCAGAAGACAGAATCAGAATTCAAAATGACCTAAACAGACTGGAGAACTGGGCTCAGGCTAACAAAATGAATTTCAGTAGGGACAAATGTACGGTTCTGCGCTTAGGCAGAAAGAACCAGATGCACAAATATAGGATGGGGGACACTTGGCTTACTAGCAGTACATGTGAGAAGGATCTAGGGGTCTTGGTGGACTACAGGCTTAACATGAGTCAACTGTGTGATGCAGCAGCAAAAAACAAGCAAACACTATTCTAGGCTGCATCAACAGAAGTCTAGTGTCCAGATCAAGGGAAGTCATAGTCCCACTCTCTTCTGCCATCTGCCATGGTCAGACCACACTTGGAATACTGTGTCCAATTCTGGGCACCACAATTTAAGAGGGATGTTGACAAGCTGGAAGGTGTGCAGAGGAGAGCAAACAAAATGATTATGACTTATGAGGAGCAGTTGAGGGAGCTGGATATGTTTAGCCTGGATAAGAGGAGACTGAGAGGAGATATGAGAGCCATTTTTCAATATCTGAAGGGCTGTTCACATGGAGGCGGGAAAATGCTTGTTTTCTTCAGCTCTGGATAGGAGGACCCAAACCAATGGAGAAGTTGCAAGAAAGGAGATTCCGACTAAACACCAGGAATAACTTTCTGACAGTAAGAGCTATTTGACAATGGAACAGACTACCACAAGAGGTAGTGAACCCTCCTTTCTTGGGGGTTTATAGCAGAGGTTGGATTGTCATCTGTCATGGATGATGTAGATAAGATTCCGGCATTGCAGGGCATTGGGCTACATGACCTTTGTTTTTTGGCCAGTGTGGTGGTTGAGTGAGTTATTTTGTAGTTTGTGTATGAGCGTCAGCTCAGAGACATCGTCAGGCCCTTCAGAGACTAACAGTGCAGGAGGCCACCACTCCATAAGAGCCTGTGCCTGGTGATAGGTGCTTACATCCTTGTTTAATAGAAAACACTTTGCAGGTAAGAAGGCTGTTCATAGCCCAATGGTCTGACTCCATGTAAGACAGTTTCATATATTCATTTGCTCCTGGGGTCTCCAGGACACAGCATGGCAAAATAGAACACTATTGTGCTCTCATATTCAGGTTATACAGTGGTGCCTCGCAAGACGAAATTAATTCGTTCCGCGAGTTTTGTCGTCTTGCGATTTTTTTCGTCTTGCGAAGCACGGTGTCAGAAAAGTTTTGGAAAAGCTTCAAAAATCACCAAAGTCTTTAAAAACCTCAAAAAATGCTACCACACCGCGTTCTATGAGTTACTCCTTGAAGTCAAGTCGCAACTGTATTAACGGTGTTAAGAAAAAGGAAACAAACTTGCAAGACGTTTCCGTCTTGCGAAGCAAGCCCATAGGGAAAATCGTCTTGCGAAGCAGCTCAAAAAACAAAAAACCCTTTCGTCTAGCGAGTTTTTTTGTCTTGCGAGGCATTCGTCTTGCGAGGTACCTCTGTAAATGCTGTGTAAGTTGCCAGAACTGCTGACACAACTTCTGATTTTACTGATTTTGGTGAAGAACATCGGTGAAATTGGGGACTCGGGTGGAAGTGACATTTATTAGTGAAGAACTAATAGCAGGCCTCCTGGGCATCCCCTGAACGTGGAATTTGTCCCCCCCTGCCCATTGAATTTGACACCCTTGAGTTAGAGGGTCTGTGAAGACTTTAGCCGCTGTATATCAATTGTAGTGTTTGTTTTTAAGACTGGTAGAGCGATCTTTCACTCTTGTGTTTTGTGAGTGAATAATAGATTGGGATTCTGACAGTTCTGTGGCTTTGCTGGTGCAGAGTTAAGCAGCAGGATGCTTAAATATTCCTTTTGTGGTTTTACATAGCGTTCCTCATTTTGAAGCAGGCTGCCTTGTTAAAGGAAGTGCAAGAATGCTAATGTGGAATACAGCCTTGAGGCTTCCCATATGCTCTTAAAATACACAAGCATCTGTATAATTATGCAAGTTTAACTTTCCTGGTGCTTAGCTACTATAGGCAATAGGGCATTTCAGACTGTAAATGAACCTTGCAGAGCAATTTTCTGGTGCAATGTGGACTGTGGCTTTTGAATGGAATGTTTTGCCTGTTTCTTTGTTATACCTTTTTCTTTTTCTTATCTGTTATATTCCTTTGCCATTCATCCTGTTTCCCCCTCCTTTTCAGGAAACATGCCTTGAATTGCCACCGAATGAAACCTGCTCTCTTCAGCGTGCTATGCGATATTAAAGAAAAAACAGGTGTGTTGGTATTTTTATACAAAATTCATTTCTGAAAACTAATCTTTCTGGCACATGGGCTGCTGCAACTGTTAAGTGCTAAATTTACCATTAATGCACTGTAGCCTTCCAGCCACAAGCTGATATCAGTGAGACTTTGGGGTACATGTCCGTTCTTTATGGAAAGATAAAAAATACATAATTACAAGTGCACAGAGTTAAGATGACACACAAATAAGAAGAAAAGAGAAAAGAAATAGGACCAACTTAGAAAACAAAACAGAACGGACTTTGGGGTACATTTCTTCAGAGAGTCACTGTTTAAACCCATTGACTTCATTAGGATTTTAGCAGCCAAACTTTCTGTGTAGGCTTGTGACCTAAATTAGTAAATTGAAAATATCCAGGCATTCTTGTAAAATACTTGTATGTTGTTTGAACTAGTGTATGTACTAAAAAAAGATGAAGGATGGCTGTTTGACTATTTAAAGACATACACCCCCCATGCTACATGTATGCTACATTTCTCATAAGCCAAGATATCAAGGGCTAACATCATCCTCCCTTCATGCTAACTTTCTAGAAGTGAATGGCTTTTGCTTGAAGCCACCCAGTGTTATCAGCTATTTGGTGACAAACACCATTCATTTCTCAATATTTCTTTCTACTTTGATGACCTCTGTATTGTATTTATTCTTCCGAGTTGATTGTATTTGGATTGTAGACAAACCTCTTTTATGGGATAGGCAACTTGTTGAACACGGAAGACCACAGTGGAAATGTCTTGCTCTAGAGAGCTGTGGCTAATTTGTATAATTTAATTTCTGCATAATGAATGTAATTTGCATAATTTTCAGAATAACATAATCAGCTTGGTAATGGCAGGTGATGCTTTTTATGCTGGGTCTGGCATGCAACCATTACAGCAGTCGTAGATGTCATGACACAAAGATCTGTGAATGGCAGATAATGTTGACTGTCAACCTGGACTGGCGGGCAGTCTTCTAAAATTCATATGAACTATACACCTCTTACACTGTTCTTTGCCTTGTCAGTAAATAATTCATGCATGCTTGCAGATGAGTACATATTTTCCAGCCTGTCTCCATATTCCTGTATGCCAGAGCGAGGCATGAGCAGTAGATCTGGCAAACTCTTCACCTAGAAGAAATTTTTGTTTGCCCCCAAGCAAGTGGTTACCTGCAGGGTTAGGACTGTGGTTGGGATCGTCTCCCATCTGTACAGGATTAACATGCAAGTGATCTTGGTATATGGACCAAATGCAAAAGTAGCCAGGGCTTCTTTACTTCAAATAATTGTGTAGAAGAGGAGATGTTAGCAGGAGCGTTTAGTAATGCAGGAGTGAGAGAAGCTGTACCTTCTGAAACACTCACTTTTGCACAGTGGCCAACGGTACAGGGCCTTTGTCCTTCTTTGCACCTGCTCACCCAATAATGGATATAGTTTCTGATTTTGATTCTTTAGTCTCTTGGACCCACAGACACTACATCCTTGTGTTTCAGTGTTGCACAAGCCTCCCTCAGATGAACAGGAGTGGTATCCTTACCTGACAGGGGAGATTCCTTGATCATGAAGGAGGTTTTCCCAGGGTGAGGCTCCTCCACCGCACTGTGGGTGTGCTGACACCTGCGATTTCCCCAAATGCGGGAAACTTGACTGCCTTTATTTGTGGGGAGTGGTGAAAGGGTATGGCTGAGCTCTTCTTGCCCAGGCGCTGTTCATTTCAGTGTAATTTGCATGGGTGCAAACTGATGGTGCCTCGTGGGTCAGCTCTCTCTGTCTCGCACTCTGTCACACTCAGTGAATCCCCAAATGGGTTGTCTCAGTCTTGTGGTCATGATGGGGTTGTGCTGTCTGGTTGTGTTTTGAGATTTTTTTTACAATCAAACTAAAGGAGAGGATTAGGTGGAAAGTTCTGTGGGAAGGCAGAAGTCTGTGGTAATCTCCACTCAATGGTGACAGTTTTACTGCCCAGTTTAACCATTTCTTTGTCCACACACCTTTTTTTAGTTGAAGTGGGGAAGCTTTTCCTTTCTTCAGTGCAGCTTAAAGTTCGATGAAGCCACACCTATTTACATGATAATAGTGGAGAAAACAATAATAAAGACATAATATTTAAAGAGGTCTTTCCCTAACAATAATTAATAATAGCACTGTGTTCATTCTACATTACACGGTAATTCATTAATCCTTACACAAGCTATGTAAAGTAAGCCAGCCTTATTATCCCTATATGACAGAGGCTGTGAGAGAGAGTAACTTGCCTGATACTGTTGACTCCGGCTGGGGTGAGGTGGGACACAGCAGCTTCTCAGCTGACAGTTTATTCTTTTAGGCTGGAGTGTATGTGTTAGTTGTATTTTATTATTATTTTTATGTCGCATAACCCAGGCCTGTAACTATACGTGTTCAAAGTAATGGAAAGACTAGGAGAAGAGGCTGCTCTTCGTGGGTTTTACTCTAGTAACTACAGATATATATTATTGGTTACAGTGATATTTCCTGGGCTAGAAAAGGCTTAGGAAACATTGCAAAGAGCAACCTGGGCATGCTTGCTCTATGGGTAGCATATTCTGTTTTCTTTTAACAGCAATTGGCCTTTATTGTAACATAGCTTTACAGAACTGGGAGAATGCTGCCTGTTTTATCTTTTATTGGGTTTGTTCTCTCCCTTTCTGCAGCTGAAAGAGCATGGATTCGCAAACTCTGCTTAATGAAATGTGTTTCCTGGTGGGATTTGCCTTTCTGGGTGTGCAGTTTGCATCTTTTAAAATGTGCAAGTTGAAATTCATTTCAAGTTGAACATATTTGTACCAAGGGATTGCAGCCCCATAGTTACGTCGGATTTATTTAGGTCTCATAGGTTTTTGAATGTCTGATGGCCTGTCTGTTCCTTATTTAAATTATGGGGAGCAGATGTTACTGCTTCAAGCAAACAAAGACCTGGTCATAGTGTTGCATCAGGGTTGAGGCTCTGTTTTAACGATAAAGGGTCACAAGCTTGTTCTCAGTTCTGAATCAGTTTCAAATATTGGGCCTTCTGTTTGTGCTCTCCTCTTCCCTTTTCTCTTCAGTCAAGTGCCCGCATGCTTGCAAGAACCAATGGTAAACTATGAGAAAAACTGGTGTTTCTCTCACTAAATGTGGTGATTCTCTGCCACTATGTGCATTTGGTCAAGTATATATTCTAGGCCACCTCTTGTGTTTTGACTTTTTCTAATTTTAAGACAGACTGCTGATCAACAAGGGCACTTGACATTATTCACGTTTGTTGGAGGGGTCCTAAGAGTGCCCTGATCCTTGAATATAAAGGTTCTTGGCATCCCCCATTGCCCTCAGACCACTGCCTTTATTGAAGAGGAAGAGTTCTGGAATAATTGCAGAAGTTGGTGCTAAGGCAGAAATGGCAACATGAACCTTACCAGAACTACTGGGTTTTAAACCAAGTACTGTATGGTAATGTTTGTCATTGGTTTGATTCATAAGAAAAAAAGAAACATGTTTTCAAGCTGTAAGAAACCAAGATATTCTACCCTCTGAGATATATATATATAGAGAGAGAGAGGGGGGGGGTTGTTGTTGTTTAGTCGTTTAGTCATGTCCGACTCTTCGTGACCTCATGGACCAGAGCATGCCAGGCACTCCACTGCCTCCCGCTGCCACTGCCTTCCACTGCCTCCCGCAGTTTGGTCAATCTCATGCTGGTAGCTTCGAGAACACTATCCAACCATCTTGTCCTCTGTCGTCCCCTTCTCCTTTTGCCGTCCAACATCAGGGTCTTTTCCAGGGAGTCTTCTCTTCTCATGAGGTGGCCAAAGTATTGGAGCCTCAACTTCACGATCTGTCCTTCCAGTGAGCACTCAGGGCTGATTTCCTTCAGAATGGATGCGTTTGATCTTGTTGCAGTCCATGGGACTCTCAAGAGTCTCCTCCAGACCATAATTCAAAAGCATCAATTCTTCGGCGATCAGCCTTCTTTATGGGCCAGCTCTCACTTCCATACATCACTACTGGGAAAACCATAGCTTTAACTATACGGACCTTTGTTGGCAAGGTGATGTCTCTGCTTTTTAAGATGCTGTCTAGGTTTGTCATTGCTTTTCTCCCAAGGAGCAGGCTATCACCATCTGCAGTGATCATGGAGCCCAAGAAGGTAAAATCTCTCACTGCCTCCATTTCTTCCCCTTCTATTTGCCAGGAGGTGATGGCACCAGTGGCCATGATCTTCGTTTTTTTGATGTTGAGCTTCAAACCATATTTTGCGCTCTCCTCTTTCACCCTCATTAAAAGGTTCTTTAACTCCTCCTCACTTTCTGCCATCAAGGTTGTGTCATCTGCATATCTGAGGTTGTTGATATTTCTTCCGGCAATCTTAATTCTTGTTTGGGATTCATCCAGCCCAGCCTTTTGCATGATAAATTCTGCATATAAGTTATAAATACACAGCCTTGTCGTACTCCTTTCCCAATTTTGAACCAATCAGTTGTTCCATATCCAGTTCTAACTGTAGCTTCTTGTCCCACATAGAGATTTTTCAGGAGACAGATGAGGTGATCATGCACTCCCATTTCTTTAAGCACTTGCCATAGTTTGCTGTGGTTTACACAGTCAAAGGCTTTTGCATAGTCAGTGAAGCAGAAGTAGATGTCTTTTTGGAACTCTCAAGCTTTCTCCACACACACACACACACACTTGGCTGCATGTGTCACTCCTAATTGTGAAGCTCTTAGTGCTAGAAGGCACTTGTGGGGGTTTCAGCAAAACATTATTCTGCCCCCCAAAATACTCTCTGGAGAACAGAATAATCCTGTTGGTCAGATCTCCCCCCCCCCCCCCCCCGCTGTAAAGATATGCAAAGAGCATCAACAGTGGAAGAATAATGGAAGATGTTGTTATTAATGCTGTGGAGGATATGCAGTGGAGAAGAGGTTCAAAATGGGAACCTGGGAAGTCACTGTTGTGTCACTCATCACCACTAGAAATACTTCTACCACATGCTCACATTTTGCCTGTGCAATTCACATTTTGCAGGAGCAATCCCAGTGGATGAGAGAGCCAGAACTGCCTCTCATATTCCCAGAAAGGAGGGTAACTCCATCCTGCCCCCTCCGGTGAGGATTCTTTGTCACCAGGGCTTATCTTGGATCAGAGCTTGGTGGGGGAGTCTGCTGCTGAGGAGGGATGGCTCTTTCTCCTTGGCAAGACAAACAGCCACTACCATGGACGATAAATTAAAGAACTTGTGCTTGAACTTGCATTTTGCTCCTCCCACACATTCCTCTTTACAGTGGTTAAGAGCTTAATTCGTTCCGGAGGTCCGTTCTTAACCTGAAACTGTTCTTAACCTGAAGCACCACTTTAGTTAATGGGTCCTCCTCCTGCTGCTGCTCCGCCAGAGCGCAATTTCTGTTCTCATCCCAAAGCAAAGTTCTTAACCCGAGGTACTATTTCTGGGTTAGCGGAGTCTGTAACCTGAAGCGTACGTAACCCGAGATACCATTTATTTATTTATTTATTAACCTGAAGGCAGGGACCATCTTAGAACTGATTTTTGTTAGCAGCTCTGAGAGCCTTTTTGGCTTAAGGGTGGCGTATAATGCTGTTAATAAATAATCAATAAATAATCAACTAATGGTACGGAGATGGGTCAGGAATTTTCAGTAATTATTGCTATGTTCAATAGTGTGCCCCTTTTGAAATTCTGCTCCATTTTTAATTGCAGTGGTGTAGGTAATGTTTTTCCTTGACATAAAATGTGCATTAGAAGAAAATTTGTCAAAGCAGTGTAACAATGCTTTTAGCTGCCCGCCCCCTGTCCCCCCAAAACAGTACTTCTGTCTTGTCAGGATTCATCCTCAATCTGTTAGCCGCCATCCATCCTCCAACTGCCTCCAGTCACTCACACAGGACATTCACCGCCTTCACTGGTTCTGATTTAAAAGAGAGATAGAGCTGGGTGTCATCTGCATACTGATGAACACCCAGCCCAAACCCTCTGATGATCTCTCCCAGCGGCTTCATATAGATATTAAAAAGCATGGGGGAGAGGACAGAACCCTGAGGCACCCCACAATTGAGAGCCCAGGGGTCTGAACACTCATCTCCCAACACCACTTTCTGGACACAGCCGAGGAGGAAGGAGCGGAACCACTGTGTAACAGTGCCCCCAGCTCCCAGCCCCTCTAGACAGTCCAGAAGGATGTTATGGTTGATGGTGTCAAAGGCCGCTGAGAGATCCAGCAGAACTAGGAAACAGCTCTCACCTTTGTCCCTAGCCCACTGGAGATCATCAACCAGCGCAACCAAGGTAGTTTCAGTCCCATGGTGAGGCCTGAATCCCGACTGGAAGGGATCCAAATGCATTCTAGATTTGACCTGAGAGCATCTTTCTGTTCTTCTTTTTTTAATGCTGAAAGTATCTTTGAACGTATGCCCATGCACTTTGAGGAGCGGCAGCACATATTAGTGTTTCTAGTTGCTTTTGCATGTGCAGCCTGATCCTATGCTTTCTTACTCCCAGGCAAGTAGGCATAGGAATATATTCCAGTAAAATTTTAGTTGGCAGCTCCTTTAGCTGTGGTCATATTCTGAACTGAGCCAGGACAACACTGAGTCATTGGATGGAGCCAGAATACTTGAGCTGCTGATATATATGGAAATTAGCTCATTAAACTATCTTCTTCTCAGTGTTAATAGCAGCAGCTGAGGTTTATAAGGAAGGGATGACTCTGCCAAAGCTGCTGCTGCTGCTGCTGCTCAGTAGCACTAAGGATGAGGAATCAGAAGGGATGCTTCCCTGTCTCTCATCCTCCTTGATTTTAATGGAGTTGCATGGCCAAAATATTTCATCTTGCATCTGACGGTAGATTATAAGGTCCTTGGGATCAGAGGGTGTGTTGTGGTCCAGGTGCAAAGTAAGGGGGGTTGGGTGCTCAGGCCTGCAGAGGCCTCAACTTGGTCTACATGAGCAAATTAAGGATTGCCATTCCAATACTTAGATCAGGCATCCTCAGCCTTGGCCCTCCAGATGTTTTGAGACTACAATTCCCATCATCCCTGACCACTGGTCCTGCCAGCTAGGGATCATGGGAGTTGTAGGCCAAAAACATCTGGAGGGCCGAGGTTGAGGAAGCCTGACTTAAATATTAGCATTGTCACTTAAGCTCAACCACTGAGCTCCCTCTCTCCTTCCAGTTTCTCTTGAGTGAAACCTTTAACCACTGTTTGCCAGTGCTGCTGTTTTTGTTGACATTTGTTGCCGTTTCCCTAACACTAGTTGAACTTTATCTTCCTTGGTCCCTGAAGAGAACTGGACATTTCAGCCAGGGCTTAACTTCAGTTGGCTGAATCAGCTTGATCATCCTGTGTCTGCTTCTTGAATATTTCAGTTAATCAATAGATATGTTTTTCCTCTCTAGTAGCACAAATGTTCCATCATAAGAGAGGACTATGAGCCCTGCTGCTCTGTTGCTACATGGAAGAGAAAAATCTGGATTGGAAAACAAGCCTAACAAATGGCATATCATTCTTGTTTTGGCACCGGTGCTCTCGTACAGTTCATTACAGCACCACAGCATGTTAATTAATGATATGTAAATATATTGCAATGATTGCATTTGCATATTGAGTGAGGCCTCAGTACCTTAGGTTGTGATGTGTTTTAATTAAGGGCTAATTAGAAATGATGGGAATTTCACTTGGCTCAGTCTAATTATTTTCCATTTTGATGAATATGTAGAGAGTGTTATGATTAGCTATCAGAACAAACCATGGCATGTTAGTGGATGTGGCTGCCCAGGTTCTCAGGGGTTTATGGGGCTGAGAATTGTCCATTAAAAGCATTCATAAAAATTAGGGCTGCCAACCAATGGAAAGGTTTCTTTTAGTCAATTTATTGTTGTACTATTACTCATTTAATTGATTAATTAACTGATAAATATTAAAGTAATTAGGTTCAAGTGATTTTTTTGAGGCTATTTAATGCAGATAACAGTTCTCTCAGCTAATTAACAGAGACAAATCCATTCTTTCCTTGGAAAATAAAGTGCTTTGTCTGAATGAAGAGAAGCTCTTTTACATGGGAACTTAAGTTACCATGCAATTAAAAGCCCACACTATAACCAGTGACTAATTTTTGAATCCTTTTAAATCTTTTGGATTTAATAAAAATTATTTATGACTAATAGAGTTTCTGAGAGCTTCTTTCAGGTCTGGTGAGATGAATTTAGCATTTAGGATGCAGGTGTGTACACACTGGGTGCTTTGCTGCAACAGGTGGCATTGCAAATGCTCACAGCCATTCGACTCCTACAACCTGCCAGTTGGTGTTCTGGGCAGAGCTATTCCTGAGTCCCAGGTGATCTGCATTATCTGAGATCCTGTCATTGCTCAGCCGTTGTGCTCTGCTCTGCCTGGGCTAGGAAAGATGGATTGTGGAAAAGGCGGGAAGTGTGTGGGGCTGCAGGAGAGGCATAGGGACTAAATGAGAAATATGAAGCAGCAACCTTGGCCTGCACACACATGAAAGAAAGCAACCAATGTGGGATGACTCTTTTTCAAACCTTTTTTTAGTAACATTTTATTAATTTCCCAAAAATAACAAACATAAAAAACAGTAACAATACAAAAACAAAACAAATTAACTTCCCTCTAATCCCTTCCTTGGTTCAATTATTTATCAAAATACTGCATGTCCATTATTAAGTTTCTAACTTATTTAAATCATCTATTATCCATTTATGATAATATTACAAGTATTCTTAAAACCCTGCTAACATTAACGTGGGTGGCGCTGTGGGTAAAAGCCTCAGCGCCTAGGGCTTGCTGATCGAAAGGTCGGCGGTTCGAATCCCCGCGGCGGGGTGCGCTCCCGCTGCTCGGTCCCAGCGCCTGCCAACCTAGCAGTTCGAAAGCACCCCCGGGTGCAAGTAGATAAATAGGGACCGCTTACCAGCGGGAAGGTAAACGGCGTTCCGTGTGCTGCGCTGGCTCGCCAGATGCAGCTTTGTCACACTGGCCACGTGACCCGGAAGTGTCTCCGGACAACCGGAGATGGGCGCACAACCCCAGAGTCTGTCAAGACTGGCCCGTACGGGCAGGGGTACCTTTACCTTTACCTTTAACATTAACCTGTGTACATTGCTTCTGTATATATGCAATAAACATCTTCCATTTTTCCTTAAATTCATTATCGTCTCTTCCTCTTAATTTCATCGTCATTTTTGCCATTTCAGCATATTCCATTAGTTTAACATGCCAATCTTCTTTAGATGGGACACCATCTTCTTTCCAATGTTGGGCTGGTAAAATTTGTGTGGCCGTTGTTGCATACGTAAACAGATTCTTTTGTGCTCTTGGTAGATCCACTCCTATTATAACTATTAAAAAACCTTCTGGCTTTTTAAATAAAGGTTATCCTAAACATTTTCTTCATTTCATTATAAATCATTTCCCAATATTTCTTTATAATATAGCAATTAAAAAATGTCCCCTCTGCTACTTTACATTTCTAACACTTGCTTTCCTTAGTTTTATATGTTTTTTGCTAATTTAACTTGATTAGATACCTATACATCATTTTCATGTAATTTTCTTTAACCGCCACACATGCTGTAAATTTTATATCATTCTTCCATAATTTTTCCCATTCCATCATCTGAATATTATGTCCCACACCTTGTGCCCATTTAATCATGACTGACTTAACCTCTTCATCCTTCGTTTCCCATTCCAACAACAGATTGCACATTTTAGAAATTAATTTCATTTCATTTTCTATTATTTCTCTCTGAAAAGTTGAGATTTCATACGCAAATCCTATCTTTTTATCATTGTTAAACATTTCATTTAACTGAAAATATTGCAACCAATCTGTTACATTCTCTCAGATTTCATTAAAGTATTTCCATTTTAATTGGTTCTCTGTTTCCATTAACAACTCTCTGTTGGGTCACCTTAGACCAGGCATAGGCAAACTCAGCCCTCCAGGTGTTTTGAGACTATAATTCCCATCATCCCTGACCACTGGTCCTGTTAGCTAGGGATGATGGGAGTTGTAGCCCCAAAACATCTGGAGGGCTGAGTTTGCCTATGCCTGCCTTAAACTACTGAGGATAAATTGGAACGAGGGAGAATCTTGTATACTACTTGGAGGAAAGGGGCAATGAAAATGTAACCCCTTCCCCCTCCTCAGCATCTACTGTATTTTTCCCTCCATGAGACGCACCTGACCATAAGACGCACCTAGTTTTTAGAGGGGGAATGCAAGAAAAAAAATATTCTTTAAAGGGAGTGCTGAGCAGAGCCTGCATGCATCCCAGGCTCTGCTCAGCGCTCCCTTTCACGAGCCGTTTAGAGCGTGTGCTTAGAGCGCTTGCAGGCTTTTCCCCAAGGAGGGAGAAGGGCAGCCTGTCAGTGACGGTTGCCCTTCTCCCTCCTCGGGGAAAAGCCCCCAAGAGCTGCACACATGCGCCGCTCTTTAAAGGGAGCGTGGTTCTTGGGGGCTTTTCCGGGAGGTGGGGGAAGGGACTGAGGGGCTAAGCCAGAAGCTAGAGCTGCACAGCGATCCCTCTTGCTGTTCTGGCTTCTGCGATAGCTGCGCAGCCTGCATTCGCTCCATAAGACGCACACACTTTCCCCCTTACTTTTTAGGAGGAAAAAAGTGTGTCTTATAGAGCGAAAAATACTGTATTTTCCAGGCTCATTTTTTAAAGGCTCCAGGGTCTACTGGGCATATGGGTTTTTCCACCCATGGAAGAAGCTGTCAGTTTGTACTACATAGCAGTCAACGGCTGCTACAGGTTTCTTCTGGCCGAGGAAATGGCACAAAACTGCTCTACACCACTTCCATTTTAAAAAGTGAACCTCTGGGACACTTGGCTTTAGAGAGGACTTCAGAGATCAAGAAGGAAGCTTAGGAAGGAGTTCCAAATGACAATATAAAATAGTCAAGAATTTGTTGCACATGCTGAAGTTTGCATTAGGCTATGCTCTCCCTTGGCCTTTGAATGTGTTCGATGTGTGCTTCTGTATGGAAAATGCAAATAGTTTGGGATGCTATTGACCATATGTGTCTTCCTGCTTTTTTGTTGTTTTTCTGGAGATGTGCCATCACTTCTCTAGCCTCAGCTCGCTCCTTTGAGTGCAATTGCATATGAAGCATAAATAAATTATTCAATCTTTGTTAGCCTTTTGTTTGGGTGCTATGCATTCTGAGGTCATGGTTGTTACTGTATGTGCAAAGAGATCATGGGGCAAATAAACTCCTACTTTGTTTTCTCTGCTTCTGAAATAATCCTCTGCTCCCTATTTATATTTATCCAGTGTTAAGTATACGCGGTATTCAGGAAGAAGATCCCCCTGATGCTCAGCTAATGAGACTTGATAACATGTTGCTGGCAGAGGGTGTCTCCGGGCCGGAGAAGCGGGGAAGAGGAGGACCTGCGGCCATAGCAGCAACTTCAGGTGGCTGTCCAAATGACAATAGCATTGAGCACTCTGACTACAGGGCCAAGCTGTCACAGATCCGACAGATATACCACTCTGAGCTAGAGAAATATGAACAGGTGATCTTTCTGCATGGAAGAGTTTTTATCCTCTCAGTTAAAAACAATTGTTTTTCCTTTGCGATCACAGAGCAGGGAGTATACACCCAACTTTTGACTGGGCTGAAGTAAAAGTAGACTATGGAGAATAGACTGATATGTAGTTGTAAATATTGGTACAAGGAACCATGTAGGGGATGGAGGGAAGTCTGGAGATTCAGAGAATCTCAGAGTATGGTTATTTAAACAATTTTGTTATAAATTTGTACTTATAAAAACAAATAAAAATATTAGATGGGGAGGAAAGAAGAAGTAAAAGTGTTTGGGGGCATAAATTCATTTAGGCTGCAGTCTTGTGTCCTTTTGTGAGCTTTTATGTAGCTTCAGGATTATGACCTTTTCTAGTTCTTGGTTGCATTAAATGTGGCTGAGTCCATAGCGTTGGGTGGCCATTCATCTTTGCCACAGACCAGTGGTTTGCAGAGATCACTTCCTTTCTTCTCCAGAAGCCAGCACCAGCTTATGTGTTTCATAGGGGAATTTTGTACAGAGGTCTTCAAAATTCTTCCTTTTTCTTACACTTTCTCACTGAGTTTCAACAGAGCACAGTCTGCTTTTTGCAGAGATTGGTACAGCTGATTGGCCTTTATGTGTACATATGGGCAAATAAAAATAATTACAAAACAAATTGGGTCAAGCCATAATGTATGCAGCAATATTAGTGTAAAAAAGTATTTGAATACCTGCCTATTAATAATAAAATGTAATGGCCCTCTGCAGTTTTTAAAAAAATCAGACCTGTGTAACATAGATAGACTACAGAATATGCTGTTTCTACATATTAAATCTCACAAAGACACCTAAAGTATATTTTTAAATATAATAATCTTTTATTAATATTTAGACTGCATGTGATGCCAAGTTATCTGCCCCTTGTCTAGTCTGTTGTGTAATTATCACTCCCATTTATTTATAAGTTTTGAATTAAATGTGACCGTTGCTTGAGTACAATATGCCTCTCTGCTTCTTATTTCCAGGCTTGCAGTGAGTTCACCACCCATGTGATGAACCTGCTCCGAGAACAGAGCAGGACGAGGCCAATTTCACCCAAAGAAATTGAGCGCATGGTGAATATAATTCATGGAAAGTTCAGCACCATTCAGATGCAGCTGAAACAGAGCACTTGTGAGGCTGTGATGATCCTGCGCTCACGGTTTCTGGATGCAAGGTAATACATGATCAAGCCTCAAGGGAGACCCTTCTTGTGTCCAGGGTCTTGGTGGCATAGAAGGCTGTACAAAGTGTGACACTGGGCACAATGGGAAAATACAATATTGAACCTGATACAATGCGTAGACAATAAACACTGGCAGCTATTAGCATCTATGGTTTAGGTAAAGGTAAAAAGGTAAAGGACTCCTGGACGGTAGAGTCAAAGGTTATGGGGCTGTGGCGCCTATCTTGCTTCAGGCTGAGGGAGCTGGCGTTTGTCCACCCACAGTTTTCCAGGTCATGTGGTCAACATCGCTAAACCACTTCTGGCGCAATGGGACACTGTGACAGAAAACAGAGTGCATGGAAACACTGTTTACCTTCCTGCCACAGCGGTACCTATTTATCTACTTGCACTGGCATGCTTTCGAACTGCTAGGTTGGCAGGTGCTGGGACATCTATGGTTTAACAATATCCTGTTTGGGGTGCAATCCAGCAAATTCACCCATGAACTGTGGTGTTTGCTATTTTTAATTATGCAAGTTGCATTTATATACCTTGCATTGGAAACATCAAGTTTAGGTCCAGTTTTATGATTTCCTGGGATCTGCCTCCTGTATGGAGAGCCACCTTTTGCCAGATGCTTCTGCAGTCGGAAGAGTCATCCTCTTTCTCCAGACTGACCCATCTAACCAGCATTATCTATTTTAGTAGCAGATTTCCACGGTCTTCGTTGGGGCCATTTCTCAGCACCAGTTAACTGATTGCTTTCACTGCCACCCTGGGAGTTTTATTCAAGGGTAGAATCGAAAAAAATAAACTGGAATTGCGAGGGCCAGAGCCTAGGAACTTCTGTATGTAAAGGATGTGTTCGGCCACTGAGATATGGTTCCTTGTTCTTTGTGTATTCCTGCTCTGAAATGTATTATCTGTTATCTGAAAGTTTTGTGTCTTAAATTTCAGGAAAGTGTGCTTTAGATTTGGGGGGTAATCAGGGATTTAATCTGTCATATCACTTTGTATGTATTTTTAATTGTATTTAGAGCAGTCTACTTAATCTTGGCTGCCCTTTCAGTCCAGATATAGATATATACACACACACACCTCATGCCATGCTCACTCCGTCTTCCCATTTGGATAAAATCTTCCCACTGTGTGCTTTCCTGCAGCCCTCCTTGGCTCTTCCTTAAGCCCTTGGGCCAGCACACAGTGTGCTCTGACATCAGCTGCATGAATAATTTCAATGTGTTCCCAGGCGTAAGCGGCGGAACTTCAGCAAGCAGGCAACAGAAGTCTTGAATGAGTATTTTTATTCTCACCTGAGTAACCCTTACCCCAGTGAAGAAGCCAAAGAAGAACTAGCAAAGAAAGGAGGCATCACAGTCTCACAGGTGGGTGGTCCATCTCCAGTGAATGTGGTTGTCTGTTTTTCAAACATTTGTGTAGGCAGATGCTTGTTTCTGACCGTTGCATCCTGTAGACTTTAAAGAAAGGTTTTCAAAATTTTGCAGAATTTCATGTAAGTTTTCTTCTTTTTGAAAACGTTTAATCATTGTATAAAAGACTAAAACAACAGTTAAAAATTGTAAAAAACCATGGTCTAGATTCAAGTAACCCAGTGCACTACCAGAAGCCAGTGCAAGGGCTTTCTCTTGCCTCCCCACCCCTAAATCCACTCAGGGGTGGGGGGTGGGGTTGGGAGAACCTTGAACATGGTGCCAGGGAGGAAAGGGGAGATTGTTCCATCAGGGATGCATTTCTGCTTGCCAGATAGAACAGTCATGCTGGCACAATGTTGAGTTCCACCCTACATGGAATGTACCTATGAAGTGTAAATTCTATTTGTAAAGTAATATATTTAATTACCTAATATAAGTAATTAGTTTGATTTTTGTTTTCATTTAAAGAAATATCTGGTGTAAACACCGGAAACTTGATTTTGGAAGTCTTTTCTCTTGGTTTTAGGCTTTAATTCTTGATTAAATCATATTGATTTAAATCAATTCACTGTTGACAGAAGAAATCCTTAAAATCTCTTAGTGAGCAAAATAAAACTTTGGATTCCCTCTCAGTCGTTCTTACAGTATTACCAAATCCAGTTCTTTCAAGCCTTTTCTGTTTTCTTTTTTTACTTTAATCAAAAAGCAAACCTGACCAGGATGTTTTTATAGAGTCAGTCTTTGCCACTCAACCTTCTGTCCTTTGGAATTTTTCTGCTGGTCTGGCCGGCTATCCTGTAGTTTCACCATTTTGCAAAGCTTGGTAGCAGCATGCAGACTGAGTCAATCTCTGCTTGACATCCATCAGGTTTCAGGGTTGAAATTTTCAGGGTTGACCTATGCCAATCATTTGTCATTTCGGTTAGTAGGAAAGTTTTTCTTAAAAGATTTTATTAAGATTTTTCATAATACTTTACAATAAAAGAACAAACTAATCTAAACAAAAACAAAGAATCAAAAGAGAAAGAGAGGAAAATAATAATATAAAGTCTTCCTTCTTAGGTTGTTCTACCCAGAGAAAGGTGAGCCCTCCCAGCTCTCACCTGGGAGCTTTCCTTTCTTCTCCCACCCTGAGAGATCTTCCCTTCCCTGCCAGATATAAATGTATCAAATAAAATAAGTAAACTTGCCAAAGAGCTTGGCCGCCTCAGCTTTTAGCATCCGATTCCACAAAGGAATTGTATAAAACAGTGTTTCTCTACCTTGGGTCTCCAGCTGTTTTTGGACTACAACTTCCATCATCCCAAGCTAGCAGGACCAGTGCTCAGGGATGATGGGAATTGTAGTCCAAAAACAGCTGTAGATCCAAGGCTGGGAAACACTGGTATAAAGCACTATTTGTGCTGGTCCCAAAGTATTTGCAATTCTGCAGATGGACCAATGTCAGCAGCTGGTGTGTGCACCCAGAGACTGGAATTATGGCTTTATTTTGCACACTCTGGGAACAATCTTTGTCTCCTCTCTTCTGTTGATAGCTGCCTATACACTAATTTGTTCACACATTAACTTAGTTATTGTTGCAGGTCTCAAACTGGTTTGGTAACAAGAGAATCCGGTACAAGAAAAACATGGGGAAGTTCCAGGAGGAGGCTAACATTTATGCAGCCAAGACAGCGGTAGATGCAACCAATGTGGTGGCCCAGGGCAACCAGACAAGTTCTCCACCCACCCCAAATTCTGGTAAGTGCAGAAAGCCTGCCTCTGGAACAGGATTTCCCTGGACACCTGCTGGGGAAACATGTGTGCAGTTGGAAGAGCCTCTTCTGTGCTGTTCTGAAGTAAAGAAAAGCTACAGAAACGTGAATAGACCTCATTGGCCTTGTTTGGAAAGTTGTTTAGAACTGCAGTGCATGTCTAAATCCTTTGGTGTCCCCCCCCCAAAGTTTTGCCTTTTCCTGCCTTCCAAGAGCCATTCTGGTTGCTATATATTAAGTGCAACTTCTTGAATAGCAGTAAACTTCTGAGTGAACCAAGATGGACTGGAGCATTTCCAGTTCCCAATATGTTTTGATCCAGTTGTTCTTCAGGTTGTGTTACAAATAGAAAGCGCTAGAGAAAATACTTAACAAGCATTTCTGTTTCTTCTTTGACAAGCTTGATTGCCATCTAGACACAATAAGGCTTGTCAATGTATTTTTAGAGTTATTTTTGCTCACTGAAGAACAACTTGTTTGAAGCATCTTGGGAACTGGAATAGCTTCATGAAATCTTCGTACACCCACTGGGTTGTTTGAGTTGTTGTCTGCACATTGCTCTGTTTTACATTTAATTTCACTTCAGTTTTGTCCCTCATCATCCCAGTACTAATTTTCATGTCTTTCCCATGCCTGCCCCTGAATTGTAGCCAGTCTACCTTTCTGGATGAGACAGCCACATTTCTAGGTGGTCCTTCAAAGAAATAAATGGGAAAGCAATTATTTCTTCAGAACCACCATAAACATATAAGTGTCAGTTCACCAAGTCCAAGACCGTGTCACATTTTCTATCTAATAGTAAAGTTCATAAATTGTTAGTAGCACAAGCATATATATGAATCATGTTGTGGGTGTGTGGTATTTGTTAGGAGAACAGTGCGGAGGGAACTCTCCCTCCCTTCATTCTGTGGTTCCAATCTGAAATGGAAAGGATGCTTGGGCTGCCTGCTATATCTTTGTCCAAACAAGGTTAGTTTATGGGGAGAGGGTTCTCTACCACAGTTTGTGTAGGGAGATCTTTGTTTTTGCCAGTCAGGGTTTTGCGTGTTTGGTGGGCTGTTTCCATCTGTATGTGTGCAGTCACCCTTTTCTATCCCTGGGGATCTCACCTTTAACTACTATGATGGTGAGTACAGAAGGATGCTTTGAGCAGTGGCTACCAAGGAGATAAGCTGGGGCATATTCCATGGTGTATGCTTGGTTCATGGGAGGTAGTGGCCAGGCCTCTAGAGCCTCACCACTACAAGAGATTGTATCCTAGAACACACACATGCAGCTGTGCATTGGAAGGAGGGATCTTATGGGGAGGCATCTTTTTTAACACACACGAATCCCTGAAAAACTTCCAAGGAACCTCAGGATTCCCATGGACACCATTTGAAACCACTGCTTCAGAGTTAACAAGGGGATGGTGATGGACAAGGAAATGGGACTGTGAAACTATTCACTAAGCCCCCAAAGTGGAGCACTACAGAAAGTTAATCATGGGATCAGGTGCAAAACACAACAGCTCCTTGTGCTAATGTCTTGATAAAATTGCGCAAAAATGAGCAGGTGCAGACATACCATTAGGTAACTTCTTTTCCTCTTCAGGTTCCTCTGGGTCATTTAAAATGACAAATTCTGGAGATTCCTTTATAAACCTGCAATCACTCACTTCCTACCAGAACTCGCCAGTGGGAGCCAATGTGCAGTCACAGGTGGGTGTGCAGAGAAAACTGTGTGACAAATCCCCTGCGGTCTTCAGCAGGCAGACACTTACATCTAAGTGCTCAAAGCACCACATTTATGAATTACTGGATTTTAAGATCTCCTGGGAATTTTGCAATAAGATGGTCACCTGTAGAAGTGACTTAATAGGAGAAAGATTATTTCATAAAAAAATTTTTTGCTTCTTGGGCCAAGTCTATTTTTTCCAGTCTTTGCTAAGGCAAGGAAAGATTTGCTTGTTCTGTTCTAAGATGGAGTTGGCAACATGAGCTCCAATAGTGGGGCAGAAGGGGTTGGGTTGGGATTGGCCCATAGTATATGTAGGAATGTCATGCATGAGAGGGTAGGGATAGTCACACACACATTTGTACAGGAGGACTTGCATGTAAGGCTTAGAAAGACTTGAGCATAACTTTTTTTGTGCAGCGGAGTTGAAAAATACTTGAATATTTCATATGCCTGCTTTGGGACTATTGTATCTGAACAGAGGTGAAGCCAAACAGCTGCCAAGAAATGATGGTACTCTGTAACATCACCGGTAGCATGTGTGGCAGGAGAGTAACAGTACTTCCAGATAGTTCACTACTATAATTATACACACCCTGGGTTTAGAGCTCCTAATAAATTAGATTCGAGATTAAAAGGCAGCACTCATGTAATGCAAGTGTGAGGTACCTTGTGAGGCTGTGTCATACATTTCTAGAGCAGGGGCACTGGAGGACTTGAGTCCCGGGCCCAGAGTTTCATCCATCATCATTTTTTTTATCTGCCCAGTCTGAAAGCAGTCTCCATGCTCTGAGCATAGCACACAATTGTGTCACAGTGCTGGAGAGATGACATCTGCTGCAGAAGGTGGACACAAATAAAGTTAGAAACAGAGATTTAACTTGCAGCCATTGCCCCAGCTGGATATGGTAACATTTCAAGCATTCCATTGGAGGCCACATAAATGGCGTTGGGATGGTGGTGCTTTAGGTGGCGACTGAAGTATCTGCATAACTGTTTGAGCTATTTTATCTCTTTTGCCAAATTGGTTGTATTGTTACAGATGGATTCCTTACACCATGTCATACATCAGGCAGGAAGATATGACAGCATTGTGGGAAACCCTCTATATTCAACGCAGCGTATTGATGTAAGGAACTTCTGATTTTGAAAGTGAATATCTTAAGCTTCAGAAGTCTGACTGGGCAACGAAGGGTAATGTGCCCAGCTCTGCAGGTGTATTTAAAATAATACTGTACTTTGCTGAGACCTTAACCATGGTGTTGCTAACACCCTGCCACAATGCAGCACTGCTCCAAAGAGAAGGGGAAACAGGTAGCCTACTTCCAGTCCTTGTCCAGTCCTTGTCATTCAGGGGATCGAGGGGGGGGGGAACCTGCCCCTTTTTTATTTTATCCCGTTTCTGTGTCATTCATGGTACAGTGAAGACCAGGATCCCAAGTGGTTAGGGGATGGTCAGAGAGAGAAGATGGCTTACCTACCAAGCCAGATTGGCCCAGTGGATTAGAAGACCCACGTCCCCTCCCATTGGAAGAGAGAGCTGTCAGTTGGAGGAAGAGACTGCAAGCGACAGTGAACTCCACCCTTGGCCATGGATTGTTTCTGCTTGTGGGAATGGAAATGTGGGAGTGGCTGTCAGTGCACATAATGTTCCAACCTTTGCTCTGAATTCTGTTTGATAATACAGTCATAAGCAGTAAAATTTTATCCATTTAGGTAAGTTAGCTGGAGAAGTTGAGCAAGAGCAAAGGAATCCCATTTGGGGAACAGGAAAAGCCATGAAACAAATGCAGCGGAAGCAGCATTCACACAGTACTTTGCCTTCTGTGCTCCAGAAAGTGAACTGCAGTGTCAAGACTTCTGTTCTGAGGTTAAGTCTTATGGAACAAAGTATGTGTCTTGTACATGGCACAGTGATCTCCCACTGTGATGTGGGAAATCAGAATGGTTTAGGATGCAAGTAACACCTTGTGGACTTAACAACAAAATGCATTTATTCCCTCTTCAGGCTAATGGCAGCTGGCAGGATGCTACTACCCCTTCATCAATCACTTCACCTGCCGGAGATCCCGGAAGCATTAATTCAGATGCGTCTAATTAAATTTTTTAGGACCTGTTGAGGAGAGGAAAGAGGTCGTTAGTGTAACTTGTCAATGTTGGTCTTTTTTTGCCAATACTTTTGATTCTACAACTTGACACACACAGCTAATTACCTCAGACAAAAGAAAAAGAAAACCAATAGAAGATTGTGATTATATATGGACACCTCTCTACCTCTCGGCATGATGTGCTTGAGTCTTCTGGCTTCTGCCCTTTGGATTTTAAAGGAACTGGCTTCATTTACCAAACCAAATTCCTTTTTTAAAAAGAAATATCACTTTTATGCTTACAAGTCTAAAAGTGTTTCTCCAATGAACTTTGGAATTTGTCTCCATTTTTCCAATTTAAAAAAATAGCAACTGATTTTAATTTCTATGTGTTTTTATTATAAAAATTCTGTTCTAGATGCTAGTTACTAACAAATAGCCCCTCTTGTATTGTAATCGTATGCGTTCTCTGTATTGTAATTTTGTATAGGAAGGCTTTTTCTTTGAACTCATTAACCAGAACAGGCCATTGCTTTACCAAAATGATTGTTGGACTTTGCTCTCGCATAGAAATTTCGTCTTCTGTGTCACTCTCATGTAGTTCTAATTTAATGTCTTAGAGTAAACACAGACTTCCTTGTGAATAGATTTTTGTGCATTTAGAAAAATGTTAATAGCAAAGTCCACCACTTTCAGTTGAAATTTTATCAAAGAATAAACTTCCAAAGTCCTTTTTTTCCTTTCTGCCTCTTTCGAAGCCTTCCTTCATGTTTGTCAGCTAACAGCTTCCTGGCAGGTGGATGAAGAAAAGAAGGAAATATTTTGCCCTATAAACAAATATAGTTACCTATGAAGGTGCTTGGACAGATGAAGATACCGTTGTTCCTGTGTTATGACATATGGGCGAAGACAGAAGCAACATTTGGTAGAGCAGTAGAGCATTTGCTTCAAACCTCTCTTTCTTTTGGAAACTGAGCTCTCGGGGTGCTTGTGGGGAAATGATTCTGATTCTGTAGCAAAAGCTTACTGGATGGTGCTGTTTAGCTGGCACCCAGAAGCCTCCCCTATATCTGTAGCAGAATCCTGCATGTAACTTTATAAAGAGATGTTTTATGAATGTGATGAAAGCCTAGATAAACATCTCTGCGATGATTAAAAAAATCAAGAGCCAGTCTGCCTAAAACTAGTAATCATGGCTTTCTAGTTAGGCCAAAATGGGAAAACGTGGTTAATTAGGTAACTTCCTGGTTTAATCATGAGTCATACAAAGGCTCTCACTCAGTTTGCAGGTAAAAGGCTTGTTCATATCTCTACTTACTAAGCTGAGATATGATTGTCCAGACTGCAGACTATATATGACACCCATTTTTACCCTATGACCAGTCAGTCTTAAAAGAAGCATATGCTACCAGGGAGAGACTAAATTGTTATGTCTTCATGTGATGTTTTATTGTTACTGTTCATTGCGTTTCTTAAAAACCTTATGCTAAGGCAGCTTGCAGAAAATAATGCAAAATTTAAAATGCAGAAACAAGGAACAACGTAATAGTAAAAAAGCATCCATCCCATAAATGCCTATATCTCGGCACAGCAGCCAGCCAACAGTGCCAAACAGAAAGATAACACATAAAAGCCAACAGATACTGTCATGTTCCGTCAAATGCCTGGGACCAGAGAAAGGTCTTGTATCTGCACCCAAAAGTTGTTAACGCTGGTGCCAGGCAGCCTCACCATGGCAAGCGTTCCATAGAGTGCACCACCAAAAGAGCTCTTCTCCCTTGTCACCTCCCTGTGAGCATCTCTTAGGACACTCACGAGGCTCTTTCTTGGCTGACCACTGCAAAGCTACATGTAGGATCATATCTGGAGAGGTGCTCCAGCAAACATGGAGGGCCTGAGCCATGCAAGTTTCTCCCAAGTTAAAATCAGCACATTGAATTAGGCTTGGAAACATGTGCAGAGCTAGTGCAGCCAGACCAGAGCCAGGGTAACATGATCATACTATTTGGCCCCTGCATTCTGCACTAGCTCTGGTTTCTGAATTCTCCAGAGGCAGCTCCAGACATGGTGTATTGTAGAAGTTACTAGAGAGTAATCATTGAAATCCAGTTATCCTTAAGAGACTAACTGGACCACCAGCTGAAGCGTGTGGGATGCATTCTACATTGTGAAGCTGCCTGTAACAACGTTGGATTTAGGAGAACTCCCAAGCCATGAACATCTTTCTTTCAAGGTAGTGCAACCCCATCAGGAAGTGGCTGATGTTAAAGTATGTCTCTTGCCCCACCCCTGAAGTAGCTCCCTGCAAATGGGAGGGTGCTGAGTCTCAGCAAATGTATAGTCCTCAGCCTCAGAAGTTGAACTACCTGGACCAGTTGTCAATCACAAAGGTGCTTAAGGTGGAGCAGAAGCAAGATGGAATTCAGGTCACAGAATCATAGAATTGCAGAGTTGCAAGGGACCCAGGGGTCATCTCAGCTTTCCTCTAAGGAGCACAAAAAAGATACAAATTTGATTGGGATTGTACTTCAATTGCAACAAAATGTTTTTTTTCAGGGACTGGCTTTTTGTTTGCGTGCTCAATTAGAATCTTGGTCTCTTAAAATTTTCTTGAAAACTGGGTGTGGCAGAAAGCCTGTGTTTTCATCTTGTTAAAACATATTTGTTCTACGGGACTCTCTGATGTTCTGCATCTTGATATCCTCTACAGCCAGTGTGGTGTAGTGGTTAAGAGCGGTAGACTCCTAATCTGGTGAACTGGGTTTGCTTCCCCGCTCCTCCACCTGCAGCTGCTGGGTGACCTTGGGCCAGTCACACTTCTCTGAAGTCTCTCAGCCCCACTCACCTCACAGTGTTTGTTGTGGGGGAGGAAGGGGAAAGGAGAATGTTAGCCGCTTTGAGACTCCTTCGGGTAGTGATAAAGCGGGATATCAAATCCAAACTCCTCCTCCTCTTCTTCTTCGTATGTGATAGTTGTCATACAGGTCATGGTTACGTTTTAGGATTACATCTTTCAAGGCTAAGACCAGCAGAGATTCCTTCATCCATAGAATGTGTTGCAACTACACAGCCTCCAACAGGCCCCATGGACCAGATATATAGACTAGATGCATCTAGTCACTGATGCCAATCTATAGCTACTGGGACATGGAGATATGAAAATGTTTCTTTGCTGCATAAGCTTCTAATGAGAAACCAATGGGAAAAATGAAAATAGAATGAAGGAAATCTTAATTGTTTTCTGACCCTGAGTCCTATAAGTTTAAACTCTTAGGGTAGCTGTTTCTTTCTTTGTGTCATATTTAGTTTCTTATTATAAAGAGCTCTTTTAATACATCCTTCAAAATACAGAATGCACTGATGATTGATTAAAAAGATGCCCAAGAACAGCTGTGAATACAGCTCATATTGCAGTTGTGAAATTATTTTAAAATCAAGCACGAGTGTAAGCTGTGTGATCTGATATACTTGGAAACTGCCACCTTAATTTCAAGGAGGGGTTCTTAGCTAGCTGAAAGTGGATTTTCAATTGTGTAAAAGCCAGGATGTATTATTTAACACTGTGTTTGGCATTGTTTATAGAGACAGACAAGCAATATTTTAGAACTGAAAGTATTCCAATATTATAATTGCATTAACCCCTTTATACCTAGAAACCACCCAACACAACAGGACAACTTCAAAGCTATCCAAATCAACAAAATATATTGGTGACATGTTTCTAGATGAAATTTATGTAGAAAGTCCAGAGTCTATGTTCTGATACCACTTTCAGAAAAATGGCCTGGAGTACCAACTTCTGAGATTTCCAGACCATCCAAATTCACTATCCATGCAAAACTAGATTGGATTGGAGCACTAAATGATATAACTCTCACATAAACCATGTTCCAGGAAATTTATATTATTTACAGAAAAATGGCCCAGAAAGCTAACTTCCAAGCTATCAAAATGAACCCAATTGAAATCACATTGGACCAGATGGGAGTGATGTAGTAAGCCACAAAATCTACAGAAACCATAGTTCCAGTTACAGATAGGTAGCCGTGTTGGTCTGTGTAGTGATGTAGGGGTCTTGGCGTCCCACCGATACCTCTACATGTGGTAATGTTGCCCCCAGCCGCTGCCCCTCCCTCACCTGTCTCTGCTCTCCGGCCAGACCAGGTTTCTTGAGCAGGGTTGGCGGACACGCTACCTTTTCCAGAAACAGGACAAAATACAACCGGTAAGGCTGCCACCACTCCCTCTGTTCCCGGGGATCCAGAACCACAACCCAGGGAGAAGGCTGTGACCCGTTATCACTGGCTATCCCCAATCCACAAGTTATACTTACTGACTTGCAGACAGAAATTCTACGGTAGAGCGCAACCAAGCATAAGGCTAGGAATTAGCTATTCCCCCGGAAGGCACATAAAACCAAACAGGTTCTTTAAAAAATTTATTTTAAAAGGATAACAGAAAACATGTGTCAGGGACTGCCTCCAGGTCCCAGCTCACAGAGGACCAACGCTAGCCAGCGGTAATATACAAAAGTCTTTATTAAAGTACATTATCCATTTTCAAACCCTAGCGTGCGTCTCTACGTCTAGACCCTAGACCGGCGAAGCTCCGTCTGAGTCTCCGCCCCCTGTACACCAGCTTAAGACTCTAGCCTTACTCCACCTTTTCCGTCTCTCCTTCCGCCTCTGGGTCCAACCACCCCCCTGGGTCCCTTCCTTCCTGGACGCTTCGGAGGCGGACCCTTCGGACTCTTCCCCCTCCCTTCGGCGGGCTTTAGGACCTGGCTCCCTATCCGGGCTGCTCATTGCGCCACCCTCTTGTACATTTGAACTTGGCGCGTGCGCGCTGCCTCCGACCTTCCTTTTGACCGTTTCCTCGCTCTCTGATGCAGGCGTGGCTAACCCTGACTCATGTCCTTCCGCTGACGGAAAGCTGCCTGCTGCCGATGCCTGGGACTCCTCCCCTCTACTGCTCTCCGGTGGGGAAGCTGGTCCCGATTTCCAGCTGCTGCTCTCGGAGTCCCCTCTGGCCCCTCCTTCCTGAGGTGTTCCCTCTGGCAACCCCCTAGCTCTGACCACGGGAGCCCCTTTCTGTGAATCCTCCGATTCGCTGGAGAGACTTAGAGACCTCGGGCGGCTCTCATCGCTCACTTCCCCCTCGGATTCCTCCCCCTCGGTCTCTAATTCCTCCCTTTCCTGTCCCTCTGCTCCTGGGCCCCTGACATCCATCCCCCCCTCGAAGCCCCCCCTTCCCCCCTCCCCTCCTTCCGGTGTGGGTACTGGGTGCTCCGTCGTAGCGGGGGTGAGTGCCGGATACAGTTCGTCCCCCGTGTTGTACATCAAACCGGCTAGGTCCGGCTCGTTCTCCGTGCACTCGTTGACGTCGATCTCCTCTGCTTCCATGTCTCTGCCTCCGTGTTCGAACCCCACGTCCTCCCCCCACACGTCCATGTCCGTCTCGCCCCCGTTCCCCTCTGAGGGTGATGTCTGCCAAGGACCCCCCAGCCACTTCCTGCGCCACTGCTCCTCTGGTCGATCGTCCCACCAATAAGAGCGGTCTGAGGCAGACCCCGAGGGTGAGCCCTCCGGGGAGTGTGTGTCTGGTGCCGGTTCCTCGTCCGAGGCGAACCCCTGGAACGTGCTGGCTGAAAGTGGGTGTGAAGAGCCAGTCGTCGAAATACTCGGCTGGCATGGGCCTGTGTGGGAAGAGGGCATGAAATTCTTCCTTGAGCAGAGGCTCCTCCAAGGCATAGTCCGGCACCCAACTGTTGGCACTGGCCGGGGTACCCTCTCTGGCTAGGAGATATTCTACTCCCTCTTCCCCCCATCTCGAGTCTAAAATCTCTGTGACCTCGTTGATGTGCCCCCCTCTTGGCGACCCTCCCTTTCTGGGCCCTTCTCTGAGCGGGTCTGGCGCTGTGCCTGGCTCCTGAAATCTATGAGGTGCTTTGTAGGGCGTGAGCACCGATCTATGGAACACCGGATGCATTCTGGAACCCTCCGGAAGTGCTAACCGGAAGGCCACTGGATTGACCTGTGCCTGGACTTGGTAAGGCCCTAGCTGCTTATGTCCTAGCTGCTTCTTCGCTAACGATCTGGTCGGCACTGCTTGCGCTGCTAACCAGACCCAGTCTCCCACCTGTATGTCTTCCCCAACTCTTCTGTGTCTGTCAGCCTGCAGTTTGTATGCGTGCTTTGCTAGTTCTAACTGCCTCCTGAGCTGTTCGTGGACTTCCTGCAACTCCGACGCTAAGGCTTCCACTGCCTGTGGCTCCCCCTCCCCCACTCTCTCTAAACCCGGGAAGGTTCTGGGATGCCTCCCGTTGTTGGCGAAGAACGGCGTCACCCCTGTCGACACGTGCTTCGTATTGTTGTAAGCGAACTCTGCGAGAGGCAGGTAGTCTACCCATGTCGTAGGCTGCTGATTGGCGTAGCATCTCAGGTACTGCTGCATGATGGCGTTGACCCTCTCCGCTTGCCCGTTGGTCTGCGGGTGTCTCGCCGACGCTAGGTTGACCTTGACGTTCAGGATGCCCATCAGCTTCTGCCAGAAGTTCGAGATGAACTGTCGCCCCCGGTCGGAGAGAATAGACCGTGGCAGACCGTGGACTTTAAACATGTGGTCTATGAACAGTTTGGCGGTCTGTTCCACCGTGGCCACCTTCGCACACGGAATGAAGTGTGCCATTTTGGTAAACAGGTCCACCACCACTAGCACTGCTGTCTTTCCCCTCGAACTGGGCAGGTCCGTGACAAAGTCCAGGGCCACCCTCTCCCACGGTTCCGATGGTGTCTGCAGCGGTTCCAGCAGTCCCGCCGGCGGCTTGTGAACTGACTTGGCCCTCTGGCAGGTGTCGCATCTCGAGACGTAATCCGCTACTTCCCCCCGCATCTTGGGCCACCAAAAGTCTCTGGCCACTAATTCTACCGTCTTTTCTTTGCCAAAGTGCCCGGCGGTGGGAGCGTCGTGCAGCTGCTGCAGTACCCTTGCGCGGAGGTCGTCTCCCGGCACGTAGAGCGCTCCCTTGCGGATGAGTAACCCGTCTCTTATCTGGAACTCGTCGTCCTTCGCCGTGCCCTTGTGCACCTCCTCCATCTTGGCTCGTGCGAAGGGGTCCTCCTGCAGCGCTTGACGTACGGCGTCCAGGTCCACGGTTGCCGAAGCGCATGCCCACGCTTCCGGTGCGAAAATGTGCTTGGCCGCCGACGGTGCCGCCTTCTCGAGGTATTGCGGCTTTCTGGACAATGCATCCGCCATTACGTTGTTGTCGCCCGGGATGTACTCTATCTTGAAGTCGAAGTCCGCGAAGAACTCCGCCCATCTAATGTGCCTCTGGTTTAGGAACCTTGCCGTGCGCCAGTACTCTAGATTCTTGTGGTCCGTGCGGACCTGCACTGTGTGTCTGGCTCCGATAAGGAAGTGCCGCCATGCCTTGAACGCTGCATGGATGGCTAGCAACTCCCTGTCCCAGATGGTGTAATTCTGCTCCGACTTGCTGAGCTTCCTCGAGTAGAAGGCGCACGGCCTCCAGTCCCCCTGCTGGTCTTGTTGCAACAGGACGGCTCCCACGGCTCTGTCTGAGGCGTCTGTCTCCACCCTCATTGGTCTGCTGGGATTCACATGCAGCAGCTGCTCTTCGGACGCGAAGAGGCGCTTGAGTTTCTGAAAGGACTGCTCCGCTTGCTCCGTCCAGATGAATTTCTTCTTCTTGGAGCTGAGCGTGTCGGTGATGGCCGCCGTCTGCATAGCGAACCCCTTGATGAACTTGCGGTAAAAGTTGGCAAAGCCGACAAACCGCTGGACTTCCTTCCGATTGCGCGGGCTTTTCCAGTCCAATACTGAGCGAACCTTGGCGCTGTCCATGGCGAGCCCCTTGTCCGACAGTTTGTAGCCCAGGAAATCCACCTCCGTCATGTCGAACTGGCACTTCTCCAGCTTGGCGTACAGCCTGTGCTCCTTCAGTCTCTGCAGAACTTCCCTGACATCCCTCTCGTGTGCTTCTCGCGACTCAGAAAATATCAGGATGTCGTCCAGGAAGCATACGCACTTCTTGTAAAGGAGTCCCGCCAACACGTGATGCATGAAAGCTTGAAAACAGTGAGAGCCATTTTGTAATCCGAAGGGCATAACTCTGTATTCGTAGGTGCCCAGTGGCGTGAACATGGCCGTCTTCCACTCGTCGCCCTCCCGCATGCGAATCAGGTTGTACGCCCCTCGCAGATCCAACTTGGTAAAAACGCGTCCTTTCCTCACCGTCGCGAGCAGGTCGTCTATCTTGGGCATGGGGAAGGCCGAGGGCTTGGTTTTCGAGTTCAAAATTCTATAGTCCACCACCAGTCTTTTTTGGGGCGTATCCCGCTTCTTCACAAAGAATACTGGGCTGCCTCCCACCGCTTTCGACTCCCGGATGAACCCGCGCTTCAAATTGTGATCTATGAACTCCCTGAGTTCCTGCAGTTCATCCTCAGACATGGAATACAGTTTCCCGGTTGGCAGCGTCGCCCCCGGCAGGAGGTCACTCTTGCAGTCATAGGGTCTGTGCGGAGGTAGCTTGTCCGCCTCCTTCTCACAGAATACCTCCAAAAATTCCGCATACTTGAGAGGCACTGCTTGCAGCGTGCCCAAATGTAGCTGCGGGTCATCCTCTTCCCCTTCTGGGCTAGGTAGGATGCAATGTTCCGCACAGTAGGAGGAGCCAAAAGTCAGTTGGCGTTGGTACCAAGCCAATGCTGGGCTGTGCCTGTGCAGCCAACTCATGCCCAAAACTACGGGTGTGTCCGACAATTGGGTGACATTGAAGCTGATGACTTCCCGGTGATTCCCAATTTGCATCACCATAGGTGGTGTCTGCTGTACCACCTGCCCCCCCAGCAGTTCCCTGCCATCTACTGTGACCACCTTCAGGGGCAGCGTGGCTGGCAGTAGCGCTATGTTGTGTTGCTGAATAAACTCCAGTCCTATAAAGTCCGCATTACTGCCAGAGTCAATCGTAATAGGCACTTCTAAGGTGAGTCCATTGGGCAGCTGGAGCGATGCGGTGAGCTGCACCACTGGTTTGGGCGGGAGGGGGTCTGTGGGCTGCAAAATCTCTGGGGACTTCTTCATTGACTCGTCTGGCTGGGCCCCAGTGCCTCCGTTTCCAGCCAGACTCCGTCGTTTCCCTGCTGTGGTCCTCTCTGCTGAGTTGGTTCCATTACTGTCAATGAAGCTGCAGTGTGCTTGTGGAGCCTCTGGGGACACTCTTTCGCCATGTGCTGTCCACTGTCGCAGATATAGCACTTCCTGTTCCCTCTAGGCGGCTTCGTTTTGACTGCTCCCGGTGTTAAGGCTCTGGTTGCTGAGTGAGCCCTAGCACCGCCAATCTCCATCGGCTCTTCGCCCCCTCCCTGTGGAGGCGTGGACTGCGCACGCGCGACATCCCTGGGCAGGAGGGGGGGCCCTCTCGCTGGTGTGCGTCCCCAACGCCCTTCTTCTTTGCTCCATGGGCGTTCTTCCAGCCGCACACCCACCGTTAGCGCTCTTTCAACCACTTGCTGAGTGCTTTTGGGTCTCTCCCCCCTTGCGATCTCATCCTTGACCTGCGGCTTCAATCCCTCCCAAAAGAGGTCTCTAACAGGCGGAGAATCCTTATCCCAACCCAGGACGTTGACTAATGCAAAAAAGCGGGATTGAAACTGCCTTACGCTGGCTTTCCCTTGTCTTAGTCCAAATATGTCCTTCCGGGCAATGTCAATGTCAATGTTTGATAAAAAGCAGGAATCCATTGCTTTAATGAATGCCTCTGCGCTTCGGAGCGCTGGATCCTTATCTCTCCACAGATTGCGCAGCCATGCTTTCGCGTCCCCTTGCAAATGGGACAAGATAAACCCCACCTTCTCCTGCTCATCTCTAAAGTCTTTTTCCAGCAGTTTCAGCGCAAACTGTACGTCTGCTCGGAAATTGGGGTACTGCTGTAAATTCCCATCGAACTGAGATACAAGGCTGCCTCCTCTCTTCCCCAACCCAATCCCCTCGGATCTGGGTCCCGGTTGCCCCTGCTTCGCAAGCACTTCCAACCTGGCTTGGAGATCTCTGCAGGCAGCAGCCGCTTCGTCTTCTCTCTTCCTGGATGCGATTACCTCCGCGTTGAGTTGTGTCACCGCATTTTGCAAGGCAGCTATTTGCTGTTCGGTAGTCATTTCGCCTGACTCTTGTGAGCTCGCGAGGCACCAGTCTTCTTCCCACGCTGCGTATACTCACGCAGCGACTCCTTCGGTGAAGAAAACTGATGAAATCTGAGACGGAGCTTACTGTCAGGGACTGCCTCCAGGTCCCAGCTCACAGAGGACCAACGCTAGCCAGCGGTAATATACAAAAGTCTTTATTAAAGTACATTATCCATTTTCAAACCCTAGCGTGCGTCTCTACGTCTAGACCACTGTTTCCCAACCACTGTTCCGCGGCACACTAGTGTGCCGCGAGATGTTGCCTGGTGTGCCGCGGGAAAAATTAAAAAATTGAAAGATTTTATTTTTTTTTAAGTCAAATTTTCGATTGGGGCGCCGTCACTAGATGACCCCTGGGGTTCCCTCCCTCCCTCCCGCTCTGCGCCTCCCTCCTCCTCCTCCGGGGAGGCCCTTCCTGGCTCTCGGCCAAGGCTTGGCGGCTGCCACTCACTCACTTGCTCGCCCACCCGTCCCTTCATCCCTGCACCCGGCCTCTCCCCCTCTGTCCCCGGCGCGGGGGCTGCCGGGATCCGTAGTCCCCTCGCCCTTGGGCTCCGCACCCGTGCGGGGTGCGCGAACTACGTTTCCCAGTGTGGCCTGGCGGGCCGGGCGTTTTGTTTGAAGCGCTCTTCTCCCGGCCATGGAATGAGCGCAGCGGCGGCGGCCGGGCGGGCAGGGGCTCTTCCGCGCAGACCCCGCGCAGCCTGCCTGCGCCCCCCGGAGATCGGGTGGCAGGATGGAGCCCGGGGATCCCCGCGGAGGCGGAGCGGCGGAGGCGGAGGCTGCCCCCCAGGTAGGGCTGCGTCGGGGGTTTTTTTATTTTTGCAATGCTGCATCCGCGCCGGAGGGGACGCATCAGACCGCGGGGAGACCCCTTGGCGGGCGTGCAAGGCAATGCATGCGTGCAGGCGTTGCATGGAGTGCAGTGCAATGCAATGGCAACGCGGCGCCCTGCATGCATGCATGCAACTTCTACCGGCGCTCCGGACTTGGCAGGTGAGGGGGGTCCCCAGTGGGCGGCAGAGAGAGCCGGGAGGGCGAAGGGGAGCCGGGGGGAGCAGCGCTGCTCCCCGAGCCGAGCCCGGGGGGAAACTTCGGCGTCGTTGCACCGGGTGTTGGAAGCGGAGGCTGGCGGGGGCCCCTCACCTGCAAAACCTGGTCGCCTCTCATATATTTCGTGCATTGCATTCATCGCCCGCTTTCTCCTCCAAGAAGCTCCCGGGGGCGCGCGTGGTTCTCCCCGTGTTATCCTCGCAACAACAGCCCTGCGAGGTGGGTCAGGCGAGTGGCCCAAGGGAGCACCCAGGGATTGTCCTGGCCAGGTGGGGTGATTTGAACCCTGCTCTCTGCCCGGTCTTCGTCCTCATTTAGCCCTCACATGTGCATGACTGTGCATGACTGAGGTTTTCCCCCCTCGTCTTGGCTATGGTGTGAGTCTGTGCTGTTAATTAATGGGGTTCTGCCTTCGGAGAAGATGAGCCAGCCCTCAAGGAGGTGATTATGTAATTTGCTAGCAATTCATGTCCCTCCCGGCGTGACGCTGCGCGCTGACGTCACGGGGCTGTAATGGTGGTGTGCCTCGAGATTTTTTTCATGAAACAAGTGTGCCTTTGCCCAAAAAAGGTTGGGAAACACTGGTCTAGACCCTAGACCGGCGAAGCTCCGTCTGAGTCTCCGCCCCCTGTACACCAGCTTAAGACTCTAGCCTTACTCCACCTTTTCCGTCTCTCCTTCCGCCTCTGGGTCCTACCACCCCCCTGGGTCCCTTCCTTCCTGGACGCTTCAGAGGCGGACCCTTCGGACTCTTCCCCCTCCCTTCGGCGGGCTTTAGGACCTGGCTCCCTATCCGGGCTGCTCATTGCGCCACCCTCTTGTACATTTGAACTTGGCGCGCGCGCGCTGCCTCCGACCTTCCTTTTGACCGTTTCCTCGCTCTCTGATGCAGGCGTGGCTAACCCTGACTCATGTCCTTCCGCTGACGGAAAGCTGCCTGCTGCCGATGCCTGGGACTCCTCCCCTCTACTGCTCTCCGGTGGGGAAGCTGGTCCCGATTTCCAGCTGCTGCTCTCGGAGTCCCCTCTGGCCCCTCCTTCCTGAGGTGTTCCCTCTGGCAACCCCCTAGCTCTGACCACGGGAGCCCCTTTCTGTGAATCCTCCGATTCGCTGGAGAGACTTAGAGACCTCGGGCGGCTCTCATCGCTCACTTCCCCCTCGGATTCCTCCCCCTCAGTCTCTAATTCCTCCCTTTCCTGTCCCTCTGCTCCTGAGCCCCTGACAACATGCTAAATTAGCAGGCACCTCTTTTGAAGCTCACAGATATGGAAAATAAAAACGTTGCATAGTCTACTAACTTACATACTCACAATAGTCAAACACAAATAGGATAGTCAGAGTTCTTTCAAGAGTCCGCAAATTGAAGGCTTTCGTAGATCTCCATTTCAAAAGACGAAACGACGGCTATTAGGTGGAACAACAGCAGTCGGGCATCTTTGCGGTTTGCAGTAAGCAAAGGCAGAGAGCAACTTTACAAACAATTCCCTGATCCTTTATTCACAATTCGCACTTGGCGTCGTAACTCTCAAGCCAATCATAAGTCTTAATTAAGATTTAAACTCGCCAATGACCGGCTTGCTAGTCAATCAATCTACCCCTTGGCAGCTGGGTCAATTTAGAATGCAAAACCCAAATCAAAGAGTTTACTCCCTTCCGTGGAAACTATCCAGATCCCCATTCCCAAGCACTTCAAGGACAGATAACATCGTTGGGAGGGGGTGTTCACACCCTGAGACCCAGGTGTCAAGCATTTCATGAAATTAGGGCTTCCTTGATCCCCATAAACCTTTCACACCAAGGAGCCAGCTAGTCTGAGGTTAAAGGGACAGAACTTATTTCCTATGGTCCTTGTGGCTTGTTGGTTACCCACAAGGCCTCACTATCGTGGCTTGGCCAAAGAATGATTTCTAAACAGTACCAACTACACTACAGTCTGCCATAGTCAAAACAAAAAAAATTCCTTCCAGTAGCACCTTAAAGACCAACTAAGTAGACCAGTGTTTCCCAACCTTTTTTGGGCAAAGGCACACTTGTTTCATGAAAAAAATCTCGAGGCACACCACCATGCCAGATGGGGAAAAGTCACTTTTTACTTATGTAAAAAAAAAAAAAAAAAAATAGTAACAGCATAGAAGGTAATGGTTATCTCTTTGATGTCTGATGGGAGGGCATTCCACAGGGCGGGCGCCACTACCGAGAAGGCCCTCTGCCTGGTTCCCTGTAACCTCACTTTTCACAGTGAGGGAATTGCCAGAAGGCCCTTGGCACTGGATCTCAGTGTCTGGGCTGAACGATGGTGGCGGAGACGCTACTTCAGGTATACTGGACCGAAACCGCTTAGGGCTTTAAAGGTCAGCACCAACACTTTGAATTGTGCTCGGAAAGGTACTGGGAGCCAATGTAGGTCTTTCAAGACTGTCGTTACGTGGTCTCGGCGGCAGGTAGCAGCGCTCACAGCTTACGGACTGCACCGTGTAACAGGTGTCTGGCCCAGCAGCCTAAGGCGGACAAGCCACTGAAACAGGCATTCAGAATCCATTCATTTCATAAAACCTGCAGGGCTCAATCTCTGTGTTTGTGTATGTGTGTGTTTCTGTTTTGCCCAAGGGTCTGGGGGGTGGGAGAGAGCTCTTTAGCATGATGCTTTTAAAACAATTAAATTATCAACAAACAAACCTGATGATACGAATAGCAACGTCAGGTGCTACGGGGGGGGGGGGAGAAGGGGGCCTACTCAGAAGTAAATACTGCGTCCAGGCGCAATTAGCGCTGATTTAAGGTGCACCAAGACTGCCTAAAAACCTCACCAAAGATATGCAACAAAGCGCTTCGTTGCAGAGGGGAGAGTTTGTGCACCGTGGAGGCTGGAGGGCTTCTATTCTACATGCGGGGGTTGGGGGGGGTGAGGAAAATGTGCTCCGTGGTGGGGCGGGGAAGGCAAAGTTGCAAAAGCGCCCTGCTCCTTCTTCCGCGGAGGGAAACGCTCCTGCGGAGGCGAGAGGCAGCGAGGAGGCGACGAGGTGAGGCTTTTGTGAGGTAGGGAGAGGAAAGACGGGGGAGGGAACCCAAGGAGGATTTGCACGAGAGGGAATGAAGGGGAAACGCGCCTCCCACGTGGAGCACTTTCCCCCGGGAAATGCACGGGGTGGGGTCGTGGCTGATCCGTGCTGCGCGCTCGCGTCGTGCGGCCCAAAGTGCTGCAGGATCGCCAATGCAAGACCCCCTTTTAAAACCTCCCCCTCCCCCAGCTCTGGAAAAAAAGGGGGAAGGGGATGGCGTCGGCGTCGGGGTGCGGAGGCTGCCCGTGCCCGGCCAGGCGTCGGTGGCGGTGTCAGCGCTGCTGCAGCGGCTGCTCCTCCTGCGAGCAGTGAGTGGAGCGCAGCCGCAGCGGCGGCGGGGGGCGCGCGCGCTAGGGCGCAAGGCTGGCGGTGGCGGCGGGGAGCCCGGCGGAGGAAGGAACTTGTCCCTTCCCTCTGGACTCGCGCCCCCCGCAGATGTTGCGCCCGGTGCTACTGGCACCCCTGGCACCCCCCACGCTACGCCACTACTCCCACGGCACACTAGGCAACGTCCGGCGGCACACTAGTGTGCCGCGGAACACCGGTTGGGAAACACTGAAGTAGACTAACTTAGTTGGTCTTTAAGGTGCTACTGGAAGGAATTTTTTTTGTTTTGACTACAGAAACCATGTTCTGTTTCCAGGCAAAATGTGTATTTCAGGAAAGGGACCTGGAATGCAAATTTACAAGCCATTCAAATAACTCTTATGTTGGAGCCAAGTGGGAATGATGCAAATCCCGCAAAACTTCAACAGAATCCACATTCAAGCACCTATTCCAGGCAATAAATTTTTTGATTATGGCTGCAACTCCAACTTCTGAGCTAACCCTGCCAACCCATTTGAGACATCACAGCTGTGAAGCTCCCTGGGTGACCTTGAGCTGGTCACTCTTAGCCTAGCCTACCTCACAGAGTTGTTGCAAGGATGAAATGGAGAGGGGACACTCTAAGCCACGGGTGTCAAACACAAGGCCCGCGGGCCGAATCCAGCCCGCCAGACCTCATCATGTGGCCCGTGTAGCCGCCGCCGGCCACCAGCCTTCACCTTTTATTCTCGCTTCTTTTTTTTTGACACAAGAAAGCCGCCTCTTCAGCGCATGCGCGGCAGCCTACAAGCCAGAGAATGTCTGCCCTCTAGCGGCTGATGCGGCCTCCGATGAATTTGACACCCCTGCTCTAAGCCATCTTGAACTCCTTGCAGGAAAGGTGGGATACAAAGACAAGAATACAGTGGTCCCTTGGTTCTCAAACGCCTTGGTACTCAATCAATGAGGAATCTAACTCTGCAAACTCTAAGTGTTCTGGTTTACGAACTTTTTTTCAGAAGCCGAACATGCTCCGTTTTGAGTGTTACGCTTCTGATTTGAGTGCCATGCTTCCATTTTGAGTGTTGCGCTGAGGTCTGTCTGTCTTTGCTATTTATTTTGCATTTTTATTTCTGCAGCTCTTTTTGTTTTTGTGACACTGTGGAGCCCAGTTCAACTACTGATTGATTGATTGTGTGGCTGTATTACACAATCAATCAATGTATTATTGCTTTCATTTTATGGATCAGTGGTCTCATTAGATAGTAAAATTCATGTTAAATTGCTGTTTTAGGAGTTGTTTTTAAAAGTCTGGAACTGGTTAATCTATTTTGCATTACTTTCTATGGGAAAGCACGCCTTGGTTTTGGAATGGACTTGTGGAACGGATTAAGTCTGAGAACCAAGATACCAGCTGATGGGATTGGTGCAGTAAGATCCCAAACTTTCACAGAATCCAGGCTTGCTATCCATTGTAGTTAAAGGATGAATCCAGAAAAATTGGCCAAAACAACAATGTGACTTGAATTTGGGGCGTTATTCTGCTAACAAGTTATGCTACTGAATGACCTTTACCTGCGTAATGTGATTTACGCACCCTCTCCCTGCGTCCCCCCTGAGGGTTGGGGGGATCCCCCTCCAGGCGCACAGGGAGAGGAAAGGGCAGGGAAGTTACATTGTGCAACTGAAAGCTGCACTGTTATAATTCATTAGGAATAGCACCCTGGTTTGGGTTTCTTAGATGTTGCCATTCCAGGCATTTCCCCCGGAAAAACCTTTAGGCCCAGAACAGGTATTGGAATGTGGTTTTTGTGGAAGTTTTGTGGTTCACTGCATCCATCCTGGCCAGTGATGTGTGGCTGGTGAACTTGGCTGGTTTGGATAGCACCAAAATAGGCAGGCTGGACCCAGGAGGCAAACTGAGGCAGCTGCCTCAGGTGGCGGAATCCAAGGAGGTCCTGCTACCATGGATGAACAGAGATTTCTGGGGAGATTTCTCAGGGCTCTCTCAAGATCTCCTCTGAACCTGGAAGGTGCAGTGGAAGCTGCACAACCCAGGTAAGTGAGGGGGGTGGTATCCTTTCACCTCAGGTGGTGAAATGGGACACCCTGTCCCTGGCCAGGCCCTTCTGCTCTGTTCTGGTTGAGCTCGGGTGTGATGGAGTTGATAAAAGAATACTGGAATGGTTCAGATTTAGGCTGAGAGGGAAGCGTAAGTAGATCAACCTGAGGTGTGTTTTATATGAGAGCCTCAACCATTCCTCTAACCTGTACAGTGGTACCTCTGGTTATGAACTTAATTTGTTCTGGAGGTCCGTTCTTCACCTGAAACCGTTCTTGAGGCACCACTTTTAGCTAATGGGGCCTCCCGCTGCCGCTGTGCCACCGCCACCGCACGATTTCTCATCTGAGGTAAAGTTCTTAACCCGAGGTACTACCGAGGTTAGCGGAGTCTCCAACCTGAGGTGTTTGTAACCTGAGGTACCACTGTACTGTTCATATTGGAATGCACTGCAAGGCTGTTGTCTTTCCCTTAAATCCTGGCCACTTCTGTGTCTGTTGCTATGTTTTGTTTCTGGGGGTGGGGGCAGGGGAGGAAGGGCAACCTGCAAGACAACTACACTGAGACCCTCAATTTCTCATTTTCTGTTGGGAGCTCTTTATTTCCTCTGTTGGGCAAAGTGTTGACTTGTGGGGCACTTTGCAAGACACTCTGTTGGCAGAAGGGGGAAAAGGTCACCCAAAGTCATCCTGCTGTCAGTTGATTGACAGGTCTGCTGCTTTGCCCACCTGTCAAACTTCGGGTGCAAACCTGGCTCCCGTCAAGGGGAAGTTCCTTTGCCCTGGGCGCGCCTGTCTGTTTTGCGTGCGAACCTGCGCCTCGTGGGGCTGCACAGCCCTGGCCTCCGGGAGGCCGTGGGGCGCCTAGGACTACCTGGGAGCCCGGAGGCTCCTCTCCCTCCTCTGCAGCTCAGGCGGGGGCGGGGGGGGGGGGGCCTAGATGCCCCGGGCTCGGCGACTGATTCCACTTGAGCCCAGGCCCCGCCCCCCGCTGCCTCTCTGGCGGAGGCCCCGCCTCCCAACCGCGCCCGAGGGGGCGGGGAAGAGGAAGAGGCGCATGCGTCGGGGTAAGCCAAATAGCACCCTCCCAGAAGGCGCTGAGGCCGAGGGCGGGTGGGGCGCCGGTGCGCATGCGTGGCGGCGGGCTAGTTTGATTCTGGCGGCAGCGGCGGCGACGTCGAAATGGCGGCGGCGGCGGCGGCGCCTCGTCCCGGCAGGTGACGGAGGGCAGCGAGAGGGAGCCCGGCCGGGGGCAGCTTCCGCGCCTCGGTCTTTCGGGCGGCGGGGGCGGGGAGCTGTTCGACGGAGTCAATCCCCGGGCGGCGAAGGCCGTGGCCTCTCAGGGCAAAGCCCGCCGCGCCTTTCGGGGGGGGGGGATCCCAGAAGGTCATCCAGCCCAACCCCGAGCGATGCAGAGGGAGGCGATGCAGAGAAACGGGCGGGGCGCCATTCTGTACTTGCCGCTGCTGTTCTGAGTGAAGCTGGTTACGACCCTCTTTCTTTGGAAAATGTTCCATTTTAAGCAAGGGTTTGCTTGGGGCCTCGATTGCGAGCGCTGCTCTTGGTGTTCTTGCTTTTCTTGATGCTGTTTTTAATTCTGTTTGTGTTATTTTATCTACAAATGTAGATAAAACCTACACTTTCATAGATATATTGTATAGCAAGATGGGCTACAACACAAATAATAAAAACAACAGCAGTAGCCTTAAAAGCAAAATAAAAGCATCAATAAATACTGATTGGTAAAAACCTGTCTAAACAAAAAAAAGTTTTCAAGGGGATGATTCCTGCGGAACTGCTACTGGTAAGGAATTGCAGAGGACAGGGAAAGGGTCGCTCCCTCCTGGAGACCAACCAACCTCAGGGGTTGCATTGCTGCTGTTTTTTGTTTCCTTGGCTTTATAAGGTGTTGACCATCCTTTTGGAGGGGAAGAATGGGGTTGAATAATTAAAAATAAATAAAATTTACTACAGGAAATGCTAATGATAACACAGGTGTGTAACATGTAGGTGCTTTGCAAAAGTTAAGTGGAAGGTGAATTGGTCCTAGTTGTGGGAGCAGAATGTGGTGTGGGAGAAATGCAAGGTGCAGTGCATGAGGTATTGGAGCAATGGGGCAGAAGCCCAAGGCTTAATTTTTGTTGTTGTTGAACTTTTCAGTACAGAAGACAGTCTTCCAAAGGGCACCACCCAACAGGTAACACAAGTGTTCTTTACCAGCTATAAAGTGCATAAAACTTAATGCCGCAATAACAAATTCCAAGCAATCCATACTTAGGGTTGCTACCTTGCTTTCCTGATGAATTCTTCGTTTAAATAGTTGCAAGAAAATTGGAAACCCAACAGGCACAGCATTTTTGAGAATGCTGCACCTGTTCAGTTGCTGCAGCTGTTAAAAGACATTAAGCTATGCTAAAAACATACACGGAGGCAGTCCGATTTCTACTATAATAATAGGCCAATGTGTGAGAGCCAGTTAATAAAATAAGTATCTGTACATGACAAAAAGACAATACTGTGCCCATTTCTTTGTAGCAGAAAAGTGGGGTGTTTAGTGTGAAGTATATCTGTAACACAAGTGACAGGTCTGGCTATGCATTTCCCTTTTTTGAAAAAAAGCATGTCCTTATACCTTCTAGAGCAATTGGGTACATGTGTATATTATGTGAAATTGGGGCACTAATCATGTTTGAGGTCACGACTGATTTTGCACAGTGTTGCAGGGAGGCATTTCTAATCTTTTCTTCAAGGGTAGCCTTACTTTTCTTTTTTAACTTATAGTGGGTATTTCCTATTATTTGAGGTAATTTTAAAATGCTCACTTTTTGCTCCTGATGTGGATCACATACAGAATGTAGTTTAATGGGAATGTGATGCATTTATAACCATACTGGAATATAAACACGGTTTGAAACACTGTGTTTCTTTTCTAGTTTCTTGTCACAATGGCTGCCTAAATCTCCAGGCATTGGTTATTTTTTCCATAGGTATGGATTATTAGCTGCTCTTTGTGTTATTGGTTTTTGCTTTTTTCAGTGGATGGATCATTGTTGCTTTTGGATTTGCCTTCACATTTGTAAACCATAATCTGAGGCTTTAATCCTGTGCAAATTTTACTGGGTTGTATCCAGTGAATTTGTCCCATAAGGACTTCATTTTACACAATGGGACTTACCTCTCTCTCCTCTCCCCACCCTCCCATTCTGTTTTGCCCCTGCCCCGGAGGAGATTTTGGAGCTGTGGGCATGCAAGGAAAGGAAGTCATGTTGCTCAGAGGAAGGGAGGCCCTTGCACTAATGGGACGTCATCGGATACAACACACTGAATTTGATGGGACTGCTTCCATGTCAAATGTGTGCAGGATTAGGCTTTAAATGATTTAACAAGTTATTACATTGAGCATTGAAGGTTGGGCTGAAATTTAGGAAGAAAATAATAAATCTTGCAAGATTACATCATTGCAAAACCTGTAGAATCCTGTGAGGAGGAAAAAAATGTCTGATAACGTGTAATGAGAAATATTCATTTTTTGTTTAGAACTGTTCTAAAGAAAATCAGCCTGGCTTTGAAGATAGAAAAAATGTTGCAACATTAGGTAAAGGAATTGATAGTTTTTGGATTGTTTTACATGGTTACTGTATGCATGGATGCTCTGTTGCCGAGGCAGGAGAAACTGAACATTTCATTTCCAGTTATTAAAAAATAAAATTGTGATTGAAGGGGGAAATGTAATATTTTGATAGCTCAAAAGTATGCCAACTAAACTCTGCTAATAGGTAAGAAGCTGGAATCTATGCAGCAAATTCATACTTCCCATCTGTATCCTCTGTATACACCACAGGACTTCTTAGAATCTCACTGCCCTTGAATTGCAGTTTAGGTTGCAGTCCTCTGCAACCTAGGAATAAACTCCACGGATGCTAATGGGGAGATCAGTAAATAAAAACAAATAAATTGATGATTGAAATTGTTTGCCTTAAACTTGTACAGCTTCAGCTCATAAGCTTTGCTTTCCCAGTTGAGGCTCTTCCCTCAACTGGGATGCTTTGGAATTAAAAGCACTAAACCAGACAACAATGCTGTCAGGATGGTAATCTGACAGGTTACTATTAAGCAAGCAGGGATACCATTTAGTGATTTTTATTTTCCAACCTCCCATCTTCCTGGGGAGGCCCACCTGGCCATTCCATAGAGTCCTTTTGCAAACCCTTTTTTGTACTCCCAGACATTTACAACTGTAGGTTCATTTTACATAGCCATTGCTGCTGATGATCCTGCAATTCTATTTTTAGAAAAAGTTGTTTTGGCTTTTTAAATCTGATACATAGTTTTGATTGGGTTGCCTTTGCATTGTATTCTCTTGTGAGCTGCCTTCACTGCCCCTGGTAGGTTGAAAGGCATGTTATATTTGCAGTAATAAATTTGATGTGCCTGTGGAAGAAGGAACTAGAACTCGTGTGCCTACACATTACATGCCATGGTGCTACAACATGAACTTTGGCACTGATTGGCTTAGAAGTTGTTCTCAGGTAGCCGAAGTTCTCCTCTTCACCCTCTTGATCATTCAAACTGGTGGATCCACAGTGTATTCCTATGGCACCTTCAAGCCCTTTGTTATGCAAAATAAATTCATGCATTTATTAAATTCATGCATTAATTTAAATGTCAACTGCCATTGTTGTATACTTTGTTGCCATTGTGTATACTTGGATCGGCACTTCATAGTATTTCAAGTTTTTTGTTTAGTGTTTCCTCTTTTCCCTTCTTTCTAGAAAATGTGTGCAGTCAGGAGAAAACGGAGGCAGGATGTGCTTCTGAGCCAGATAACATTAGATTCAGCTGTGGTATCCAGAGTGACCCAGGAGCCAGTCACACTCAGGTGTTAGCAGAAATTGGCAAGAGAAAATGCAATCTAAGCCCCAGTCCAAACGAAGGGGATGCCCACGGCCCCAGCCCTAAGAAAGGACCTCAGCAGAATCTTGGTCCTGGATCAGGACAGGCTTCTACGTCATTTAACCAATCCTTTGGCCATCTCCCTAACCCACGAGTCATGCGTCATTCCTTGAATCGCTACAGTTTGAAGCTGGACACTAATCGCCGGAAGTCTTTGCCTCCTCTTCACATGGATGTTTCTGGTATGTTTTCAGCATAATGTCACGACTAAGCTGGGGCTAGGTTAATAATAATAATAATAATAATAATAATAATAATAATAATAATAATAATAATAATAATAATATATTATTTGTACCCCACCCATCTGGCTGGGCTCCCCCTGTCACTCTGGGCGGCTTCCAACAAAGATTAAAAATACATTAAAATGTCACTCATAAACAGGGCTGCCTTCAGATGTCTTCTGAATGTCAGGTAGTTTATCTCTTTGACATCTGATGGGAGGGCGTTCCACAGGGCGGGCGCCATTACCGAGAATGCCCTCTGCCTGGTTCCCTGTAGCTTTGCTTCTCACAGTGAGGGAACCGCTAGAAGGCCCTCAGAGCTGGTCCTCAGCATCCGGGCAGAATGATGGAGGTGGAGACACTCTTTCAGGTATACTGGACCAAGGCCGTTTAGGGCTTTAAAGGTCAGCACCAACACTTTGAATTGTGCTCGGAAACGTACTGGGAGCCAATGTAGGTCTTTCAGGACCGGTGTTATATGGTCTCGGCTGCTGCTCCCAGTCACCAGTCTAGCTGCCGCATTCTATAATTCTATAACACCATTGTATAACAGTGCCCCCAGCTCCTCTAGATGGTCCAGAAGGATGTTATGGTCGATGGTGTTAACGGCCGCTGAGAGATCCAGCAGAACTAGGAAACAGCTTTCACCTTTGTTCCTAGCCTGCTGAAGATCATCAACCAGTGCGATCACTATAGAACTATAGAATAAATATTCATTACTTATAGAAGCAGCTAAATGTATTATCCCTGAACAGATGCAACCCTGCATTGACTGGACTCAGTACTTCCATAAAAACGGCCTTTCTGTTCTCTGGATAAAATTAATGTGCGCAGCTACATATAGACCTCTCACAGGTCTGGTACAGATGTAACACTTGTTCTCTGCAAACCATGATTTTCAATTTGGAAATCAACCTCAGAAGCACGGACCTCTGTGGAATGATTTCCCTTCCTCCTTCCTGGTGTTTATAATGGTTTTATGTTACATGTGTGCTATTGCAAACAATACCTAACAAACCAGGTCCCCAGAAGGCACAACCACTTCAAATCATGGTTTCATTTCATCTCAGGAAAATCTGGCTTGCAGTGGTGCACTTGGGCTTCTACTGTAGGTGACTCATAGGGACACACTGCCCATTGTTGATCTTTATTTACTTCCTAGATGAGTATTTTTCCTTAAAAATCCATGATATTGTGGAGGTGTGCCCCCCCTCCCGAAAAACAGGAGAAAAAAATAATATTTTGTAGGTTTTGACTGAAGATAGTGGATTGTGTGCAGTTGATGACCATTTCGTGTGAGGATTCTGTTCCCTGTCACCTCACACGTTGGTGGAACACACATACATCTTACCCTGCCCCATTACGCCCTTTTAATGACATTTTAGGTGACGTTTACGGTCACTTCCGGGTTCAGTGCTGCACGTGATTGTGAGTCTTTTGGACAGGCATTAATCGGTTATCACTTGTAGTGTGTTCTGGATGGTAGCTGGAAGTGGCTTGTTTCTCAATAAGGTGGTGGTTATGGATGCACTGTGATGTCCAAAAAGTGCACTTCCTGCATGGACTAGTAGAGACTTGTGTTAATGGCAGGATGAAATCCATTGTGGGAAATCTCTTTCAGGCCTCCTCCTCATGGGTCCAGAAGATGATTCAATTTCTCTAATTTGTGTTAAGGAAAGGCATATGTGTTACTCTTAATGGTGCAATGCTATTATACGCGTCTGGAAGTAAGTATCCCTGTGATTACTCCCAGGCAAGTGTGTGTAGGATTGCAGGCCAGGTCAGTCACAAATGCTGGGCATAATGGGGAGCCAGATATCTGTAGTAGTGTTATTGATGTGAAGAAACAATCTGTATCCACGTCTGATAAAATTGTGGTGGATGGCAAATGGTTACAGCTTAGCAATCAGGTATGCTTTGATTACGCAACTATTTAATGTACTGTACAGTACTGAAAATATGTTAAAAATGCACAATTGAATTATCTGGCTAGTGTTATTGGACTTTAAGTGGTATTGTGCTTAACTTTCAGAACTGAGTAAAGCAATCAGCCTGGACTTGCCAGAGACAGACAGAATGGTGCAACTTCTCCACTCCAGCTTCCAGGTAAGGCTGTCTGTCTCACAAAAACGCTCTCCTTTCTACTCTTTATTAGTTCTTCCTGCTGACCTTTAAAGCCCTAAACAGCCTCAGCCTTGTGTACCTGAAGGAGTGTCTCCACCCCGGACACTGGGGTCCATCTCCCGAGGGCCTTCTGGTGGTTCCCTCACTGCGAGAAGCGAAGTTACAGAGAACCAGGCATAGGGCCTTCTCGGTAGTGGCACCCACACCGAAGGCAGCCCTGTATAGGGAAGCCTTTTACAGTGGTACCCCGCAAGACGAACGCCTCGCGAGACGAAAAACTCGCAAAACGAAAGTTTTTTTCGTTTTCGAGTTGCCTCGCAAGACGAATTTCCCTATGGGCTTGCTTCGCAAAACGAAGCTTGCCCAGGGGACAGCGGGTCTTCTCTTTTGAAGCAAGGGGCGGCGGGGAGAAGCGATCTTCTCCCCGCAGCCCCAGGTCCGGGGACAGCGGGAAGCGCTTCCCGCTGCCCCCGGACCTCGTTTGAAGCAAGGGGCTGCGGGGAGATCGCTTCTCCCCACCGCCCCTTGCTTCAAAAGAGGTCCGGGGACAGCGGGAAGCGCTTCGGCTGCCCCCGGACCTCTTTTGAAGCAAGGGTTTGCGGGGAAAACCTGCCCCAGCCGCCCCGCTTCGGAACGCTGCCCCAAAGCGGGGCGGGGGGGCGGGAACACCTGCCCCAGCCGCCCCGCTTCGGAACGCTGCTCCGAAGCGGGGCGGGGGGGGGGGCGGGAACACCTGCCCCAGCCGCCCCGCTTCGGAACGCTGCTCCGAAGCGGGGCGGGGGGGGCGGGAACACCTGCCCCAGCCGCCCCGCTTCGGAACGCTGCTCCGAAGCGGGGCGGGGGGGCGGGAACACCTGCCCCAGCCGCCCCGCTTCGGAACGCTGCTCCGAAGCGGGGCGGGGGGGCGGGAACACCTGCCCCAGCCGCCCCGCTTCGGAACGCTGCTCCGAAGCGGGGCGGGGGGGGCGGGAACACCTGCCCCAGCCGCCCCGCTTCGGAACGCTGCTCCGAAGCGGGGCGGGGGGGCGGGAACACCTGCCCCAGCCGCCCCGCTTCGGAACGCTGCTCCGAAGCGGGTCGGGGGGGCGGGAACCTCTCACCCCGTCGCCGGGCATCGGAACGAGGTCCTGGACCTCTTCTGAAGGCAGGCGGGGGCAAAAGTCTTTGCTCCCCCCGCCTGCCTTCCCGGGACAGCGGAGACTTCTCCGCTGCCCCGGGCGATCTTAAAATGCTGGCGGGCGGGAGCGAAGCGTTCGCTGCCGACCCCCAGCATTTTAAAATCTCCTCGGGGCAGCGGAGACTTCGCTCCCGCCCGCCAGCATTTTAAAATCGCCCCGGGACAGCAGGGGCTTTTAAAATGCTGGCGGTCGGCAGCAAAGCCCTCCTGTCCCCGGAGCTTGCGGGGCGGGAGGTGGGAAGAAGGGCTTTTCTTCCCACCGCCAGCCTTCAGAACAGCCTTCTGAAGGCTGGCAGTGGGAAGAAAAGCCCTTGTCCCCCCCCCCCCCCAGCCTTCAGAAGAGGTCGGGGGACAGTCTGTCCCCGGACCTGGTCTGAAGGCGGTTTCCCTAGGAACGCATTAATTGATTTTCAATGCATTCCTATGGGAAACCGTGCATCGCAAGACGAAAAAACCCAAGACGAAGAGACTTGCAGAACGAATTAATTTCGTCTTGCGAGGCACCACTGTAATGTGTAATGTTTATTATGCTTTTATATTTGTTGGAAGTATTAATAATAATAATTTATTATTTAAACCCCGTCCATCTGGCTGGGTTTCTCCAGCCCAACAGAATTGATGATGATAATGATAATAATAATAATAATAAGCGATCAAACATCAGACATTAAAAACTTCCCTAAACAGGGCTGCCTTCATATGTCTTCTGAAAGTCAGATAGTTGTTTATTTCCTTGACATCTGATGGGAGGGCATCTCACAGGGCGGGTGCAGCCTGGTTCCCTGTAACCTCACATTTTGTAGTGAGGGAACTGCCAGAAGGCCCTCAGCACTGTACTGGGCTGAACGATGGGAGTGGAGACGCTTCTTCAGGTATACTGGGTTGAAGCCGTTTAGAGCTTTGAAGGTCAGTACCAATACTTGAATTGTGCTCAGAAACGTACTATGAGCCAATGAAAGTCTTTCAGGACCGGTGTTATGTGGCCTCGGCGGCCACTCCCAGTCACAAGTCTAGCTGCCACATTCTGGATTAGTTGTAGTTTCTGGGTCACCTTCAGAGGTAGCCCCACGTAGAGCGCCTTGCAGTAGTCCAAGCGGGAGATAACCAGAGCATGTTCCACTCTGGTAAGACAGTCTGCGGGGAGGTAGGGTCTCAGCCTGTGTACCAGATGGAGCTAGTAGCAGCCCTGAACACACGCCTCCATGGATAACTGAGTCCAAAATGACTCCTAGGCTGCGTATCTGGTCCTTCAGGGGCACAGTTACTCCATTCAGAACCAGGGAGTCCTCCACACCTGCCTGTCCCCTGTCCCCAAAAAACAGTACTTCTGTCTTGTCAGGATTCAACCTCAATCTGTTAGCCATCATCCATCCTCCAACTGCCTCCAGGCACTCACACAGGACCTTCACCGCCTTCACTGGTTCTGATTTAAAAGAAAGGTAGAGCTGGGTATCATCTGCATATTGATGAACACCCAGCCCAAACCCCCTGATGATCTCTCTCAGAGGCTTCATATAGTTAGATAGGCTGGGTACAAATAGTAAAAATGTCATTATTATATTCTGCAACGTGTTTCTGTAGCTTCCCCAGCTTAAAACCAAACTAATGTGTGTGAAACTGCATTCCGCAGTCACACGTATTGTTACGACACACACCACATGGAATGCTCTCCCTAGAGAGGCTAACCTGACACCCACTTTACTGTATTTTTGGCATCAGGTGAAGATCTTGTAACATTGCTGATACTATTTTATTATTGTCTCTGCAAAATAAGAGTAGTTTGGCAGTTCTTCAGCTTTTATGCCTGGGTTTTAGTTTCCATCTTGTCTATCTATACCCAGCCAGAGGGTGGGGTATAAATAATAAATTATAATTAAATTATTATTATTATTTTACAGATGGATTTGATCTATTGCTGGCTTTTAGTTATTTATAGTTTTGCTGAGTCATGATTTTAAATTTGCCTGTTTTACTGTCTGTCACAGGAAAAATTAGGTGACCCAAATTGCATAGAATAAAATTGCCGTTATTACTGTTTATTCATTTTTATGTTAGTGTATGAGGCTTTAATTGTGGCTTTACAGTGTCGTTTTTACCATATCTACTCAGAAGTGAGTCCTATTTAATTTACTGGATTTTCTCCCAGATAAGGGATTTTAAGTTTGCAGTTGTAAGCTGCTCTGTATTTTTGGTGGGATGACTTAAGAAAAGTAGTAAACTAAAAAATCACTGGTCTTATTCATTCCTTGCCCCCACCCCCTTTCAATGTCTTTCAGTCTACCTTGTGGTCTCCACTCCCAAATTTTAGATTGTAAGATTCCTGGGACACAAACGTAGCTGTTGTGTTGTGCCTGTCTTTTTTGCCACTGCTGTAAATGCCATGTATGTTGCTGATGTTGTCCTAATTATCCATTTCTGTCATGCTTTCCCCTCATCATTGGAGTGGATTTCCTCTTCCAACTGGCAGGTGCAATGCATTAAAATTAGCTTTAGAGCCTCGGTCTCCGCAGTTGGAGGCTCCAACTGCCCTCTTAAAGTTCTTTGACCTGTCACTTCATATGCCTGTGGAGCTCTGGCTCAGATCCCAACTTCACTTGACTATTTCTGAGTTTCTACACCCAAACTTGGGCACTCTGAACTCTTTAGAGCTTGGCATTCCTTGCATCTGAAAGCTTTTTGTCTGCTGTCTCATATTTTTAAAAAATTGCCCAGTAATGTGCTGAGTGTGGTGCCTCAGCCAGCAGTCTTCATCTGAGGCTTGGTGGAAATCCAGCAGGGTCAGAGCCCCAGAGAGAGATGTGCCAGACACAGGAGCTGTTACCTAGCATTGACTAAGAAGGCTAACTTGCTTGAGGGCCTCCAAACCAATTTTATGTGGCCCAACTGATGTTTTATCTTAACAAAAAAAACACTCTAAGCAGTTTGCAACAGTATCAGCATGCAACACCATCTGGAGAATCACAGGTTGCTCATTCCTGGTATAGAGAATAAAAGGGCATTTGTGAGTAAAGACGCTGCCTTGGCCACAATACTGAAAAGCCTGCATTGGTTTTTTTACTTGTGGCTCCTCTTTTCTTGTGCTATTTGATATCTGCCTTGTTCCCTTCTAGTAGTTCTCTATCTGAATGCTATGAACACTATGGAAGGAAATGCCCCTGCTTACAAATATTTTTCTTTCCCCTCCCTCCTAGTACTCTGCCCGGAAACTTGAGTGCTCATTAAAGCAGACTGAAGGTTTTGATCCTGAAACTTTTGAACAGAAAGGTGGGTCTTAACATCAGTTGACTTAAACAAAGAAGAAGTGTGGCATAGCTGAAGGATGCATGGATGTCAGTTTTATTGAGGGCCTAAAAATTATTCATGACTGCCTCGGAACTGAAGTAGCTTTGCAAAAGACGCAGGCCAGTAGTACACTGTTGCTGTTATACACCTTTGAGTTTAACTTTAAATTGCTTTAAATTGTTGAGCTTCAATTCTGGTGAAGTAATTGAGAAAGCTAGGACCATCTGTTAAGGATCTACCATAGGTGCATAGGAAATCCTGTGCAATACAGTAAGTCCACAACTTATGTGCGTTTAGCTTGGGTGCATTCAGCTTTAGTTCTGTGGCAAAAAAGAAAAAAAGGGGGCAGGCTTCTGGGAAGAATGACTTTGGCAACCCACCTGCCATTGAACCCATTGAGTTTTGACTATACATGATTTTGGCTTTAGGTGTGATCCCTGGAACCTAACCCCCATGTTGTTGCAGGCTTACTGTACCCCCATGTCAGTCTTTAGAATGCACTGGCTATCTTACTCTTCACCTTCAGTGAACACTTTTCCATGTTGACTTGTCTGTGGAGAAAAGCCTCAAGAGAAAGGCCCTGACTCCGAGGGAGAGGCCCTGCTTGGCATGCAGAAGGTCTAAATCTCAATCCCCAACGGGGAAAGATGTCAGAAACTTTCTGTATTCCTGTGTGCCTTGGAACCTCTGTTCATTGCAGCGAATTCTGAGGTATATTCTGGGGTGTGTATCTGGTTCACGCAATGCTCTAGCTAGGAATATGAAATGAACTTAAGCTAGGTGACCATGGTTCCGTTTGCCTGGTACTGTTTACTCCAGGGGTGGGGAGCCTTCAGCACTCTGTAAGTTGCTGAACTACAACACCCGTCAGCCTCAGCCAGTAGGGCCATATAAGGCTGATAGGAGTTGTAGTCATGCAAGGAGAGAGAGCCAGAGGTTCAAATTGAGCTATTGACCCTGCTGTCACATTATGTGAACATAGAACATAGAATACGCTGACTTGCTCCCTGGAACAGAGATGAAAAACAACTGTTTCAGCCCATATTAAGTTGGCACATCACATGGAATTTTTGTTTACTATGATTTCTCTTTATCTCTACCTTCAGTGAACCTACTTTTGGAAGATCTGAACCACTGTACAAAGAAACTCAAACTAGATGGAACTCTGCAAAAATGCCTTGAGGACTCCCAGGGGTAATGGCTACTTGCCCTTTGTCCCAATCGTGCACTTAACACAATCCTGGGTTGATTGCCTTCTTGGTTTTCACCTCATCAAATGAAGCTGTCACTCAGGCTAGTAAAATCTCAGCTAAGCTTCAGGCAGTGGCCTGTGAGCAGCACCAGAAACTGCTTTTTTAAACAGGAGAGCGAGATGCAGTAAACCCACAATTTGCACCAAATTTAATTTGTGTGCATTCAGCTTTACACACATGGTAATCATCAAACTTTATGAAGGTTGCAGACCAGCATAAGATAAAAACATGTGAATAAAATACACACATGGTAATTAAAAACAACAACAAAAATAGAAAGGGAGCAGGCTTCCAGGAAAAATGACTTTGGCAATGCCACCCTTCATTGAACCCAATGGGTTTTGACTAAACATGATTTTGACTTCAGGTGCGATCCCCGGAACGTAACCCTCGCGTTAGTTGTGGGCCCACAGTACAACACCGCAGAATTACACTGAAGTTACGAGGAGTCCCTCTGCCACACTTCATAACCATTTAAGTCTTTCTATTTTAGGGGCTTAGCAGATCCCAATGTGGCTGCCTTAAAGGAGACGATAGTCAGGTAAGACCTATCTAGGCTGGGGTCTATGATTTTATTTTGAATATTTTATTCATATATCTTGGAACTTCTCAATAACTTGCGGAGGAGTATAATTTATGTGCAATCTTGTCCCATCAGAGCAAAGCTACTCAGTCCTGCCCTGCTTGTAGGGCGTACTAGAGGCTGAATAAAAGAAAGTCCTTCACACGGCACATAGTTAAAACATGCAGCTCTCTTCCCCTGGAGGCAGTGATGGCCACTCACTCAGAGGGCTTTGAAAGAGGATTACCGTATTTTTCACTCGATAACACGCACCTGACCATAACACGCACATAGTTTTTAGAGGAGGAAAACAAGAAAAAAAAAATCTGAATGAAACAGTGGAGGTATCATTTTTGTGCTTCATGCTGTGGCCACAGACGTGTGATTTGACGGTGAGTTTGGGGTAGCCCGATGCAAAAATCCTGAGGATCCATGTGGATCCGTGCTTTGTAACCACATTTTTGCACCATTGCAGCCCCAGGCAACAGTGGGTGCGTGATTTTTTTGGTGCAGGCTGTAGCCATGGACATGCTATGTGATCTGATGGTGAATTTGGGGTGACCCAATGCAAAGATCCTGAGGATCCATGTGGATCCGTGCTTTGTAACCACGTTTTAAGTGGGGAGGGAAGGAAAAACATAAAAGGGACAAGGAGCACCGAGAGGGGTGTGCGGAGAAGCAGCTGGCTAGGAATGCAGGGGAGGGGTTTTACAGGAGGGAGGAAAGGAAGGCAAAAGTTCCCCCACCCACCCAAGCCTGCCATCTCTCTCTCTCTCTCTCCCCACCTGCATGTTGCCTGCGAGTCCCTAGACCAGGGGTCTGCAACCTTTAAGACAAAAAGAGCCACTTGGACCCATTTCCGAAGAAAAAACAACTGGGAGCCGCAAAACCATTGCAACATTTAAAACAAATATAACACTGCATATATTGTTTCTTACCTTAATGTCCGATCTGATGTCGGGACGGTGCGTGACTAACGCACGCACCGCCCCCATGTGACGTCACAGCCAGTACAGCGCCCGCCACAGTGAGGAGTGTCGGGGCGCACAATGCGCCTCCTCCCCTCGCTAGTGTCCGCCCCGGAGCCGCAGCAAAGATGTAAAAGAGCCACATGCGGCTCCGGAGCCGCGGGTTGCAGACCCCTGCCCTAGACGCAGCAGCAGCAGCAGCACCGGAGCACGGAGAGGAATTAGAAGGAAGGACGCTCTTCTTTCCCCTCTGCTTGCCTGGAGGGGAGGGGTTTTCTCTGCTCTTTGTCCCGTTTGAGCAAACATAGTAACGAAACAGAAGAGGGTGGGCAGTAAGAACCTGAGGCAGAATGCAGGAAAGCAACAGCTTTCTCTCTCGGGAGGCTCGAAAGCACGTGTGGCTGCCTGCAATCAGTTTACCACACCGAGAATGAAGACACAGTGGTGCCCCGCAAGATGAATGCCTCGCAAGACAAAAAACTTGCTAGACAAAAGGGTTTTCCGTTTTTTGAGTCGTTCCGCAAGACGAATTTCCCCATGGGCTTGCTTCGCAAGACGAAACGTCTTGCGAGTTCTTGCGAGTTTGTTTCCTTTTTCTTAAAGCCGCTAAGCCGTTAATAGCCGCTAAGCCGCTAATAGCCGTGCTTCGCAAGACGAAAAAACCGCAAGACGAAGAGACTCGCGGAACGGATTAATTTCGTCTTGCAAGGCACCACTGTAAACTGGTAAAATAAGGGGGTTGGGTTAAAGCTAAAGGGAAAACCTCAAAGATCCTTCAAGAACAAGGCAGGGGTTCAGGGCTCCCAAAACCGAGCTGCAGCCTTAGAAGGGAAAAATGGGGCTTTCGGAGGTGGCTTTTACTGCCCTGCTGCTTCCAATTTTTTAAAAGGCAAATTGCAGGAGAAGATGCAGCAGCCAGTCACTCTCTCACTCCCTCCAAGCACCCACGCTAGCGAACAAAGACACAGGCAACCACACACTCACAAAGCACACACACTAGCAAACACACAGTCACGCTGCAGAGTGGCCAAACCTCCTAGCAAGCACTTCCCTGGCTTCTGCTGACCGCAACGAAGACGACCCTAGAAGAAAATGTGTGATGCACTCGGGCCAGTCGGCTCCAGGGACCACACATTCGCTCAATAACATGCATAGACATTTCCCCTTACTTTTTTGGAGAAAAAATCTGTGTGTTATAGAGGGGAAAATACAGTAGATCTATGAAAGAGGTTGTGTTCTGCCTTCTTGGACTGGAGGCAATGTTCTTCCTCCACAGTTGGAAGAAGTGTGCTTCTGAATATTAGTTGCTGGAAACCATAGGAGGGGAGGGCAGGGCAGGGCAGGGCTCTTGTGCTCAGGCCTTGGCATTAAAGGAAACAGTCTGTTGTCTTTTGTCTTCATTCTCCAGGTTCTCTGCAGAGGATCAAGCCTGGGAGGAACTGCTTCTGTCTTACCAGAAAAATGCAGAGGATATATCCAGGTTAGAGCGACCATCTTCCCTTTGACAAGGCAACTGGAGGTGGTCACTAAATTAAACTTTGAGCAGAGCACAAGTAACCCAGAGGCTGTAAAATTAACTCAGTGAAAAGAAACTTGAGAAGCTTAAGGGGGCGGGTGCAAAAAGAGAACTAAATACGGACAGAGGTCCACAATATATGCCTGACTTTGGTACCCAGGTCAAATTTTGTGGTTGCCAGGGCCCTGACTCTCTAGTTGTTCCTGACCTTATGCCTCCTTGCTTCATTTCCTAGTTCCAAGTTTGTAGCTAGAAAAAGGTGGTGGGGAGGCAGGGGAGGTACAGGACAATTCTAGTGCCTCAGCAACACTCTGACCAAGCAATTCAGCTGTGAAGCCAGTGAAGGGGCGGGGATTATCATGCAATTGCATGGACTATTCTTACCATGATGAAAGCAGGCTCATCATGTTTGCCAGAAGGCAGTTACACACTTATATATGTGAACTTCTCGGCATGCTCACAGTGCTAATACAAATGTGGATGCTAGATCAGTCTATTGGGCTGTATTGTCTTGCCTTGCCTGTATTGCCTTGCCCCCAGATATGAGCCTATAAACTTGCTTCCTGATGTTAGTATGCTGATGGCATCAGCTATTAAGCACTGAAACTTGACTTTTAGGCAACTACAGGAGTGCAAGTTGAAGCAAGTGCCAGAGGAGCCTTATAGCTATGCTGGGTCATCCCAGGCCCATGTAATTCAAGCCAAGCCAGACTACCAGAAAATACTGGATTCTCAAGGAGAGGTCTTTGACTCCATGGAGCTAGTGGTGAGTCATGTTTGAAGATCCAGGGCAAACAAAAGGAAGACCTTGTTCACAGTTAAATCATGGAAATTGTCACCACAAGCTGTAGTGATGGCCATAACGGGGATTAGCAGAATTCACAGAGGATAAGGCTATCCGTGGCTCCTAGCCACAATTGCTGTGGTGTTGTTATAGTTATATATTTATTTTATATATTTATTTATTTATACCCCGCCTTTTTTCCTGACAGGGCTCAAGGCAGCTTAACGGTAAAAACTGCTAAAAACATAGTCAGATAGAATTAAGGTTTAAATGGAGCAGAAGGTGACAGGGTCCACTCGCCATGGAAAGGTGGCTTCTGATTTCTGTTGCTTAATAGATCTGGATGTTCTTCTGAAAAGCAAATCCTAGGAATATCCAGATGAAACTGAAGGGGAAGCCTGTCCTTTCTTGGGATCCCATTGTTGGGTTCTGACCTTTAAAATGTTTGTTTCCTTAGCTGGATGGAATCCATCAGACGGTGAAGGTTTGTCAAAGTTATAAAGAAGGCGTTAGACCGTATTTTCAGGAGCTATCAGTGCAACTTGGTAAGCATTTATTTTTAGCCATGCATTGATTATGGCTGCTTAACCAGCAAATGTAAAATAGTGCCTTAAAAAACCCCTCTTCTCCCCCTTAAGAGCATGTTCACTCGGCATTTTTCTGATGCATGGGGGTGCATTCCATTAGAGAGTTGTGCAAGGGTGTATTTTGCTACATCTGCAGCATTTGGAAGACACTGCATATCCTGTGTGAACTTTGTCTCAATTCCTGGATAAGTAGAAAACTGAAAGTGATCATTTGTTCTCACATCTTACAAATTCAGTTCAGATTTGATCTTTTCAGCCCTACCTGTAGTTGTTTATTACTGGGGTTGTTTTTTTTAATATCCCTGGCTTGTAGGTCTGTTCTAATTAATATTTTTGAAGTTGCCAGGATTGTTGGATCTATGTAATAAAGGTCTCTCATTTTCCTAAGGTGCTAATGCAGAGTCCTGGGCTGTTCTTTCCTATACTGCAAATTTCCATGCTTACACATCCCCTAATTTTCAAAGCTGATAGCTATTTGTCTTACACATGAAATGGTGTAATGCTCCTTGACCATTATTTTTTAATGTATATTTTAATTGCTATTTTTATTTTGTATTTTTAGGTAAGCTGGATTTTAATTTTTGACTTTAGCGGTTTTTATGATTAGGTGGTTTACAGACTCTGATAAATAGAAGTCTAGAAGGCAAATTATATTTGGGAGAGACTGAATACATTATTTGTCCAATTTACAGAAACAGAGAGGATTTTGACTTAATCCGCAGAGACTATATGGCAGTTCCCACAACTTGGGCTAGTCAAAAAGCTAGCTATTCCTCTTACAAACATGAAGCCTTGCAAATAAATAATTTGCCATAAATGTGCAATCTGATGGTCTCTGTTTTTGCTGTATTCTAACCATGAGAAGCATCTGGAGGCAACTAAGGATTCTTGTTTCAATTTCAGCATCAGGGACTTTCCAGAACTTAGAAAATTCACCAGCCCGGAAACTGCTCACACTTCCCCCAACAACCCCATCTGTGATCCAGCCTCCAGAGAAGTAGAGCTGCATTCTTCTTCCATTTGCAAGCTTGGGATGCAACTCCGCAGCTGCCCACTTCTCAGCACTATGGCCCGCTTTGGGTTTGATCTGCACTTCAGGGACGGTGGCATTCTTGCTCTGCAGCGCAAAAGGATGGGGCAGATGAAAATAATGTTCTATCCTATTGGACAGATCCTTGCTGGACAGTAATACTTCCATTCTTCCAACCAAATAAGAAAATGCTCCCCACCCCCAATTGCATTGAAGCACAGGACACTCATCGCTCCACAAACTTAAAAGAAGATGACAATGGATTTTCCAATCACAATCCTAACTGCAGCTGTAAAATGGTACTGGCTTTTATTTTCTCTTTTCTAACTCACAGGTTTGACCTGATAGGTAATAGGAGTCTACCTTGAAGCACTTGGTAATGGCTGCAGATCACAGCTTGGTGTGTGTGTTTATATATATATATAATAAAATGCCAAGGTTTTAGTCACAGAGCTAAAATCAGATAAAACTGTCCAATGCTCTTTCCCTCTTCATTCAATTTTTTAAATCCACAGGTGCAAGTATGTATGTAGTCCATAACCAGCAGGGGCGTCTTACCCATAGAGGCTAGTGCCGCGGGGCCCAAGGCACCAAGTTCTGAAGGGCGCCAGGGAAGAGGTGGAGGCTAGACGCAGCATCTCCCAGCATCAGCTCGCCGCCCTCGCCTGCTTCTGCCATGCCAAAGCAGTGCCGCACCCAGAGCCTCCATCTGCTGTGGCCACCGCAGCACGAAACGGCCAGCTGAGCCAGGGGGCGCCGCGGCCAGGCTCCGCCTCTTCCCCACCGGAGGAACCGCCCTCCAGCCGCTGCCCGCCTCCTCCAGCAGTGCCGCCCTCCCCAAAAGAAGGTGGACAACTCTGGGAAATGGGTGTGTGTGTGTGCCGGAGGGACTACGGCGCCGGATATGCTTAAGATGGCCCTGATGACCAGCACCAACTTAAAAATTTGTCCTAGGTCATAAGTTGCTGAGGACTGCAGGAAAATTTCTCCTCCCGTGTATACTGGTGATAGGAAAGAAGAAAAGAACAAACACACAGCGGCAAAAGGACCTTTCTTTTCTCTGCATTTGGGGCTCAAGTTGGCTCCCATGCTTCGTAAACATTTTTGCACCTTTGTCTAATTCCACTCTCTTGAGGTATTGATTTGCTATTGCCTGGTAGCTGGTCTTTTACAGCCTTGTCCAATTATTCTAGCACTTAAGTAAACAGGCTGACTGTATATCCTTGAATTGCTAGTATTGTCAGTGGCTTGTCATGCAGAGTATGATTTCCTTTTATTTGTTTATTTTTAAAGGAATGAAACTGATAAACAGTTTTCTCAATTACAATTAAAAATGGAGCAAAACCCTTTGGTGCAAAGATAATATGAAATATTTTGCAGATCTATCCATAGCTCTTAGAAGCTATGCTTTTATAGTGTTGGTCTTTTGTCTCAAGCATTTTTTTTAATATAATTTTTATTAACAAACCAATCAAATCACATTAATTCCAAATTACAAAGCCAATTTTTTAAATTTTTTGTTGGGGGTACCCATACTTCAAGCTCAGAAAGGGATCCAAACATCTCTCTTGCTGCTGCTTTAATATTCACAATTCTGTCCAAATAGTATTCACAGTTCTGCCCAATCTTCTCTTTATTATTTTCCTCATCTTGTTGTTATCGTATATTCCTTTCTTTGTGACCTCTGATAGTCTCCACAAGCAGGTTAAAAACAAACGTCGTTATATCCTGTGTGAATTTTCCATTCCTCCAAGAGTCATATTCAAACAGACAGACGCCATTTCATCACTTCCGTACAAAACATTCTTAAAGTCTGCCCATTAATCCTTGCAGGCCTGTCACTCTCTCCTCGATCTTCTTAGGGGGTTCTGCCAGGTCAAACTCACAGTCCGATATAATAACAGAGCCATGGTCTCCTCCCCCTCGATCGTAAATCCTGCCACCAGGCCTGCTTCCTAACGAGTCTCTTTTTGTAACTGCGTCATTCCAAAGGCCTTTCATTCCTTTCCAAATATTCCACAAGCCAAGTCTTTGATTAGTAATTCATTTCCACACAGTTCTTAATTCTCCCGCTTATAATTATTAATTGCAACGATTCTTCCGGGGGGGGGGGATTGTTAGGTAATCACATAAGATAAAAAAAGAAAAGCCCCCCCCCATTCCATCCCGTTCCAGCATACCAACCCTTTGATGTGTCTTCTTCTTGCTTTATTTTCCTGTTGAATCCAACCCGTCGCTCCACTTCACAGAGGTCACTTCAATTAGCAGTCTTAACTCCCGTTCTTCACTCGAAATATGTGCATTTGCTTCTCTCTAATTGTTTATTTTGAGCTGCTGCAACCAGGCCGCGTGATCAGAGACAGCGTCCGGGAGAGCCGTCCCACACGAGTGCTGTGTGCCTTGTGCCCTCACCCCCTTCTTTCGAACTCGGGGGTGATTTATGGCAACCGCAGGCGAGGCAGTGTTCCCCATTCCCTTGGGGTAACAAGGGAGGCTGCATACTCCCATATCAGCCTCTTAATTACCTCGTGTGAGCCAGAGAGATGGTATTGTCGACCATCTTCCAATGCGCCCCTAGCGGGCCCCCCTGTCTCAAGCATTTTGTTTGGTGTTCTAGCTGCTATTTAAAAATGCTCACTCACTGGATCATCACCTTGTCATGGTGAGTGGGCTTGCATGTTCCTATGATCCTGTATGGGATAATTATTCCAGAACAATTTTGAGTAGACAGGAGGAGTTGACCATGTCAGATCACTGTCTATCTCTTCCTGGCTCTGCTTATCTATGTTTTATTACTTTCTCTATCCATTGTAAAAACACCATCACTGGACCCAACAACATCAAACATACCATCTCTGGACTATTTAATTGCTCATCTTCTAACAACGTGTATGTTATCAAATGCCAGCAGTGCCCTTCAGCTCTCTATATTAGACAAACAGACCAAACCCTACGCCAAGGATAAATGGACATAAACCTGACATCAGGAATCACTAGACAGAGAAACCAGTAGGAGAACACTTCAATCTCCAAGGACATTCTATACAAGATCTCAAAGTAGCTGTCATATTACAAAAGAATTTCAGAAATAGACTGGAAAGAAGTTGCTGAATTACAACTTATTACCAAACTTAAAACCATGGAGAGACCTGATCTGAATAGAGACATTAGATTCTTATTTCATTATACATGATAAAGCTATTTTTGGCCATTTCATCCCTTGCTTTTTTCCTGTAAGACCAATTGCAGTTGTTAACAGTCAACAGGTTTACCACACCTATTAGCCAATCACTCATTCCCACCACCCTTCTGAGTAATATCCCTCCCCACCCTCTCACTACATATAAAGGTCTGGTGACTTCTGTTTCAGTTGTTGTAAACAAAATCTGCCCTTCCTGTCAGGACTGGTCGTTGTCCTCTTCCGATCACCACACAAACGCTTCTTGTTCTTTTATAACTTTTTATTGTGTATTAACAAACAAACTTTTAAACGCTCCTTATCTTTAACTATTCTTCCTCAGAGTCACTTATTTCAGATACCTTCTGAGCTCTGCTTCTCCGTGACCAGCCACCTTCAAAATGGTGAAGGCGCCATTGTTCCTTTCGCTTTCCCGCTCTTTTTCCTCCCCTCCTGGCTAGAGCTGGCTTGTCTCTCCCCTCCTCCCAATCTGAGCTAGAACTGAACCCTGGCCTTTCTGGGAACAGCCGGTCCCTCCCTCTTGTTCCTCTTGCTCTCTTCTGTTAGATTCACTGCTCTCCTCCCCCCCTTGGGGAAAACATTCTCCCTCTGGGAAACTGGAAACTTCTAACTCTTCCCTGACACTTCCCTTATGGGGTATCCAAGGGCCTGTATAGAGTCCTTAAGTGGGTTCTCTATCGGTAGGAGAAAATAAAACAGGCCAACCAGAGAATATTGAGAAGCAAAGCAGCTAGTTAAGTCTGATCTTTATTAAAGCTGTTGCAACAGGGTGCTCCCCTCACACGCAGGAAAGGTGGAGGACCCAGAACAAAGGGGTGCCTGCCTTTATATAGATATTTTTAATTCCCTGCCCTGGAGCTCAAGACCACTCCTCCATACATCATACATACATCACAGAAGGGGTGTAACCCAAGACTACCCCCCACAAACATACCTACAACACAGTAAAGGCGGTCTACAACAGAAATTCGAATGTTGTTGTTTTTCCTGTCTGCCAGGTTTTCTGATAATGCCTTATCTGATTGCCTTTCCTGGTAGTCTGGCCATTCCTTTGAAATGGTGATTACTAAATTCCTGAGACAAAGGGAAGCTTCCCTCACCCCTTCCCTCCTTGGGGAGAAAACATTTGGTCAGTTTGGGAGTCAAAATGGTTTCAGGACGGTCTTCCTGTGCTGCTCCAGACATGTGGTCCACATACCTTTTTTTAAAAAAAATATTTATTAAAAGTTTAACAATTACAAAAAAAGAGAAAAAAAGAGACAATAAAAAGTTACAATACATCAAAAAAAGAAATAAAAAGCAGAATAAAAAAACAATACAGCACAACAGTAAATAAAAAAGTAAAAAACCAAAAATATTTCAAGTCAGTAAAAAGAAAAAAGAAAAAGAGAAAAAGGAGAAAAAACAAATCCAATATTCCCAAATCTTTATCTTTCGTTAACTTGTTTCATCGACCTCCTCACACCTCCCTTTTTTGTATTCTAGTTATTAATTGTCTCAGCAAATTCTTTCCATCTTTCACTATATTCTGTTATTGTTGTTGTTGTTGTTTAGTCGTTTAGTCGTGTCCGACTCTTTGTGACCCCATGGACCAGAGCACGCCAGGCACTCCTGTCTTCCACCGCCTCCCGCAGTTTGGTCAGGCTCATGTTTGTAGCTTCGAGAACACTATCCAACCATCTCATCCTCTGTCGTCCCCTTCTCCTTGTGCCCTCCATCTTTCCCAACATCAGGGTCTTTTCCAGGGAGTCTTCTCTTCTCATGAGGTGGCCAAAGTATTGGAGACTCAACTTCACGATCTGTCCTTCCAGTGAGCACTCAGGTCTGATTTCCTAAAGAATGGATGCGTTTGATCTTCTTGCAGTCCATGGGACTCTCAAGAGTCTCCTCCAGCACCATAATTCAAAAGCATCAATTCTTCGGCGATCAGCCTTCTTTATGGTCCAGCTCTCACTTCCATACATCACTACTGGGAAAACCATAGCTTTAACTATACGGACCTTTGTTGGTAAGGTGATGTCTCTACTTTTTAAGATGTTGTCTAGATTTGCCATCGCCTTTCTCCCAAGGAGCAGACGTCTTTTAATTTTGTGACTGCTGTCACCATCTGCAGTGATCATGGAGCCCAAGAAAATAAAATCTCTCACTGCCTCCATTTCTTCCCTTTCTATTTGCCAGGAGGTGATGGGACCAGTGGCCATGATCTTCGTTTTTTTGATGTTGAGCTTCAAACCATATTTTGCGCTCTCCTCTTTCACCCTCATTAAAAGGTTCTTTAATTCCTCCTCACTTTCTGCCATCAAGGTTGTGTCATCTGCATATCTGAGGTTGTTGATATTTCTTCCGGCGATCTTAATTCCGGCTTGGTATTAATCCAGTCCAGCCTTTCGCATGATGAATTCTGCATATAAGTTAAATAAGCAGGGGGACAATATACAGCCTTGTCGTACTCCTTTCCCAATTTTGAACCAATCAGTTGTTCCATATCCAGTTCTAACTGTAGCTTCTTGTCCCACATAGAGATTTCTCAGGAGACAGATGAGGTGATCAGGCACTCCCATTTCTTTAAGAACTTGCCATAGTTTGCTGTGGTCAACACAGTCAAAGGCTTTTGCATAGTCAATGAAGCAGAAGTAGATGTCTTTCTGGAACTCTCTAGCTTTCTCCATAATCCAGCGCATGTTTGCAATTTGGTCTCTGGTTCCTCTGCCTCTTCTAAATCCAGCTTGCACTTCTGGGAGTTCTCGGTCCACATACTGCTTAAGCCTGCCTTGTAGAATTTTAAGCATAACCTTGCTAGCGTGAGAAATAAGTGCAATTGTGCGGTAGTTGGAGCATTCTTTGGCACTTCCCTTCTTTGGGATTGGGATGTAGACTGATCTTCTCCAATCTTCTGGCCACTGCTGAGTTTTCCAAATTTGCTGGCATATTGAGTGTAGCACCTTAACAGCATCATCTTTTAAAATTTTAAATAATTCAGCTGGAATATCATCACTTCCACTGACCTTGTTATTAGCGATGCTTTCTAAGGCCCATTTGACTTCACTTTCCAGGATGTCTGGCTCAAGGTCAGCAACCACACTATCTGGGGTATACGAGACATCAATTTCTTTCTGGTATAGTTCCTCTGTGTATTCTTGCCACCTCTTCTTTATGTCTTCTGCTTCTGTTAGGTCCTTTCCACTTTTGTCTTTTATTATGGAAATCTTTGTACAAAATGTTCCTTTCATATCTCCAATTTTCTTGAACAGATATCTGGTTCTTCCCATTCTATTGTTTTCCTCTATTTCTTTGCTATGCTCGTTTAAGAAGGCCTTCTTGTCTCTCCTTGCTATTTTTTGGAAATCTGCATTCAATTTCCTGTATCTTTCACTATCTCCCTCGCATTTTGCTTGCCTTCTCTCCCCCGCTATTTGTAAGGCCTCGTTGGACAGCCACTTTGCTTTCTTGCATTTCCTTTTCATTGGGATGGTTTTAGTTGCTGCCTCTTGTATAATGTTACGAGCCTCCATCCATAGTTCTTCAGGCACTCTGTCCACCAAATCTAAATCCTTAAACCTGTTCCTCACTTCCACTGTGTATTCATAAGGGATTTGACTTAGATTGTATCTTACCGGCCCAGTGGTTTTTCCTACTTTCTTCAGTTTAAGCTTGAATTTTGCTATAAGAAGCTGATGATCTGAGCCACAGTCAGCTCCAGGTCTTGTTTTTGCTGACTGTATAGAGCTTCTCCATCTTTGGCTGCAGAGAATATAATCAATCTGATTTCGATGCTGCCCATCTGGTGATGTCCATGTGTAGAGTCGTCTCTTGTTGGAAAAGAGTGTTTGTGATGACCAGCTTGTTCTCTTGACAGAACTCTATTAGCCTTTGCCCTGCTTCGTTTTGAACTCCAAGGCCAAACTTGCCAGTTGTCCCTTTTATCTCTTGATTCCCTACTTTAGCATTCCAATCCCCTATTATGAGCAGAACATCCTTCTTTGGTGTCACTTCTATAAGGTCTTGTAAGTCTTCATAGAATTGGTCAATTTCAGTTTCTTCAGCACCAGTAGTTGGTGCATAAACTTGGATTACTGTGATGTTAAAAGGTCTGCCTTGGATTCGTATCGAGATCATTCTATCATTTTTGAGATGGCATCCCAGTACAGCTTTCGCCACTCTTTTGTTGACTATGAGGGCCACTCCATTTCTTTTACGGGATTCTTGTCCACAGTAGTAGATATGATAGTCATCCGAACTGAATTCGCCCATTCCCATCCATTTTAGTTCACTGATGCCCAAGATGTCAATATTTATTCTTGCCATCTCATTTTTGACTACATCCAACTTACCCAGGTTCATGGTTCTTACATTCCAGGTTCCTATGCAATATTTTTCTTTACAGCATTGGACTTTCCTTTCGCTTCCATGCATATCCGCAACTGAGCGTCCTTTCGGCTTTGGCCCAGCCGCTTCATCAGCTCTGGATCTACTCGTACTTGTCCTCCGCTCTTCCCCAGTAGCATGTTGGACACCTTCTGACCTGAGGGGCTCATCTTCCAGCGTCATAACTTTTATATGCCTGTTGTCTTTGTCCATGGAGTTTTCTTGGCAGGGATACTGGAGTGGCTTGCCAGTTCCTGCTCCAAGTGGATCACGTTTGGTCAAAACTCTCCACTATGACCTGTCCATCTTGGGTGGCCCTGCACGGCATAGCTCATAGCTTCTCTGAGTTATTCAAGCCCCTTCGCCACGGCAAGGCAGTGATCCATGAAGGAGTTATTCTGTTATTAAATTACCTTAATTTATTTTAACCTTATCTTACCATAAAAAGCCCTAAAGCTTAAAACTTATTTATACATAATTCCTTAAAGCATTTCTACTAAAGCCAAATAGTTTCATTCCAACATTTTTTCTAACACTCATTAATTTTACAATAATTCTCTAAATGAATTTTTAAACTTTCTTCCAATCTTCATCCATCGTCTCTTCTTCCTGGTCTCGGGTTTTGTCAGTCCTTTCTATCCCTTCCATTTAGTCCATCAACCTGGTGACCTTCTATCCGAGGCTCTTGTTTGTACCTGCACTTTACTTTGTCTTCTGCTGATCTTATTCTTAGTTTCCTTCCTTTCTCACTAAGGGGTAGATCTCGGGGAGACTCCAACTTAACAGTATCTTTATCCCTTCTCGACAGGTCATCCCATTCTCCATAGTCAGCACTGAAATCCAAAAAGTATTTAAAGGCATATTTCAAAGTCCCTCCAAGGTTAAGGGCCCCCACAACTCCAAACTCCCCCTGGCCCAAAACCAGATCCCAAAAGTCAGAACACCCTGCATAGGGGGATCTATCCAACTTCCCATCTCCAAACCAAACAGTACTCCATCTCTCCAAATCTGACTTTCTCCAGGTTCAGTCGTCAGAAACAACAACTTATGTTCCTGTAAGGCCGCGACTCTCTCCATTTCTATTACTTGAGGTTCAACCACAACCTCCTCCTTTGTCTTCTGCACAACTTGCTCCATTTCTATTACTTGAGATTCAGCAACAACCTCCTCCTTTGTCTCCTGCACAACTTGCCCTGTCAAAGCAAATTCCTGAATTGGTTCCTGAGTGGTTTCTATATAGATATTCACTGTTTGTCCAAAGTTGCTAACTGCAACAGTCATCAAATCCATCTTCTCATGTAGCTGTTCTAGTAAAGCGCTTGTCTTGCAAAAAGCAAGCACTAAAGCTTCTTTTGGGCACATTCTTATCCAAGGTCAATGTCTGGTTCTCACGATCTTCAATCTTCACAGCTGTAGAATTCCCCAGATCGACTACAGCAACAATTTCACAGGCTCCCTCTAGAGGAAACAATTTCTGTTTGTATCCGTCTTTTTAAAAGCAGATCCAGCAACAAAATTCCTTTCGTTTTTCAGATATTTTGTTCCTTTCAAGTGCAAAAGGAAACATTGGAATCAGTATGTTTCTCTTTTTTTTAACTATCTGTCAAAGAACGTTTTATTCACAGTCAATGAACTTCCCCAAAGCGTCTGTCTCTGACATCCCGTTCCCAGGTTCAAGACGGTGGAAATTTATCTTTTTTTTACTCTCTCTCCTGCAGGTTTAAACAGTTTCAGATTTCCCCCCTCTTCTCCTGCTTCCAAGGGGGGGGGGGTTGGTAGTTTTAACTGATGGAAATTTATTCCTTTACAAACGACTTTCCAGACTTTAGCTTGTAATCTATTTACAAAAACGGAAGGCGGACTTCCTGTTTAGACCTTCCTGCTTCGGTGCCAAATTAAGATGTTTCATAATCCAATTTTCTGTTCTACTCACGAGTAGTTGTTTAAAGTCCAATTGTCCACAGGAAAAAGTCAGCGCTCTCCGGCAACAGCAATCTGTACGTGCTTGGTGGGTACATTTATGAACATTTATTATATATATAATTTAATTTTTTTATTACACAGTGTATCTGAGGAAGTGCATGCACACGAAAGCTCATACCAAAAACAAACTTAGTTTGTCTCTAAGGTGCTACTGGACAATTTCTTTCTTTCTTTCTCCTTTTCTTTCTTTCTTTCTTTCTACATTGTAAAAAAGGTCTGACACTGGAACTTGGAAGTGGAGCCCAGTGAGCTTGCCCGGGGGTGAGATCCTGGCGGGGGGGGGGGGGGAGTGGAGCTCAGAAGTGGAGCCCAGTGAGCCTGTTCAGGGAAGATCTGTTGGGGGAAAGTGTTGTTTTAAAAAGGCAGCTAGGTGATGTGCAGGAAGATGGGGCTGCTAGACCCCCCAGCATGTGCTGCGAGGGGGAAAAGAGAGCAAGCAAGCTCTTGGAATTTAGAGCAGAAGGTGAACAGGAGGCAGATGAATGAATTGCTAGGGGTGGGGTGCCAAAAGCAGAGACAGAAGGCATTTCCACTGAAGAGGTGTTTAAGCTTTGGAAAAAGGAGTGTGCTAACAGCAAAGAAGAGGAAGGGGGGCTTCCCCCACAGCACTCCCATCACATCACTGTATCCCTCATTGCCACACTTTGGGGCAGTGATTGGAAAATTCCCCAGCAAACAGATTGGGGGGGGGGGAGAGGCATAGCTCCAGAGGTGAGGCTACTGAAGACAGCTATCTCTGTAGACCACTGCCCACGTCTGTCACTGACTGTTTTGCATGGAAATGTTCAGAGGGTTTTGAATTTGCTAGATAATGCATCTGAAGTGTCATGGAGTGTTGAATGTAATTGGGACGCTGCAAGCCCCCACCTCTAAGGAGGAGGCTCGGCAGTTAGTGGGGCCAGTGGGCTTTTGGAAGCAGCACATAACCCATCTAGCCCAGATCCTGAGACCAATCTATCAGGTTATCAGAAACAAAACACAGTTTGGGTGGGGGGAGCAGCAACCAAAAGCGTTATCTGAGGCTAAATCTGTTGTAGCTGCACCTATGCCTTTTGGACCTTACATCAAAGAACAGCCTTTTGAGTTACAAGTGTCTGCAAATGAGGAAGGGGCTGTTTGGAGTTTGCAGCAAAAGGGACCTACAGGGAAAAGAGTGCGTCTGCCTAACACAGAGTACTCTCCATTTGAGAGGCAGCTTTTGGCATGTTACTGGGCTCCAATTGGAGAATAGCCTTTACCAAAGGTGTCATGGACATTGAAGATGCTCAAACACAGGATGAAAAAGAGAAACGTGTTAAGAGGAAGGTACACTTGGCAAACTCACCAGGATCAACTTCTGCCCGGAAACCTATTTCCCCACTGGAAGGATGTGTGGATCCAGAATTAGCCTCCACAGTCACTCATGGATTCACTGTTAAGACCACGTTCATGGAAACAAATCTTACTTGGCTACAGGTGATCGTCAAAGAAGAAAAAAGATTTAACTTTCTTTTTCTTTTTCTGCAGATGTTGTTAAGCTTTCAGCTGGGTTGCATCCTGGCCTTTGTTAAAGTGCTTAGAAACAGCCTTGTTTGCTTAATTGGAAAACAGGGCTCCGGAGAGGGGCTGCTTCAAATGGGGATCGCTCAAGTGCTGCTGCTGCTGCTCCTGGCACCGACAAAGCCCAGCCCCCTTCCTCCTCTAGTCAGGGCGGGGAGAAGCCAGGAGGGAGGGAGGAGGCGCTGCTGCTGCCACCACTGTGTGAGGGAGAGGGAAAGAACACGCGCACTGGCAATCCACACGGCATTCCCGGACTGTCTGCGGGCCAGATCCAGAAGGCAATTGGGCCTGATCCAGCCCCAGGGCCTTAGTTTACTGACCCATGGCTTAATTGATAGACTCGCACAGCCTGACTTGGGTATGCGCCAGTGATCTAGGATGGCCATGTGCCCTACTTTACGAAAGACAGTCCTCTGTTTAAAGGGCTGCCCAGACCTAGTCTTAACATCAGAGGCATGGTTGGTGGTGACAGAAGAAAGAGCTTTCTTGGTGGCTGCTCCCATATTGTGGAATTTCTTCCTTTTTGTCTTTCCACTAAGACCTTCCTATTCAGATAGGCCTTTGAAAACTGTGTGAAGACAACGTGGAGCAATCAGTATTTTACTGCTGGTTCTAAATGTGTTTTAGCTGTTGTTCTTAACTAGTTTGTTTTTATTGCTTTGTATTTTAGAATGATGCTTTTAAAATGTTGTAGGCTGCCTTGAATCCCAGCTTGAGAGGATATAGATATACTAAGTAATAAACCTTACAGATTTAGAACTGGGAGAAGAAGCCCTGAGCTGGCTTGTGCATAGTTGGCACTTGAAGAATGAGCAGGCACATGGGTCAAACTCCCCCCCCCACTGCATTTATTTGTTTGCATTACAGCCAGTGCTTTTCTTCTAGAAAAAGAGGTTTGAGTACTCACCACGAAGTTGTTAACAGGAAGTTGCCACATTTTAACCAGCGCTTTTCTTGGGGGTGGAAAGCTGGTGCTGCATTCTTTGAATACCCCCTGAAAAGAAGCACTGATTACAGCCCTAATTTATAAATGCATCTATACATATCAATTAGCATATGCAGTTTTTTCTTTTTATTGTTGATGTGCAAGTGGCCACCCTACAACTAGTGTGTGTGTGTGTGTGTGTGTGTGTGTGTGTGTGTGTGTGTGTGTATGAGCAAGGCTGCAACTGAGTACCCTGGACTCTTCAAAATAATTCTTAACAGTCTGAATGACGTAACTTTATCTGTGTAAAAATACATTAAAACCACAATATTCTATTTTAAAGTACGGCTATTTAAAAAGGTAACCAACTCTATGAGGTGACTATTAATAGTTTGAAAAATGGAAGCGAGTCACGTGCATGTGAAAACCTCACATTCCCCACCTCCACAGCTGCTCCTCGGCGAAGGCGCTGCCCAGCTCTGGCTCTGGGAGTTTGCTCATTTAGTTATTTCATAAGACAAACTAACTTACTTCCAAGCGGCTGACAAAAAAGTTCTCCGCGCCGGGATGGGCGGAGCAGCCTCTCATTGGCTGGCCGTGACTCCTCCTCCCGGGACGGAGGACGACGACGAGGCAGGGCGCCTGCGCGCTTCCCTTGCCCGAAATGTCCGGAGGAGAGGGAACTTTCCATTGGCTGCGCCAAGGCGTCCAATCGGAAGAGGCCCGCTGTGAGCGAACAGGCGGACGAGCCAACGGCTTTTTCTTTTGAATCGCGCGGGGGGGGGGGGGGCAGAGCGAGAGGCGCCTCCCGGGACGGACGGACAGACCGACGCCGCTGCGCTCGCTCGCTCGCTCTCTCCGGCGGACGCCCGCGCGGGAGTTGGCGCGCCTCTCTTCTGTTCTACCGAAGGTCGCCGCCGCCGCCGCCGCCGCCTCGCCCTCCGGGGCGGAAGAGCGTCCCGAGGCCGCGGGCGCCATGAGCCCTCCGCTCACCGGCCTGGGGTGGAGCTCCGCCGCCGCGGCCCCCGCGGGATGGACTCCGGTGAGGGACGAGACCCCCCAGGGCGGCCCCGGGTGACCCCGTCCCCCCCCCCCCCGCCGCGCTTCCTCGTCTCCGTCGCTGCCTCAGAGGGGCCGCCGGGTCGCGCGGCCCTGCGCTCTTGGCCGCCCTTCGCCTTCCCGGTGCGGCCCGAAAGGACGTCGAAGCAGAAGTCGGGAGGGAGGCAGGGAGGGAGAGAAAACCACCCTAACGCGCCTTTTACTTTTACCTCCATCTTGAGGTTGGTTAATTCTAGCTAGAGACGCGCCCAAATTTTCAGTACCAGGTGAGCTACAAGGAAGAGCGCCCCGAGGAAATGGAGAAGGCGCTACAGAAGATTGAGAGCCGTCCGTCTGTTGGGCGTCGAGGGAGCAGCCCGAACCCTCTTGGTTTTAGAGATTAAGCTCTGCGTCTTTAGTGAAGAGATAATAGTGGCCTGCTTTGCAGGGCTGTTGTGAGGACCTTTTATAATATAATTCTATACGAAGTGCTTTTGAACAGGAATTCAAAATAATATTGTTCTGCTGGGGGCATCTTGAGGAGCCCAGGGCTGAATGGAGCTTTGGAGTGGGCAGCTGCTAGAGGCCGTACTTAGACGTGACAGTGCTGCTATACTATTTTATACCAATGAATTGCTAGGTCCTCTGGTATTTTAGACTGAATAAGAACCTGAGGCTCCACTATCGGACATTATAGCCCCTCTTTCTAGCATATGTATAGTTCTCTTCTGCATCTCTGCTGGCTATCTTGCAGCCCTGAATACAAAGACCAGGTGAACATAGCTCATCTGTCAACCAAGCTAAGCAGATGATAATTAAAGGTCATCTGACAGTTTGGCAACAGATTCCTGACTTGGTTTCAGTTAGTCAGCAACATGTATGTGCCCTTCAGCATTGTTGCAGTGTTGACGTTTCACTCCACGCACATTGAACTGGTTTGGCTACAGTGTGGCCTGGCTTGTTCATTCAGTAACTTCTTGCTTCCTGGTGTTCTGAGCTGTAGTCCAAAGGTTACAAAACCATGGACTGGTTTGCTTTCTGCCCCACCCACGCCACTGTGTCCATCCTTCACACCTGCTTGTGTCATTGTTCTATTTAATAAGCAGCACCTGTTCTGCAGGAGAGTTCCTGTGGCACAATTTCTTTAAAACATGGCTTTTTAAGGCTCTGTGGATTTATTATTATTGTTATAAGGCTCTGTGGATATTAACTTGCAAAATCTATTTTCTCCCTGTGACCCTTTGTCAAGCAAATAGATCAAGACAGTCCTTTTGCCTGTCGCTTCATAGATGTTTTGATCTCTCCTGCTGTCTCTAGATCACATCCACTGTAGAAGGAGCACCTGCAAACTTTGGAAAGGGATTTGCACAGAAATCTGGTTACTTCCTATGCTCTACATCAGCTATAAACACTGAGGTAAGGAGGATGCCAGGGTTGCGGAGAGAAGCTTGGTGCCAGTAATGTCAGGACTGGTCGTTGTCCTCTTCCGATCACCACACAAACGCTTCTTGTTCTTTTATAACTTTTTATTGTGTATTAACAAACAAGCTTTTAAATGCTCCTTATCTTTAACTATTCTTCCTCAGAGTCACTTATTTCAGATACCTTCTGAGCTCTGCTTCTCCGTGACCAGCCACCTTCAAAATGGCGAAGGTGCGCTTTCCTGCTCTTTTTCCTACTCTCCTGGCTAGAGCTGGCTTGTATCTCCCCTCCTCCCAATCTGAGCTAGAACTGAACCCTGGCCTTTCCTGGGAACAGCCGGTCCCTCCCTCTTGGTCCTCTTGCTCTCTTCTATTAGATTCACTGCTCTCCTCCCCCCCTTGGGGAAAACATTCTCCCTCTGGGAAACTGGAAACTTCTAACTCTAACTCTTCCCTGACAAGTAACTCAGTGCTGCTGGACTTTATGAATTCTGCTTCTTTTCAGAACCCCACAGGAGATGTACTTTATGATGTCATAATCCTGAGTGAGAAAACCCCACTGCCTTACGGATACACTTACGCTAAGGAATTTTTGGATCCCAGTAAGTCTGCCTATTCATTGATACTGTTTTGGTATAAATCTGTTTATAACAACAGGTCTTCAGCACAAACTAACCATGAATAGCTTACATTTCCATGTATGTACCTAAGATACTTTGTGGTCCTGGGCTACAACAGCTATCCTGTAGGGTTAGCTTGTATCCCTTTGACCAGGCATAGGCAAGCTCAGGCCCTCCAGATGTTTGGGATTACAATTCCCATCATCCCTGACCACTGGTCATGTTAGCTAGGGATGATGGGAATTGTAGTCCCAAACATCTGGAGAGCTGGAGTTTGCCTATGCCTGCCTATGACTTATTACATAAGTGTGTGTTGCTGTTATAACAGTGTAACAAAACCTTTGTTGCTTCCCTCTGTGAAGGAGCCTTCCCAGACCTGCTGAAAGGCAGTTATTTAAACTGCTTTAAAAAACATATTTGGACCTGGCCAATATGGCCAACTATTGCCCAGTCTCAAATCTTCCATTCTTGGGCAAGGTGATTGAGCAGGTGGTTGCTGAACAACTCCAGGCACACCTGCAGGATGTGGACCATTTGGTTCCCTTCCAATTCGGATTCAGGCCTCATCATGGGACTGAAACCGCCTTGGTCGACGATCTCTGGCGGGCTAGGGACAAAGGTGAAAGCTGTTTCCTAGTTCTTCTGGTTTTCTGAGCGGCCTTTGATACCATTGACCATGAGATCCTTCTGGACCATGTAGAGGAGCTGGGGGCACTGTTATACAGTGATTCCGCTCCTTCCTCCTGGGCCGTGTTCAGAAAGTGGTGTGGGGGGTTCAGACCCCTGGGCCCTCACTTGTGGGGTGGTGCCTCAGGGTTCCGTCCTCTCCCCCATGCTTTTTAACATCTACATGCAGCCGCTGGGAGAGATTATCAGGGGGTTTGGGCTGGGTGTTCATCAATATGCGGATGATACCCAGCTCTACCTTTCTTTTAAATTGGAACCAGTGAAGGCGGTGAAGGTCCTGTGTGAGTGTCTGGAGGTGGTTGGAGGATGGATGGCGGCTAACAGATTGAGGTTAAATCCTGACAAGACAGAAGTACTGTTTTGCGGGGACAGGAGGCGGGCTGGTGTGGAGGACTCCCTGGTCCTGAATGGGGTAACTGTGCCCCTGAAGGACCAGATGCGTAGCATGGGAGTCATTCTGGACTCACAGCTGTCCACGGAGGCGCAGGTCAATTCTGTGTCCAGGGCAGTTGTCTTCCAGCTCCATCTGGTATGCAGGCTGAAACCCTATCTGCCCGCGGACTGTCTCACCAGAGTGGTGCATGCTCTAGTTATCTCCCGCTTGGAGTACTGCAATGCGTTCTATGTGGGGCTACCTTTGAAGGTGACCCAGAAACTACAACTAATCCAGAATGTGGCAGCTAGACTGGTGACTGGGAGTGGCTGCCGAGATCATATAACACCGGTCTTGAAAGACCTACATTGGCTCCCAGTACGTTTCTGAGCACATTTCAAAGTGTTGGTGCTGACCTTTAAAGCCCTAAATGGCCGTGGTCCAGTATACCTGAAGGAGCATCTCCACCTCAGGTCCAGCTCTGTGGGCCTTCTGGCGGTTCCTTCGCAACGAGAAGCCAGGTTATAGGGAACCAGGCAGAGGGCCTTCTCGGTAGTGGCACCTGCCTTGTGGAACGCCCTCCCACCAGATGTCAAAGAGAAAAACAACTACCAAACTTTTAGAAGGCAGCCCTGTTTAGGGAAGCTTTAAATGTTTAAGTGGCTTTCTGATTGTTGAAGCTATTTTTCTACATCTCTTTTTAAAGCTATTAAGACTTCTGTCTCTTAATAGCTTTGGTCACTTTAGCAGTATCACAGCTTACAGCTTTGAGATAACAAAATTCCATTCCCGTGGATACAGTGTCAGCTAGCAAAGTAGCTTTTAATTTCTTATACACATTTTTGTCAAAGGGGGGGAAATCCACTTAAAGCTTCACAGAGGTTCCCCTTGTCTGTTTAAAACTTTCTCATTTCACACCATAAATCCTGCTTTTTGTCACTTTTTCTCAACGCCTTAAACAGTAGCTTTCTTTCCTTTATTATGAAAAGCAGTTAACTCACCAGGTGTCAGTTTTCACTGACAGACACAGAAACTCTTTTAGGTTGTAAATTATCCCATTCTGAAGAAAATTAAGAACGGGAGGCGTTTGTATGGCTTTGTAGTGTGGTTTGGGCAAGATGATGGTCCTCTGCTTCTAGTCACTTGACCCACAGGGCAGGAAAACAACCCTCTGGCAGAGAGGAAAAACTTTTCAAAGCAAGAGGGTAATCCCTTTATTTCAACTTTTCGGAGGGAAAGCTGCCAGCCAAATGTGCGTGCAATACCTATCTCCATAGGTAAGGAGCCAATGAAAGACCTTCAATCCACCATGACTCCTCCCTTGGAAGTCCATTCCTGTTACAGCTTTGGTTGGTCATTTAGTCCTTTTCTTGATCCTCCATGGGGGAACTTTGTACTGCCTCTCATTTTTTAATTGGTTATGATAATAAGGGATAATGGAACAATTAACCTACTTCTTGAGGATATTTTTCTTTTTTGCCCTCGGGCACAGATGAACTTTACACATGTAAATGGGAACCAAATCATTTTCTCATGTTCCACTTGGCCTTGTGACTGGGAAAAGGTAGAACTGTGTAAGTTTGTTCAGCTTAGTTTTGACTCATATATAGCTGCCCAAACTCAAAACTACTGCATTTGTGAACCTATTATTTATTTAACAATATTTGAATACTGTTTCCTTAGGCTAAGTGGCTGCTATACCTGAAGTATCCCTTAAAGATGCTGACCTTTCTGCTGAGGCAGAAGATGCTATAAATATATTTGATCATAATCTTTGTATATTTCTTTATAAACCCTAATAAAAACATATTTATTTATTTTAAATAATCTAAAAGAAGACACACAGGAAAAGGGAGGAAGAATGTTCATCTCATAATCAAGATATATCAAAAGTTAGGTCTGAGGACTGAATCTGTTCTAAGTTTATTTTGTAATTATTGAAAGTAACCGATTTCCAGCAGATTAAATTACTACAGCATGTTTACCCGTGAGCAGGTATTTCAGGCATCATAAAACTAGCCAAGCACTGTTCTGCGAGAAAGCAAACGGAGCCTGATTTTTCTGATCCTGGAATCTGTGGCTCTTGTCTTAACCTGTGAGAACAAATATGGAAAAACACCTGCTCCACATAAGAACAGTGTTCAAATAAAATCGAGTCGTAATTGCATCTCTCTCTGTGGGGAAGGACTTCTATATGCCATTTGCATATTCTTTTACCTTCCCCTCCACCTTTGGATGCATAAGCCCATCTAAGGAAGGCAAGGTGTTGGTGTTATTCTGATGTCATTTGGGTGTAATCTCCTCTTCCTGCTTCCCTGCTGCAGAAACCTCCCTCTCCAAGAAGAAGAGACTGTGCGTCAAGTTGATTCCATTGACTGCAGCTGAAACAGCTGTGTTTGACATCTTGCTGAGTAGCAAAAATAAAGTGATCCCAAATTATATGCGGATAGGGTGAGGCACTCAATCTATAGTCATTGTTCTCATGTTGTAGCTCCTGGGAGACATGCTTTTGTTCTAACCATATTCTTCTCATCTAGGGAAATGAGTGGATTTGCACTTTGGTGTAAAAAGGAGCACATTCTCAAGCCCAAGCCCCTTCCCAAGCCACGGAAAGTGAGCCTAGAAATGAAGCGCCTTTCATTAGAACCAGATGGGTAAGTTTGGGACTTGCTGTAGATTATGTCCAACTTTTGTCACAAGCACATCATTCTTGATGTTATGTGAGCCACCATGATTTCCCATCTTCACTGGGATAGGCTCTATCCTATAGAAAGTAAAGCGCTAGGCCAGATTCTTGAACCATCCAAATGCCAATTGTTCTCACCTGCTTTTCTCAGTTTATTCATTCACAAAAAGAGATCAACTAAATTGCCAGACCAGATTGCCACCTGTTGGTTCAGGGTGTTTGAGCTTTCGGCACATGCGTTCCAGCTTCCAGGATTCTGTGGGAGGCAAATTGCTGGTGAGGATAAGCATGAACTGTGGGGCAGAGAGCCTGTTACCTCTGTCCCCTTTATTTGCATAGGGTGGGCAGCAGATGGAAATTTTACCAGCACCATAACAACTGTCTTAATGTTTCTAAAACTGGATGTATGGCTTCTTTTATTAACAACAAAAAATAATCTCTGGAAGGAGAGGTGTAGCTGTTAATCTAGTTTTGTGTGTAAACTGAATTGAAACCCCTAATTTACCCATCTTACCATTACAGCTGTCCTGAATCTTTGCCAATAAGTACACGGTACCACTGAATTAGTGGGGCAGACCAGTGACCAATGCTATTTGTTATCCTTTTTTAAGTAGAGCTGATTTATGGTGGTAGAGGCAGGACTATGATGATGGTGATAATATTTATGTAACCCATCTGGCTGGGTTTCCCAACATTGGCTTTTCATCCCACTTTAGCTCATTGACTAAAAATAGTTGGGTGCACTTAGCTTCTGCCCTTATAAATTTATACCCCCGTTTCATTTTGCATTATTACTTTGTTTTTGTTTTTTATAATATTTTTATTAAGTTTTCAACAAAAGTAACAAAAAATAAAAATAAAACACAAACAGTAACAAATGCAATAACATCCATAAACAAAGAAAATTATACAACAACAACAACAACAATCTTTATTACAGTCCAGAGACCCAACAAAACATTACAAATCAATACAGAGTTCATACAGCCTACCTCCAGGTTAATCAAGCATTTTGTTTAGAATATAGGGCTCGTTTGTTCTTGCAACCACCAATAAAAACTTTGCCACTGCCAACGTTCTAGCTTTTGTCCGGTCTTCCAGTAGGAACCTGACATAGTGAGCCTCTGATTTTCCTGGGAAAGGCACCAGCAAGGGTAGTATCAGTTCAGCCCTGGCCTGCTCATACTTCGCACAATGCAACAAAATATGATTTATGGAATCGATGTCTTGAGCACACGAGCAAAGTCTGTCCTGGTCTCGGCCTTTTGGCTAAGATCAAGTGTAGAAAATTATACATAAAACCGTATCAATTCCATAAAGTGGGATTCTCTGAATCCCCTGCCTCCCCTCCCCTCCCCCATTCCTCGTTCGCTACCTTTCTTATCAACTATATTTCATTTCTACTCCAATTTTTTTCTAGCCTCAAATTTCCCATACTATTTCTAAAATTACAAGTGTTCTTAAAATCCTGACAATGTATTTATCAGTTTACAATACTTTTGCAAATACATAATAAACATTTCCCATTATTTTTTAAATTTCCTGTCATCTTGATTTCTGAAGCTTTCCAGTTAGTTTCGCCATTTCAGCATAATCTATTAACTTGGTTTGCCACTCTTCTTTAGATGGGACTGCTTCTTCTTTCCATCTTTGGGCTAACAGCATTTGAGCAGCCTTTCATAGCATACATAAACAATTTTTTTCTGATCTTTTGAAATTTCTGCTCCTACAATACCTAATAGAAAGGCTTCTGGTTTTTTTTAATAAAGGTTATTCTAAACATTTTTTTCCATTTCATTATATATCATTTCCCCCAAATTTTTAACCTTCCTACATTCCCACCACATCTGATAAAACGTACCCTCTTTTTCTTTACATTTCCAACACTTACTAGATCCTGTTCTTTTCATTGCATATTAACAACCAATCTTATAAATGGTTCTATTATTCCTCAGAAGGGACGTGGGCGGCACTGTGGGTTAAACCACAGAGCCTAGGACTTGCCGATCTGAAGGTCGGCGGTTCGAATCCCCCCGATGGGGTGAGCTCCTGTTGCTCGGTCCCTGCTCCTGCCAACCTAGCAGTTCAAAAGCATGTCAAAGTGCAAGTAGATAAATAGGTACCGCTCCAGCGGGAAGGTAAACAGTGTTTCCGTGCACTGCTCTGGTTCACCAGAAGCAGCTTAGTCCTGCTGGCCACATGACCCAGAAGCTCCCTCAACCAGTAAAGCAAGATGAGTGCCGCAACCCCAGAGTCGGCCACGACTGGACCTAATGGTCAGGGGTCCCTTTACCTTTACCTTTTTATTATTCCTCAGAGTCACTTATTTCAGATACCTTCTGAGCTCTGCTTCTCCGTGACCAGCCACCTTCAAAATGGCGAAGGTGCCCTTTCCTACGCTTTCCTGCTCTTTTTCCTACCCTCCTGGCTAGAGCTGGCATGTCTCTCCCCTCCTCCGAATCTGAGCTAGAACTGAACCCTTGCCTTTCCTGGGAACAGCCGGTCCCTCCCTCTTGGTCCTCTTGCTCTCTTCTATTAGATTCACTGCTCTCCTTCCCCCCTTGGGGAATGCTTTCTCCCTCTGAGAAACTGGAAACTTCTAACTCTTAACTCTTCCCTGACATGACCTTCCAGATCCAACAGGTCATCATTTTTAAAAATTATCCAATCCCAGCTCCAGGAAATACAGGATGCCTCCTCTGTCTTTAACATCTATCAATAATTTATGTTTTATTCTTGGTTTCTTCCCTCTCCAGATGAATCTTGAAATATGTCTTTGCCATTCTTTGTAGCAGCTCACATTGCTTATCACCAGGACTATAAATAAATGAAATAAAAACAGCAATTTTGGCAATACGTTCATCTTGATCACTGATATTCTGCCTAGTAATGACAAATTAATCTTTCCCCAGGTTTCCATTTTCCTTTTTATTTCTTTCCATAATTTTTCATAATTATCTTTAAATATATTCTTAGCTGTCAACTGTATTCCCAGGTATTTGACTTTTTAACATATATCTATCTCTGTCTTCTGCTGTATCTCCTTTTTATGTTGTTCTGAAACATTCTTCACAAAGAGTTTGGTCTTATTCTTACTCAGTTTAAAACCTGATAATTGTACAAATTCCTGTATTTTTTCTAATACTTTCAATAATGTATTTATGGGGTCCTCAACCATTATTACAAGGTCACCTGCAAATGCTTTCAACTTGTATGCTTTATTTCCTACTGTTATTCTTCTTATGGTTTCATCTGCTCTTATGTTTCTCACCAGGGCTTCCAATATTAAAATAAACGAAAATGGTGACAAGGGGCATCCTTGTTTTGTCCCTTTCATGATACTACATTTTTCAGTAGTAACATTATTCACAATTAATCTTGCTTGTTGCTCTGAGTAAATTGCATCTATTCCTCTTCTAACCCTTTCTTCTAATTCCATCTTTTCTAAAACCTTATGCATAAATGACCAAGAAATATTATCAAATGCCTTTTCGGCATCAATAAACATGAATGCTGCTTGTTTTTCATTTCTTACTTCCAGGTATTCTGTGACATCAATCATATTCCTTATATTATCCTTCATCTGACGTCCTGGAAGAAATCCTGCCTGGTCCTATATAACAAGATTCCTTTCAATCTATTGGCCATAATATTTTACAAATAATTTATAATCGTTATTTAATAAGGAAATTGACCTATAATTCTTAGTTAATAACAAATCAGTCTCTTGCTTCAGAATTAATGTAATAAAGGCCTCTTTCCAAGTCTCTGATACTTTCCCTACTTTTAAAATTCTGTTCATTAAATTTGGCAATGGTTGCAATAAACAATCCTGTAATTTTTTATAATATTTTGATGTTAATCCATTCTGTCCTGGTGACTTCCCTATCTTTGCTTATTTGATTGCATTGGCTACCTCAGAGATATTTAATAGTGCATTTAATATAATTTTTGTTTAATACAGTGGTACCTCAGGTTACAAACACCTCTGGTTACAAACACTTCATGTTACAGACTCCACTAACCTGGAAGTAGTACCTCAGGTTGAGAACTTTGCCCCAGGATGAGAACAGAAATCATGTGCTGGCAGCGCGTTAGCAGCAGGAGGCCCCATTAGCTAAAGTGGTACCTCAGGTTAAGAACGGGCCTCCAGAACGAATTAAGTTCGTAACCAGAGGCATCACTGTATATAAAACCACTCCTCACTTCTTAGTTTTGTCTGAAGTTATAAATTCCATTCCAATTCTTTTATTTATCAAGACCCTTCTATGTCTCTTGGCCACATGAGTTTCTTGTCAACAAACTATATCTAGATTTTGTTTCAGTATTACGTGTTCAATTTTATTCCTTTTTACTTTGCTATTTAACCCATTTACATTCCAGTTTAATATCTTCCTATCAGCCATTTTAATTGTCAATTATTAACGCCTTGTTTTTTCTTTTCTTTCTTCTTGCTTATCTATACTATGCTTTTCTTCCTCACCTCCTACCACTCCCTCTGGTTCTGTCAACGGTTTAGTCTCTCCTAACTCCTTTCGCTATGTCCTCAAAAATTTCTGGGCCTCTATGTCAGTGAATCTACGTTTCTTGTTTTTGTATGTGAAGGAAATCCCTTCTGGAAATTTCCATCGATACGATATTATGTGGTTTCTCAGGGCATCTGTCAGAAATGTATAATTAATGTGTTTTTTAAGAAGGCATGCAGGAATTTCCTTCAGGATAATAATATTTTTACCTCCAATTTGCAATCTGTTCATATAATTGGTTTGTATTATTCTATCCTTAATAGATCTTGAGTTAAAGGTCACCAGACAATCTCCTGGCAATTTTTTAATCTGCAAATTTTGAATTCACCTGTCAATTGAACCATCCAAGAATTCTTGTTCAATTTGTAGCCATTTTGCTAACACCTCAGTTAAATATTCTCTTAAATCCTGTTTGCCTTCTTCTGGGACACCTCTCAGCCTAAGAACCAATTCCCTCTGTTTCATTTCCAAATTGATTTTTTGCAGGCTTGCATTATCACTGTGTAACAATTTCCTCTGATTGCCATATTGATTTTAACTGTATTTGAATATTTCAAAATATTGATGGTTTTTATAAAGGAACAATAGTAATGCCAGTCAGAAAATTTTAGATGACTAGGTGGAAGCTGACTGCATCGGCACCCCCAAGTTAAGGCAAAGAAGTTGTTTCCCATTCCCTGGAGCCTTCTGTAGGTATATGGTTGTATCCATTGCTACTTCAGCTCAAAAAATCAGGTCCATTAATTTCACTGGGTTTATGCTGAGTTTTTAAGTGAGTTTGCTACAACCCTTAGCCTTTTGTTGTATTAGCCAGTCAGAGCTGGTGACACCCCTCCCCCCCCCGTATGGTGAGCAGCAGCCTTGATTATGACATGCTGTGCTTTGAAGAAGCTGCAGGTATCTCCAAGGCTCAGCACGACAAAGAACCAACCCATGGTCTCATTAGCTGTGGATGGGGGCGCATCCTATCATACTGAGTCACTGCAAGGCTCAGTGAGTGAATCTTGCCAGAATAAAAAAAAAAGGTAATTTGCTGTCTGCATTTGTTCAGAACATGCAACCCCAAACAAATTGGAAAAATACTAGAGAGAAAGCTAGCATAGAAGATGAGAAATCCATTGTGTGGCACACTTGAGAGAGTCTGGCTTGTAATTTATCAGGAGTCTTTAAGAACTTTCTAATCTAACCCTGCAGTGTAGTCCTTCCATCAGAAAAGCCTGTGGTTCCACCTGGTCCCAAAAGGCAACCTACCCTGAAGCGGCATGAGTCTATATATGACACTTCAAACGTCTATGGCATCTCAGGTAGGTATCCAGAGGCACTAAAACTTAGCTTGCTTTGTGTGAGTTGCTTTTTCCTTGAGAGCTCTCTCACGACTTTGCTTAGGAGCAGAGATTGCTACTTTTTCAGAACCTGTCTTGCACAGACTCTTGGGCTGCTCTTGCTTTCATAGGAAAATGGCAAAACAGCATTGTGATCGAGTGGAGCATTTTGCCCTGTAGATGAGGGGTGGCAAATGTTTCCTTGTCCTTTACACTGTCACATGAATAACCTAACTCTTTTTCTCCCTCTTAGCCATGGATGGAGTGCCCTTCACCCTGCACCCCAAGTTTGAGAGCAGCATCTCCAAGGGCACAAATGTAAGAATTAGTCTCGATTCCAAGTGTGTTGTCAGTACTGTAGGATCTTCCTTTAAGGGAAGATGGGAGTGGTAATCAGAACTTGTTTTCCAGAGGTGGTAAGAGTTTTTAGTTGTGCCAATATTGGTTTTGAGGTGAGGTATTGGGAAATTAAGATGTGGTGAGGCAAAAATAATTGCTTTGTTTGCTCCTTATTTTCTAGGCCTATTCTCTCTTTAAAAGCTTGCATATCAAATCTCTTGCCGATATTGAGAAAGAGGTAAGCAGCAGTTGAGGCTTTTCAATGTACTTATTAAGCTGTCCTTAAGAGAAATTTTGAGACTATCATTCCTGTGTTGTCTACTCTAGATAGAGTTGTGTGATGTGATTTATAAAGGCTGTTTTGTTTTGCTTTCAGTACAACTATGGCTTTGTCGTCGAAAGAACTGCTGCTGCTAGACTCCCCCCCAGCATCTCCTAGCATCAGTAATTTGTTTGACAGTGTGCCTTTTTGCTATCGGGACTCCTAGCCCATTCACCACATAGGTGTTCTTTAAAAAAGAAACAACTAGCAGGTGTATTACTTTAGCAGCTCAAGTTTGTAAATATAATCTTGCCTGACGGCAGCTAATGCTACCCCCTGTACTGTATTTCTTGCTGATAAGTATCAAACTTCTGTACAGTGTATATGTTTTACTTTCTATGCAAAGCACTACTTTTATGAGCAGATTTTAGCTTTACCTTTAAAAATATTAATGGCCTTTCTGAGTAGGCTGCCTCGTATATAATGAAAGTATGACTTCCATAGAAATACAACACTAATTTTAACTGAAAGTGAAATGAGAAGACTTCCAGCCCCAAACTCCCAGGATGTTGAATTGGGCACAATAGGAAAGGATTTTACCACAAAGAAAACTCCAGCCATATTTCAAAATGCATTGATTGCCATTTAATTACCAAATCCCATGACCACCTTTTGAGGAGTGTAGGGGTAGTATAAAAGTCAGTAGGTGCTGTCATGTCTGGGAAACAGGTGGAGCTTTGTGTAGCCCCCGGGGCATCGCCTTTGTTGTGGTTTCCAAAACAGCACAATGGGGAAGTCACCTGCCAGTACCAAACTGGAGTAAGAGATGGCTGTCCAAAGAATAAATATTCTTCTTGCAAAACTGTACAGTGGCTGTTCCTTTTTTGGCCAGGGATCTGTTCATTTCAAGAAGGCACTCTGAGCTTTGTGCTGCCAAGAAGAAACTGTAGGATTCTGTCTACAAGTAGGGCAGTGACAAAGTTTGCCAGAAGAACTTGAGTGATCACCATCTTGAACTACAATAGAAGGATAAAAAACCATGAATGTTCCCCAATAGCAACATTTATTCCACTACACTTTTTGGTGACTCGCCAAAAATAATTATCTTGAGCTGAACTGAAATTGTGCCACTACGTAAGGAAGCAACTTAAATAAGCTGGATTTGTGAACATATTCATGACTGCTTGGAAATATTGCATTGAGACCAAGTACAAAGTACATGTTTGCCACTTAATAGCTCACAATAGGGACACCAGTTCTTCAGCTATTGCTGAACTACAACACTGCCAACATCACTATTTTGCGGGGGGGGGGGGGGCACAAAAGCGGTACATGTTCAGTTCTAGTTGTTATTCCTTTTGAGTACAGTTATCAGGTATCACATTTTAAGATATATGCATTTCCTTGAGTCACTCAGGGACGATGAGAGTTGCAGCCAAAACATCCGGAGGGCACCAGGTCAGAGAAGGCTGATCTAGGCTCTCCCTGGTTAAGATGCACACTGCTAGCTACTTGCCAGCTGAACACACATTTCTGAAACTCCCCAGTAGAAAAAACCCCCTAAACACATTCCCCAAGTAAAGACCTAGGAAGGATCCTGCCTACTCACCTCTGTTGGGATGTCTACCAGTCCAAACTGTTCATTGAACTCGGGAGAGGAACCTGTCAAAAGGGCTACAATGGCCAGCCCAGAGAGAATGATGCTCCACAGCAGAGGTTTGTTTTCCCGAAGGCTTTCCATGAATGGATGACCCTTGAGCAACAAAGACAAGGATGGAAAGGGCAGTCAAGAACCAGATTGAAGGTATCACCAACCCAAATACTACCACCCCAAATAGTCGTTTTTTGTCTTCAACATACATGCATCTGGAGACTGGTTGCATGTTGCAGGCCAAAATATCAATGTCTATTGGCTAGCCATTTATTTCATTAGCAAGATTTTTGTGAGGTTGAAGTTGATTTTAATCTCTCCTAGGCTGGGTGGTGGTGGGATTGGAACCAAAGACATGGTCTGCTCAATCCAGGGCCCTGTTGATGGTGGGTAGAAGAGCACTTGCACGCCTGTTCTTTCTTTTTTAAAAAAAACAGCAACCATAACTATTTCCCTCTCATCAGGGAGGAAAATGAATGGTAATAATGCCAGCTCCTGGGCTGAGTTTATTTCTTGGTCCAGGGGCATGTTGGAAGACTGGGAAGGCAATAGATCCTTTGGATTCATTGCCTCCCCCTGGTACATCCACTTTTATTTCCAGGGACAAGAGGGTTGCAGGAAATATGTGTATGTCAGAAAGCAGTCCTGGTATTTATTGGAGCACAGTTGATCTCAAGTAATGGATTTCACAGGACTTAAATGCAAATTTTTGGCTTAAGTAGTTTCCTTTGTACTCAAGCTTATCCCAGCCATATGAGCAATTGCCAAAAAAGGTCTGGCTCTCTTTGAACCTCTCTTCTGCCCCCACCAATAAAATGAAAATATTTAGTACTTCTCATAGTAGGGCACCCTGAAGAACTCAAAGTAGAGCATCAGATCATCTAATCCGCTTGCAACATGCAGACTATTCAAACTAATCTACACAGACAAAGAGTTTCAGTACTTGGCCTGGCAAAACTTTCTAGCACTCCTTGTTCCACATGGCTTCACACTCCCTTTGAGATCCCTGGCCACCAGCATCTTGCAGAATGGCCTTCAAATGGAGAATTAGGCTCCAGCATGACAGGTACCAAGTGAAGCAGGGAAATAAATTACAGCACACCCTAGAGAGCTAAAAAAACTGAGCACACCTCACCTTATAGTTGATGGCAAATGTTGCCATCTGCATGGCCATGGACATGATGTAAACCGTGCTGTTCACCAAACTGGGTTCAAACTCTTTATAGAGATCTACAAAATCATCTTTCCTTAAAAGAAACAGAGAAAGGCCCTTGACAATTTGACTCCTTAAAATTCAAGTTATTGTCCTAGGAAGTGTAGGGTCACATGGTAACCAAACAGCAGCGCCAGCTGGCTACTGAGCCTCCACCTCCCATTTCCTTCCCTGCCTTGACTTGGGACACAGTATTTCTACACTTCTGCTTCTCATTTCCTTGGCTTTTCATTCTTATTTTGTCAGCTCTTGGGTTTCTTGCTATTCCGTTTTCGTCTCCAAACAGAACTATTCTGTCCTTTCTCCCTCTGGTGTGTTGGATGCTGTTCATGGGAAAGACTTGTGGGAGAAGACCAACATTGTTAGAAATAAAACAGAGACCAGCTCCCAGGCCTTCCTCAGCAGTCTCCTTCACCAATTCCCCAGCAGAACAGGTGACTGTGCCCTTTGCCCCCTGAGCGCGCCTGGGCATGCAGCACATCCCCATTTTTAAAACATGTCCTGTCTGACAGTGGCACTGACTCTCTTGGGGAAGGGGAGCGTCCCTATACAGTGCCACTCTGATCACCACTTGATACACAGAGAGAAGGTTTGTGGCAAGTCTGGGGAGGGAGTGGCTATTCTGTAACCATTTTCTGTGTGCCAACAATACACGCCTCCATCGTGGATGAACTATTTACTGGCACCTCCTGCCGCCAGAGGGTGCAGCTGTGGCCCACCTCCGAGAGTGCTCAAGAGTTGAGCAACAGTTGGGCCCAGACCTAGAAGGCTGTTCCTAAGCCTGACAGCTGTTCAACCAACAACACAGTCATCCTTACTGGCGCACAGAGATAGGTGCCAGTTTTATCTTCATCAAGGAGTTTTGGTTGACTTCAGCCCTACATCTGTCCACTCAGACCAGAGGGGTAAACAAGCTCATGAGTTGGCATCCCACCCCCCACCCCCTGCTACTCTAAAAAAACCCAAGGAAATCAAAAACCTGCTTTGTGTAGTAAGACACCTACAAGCATGCTACAAGTCCCAGAACTATCTGGCCACTCCTCAGGAGACTTAATGGAGGACTCCCCTAACCCTTGTGTTCTCCCAGGGGCCGGTTGTGCAAGGTGGAAGGACTGGGGCTGATGGAACCCTTTGGCTATCTCTCCTCCTCCTTTACAGGACCCTTTTCCAGGGCTTCTCTGAGGAAGGACCATGGATGGATGCAAGGGGACAGCTCTGATTGTCCTAGGACAGTGATCGTGTTAACCCACAGTTTCATGGATGTCTCTTGCATTCACACCTGCCCTGGGAAGAGTGTTCATGTTAAGGGAGCAACATTCCTTCTGGCCCATATATTCCAGCCTGCCGATACCAATTCCACTGTGAGCAATATCCTTTCACATTTTCATAGTTCCAAGCTTAAATCCAAGCAGCACTCACTTGGGGTCACTGCGGGCCTGTGCACCTCGATACAGATAAACCAAGCTGACAAAGTGAACCATGAACTGCAGCAGCACTGTAAGAACTGTGTAGAGGTTGAAGATATTAGGGAGTGGACGCTCCCGGGAGAGGGTCTTCAGAGGCTGGAAATAAGAAGAAAAGGGGTCAGGACCAGGCAGCCACAAGCCGCCCTGAATGGCTGGGGCAACCCAATCAGAAGGGTGGGGTACGAATAATAAATGTTATTAGCAGCAGCAGCAGCTGTCCTGGGTTTGTGAGCCAGCTGCATTCTCTTGCAAATATTTGGGAAGCAGTCCATGTTGAACCCTGCACACACCAACCACTTTGGAAAGTGGTCTCAAAGAAAGAAAAAAGTATGTCAATGTGGCAAGGCAGACCAATTTTGAAAGTTGCTTTAAAACAGGGGTGTCAAACTCAAATTCATCGGGGGCCGCATCAGCAGTTTGGTCACCCTCAAAGGGCCGGTTGTATCTGTAGGGAGGGCTGTAGAGCGAGTTTTTCTTTGCTTTGAACTAAAGGCACCCTTTATCAAAGTTATTTTTCCTTAGGCACTGGTGTGTGTTGTCTTGAACCTATACACTATTTAATATACCTATTCCAGTACGATTTTAAATAAGAATAGAAGAAGAAATAATAATGATTTTTTAAAAAGATGACGAGATGGGCTTCCACGCAGACTGGAGCTCCAATGGGGAGGAGACAGGAGCCTGTCCCAACAGAGCAGAGCAGAAGCAAATGTTGCCTCCCCCCGCCCTGCCGCCGCACTCAGGAGTCGGAGGATACGGAGCTGCAGTTTGGACAGCAGCAGTTTCTTCCTTGCAAGGGAGCCCCAGCGGCACTGCGGGTGGCCAGGATGTCCTGCTGGGGCCCCGAGCTGCTGCAGTTGCTCCCGGGGAGGGGGCTATCCGCCAAGCCCTCCGGCCCGGAGAAAGCCGATGTGTTGGCGTGGGGAGGGGGGTGGTGTTTCGTAGCCAGGCTCCCGCAGCCAAGTTGCTGGCAGGCTCCTACTTTGCTACAGCCGCCCAGATGCCGGCGCGGTCCTCTTCGGGGTGGGAGGCGCCCCTGCTTTGCGGTGTGGCACACCGCCCCCCCGCCCGGCTCCCTCCACCCCACTCTGCCCAGCTGAACCGGCAGCAGCTTCGCCTCTCCCAGCCCAGCCAGGGCGAGCCGCCTGCGGCAGGACCTGCGCCGGGTCCCCGCTCTCCACTCGCCTCCGCTGTTCCCTTCCCCGCCTGCCGGCCCCGCTACTTACCCACCAGGGTGACCCCCAGACAGCCCCTGGCCCCACCGCCCGCGCCCCGGCCATCTCCTCGCCAGCTGCAGCGCCGCAGTGGCCTCTTCTTGCGGCCCGAGCGAGTGAGTGAGCGGCGTCCCAAGTGTGGCTCTCGCTCCCTGCCCTCGCTGCCAGCCTCCACGGCTCTCTCGGGCTCCAAAAGTTGCCCCGCGCGCAACCCGCCCCATCAAGCAGCCGCGCCTGGGAGGCTCCGAGGGGCGGAGGCAGCCGGCTCCGAGCTCGGCTTCGCGTGACCGCCTCCTCCGCAGCGAGCCCCGGACTGGACCGAGCGAGCAGAAAGCCTCTTTGCCCGGCCCGCAAGGCAGGTGAAAGTTGCGGGAATGGTCGGTAGGCAGCGCTGACGGGGTGCGTCGGTTGGAGCCCTGTCTGCAAGCAGGCAGGGAAGGCTGTTCGCGTGGGTTACTTTTTAGAAAGGCAGAGAGCCTCCGCCGGAGTGCGGACCCTAAAATCTGGGTTGGGACCAGTAAAAAGGACGAGAGGCTCGCTTCCTCGCCCTTGATGCCATGGGCCACATGACGAGGTCTGGCGGGCCGGATTCGGCCCGCGGACCTTGTGTTTGGCACCCGTGCTTTAAAACATGGAAGGGCTGTAAGGAAAGAGTGCAAATGACGAAAAGGGTAGAACGGCCTTTTCTGGGCAGAGGAAGTGATGGCCGCCTCATCACCTTTCTTACCTTCGACCGGGAGATGAAAAGGAAGCAGCCAGCCAGCAGCAGCCCCTGCAATGTAGCCTGGAAATCACTGAACTTGACCCCTTCCAAGTAAAGGACACTCTGGCTGTAGGCCAAGATTAGTGCGTTCAGAGCCAAGATCTTGAACATCTGGAGCGTGGTGACCAGAGTGCAGCGGCCCTGCTTGATCACATGGCAGACTGGAGGAGCAAATAACATTTTGCTTGCATGAGATGTACTAGTTGCCCTTCCCTCTTAGATCTACACGGCTGGAGTATCTGTGAAGGAAAAGCCCAGAAAGGCTGGCAGAAGGCCAGTTCCAGCCCTGCTCTGGGCACTCAGTCAATGAAACCTTCTATAGTGGATTGGCTTGGGTTGCTCTGGAGGCCACAAACTGGAAATCAAATTAAAAAACTGGGTGGGGCAGGACTCAGAAGAGCTGTTTCATGCTTTCCCAGCCCCTTCCCATACACAGTGCCAGACTAATATTGCACTTCACCTCTTACAGAGCAAACATAAAACGTGCATAGTTTAAAGATTCCAAGTTAGTCACATGCACACAAACAGTGCAAAAAAAGAGGCTCAATGGTTGCATTTACATGCAAAACATGCCTGGAGGTGTCCCCATCCTTCAGAGTTGGTCCAAGTACTTCCTTACCCAAACAAGTTCTCTCCCCTCCCTACTTACTGCACTGAATTGAGGACAGCTTGGAGGTGAAAGGAGCCGCAATGCTGGCATCACCCAACTTCACAATGGGGACTTGCTCCTCCTCCAGATCCTTCAGCACCTGGCTAATTCTCTCCTGTTAGGAAGAAAGGGGGGGACGGGACAGGAGACATGCGGTTTAATCCACAGCAAGGCTATCCTCAGAGATACATTCCAAATGCCAACCTTACAAAGCCAGTCACTAGGAAAAGGAAAGAGGACACGAAGAGGACAGAGTTGCTTGGTTCATGGTCACTGGAATTTTATTATTTTTTAAATCTAGGTCAGACTAAGGACAAGGCCAGCTTCCATTCACCCTAGTGACTTCTCTTCCAGCATACAATGGGTGCAGGGGCAGAGCCAAGTGTCTCTCTCCCTGTAACCTCTTGGAATTTCACAAAGGAAAAAGTCCTGAAGCACAAAGGAGTCCAATATGGGGGGAGGAAGGAGAACCCAGCAACTTACCCGCTGCATGGCAAGCTGCTCTTCTCTGTGCAACATAACCCTGTGCTTGGCAGCCCGGGAGGTGGGCCTCATGTTGCTCCCAACCAGGGAGGGGGGCAAAGCAGGTCTCCCGTCAGCAGGGCCATCGCGGGGCGGCCTCTTCCTGCGCTCAGGAATTCGTTCAGGTGCATTGGCCAGTAGAGCCACTCCTGCAAGAACAAGTCAGATCACAGAAGATATTGGGAGGTGTCTGGCAAGCTGCTTTCAGAACAGAAAAGTTTAGGCAGTTCCCTTGTTCCGCATCCCAACTGGATAGGAAGGAGGCTTTTTAGAGGAGAGGGTAGCAAGAAAAGTTTTACTATGACACCTGCAAAATTGATTAGTAGGCTGAGTATATGTTGCTCAAAGCACACAGAAGCTGTAAGATGAAGAGGTAGCCAGAGTACAGAAAAACTTGTTAAAGAGGCATTTTCTTTTGCAAGAGGTGGGAGAAATGCCTCATAAACTGAAGATTGCCATCCATGCCTGGCTTATGTAAGCTTGTCCATTAAATACTCATTCTTAAAAATCCGAAATTCAATTAATCAGTGGCACTTTTTGATCAGAATAAACACTCACCCACATCAGCATGCTTCAGAGCTCCCACATCATTGGTCCCATCCCCACACATCAGCGTCACGTAGCCAAGTCCCTTCAGTGTTGTGATAACAAACTCCTGCAATGAGAAAACAGAGTGAGGAAGAGGGCCTGCCACCCTCTGCTCAAATCCATGCCATCAAAGAGATTGCTTCTCTTCACCCAAACATGTAGACTCTTGTGAGTTGACTACATGTCAGCATCCTCTTTCAATGGGAAGGTAAGGGAGCCCATTTGGCAGCAGACAAAATCATTTCCATGACTCCACTAAGCTTATGCATTTGATGGCAAGAGTCAAGTGATAAAAAACAAGTACAGGGACATCTGGTGCTTGTGGTAAAAGAGGCAGCCCACTTCTAGTTAGACCAAAGAGGCAAGTGAAAGTCTGGATGTTCTTATACTAGCAGAAGTTGCTCTGATAAAAGGATATTATTATTTCCATTTAATTTTTTATTTGTACAGCTGTGCCCAGGATTTTGACTCCAAGGCACTTGCTACTCCTGCAACATTCCACCTCTGAGGTAGATTTGACTAAGAGGCAGTGACTGGGCTCCAGGCCACTCCAAGAGCACAATGGCAGATACAGGATGCAAACTCTTCAAAGATGGTGCTATATGCCAGGTTGTAGGCTGTCCATTTGTTCCACTGAGCCAGGGACAATCCAAACACCTGCTGCTCTTTTACTACTAGTGGATGAGAGAAACATGCCCCCCCTGGATCCTTGGGCTGCTGGCCACAAGGGCCTGAAGAACGTTGCGGTGAGGAAGCACCTCTCACCTTCTGCTTGGGTGCAACTCGCGCGAAGACCTGCACATGTGGAATGAGCCGAAGCAGCAGCTGGGCATCTGTGGCCTGCAGCTGAGAGAGCCCCTCTCCTGTGACACACAGGTTGTGGTCCCTGGTCAGCTCCTGTAGGGAATCTGGGACGATGGGGAGAGTGACGGTGCCGCTGATGGACTGCCACTGCCAGCTGCAATCTGGAATAGAGGGTTTGATTAAGGGGGAGCATGAGGAGGGGCTGCCTGCTTTGCAGAACCAGCCCAGGGAAGAGAGCTATCCTGGGCTCCACCATCCCAAATTCCCCCCCTCCATGTACACTCAACAAGCCTCCCCCCCCCGGCACACGTCCCTTCCACTACCTATTAACCATTTGCAGCTGCTTCCAGAGTCTCCATCACATTTCTCACACTGCATTTCTACACCATACATAGCTCGTAGTAGTAAACTGACCCCCCTGTGCTAACCAGGGCAAGACCTTTCACCAGCACCTTCAGAAAGCTGAATTATACACTGTGTACCATGTTCTGTACTATTCCTATGCTTTTGCAGCATCACAGAATCCTAGCCATGTGCTGCTGCCTTGTGGGGCTCTCGATGATTATCTGCTCCACCCTGACCACGTCCACCTGCCTCCCCCAGCCTCTCTACCTTTGTCACAGGGCGGCTGCAGGATGAGCGTCTGCTCCTTCTGGGTGAAGTGCAGCTCTTGGGCCACGTGGCAGGCAGTCAAGGGGTTGTCGCCTGTTATCATCACTACCTGAGAAGAAGTAAATGGCAGCATCAAGGGACATTTTCCTAAGCAGGGACTGGAGATGCAATGCACATGTGCCACACAGACCTGGATCAGGGGGGCTGGAAAAAGCTTTAAAAAACTGTTTTGCATATCACAAAATTAGTGTTACATTGTACCTCAAAGCATGTTCTCTTCTAAAATGTCTGTGCGTGTGTGGTTTCTGAAACATCTTTTGCTGGAGGAAACAAACCTCCAGCAAAATATGGAGGAAACAAATATTTTGCTGGAGGAAAGAAACCTCTTTCTGTACAATAGGGAAGATCATAGCACATTCCCTTGTCTTGGCCAACTTTCCACCGCCAGCGATATCGCAAGCCCAACAACCGTTACAATAAGAGCCATTTGACACATCCCTCCATCTTTCAAACCTCTCCACTGTCCCCCTCAGCCCCAATAATTATCTCTATTCCATCCCCAGAAGTGCAGTATACCTTCCCACCTGATGGGGGTGGGGTGGGGAATACTTCATTTGCATGAAGGATAGTCTGCTTCTTCTCCTCTCTAGCCTACCCCCCCCCCCCGAAACACAGTGGGGAGCTCTCTCATCCTGGAATGGTCCTTTAGCGACAAGCACTAAATGAAACCTTCCAGGATGTCTTGGGGAGCAACTGGCAGGGGTGTCTCCTGCCATCTCAGCCAGCCTAGAGGGGTCCCAGAGGCATCTAAGAGGCTCAGGTGAAACAGGATGCTGGGCTAGTCAGGCTTTTGATCTAACCCACCCGGGCTCTTATTATGTTTCAGATTCTTATCTTTTCTGCAGCAGTGCCTCTCTGAAGCACCATCCTAGCTTATCAACTTATGTGAACATGAGTGTGAAGAGTTTTTTCCCCTGCAAGCATAGGACATCTCCAATCTCCCAAGCAGAGGATTCTTAAAGAGTGTGGAGGAGGGAAACATCATTCTTGTACACCTTGGCATTATGCTCAAATCTTTGCCTTGGGATTTGCTGTGCATGGGGAAGGGCTGATCACAATGAGACAAGAGGACTTTTGTTCAAAACGGCAGCAAATGGGAAACAAAGACTCTGGATGAGTGGGGGGAGGAGGAGGAGGAGGAGGAGCAGGGACAGAAATAGGAAAGCAGGTGGGACTGTGCAGGCCAGTTCCTCAGCTTGCCTAGGACTCCCATGTCTCCGTCTTCCACTACATCTCAGCCAGCAGGCATGCTTTTTCACTCACATGATGCGAGGCATTGAGGATTTCACGGATGACAGGCTTGGAGTCCACTTTAAGGGGGCACGAGACTACGATGAAGCCCATGAATCGCAGGTCACACTCAAGCAACTCTCGTTTCATCTCTCGTGCCTTCAGATGAGAGGGAGAACAAAGATCAGCGCTTTGTCCAACTGAATATTTAGATGCCCCACATGAAGAATCTCCCATAGAAATTCACACCCCGATTCTAGGAGCAACCCTCAGACTGCGGACAACATTGGGATTGCCTGGTAAACTTTCTAGTCCATACCTCACATGGCAATCCGACATGTCAAAGAGCATCCAGGTCTCACCTGGAATCCTGCTTTGCGAAGGTGGTGTGCTGGAGACCATTGACTAAGTCCCCCCCATGCTTGTGCTAAGTCAGAAATCCTTGCCCACTTAAATAGCACCTGCTCTGGCACAGATGAGCGTCATGGAAAATCCAGCCCCCCTGCCCAGGGCAGCCCATTCCAACCAACTTGCCAACGAGTCAGCAGACTTCCTTTTCCACTGGGCTTGATCAGTTTACTCCACCCAAATCTTTTTGCTCACCTCTTCTCACTCTGCATAACCACAAACTCTCCAGTCCAATCGTCATCTTCTCTCACATCAACTCTCTCCACCACACACAGAAACTCATTCATTGTCCACCAACTCCCTGAGTTTCCTCCCATCTCTCTGCCTTCTGCCCTGGTGGCCAGCTATGCCCCTTCCTCTAAAGTCATAAAGGCTTTTCCCTTCCACATTGCAGTTACTGGGCTGGGGGGGGGTGTCTTTGCTAAAAAACCCACATTGACATGGCCTTCCACTCATCCTCATCTGTCAGTTTCTAACTTCTCCCTCTAGGCTGCCTTGTGCATTTATTTTGGACTGTAAACCCTTTGGCCAGGTCACTTGTGCACTCAGAACAGTGTGGCAGCTGCCACACTTCAGAAGCAGACTTCTAGCCAGGCTGCAGATTGACCTTGCCATGTGAAAAGCAACCCTCTTGTGCTTTGTCAGAACTCTGAATGCTCCTCTCTACCCCGCAAAAGGAAGGAAGAGGCGTTCAAGGCCAACCATGGGCAAGGGGCCAGTGTGGGCTGGTTTTATCCTTCAGTTTATCTCTAGCACAACTAACTTTACCCATAAGAGAGGCCACAATCTGGCACATACAGAGGCACCTCCCACAGCAAGAGGGTTCCGACAGAGCATGTGGAAGGTGTCGCCTGTGCAGGCCAAAGCCTACCTGCTGATGCGTGAGGTGTCCCAATTCCTTGTAGCCGAGTGCCAGGACCCTGGCTCCCTCGCGTGAGATCTCTGTGTGGATACTGTTGTAGCTACTGGGGCACTGAGAGAACTGCACGAGAAAAGAGAGGGGCAAAGAGGGACAGTCACAAAAGAATGTGAAGGCAGAGGAAAGAAGCCCCCCGCCCTGAGCATGTCTCCTTGTGAGCCACAAAGCACCAGAACAGCAGAGGCTCTGGCAGCCTTGGAGGGTGAAGCTGAAGGTTACCAGGTCCAGGAGAGACAAATGAAAGTACATGGCATTCATTCCCACAAGCTGTAGTAGAGGCTGCCAACTTAGACGGCTTCAACAGAGGCTTAGCTACATGCAGGTAAGGCTGCTAGTTATGGTGGCTCAGCATATCAGTTGCTGTGGAACCTAAGTGGGAACAGCACAGCTGCACTCATCCTGCCCTGCTTGCCATCTTCCCAGAGGCATCTGGTTTGCCAAGGTCAACACAGAATGCTGGACTAGATGGGCTTTTGGACTGATCCAGGTGGCTTCTTGTGTTCTAGCAAAAAAACCCCGACTAAAGTTTAACAACAGCATTGTCAAGCTGCCAAACATTGTTTTGATAATAGAGCACTTCACGAAATCAAAGGCACTCTGGGCATCACGTTTTCAGCTCTGGCCATTTGGCTCCCCACCCCCGACCCCGCTTAGCTGCATGGGCCTTGCTGGCACGCCCTCCTATCTCTGGCATGTTATCTGGCCTCCCCACAATCCAGGGCATAAAATGCTCATCTGCCACTAGGCCAATGTGTGGAAGATTCAAGTACTTCTTTTGGGAAGGTCTTCCAGTCTGTGAGTCGCAAGGCTCCTCTCCGTATCCAATCCTGCTCAGCTCCTAAGCATTCCCTGCCTTGGCACCAGCCCATTTCATGGCTATAACAATAAACCAAGAGATAAAGTCACAGCCATCTCCCTTTGCTCACCATTTTGTGCAGCGTCTCCGGGGCCCCCTTCACAGTTGCAATGTAACACAGATCAGTGGAGCCGACCTTCTCGTAGGAAGCCAAGACCGACATTCTTTTCAGGGCACTGGCAAAATGAAAGCGCTGGTGAATTTTCAGTCCCTGAGTTTTAATACTTCGGGAGAAAACTTTCTCATCTGGAAACAAAGAGATCGGGAAATCCTGAAAGGGTTCAACAGCACCACAAGCAGCAATCCTCCCCTTGGGCTCCTGGGAGTGACAAAGGGGCCCTGAGCCCACAGGATGCATTCCTTAGCAGAACAAGGAAGCCCTGGCTCCCCCAGCAAATTCACAGTCACGGAACATAAAAGGGGTTTCTGGAAACACCGAAGCAGTCAGATGCTGATTCACACCTAGTTCCAAATATTGTGAAAGAAAGTTGCAGGCAAGCTTCGCTCACTCTAGTAGAATTGAAAGGTAAGGGAGCTATGGAAAAAGGCAGGCAGCTCAGAAATGAAGCAAGCCTACCTTTGGTCAGAGTCCATTCCACAGCCGTTAGCATGGCTTTCTCCAGAGGGTCACCCACCAGAGTCCCATCATCCAGCTGCATAAGGGAGTGGCATGTGGCGATGACTCGATGTGTTTCAATAGGAATGTCCGACACAGGGGTCACCTCTTTCCCATCTCTGCAATAGTGGAGATTACACAGAGATCAATTACTCCAGCTGAAGGACAACTACTGACATTAGTAAGACAGAGGACGTGAGAAGGATGCAGATTATTATTACAGTGAACATATAGCAGTTCCAATAACCAATGTGGAAATGAGAATTTGCTAGCGGCTACATGCAAACATTACTTTTACAATCTTCTCTGCCAGGGATGGGGAAGCTGTGGCCCTCCCATTAGCCCAAGCCCAAATGACCGATGGTCAGGGGGCTTGGAAGCGAAGCCGAAGGTAGATATCGTGGCTGGATATCTCTATTATTGCCTGAGAACACAGGTGAGGCTTTTGTTTGTTTGTAAGTCTCTTTGGGTGGCCCTGGGCAAGATAAAGTGACTCACAAATAAAATAAAATAATAGTAATAATTTAAAAAGTGAAGAGAGCCCATGATAGCTCTGAACAGCCTCCTTTGGCTCACCCCACCAAGGACCTACCTGAGCCCAGCCACACCTCTCACCACTAGGCTGTCACTGGTCAGGGTGCCCGTTTTATCAAAGCAGCAAATCTGGACCTTCCCTGCAAAGGGGATGCGGAATGGCTCCGTGCAGTAAACATCTTCAAGAAAACAAAGAGAGAGGGAGAGGTCAGCGATCACTACCCCCCTTTTTTTCTACCGGGCCCCACTCATGGTGGTCAAAAATTTAAAATATACCTTCCTTTTTGTGTGAAGGCCACCTCCATCAATGCCCTCTCTCCAAGCAGAGGAAGAGGAGGCATGTGTGCGCGCGCCTGCACACACATTCACAATTCAAGTGAGGAAAACGACACGGGGGTCTGTACCCAGTGAAATCACTTTGCTTGTGCAACAGAACTTCCCCTCTCCTTGCATGCCCACTGCCAAATCTGTTCTGGAGGCTTGGGAAAACCCCAAAAACAGTTCTGGGGGGGCATATGGGGGGGAGGAGAGGGATGGGCAATTCTGTTGCGCAAGCATAAGTCTTTGTGGCTACTACCCAGTAAGTTTAACAAAAGGACAAACTTGCTTGTGCTCATTTGCGATGCAAATACAAGATAAAGGGTATACCCACCTCTCAGATGGTAAACATGAAACACTTCTGTTTGGGCATGGACTGAGTGGCCACCGAAGAGAAAGGGTTTATTTTAATAATGAGTTTTTACAAATGCATACTTCTAGGAGGAATAGGGCAACAGAGCCAGTGGTTCTAAGAACTATGGGCTGCTTCACCATGGCAAGAGGAATTCTGCTCTCGGGCCAATGGTCCCAGACATCTCATAGGAGGACACTCAAGTCCATGAGACAGGATGGTAGGCATTCTAAATCAAAACGTGGGGATGAAACCTTATGGTGGGGAGGGGGGAGAGAAGGGAAAGATTAAGCCCCTTGTTCATGTGACCTGAAGTCTATGGGAATCTGAGAGGGGATAAGTGCTGGACAAGACCCCTACATCTAGCCAACTATTATATAAGCAACTTCTTATGTTGCGCTTTGTTTATAAGGCCATAATAGTCAAATATTGTAGAACACAGTATCCTGCAATAAAAATAAAGTTAGCAAACTGCTCAGAACCCGAGGGTAGAACAAGTTGTGAAATAAATAAAACAGGGACAGTTCCTAGAAATGCAACCAGGTCAGCAGTTTCACCCCCTGCAATTTCAAAGCCTGCAGCTTCATTTCTTGGTGAGGCTTGGTACTTACACAGTTTGGCGAGAGCAATGAGTGAGGTGTTGACGGCCAGAGAGAGCTCGATGGGGAGTTCAGGTGGGACAACTGAGGTGAGGATTAAAGTGCATTCCAGAAAGAGCTTGTAACGGTTCCTGCTGGGGTCCTTGGTGCCTTGGGAAGGGGAGCAGACACATATTTATGCCATTTTACTGCTGCAAAGTCCACCAAAACAATCAGAACGTTTCCCAAACCACATGCTGCGGAATGCCTATGGGCTACAAGAGAACTGCTAGTGTGCCAGGAGAAATTATTTCTTTTTTTTTTTTTTTTAAAGAGTTGTTTCTTGTGATCTCAGCATCTCCACCCACAGAAAAGGCTGCCAAATCATGTGTACAGGATTTACTGTTCTAGGGGGCAATGGATACATAGCAGGACAGCCCATCATCAAGGAAAAAACCATCTAGGTGAGGCTGCATCCCCGTCAACACTCAGGCAGCCGTATCAAATGTATGCTCCTTCTATGAAACCCCAACCTGTGCCCTCACTGATACTATTTTCTGATCTGTAAGAAACATAGGTTCCAGAAATAAAAAATCACCTTCAACCCACACATACGCTGCCGCTGCAATGGCAAAGACGAGGAGGAAGAGGATGAAGATGAAGGTCTCCAAGTTGTTGGCTGTCACCCGCTTCACACCAAACAGGATGGTACGCAGAAGCTTCCCCTGGGAGGGGGGAAGAGTTGTCAGGGGGGGGCAGCAATAACCTCCCTCAGGAGAAGTGGCAGGAAATGTTTTTAGTTAACTTGAGACAGTGAGAGAGCAATAAAACAAGACTTTTAAGAACTTCTTATTGAGATTCACCTGCCCACTGCAGTTCGGTAAGAAGGACCCTGCTGGCTAAACAGTTTACTCCCTGAAAAATCAGACTGATATATAAAACAGTTGTAGCAAGACTGAAAGCGCCATCCGCTCTTAGGACAGTAGCAAAAGGTTCCCAGGGCTTGCTTCCAAGATTAGCTCTCCTAAGATTAGCTCTCCTAAGTCCTCAGCTCAACACAACCCCCAGTTTACTTAGGAGAGCTTCAAGGGCTATCAGAAGCTCCAGGAAGGCAAACAGAAGTCCCTGGATAATCAAGGGCTCCTGAAGGTGGAGCTAAATATCCAGACAAGTCTTTGTCTCTTTACGTGGCAAGTCAGGTGGATTACTCCCAAGGGTAAAATAAACATGAAAACAGGTTTCTACTATCTCATGTTAAGTACAGTGGTCTGCCCCCTCCTCCCTCGAAGTGCTGTTCTGAGGGTTCTCCTGACACAAACCCCAAACCAATTTTGGGTGACAGTTGTGCAAGCGGAAGCCCAGTGGCTCTCGTTCCTTACCTGAGATGTATTGAAGCCTGTCCTTAGAACATAGGCCACACACCCGTTATCAACCGCTGTGAAGAGGTATAAAGGAAATGGATTACGCAACATGTTGGTATGAAAAAATGAGCAGATGTGCAGTTCTTCCAAAGAAGTCCTTCGGAAATGAACACTTTGGCTTCAGCTGCTACATGGCGCCAGGACAGACCATCAAGAAATGCAGAAGAGCTAAAGCGAAGGAAGGAAGCTGCAACATGCAGAAACCAGCCTAAGCTTACACAGCGCAGAAGACGCAAAGGTGTTGGTAGATCTGTGGTGAATCATAGTGCCTCTCCCTCTCTTCCAGGCTCAGGCAGTTTCTCTTGGATCATGTTTTGAAGGAGTTGTATCTGACTTATAGGGACGCAGGTGGCGCTGTGGGTTAAACCACAGAGCCTAGGACTTGCCAATCAGAAGGTTGGTGGTACGAATCCCCGCGACAGGGTGAGCTCCCGTTGCTCAGTCCTAGCTCCTGCCAACCTAGCAGCGGGAAGGTAAATGGTGTTTCCGGGCACTGCTCTGGTTCGCCAGAAGCGGCTTAGTCATGCTGGCCACATGACCCGGAAGCTGTACGCTGGCTCCCTCGGCCAACAAAGCGAGATGAGCGCCGCAACCCCAGAGTTGGCCACGACTGGACCGAATGGTCAGGAGTCCCTTTACCTTTACCTTTACCTGACTTATAGCATTTTCAGCCAACGTTTCCCCTCTCTCTCCCTTTAAAATTGTGTTTTTTAAAAGAATTTTTTATTTATTCTATATTTTTAAATGCCTTCCCAATCTGCATCATACTATAATGAAATCCTATTATTGTCAGAAATGCATATTATTCAAAAGGAATAAATAATATACAATTCTGTAATTAAGGAGTATTTGAGCTACCCCTAATTGTGTAATTTATCCAAGCTTGGCTCTTTTGACTGTATGCTTTTTTATAATGCAAGTTTAATTCTGTCATGTGAATCACTCAGGTAGCTTCTGTTGGAGAAACTGGGCCCTTTTGCTTTTTCTAGCACTAGCTGCTTCACTACCAATGTCTGCATGTCTACTTGATCTCAAAGTTTCACAGTTTCTGAACAGGTATATATCCTCATCTCACAGCTAAAAGTGACGACTTTAAATTCTGCACCAGGGAAATTCTGCCAGAGAAGAAAGGGGAAAGCACAGGTTTCCACGGGTCTTTCCTACTGAGAGATTACCGTATATACTCGTGTATAAGCCAACTTTTTCACCACATTTTTTACGCTGAAAAAGCCCCCTTCGGTTTATACTTGAGTGAGGTGGGCAGCGCGGCGGAGGGACGAGCAATCCAAAAGGAGCCCTTTCTCGCTGCTGGTCCCACCGCCGCCGCCTGCCTCTTGCAAGGGCAGGCACAGGAGCCGCAGTTGGGAGAGGTGCTGCACTGCACCTCTCCCAACCGAAGCTCCTATGCCTGCTCTTGCGAGCAGCGGAGGGACGAGCGGCCCGAAAGGAGCCCTTTTGGGCTGCTCCTTCCTCTTCCTCCGCCTTTGCCACTGTCGGCGGAGGAGGAACGAGCAGCCCAAAAGCAGCCCTTTCAGGCTCCTTGTTCTTCCTCCGCCGCTGCCACCACCACCAGGTTTGTGGTGTGGTGAACCGGCTTATACTCGAGTCAATAATGCGATGAGGCTACATTTTAATATTTTAATGTTTCAATATTTTAATGTTGTATTTTAATTTTGTTTTTAAGTTGTAATCATTCAACTTGTTTTTATTATTGCTTGTAAGCCGCCCTGAGCCCGGCCTTGGCTGGGGAGGGTGGGGTATAAATTATTATTATTATTATTATTATTATTATTATTATTATTAAGTTTTCCCATTTTTTGTGCTAAAATTAGGTGCCTTGGCTTATATTCGGGTTGGCTTATACTCAAGTATATACGGTACCCTTAGTGCTAAAGTTAGCGGGTTTATTATATCAGCAATCAAGCAGCAACTAAACTGTTCAGGGAATGACATTTTAAGAGCTTCCCTGCCATTGATTCAAGCTAGATAGGCATGTACATACGTTTCAGGCCTGTGCTTGCTTTTTGCGGTGGGATGTGCTGTACAACTTTCGTTCCCCCAAAAATTATGTGCAATCTGGAATCGGCCTTCATGTCCAAGACATATTCTGGGTCTAACTCTTCGATTGGCTCCTACAATAAAAGAAGAAGAAAAAAGCACATTTGGGAACTGATAACAGGTGTCCAATATGCCTGGCCCAACTATTCCGCCTACATTAGGCAGGTACAAATGTAGACAGACATCAACAACCTGCTCTGCACCTGCCTGCATTCTTGGTCACAAGGGAGCAAGCTATAGGTAGTGATATTGTAACACACAAGACTCTAAAATCCAGGGACTGAGAATCTCCCTCATTCCTCAACTTTGGAAATCTGCAGCTGCTTCTACAGTTGGAGGGAGCACATCAGGTATGTGATTCAGAACTGCTTCCCATATTTTGTCTGAGGGCTTCCCTTGTGGGCTTCCCATAGGGGCATCTGATTGGCCACTGTGAGAACAGAATGACGGATGCTCTTATGTTCTTAATATAATTTAAAATAAAATAAAAAGCATCTAAAAACAGTATTTTTCGGTGTGAAGTTGACACTCCTCTACTCCCAGATATTTGATGGGATGAGTTTTATATCAGCCTTTGGTAACTGGCCGTCCCTGATGTTTCGTTATACTGTTGGGGTAGTGCAGTTTTACTATTTTATGGTGACTGTTTCTATTGTTTCATTTTATATAAATGTTTGTATATTTTAACTGCTCCAAGACAACTTGAGCCTTCTTTTAGAAAAATGCATCTAATAAATTCAACAAACAAAACTAAGTGTTGTTGTGCTTTGATGCTTTGTATAACTGGATTGCTTTGCCAGTTTGTTTGTTTTTAAATAAATATACCGTATTTTTTGCACCATAACACTCACTTTTTTCCTCCTAGAAAGTAAGGGGAAATGTCTGTGCGTGTTATGGAGCGAATGCCTACGGGTGGCGGGGGGGGGGGGGATCTGCTGCAGTTGTGAGCATGGTTCCCCTTCCTTCCCTCCTCTGTGGCTCGCTTTGAAACAGCAAAGTGGGAGAAGAGCCGCTGAGTGGGGAGGAGAGAGGGACAGAGAGCCTGCTTCTTTAAAGGAGCAAAGCGGGAGAGGAGAGGAGCCGCTTACACTCCTGTCCGGTTGGTTCCTTTAAAGCAAGCAGGCTCTCTGTCCCTCTCTCCTCCCCATTCAGCTCGCTAAATAGCAGCAAAGTTTTTCAGCTCGCTAAGCCGGGGATGAGCGGGGAGGAGGGAGAAAAGCAGAGCCTGCTTGCTTTAAAGGAGCAAAGCGGGAGAGGAGAGGAGCCTTCACCCCTTAAACCCCTCTTCTGCATTATTAGCAGCATCCTTCTCCACACACCCCACACGTGCTCCTTGTCCCTTGAGTGCTTTTCCTTCCCTCCCCACTTAAAACGTGGTTACAAAGCACGGATTCACATGGCTCCTCAGGATTTTTGCACTGGGTCACCCCAAATTCACCATCAGATCACATAGCATGTCCATGGCTACATCTTGCACCAAAAAAATCACGCACCCACTGTTGCCTGGGGCCGCAGTGGTGCAAAAACGTGGTTACAAAGCATGGATCCACATGGATCCTCAGGATTTTTGCATTGGGCTACTTCAAACTCACTGTCAGATCACATGTCTGTGGCCACAGCATGAACCACAAAAATCATACATCCACTGTTTCGTTTAGAATTTTTTTTTCTTGTTTTCCTCCTCTAAAAACTACATGCGTGTTATGGTCGGGTGCGTGTTATAGAGCGAAAAATATGGTAAGCATTGTGCTATTTGCAATTTGAATTTGGAACTACAAAAGCACCACCAGCATAAAACAAGACACTTCCTGTTTCTTCTCTTGTTCAGTAAGTCAGAGGACTCCACACTGGGGACCATGGGAGGGAGCACCACCCATTACCACGGCAAGGGATCCAACAAGCTGTGCTGGATACACACAAGCTGCCCTTGTTTTGGGGTTGTTGGTTTTTTAGATTCATTAACCAACCAAAAAAAGGTGAATCCTGAACTCAGCTGGAGTTCACTCTGCTACCAAAAGCCAATGACTTCCAACAGATGATGTATAGTAAACAAAAGCTGCCTTGCCAGATCAGGCCAAATTGATCTAGTCCAGCCTCCTGCGTCCAGCAACGGCCACTCATAGGACACTGGCAACAAGCAGGCAGAATGAGATGGTCCCACTACCCGAGGCTCTAAAATACGCCACCTCTGAATATGGAGGTTCCATATTGCTCATAGTAATTGCCAAACCTCTCCTCCAAAATTTTGGCTTTGCCTCTTGTTGCCATGGCAATCTCTCCCTCTGCATAAGCGAACATATCCCTGCCATCCCCCCCCCCGTCAGCTTCATGTTTCTCTTCCTTACTATTCAAAGCTACACGTCCTCTCTCCTTGTCCTCCTTCACTTTCACTCCTTACTCCCCAGGTGTCCCCTTTTGATCCCTTCCACTATGTCGACTTTCATGCAGCCCCACCCCACAGCATCTATATGGCCCGTTTCCCCATTTCACATTCACTGTGTCCATTTTCCTGGGTCAGCACTGTCTTCTGCAGATTGTATAGCTGCCAAGCATCCTGCTAACACTAAATAAATTGTGACTAAATTAGCAGAAATCATCAGGCAAACCTTCATTTGAGGCACTGATTCTCCAGTCAACATGGCTTCATCTACGATGCACCTTCCCCGCAGCAGCAGCACATCACACGGCACAAGGTTCTCATGGGGGGAGCGGCCTGGAAGTGAGAGTTGGATGCTCAGAAGGACTGGGGGGAAGGTGGGGCCTTTGCTCATAAGGACTCTTGAGAGAGGGACTGTGTCAGGTATTGAAAAGACTCAGGCTTCAGGCCCATGACACAAAGTTGCATGAAATATGCACATGCTAATTTATACACATAGTTGAGCCAATTAAGACTGTGGGTGGCAGGGCTCTCATCAGCGCAACACTGATCTTACCAATGGACACAATGTCCCCCGGAATTATCTCATCGCTGGAAATTGGACGCCACTTCCTGTTTCTGTAAACCTGCAAGAGGAAGAGATATTATTAGTACTATTGTTCTTTATTAATTTAATCTTCATCCACAGATCTCAGGGTGGTTCACAGAAGGGTGGCATTTAGGATGCTAGAGGAAGAGGAGCTGGACCAACTTCCCCAAATTCACCTCATCATACCTACAATTCATATCAGCTTGGGCTCAAGGACTCCTGAATGGAGACTGTTGGACCAATTATCCATCACAGGTTAATCTATCAAACAGCAACCCCGTTCTAACACTTTGGAAACTCAGGCCTGGTCAGGTCAAGAGCCTCCTGCACTCCCTTGATCAACTACAGCACCACCTGACAGAATGATACAGATAACTGTCTTCCCAATGCCCTTGCATGAACAGGGGAGATGGGGAAGCCATGGGGATTGGTGCAAGAGAAGAATCGCCATGGGTTTGGGAGTATTGTTGATAACAAACCCTTTAGGCAGGTGAGGAGCAGCTGAATGACAAGATAATTCTCCTAACTCCCATCTGGGGCTGGCGCAATCCCTGCGGCTCTGGCAGCACCTCCAGGTTCACCCCAACAGCCTTGGCTTTATTCTCCTGACTGCTCTCCTTCCAGCAACTGCCATTACTGTTCCCTTCTGCGTTCTACACAGTGATCAGCCCTCTAGGGTCACCCTGAGCAATGGGGATTCAGCGTTCCGGAATCCATGCACCTCATCAGATTGTCTCCAAGTGGGAAGGACCAGTGTCTCACAGCATAGCTCACCACTTCCTGCCTTGGCTCACCTGGATCATGTAAGGTTTGTTGCCCATTTTTCGAATCTCTGACATGTTCCTCATTTGCTGCTGGACGAGAGATGCTTCAAAAGCCACCAGCATGGAAAGGGTGAAGACACTGTAATACCAGTATTCATCCAGGCACCACAACCCCACGCAGAAGACCTGCATGTAGGAAACAGACACAAAGCACTCCCAATACTGGTACAGAGCAACAATCCCATTTGGGCCTATGACGAAGACTTGGTTAGCACAGTGGCTAAAAGCATTTAAGTTTCACCTCAGCCTCAAATGCATGAGGTAGCCTTGGACAAGCTTCTAGCCTTGGTGCTTGGTCTGCAACAGAGGGATAAATAATACTGGACCATCTTATAAGATTGTTGCAACGGTTGCTGAAATAGTGGCCAAGTTCCAAAGAACCATGGAAGCCAATTCTGGGCACCCAAGGGGACTTCAGGTTTGGTTTTCTTGAACCACAAATTATGGTGTGGTTTGAAAGCATTTTGAAACGGGTGTGTGTTATGATAATAGTAATAATAATAATAATAATAATAATAATAATAGTAATAATTTATTATTTGTACCCCGCCCATCTGGCTGGGTTTCCCCAGCCACTCTGGGCGGCTTCCAACAAAGATGAAAAATACACTAAAATGTCACATATTAAAAACTTCCCTGAACAGGGCTGCCTTCAGATGTCTTCTAAATGTCAGGTAGATGTTTATCGCTTTGACATCTGATGGGAGGGCATTCCACAGGGAGGGCGCCATTACCGAGAAGGCCCTCTGCCTGGTTCCCTGTAACTTGGCCTCTCGCAATGAGGGAACCGCCAGAAGGCCCTCGGCGCTGGACCTCAGCATCCGGGCAGAATGATGGGGGTGGAGACACTCCTTCAGGTATACTGGACCAAGGCCGTTTAGGGCTTTAAAGGTCAGCACCAACACTTTGAATTGTGCTCGGAAATGTATTGGGAGCCAATGTAGGTCTTTCAAGACCAGTGTTATATGGTCTCGGCGGCCGCTCCCAGTCACCAGTCTAGCTGCCGCATTCTGGATTAGTTGTAGTTTCCGGGTCACCTTCAAAGGTAGCCCCACGTAGAGCGCATTGCAGTAGTCCAAGCGGGAGATAACCAGAGCATGCACCACTCTGGCGAGACAGTCTGAAGGCAGATAGGGTCTCAGCCTACGTACCAGATGGAGCTGGTAAACAGCTGCCCTGGATTTGACCTGTGCCTCCATGGACAGCTGTGAGTCCAAAATGACTCCCAGGCTGCACACCGGGTCCTTCAGGGGCACAGTTACCCCATTCAGGACCAGGGAATCCTCCACACCTGCCCACCTCCTGTCCCCCAAAAACAGTACTTCTGTCTTGTCAGGATTCAACCTCAATCTGTTAGCCGCCATCCATCCTCCAACCGCCTCCAGACACTCACACAGGACCTTCACCGCCTTCACTGGTTCTGATTTAAAAGAGAGGTAGAGCTGGGTATCATCCGCATACTGATGAACACCCAGCCCAAACCTCCTGATGATCTCTCCCAGTGGCTGCATGTAAATGTTGAAAAGTATGGGGGAGAGGACAGAACCCTGAGGCACCCCACAAGTGAGAGCCCAGGGGTCTGAACACTCATCCCCCACCACCACTTTCTGAACACGGCCCAGGAGGAAGGTGCGGAACCACTGTATGACAGTGCCCCCAGCTCCCCAAGACGGTCCAGAAGGATGTTATGGTCGATGGTATCAAACGCCGCTGAAAGATCCAGCAGAACTAGGAAACAGCTCTCACCTTTGTCCCTAGCCCGCCGGAGATCATCAACCAGTGCGACCAAGGCAGTTTCAGTCCCATGATGAGGCCTGAATCCCAACTGGAAGGGATCCAAATGGTTCGCTTCTTCCAGGCATGCCTGGAGTTGTTCAGCAACCGCTCGCTCAATCACCTTGCCCAAGAATGGAAGATTTGAGACTGGGCGATAGTTGGCCATCGTGGCCGCATCTAAAGATGGTTTTTTAAGAAGCGGTTTAATAACCGCCTCTTTCAGCGGGTCTGGGAAGGCTCCCTCACGGAGGGAAGCATTCACCAACCCACGAAGCCCATTGCCCAGTCCTTCCCGGCTAGCTTTTATAAGCCAGGATGGGCAAGGATCCAGGAGACAGGTGGTTGGCTTCACTCATCCCGCCCTGGCCCTGCTCCCACGGTGGAGTCTACTTCTTCCCGAATCTGAGTGATTTTATCTGCAAAAAACTTTGCAAAATCATTGCAGGAGATCATGTGGCCCGTACTGGGCCCCGATGTCGCAGGTGGTTCCACTAAATTGTGAACCACCTGAAAAAGTCTCCTGCTGCTGTTTTCTGCAGATGCAATAGAGGCGGCGAAGAATGTCTTCTTCGCCGTCGCTATCGCCACTTGGTAGGCTCGACGTTGAGCACTAACCTGTGTCAGGTCAGATTTGGAATGAGTTATCCGCCACCGGCGCTCTAGCCGTCTCAACGATTGTTTCATTGCCCTCAGATCCGTGGAAAACCACGGGGCTGTCCGGGCTCCATGCAATCGGAGAGGGCGCTTCGGAGCCAAACAGTCAATAGCCCTGGTTAACTCCACATTCCAGCGGGCCACCAGGGAATCAGCTGAAAGGCCATCAACATGGGATAAAGCATCCCCTACCACTCTCTGGAGACCATTTGGATCCATTAAGTGGCGGGGGCGGACCATCTGAATCGGTCCCACCTCCCTGCAGAGGGGAAGGGTCGCAGAGAAGTCCAGTTGCACCAGGAAGTGATCTGACCATGGCACTTCTTTCGTTTCGCTTTTACTTAATGTCAGATCACCAACATCCATAGAGGTAAACACCAGGTCCAAGGCATGTCCGCGGCTATGGGTTGGGCCAGACTTATTCAGGGGCATCCCCATGGAGGCCATGCTTTCCACGAAGTCCTGAGCGGCCCCTTGTAAGGTCGTGGTCGGCATGGATGTTAAAATCCCCTAGGACAACCAAACTAGGTGTCTCCAGGAGAACATCCGCCACAACCTGAAGCAGCTCGGGCAGGGAATTCTTGGTGCAGCGGGGAGGTCGGGACACCAAAAGGAATCCTGTACTGCCCCTATTGCCCAACTTCCAGAACATGCACTCAGAGAACTGGGTCTTCCCAGTAGGACGCCTGATGCAAGCTAATGACTTCCTAAAAATCACTGCAACCCCCCCCCCCCCCGCCCACATGACCTGGGTTACTGTGCGTAAGAGAAACCTGGTGGACAAGCGGCGGCAAGGACAGGCCCATCTGCTTCATCCAACCAAGTCTCTGTTACACATGCCAGGTCAAGTCCTCCATCCATGATCAAGTCATGGATGGCAGTGGTCTTATGAATCATTGACCTGCCATTGCACAGCAGCACCTTCAGGTCATGTGGGTTTCCCTTGCTGATTCTAGTATCCATCCGGTCAGGACCGGACCCGGAGGCAGGGATAGTCCTCAGACAACGACTAAACCTGCCTCCTCTGTAATGACACGGTCTGGTCTTAGCGTAACTACTACTCCTACCCGTGATCACTGAGATCGGTTGTCCCAGTGCATCCCCCCCTGTGGACACCCCTGTGGTTAAATGACCAAAGAGAGAAGACAAAAACTGCAACAGCCTAACGCAAACCTTTTGTTACTAGACTCATCAGGCCCTCCAAGAATGTCCATGTGGGACATGAGGGTAGAGGCTGGGCCTGTATAAATTTGTTATTCACATAAACATCTGATATTTTATACACACTGAAAACTTTTAAGAAAACATTGATTTTAACTTAAGAACAGTAAGCTGAATCAGGCCAATGCCCCATCTGGTCCAGCGCCCTGTTCTCATAGTGGCCACCCAGATGACCGTAGGGGAAGCCCTCTTGCCGGCTGCAGTTTCAGCGGCTGGTAATCCGAAGAGAACTGCTTCCAGCTGTGGAGGCAGAGCATAGCAACCACAGCAGGCGGCCACAGATATCCTTATCCTCCATGATGAGGACAAGAGGTTTGTCTAATCTGCTTCTAAAGTCAGCTAAGCTGGTGGCCGTGACTGCCTCTGAGGGGAGCAAGTTCCAGAGTTTAAGTATGTGCAGCATGAAGAAGTCCTGAATCTTCCAATATTCAGTTTCACTGGATATCCATGAGTTCTAGCATTATGAGGGCAGGAAATTTTTTCTCTTTCTCCATGTCATGCATAATTTTACAAACGTCTATCATGTCAACTCTTAGCACCTTTTCTGTAAACTAAAATATTCCCAAATGCTGCAACCTTTCTTTCTAGCTTCTGTGCCAAGAATGGCTGAGCAGCATCTAAGTCCATACCAGCCTGGTAAATATGTATGGCAGGAGTGTGTGATTCAAAGTACAGTGGTACCTCGGGTTACATACGCTTCAGGTTACAGACTCTGCTAACCCAGAAATAATACCTCAGGTTAAGAACTTTGCTTCAGGATGAGAACAGAAATCGTGCTCCGGCGGCGCGGCAGCAGCAGCAGGAGCAGGAGGCCCCATTAGCTAAAGTGGTGCTTCAGGTTAAGAACAGTTTCAGGTTAAGAACGGACCTCCGGAACGAATTAAGTACTTAACCTGAGGTGCCACTGTACAATAGAAGGTGACAATTTTTAAATATACGTAAGAGATTTTGCCTGTGGAATTCTGGGTTTAAGGAACAGAAACTCAAAAAGAGGCTGATGCTGCATATCCTTTTTGATTACCTGAAAGACGAAGAAAGGGGCAGTGGCTCTTTCTTTGAAGAGTTCAAGGAATTCTGGCACAACCATCTCTGCCCTGTGTGAAAAACAGAACCCTGATTTATTTTGGCATTGTGTTGTGACATTCTGTCCTGCTTGCAATCCCTAAAACCCTGGAGGTTTGATTCCACACACACACACACACACACACACACACACACACACACACACCCCAACCCCACATGAGACACCTCACCATCTTTCGGCTTGCTGTTTCCACTTGGAAACACTTCTTCAATGTCTTAGAGCATCCGGCTCTGTTTCCAAGTGGAAACAAAGCCGGATGCTCTAAGGCATTGCAAAAGTGCTTGTTCTGAGAAGTTGACGGGTAGCAATCCCTCAGACAAAGCTCTTCATAAAAAAGGGGCTTATGAGGAAGGTTTCAAAATCTTGGATTCTATTGTCTGTCCTAGAGTTACTTCAACTGTGTATATTTAATAACTAGAGAAACAAGAATTACCATTGCAGCCATTGCCATTTTTATGAAAGTGAACCTCTAACATTTGGCTGAAAACTGGAGAGTGAAAACACTCTCTTACTGGTTGACATGATTACACCATTTGCTTGTTCTTCCAGATACTGTTAGAGAAGCTGCAGCTATTGACTTGGGTTTTCATTGTGTTGCCCACCTTTCCTGAAAGTTCTGCTGTCATCTTACAGGCCCTAAAATTTTATCAGGCCTTTAAGACAAAGTTGCATTATTCAAGGGGGTATTCTGTTCCTTCAGACACAATTGCAGTAGATGCCTGCATCTTTCGTGGTTGATCTATCACTTTGAAGGCTACATAACTTTGCCTCAAAACACTAAGAGTTTAAGACTGAGAAGCTTAGGTGGGTGGATGATGGGAGAAGAAAAGAATTCTCTCCCCACCATAATTACCCAAGAATAAATAGGAGCTGGGGAGGTGATGGCTAGAATGTGAGTGAAAGGAGAGGCCATGAAAAATGTGTGCAATCTGATGCATGTGTTGAGTCTTAATTGTGTTCCTTGTTGCAGACAGCATCCTTCTGGGATGGAAGCCAGAACAAGGGTTTAGAGCTAGGAAGTTGTATTTCAACTGTGAAGAAGAGAGGAAGGTGTTGAGTAGGTTAATCTTCCTTGCCTCCACTTGCTGGCTCAATCCTGGAGGCCCTTCAGTTAAGGGCTAAGAGAGGTACCAGAGAGATTTGGGCCAGGGCTTGAATTCAGGTGATGACTGTAAAAAGGGAGGGGCTGTTTGCTCTACTACCCCTACCCCTAAATGCATGTGGAAAGACTGCAGTGCTCAGCCTAGGACACAGGACAGATCTAGGTGGGGGATTTTCTAGATGTGCCCTATGAGTTTTCAGCTTCCATTAATGAGCAATGTGCAGGCAACACGGGCACAAAAGTTGTAGAACAATGACCAAAGAACCCCTACTTTTATTCAAAAGGTCTGGAGATTTATGCTTTCCTCTACCCATATCTACTTAGAAGTAAGCCCTATTGATGCATACAACTGCATACTCAGGAGCCAAATCAGAATAAAATTGCTCGCCTGTGGAAGGACAGAATCACCAGGTAGTAAACTGTAAAAAATAGTTACACAGAAATGAGAAACTATTTCTGTAAAATTCTTCCTATAGTTACTCATTAACCTGATAGTACTACCCATCCATTGCTCTGCTTTCCTTTGGACCACACCAGGGAGGCAGGCAGGTGTGTGTCTTGTGGTCTGGGGAGCCCAGGACTGCTATACACACTGCCGAGGCTCGCACCCTGGGAGGCCACTTCGGCGCTGGTAATGCGGCAGTTTGACTTCACCTCAAGAGGCACACTCCATTGTCTCTTGAGGCAGGTGGATGCTGCCAACACCTACCTACCCACAGGTGGCTTGACTCACACTGAGCACAGCGCATCACACTAAGCACTATGTTTTGTCAGCGGTTATTTTTTGCTAGAGTATCCCCCAGAGAACCCTTAACTCATACTATGTTACCCACATGCTGGATTCAAAGTACTGCCAACTAATAGTTGTAAGTTAATTAGTCATTAATTCAGGCATCCTGTGGGCAAAAGTCTGAGTGCTCCAATTCCTGGAAATGCCCACCATAAATGTTACCCCAAAGCAGCTGGATCCAAGTTTGCCCCACTTACTTGTTGGTGCCATAGGTCTTCTCTGCTGCTTTGATCTCCTTGTCTTCCTGGTAGCCACGTGCATTCTGATAAAATTGCAATGGATGTTCCACAGGGAATAGCACAGGAAGGAATTTTTTTCTCTCATTTGGCTCATAGAAATATTTGATTTTCTGAAATTCGAAGGAAAGGACCTCCTGTCCATCCTCCCCCTAGAAGAAATAAAGAAAGCTACAGCAAACAGGTTTCCACATGCAAGAGGCAAGCTTAGCAAGTAAGATTTTAGAGACTTCCACTGTCATGTTTAAAAGGACTCCCTGCCGCAAGGTAGGCGCAATCACTAGCCCCTCCACCCCAACAGGGAAGGGCCGAAGCTCAGTGGCAAAGCGGTTGCTTGGCATGCAGAAGGTCCCAGATCCTATCCCTGGCATCTCCAGGTAGGGCTGGGACAGGATCCTGTCTGATACCCCAGAGAGCAGCTGCCAATCAGTGTCAACAATACTGAGCTAAATGAACCAGTAGCCCAACTCAGAATAAGGCAGTTTCCTGTGTTCCAAACTGAACAAAGTAAACCCAAGCATCAATAAAGTACCACAATAAAAGGACAGCTCCAAAGCTGAAAGTCACAATATGCAAAAAAATGTCTGAAGTAGACAAGAGACACAAATCAATTTAACCCACCCTCTGGAACATGCGCTGCCTGCATGCTTCCTACCTTTATTTGGCTGCCAAGTCTGCTTTTCTGTGGCTTTTTACATGGTGCCAAATCAATAGGCCAGATCCAGACTTAGTCAAAAGTGCCACTGAAGCAACAAGTCAAGTCATGACTAGCGTAGTCTGTATCCAGCTGGCAAACAGAAATGGGATAGCAGAAGGTTCCACATGGGGGAGCTGCTTTGAACCACAGCCATGAATTTCTTACCTGGTCTCGATGGATGGGCACCAATTCTGCAGAACCGTTATTGGGGGTTGGCACAACTTTAGCCAATGTTGCTTTCCTTGGACTGCGCACCTGAAGACACACAATTAGGGAAGAAAACAGTCTTTAGAGTTAGGACCAAAAGAGCCGGCATAGCATTACGTCTGAATCTGAGCTTTTTTGTTTGTCTTTCCTAAATCAACCAAGAGTAGTAAACCAAGGCTTGCGGTTGTGATCTTTGCTCTGGAAATTCACATCTGCTTAGCATTATGTACAAACCAGGTCATTATCTGAGATGGATACACAACTAGCCTCTGTTCCTTTGAACCTTTTGCACAGGACTGACCCTACTATGAGACAGAATACAGTGGCTGCCTCAAGCAGCTAATTTTGAGTATGATTAACAGGTGGCAAAACATTAACAACTGATGGTAAATAACTATCAGTTACTTAAATTAATTCACTATTAAGAGCTTTAACAAGTAAGTTTTAAAATAAATATTGTCTGTGCCCTTCCACTGTATTCTCTAAAACAGTGGTTCTCAACCTTCCTAATGCCGCGACCCTTTAATACAGTTCCTCATGTTGTGGTGACCCTCAACCATAAAACTATTTTCGCTGCTACTTCATAACTGTAATTTTGCTACTGTTATGAATCGTAATGTAAATATCTGATAGGCAGGATGTATTTTCATTGTTACAAATTGAACATAATTAAAGCATAGTGATTAATCACAAAAACAATATGTAATTATATATTGCGAAATATTTATTTCTAATTACAAATAAATGACATTTTGTCATGAAGCATGGTGTAGCATGGGTAACAGTCTTAATATAACAACAGTAAACTACATTGCTCCATTTTGCGACAGTATGCGTAAAAAGCCAAAGTCAGCGTGAAGGTTGAGATTGCTTCTTTCTCACCAGATCAGAAATTCTTGGGGCAGTCTTTGCAAAAGCACAACAAAGATCATCTTCTACAACAAGTCTACTTCTGTAGACTTGATAACCAACAAGCTGGAAAACTCTGTTTCACAAAGATATGTTGTTGGAAATGGGAGAAGAAGACACAACACATTCTCAGACAGAACAGGATATGAGTGCAAACACTTGATCCAGAATTTTGTAACTGGCCTTGTAGAGAAATCAGTTCTCGCTGCATCACTGTTAATAAATTCAATGAACTCCTCTTGTGCTGTCTCAGGAGCATCTTCAACTTTGACTGTGAATGGGCTTCTGGCAAGTGCAAATGGGGCGTCAGGTAGATTTGGAAAGTATGATGAAATTTCGTCTGCAAGCATGTGCAAGTGTTCTTTCACAGAAATTATCATCGCAATCCTTTTGTCTGGTTCAATGTCATGTTCCTCAAAGAAAGCACATAAGGTAGGCAACACCTAAATTTTACAGTGGTACCTGTACATACATACGCTTCAAGTTACATACGCTTCAGGTTACAGACTCCGCTAACCCAGAAATTGTGCTTCAGGTTAAGAACTTTGCTTCAGGATGAGAACAGAAATCGTGTTCCGGCAGCACGGCAGCAGCAGGAGGCCCCATTAGCTAAAGTGGTGCTTCAGGTTAAGAACAGTTTCAGGTTAAGTACGGACCTCCAGAACGAATTAAGTACTTAACCCGAGGTACCACTGTATTTTGATCCAATTTTTTTTGCCAAAGCTGAAGTTTCATTTGGAATGATCGAATCTTTTCAGACAAATTGAGGCATGTTGCATTTGGTCCTTGCAGTGATAAATTTAACCATTCAAGATGGCAAAGATGTCAACCAAGTAAGCTATTTTCTGCAGTTCACTTTTATTGCTGAAAAGTGCTTCAAACTGCGGTCTTGCTTTCTGATTAAAAAAGGTTTTGAGTTCATCACAAAACTCAAAAACACATTTTAAAACTTTTCCTCTAGACAACCATCTCACTTCAGTGTGAAATAGCAGAGCATTGTTCAGCGCATCCAACTCGTTGCACACTTGTGAAAACAGGCGACTGTTTAAAGTGCTCGCCTTTACCAAATTGACAGAATTTATGATGCTTTCCCCCGCTGACATTCCCCCCCCTCCCTCACCGCAGTGGAACCTCCCCCTCCTCCCAGTGTAGCAAATCGCCAGCCAAGGTTTGAGGCCCTGGGCAATGGCTGTGCGTGGCTGAGAGGAGGAAGGGGGCTGGGCTGAGCTGGCCGAGCGCATTTCCAGCAGTCCCTCATCTGAGCAAGCTGTTTGCTGCCGCTGCTCATACTGCCGCTGCCACCCTGCTAAGCGCGGCTCCTGTGCCTGCCCTTGCGAGAGGCAGAGGCTGTCATCAGCGGAGGAGCCCACCCCCCAAAAGCTTGCTGACCTCTGGTCTTAGGTGACCCCTGTGAAAGGGTCGTTCAACCCCCCCAAAGGGGTCTCGACCCACAGGTTGAGAACTGCTGCTCTAAAACAAAAATAAACACACACACACCCCTTTGCTTCCCCCTTCCCTGTCATGCGATGATTAAACACAGAAGTAGAAAGCTTGAATCAAGCTAGTGTCTTCCATATTGACATTGGGGCTTGTGCTTAGTCTCATAAAGAATTCTACACCTAATGGCTTGGATTCTCTCTGTGGGAGTCTCTCCATAGAATCAGGAGGGATGGGGCATGAAATCACCAAAAACTGGGCAGAGGGTATGGAAAACTCTTCTTCCCCAAGCTTCCTTAAGTCACCTGACCTTAGGATCCAAGCCACTGCTTGCCACGTTCTAACCATATTTGCTCAGAGGTAAGAAAGATCCTCCAGCTACATTGGGATTTACTTTTCAGTAAGTTTAGTTATGACAGCAGCTTAGATTTATAGTCCAGCCCCTAAATTTTACATACACTTGCCTTTTGTGTAGCAGGAAGAGAAGATTATTTTTGTATGTAAGAAACTTCCTTATACTGCTGTCAGACCGCTGGTCCATCTAGCCCACAGTACTGTCTACTCTGACTGGCAGTAGTACCCCTCAACAGTTTCAGGAAGAGCTCTCACTTAGCACTGCTACCGGCAGTCGTTTAACTGGGAGTTGAACCTGGGACCTTCTTCATGCAGATCATGTGCTCCCCCTGAACTATGCTTATTACTTGCTTGAAAGGGAGCAAAGGAAATGAAGCTTATGCAATTAAAGTTTAGGAATCTAAAAAGACAAAACAACAACAACAACCCCAAAACATTTTCTTGCATTTTAGAGAAATGAGGAAGCCCAGTGGTTTAAAGAAAGCAAACTTAGCAGGGGTTAAATGTAGCTGTGATAACCAGGCAGCCTGCCACTTTCAAGGCCTTGGAAAGAGACGACTGAGCAAAGTTCACCAGATTACCACCCTTCCAACAAAGTTTTGACGCTGTGCCCAACAATACCACAAGCAGCAAAAAGTTATTTACAGCTTTGTCTCCCAGCTTAAAAATATGAAATAAAAAAGGATAAGTATTTTGATTTTCTTCTTCGTCACCAGCATCCTAACTGAGACATACTGGTATGGCTGACAGAGGCTGTTGTTGGTCTCAGTCTGTGGTACTCAAATCAAGCAAGTCCCAACCAACATTGATTCTTGAGGAAGTGGATACAGAATATCCTGATGCAGCTTGCCCTACTGGTGACAGACACAGGACAATCCTAGAAGTGTCACCACTGCCCAGAAACCAGTGTGCCATTGCAAGGAGAAAGCCTGGCCACTTCATAAAAACTTCAGGGCAGCAAAAATATTCAGAGTGGATCATTATCCATTTACTTATTTGCTATTGCCCACCTTTGAAATCAGCCAGACTTAACAATTAACAGAGAAATACACGCCACTCCAAAGCCTGCATATCAAACTGCAAGTTTTGAAATAAGGGAACATCCTGTCCTCCAGCTGTCTGAGTACCTCAACTGTGACAGTAACACATGTGGATCCAACTTTCAGGCAGGGTAGATGTATGTTGGTAACATGTACATCACCATGTTACATGTATTTCATCATGCATGAAGTTTTTGTCATGGTGAAAAACTGAAAGTGGCCTTGACTGTCCAAATAATCACACACCAATTAAATTAATGGTCTATTTTGTCATGCAGCCAATTTTGCAAGCACAAATATTTTTCCTGCAAAACAGGTTCGATTACAAATTTTCTGTGCAACAGGGATACTCATGTAGGAAACTGTTACTTTCAAGACACCCCTACGATGACCTGGAATAAGCACAATCCACCATGTATGGCAGTATAACAAAGGGCAGGTTTTTAGACCAACCAACCACTTTAAAACTAGACAGCTGCCAGCCCTAGCTTAAATACCCCCCAATTTACAGCAGAGTCTCCAAACACAGATTCTGTTCTGGTAAAATGAAACGTGCGTGAAGAGGATATAGACTTCCAACTGGTCACATGAACAGCCTCCCCCCCGAAGCCAGCCCTTCGTTCCCGCCTCGAGGTCTCCTCGCTCCCTCCGCAAGGAGTTCCGGGGCCCTCGGGAGGCCCGACTCACCGCGCAGCAGTAGAGCAGGCAGTGGACGTGGACGCTCCAGAGGCCGGCCAGGGCGGTGAGCAGGTGGGCGGCGCCGATGGCGGCCAGGTAGAGCAGCGCGGCTTCGGGCGCCTCGGCGGCAGCGGCGGCGGCGCCCCAGGCCCAGTCGCGGGCGCTGCGCCCCCAGAACCACAGCCAGAGCGGGTAGAGCACGCAGAAGGGCAGCACCGTCCCCCACAGCAGCCGAGAGCGGCGCCGGTACGGAACCACGTCCTGCACCAGCTCGTCCCCGGGGCCCGGACCGGCCCCCGCTGCACCCGCCGCCGCCGCCATCCTTCTCCCGGGACCCCGCGCCGCCACCGGCCAGCTCCGCGCGCGCCGCTTCCGCTTCCGGGGCAGCCGGCCCCGCCGCGAGCCCGGCAGGCGCGCAGCCCCCGCGCATGCGCAGACCCTCCCGCGGCGGTGGCGGGGCAGCGATACAACGTGGCCTTAGCGCGTCTTACGCGCCGGCGCCGCGATGGCCTCCAGTGTCATGGCTGCCCGAGAGAGCCTGGCACGCATGCGCAGATGGGGACACTCCCTGGGGAGGGAGCATGCGCGCCAGAGGTCGGGATCCGGCCTCGGCGCTGCAGGAGCGACATGTGAGTGGGGCGTCTGAGCGGAGGGAGGGAGGGAGAGCGCGGCCTAATGGCTAGGGCGCTTGGCTTGGGAGACCCCCAGGGCTCCAACACAAAGGCATCTTGCATCTTGATGCTGTGACATTTTTATGCCCCGAGACTACGGACAAAGAGCGGGATGCACAATTAAGACATTAAACAATCAAGCGCAAGGTCTGGTTGAAGAAGAATATTTTCGCCTGGCACCTAAAGGCGTGCAATGGAGGTGCCAGGCAAGTCTCCCTGGGGAGAGCATTTCGCAAAGGGGGGCCAGCACAGAGAAGGCCCCGTTCTCCAGGCCTCACGTAGAGGAGGCTCACAAAGAAGGATGGTCAGAGGATGATCTCAGGGTCTAGGTAGGCTCATATGGGGCAGTCCTTGAGGTATTGCGGTCCTGAGCCATTTATAATTCTGTGGTAAACCAAGTTATGCACTTCATGTTTCTAATGTTACAAAATGACTTGTAAAGAGCACTTAAAAAGAAAAGAGCATTGCATTTCCCCCATTAAAAAAAAAAAATTCTAGAAATTTTACATTTACATCCTGATGTTAGCAATGCACTCCAAAGCAGTTCTTCCTACGTGTTGGGTGTGATTTTGCCAGGAGCATGTGGAATAATGGCAAAGTCTGTGCATGGGAGAATGCACAGAGGGCCTCCAGCAATAACCACGAATGTCTGTCAGGGATTAGGGAGCATGACTAATCTTTGAGGAGGGGGCAGAGACTCTGTAAATTACAGGGCTCTCCATGTACCTGCACTGGAATCCTATCCATGTTGGATCAGATGACTCTAATGAATGCTGTTGTGCCTCCATCCCGACAGGCAGGCGGCCCTGGAGGTGACCGCCCGGCATTGCCGAAAAGAAGCAGAGCAGTATGGCCAGTGTGTGGCTGCCAACCCTTCCTCCTGGCAGCAGGACTGTCACCAGCTCAAGCTTGAAATGGCCAAGTGCACGTCATCCCAGTAAGTTTCCAAGCAAGGCACCATTCCGTAGCACAAGCCCGACTTGGTGCGATAAAACTTTGATGCGTCATTGTTGGGGGGGGGGGGGACGACCCTCTGATGCGTGTTCCCCCCCCCTCCCGCTTGGGGATCTACTTTCAAAGCAATGACTGAATGGCTGGATTTATACAGGATGCACAACACCAGGAAAGCCTGACTTTGAATGCCGTGCTTAAATCACACATTAAACTGATGTGACTAGTAGCCTTCTAAGCAGGGCTTTTTCTAGTTCTGGCTCCTCTCAGGGGGGCACCATTGCCTTTGTAAGAGAACGAGGCGAGTTCTGGCACCTCTTTTTCTAGAAAAATAGCACTGCTTCTAAGCCACTGTGTGAGGGGGGCAGTGCATGTTGGAAGCCTACACAGGTAACAATTTCTCTGTGGTCTGCATTGTGTATAAATTATCGTATTTTTTGCTCTATAACACTCACTTTTTCCCTCCTAAAAAGTAAGGGGAAATGTGTGTGTGTCTTATGGAGCGAATGCAGGCTGCGCAGCTATCCCAGAAGCCAGAACAGCAAGAGGGATTGCTGCTTTCACTGCATAGTGATCCCTCTTGCTGTTCTGGCTTCTGAGATTCAGAATATTTTTTTTCTTGTTTTCCTCCTCCCAAAACTAGGTGCATCTTGTGGTCTGGTGCGTCTTATAGAGCGAAAAATATGGTAGGCCTGTGTCTGGGGAATGTCTATCCTGTACTCTGCCCCCAGCTAGAGAAAGGAAGTGATGTCTAAATCACTCCAATAATCCTCCTGTGGTTCTAATGTAGACACTGGGAACCTCAGGCCTCTAGATCTCACCCCCACTGGATCTGGTCTATGCCATATTTGCTTTTGCCTGGATTTAATGTGTTCTTAACTGTGATATTGCAGAGGATGTAGTAGCCTATGGCTTTGTTGAAAGGGTAAGCTCCACCCACTTTTGCTTCTGGCCCTGCCCACTACTTGCATGCAGCCCCTGGAAGGTTCCCCATGAGGGAGCATGTATTTCAGGACTACCTTTTGTTTGCAAGCCTTCTAGGATGGATGAGCTATTTCTGCACTTGTACTGGTCAGGCAGAGTGCTTTTGAGTTACAAGAAGGGGCCCAAGTGTTGGCAAAGGGCTAAAGAAGATGAGTGGAAATGAGCTCGTAGGAAACTTGGGAGAGCTCTATGAGTTCAGGGGAAACCATAATGGGAGTTGGGGGAAATTATTGAAGACATGTCTAGTGGCAGAATGGATAGGAGGCATTTGTGGAGGGATCTGGGTCCATGACAATGTCCAAAGTGCTCAGTGTTCATTAGCCCAGTAATCCATAAGTATAATTCATATTATCCCCATTTTGCAAGTGTGGGGACAAAGACTGAGATAAAGTGGTTTGCCAAAGGCTACTAAGTAAGTTGGGACGCAGGTGGCGCTGTGGGTAAAACCTCAGCGCCTAGGACTTGCCGATCGTATGGTCGGCGGTTCGAATCCCTGTGGCGGGGTGAGCTCCCATCTTTCGGTCCCAGCTCCTGCCCACCTAGCAGTTCGAAAGCACCCTACAGTGCAAGTAGATAAATAGGTAGCGCTTTCTAGCGGGAAGGTAAACGGCGTTTCCGTGTGCTGTGCTGGTGCAGGCTCACCAGAGCAGCTTCGTCATGCTGGCCACGTGACCCGGAAGTGTCTCCGGACAGCACTGGCCCCCGGCCTCTTAAGCGAGATGGGCACGCAACCCCAGAGTCGGTCACGACTGGCCCGTACAGGCAGGGGTACCTTTACCTTTACCTTACTAAGTAAGTTCAGGGCCAAGTGAGAATTGAAGATGTTTTGGCTCACTCTCTTAGCAACTACAATGCACTAGCACTCAGAGACGCAGTTTGAGTGACACGCTAAGTCTAGGTGCACCATGAATGAACAAGCATACTGGTGCATTCTGCTACAGTGGTGCCTGCCTGTCCCTCTCTTTGCAAAGCTGGAAGGGAACAAACTCAAGTACTGGCTTAGTGTGACCCGATGGTCATGGTTTGCTTCTCTCTGAACAAATCATGAGCAGAAGCCACAAGTGCTGCTTGCTAATTGCTAATGCTAATTCTGTGCTTTGCTTTCTCTCAGCTTTGGGAAGGAGGGGAAGGCATGATTTTAGCACACTTGCTTATGAATGGTACAGCTGAACTTACTGCGATGTATGTGCCAGGCCAAAGTGAGATCTTTCTCCCACCATTCAAACAAGAGTATCTGTCAATTTCTCACCTTTTACACAACCACCTGTGTGGCTTTCATTGCAGCCCAATTGTACAGAAAATCCGCCACGATTGCGCTGAACCATTTGCTGCATTCGAACAGTGTCTTAAACTGAACCAGACATCTGTAGTCAACTGCACTGAACATGTCCAGAAATTCCTGCTCTGTGCTGACCAGGTGAAACTGGCCACATAAGGTTGGTGTCCCAAACTGATATGTAAGAGGGCACGCGCCCCCGCTCTCCATGTGCATGCATGTGTCATTCTTGGGAGGCCACTCTTATTTCCCCAGCAGTTATCCAGGAGTGTGTTTTGCCAAACAAGCTAACCCACTAATCCAGTTGTGGCCGTTGTTAGAGTAAACACTTCTCTGTTTAAGCCATGCATGCTCGAGCCTGGAACTACAAAAATACACTTACATAGTTGTTCTTTACAAACAATTTCAAAGAGGGAAATATATCTCTCACTTGAGCCTTTGTTCTTCCTCTCCTATAAGCAGCACTCGATTACTGCTTAGTCGGCCTGCCAGGGACCAGATAAAATTGCACTGGCAGGGACCTCTTCTCACCTCTCGGTTGCCAAACAGCTCTCCTGTCCTAAGTTAGGCTTGGTAACAGTGTGCAAGCCTCCATCAGCCTTGAAAATAGAGAGTCCCCTGAGGCCTCCTGTTCCCCTGCTGTCTCCATCTTCTCTTCTAGGCACATATTTGGAAAACAGGCAGCCAGGATGTTTGCTGCCATTCTATTTCCAAGGAGTCTTGTGGCACTGTAAAAGATGAACCACTTTATGATGGACTACACTTGCTCCATGGGACGCGGGTGGCGCTGTGGGTTAAAGCCTCAGTGACTAGGACTTGCCGATCGAAAGGTCGGCGGTTTGAATCCCCGCAGCGGGGTGCGCTCCAGTCGCTCGGTCCCAGCGCCTGCCAACCTAGCAGTTCGAAAGCATCCTCGGGTGCAAGTAGATAAATAGGGACCGCTTACCAGCGGGAAGGTAAATGGCGTTCCGTGTGCTGCACTGGCTCGCCAGATGCAGCTTGTCACACTGGCCACGTGACCCGGAAGTGTCTCCGGACAGCGCTGGCTCCCGGCCTATAGAGTGAGATGAGTGCACAACCCTAGAGTCTGTCAAGACTGGCCCGTACGGGCAGGGGTACCTTTACCTTACACTTGCTCCACTTCCACAATGCATTTGTTAGCCTCCTCCACACCCATTAAATCTGCTCTGGAGGGTTGGAGGGATCTCCAGAACAGTTTAGGGGGCATGTGGTGGAGAGGAGAGGGAGGAAAAGTCTCATTGTGCAAATGGACCTCCTTCCAGGGACACATCCCCCATTTTGCACTACGTTGAATTCCACCTGTTGTGATGTACTGTTTTGATATGCCTTTCATTTGTGCTGTGTTTGTTCTTTGTCCCTTTCTCCTTCTCCTTCAGTACCAAAAAGGGTGATCTCCTCTGTGTTAACTCTGGGGTGTCCACTGGATTAAAGGTTCCTGGTTCCAGGAATGGCAACAATGTCATCCTCAAGATCTACTAGGTCACAAGAATTGCTTCCCGGTCCTGGAAGCCCATTTCTGCAGCCATGCCTGCCAATGCCATCTCAGTGTGGCACATTGAAGTGCAGCTTCTGATCAATAAACCATGGGAACCACATAGGCATGGCCATGGTAGTCTCAGCTCCATCTGCAAAGCCAGCCCTGCCTCTTGGAGCCCAGTGTGTGTGTTTTCCTGAGCCTGGAGCTCATCCAGGCACAGTGCAATAAACTGCTGTCAAAGACCAGAACAGTCTCTTGTGGTTCTTTCAGTCTAATCGTCCAGTTTAGTCGACCTACACATAACCTAAACCAGTTTCAAGGTGATCAGCAGGAGTTTGCAGGGAAAATACATGGATGGGAACAGAAAGGAGTCTGGTTTTCTGCTTGTGGATCTTCCCTGCAAAATCCATGCAGCCTAAATTGTCATTTCTCCTTGAGCAGGGGACAGGAGGTAGATGTTTGCATTGTGTTTGCCCAGAGCCAGTAGAGGGCACTATCTCAGCAGGAGAACCATCTTGGTTCATGTGAAATAACTACCACCTTCTGGATGGATTAGCATCCCCACTGCACCTATAACCAGGCTGGAACAAGAGGAAAACAATCCCCTCTTTAGTCAAACGCATTGCATGACCTGCATGGCTTGCTTCTCCTGGAGGCACTAAACCTGTGCTGGGGGTGTACCATCAAGATTGCAAACAAAAGCACTTCCTGACCAGAACAAGCTGGTGTGTCAGGGAAAATCATTCCCTTCCTTGCCTAGAGTCTGATGTGGTTCAGCTGAAACAAAGGTTGACTGTGTCCCTACGAACTAAGTTATGGTTAAAGGGTGCTGGTTAAAAGATTTTGAGTGTGACAGGTGCTACCATTGCTTGATGCTGTTGCAAGTTTGTTTGTTGGCAAAATTTGGGTAGGGGAGCAGGAAGTGATAAAAGGAAAGTGTGCTTGTTTTCAGAGGAATGGATCAGAGTCTAAGCTTAGAATAACAATAGAAGGGTCCAAAGTCTTCTCCCCCTACTAGGAAGGGGGCTGGGAGCAGGGGCTTCGAGAATATTCTCCCAGCTCTCGTGAGCATTTTAGGAAGACCACACTGCTTTCCTAAGGGTCTGGAAGCTGACTTTTCCATTTTCTTTTGAGCAAATTATTTTCCCACTTCTAACTGGGACTGGCTATAATATTGCTGATCACATAAGTGGTTGCATAGTGCAAGGTGCTTAAGTCGTATTTTGCTTGCAACATTTCTTCCAGGTGGCCACTCCGAGTTCTGTTTAAGAGGATGTGATGACCAAAATCCAGAGCTGGCAACAGACATAGGAGTTGGCATGTTTAAATTACCAGCATAGTCTGCTGACTACCTTAGTGCTGTAGTGCTAAATTGGGGCAATTTGCATCAAAGGTGAGATTTGTCCAGTGTGGAAGTGGTCCACAATTCCTTGATCAGACTGTGCTTTTACCCTGATTCTTTCTAGCCTACCATGATCAATAACTGAGATCAGCAGAGTCCCTGTGCAGCTTTCAGGCATCAGCACGTTTAACGCTAAAAATATACCAACCTCCATTTTGAAGCACCCTCGTCTAAGATGATTTCCTCTTGGGTTGCATTGGAGGTAATTGCTTCAGTCTACAGGAAATTAGCTGTACAAATTGCAACTTCATGTTGACTTATAACTAGCTTGTTCTGTTCTGTTGATTTCCACGGGCACGAGAAACCATCTCTGGACTGGCTTCATTTAGTGTTCAAAAGTTCTGGAAAGAAGCCATACAGAAATGATCTAAGGGCTACAAAAGCTCTTTGGGTTGTTGTTTTGCCTCTGTTTTCTCCTTTGTGTGACATAAATAATAGTTTTGTTTCCCCAGAGCAGTGAAATGAAAGGTAATTTGTTTTTTAAAAAAACAGAACTCGGTGTTGTGATTCTTGCACTCGCATATGCAGTCATGTATGTCAATCCCACTCCCTTCTGCCCCAAAGTTTCAGCCCCCCATCCCTTCTGCCCCAAAGCTGGAGTCAGACTGGATGAGAACATGGCACCAAGCGGCTTTGTCAGTTGTCACCTCTTCCCCGAGTGGAACTTTGCATGCGGACGCAGCCCAGATCAGAGCAAGTTCATGGCCAGCTCTGCCTTTAATTCCTCATCCAGAAAAATGTCCTCATTTTACACCCCGCTTCTCGCTCGCTATTGAGCATGCCCATTAATCAGCACCACAGCCTTTGGTGTCGACGGGCTCCTCAGGGGAGATGAATGCCTCTCTGTTAGACGGGCTCAGGGTGCTGGGGGAACGGCATTCCATGCACGTTGGTTTTGACTGGCTGACGTCCAGCTGAAAGCAAGACAAGGCTCTTGGGTGTGAGCGTAGGAGAGCGGAGGAGCTGGACAGAGCAAAGAATCAAAGCCAGGAGTTCAAGATGTTTCCCGAGGGTGAAATTTATCGGGGGGTTGTGGGCTGCTTCACACTCTTACCTAGCCTAATCAATGATCCGCTCTGAGGATCCTGCACAACTTGTGCCTCATCAAGGCAAGTGCAGCCGTATGATGCAGCTGGCTGGGGGCCTGTCAACTCCCCTGTGGTACTGCCTCACTTTTTAAAAGCAGGTCCCTGGAGGGCAACCATTGTTGCCTGGTGGGCTGCAGTCGGCTTTCTGGGACCCAGGTTGTGCAGGCCGGATCTGAGGGAAAGAGGGTTTCTCCTCTAACTAGCACCAGCTTAGATGGTGCATCATCTCTGTGTTTTAGTAGGCTGGCCCATGCCAGTGAGATAGCGCAACAAGTACTGTCGTTGAAGAGCACAATTATTTGTTCTTTTACACACACACACCCTGGGATTTCACCAATTGGCTTGAATCTCAAAAGAGCTGAAAGTGCAGACAGTTTATGTAGGCAAGCTTGGCTTTGAGTTTTTGTTCTTGTTTAATTTCCAAATGCACATGCAAAGACACCCGCACAGCACAACACAACACTAGATTACAACGGGTATGAAAATGAAGGGTCTCCCCTATCCCTCCCCAACCAGGCCTTGTATATGGAGTACACTGGCCAATGTGTGCTTCGGATGGATAGAAACTCTTTCAAAAGCTCATTCTGGACCCAAAATCTAGAGCAAATGCCTCTGCTGGAGGGGAACACTACAGAGAGGGTGCCACTCAGCAGGGTGTTCTGTGTTGACCTTCAAACATTCATTCTGGTGGGGTTTGCAAGGCTCTCCTCCTGCCCCACTGGATTGTGGCCCTGCAAATGTTGCTGGACTCTCAACTCCCATCAGCTCCAGCCAGCATGGTCATTGGTGACAGGGATAATGGGAGTTGTAGTCCACCTGGAGGTCCACAGCTTCCTGACCCATGAAAGAAAGCTTTCTGTTTTGGTTACACCATGTGTGCTGCAACCCTGCAACTTCCATTGAAGACAGGGAGACCACTGTGTGTAACAGGATGCAAACTGCAACTTTAGCACACGTCCAAGCAGAAATAATTAGATTGTGGGCTGCAGATTGGAACCACAGTTAGGCAATAGGTTCTGAGAAGCTCTCCTGTGGCTCCCAGCTGCAGTTAGAGCCTTTCTGGAGGGATTAATTGTCCTGGGCCTCACAGTTGGGGGGGGGGCACATCAAGCAGCGCATGAACTCAACTGAGCAGGGGGCGGGAACTCCAAGGAACCTCTGGCTTCCAGTTTTTAAAAGGCCCTTGCTCAAGCACTGTCAGAACAAGGTCTCTCTGCCCAAAGACAAAACAGAATATGTAGAGCGCAGTAGGGCCAATCTGGAAGTGTTATCGCCACATTCATGCTAAATGTGCTGGTTGTTTCTGCAGTTAGGCTTTGGGGGTAAATGTTCTGGAAGTTTCCAGCAGAAGCTTGCTGTGCGATCTCACAAGCCCGCTTGCACTTGCAGTTTTTGCAACAGATTTTGAAACTTTTCAAACAAGATGATGATGGAAGGTGTAAATACATGATGAAGTAATTAAAACAAAACACCAAGAATGTGGTCAGACTGCTGGAAGCGTTGGGAGATGGTCAAAACAGGCAGCTGAGCTGGCATTTGATGAGCCAAAATGCACATCTTGGTGGCGAAGCCAGGCTCCCCAGGCAGCCCAGGGACAGGCTAGGAGCCCTCTTTCTCTCTAGTCTCCCTCTCAAGCTCAACTTAGAGTAATGTGTGACAAGTGGTGGTTCAACAAGTAGATATATTCAGAGCTCACAACAACCAAATTGCTTTTCCCACTGTCCATTGGGAGCACAATCCTACATCTTGGCTATAGTGAACCATTACAGATTGAACTGCTGCCCTGGACACACCTGAAGGAAAGCCCATTTAGCTCAGTGGCTAATACACTGCACAGGATTCACTCACTGAGAGGACTAGGGGTGCCTGGGAGAATGAAGTTGTGCCCCCACCCCCCACCCCACTTCCACCCTGCACATAACAACCACACACTTTCTGTTGTGGGCGGGGGGTGGGGATGGAAGCCCTTCCAACATGCCCACGCATAGGTCACTCAGACTGGGGAGCCTTCCTTCTCCCAAAACCCTCCCCCCTCGTCAAAATGTATTTAAACCAGGGCTGATTACTTGCATTTAAATGGGCACCTGCCTTAAAAAAACAACCAGATGACTTTGACAGAAGATCATCTCAGCGGCCACTGCATGTCTAATGATGCTCTTTTCACCTTTGTTTTTGTTGAAACACTGATCTGCAGATAAATATGAACTATATACATAGAGCTGTTTATAAAGCAGCATTGATGTTGGTGGCCAGTCTAGAAGAGAGGTCTGGTTTTGTACTGGACATTTCTATACAAGATCATTTGCCTCCTGGCACATTCCAGATATTTGCTTTGCCCAGGCACATCACAGGTCATCTGCAACAAAAGGGGCTTCCCTCCATATAATGATTTTGTAACCTGCAATGGATCATCGTGAATCACAGAGGAGATACATGGGGCATCTTCAAATATCTAAAGGACTGCCACAGGGAAGAAGAGCAATCTTGTTTTCTCCTGCTCTGGATTCAAGGTACAAGAAAGGAGATTTCTACTAAACATCAAGAAGAACTTTCTGACAGTTAGAGCTGTTCAACAGTGGGACAGTCTCCCTTGGGAGGTGGTAGACTTTCCTTCCTTGGAGGTTTTTAAACAGGACAAGAGGATCCAGATTTTTTTTGCTGCTATGATGATGGAAGGAACTGTTCTGAGGTCTGCTGTGCTGCCTTGGCTAATGAAACCACCCTGCAGGGAATATATTGTGTGAAATCTCCAGCAAGCATCAAGTGGCCAATGGAAAGTATTTGGGGCAGAGCTTAAAGAGAAGATGGAGGTGTTCAAGAGCAAGGGAGTCGAAGGATGAACAGAGAGCAAAACTGCCTTCCATCTACAGCAAGGATGGGGAACTAGTGGCTCTCCGGCAATTGCTGGATTCTGGCTGCCATCATCCTTGATCATTGGGCCATGCTGGCAAGAGCTGATGAGAATTGCAGCCTGGCAGCATCTGAAGGGCCACAGATTCCCCACCCCTGCTCTAGACCCTCTGTTTGAGATGCTTGGAACACTTTGAATCTAAGAGCATGTTTTCACTATAATCATATCTAGTTTAACATTCATTTCCCCTCTCGGGGGGGGGGGGGGTTAAGTAGCTCTAGTGGGGAACTCTCAGGACCTTCTGCAAACTACATTTCCCATAATTCTTTAGAGTGGCATAATAGTTAAAGTATAAAACTAACCTAATGTTTCTAAAGCACCTCTCAGACTCCTCATGTTCCTGAAAAGGAAGCTCTTAGTTGTGCCAAGGTTGCAGAGTATTAACAAGGAACAACAAGCTGGATGAAAAGCAGCCCAGTGGCCCTGGAAACCTTGTTCCCAGCATGAGCCAGGTCTCCCGTCCCTGCTGGTGATGCATCAAATTAGCCTTAATGCCCTACACAGTTTAAGCACAAAAACACACTGCTAGAAATACAAGCTACACAATGTGAAATTGTCCATCTCTAGGACACTGGGTGAAGGGCAAGGGGAGAGGCAGTGCAGCAAAGTCCTCTGAGACTCAACTTCAGCACCTAAGGCTTGGCCCTCAAATGCCCGGCAGCCTTGCATGCCTCCTTCACTTTGCAGGGTCCAAAGAGTCCTTCCAAATGCAACGGGCTTGCTCCTCCGTGCCGTTCCACACTTCTAAGCCCAGAGTGGCATAGATCAGGGGGAAGAGCCAGGAACGTCCCCACGGTCAGGAGGTGAAATAGGAGCTTTGCATGGAGTAGAGCCGGTCAATGGGGTTGCCCACTCGGGTCTGCAGGAGGTTGGCTTCAGCCGCTGACAGCAGGCAGTCACCCAAATGGCCAATGGTGTCACTGTCCATGTCGTGGAAGACGCCTTCTGAATCTAGGGTGCGGAAAGAGAAGGAAAGTTGCTTACGAGCATTTCACAAGGAAGCGGGCAGAGGGCTTGCGGCAAAGGGCCATCCTCCTCTCCCTTTGGGGGGGAAAAAGATGCCACAAAAACAGGAACTATTCTGGATTTTGGTGTGTCTTTGGGCCCTGCACCCCAGTGGGCCTCTGGGTCAGATGGTAAATGAACCAGCCATCTATGGGCAAAGAAGGGGGAAGGAGACCCCCTCCCCTTTGACAGTGGCCATGGTCGTGGGGCTGCTACCACCTCTTCCTGCTGGTACCAACTGAGCCCACAGAGAGAGGAGGATTAAATTTCTACCCCACATTTCCTCCCAAAGGAGCCCAGGATGACAAACATCAGGAAGTTAAAGCAATATAATTGAATATATATATTTAAAGATATTTTAAAGACCAACTAAAACATTTCAAAACACCCAGCACATCTAAAAACATTTCTAAGCAATATGAGCAAAAGGTCCAGTCAAAAGCCTTGTGATTATCTGTACACTCTTCTCGCTCCTCTTAAACCATTATGGCTTTGCCTGTTGGCTAATTTATTCCTCAGCTCCCCTTTCACAGGCAAACGCCAATGGCAAACAAAGCACAGTGGCATTTACACCATCACCATCAATCCCATTTAACGCCACCACTGGAATGAACCAGGATATAACTTGAAACAAAATGAGTGTTGGTTATTTTGAAAGCCACATGGACATCATTCGGTGAATGGCAACATTCTCACAAAAATGGTAAGTAGAAACAAGAGGCCAAAACTCAGTTTGGCCCTCAGGGAATCTTACTTTGGCCCCATCACTTTTAAAGAGGCACCATGCCACTTTAAGCCATCATGGATTCCCCCAAAGGCCACATCTGCAATATACCTTTAAAGCAGTATCACGCCACTTTAAACAGACATGGCCTTCCCCAAAGAATTCTGGGAACTGGAGTTTGCTAAGAGTTGTTAGGAGACCCCTTTTCTCCTCACAGAGCTACAGTTCTCAGAGTGGTTGAAAAATCAATCTCTCTTCCCAGGGGAACTCTGGAAATTGTAGCTCTGTGAGGGGAGAAGGGGTCTCCTAATAACGCTTGGCAAACTACAGTTCCCAGAATTCTCTGGGGAAGGCCATGACTGTTTAAAGTGGCATGATACTGTTTTAAATGTCCGTTGTGGCCTTCGGAAGCAAGAAAGATGAGGAACAGCAACAGGCACAGCCGTCTTCGGTCTTTCATTTTGAGGGCCACTGTAAAAATAATTATTTAACTTTCACAGGTCACATACACCCTGTGTCATGAACATCCTATGGGATAACCAGCCTCATATAACCAACATGTTTAATGCAAGAAAGGGTTAGGACTATAGAGTAAGCTGTCCTGACAGGCTTAGCTCACCTTAGGAAGAACTAAGTGTCAAGCCTTTGTTCCCTTCCATCTACCTAAGAAGCTCAATGTGCGAGGAGGTCTGAGCTGGTTATTGCAGCTCAGACCACATGGCTCTTACAAGCCTCTCTTGAGTTCCTATACCCAATAATTGAGGAACTTTCACCACTGTAACTAAACTAAGTGTTACTGCCTCTGCAACTTTTTTTGAATGCTGTATGGAAAAGAACATGAATATGACCTTTGGAGAGTTTGTAAGTAAACCATTTTTCACTTACCAAATGTGTGGTTTTTAATCTATGCTAGGGGAAGAAGGAAGCTTTGGAACTTCTAAGGGCATATTTTAAAGGTCTAACAGTCTATTTTTCCATGCTTTGCTGCATATTTTGTGATTTTAAATTTCTGCCTAGGTTCTCTCATCAAAGAGTACTTGCCCCAGACTTGGATCTTGGCATCCAGGGAATCCTCCTTTTATGCCTATTCTTTTCCTTGCCACCAACATCTATGGAGGGAGATTTTTACTTCTGCTATGCACCCACTGGCAGAAAAAACTGTGCAGGAGCATTATGTCTCTGTAGGAAAAGTGTGACAGAGGGGTCTGGTGCACAGCACATGCTCATAGCAGATTCCTCTGGAGAAGCTCACCATAGGGGTGGAGATGGTCTCCTGGCAGCTGGGGTGGGGTGAGTCCTTGCCGGTACAAGTCTGTGCTGTAGCTGTTCTGATCCAGGGGAAGCAGCTGCTGTTGGGCAATCCTGGAGTATGGCACCATCAGACCCTCGATTCCATGCACACTGGCACCATCTGTTGAAGCAAGGAAGGGGGGAAGCCTATCAGCCAACACTTTGGATTTAGTAATAACACTCTGTGTGTGTTTAAGTAACAACCAAGTTACTGAAACTACTCTGTCCTCTCAAAAGCTGTTTTATTTTTGAAATACTTGGCTCTCACATCCTCTCTGAAACAGCACTTAAAACAGCCAGGCCTGGGGAAAAGACAGACATTGGGGAATGCAGGTTTGCTGCTATGATCAATAATTGCTGTTCCAGGCATATCTTTGTTGTGAATAGACAACTTGGAAGGCCATGTATAGCCATCTCCTGATAACCAGTATTTCATTTTAATTTATTTTAAAGCAAGTTTCTGTCCCTCACAGCTGCAGAGTGTGAGTGGAGACTGCTGATTCCTCAGAAGTCAAATGAAGCTTTTGATAGGACTTCAGAGCTCTGTGTGCCTGTCCACACTTTACTTTCACTCCAGGGAATCTTGGGGAGTGTAGCTCTCTCTAACACTGGGGTGGGTGGGGGAGGAACCACTGACCCTCGGGTGCTGTGGGACTCTAACTTCCATCAGCACCGGCCACCAGCAGGGCCAGCAGAAAGATGATGGGATGCAGTCAGGGATGCAGTCCACCAACATCTGAAGGGCCACAGATTCTCCTGAGGCGCCAGTATCCTCACAATGCCACACTCACAATCCCAAATGTAAACTGGTGAGTTAAAGCCATTTCTATTTTGTGCACAGACTCCTACTCTTCTACAGTAACGCAATCCTGGGGTGGGGGTGGGGACCCAGAGCTGTTTAATTACAATACACTATTTTGATGGCATAAACCAGGGCCAAAATATAGACTGCAAGTTACAAAAATGGTATGTTTGCTCTCCCACTGAATGTGCAACAAAGGTTACTGTTCTGTAACTGAGCAGATGCACACAGAGGCACTCACCTGTTCATGGTCTCATGGTGAGATGCACTGTATTTCTCTTTCGTTTATAGTAATTACTAACGGAGCCTTTGGCTGCTGGGGAAGGAGCCTCAGAGAGTGGTGGGAAGGCAGGGACCTTCAGTCCTTGCAATGGCTTCTTTGGGGCAAGACCTGCTGGGAAGCGTTGCTGTGACCACTAGCCCTGAGATGTTTTGTTTCTTTGAGTTAACTTCACTGACATCGGTGCTTTATTGTTTTGTTGCTGACCTCCGCCTGACTCCAGCTCCTGACACCAAGGGACTCAGGTGCCCTCGAGTTTCCGCCAGAGGTTCTCACCTTCGCTGTCTTCATTGCTTTGCCTGCTGCTCCTTCCGGTCCCCCTTCCGGTGCCCAGGCGTGGATTGCCCAGCTGCTCCTGCTCCTGCTGCTGCTGCTGCTGTTGCCTGCGGGCGATCTTCTTCATCTGCAAGGAGGAGGACGGATGCTCCTGGGCAGGGGTGCAACAAAAGGGGGAAGGGAGGACAGAATCCCCCTCCTAAATTGGGGCGAGGGGGTCTGTCCCCTTCCGAGGCCAGTGCCACACACCTGCCCCTGCCTTGCATCGGATGCTCTCCTCCCCTCCCGCCAGCGCTGCACCAACTAAGGTTGCCAGCTGACAAGAAGAAAAGGAAGGAAGGAAGGAAGGAAGGAAGGAAGGAAGGAAGGAAGGAAGGAAGGAAGGAAGACGGCCCCTTAAGATAGACTACTCCTTAAGTTTTAACCGTGGTTTAAGCTGAGGAAGTCAGCAGGCATGATGCTGCTCTGTAAAGTTGCTCAGAGAACTTTGGCTGAAGTGTAATGAATTATCTTCGATAATAGCAAAAGATGTGGTTTTCCACAACAGGGAGCTAAATATTGTTCTCTGGCTACTTCCTGCAGACCAGAAACCACAGCTCAAGGCATTGCTGCTGGGCCAGTGAATAAAACTGGCACTGATTCATATTGCGCCCACATTTAAAAGCAACTCTAAAACACCAGACTCAGCAAGGGTTGCCACTTCTTTTTTGCTGGGTTTTTGTACAGTTCCTGTGCCCTTAATAGCTTCATGACAGGCAGAAATTCAACAAGTGCAGTAATCCCAGCTTGAATAAGTAGGAATGCTGAGAGAAAGACCTGGGGAATTTCTGCCTGGCACAGGAGCCCTGCCAAGGCAAAAGCATAGGCAGTTCTGCTCTGGGATTGAGAGAGCTCAGCTGCAATTGCCAAAAGTGTGTGCTCTTGGTTTGTTTCAGCATTTATAGCCCACCTTTCTAAACGTTTAGGGGCCTATTTGGGATAAGAGCCAGAATCTGACAGACAAAGGTGTTCCTCCTCTTAATAATGGTCAGGGATTGTGTGTTGCTCAGAGGCCTGAGAGTTCCAGCCTCACAGCAAGCCGATCGGGCGCCTGGGAGGCGTGCGTGCCCTGTGCCCAGGGGCGGGACCAGCTGCCCGTGGGGGCGGGGCGAGCTGGGGCAGGACGCTCTGCGGGGCCTCCAAGGGGTCTGCCTGCCTCTTCCCACTCGGCCGCCCTACAGCTGTGGGGGAGGCGCCGTCAGACCATTTGGGGTAGCGTGGAGCCTGCGGGCGCCCAAGCCACTGTGTCACTCCCAGGAGAGACGCATGGCTTGGGTGCGCTGCAGGCCCCGCGGTGAGTGTCGCCCGACATTTTGTCACCCCCTTCAGTGGTGACACCTGGGGCGGCCTGTCCCCACTGCACCCCCTTCCCCTGCCCGACTCTGGCAGAGAGAGATGCCCCTTCTCCTTCCTCCTGTTTAGTCAGAGATAGGTTGCCACTCAAATGTAAAGCTCTGAGGCCGTCACTCACCTTGGCTCTTTGATTCTGGAACCAAACTTGCACCACCCGAACAGTCAAGCCTGTTTCAGCTGCCAACGTCTCCCTCACCTGCCCAGCGTGGAGAGTGGAAAAGCGTCTGGTTAAAGAGAGTTCCATCCCTCTCAGGTTGAGGCTAAGAGATGCTATGCGCTGCCAAAGGATTTGCAGGTTCTCCCCTCCCCACACCTGATTGCTAAAAGAAAGCAATCTACCCGCCTCCAACTCCTCAGGGCTGAAAGTGGGGCTTGTTCAGCCTACAACAGGGGTCAGCAAACTTTTTTGGCAGGGGCTGGTCCACTGTCCCTCAGACCTTGTGGGGGGCCGGACTATATTTTGAAGAAGAAAAATGAATGAATTCCTATGCCCCACAAATAACCCAGAGATGCATTTTAAATAAAGGACACATTCTACTCATGTAAAAACACGCTGATTCCTGGACTGTCCACAGGCTGGATTTAAAAGGTGATTGGGCTGGATCAGGCCCCCGATCCTTAGTTTGCCTACCCATGGCCTACAACATTGTCTGTGGGTAGGGATCGACAAAACTAATGTTGGTCTCTCATCCTTTATTTTTATCTTCCAGTCTTAAATTCAGTTCTCCACATTTCCAGCTTGTGATTTGTTTAAAAATGCACAAAGTTCCCATGAAATTTTGTCAGAGTTTAGTGATGTTTCTCCTAACAGACACTTTTATAAACAATTCCCCCCTAACATTTGCAAAGCTAAGCAGGGTCTGGTCTGGTCTCAAATTGGATGGGGGGGTTGCATATTGAGATGCCTGCATTGCGGGGGGTCGGACGACATGACACTGGCTGGTCCCTCCCGCTCTCAGATTCTATGATTCTGTGAACTGAGTGTGGGCTTGTTGTGGACTGAGTCTTGCTTTAAGTGTTTTGCTTAAAAAACTTTTTAAAATTATCTTATTGCCTTGAATGGAGGTTTAGAAGGCAATTAATAAATTGATGACAACAAATGCATTTTGAATGTTTGATGTTTTACTATGTTTTATGTATGCTGTAAGCTGCCCAGAGCAGCTGGGGAAACCCAGCCAGATGGGTGGTATACAATACTAATACTAATAATTGCACACTTTCTCCACACACACACACACACACACAGAGAGAGAGAGAGAGACGTATAGGCATTTTTTGACACATTAGTTGGAGAACTGGATCAGAGCTGAATGAATTTTGATGAATAGCTGCATTTCAGTTCATGTAATATTTTGCATTAAAATGAGGTTTGCATTAAAAGATAGGTTGATATCAAAATGTGAACTAAAATTAATCTCTGCCCAAGCCTATGGGAAGAATTCAGGATATTGCTAAGCCACTTTTTCCGTCAGTGCAAACATCACTGCTTGCCTAAGGCAACAATCTGCCGCCCTCTCCCCTGACCCCCCCCCCCCGGATGTTCTGGGGGTTCTCCCACCCCTAACAGCCAATGGGGAGGAGGGACAGGAGGAGAGGGCGGGGAAACTCTCTTATCCCCCCCCCCCCATGCAAAGGGATCTTCTGTGATACTGGACCTTCCGGCAGGGCTTGGAGGAGACTTCGAAGGAGGCCTTGAAGGCCCGGCGCTGCTGTGTGGTGAGGATGGTCCGTGGCCGCTTGGAGCGCTTGTGGTCCTTGGCTTCCTCGCTGCCTTTGCCCTGCGGGTGGCTCCCATCCTCATCCTCACTCTTCACTATGAAGGGAAATGGAAAACACCGGACTCAGGATCGGGTGCCCAGTGGGAGACAGCTTCTCTGTCCTGCCCCCTTCAAGAAATGCAGGCACTCCTCATGGTCACTTCTCTCATGGGAGCCCCTGCCACAGGAATCTGTGCTGTGGACGGGGAACCTGCAGCTCCCCAGTTGTTGCCAGAATATGTCTCCCCTTATCCTTCGGTTGGCCAAGCTGGGTGGGACTGAAGGGAGTTGGAGTCCAACAACATCTGGAAGCCCCTCAGGGAAAATATACCGGTAAATTAGCATTGCTAGCACATATACTGGCTAGGTCTCCTGTTTCCTTCATCTTAATGAGAAGCCTTATAAATGAGAATTGAGACGGCACCTTAAATGCCACCAGCCTTTGTGGACCAGAGTCTATTCCATCAGATGCTGCAAAAGCTTATGGCATTAAAAAACTGATTCATCTTTAAGGGGCCGCAAGCCTTTTTGTTGCTTTTGCTGCAACTAACAAGCATGGCCTCTTTGGGGCACAAGCCTGGGCAGTGTAGATGGAGGTCTGGGACTGTCCAGATGACAAGACCCCCTCTTGGCCTTGCTGAGGTGGTCCAAAGAAAAGCAGAGCAACACATTTGGCACCAGCTTGGTGGCAGGAGTTGCTGGAAGGGACTCCACTCCAGATTGGTGTCAGGTTTACTCCTGAGCCTTCTCCTGAAGATGTCAGGCTGAGGTGGCATTGAGCTCACAGAAGCGCTGGGTTGGCAGCCTTGAGCCAACTGCTGCCACCAGAGGCTCAACGTTGCATTTTGCTACTTGTGGCCAAAGGGGAACATGCTGCCCCACTGCAGCTCTGCAACTGCCCCCCCCCCCCGAAGCCTGCCTTGCCTGGGTTGCGTGGCAGCAACTGCAAAACAGCCGTGCCTGCTTCTAGTGAGAGCTCACAAAAATCTCACGACATCCCATGCTCTGCACAAGATCTCATGAGATTTCAGAGCACTCTTGTGAGATCTCACCAAACTCTGCTGCCACTGTTGGTTCTGCTTCCCTGGCGGGTGTGTTTGTGCCGGGGGACACTGCCTGGTGGGCTTCTGCTGCCTGAGGCAGTCGGTTCACCTTGGCTCATAGGAGGGTCGGCTGCAACAGCCCCCTTGCCCCATTCTGAGGAGCTGAGCACTGCCTCCGCTGGGAGGATGCCACGGCCCCTGCCTCTCCTGTGAGCCAGTGCTGCATGCAAGCAGTGAGATGGGTGCAGAGATGATGCAGCGGAGGAGGCCTGGACCGAGTGCGAGTGGAGACACGGCATGCACACATTGGAGGAGGGTGCCCCTCAGGCTCCTGCTGCATGGATAGGAATATGTTAGAACATAGGTTCATTCATTTCAGTGGGTCTGCTCTAAGTAGGACTAGCTTTGGGTACAACCCTCTGTCTTTTAAGGTTGCACCTGTTCATTCTAGCCCCTTATCTAAGGTCAGCAGCTTCACAGGAGGAGGCCACAAAGCCTTGTTGTTCCTGGTTGAAACAGGAACTTGTGCATTGCATTCTTAAGCATGGCTATTCAGAAGTAAATCATCCTGAATTTGTTGGGTTTCCCCTGCCCTGCCCCACAGAAGTGTGATTTGGATTGCAGATGGGGGCTTTGTGGATGGCAGATTTGGAACTAGAGTGGGAGGGCATGGTATCCATTTTCCTACATAGGACTGTGCTTATGTGGCCTCAGATGCCCAAGGTGATAGGACTCTGCCCATGCTCAGAGACATTTGCCTCCATCCCTACAAAGAAGGTCTCATTGCTCTTGCCTCTCACCTGACTCGGTGGGAGCGGGGCTGATGGCGCTCAGCATGTCTCTCTCCTTCTCATAGTCACTGCGGCAAAGCAGCTGCCCTTCTTTGAGCACAAACTCATCACCACGCTGCAGCCGCCTCTCGCACTCACAGCAGGAGAAACAGTGGACGTGATAGACGTTTTCCAGCACCCGCATGATGAACTCTGAGGGAGCCACTGCTTTGAGGCAACCACTGCATTTAGTCTGGAAGAGCCTGAGAAAAAAGGGGAGCCAGACATTGAGGCAAAGCAAATATGGTGGAAAGAGACCACCCTTGCAAGGAAGTCCACCTAAGTGACTAGTCCATTTTTGCTAGGCTTGGTGTACCTACCTGTGTGCAGCTACATTTGCTTGGTGAACCTACATACATTCCTGGGTGTGTTAATAAGGTGTGGCACATCAGCAGCCTGGAATCTGGAACTCTTTTCCAATTTATGAAGATTTTCCTATCTGATCAGCCATGAGTGAGTCTGACTTACCTCAGGCCAGACCAGGGGTCTGCAACCTTTAAGACAAAGAGAGCCACTTGGACCCGTTTCCGAAGAAAAAACACCTGGGAGCCACCAAACCATTGCAACATTTAAAGCATGCGCGCCGCTGCCCTCCGATCTGACAGCGGGCAGGAAGGTGACATCGGGACGGTGCGATGTCACAGCCAGTACAGCGCCCGCCACAGTGGGGAGTGTCGGGGCACACAATGCGCCTCCTCCCCTCACTAGTATCTGCCCCGGAGCCGCGGCAGAGGTGTAAAAGAGCCACATGTGGCTCCGGAGCCACGGGTTGCAGACCCCTGGGCCAGACAGACAGACTTGGCCATTTGTTAAGGAAGGGTCTCGGGTGATAGATGTCAACTCAGCCTGGCCAACTACCAGGAAGGCAAGAGGCAAAGCTAGTTCCTGCTTCCCCACCACTCTCTGCTGGGGTGGCTTTGCCCCCAGAGCCTGCAAGCATACCAACCATTTTGTTTTCATGGTTTATTCAGACGTGCCAGGTCTGTTCTCCCAGGTGGACAACAAGGCTATGCAAGCCCTCGGCCAAAAAGAAAAAGAAATCCAAATCCCAAGCTAGGATTTACCTGCCCTGCTCTTCGTCTAAGAAGCTCAGAGCTGCTTGTATATATTTTCCCCCAGAGCGTCTCTCATCCATTGTGACCACTAGATGCTGGATTAGATCCCGTAGGGCTCTTTGTACCACTTCCATGGGTTTGTAGGGGAGAATCAGCAAGAAAGCAATGGGCCGACCATCTTCCCTGCCAGCTGATTCTCTTGAGCAAATGCTTCATCCATACTCACATCTGTTATCTCAGCAAACACAGGTTTGGGAAAATACATTTGCCAAGGCAACTTCTTGTTCCATCTTTACTTCACTGTAAGGTGGCAAGGCCTATGGCTTTCCCTTTATTTTACTTTGATTTATCTGTATGTTTTAGAAATAATAAACAGTTAACTGTTTATTGTTGGCTTTTGCTTTGATTTAGTCAAATCCAGATTGCTGGATACATAATAATTTTCTTACTGAGGTTCCTAAACATAAACAAAAACAAATCCTGATCGACGATTATGAGGGAAATGATGGGGCAAGTTCTCTGCTTGGAACTCCTTGCAAGGGTTTAGCTCCTCCAATTTAAGGGAAGTGTAACACTGGGCAACAATTTTTTACTTTTTGAATGTTGTCTAGATTTCTACAACTGATTTAGGGTATTTTTGCACTGCTGAATCAGGAAATGGCATCCGTTTCTCGCCATCAGGTCAGGTTTACTGTAAACTGAATGGTGGCCATTGATAAAGGTAAGTACACGTAAATTGCATGTTGCTTCACCATTTTTCAAACTTCAGGGCTTGAACTTCCGTTTCTTGGAACTCCTGGAATGCTCAGCAGCAGGGAGGTCTCTCTTCAGAGTCCAACAGTAGTCAGCCATCATGACTGCGTCCCAGCGACCCTGATACCTGGTTGTCAGAGCTGCCCGAGGTCCCAGCTCACAAAGGACCAACGCCAGTGCGTTACTATTTACAAAAGTCTTTATTGAAGTTCAGTTTCGATTTCAAAGCCGCGGCGCGCAGCTCTACGTCCTAAACTCTAGACCGCCGAAGCTCCGTCTGAATCTCCTCCCCCCAGACACCAGTTTAAGACTCTAGCCTTGCTCCACCTCTTCCTTTGCTCTCTTCTCCTCTGGGCCCGCCTGTCCGCTGGGGTCTCGCCTCTTCTAGACTCTTCTGACGCTGAGTCTCCTGAGTCCTCCCCCTCCCTCCGGCGGGCTTTAGGACCTGGTTCCCAATCCGGGTTTCCTGTACATTTGAACTTGGCGCGCGCGCCCAGCCGGCCACCTTCCTCCTGACCGTTACACTGCTCCTGTCACTGCTTCCCCCTTCGGGGAGGCTAGCTGCACCTGACTCTCCCTCCGTTCCCTCACTCTGCGATGGAGGCGTGGCCACCCCTGACTCATCTTCTCTCCCTGCTGGAGGAGAAGCTGGCCCTGATACATGTGACTCTTCCCCCTCACTACGCTCTGGTGGAGGAGCTGGTCCTGCTCTCCCGCTGCTGCTTTGGGAGTCCCCGCTGGCCCCTTGCTTCTGGTGTGTCCCCCCTGGGACCCCCCTTGCCCTGGCCATCGGCGCCCCCCTCTGGGAATCTTCTGATTCGCTGGAGAGACTCATGGAATCTCTCGGGCCACTTTCATACTCCCCTACGCTGCCCTCAGATTCTTCCCCTTCGCTCTCCATTTCCTCTCTCCCCTGTGCCTCTGCTCCTGAGCCCCTGACATCCATCCCCCCTCGAAGCCCCCCCTTCCCCCCTCCCCTTCTTCGGGTGCGGGTTCCGGGTGCTCCAGTGCTGTGGGGGTGAGTGCGGGGTACAGTTCTTCCCCCCTGGTGTGCAGCCCGCCAGCTGGATCCGGCGAGTCCGTAATGGGTTCGTCGACGTCGATCTCCTCTGCTTCTATCTCTCTGCAGCTGTGCTCGAACCCAGGATCCTCCCCCAACACGTCCATGTCCGTCTCTCCCCCTGTTGCCTTGGGCGATGCTGTGTGTAAGGGCCCCCTCAGCAGTTCCCTGCTCCACCCCACCTCCGGTTGATTGTCCCACCAATAAGAGCGGTCTGTGGCAAACCCCGAGAGTGATCCCTCCGGGGATCGTGTGTCTGGCGCTGGCTCCTCATATGATGAGAACCCCTGGAACGTGCTGGCTGAGAGTGTGGGTGTGAAAAGCCAGTCGTCGAAATAATCTGCCGGCATAGGTCTGTGTGGGAAGAGTGCATGGAACTCGTCTTTGAGGTAGTGCTCCTCCACTGCATAGTACGGTACCCGCCTGTTGGCGCTGGCCGGGGTACCTTCCCTGGCGAGGAGATATTCAACTCCCTCTTCCCCCCATCTCGAGTCTAAAATCTCCGTGACCTCGTTGAGTGGCGCCGCCCTCGGTGACCCCTCCCCTGTTGGCGATTTGCTGAGTGGGTCTGGTGCGTTCCCTGGCGCCTGAAACCTGTGGGGTTCCTTGTAGGGTGTGAGCACTGATCTATGAAAGACCGGGTGCATTCTGGAGCCCTCCGGGAGTGCCAACCGGAAGGCCACTGGATTGATTTGTGCCTCGACTTGGTAAGGCCCTAGCTGCTTGTGTCCGAGCTTCTTCTTAGCTAACGTTCTGGCCGGCACTGCCTGGGCTGCTAACCAGACCCAGTCCCCCACCTGGATGTCTTCCCCGACTCTCCTGTGCCTGTCTGCCTGCATTTTGTAGGCGTGTTTTGCTAGCTCCAAGTGCCTTCGGAGTTGCTCGTGGACCTCCTGCAACTCTGCTGCCAAGGCCTCTGCTCCCCGTGGCTCCCCCTCCCCCTTCGTCTCCAACCCCGGGAAGGTTCTGGGATGCCGCCCATTGTTGGCGAAGAACGGTGTCACCCCCGTAGACACGTGCTTCGTGTTGTTGTAGGCAAACTCGGCCAGCGGTAGGTAGTCCACCCAGGTCGCGGGCTGTTGATTCGCGTAGCATCTCAGGTACTGCTGCAAGATGGCGTTGACCCTCTCCGCTTGTCCGTTGGTCTGCGGGTGTCGTGCCGACGCTAAGTTGATCTTGACGTTCAGGATGTCCAGCAGCTTCTGCCAGAAGCTCGAGATGAATTGGCGACCCCGGTTGGACAGGATGGACCGCGGCAAGCCGTGAACCTTGAACACGTGGTCTATGAACAGCTTGGCGGTCTGTTCCGCTGTGGCCACCTTCGCGCAAGGAATGAAGTGCGCCATCTTGGTGAACAGGTCTACGACCACGAGTACCGCTGTTTTGCCTCGCGAGCTGGGCAGATCTGTGACAAAGTCCAGGGCCACTTTCTCCCACGGTTCGAGCGGCGTCTGTAGCGGTTCCAGCAGTCCCGCCGGCGGCCTGTATACTGGTTTGGCCCTTTGGCATGTGTCACACCTAGTGACGTAATCCGCGACTTCTCCCCTCATCTTGGGCCACCAAAAGTCTCTGGCTATCAATTCCGCCGTCTTCTCCTTGCCGAAGTGCCCGGCGCTGGGCGCGTCGTGTAACTGCTGCAGTACTTTCGCGTGGAGGTCGTCTCCCGGCACGTAGAGGGCCCCCTTGCACATGAGCAGTCCGTCGCGTATCTGGAACTCGTCGTCCTTCGCTGCGCCTCTTCGCACCTCCTCCATCTTGGATTGTGCGAACGAATCCGTCTGCAGCGCGCGACGTACCGCGTCCAGGTCCACGGTGGCTGAAGCGCACGCCCACGCCTTCGGTGCGAAAATGTGTTTGGCCGCCACCGGTGCCGCTTCCTCGAGATACTGCGGCTTCCTGGACAGCGCATCCGCCATGACGTTGTTGTCTCCCGGGATGTATTCTATCCGGAAGTCGAAATCCGCAAAGAACTCCGCCCAGCGGATGTGTCTCTGGTTCAGGAACCGCGCTGTGCGCCAGTACTCCAGGTTCTTATGGTCCGTGCAGACCTGCACTGTGTGTCCGGCTCCGATGAGGAAGTGCCGCCACGCCTTGAAGGCTGCATGAATGGCCAGCAACTCCCTGTCCCAGATGGTGTAGTTCTGTTCAGACTTGCTGAGTTTCCTGGAGTAGAATGTGCATGGCCTCCAGTTCCCTTGCGGATCTTGCTGCAACAGGACCGCCCCCACCGCTCTGTCTGAGGCGTCCGTTTCAACCCTCATTGGTTTGCTGGGGTTTACGTGCAGCAGCTGTTCTTCGGACGCGAAGAGACGCTTGAGTCTCCGAAAGGACTGCTCCGCCTGGTCCGTCCAGGTGAACTTCTTCTTCTTGGAGCTGAGGGTGTCCGTGATGGCCGCCGTCTCCATCGCGAACCCCTTGATGAACTTGCGATAAAAGTTGGCGAATCCGACGAACTTCTGGACTTCCTTCCGATTGCGCGGGCTCTTCCAGTCCAACACCGAGCGGACCTTGGTGCTGTCCATGGCGAGTCCCTTGTCGGACAGCTTGTAGCCCAGGAAATCCACCTCCGTCATGTCGAACTGGCACTTCTCCAGTTTGGCGTAAAGTCTGTGCTCCCGTAGTCTCTGCAGGACCTCCTTGACGTCTCCCTCGTGAGCCTCCTGTGATTCCGAGAAGATCAGGATGTCGTCCAGGAAGCAGACGCACTTCTTGTAGAGGAGTCCCGCTAACACGTGATGCATAAATGCTTGGAAACAATGGGAGCCATTTTGGAGACCAAACGGCATAACTCAATATTCATAGGTGCCTAAAGGCGTAAACATGGCCGTCTTCCACTCATCGCCCTCCCGCATGCATATAAGGTTGTATGCCCCTCGTAAATCCAACTTGGTGAAGATTCGTCCCTTCCTCACCGTCGCGAGCAGGTCGTTGATCTTGGGCATGGGGAATGCTGTGGGCTTTGTCCTGGAATTTATGATTCTGTAATCAACTACCAGCCTGCGTTGGGGCGTGTCTTTCTTCTTCACGAAAAACACGGGACTCCCCCCCACTGCTTTGGATTCTTGGATGAATCCCCGCTTCAGGTTGTGCTCTATGAACTCCCTGAGTTCTTGCAGTTCGTCTTCAGACATGGAATACAGTTTTCCAGTTGGCAGCGTCGCCCCCGGCAGGAGGTCAATCTTGCAGTCGTAGGGCCTGTGGGGAGGCAGCTTGTCCGCTTCCTTCTCGCAGAAGACCTCCAAAAATGCCTTGTACTTGTTGGGTACCGCTTGCACCATGCCTAGATGTAGCTGTGGTTCATCCTCTTGCCCCTCCTCTTCCTGGCTGGTCCGGATGCAGTGTTCCGCGCAGTAGGAGGAGCAGAAGGTCAATTGACGCTGGTACCATGCTAAAGCCGGGCTGTGCCTATCCAGCCAACTCATGCCCAACACTATGGGCGTGTCCGACAGGTGGGTGACGTTGAAGCTGATGACTTCGCGGTGATTTCCAATTTGTATTACCATAGGGGGTGTTTGCTGTACCACCTGTCCTCCCAGTAGCTCTCTGCCATCGACCGTGACTATGTTTAGGGGCATCGTGGCTGGTAGGAGCACTATGCAATGTTGCCTGATGAAGTCCACTCCTACAAAGTCTGCATTACTGCCCGAGTCAATGGTAATAGGAACTTCCAGGGTGAGTCCATTGGGCAGCTGGAGCGATGCGGTGAGTTGCACCACTGGTTTGGGCGGGAGGGGGTCTGTGGGCTGTAAAATCTCTGGGGACTGCTTCACTGACTCGCCTGGCTGGGCCCCAGTGCCTCTGCCTCCAACCAGGCTTCGTCGTTTCCCTGCAGCTGTTCCCCCTGCTGAACTGCTCCCTTTACTGTTGCTGAGGCTGCAGTGTGCCTCTGGAGCCTCTGGGGACACTCTTTGGCCATGTGCTGTGCACTGTCGCAGATATAACACTTCCTGCTCCCTCTAGGAGTCTTCGCCTTGACTGCTCCTGGTGTATGGGCTCTGGTTGCTGTCTGAGCCCTGGCACCACCTATCTCCATCGGCTCTTCTTCCCCCCCCCCCCAGTGGAGGCGTGGACTGCGCGCGCGCTGTCTCTCTGGGTAGGAAGGGAGTTGTTCTGGCTGGTGTGCGTCCCTCGTCCCTGCCCCAAAGGCGTCCTTCCAGGCGCACCCCAATCGACAGCGCTCTTTGAACGACTTCTGTGGTGCTGTTGGGTCTCTCCCCCCTCGCCAGCTCATCTTTCACTGGCCCATTTAGCCCCTCCCAGAACAGATCCCTGACGACAACGGAGTCCTTCTCCCAGCCCAGCACATTTACTAACGCAAAAAAGCGGGAGTGATATTGTCTCACAGTGGCTTTGCCCTGCTTCAGTCCATGCATTTCCCTCCTGGCCACATCCACATCTACTGTTGATTTAAAACAATCGTCCATAGCCTTGATAAAGGCGTTTGAATCTTGGAGGGCGGGATCATTTTCGCGCCATAAATTGCGCAGCCACGATTTCGCTTCCCCATGCAGATGAGTTATTATGAAGCCTACTTTCTCCTCCTCATCTCTAAAGTCTTTCCGAAGCAAATTGAGCGCGAAAACTATGTCTGCTCTGAAGTTAGGATACTGCTGCAGGTTCCCGTCGAAGTGGGCTACGATGCTGCCACCCCTCTTCCCGAGGCCAACCCCCTCCGGCTTGGGTCCTGGCTGCCCCTCTTTGCCCAAACGTTCCCACCTGGCTTGCAGATCCCGGCAGAGCGCTACTGCTTCTTCCTCCCTCTTTTTGGATGCTGCTACCTCTGCGTAAAGCGTCGTGACTGCTTCTTGCAGGTTTTTCACTTTGTCCTCGGTAGTCATCTTTGCCGATCTTCGTGAGCTCGCAAAACACCAAGTTTTGCCCCTCGCTGCGCCAACTCACGCTGCGAGGGTTCAATTTCTTTAGGAGTCGGAGCTTACTGTCAGAGCTGCCCGAGGTCCCAGCTCACAAAGGACCAACGCCAGTGCGTTACTATTTACAAAAGTCTTTATTGAAGTTCAGTTTCGATTTCAAAGCCGCGGTGCGCAGCTCTATGTCCTAAACTCTAGACCGCCGAAGCTCCGTCTGAATCTCCTCCCCCCAGACACCAGTTTAAGACTCTAGCCTTGCTCCACCTCTTCCTTTGCTCTCTTCTCCTCTGGGCCCGCCTGTCCGCTGGGGTCTCGCCTCTTCTAGACTCTTCTGACGCTGAGTCTCCTGAGTCCTCCCCCTCCCTCCGGCGGGCTTTAGGACCTGGTTCCCAATCCGGGTTTCCTGTACATTTGAACTTGGCGCGCGCGCCCAGCCGGCCACCTTCCTCCTGACCGTTACACTGCTCCTGTCACTGCTTCCCCCTTCGGGGAGGCTAGCTGCACCTGACTCTCCCTCCGTTCCCTCACTCTGCGATGGAGGCGTGGCCACCCCTGACTCATCTTCTCTCCCTGCTGGAGGAGAAGCTGGCCCTGATACATGTGACTCTTCCCCCTCACTACGCTCTGGTGGAGGAGCTGGTCCTGCTCTCCCGCTGCTGCTTTGGGAGTCCCCGCTGGCCCCTTGCTTCTGGTGTGTCCCCCCTGGGACCCCCCTTGCCCTGGCCATCGGCGCCCCCCTCTGGGAATCTTCTGATTCGCTGGAGAGACTCATGGAATCTCTCGGGCCACTTTCATACTCCCCTACGCTGCCCTCAGATTCTTCCCCTTCGCTCTCCATTTCCTCTCTCCCCTGTGCCTCTGCTCCTGAGCCCCTGACACTGGTCTCCATCTCTTTCATGTCCTGATGGAATCTCTTCCCCTGCTCGTCACTCATTGAACCCAGGTTCTCAGGAAACTGGTCCATATGTGAAAATAGGTAGTGCATCTTGATGCTCATGTTGCAGCCCAGGTTTCTGAAAGCAGTCAGCATGTTGTTGACAAGTTCTGCGTAGTTTCTGGCCTTATTGTTGCCAAGAAAGTTCTTCACTACCAGAACAAATGCCTTCCACGCTTCCAGTTCCACTTCGTTCATTGACTTTCCGAACTCTGGATCTCTGATGAGCTGACAGATCTGAGGACCGTCAAAGATGCCAGCTTTCAACTTCTCCATGGTCAATCCTGGAAAAGCCTGGCACAAGTAAGTGAAGCAGTCACCATCCTTGTCCAGAGCCTTGGTGAACTGCTTGATTAAGCCGAGCTTGATGTGCAGCAGTGGGAAGAGTATTCTGTCTCTGTCCACCAGAGGGTCGTTGAAGACGTTCCTTTCTTTGCAAGGCACCAATTCCTCCCGCACAGGCCAGTCCTTCTTCGTGTAATGCTGAGCACGGTCCCTACTATCCCACATGCACAGAAAACATGGGTACTTGGTGAAGCCAGACTGTTGTCCCAACAAAAAGTTCACCATCTTCAGGTCAACACAAATAACCATTTATGCTGATCATAACCAATTTTCTCCAGCACATACTTCACCGCTTCATAGTTCTCCTTCAGTGTACTCGAGTGAGCCAGGGGTTTAGAGGCAAACTGGTTGCCGTTGTGTAGCAGAACACATTTCAGTGATCGCTTGCTGCTGTCAATGAACAGTCTCCAATCTTTGGGTTCATACTGTGGCACTCCAAGCTTGAGCAGAAGATGTGCAATATCTGCACAGTACACCAAGTCCTTCTCTTCCGAGAAAAAACAGAGGTACTCTTGATGCCTGTTGCGGAAGAAGCTGATGCGAGCACTGTCAGAGAGGAGGTTTTTTCCTTCAATCTGGATGCCAACAGTTTGGCAGAGTCCTTTGACAAGCTGAGGTCGCGAACTAGATCATTCAACTCCTTTTGGGAAAATGGATGTGGAGCATCATCTTCAAGAACCACTTCTTCTTCTTCATGTCCTTTAAACACTGGAGGCATCTTCGTCACTAATGTCAGGAAGTTCTCCGAAGATAGGCACTGGAATTTCATCACAATGAGCTACAGGACGACGTGCTGATTGAAGATCAGGATACTTGAGGCTGCTCCGGTTCTTTCTGTTGATCCCAGCCGCACCAATTTATGGAAGATTTCGAGGTTTTATGACTTCAAACTGATCCCTTTTCGACATAATCACCCAGAACTATCGGACCTGAATACTTCTTGTCATTAAAATAATCATTTCCAATCAAAACAATTATTCAACATGGCATTTTACCCCCACCAACTTCTTCTAAAATGCTCCACACAAGCGTACATGTGAACAAAAACGTTAAAAAACGACATGTGGCCATAGCTCAAAAACTTGACCTGATTGAGCAATACCAATGTGATTTTTGGATTCAGCGCATCAGATTCATCCTAAATCAACTGAAAAAACACAGACAACAAATTTGTGTTGACCAGTGTAATGCCCTCTGTAAAATGATGGTGGCATTATGGCATTTCACCCTGACCAACAGGAGGGCAAGCCCTGGGCAGAGAAGGAGGAATGTTGAGGAATTCTAAGCAAACTCAGAGCAGCAATGGGGCACAGCAGATTACCCCAAACAGCAGGGGATGAGAAACAAATAGAGGGATGGGAACAGTTTGCCTCTTGCATTTCACCTTCCAGTGCAGCAGGATTTTCAAGGGATGCTAATGGAGACTGGGAAATGTCCCCGTCCCCCCAGCCAACACCAGTGCAATGGCATGACTTATGCTTAGAATGACTGAGGCAGGAAGGCCTCCACCCCCCCCCCCGCCCCACTGTTCAGCCTTCTGCTGTGAGGCAAGATCATCCATCTATCAAGCGATATTATCCTGATCAGAGTGGGCCACAAACAGCAAGCAGAAGAAACGCAGAGAAAAAACACCCTCAAGGGCTTACAAAAAAACTTGAACCAGTGTTTATTTACTCCTCCAAAGCCGTCAGTTTTGGTCACTTGATCTGTTAACTGGTGGAATAAATCTGCACAAGTCTGCATGCGAGAAAAACACTTTCAAAGACAAAAAGAAGAATACTTCCTTAGGTTTGAGATAATGCCTGCAATGACACACACCAGCATCATCTCAGAAGATGCATTTTTTTACCTCTTGCACACAGGAAAAGAGACCCCTGCAGCTTCGTAAATTATAATTATCTTCTGTCTGATCAATTGGGGCTCACATACTGTATGTATTTATTGTTGTTGTTTAGTTATTTTGTATCACCCTTAATTCTAGATCCCTAATCACCTGTTCTAACAGATTGAATAAATGTTGCAGCTTTAAGGAAGAGTGAGCTTTGGAAAAAGTGGAATAGAAATTTATAAAATAAAAACAGTTTCAACGATTTGCAAGCATTACATACTGCAAATGCAGTAGGGGCTAAGGTCTTTTTCCAGATGTCAACACAGATAAACTGTAAATCTCCCATTGCATTTTTCCCTTGCTGTGTCAGAGGAATCCTTCAGTTTAAGTGGACTCTACCTGAATTGTCCAGCTCTGTCTCTTCTAATTTTTTGCAGATCCCATTTTCTTCCCTACCTGTAGCATCACCTGCCAATTTGACAGCCACTCCTTCCACCGAAGACTCATTCCCCCGCCCCCCCCCCCCCCGCCCCTGGATTCATGACCCTCAGACTTCCTTTAACATCTTCTGCCCCTGGAAGGAAAGGCGTTTGAAGGGAGGAATAAATAAGCCCAGCAAAGGCGTTTGCAGCAGATGGTTCTGATGAAGTAATTTGGGAGCTACGCAAACGTGTGTGGGGCGGCTCACTGGGCTGACAGCTTCTCTTTAGCCACTTGACAAGAGAAAGTAATAAAATGAGGATTAATTAGGCTGTTGTTTAAACACACACGATCCTCCCAGCCAGCAGGGAAACTCATAAACCAGGATTGAGAACAAGACGTGGGTTAATCCTCCCAGCAAACTCTTGCCGAGCGCGGGATGGAGAGGATTTACCCGGGAGGGCCACTCATCCCTTCCGAATGCCGCCCTGCCTGGATTTGCACTTTTGCTTGAATGGGCTGGGGCTGTTCTGATTGCAGGGCAAGGCTGGGCAGGATTCCTGCCCGCGTTTTTCTTTCTTGTGGGCTGAGAACGAGGCAGGCATATAGATGTAGACAAACAGAAGCAGAGCCTGAGCGCCAGAGAGAAACAATGCAGGCAAGGATGTATGGAAAGCCAGGGTGGGTGGAGCAGCGCATGGGTAGGCAAGCTAAGGCCCGGGGGCCGGATCCAGCCCAGTCGCCTTCTCAATCTGGCCCGCGGACGGGCCGGGAATCAGGGTGTTTTTACATGAGTAGAATGTGTCTTTTTATTTAAAATGCATCTCTGGGTTATTTGTGGGGATAGGAATTTGTTGACTCCCCCCACCCCCGCACTAAATATAGTCCGGTCCCCCACAAGGTCTGAGGGACAGTGGACCAGGCCCCTGCTGCTGAAAAAGTTTGCTGACCCCTGGAGTAGCGGGAAGATTGTGTTGGCCTGGAATCTAAGAGACCTGGGTTCAAATCCTCAATCAGGCCAGAAGCTGAAGGCTGGGTGGTCTTGAGCCAGTTGGCCTGATCTACTTGACAGGGTTGTTGTGCAAATAAAATGGAGGGGAGGGGGAGAGAACCATGTGAGTTCCTGGGAAGGATATATATGCAACACATATACGGGGAGGAAAAGACAGGTAGTCCTGCGGTGGCATTTCAAAACTGATCTCAAAACCTAACATTCAGAATTTTAAAAATGTATCATCAGAATTGTACAGTTTTGATGATGGGTGAAATGAGGTTTGACCAAATAATATTGCAAGTGCTGGCAAGTGTTGACTGCTGCTGGTCAGATACGGACGGCTGCTGCAGAATATTTGGATCACTATGGCCCCTCATTTTGAGGGGACCTGGGATGTTGAGAGGGCATTCCTTTAAACTCTGAAAGACACATAGTTGTAGATTATTGCAAAGAGCTCAGTGTGGGTTTCCCCTTGGGCCTGGACAAGAGGCTTCAGCTGGTGTAAACGGCTGCGGCTGGACTGTTGATGGGGACAGACCTTCACCAGCTCATAGCTCTGGTGCTCAACAGCCTGCAGTGGCTGCCACCTGCTGCCAGGCCAGGCTCAAGGTTCTTGCATGATTCACAACTGGGGTACAGGATACCTGGGACCACTTGGCTCTTTGTATCCCTGCCTGATCACTGAGGTCTTTGGGGGATTCATGGCTAGTGCTCCCCCATGGCTCAGATGCATGGCTCATCTCCAGCAGGGCCCAATGTTTGGGCTTGCCCCTCTAGCTCAGGTCAGAGAGGCCCCCTCCCTACTGAACTTTCAGCGCCTACTTGGATTTTGTCCAAAAGTATGTTGTCCTGCCTGGCCCTTAATCGTATCGGCTGCTAGGGAGGCAAAGTTCCTCCAAGCTGGAGTCAGCTTCCAGGATCAGAATCTGTCGTCCATTACTATGTCTAAGGCAAGGTCCACCCATGTCCTCCTGGGTACTGGGTACAAACCTCCCTTCCCCTGAGGATATTGGAACAGGTAAAGAAGTTAAACATATAAAACAAGAATGATACTTGGACCTTCCACAGTGAAGAGGGACTGGAATAATCCAGGGGCCACTGTCTCCAGCCTGGTGCCCTCCAGACATTGTTGGGCTCCTACTGCCCGCATCTCTGATCACTGGCTGTGGCAGCTGGGAGTTTCTGTCTCACAACTTCCAGAAGGTGCTGGGTTGGGGAAGGCAAATCAGGGTCATTAGGTACATTGTGGACATCTGAAGGCAGCCCTGTTTAGGGAAGTTTTTAATGACTGATGTTTTAATGTATTTTTAATCTTTTGTTGGAAGCCTCCCAGAGTTGCTGGGGAAACCCAGCCAGATGGCCGGGATATTAATAATATTAATAATAATAATAATAATAATAATAATAATGTGGCTGCTGGAATCCCAAGTTGCCACTCTTCAGAGAGACTGCTCCTGCTGCCCTGAGATGAGTCAGTGCAGAAGCCCTTGTACAATGCCCCCTTCCCCATTGTTCCTTTTCCGTCAGCAGTTGCAGGCAAGAATCACTTGCCTCCCATTGTCCCATCTCTCTCCAGCAATATTCAGTACCTGAATGTGCTTTGCTTTGTTAGGTAGCAAGCACAACTGCTCTTCCAGGCCTGCTGCCCTTAATAAGCCTCTGACCTAGCTAATATCTGGCTTGGCATTTACCAGGTTCAATTACTCCAAGATGGAAACTATTATTCCAACAACTTCTAACTTATTACATGATCCTTGATACATGGACAACTTAGAAAAGGTAAGCCTGGATGTGATTGTTCTCTTTCCTGAGTGAAATGGTCAGAGCAGGCTTTGCAGTGGCACTTTTCCTTTGGCGGGATGGAGGGTGGCAGTGTCTTTATGAAGATTATATGAAGAGTATGGCTTGCAAGTGAGCAGAGGCAGCCATAGGACATGCCTGGAATCCCAGATGTTAAGAATGTGTGGCGTGCTGCTTCTGTCAAGACAGCCCTACCATAAGACAAGGAGAAAGGGACCAACTCTAGAGCCCAACTAAGGTCTGGTCTATAGACAGGTTGTTGCAGAAGGAGGTCGGGAAATGGACTGTGCCAGTTCAGACTGCAGACAGACCAGAGAGCACACAGAGAGAAGCTCCTTCCACCTAAGCAGAGTGCACCGCCCATGTGGGTCCCCCACCCAGAAACACCAAGCCAACATGTGAAGAGTTCCAGCATCTCCACTCTGCCTCTTCGCTCCAGAGAAGATGGAAGGGTGGGCGTGTATCACATTTTGGGATGCTCCCGTGCATCAAAAACTCCCTGCAAGTATTGGCCCAGCAAAGAACCAGGATTGCAACTTGCATCCCCTGCTGTTCTTCTCTTCCATTGCAGGGAATTGTTTACACGGAGAAGCATTTAAAAGTGACCTCCAACCCCTACAGCCTGCAGTGGTGCAGTCGACTCCACCACATTCCACACCCTCCAAAATTCCTCAGATGAAAATAGGGGCATTGGCATCCAAGGAATGTTGGAGGGTAGGCAGTTGGTGTGTTGTGTTGTCGTTGTACATGTGATTTAAAACTGGAAACTTGATTAAGAAATATTATTATTTAAAAAACAAAAACCAAGCAGTGTGGCAAAACCTGGTGTGTGGGTGTGGGTGTGGGTGTGTGTAATGCACAGAGATTAAAACAAAATGTAAAAAAGCTGAAGTGACAAAACAGTACGCAGAGGTAAGTAAATAGATGCATTATGATGCCTGTGTCCGTATGTCCCCACACCATATCATTTATATGCCACCTTTTCTACCCAGGCACCCAAACAGACCTCCCTCGTGTGGCACCAACCTGAGAGGAGAGGCTCAGCAGTCTGGTGCGACCAGGACCAGACAGGAGGGAGGTTTTCCTCTGGGTGGGTGGGGGAGCTGACAATTTCACTCACATCTCGTCTTTCTGGTGCTGCCTCTTCCCCAGACCGGCCTCAAGTTTAGACACTACAGTAGTTTAGTTTTTGGCATTTGATCAGTTTCACAACTTGTTTTTATGCAGAGTGGAGCAAAAGTTACACATTCTCTCATCTAGAAAAGCATTTGTTAAACACGCACACGGATATTCAAATTCTAATTTTTGTGCCATAGTTTGTTTTGCAGGTGTTGTCATTTTAATTTTTATAATGCCTAGGGGTCTCACGGACGGCTAGAAGCGGCCAGGACATGGTGGGAGGTACACAGGAGAAGCAAGTTGTGTTTTGCCACCAATCTGTGTCTTCTCCTCATGTGCAGAGCTGCCTTCTCTCTTGTGAAGCGTTCCTTCAGCTCACCCTGGCAGCTCACACAGACACAGACCAGCCTATTGCTAGTCCTCACTTCTTAGGAGGAGGCTGTTATCTTCCAAGGTCTAAAAATCACAGCATTTACCAGAAATCCCCCCTGAATTTACATCTTAGGGGATTGATGGCTACGCCAGGGTGACCTGCCTTCATCGGCTCCCCTCCTCACTCCATAACTCAATAATGCCTCCCCCTTAAGCCCCGAAAACAAATCCATGCCTCTCTGCACTAATTGAAGAAAACAGGCAGCGAGGCCTCATAAACATGGTGTCAGCTCGCATTACGCGAAATTAAAATTCTCAGCACTAGGAATTCCTAAAGAGGCTGCTTTTTTAATATCGTCCGAATCCGTTTAAGCCTGGGTAATATTGTTTAGGTTGCCATGGGAACAGAAGGCAACTCTGTTAGCCACTGGTGGATTGAAAACTAGTTTATTATTGGTGCCGGATTGACAGACACGGTAACTGGGGGAGTCTGTGCGATACCTGTAAGATGGGACAGCTGCCATTTGGGGCAGCACAAAGGGGTTGCTTTCACACTGGGGCACTTCAGCGCAGCTCAGACATTATTTCCCTGCAATTAGCTGGCAGCAGGATTAAAACAGAGATTCCACACAAGCACTTAATGGAGCGCCATATTCTCCAGCAGCCCCCTTCCCCATGGTCTTATAATGTTTACTCACAAGTAAGTCCTGCTCAGCAAAGGTTTCCAGCAATGTTACTCAAACAAGTTTGCTTTTTTGATTCTTGATGAGCATTGGTGGGGGGATTAAATATAAATAGCCTATCATTTGTCCTTTGAATAGCCACTCTGATTACCCCCAATATTGGTTTTGGTTCCCACAAGGGGGTGGGGGAGGATTTAACTACTGATTTCAGATCATTTTCTCCTTTCCATTTGTAATAGTGAAATAATGCTATTTCTCTATAAAATTGTGGGGGGGGGGGATAGAAGAAAGTAATTAAAGACAACAATTGTATTTTTCTTTCCCCATAGAAACAGAAATTGAAACTGGAACAAAACAAGGACTTTTCAAGGGACACTCCATCACTCATCAGGATGAAACAAACCTGCAAACAGGAAATGTCTAATTAAAGGCACAAGAGCCATGAAGTGCCTCAAAGGCTGCAACTATGTTCTATTACAAAAATAAATAAATACTGCGACAAATCATGTCAGAAAAGAAAGGGAGGGCACACCACCGAAAACATTGAAATGGAAAGGGCTGATGCCATTGTCATTGGAACGCTCTCTAAGAAGGAAGTGAGCAAAGAGCAGTAAGTCCAGAGGAAATGGCTAGGGCAGAATTTTAAAAAGGCCAGTGTTTAAACAGGCAGATTCCACAGGGCCAAAGACTAGATTGCCACCCTCTCAGGGAGCCAGCTGCCCTCAGTTGGGGGGGAGGAAGGTGCTGCCACACCCCAGTGTTTTTCAAGAGAGATTTGACTCCCAGTTCAGTGAGCTTTTCTGCATTGAATGGGGAGGGGAGAGGAGCACCTTGTCTTTCATTTCAGACAGCAAAAGGTCTCAAGCCACCCTCATGCCTCAACCCCTTTGACCTGAGCCCTACAGAAACTAGGCCTATGTGAAAGTAAAGGCATTTGCAACTATTCCCTTGTGATCTGCCCTTCCTCACTCTGCTGTCTTGCCCCTGCCAATAGCTAGTCTGTTCACTCCTCTGGGCAAGAAACGAATGCTTGCTCCACTTCTAAGCACTCAGCTGCAGTGCACCAGTACACCCAAGCCCGCTCCCATCAAAGACTTAGGGCGTGCTGATTATTGGGGAACCTTGGGTGGGATCATGAAGTAGCAACTTTTTAGCTTTGCTTAGCAAGCAAAACTCAGCAAGGTGCAGGGGCATAGCGTGGCGGGGGCAGAGGGGCGGCAGCCCCGGGTGCACCATTTTTAGGGGGCACAAGCAAGGCATTCCCACACAGGGGATCCCACCCTGCCTGCTACTAGGGGTCTCTGGGTCCCTGAGCCTGGCCTTGCTGCCGCATTCCTGGCTCCCTCACTGAATGGCTGCCTGGCCAGTGTTTGGGTGGGGGTGGAGTTGCCTGCCAAGGGCCGTGTCTACTGGCCAGGCTCCTCCCTGCATGGGCAGGCGGGGGCACAACGCAGCCCCGCTTGGCTCTGGTGGCCACGGCTGAACTGTGCACAGGCTCTGTGAACCGTTTGCGCCCCGTGCTTATGCCAGAGTCCAAGGGTGCAATGATGCAATTTCCCTTGATAATGAAAGCAAAAAGGCTAGCCAGTGGTCCATCGTGACCTCTGGATGGGGTGAATTCTGTGGGGGAAGGCACAGAAGGGGCAGTCTGCATTTGGGGACACAGAAGAGCTTTCCCCCACAAGTTAGATTTCTTTCTTTTTTTTAAATATTTTTTATTGCGTTTCTTTTCATAGTTTTGTACATTCCAAATAGTACAGAAGAAACCAAATACAAGAAACACTTTTTTCGATTTTTTTTAACAAAAAAAAAAAGAAAAAACCTTAATAAAGTTATAGATATATAAACATTCCACTTTCCGTATATCCCCATTGGACTTCCCCACGCCTTCCAAATCTGCATTCTTTGTAATAACAATATCAGCAATTTGTTACCTTCCCCACAAGTTAGATTTCTGAATGAGAAATAACAGTACATTTCACATTAACACTGTTGTTCTCAAAATCCTTCCTCTGAAATAAGGACAACCTTTTTTTGATAATGTTCAAGTGAACATCCTTAACATTGCAGCCGTATTTTAATGCCCAGTATAAAAGGGCCTTTAAGAAACCACAAGGATCAAGAAATATGGGAGTTGAGGGGCAGCCCCCTTTCTGAGATGCGGGTGCTTGTTGCCTTCATTTCCTCCCCTCACTCCCCTGACTCCGCCTCTGTCAATCACTACATGAAACTTGATCCAGACTAATTTTGCAAAAGGTTGCCTTTAATTTTTTTTTAATGATACGATGTTTGTGCCAGAAAACTAGAGTTTGTGGCACACGGTCCAATTACTGGACCCCCTTCATGTATGTTGTGATCTTTGGGTGAGGAGCAGTATACAAATGTAATAAATAAAAAAATAAAATAAATGTATGCAAATGTATGCAAAAATGTTTGCAAACACCCTCCCTTTCCTATTGAATTCTCTCATCCCCCCCCCATCCACTAACGTCTGGGTGTTCCTGTACCCAGATATGATCCAACCAGGAGAGCTGAGCCGCATTCCCTGCATTTTGAATCAAACGTGGATCCAAGGAGCCTAAACGAGAAAACTCTCCTCAAGTGCCTGTAAGAGGCCTTGTGAAGTCCTGTGGTAACAGCATGGAGAGCCCTGACCTGAGCCTGGGAAGGCTAATTTGGAGAATATAAAACTGTACCAGTGGGATTAAAAGGTGTTAATGAAGCAGGACTTGAGGCCACCTCAAAGGCGACTGGGTCCCCTGCTTCATGAAGCCGCTGTGTTTAGTTAGGGTTTAGTCAAAATGAAGCGGTCCCTGGCTTAAGAGCGGGTCTGTTTACTCAGCGCTGAGCTCCAAAATCCATCCTGAGCTGCCTGAAATATTGAAGTGGAAGGTTTAAAGCTGCTTTCCAGATTGCCAGGCCAGAGCCAGAAGCAAGGGATGAAGGAACCCTGGAAATACAACAATACTCCCCTTTCATTACTAGGAGTTTTGATTTGAGTCCTACTAACAATGGCAGTGTGATGAGCAAAGTTTGAAGAGGGAAATCTCTCCTCCTCTCTGCCTTTCCTCCCTCCTCCAACTTGGCCTTGTTTCCTTAATGCCACAGAGAAGCAGAGATTAAAAAGCTGTGTCTGAATCGTCCGTGGCTCCAGGTCTGATTCAGCAGGAGGTGAAAGGCAGGGCTCCAAGGTGTCTTTGGGCCTCTCAGAACAGATGGGCATCTGAACAGGATGCCCAACACATCAACTTTGCCGGTGGAAGGGTCTTACGAAGGCTGACTGATCAATCAATTGGAAGTTACCGGGTGGCTTCATCTGGTGTGTATTGGTTGGATAGACAAGAAATGCGGATGAGCCCTTTGTTTGGGACCATGACCACTAGGATGCCAAGTGTACCCGATACATAATGTATACATACACAATTGTTGTTTAGTCGTTTAGTCATGTCCGACTCTTCGTGTCCCCATGGACCAGAGCATGCCAGGCACTCCACTGCCTCCCGCTGCCACTGCCTCCCACTGCCTCCCGCAGTTTAGTGAAACTCATTTTAGTAGCTTCTAGAGCACTGTCCAACCGTCTCGTCCTCTGTCGTCCCCTTCTCCTTGTGCCCTCCATCTTTCCCAACATCAGGGTCTTTTCCAGGGAGTCTTCTCTTCTCATGAGGTGGCCAAAGTATTGGAGCCTCAGCTTCATGATCTGTCCTTCCAGTGAGCACTCAGGGCTAATTTCCTTAAGAATGGATACGTTTGATCTTCTTGCAGTCCATGGGACCTTCAAGAGTCTTCTCCAGCACCATAATTCAAAAGCATCAATTCTTTGGCGATCAGCCTTCTTTATGGTCCAGTTTTCACATCCATACATCACTACTGGGAAAACCATAGCTTTAACTATACGGATCTTTGTTGGCAAGGTGATGTCTCTGCTTTTTAAGATGCTGTCTAGGTTTGTCATTGCTTTTCTCCCAAGAAGCAGGCGTCCTTTAATTTCATGACTGCTGTCACCATCTGCAGTGATCATGGAACCCAAGAAAGTAAAATCTCTCCTTCCGGGTTGGCGCCATCGCCGAATGGCGGATTCCCTCCGAGCTCCGGAGGGAATCTGCTTGGCAGGGGTCGGGTTCTGCCGCGCCGGCGACGCGGGGACCCTCAAAAACCACGGGCGCGGAAGCCCATGGATCTGGTGACTCGGCGGGCACGGAGGCTACGGAGCGGGTGACGGGGAGCTGTGAGTCTTCTGCTTCCCCTGCCGAGCGAAGCCGCATGCCATTCAATGGAGAGCGCTGACTTCTTCTTCTAAAAAATTGGACTAATTAGAAACAAGAACCCGTGAGTAATTGGGAAATTGGACTAAAAATCTTTTTTGGATTCGGTATGAGGTGCAAAGAGGAAGTCCGTCTCCCCCTAATTGTAAACAATTTAAAGCAAGGATTTGACAACTAAGGTCGAGTGAAGAGCCTTTCTTTATTGGAGAAAAATCATTAATTGCACGGATTGATAGTATAAGTAATTGTGCTGGAGGATGAGCTAACTTTTTGAGTGAAATTGCCACCCCGCCCCCCCCCCCCCCCCGGGACCGGGAGTGATCCGTGAGAGGAGCCTGCTGAGGAGATACAGAAGATTTTGACAGCTGTCAGATTAGCTGTCAAAGTCGGGAAAATAGAGAACTTTATTTCTGATGTTTTTGCTGGTTAAAATAGACACAATATAGTTACAAGTTGTTGAAAATAAGAAGGATTGAAACAAACTAACTTGACTTTTGGGCTGGAAAGTGAAAGGAATACTGAATAACCAGAACCCCTCTAGAGGGGATTCAGGGACATTACAAGAATGGAAATAGGTCGGAAAATACTAGCTGACCTGGATGAGGTTGCTTTTCTCATGAGAAAGTTGCAAAAGTTGTATGAGCAAGGTCATGTTTTGTCTACAAGTGATGTAACTTCGAAGTCAATAGCAAATGTATCCACTGAGTTGGAAAAGGATTTGAGCTACAAAACCCAGGCAACTGAACAAGAAAATGAACAAGAGGAACAGGAAGGAGGGGCTGCAGAACCGCAGAAGGCAAAGGAGAGCCGGAGGCCTGTCAACATGGATGAAAATAAAGATTGGAAGAGGAAAATTTGGTTTGAACTTAAAAAGGAGGAATGGAAAGATCTCCTTTTGTGGGGATCTGAAGATCTATGGACCATAAATTTGAACAAGGTGGAAGTTGGAGCCTTTGGACTATTTGGACTTAAAACGATTAAAGAACAAGATTTTAGCTCCAACTTTAAACAGGGAGGTCTGGCTGGAAGGAACATGGACATTATAGGGATAGTGCCCCTCCGAGAGCTGGTGTTAAATACAAAGGACTTCCAAAGAAACCGGCAGAGAGGGACTGAGAGAGACTTGAGAGCCTCGGACGTGAGGTTGCCAGGCTGATAGTAGATGGATTAATGGATATTGGCTTGGGGATCGAAACCGGGGAAGGGAGGGTGGGGTTTGGAAATCCAAAGGGTGTCTGAATCTTTTTTTTTACATTTTTCTTCTTAATTTTTTGTTGTTATTAATATAAAGATGGGGAATTCGTGGAAGGGAAATTGGGTCGACCTTAGGAAAATTTTAAAGTATAAATGATTGATGTTTATAAGTTAAAAGTTGATATATAAATTGAATTAAATATAATAACAAGGTTAAAAATTTAGGGTTAAGAACTTGTTGGATAAATATTCTGGACATGGAATACAAGAAGGGGAGGTGAGGGGAAGTTTTGGAAAGAAGTTACTGAAAATCTGGAATGTAATGAATGAATTATTTTCTTTTTTTTTCTTTTTTGTATTTTTTTTGAAACTTTAATAAATATTATTTAAAAAAAGAAAAAAGAAAGTAAAATCTCTCACTGCTTCCATTTCTTCCCCTTCTATTTGCCAGGAGGTGATGGGACCAGTGGCCATGATCTTTGTTTTTTTGATGTTGAGCTTCAAACCATATTTTGCGCTCTTCTCTTTCACCCTCATTAAGAGGTTCTTTAATTCCTCCTCACTTTCTGCCATCAAGGTTGTGTCATCTGAGGTATCTGAGGTTGTTGATATTTCTTCCGGCGATCTTAATTCCGGCTTGGTATTAATCCAGTCCAGCCTTTCGCATGATGAATTCTGCATATAAGTTAAATAAGCAGGGGGACAATATACAGCCTTGTCGTACTCCTTTCCCAATTTTGAAACCAATCAGTTGTTCCATATCCAGTTCTAACTGTAGCTTCTTGTCCCACATAGAGATTTCTCAGGAGACAGATGAGGTGATCAGGCACTCCCATTTCTTTAAGAGCTTGCCATAGTTTGCTGTGGTCGACACAGTCAAAGGCTTTTGCGTAGTCAATGAAGCAGAAGTAGATGTCTTTCTGGAACTCTCTAGCTTTCTCCATAATCCAGCGCATGTTTGCAATTTGGTCTCTGGTTCCTCTGCCTCTTCTAAATCCAGCTTGCACTTCTGGGAGTTCTCGGTCCACATACTGCTTAAGCCTGCCTCGTAGAATTTTAAGCATAACCTTGCTAGCGTGAGAAATGAGTGCAATTGTGCGGTAGTTGGAGCATTCTTTGGCACTACCCTTCTTTGGGATTGGGATGTAGACTGATCTTCTCTAATCCTCTGGCCACTGCTGAGTTTTCCAAACTTGCTGGCATATTGAGTGTAGCACCTTAACAGCATCATCTTTTAAAAATTTTAATAGTTCAGCTGGAATATCATCACTTCCACTGGCCTTGTTATTTGCAGTGCTTTCTAAGGCCCATTTGACTTCACTCTCCAGGATGTCTGGCTCAAGGTCAGCAACCACACTACCTGGGGTGTACGAGACATCCATATCTTTCTGGTATAATTCCTCTGTGTATTCTTGCCACCTCTTCTTGATGTCTTCTGCTTCTGTTAGGTCCTTACCACTTTTGTCCTTTATTATGGTAATCTTTGTACGAAATGTTCCTTTCATATCTCTAATATTCTTGAACAGATCTCTGGTTTTTCCCATTCTGTTGTTTTTCTCTATTTCTTTGCATTGCTCGTTTAAGAAGGCCCTCTTGTCTCTCCTTGCTATTTTTTGGAAATCTGCATTCAATTTCCTGTATCTTTCACTATCTCCCTCGCATTTTGCTTGCCTTCTCTCCCCCACTATTTGTAAGGCCTTGTCGGACAGCCACTTTGCTTTCTTGCATTTCCTTTTCATTGGGATGGTTTTTGTTGCTGCCCCCTGTATTATGAGCCTCCATCCATAGTTCTTCAGGCACTCTGTCCACCAAATCTAAATCCTTAAATCTGTTCCTCACTTCCACTGTGTATTCAGATTGAATAACTCAGAGAAGCTATGAGCTATGCTGTGCAGGGCCACCCAAGACAGACAAGTCATAGTGGAGAGTTTTGACTAAATGTGATCCACCTGGAGCAGGAACCAGCAAGCCTCGCCAGTATCCCTGCCAAGAAAACTCCATGGACAAAGACATACACAATACTGAGTAATTATACTACTGTGTTCTTTCTTTTACTGTATTGTTCCTGGCTATTCTTATTCGTTTTTCTTCTTGGAGTTTTAATTGTTTATCTACTTCTGTAAAAGAAAATGAAATAAAGAAATATTTGATGCCATATCTCATAGATAAGTTATTATACTATATTATTATGATGCCCTGTCCTCAGTGGGAGCTAAGTGCAAAATAACAACTTTAGAAAGAGGAGTGCATACAGAATTAAAAAAAATAGCATTCCAGCCCAGCAATTTGTTTTTAGTACCAGAACTTGAGTTCACGGTTACATTGGAGAGGCCAAACTGGGGGGGGGGGGGGGGGAGTTGCTATTGTTTAAACAATTGGAGTCAGAAATCCTCCAGAAATCTACCAGTAGAGCCTTTTCTACCTTCTGCCTTTTACTGTTGTAAATTGATCCTTTTGGAGGTCAGGTACTGGCACCCAGTAGGGCTTAATCTGTCACCCTTTAGCACTGGAGTCAAGGAAGTCCTTGACCAGTTGACCCTCAGCAACCATCAGGCTAGGGGAGTAAGGGGCTGGTCTCAAATAATAGAGATGGTGACAGAAAACTGGTTACATTCAGAAACTGCAGGACCTGGGAGAGCTCCTGAGGAGAGCAGGCGTTGTTACAATGACATCTAAAGCCCACCTCAGGGCTCATCCACACTTCCTCTTGTTCCACTGCTTTCCCCTGGGGGGAAACCTCTATTGAGCACTCAGCAGGAGGGAATAGCAATTTGGGGTTTCTCTGGATTGACGTTTGCTCCGATTTAGCACTAAAAAGCAGGTTTTCCCTGGGAAAAGAGTGGAGCAAGGCACCACTCTTGGAAAGTGTGGGTCAAGTGGAAAACCGCTTGGGCCCATGCTTATCTAGGCATTGGACAATCGGAAGTGTGAATGAACCCTCAGCCTAACCAAAGACCCAGTGACGTGCGGTCAGTGGGCAAGGGGGATTAGGCTAGCCTCCTAAATGTTCCCTGTAAATGAGAGTATTACAAGTATTAAAGCCTGGTGCGTCCTTCCCAAAGCCTGGGAAGCTTCTGCCTGGCTTAGGGAGGGAAGCACAATGCTCACACATGTGACGTCAGGACGTTGCAACATCACATGCACAACATCCCCGTCCCCCCGTTGTCCTCGTAAGCTGGCGCCTTTGGCCGTAACTGTTCCCCTATGAAAAATTTCACCAAACGCCACTGCCAAGGACTGAGTTCCAACTTTGAAGTGACATTTCAAGGAGTTGTGCCCTGTAATGTTGGGGCTTCAGATTGTCCACTCTGCCTTATTCCATCAGAGGTTTATGGAAGAGCAAACAAAATGGAATTGTAGGTAGGTGAGGCAATTCAGTTGAGGGTTATGTGTGAGCAACCAGTTCCCATTTCTAGATTTGGTTACATGTTCTCACATTTCACATGCTCTTCCTGGGCCGAAATTCAGAGGGGTTTCCATCAGATCACCCCTTGACCTTGTCTTACTACTCCTGCTATTATCACCATCATAATAATTATTATTATCCTGCTGCTCTGCCAAGGATCTCCTAAGTAGCATTTATAGGGTTAACATCCCATCCAGGTAATGCCCTGACCCTTGGCAAATGGCTTTTTCAGACTTTCACCTCAACCACTGTCCCTGTGATCCACAAGATTTGCCTGATTTCCAAATTGGACTTTGTAATAGACTCCACTTCTAGCAGTGAGCAGCCAACCCCCTCAGACCTCACTGAAGGGAAAAACCCACCCATCATTCTGGATCTGGACCATGGGGCCAATTCTGTAGTTCAGATGGAAGCATCCAGCTGAAGTAAATCCAATGCACCAATGCTGAAAAAGGCTTTTGCTGCAAGACCACCTAACGCGGTCCAACACCAGGAGTCCCCCCCAGTTATGATTGGGTGAAATTTGAACTATGGAGTAGGACAATGACCTCTCCTTTCTAAGAGTGCTCAGTCTTGGTTAGGTGAAGCTCTCTTTCGGCATGGTTAGGAAGGGAAGCCTGAGCAAGTCATCAACCTAAGACCCCAGAGATGTCCAGCAGAAAACCAGCCTGCAACACAACTGAGAGAAGAGCAAAAGACCAGGTCATGTGACATGTCTGACCATCTGCAATGGCTTCCAAGGTGATGCCCTCCAGAAGTTATTGGACAACAACTCCCATCAGCCCCAGCCAGCATGGCCAATGACTGAGGGTGCTGGGAGGGCACCACATTGGTCAGCCTTGCCTTACCCCATAGCACTAAGACCAAGGGATACAGCGGGAGGCAATACTGGAAGAGTGTGATGAAGCCTGAGGAGGTTGGATGTGTAGGGCAAGAGGCAGGGAGGAGGAAGCAAATTTAGAGTAATGATTTCTGACTGGCCAGTTGTATGATTTTTGCAGCAACAAAATTTTTACCCAAACTTTCCCAGGAAATACTACTAGTAGCTTGCATAGTCTGCACTGAAGCTCTTGTCCTGTCCCAAACAGTGGTTGACTTCTGTGTTATCCTTTGCTGGAGTTAGTACTGTAAAAAACAACAACAACCTTATGGAGATATTCCTAAGTGATGTGAATGACTTACACTCGCTTTTCTGGACATTGTCTCACTCGTAGTTTTACTTGCGTCACCTAACCACCCTCATGACTTTTGACAGTTCATGCCTGTGAAATATGGGGTCCCCAGTTCACCCTGTCTACCTGATCTCAGGCTATAGAACCAGGATTGGAACTGGAAGCCAAGGTGATGTGGTGGTTTTTATGGCGGCTGACTAGGACCTGGAAGACCAGGAGTCAAGTCCCCACTCAGCCATTGGGTGACCTTGGTCCAGCCGCTGCCTCTCAGCCTAGCCTACCTCACAGGGTTGTTGTAGGGATTAGGAGAGGAGGGGGAGAACCATGTATGCCACCTTGCGCCTTTTGGAGAAAATGCAATAAATAAATCTGGACAATAAAATATAATGTATTTTAGACAGATAATCAGACACGTTAAATATGTGGGAAAGGTTTTGGAAATTAAGTACCATGACACTCTGGCTGAGAGTTATTATCCTCCCCTGAAGTGAGAGAGGTCAGGTGGAAGACTGAGTAACCCAAATATTTACAATGCAGCTAAGGAGCATTTTCAAACTGCCTTTGGCTCACCACAGACGGGAACCAGGGATCTGAGATTTAGGGCAGGGAAAGGGTCAAGGCCTCCAAGACTATGGCTTGCTTCAGGCAATGTTTAGACTTCTGAAGCCCTGCCAAAAAAGGAGACAAGTTCTTGCAAACACCACCAGTGAGTGTCTGGGGTCTGAGTCTTCCCATCATCTCAGAGATAAAATTGACACTTGTGAAGAGGAAGAAGATGATGAAGAAGAAAAACAAGAAGAACCCTTCCCTCATGCACACAAACAAACTGCTGGTCTTGTGTTCCCAAAGCTGATGAGATTCATAAATATTAAAGCACCGTGAGCTGAACGCTGGCGAAAGATTTAATACAGTGCCGCCATGCCGCCCCTCAAGGGGTTAAAGCCCCCCTGCTGCGTGGATATTATTGCCGGTGCGGTGGCACGGAGCCATCGCAGTATAATCTGATGAACTCTTTTATTAAATTTCACAGGCCTGTCTTCTTTATTAAAATCTCCCAGAATGCATAGGGTTCCTGTCATATCAAACACAGAAAGCAGGGGTGGGAGAAAGTGGGTGTGCATTTCCTCCCTCTCTTTCTGGGTCTTGCAAGAGACGTGATCCATGTCAGGAATAGTTGCCCAGGCTGCAAGAAGGCAGAGGGGCTGGATTAGAATGTTTTTGGCCTGGGAATTTGAGCTGTAGTCCAGGGCCCGGGTTTATTCTAAAAGGAGTAGGCACAATTGTCACACACCTAGGACTTGTCCACACATCTGCTTGTCTCAGGCTCAGAGAACACAGCTCTGAGTGGTTGCCTGTTTGCCCCATGGCTTTCCCCAGGAAAACTCGCTCTTTACAGCTGAATTGGAGGAGACGTCAATCCATGGAAAATCTGATTGACATTTGCTGCAGTTCAGCAACAAAGAGTGGCCTTTCCCAGGGAAAATGGCAGGACAAGCAGAAGTTTTGATGAGCCTTTCAAGAACTTTCTCCTCCATCCCCATCTGCTCTGCATTCTGAAAAATGGCTGCTCAGAATATTCTGGCCCACATGCCACTAGTGACAAACTGTGGAGAACTATGCTTAGAGTCGGATGTTTTCACACCTTATGTGCATGTCCAAAAGGGCAGTGCCCAGAATTCTTTAAGGGGAAGAATGTGCTTTGAATGTGCTTTAAAGGCATAGTGTTGACACAGCCCACAGATCTGCTCCCTGTTGCTTCATAGGAAGGACTCCTACAGGCGGGGGATTTTTTTGGCGGGTGCATCCTGACACAACAGTACTGCATTAGTGGTGGATTTATACTGGGCCATCCAAACATCATTCCACTTTATTAGTTGTTCTGCAAGGCTTCCCAAATATTTCTACACGTTTGGAGGGGTACTTTGGTATAACAAAAAGAGGACAACACAAACATCCCCTGCCCTCTGGTACATTTATGGTAGGAAAAATGACTGGAGTTCAACAGATTGCCAGGAAATGAAGTGGCATGTCTGGCCCAGAACCTCTGCAGCTGCAAACAGCACTGAAGCAAGATTGTGTCTAACTACCATTATGAGGAACGGCTAAGGGAGCTGGGCATGTTTAGCCTGGAGAAGATGAGGTTAAGGGGTGATATGATAGCCATGTTCAAATATATAAAAGGATGTCATATAGAGGAGGGAGAAAGGTTGTTTTCTGCTGCTCCAGAGAAGCGGACACGGAGCAATGGATCCAAACTACAAGAAAGAAGAACTTCCTGACAGTAAGAGCTGTTCGACAGTGGAATTTGCTGCCCAGGAGTGTGGTGGAGTCTCCTTCTTTGGAGGTCTTTAAGCAGAGGCTTGACAACCATATGTCAGGAGTGCTCTGATGGTGTTTCCTGCTTGGCAGGGGGTTGGACTTGATGGCCCTTGTGGTCTCTTCCAGCTCTATGATTCTATGATTCTATACCCTGATACCTGCCTGCTTCTTGGGAGAAAAGCAATGACAGCATCTTAAAAAGCAAAAACATCACCTTGTTGACAAAGGTAGTTATAGTTAAAGCTATGGTTTTCCCAGGAGTGATGTATGGAAGTGAGAGCTGGACCATAAAGAAGACTGATCGCTGAAGAATTGATGCTTTTCTATTATGGTGCTGGAGGAGACTCTTGAGAGTCCCATGGACTGCAACAAGATCAAACCTATCCATTCTGCAGGAAATCAGCCCTGAGTGCTCACTGGAAGGACAGATCCTGAAGCTGAGGCTCCAATACTTTGGCCACCTCATGAGAAGAGAAGACTCCCTGGAAAAGACCCTGATGTTGGGAAAGATGGAGGGCACAAGGAGAAGGGGACGACAGAGGACGAGATGGTTGGACAGTGTTCTCGAAGCTGCGGGAGGCAGTGGAAGACAGAAGTGCCTGGCGTGCTCTGGTCCATGGGGTCACGAAGAGTCGGACACAACTAAATGACTAAACAATAACAACTCTGATACCACCATGAGTGCAAAGTATCATTTATGTGTTATAAGTATTCTAAGGTCCCAAATATAAAATAAATGTTCATAAATGTACAAGGCAAACCCATACATAAGTATATAAACCACGTGTCTGAAATAGTACAGGAGAGTAATCCTGAAGCCATTTTGGTTCTGGGTTCCTCCTCTCTCCTGCTTGTGGGGGAGCCCCCTGTTGCAACAGTTTAATAAAGTTCAGGCTTCCTAGCTGCTTTGCTTCTCTAATAATAATAATAATAATAATAATAATAATAATAATAATAATAATAATAATAATAAATTTTATTTATATCCCGCCCTCCCCAGCCGAAGCCGGGCTCAGGGCGGCTAACAACACTAAAACAGTACAACATTATAAATACATTCTAAAAATTAATTAAAATACAAATTGATGGCAACCATAGACTAAAGCTTTGTAGAGATTGCCAAAGGAGGGAGTCAGGCTGCGCCCTGACCAAAGGCCTGGTGGAACAGCTCTGTCTTACAGGCCCTGCGAAAAGATGTCAAGTCCTGCAGGGCCCTTGTCTCTTGCGACAGGGCATTCCACCAGGTTGGAGCCGCAGCCGAAAAAGCTCTGGCTCTAGTTGAGGCCAGCCTAACCTCTCTGTGGCCTGGGACCTTCAAGATGTTTTTATTTGAAGACCGTAAGTTCCTCTGTGGGGCATACCAGGAGAGGCGGTCCCGTAGGTACGAGGGTCCTAGGCCGTATAGGGCTTTAAAGGTTAAAACCAGCACCTTAAACCTGATCCTGTACTCCACCGGGAGCCAGTGCAGCTGGTATAGCACCGGATGAATGTGATCTCGCAGCGAAGACCCCGTAAGGAGTCTCGCTGCGGCATTCTGCACCCGCTGGAGTTTCTGGGTCAGTCTCAAGGGCAGCCCCACGTAGAGCGAGTTACAATAATCCAGTCTGGAGGTGACCGTCGCGTGGATCACAGTGGCTAGGTCAGGGCGAGAGAGGTAAGGAGCCAACTGCTTAGCTTGGCGGAGATGAAAAAATGCCGCCTTTGTTATAGCTGCAATCTGCGCCTCCATGGAGAGGGAGGTATCGAAGATTACACCCAAACTCTTAACGGATGGTGCTGGCACTAATTGCACCCCCGCAAGAGAAGGGAGTTGCCCCCTCAATCTCATATCGTCCCGTCCCAGCCAGAGGACCTCTGTCTTAGAAGGATTTAACTTCAACCGGCTCCCACGTAACCATCCAGCCACAGCTTCCAAGCATCTGATCAGTGTGTCTGGGGCCAAGTCAGGATGGCCATCCATCAACAGATAGAGTTGGGTGTCATCAGCATACTTATGGCAGCCCAGCCCAAAACTCCGGACAAGCTGGGCAAGGGGGCGCATAAAGATGTTAAAAAGCATCAGGGAGAGAATCGCACCCTGAGGCACTCCACACACCAAGGAGTGGCGGGATGACAATTCCCCCCCAAGCGCCACCCTCTGTCCCCGACCAGAGAGAAACGAGCGCAGCCATTGAAGGGCTGTGCCCTGGATCCCCACGTCGGCAAGGCGGTGGTCCAGGAGTTCGTGATCGACCATGTCGAAGGCTGCTGACAGGTCTAGAAGAATCAGCAGCCCCGACCCGCCTCGATCCACCTGCCTACGGAGATCATCTGTTAAGGCGACCAGAGCCGTCTCAGTCCCATGACCAGCACGGAAGCCGGACTGGAATGGATCCAGAGCCGATGTTTCATCCAGAAACCTACCAAGCTGTTCCGCAACCGCTCTCTCAATCACCTTACCCAGGAATGGAAGATTCGAAACCGGGCGGTAATTGGATAGATCTAAGGGATCTAATGATGTTTTCTTTAAAAGCGGGTGCACCACTGCCTCCTTCAGTTCCCCTGGGAATGTCCCGGTGCCAAGGGACAAATTGATGATATCCCCCAGGGGGGCCCGCACCTCGACTGGACACGCTCTAATCAGCCAGGACGGGCACGGGTCGAGAGGACAAGTGGTGGGCTTTCCAGCTCGGAGGAGTCTGTCCACATCGGCTGGGGATATCCGGTCAAAGTGGTCCAATACTGGACCCAAGGACAGTCGAGGGGCCTCCAGTTCCTTTATTGTATCGAAATTGGCGGGGAGGTCATGGCGGAGCAACAGGACCTTCTCCGCAAAAAAGCTCGCAAATGCCTCACAGCTGTGTGTCAAATTGTTATTTAAATTTGGCTGTCCTTCGAGGGACGTTAAAGACCGAATTATACTAAATAATTGCGCCGGGCGAGAGCTAGCGGATGCAATGGAGGCCGAGAAGTAGGACTTCTTAGCGGCCTTCACTGCCATCTCATAGGTTTTCATAAAAACTCTATAGGATGTTCTTGAAGCTCCGTCACGGGCACCCCGCCATACTCGCTCTAGCCGTCTGAGGTCCCGTTTCATTTTCCGGAGCTTCCTCGGTAAACCAGGGAGCCCGGTTTCTGCGGGGTCGCAGAGGGCGCTTAGGTGCGATCTCATTGATGGCTGCCAGGAGCTGGGTATTCCAGCCCTCAACAAGCTCAGTCAATGAGTCGCCAGGGGGAGCAAGGTCCCACAAGGCTTGACGGAATCTATCAGGGTCCATCAGCCTCCGCGGGCGAGCCCAAATCGGCTCGCCACCCAAGCAGGGTGGGGGTGGAACGTCAATCCTGGCTTTCAGAGCGTAGTGATCAGACCATGGCACCTTCATCGAAGGAAACATGATCACATCTATACCGACTCCAAAGATCAAATCCAGCGTGTGGCCTGCTTGATGTGTGGGGCCCGAAACAAACTGGGAGAGCCCTAGTGTCGCCATGGAAGACACCAGGTCCAGAGCTTGTGAGGAGGGAGTGGCATCAGCATGGATGTTGAAGTCCCCCAATACCAATAGGTTAGGGAACTCCAAGGCCCAGCCGGCCACCGCCTCCAGCAGGCCTGACAGGGTGGCTGCTGGTGCGCTAGGTGGCCGGTACACCAGCCAGACAGCCAAGCTCACCTCGGAGCCCCACACTAGGCCAACACATTCAATGCCGGGGATCGATGGCGATGGTAGAGCCCTGAAAGAACAATCTTCCCGGATTAATAATGCCACCCCTCCCCCCCCGGCCCACAGTCCGCGACTGGTGGAGGACGGAGAAACCCGGGGGCGCCATCTCTCGTAAGGTAACAGTATCCCCTTCGCGCACCCAGGTCTCCGTCACACAAGCCAGGTCGACCCCCTGAGAGATGAAGAAATCTCGCAGGGTGGCGGTTTTGTTGCCTATAGACCTGGCATTGCACAACACCAGTGACGGAGGTGAGTAATCCTTGCTCACCCTACCCTCGTCTCTCGGGATGGGGCGCAGATTGGAAGGGGTACGAGCATATCCGTATCTCGATCCCCTTCGCCTATGACATCTGCCCCCACCGCCATACCTCCCTCGCCCCTCCACAGTAGGAATCCCAAGCCTCATATTCGCCTCCATTTACAAAATATAAAAGCAAACAAACAGAAACAATTACACCAGAACAAAACCAATCCCCACCCCACTCAACAACCAGCCCACCCCAACCCCAAATAAAACAAAACAAAATAAAAATACATGGATAAAACCACCGTTTATGGTGGTACAACAAAATAAAAAGTAAAAACACCTTTACAACACTTTAAAATATATAAAAACATTTTAAAAATTTGCTGCAGCAGCACCAGTGTCCCCAAAGTTGTGGCGGTGGTGGGTGTGGGCCCACCACAATGTTCACGGCAGAGCGGCAGCAGCAATGTTCCGAGGCCTCCTTGGAGCCTTATGTGCTGAGGTGGAGTATGGGGCCCGCCCCCAGGCCCAAGATGGAGAATGGGCTTCAGGGGGGAGCAGTCCTCCCCACAAACTCACGGCAGAGCGGCAACCATATTCTCTGGTTGGCCTCTGTTATTTTCTCCTACCAATAGGGAACCCACTTAAGGACTCTATATGGGCTCTTGCAGGGAAAAGGAGCAGTTTTTTTTTCTTATAACACATGCATAATAGAAATAATATTTAGAAGGAGCCTTTGGCATGATATTTAAAAGGATCCCAGAACGAGAACCAACACAGACAACATGCTGAGAAATCCCCAGATTTATATATTCCACTTCCACTTCTGATATGGCAAGGCCTTACTACTTATATCGTGAATTCATGGTGATTTCTAATGATGGCTTTGGGGAGGTCACACGTGATCCCAATTTCAATATTGTTTGTGTCTGCTAAAGCTTTGGGGTGAACACAATAATTCAGTTCTAATCCGTGCATGTTCTGTAACTTTCTGCTGAAATTCTCTAACTTTTTTATACCACAAATATTCTGGGGTGGGGTTTTTTGTGTGTCCTCCTTCTGTTGTGTCACAGGACAAGGGGCCCCTCTAGAGATCAGCCATGGGGAAACTCTGGGAAAGCACTGCAGAAGAACTGATGAAGTGGAATGATGTATGGATGGCCCAGTATAAATCCACAACTCACTGCTTCAATGGCATGTTGCAGAATAAACCTGGGGGAAATTATAGCTGCGGCCGGCAAAATTATTGTAAGGATCTTAGCAAACCGTCTCCTAACTACGGTATATCCGAGGATACCCTTCCCAAATCCCAAAATAGTTTTTGACCTTTTAGGAGACAGTGGATATGATTTTCACCACTTGACAGCTTCCAGAAAAATGCTGAGAGCAAAACCAACCCCTGTATATGGCATTTATTGACCTGACTAAGGCCTTCAACACTGTAAATAGTAATACCCTGTGGACTGTCCTTCTGAAAATCGGCTGCCCAGATATATTTGTGAATATTTTTTGGCTCCTCCATGATAACATTATGGCAACAATCGCGGATAACAATTGCTCTCAAAGTGAACCATCCACAGTAGAATTGGGCATTTTAAACAGGGATGTGTTATCGCCCAACTCTATTTATTATCTTCATTGCCATGATCCCACACATCATTGAAGGGAAACTCCCAACTGGGGTAGAAATCATTTATTGAACAGACGGAAAGCCCTTTAATCTGAGTAGGCTGAAAGCAAAGAGTAAGGTCACTGTAACTTCCTTCGTAGAGCTTCAATATGCTGATGACAACGTAGTGTGTGCACACTCGGAGGATGACCTCCAAACCATCCTAAATATCTTTGCGGAAGCTTATGGAAAACTTTGCTCAACATCCAAAAAACCAAAGTGCTGCACCAACAATCACAAAACATCCCCTCTGCAGCACCACAAATCCAACTTAATGGTGTAATGTTGTAAAGGGTCAATCACTTTCCCTACCTGGGGAAAGGGCTGACATAGATGCCAAAATCCAGCATTGCCTGAGCTCTGCGAGTGCAGCTTTCTCCCGATTGAAGTGCAGAGTGTTTGAGGACTGGGACATTTGCAGGGAAACCAAAATGCTTGTTTACAAAGCTATTGTACTATCAACTTTACTGTATTCTTGTGAAACATAGACCACTTATAAATGCCATCTCCAACTCCTCAAAAGATTCCTTTAATGGTGTCTCCGAAAAATGTTACACATCACTTGGGAAGTCAGGCAAACAAATGCCAGTGTACTGGAAGAAGCAAAGATCACCAGTCTCAAAGCAATGATTCTTCAACATCAATTTCGCTGAACTGGTCATGTTGTCTGGATGCCTAATTATCATCTTCCAAAGCAACTACTCTATTCCCAACTCAAGAATGGAAAGTAAAATACCAGTGGACAACAAAAGAGGTTTAAAGATGCTCTCAAGGCAAATCTAAAAGAATGTAACATAAACACTGATAACTGGGAAACGCTGGCCTGTGAGCCTTTACCAAAGCTGTCATGGGCTTTGAAGAAGCATGAATTCAGGACAAAAGGGAGAAATGAGCTAAAAGGAAGGCATGTTTGGCAAGCCCTCACTGTGATCAACCCCCGCCCAGAAAGCTATGTCCCCACTGTGGAAGGACGTGTGGATCCAGAATTGGCCTCCACAGTCACTTACAGACTCACTGTTAAGGTAGTTTTCATGGAAGACAATCTTACTTGGCTACAGAGAAGAAAGCAGAATACACCTGAGGAAAACCACCAGTCTGGATAGGGCCCTGCTGTCTGCCAGGTGTTTTGAACTAGATGAGTCTTTGGTCTGATCCACAAGAGCACTTGGGATTAAGGGTTCAGGGGAGAGAGACCCCCCACCTACAAATAACCCAAGGATGACTGAGTATATGCAGCAGCCTTAGAATGCAGACCATTTGGAGGTTGAGGGGTGGGGTGGGAAATGGGGCATCCTGTGAAAAAACATGGCTGGTTAGCTGGAATTATGAACAGGAACACCTCCACTGTAATATTTTGTTTCAGGTCCCCTTTGCACCTTCAGAATGCCAACAGTTTGGTGCAAAATGATTAAAAGAGAGAATGTACAGGGTGAGAGGGCTCCAGGTAGGGGGCATTCAAGACAACAGTGGTTCCCCTCACTTTAACAGCAAAAGACGCTGGCATTGCCGGCAACCTTCCTAACTGTTTAGCAGTAAGAGAAAGACCACACTCACCCAGAGTCCAGTGAACTTTCTGGGAGAGGATGCCATCGGCTTGAAAGCAACTCTTCCTCCAGGCAGGCTGCCCGCTAATCCAGAGAAAGAGCTCCTACTCTTCATCCCTGCTGGTCCCCTGAGTGTCAAGGGGGAGCAGCAGGGAGGATGGATTAGAGGTCATTGGTCTGGGACTTGGCTTGGCATCACCCCCCATGCCTGACCTTTTGAGCCCTAGTGCCAAGTAGGAGAGTGCAGGTGGTGTGGAAAGGCTGAACTATGGTTCAGCTAGAAGAATGCAGACCCACTATTTGTGTGGTCTGTAAACCTTGAAGGCAAATTTCAGAATGGCTGTCAGAATATTCTGCAGGGGATTAGGGGGGACTTGATTCTGTTGTTGTTGTTTTGTTAAATGGCAGTGACTCTAGGGAAAAGGTGGTTGGAAGAAGCGCGCGGGGGGGGGGAGTGTTTGTGTGCAAGTGTTTTGGGATCAGATGCTTGGATAAGCGCAGCATCACTGCTGAGGCTGGGAATATTATGTTTAATATTAAGCTGTAAAGTGCTCTACTGCCTTCATCTTCTTGCCCCCCCCCCACTTTGTGAGGAAGATTGCTACTGTTCCCATTTTACAGACATGCATGAGAGAGAGAGAGGCCAGTCCATGGTGTTCTGCCATCATCTCAGCCAATCCTGGCTGCTGAGCAGTGCACCTCTGTGACGCATGCATTTGCAAACATGTGTTTTGCTGGTGTCACATTTACTCTTTACAACATTGTTAGAGGTGCATCTAAAAGCATAATGTGTGAGCAGGCCTTGAGGTAGGTCTTGAACCCAGGTCAAGAACATCAACACGCTTGTCTGGAGCTTAGACCAAACTAGAGATCTAATTAATACTAATAATTGTACCCGGAGCTTAGGGAGACATGTCTATTATTTTCCAACTACAAAGCAACTTCCTTCCTTCCTTGCTGTGCATCCAAAGAGAAACCAGAAGTTTGCTATATGAGGACATAAGGAAAGCCCTGCAGCTGGGTCAGGCCAAAGGGGGCCCATCTAGTCCAGCATCCTATTCTCGCCAACAGATACCGGGGGGGGGGGGGTGGGTGGGTGTGTGTGCCTGCAGGAGGGACCTGAGGCAACGGCACTCTCCTCACTTGTGATTTCCAGTTGTGGCTCCCACGCTGGAGGTGTAACAAATAACCTTCATTGCAAACCATGATGGTTTTAAAGATCTGTTCCTTCTCAGGCAATGCTGTCCATCAGACTTCCCTCTCCAGTCAACAGGGGGGAGGGAAAAGAATTGATCTCACTGAGTGAAACCTCCAAGGCTGATTTTCTCCCCAACCCCCAACCCAAATGTATGAATTGCCAGTTCTTGGCTATGGGGTCCTCAGAGCCAGCCTAGGATTGTCCTCCAAGGTATGAGAATTTCTGTTTCAGCTAATCAATTCCTATTGATTTCTCTGCTGCTTTGTGCCAAGCCGCGGTGGGCTATATTAATATTCTCGGCATGGGGAAAAGCCTCCTTCCCCCTAGTAGCTAGGGGTGATATTACTGATCCAGATAGTATTCAAACTCAATATCCTGTTTCTCTTTTTCTCATTTCCTGTTTGCGGGCCTGAATGCCAGCCGTTGTCAGAGAGAGGACAGCGTGAGAGGGGGAGATTACACAAAGAAAGGGGTGGCAAGACTCCGGCTTCTTCTCCTTTTTTATATTACAGATTTAATAATGACAAAAGAACATCATTAAACATTCATTAGAATTATTTAATTAAATTTTGCTTTGGAAGGGGAGAAGAAGGGGGGGAAATAGAGAGAGATTAGATATGATGCAAAAAAAAAAAAAAAAAAAGCAATATTGATTGAGAAAAGAACAAGTGGGAGAAAAGGGCTTTAAATTAAACTCTATGCTCTTTTTTGTCTTCTCTTTTTGACAGTGTTTCCCCCCCTTTTTAAATGCTGCAAAAGTGTCAGAAGGTAACTAGGGAGAGTACAGCTTGCCAAGGAGCCTGTGCAGGTTCTGCTTTGCTGGTGAATCTGGAGTGGCAGAAAGGCTGAGGGAACCGGGGAGGTTCAGCCTGCAAACAAGGAAGCAGAAGGTGCGGCAGAGCCCTAGAGCTCCTGTGGGAAAGGTAGCCGCTTTGCTTCACGGAAGCCTCATTTGCAGTGTCTCTACACACAGGGAACATGCTGCCCTCAGGACTCCAGCTCCCATCAGCCCAAGATAGCATGGCTGTGCTCAGGAACGATGGGAGTTGCAGTCCAACAACACCCAAAGGGGAGATAATTAATGCTGGTTCCAAAGGCAGACTCAGGGCAGGGGCTAGAATTTTTAAGAAACTTAGGCTGCAATCTTATACCCTCTTGCCAAGCAGCAAGTCCTGCTGGGCTCAACAGGGCTTACTTCTGATAGACATGTACAGAATTGCACTGCCAGGACACTAAGAGCCTCTGCCAAGTTTTCAACATCCCAAAAATACATGTATAATAATCAGTACTCAGTTTTTTTCTCCATGATGCACTTCTGGAATTCTCTATATTTCTAATAAATATGGAATTGCATGCTTTAAAATTGCATGTCGTATAGGAGCAGAGCAAGGTCTTTTCCGGCAATATCCCCCAAACCTTGGGTCTTCCTTCTTAAGCAAAACCTATGTTTATGTTAGGATTGAGAAAAGGCTGCCAAACTTTTATTTTTCAGCAGCCTTTTGGTTAATTTTCTTTTTGTTTTGTTAGCCTTCCAATATTTTGTTTGGTTTTTATTTTTGTTATTATTTTAACAAATATGTTTATTATTTTCAGCTGATTCCCTGGTGGCTCACTGGAATGCGGAGTTAACCAGGGCTATTGACTGTCTGGCTCCGAAGCACCCTCTCCGATTGCATGGAGCCCGGACAGCCCCGTGGTTTTCTTCGGAGCTGAGGGCGATGAAACAATCGCTGAGACAGCTAGAGCATCGGTGGCAGAAAACTCACTCCGAATCTGACCAGACACAGGTTAGAGCTCAACGTCGAGCCTACCAAGTGGCGATAGCGACGGCGAAGAAGACTTTCTTCACCGCCTCTATTGCATCTGCAGAAAATAGTAGCAGGAGACTCTTTCAGGTGGTCCGCAATTTAATGGAACCACCTTTACCACCGGGGTCTTGTAAAGACCCCAAGATCTCCTGCAACGATTTTGCAAAGTTTTTTGCAGATAAAATCACTCATATTCGGAAGGAGCTAGACACCACCGTGGGAGCAGGGCTGGGGCGGGAGAGTGCTAGAGCCCTGTCTGGTCAAGTTGCATGGAATCAGTTTCAATCCGTTACCCCTGAGGATGTGGACAGGCTGCTTGGACGCGTGAAACCAACCACTTGTCTCCTTGATCCTTGCCCATCCTGGCTAATAAAAGCAAGCCGGGAAGGACTGGGCGATGGGCTCTGCGGGGTGGTGAATGCTTCCCTCTGTGAGGGAACATTCCCAGATCCGCTGAAAGAGGCGGTCATTAAACCGCTTCTTAAAAAACCATCTTTAGACCCGGCCAGTATGGCCAACTATCGCCCAGACTCAAATCTTCCATTCTTGGGCAAGGTGATTGAGCGTGTGGTTGCTGAACAACTCCAGGCACACCTGGAGGATGCGGACCATTTGGATCCCTTCCAATCGGGGTTCAGGCCTCATCATGGGACTGAAACTGCCTTGGTCGCACTGGTTGATAATCTCCGGCGAGCTAGGGACAAAGGTGAGAGTTGTTTCCTAGTTCTGCTGGATCTCTCAGCGGCCTTTGATACAATCGACCATAACATCCTTCTGGACCATCTAGAGGGGTTGGGAGCTGGGGGCACTGTTATACAGTGGTTTCGCTCCTTCCTCCTGGGCCGTGTTCAGAAAGTGGTGGTGGGGGATGAGTGTTCAGACCCTTGGGCCCTCACTTGTGGGGTGCCTCAGGGTTCCGTCCTCTCCCCCATGCTTTTTAACATCTATATGAAGCCGCTGGGAGAGATCATCAGGGGGTTTGGATTGGGTGTCCATCAATATGCAGATGATACCCAGCTCTACCTCTCTTTCAAATCAGAACCAGTGAAGGCGGTGAAGGTCCTGTGTGAGTGCCTGGAGGCGGTTGGAGGATGGATGGCGGCTAATGGATTGAAGCTGAACCCCGACAAGACAGAAGTACTGTTTTGGGGGGACAGGAGGCAGGCGGGTGTGGAGGACTCCCTGATCCTGAATGGGCCCCTGAAGGACCAGGTGCCTAGCCTGGGAGTCATTTTGGACTCACAGCTGTCCATGGAGGCGCAGGTCAATTCTGTATCCAGGGCAGCTGTCTACCAACTCCACCTGGTACGCAGGCTGAGACCCTACCTGCCCGCGGACTGTCTCACCAGAATGGTGCATGCTCTAGTTATCTCCCGCTTGGACTACTGCAATGCGCTCTACGTGGGGCTACCTTTGAAGGTGACTTGGAAACTACAGCTAATCCAGAATGCGGCAGCTAGACTGGTGACTGGGGGCGGCCGCCGAGACCACATAACACCGGTCTTGAAAGACCTACATTGGCTCCCAGTACGTTTCCGAGCACAATTCAAAGTGCTGGTGTTGACCTTTAAAGCCCTAAACGGCCTCGGCCCAGTATACCTGAAGGAGCGTCTCCACCCCCATCATTCTGCCCGGATGCTGAGGTCCAGCGCCGAGGGCCTTCTGGCGGTTCCCTCATTGCGAGAAGCAAAGCTACAGGGAACCAGGCAGAGGGCCTTTTCGGTAGTGGCGCCCGCCCTGTGGAACGCCCTCCCATCAGATGTCAAAACGATAAAGAACTACCTGACATTCAGAAGACATCTTAAGGCAGCCCTGTTTAGGGAAGTTTTTAATGTATGATATTTTAGTGTTTTTTGGTTTCTATGGAAGCCGCCCAGAGTGGCTGGGGAAACCCAGCCAGATGGGCGGGGTACAAATAATAAATTATTATTATTATTATTATTATTATTATTAACCAAATTATCTATTTTGATTTTGATTTTCTTTTTGAATTATTCACAGACGACTTTGAATTCCCTAGAACAATCTCAGATTAATTACAAATACAGAATGTTTACAAATATAAATTATAATCCTTTAAAACTAGAGATGTGGCAAACCTGTGCATCCCTAGATGTGGCTGGACTCCAACTCCCATTGGCCAGCACGGCCAGTGACCAGCGATGATGGGAACTGGAACCCCAAAACATCTGCAGGTGGGGAGGCACCTGCTTTCAAACAGGGAAGTGAATACCATCTCTGGGCTAGCTGGATGCAGGGCAAATGGGGCACAGCTGCACCCACCGGCTCCCCAGGCTCCTTACTTACAACCAGCCCATAAGATGGTCCTGGCTGCCAGCTTCCTCCTCCTCAATCTCAGTTTTGTTCTGGTCAAACTCAGCAGGAAGGAGGATAGGGGCAAAACCAGAATTAGTCTGTTCAGGCTGTCATTGGTTCTGGCTTCCCTGCCTTCTACCCTCCCAGTCCCAATGGGCACTGGCTGCTGCTGCTGCTTGTTAGGACATGAACTGGGTCAGAATAAAGAAGGGTGCAGCCATGGCTTCTATCTGCCCATCACCAAATGGGGGCTGTCCCAGCAGGCAGAAGAGGAGGGTGGGCAATGGAACTGAAGAAGCTGTAGAGCTTATCTCTCATGGCTGCAGAAGAGGGAGGATGAGTCTTCCTGGGGTGCAGTGTGGTAGCCTTATCAATAATTCCTTTCTTAATCCTTTCCTCTATTTACTGGGTTGTTTGTCCACAACAATATTTTGCACAGCAGTCGCACTGAGCATGTCTTCTCATGGAGAGGGCAGGGATACACCTGGAACAATGCCAGACACAGGCAATCCTTAGTTTGCACCACATCCTGGGAGGGCCTGGGGCTGATTTAAGATGAGCATCTCCCCCCTAATAATAAGGGTTACTTGGTAACCTTAATCCAAGAGTTGAAAATCTGAAGGGTTAAGACAGCTAGCATTTGCATTTGTGTACTTGTTCAAAGTTATGATATGTGTGTGTGTATTTGGGGCATTAACAAATTTCTGCAAGTTACATGGTCTCCAGAGAATGCAAATGACTCCTACTAGATTCTCTTGACTGGAAAGGCATAGCCCATTCATACATCTCTAATGGCTCCTCAGGTCATTCATATTTATTTTCCTTACAGGAGCATCTATGGCAGGCTGTGTGTTAATCCTGACATTTCAAATGTTACAGGAGTTGTGTGCTTGTTTACACAGCTCTCAGAAATTGGAGGTTAGCCCCATTGACTTCTTCATTTGGTGGGGGAACATCTGGGAGCACAGACCACATGTGCATCTTATTGGGATCTGCCTTTTCTCTTCTTTTGGTATCACCCAACATTTACAAGTTTTGATACACTACTTTGGGGAAAGGCGCATTGAAGTGTCCATAGTCTGTACTTCTGGAAAAGCACTGAGCAAAACTGATCAATGCTCTTAAATTTCCCAAGAGACTTCTGAATGATGAAAAACTGCTAGTTTTCCCCCCAGAGAGTCACCACTTTGGATACAAAGTTGAATGTGGAATTGGGTGTTCTGGGTTCAAATCCTTATTTCTCATGGGGCTGATGGTAGCCTAAGGCAAATTCAGCTTCCAGTTCCCCCTTGATCTTTAGAGGATCAAAAGAAGCAAGCAAGCATACAAACAAGCAAACTCTCCAAAGAAATTTGCATACTTAGTCGTAGAAATAATAATGATGCTCTAGAAACAATGATGGCTTAAAATTCATATTCAGCCATAATAATTATTTTTTTTATATCCCGCCCTCCCCGGCCAGGGCCAGGCTCAGGGCGGCTAAACCAAATATGAATTACAATAAAACATAATAAATACAGCAACAAACAAACAAACAAACAATTCATTAAAATACAGCTTAAAATGCAGCCTCATTTTAGTAGTAGCCCATAGATTTAAAGGGAGGAAACATCAGATATTCAGCAGAGCCAGCCATCCATGCTGGTCCTACATGGACCAGCAAAAAAGCCAAGGGAAAATTGATATGCCAAATCCCATATAAGGGGTCAGAGTGAGTCTAAGCCAGAGGCAAGGCAGAACAGCTCCGTCTTGCAGGCCCTGTGGAAAGATGTCAACTCCCGCAGGGCCCTGGTCTCTTGTGACAGAGCGTTCCACCATGTCGGGGCCAGTGCTGAAAAGGCACTGGCCCTAGTTGAAGCCAATCTAACCTCCTTGAGGCTTGGGACCTCCAAAGTGTTGTTATTTGTGGACCTTAAGGTCCTCCGTGGGGCATACCGGGAGAGACGGTCCCGTAAGTACGAGGGTCCTAGGCCGCATAGGGCTTTAAAGGTCAAAACCAGCACCTTAAACCTGACCCTGTACTCCACCGGGAGCCAGTGCAGATGGTAAAGCACTGGATGAATGTGATCCCGCAGCAAGGACCCCATAAGGAGCCTCGCCATGGCATTCTGCACCCGCTGGAGTTTCTGGGTCAGCTTCAAGGGCTGAGCGAGTTACAATAATCAAGCCTGGAGGTGACCTTCGCATGGATCACAGTGGCCAGATCAGGGCGAGAAAGGTAAGGGACCAACTGCTTAATACAGCAGAGATAGAAAAATGCCACCTTTGCTGTGGCTGCAACCTGCGCCTCCATAGAACGGTTACACCCAAACTCTTGACAGAAGGCGCTGGCACTAATTGAGCCCCTGCAAGAGATGGGAGTTGGCCCCCCAACCCCATGTCATCCCGACCCAGTCAGAGGACCTCTGTCTTCGAATGATTTAACTTCAACCGGCTACCACACAGCCATCCAGTCACAGCTTCCAAGCATCTGGTCAGTGTGTTCGGGGCCAAGTCAGGATGGCCATCCATCAACAGATAAAGCTGGGTATCATCAGCATATCGATGACAACCCAGCCCAAAACTCCAGACAATCTGGGCAAGGGGGTACATAAAGATATTGAAAAGCATTGGGGAAAGGATTGCACTCTGCGGAACTCCACACACCGAGGAGTGCTGCAACAACTCCTTCCTTAGCGTCACCCTCTGTCCTTGACCTGAGAGAAAGGAGTGCAGCCATTGGTACAGCACAAATTTGTATGCATAAATTTCAGCTGCAGCAAAGCTAGACTTGCTTTGGTGTCAAGAGGAGACCAGAGCCCTCACCCCAAGTACCTTGCAGGGAGCTCTGCACACATGAGATAGTACTCAACAAGGCTTGGAAGGGAACAGAGCTTGAGTGGCAGTGAGTTCTAGATAGCAGGAGAGGGGCAGGCTCTTCAGTACCTTGGCAAGCTCCCAGGGAAAGTAGATATTGTTTCAACAATCATCAGAGCCCAACTGGACTCTTAAGACAAAGTTGGGGAACCTGTTGCCCCCCAGAAGTTCTTGGGCTCCAGCTCCCATCTTTTCTGAACTTTAGGCCATGTTGGCTTGGCCTGATGCAACAACTGGAAGGTCACAGGTTACCCAACCCTGTCTTTTGCAATGATTCTCCCCTGATGAATGTGAAGTCTTGAGTCATCATCCACCATGGAAAGGTGGCATTGCCAGGGAGTTTCCTGGCATATCATCTCACCCAGGAGCTGATGTGGGAGTAAGAAGCCTTGGGTTGTGAACAACATGTCAGAGCAGCAGATTCAAATTCCTCACATGAGTAGTATGAGATTCTGACTTCAAGGTCCAAGTTCAGTTTCAAGTCTTCTCCTTCAGAATTGCATCCCCTTAGAGTGGGGCAATGGGCGGATCTGGGGAATGTAAGCTCCTTGAAGCAGACTATTACTGACCCACAACTGGGCAGGGAGAGCTTTGCCTTGGAGTCACCATGGCAAGGTGTGTAAGGACTGGGACATGATACATGCACAGTACAGCTCATCAGATTTTATATATATATATATATATATATGCAGGTTTTGGTGTCCTCGGGTGTCTTCCCGTGTAAAAGTTGGGGTGTCTAGGCGACGTTTCGACGAGGTCTCACTCGTCATCTTCAGGCTGGTGCTTTCGGCTTCTTGTTACTGGAACAGAGCAGGATCTCAGTGTTTGAGTTCCTATAAATACTGTTGAGGAGGTGTGGCCTCTAATGTTCTTGGGCAGAGAGGAAGTTCCCAGGCTAGTGTGCCTTTTCTTCTTTTGTTTCTTAATTACTTGAGGGATATCTTGAGTGATTTCTTGAGTTGTATCCTGAGTACCACTTAGGTGGGTCATTAGGTGTGGATTAGTTGCTAAAGCCTTTGTGTCTTGACCTCTTGAACTTTGTGAAGAGTTTTTCTGGGAAGATGGTTGTACTGCATTTTGTTGTGCTCTGGCTTGGCTTCGTGTATAGGGGCGAGCTGTGGTTTTGTGGTCTGTGCCAGCCAGATCTGTGTAGGGATTGCAGGGGGGTGCAGCATCCGGAGGTGCCACCATGGTTTGGCTACTGGATGGTATCTGTAATTCATCTGTGGAGAGGGTCTGGGTTTGGGTCTGGTGTGGTTGATTGGTGATGGCGTTCTGTGTGCCTCTGGCTCTGGTGTCAGTTTTTGTGGGGAGGGCTAATTTCCAGATGTCTGGCAAGCGGGATGTGTCGTCACGCTTGTTCATGTTGTGAGGGTGTTTCTCTATCTCGATGGCTTCCATGATTATTCTCTTGTGGTGATGTTCCATGTTAAAGAGCAATTTGGAATCTGCAAAATTAATTTCGTGTCCTGTTTCTTTCATGTGTTGGAAAAGAGAGGAAGTTTTTTCTTCTTTTTTGACGGCATTCTTGTGTTCTGCGATACGTGCATTTATTCGTCTGTTAGTTTGTCCAATGTACGTGGCTGGGCAGACTTTGCAGGGTATTTCATAGACCCCTTGGTTTTCCAACTGGATTTTATCCTTGGGGTTTCTGAGGATATTGGCTATTTTTTGGTTGGTGCAAAAGGCTGTTTTGATATTGTGTTTATGGAGGATTTTGCTAATTTTATCTGTAGTGCCCTTGATATAAGGAAGGAGGGCCATGCCATTGTTTTCTACTGTGTCTTGGTTTTTGGGGGGTGTTTCTTTTTGGATTAGTTTCGTAACCCTGTTTTGCTGGTATCCATTGGCAATTAACACATTTGAGAGATTCTGTAACTCAGTTGTCAAGTGGTTTTTGTCAGCCAGGCGTTTGGTTCTGGAGATGAGAGTCTTGGCTACGGAGTTTATTTGTGCAGGGTGGTGGTGTGATTGTGCATGTAAGTAGCGGTTGGTGTGTGTTTTGTCCAGTAGCCAAACCATGGTGGCACCTCCGGATGCTGCACCCCCCTGCAATCCCTACACAGATCTGGCTGGCACAGACCACAAAACCACAGCTCGCCCCTATACACGAAGCCAAGCCAGAGCACAACAAAATGCAGTACAACCATCTTCCCAGAAAAACTCTTCACAAAGTTCAAGAGGTCAAGACACAAAGGCTTTAGCAACTAATCCACACCTAATGACCCACCTAAGTGGTACTCAGGATACAACTCAAGAAATCACTCAAGATATCCCTCAAGTAATTAAGAAACAAAAGAAGAAAAGGCACACTAGCCTGGGAACTTCCTCTCTGCCCAAGAACATTAGAGGCCACACCTCCTCAACAGTATTTATAGGAACTCAAACACTGAGATCCTGCTCTGTTCCAGTAACAAGAAGCCGAAAGCACCAGCCTGAAGATGACGAGTGAGACCTCGTCGAAACGTCGCCTAGACACCCCAACTTTTACACGGGAAGACACCCGAGGACACCAAAACCTGCATTCCTGTACCCGTGAAAATCTACGAAAGCATATATATATATATATATATATATATATATATATATATATATATATATATATATAAAATCTGATGAGCTGTACTGTGCATGTATCATGTCCCAGTCCTTACACACCTTGCCATGGTGACTCCAAGGCAAAGCTCTCCCTGCCCAGTTGTGGCTGTTATAACATAAGGAGGATGCATCCTGCCCCACCCAACTTAAAAATGAACATCAATTAAGAGTGAAATGCCTGAATGAATAGGAATGTGTTGCGAATGGCTGAAATGTTCTCCCAATGTTTTATGGCTTCTGCCATTTCTGATGCCAAATATCTATGCCATGCATAATTGTTTCTTGTTAATGGTTCTCTACAGGTGTTAATACTATTAGCCCAGCAATGCTGAGTAAATTATCACCAATCTGCTACTGTAAAAGGTGTGCCTATTTAACACACATTTAAGTTCTACAATTGTTGACTGTAATTTTTGCATCCTGTTGCCTTTCAACTCCCACCTGACACCTTTCTCCTTTCGATACCTGCCAACTACCGGTAAGTTTTCTTTTCATACAATTGACATACAATTTCCTCCCAGTTGAACGACATGGCCCAGGGAGAGAGGGAAAAATAGTGGAAGTGAACAACTGGCTTCGCAAATGGTGTAAACAGGAACGGTTTGGATTCTTAGATCACGGACTGCAGTTTCTTAAAGATGGACTTCTGGCAAGCGATGGGCTGCACCTCACAACGGTTGGGAGGAATGTTTTTGCCAAAAATCTCAGAAACCTCATCAGGAGGGCTTTAAACTGACTAATGTGGGGGAGGGAGACAGTGCTCCTGAAGGTAGGAGTCTATCAATTGATGAAGATGATAATCCAAATGTCATAGACCAAATGGAGCAAACAGCACACAGACCTAGTGGTGGGAGGAAAAAATCCTTAAATAAGAGACACGGGGGAATGATTAATGGACTTCAATGTCTGTACACTAATGCGCAAAGCATGGGAAATAAACAAGATGAGCTTGAGCTCTTGGTACAGCAAACTAAATATGACATAATAGGCATCACTGAAACCTGGTGGGATAAGTCCCACGATTGGAATGTAATAATGGAGGGATACAATCTATTTCAGAGAAACAGACCAGACAAGAAAGGAGGAGGAGTGGCGTTATATGTCAGGGATGTGTATACCTGTGAAGAGATCCAAGATTTAGAACCTCAAAGCCAAAGTGAGAGCATTTGGGTCAAAATTAAGGGAGAGAAGAATAACAGAGACCTCATTGTGGGAGTTTACTATAGATCCCCAAGCCAAACGGAGGACATAGATGATGCCTTCCTGGAACAGATGGCCAAGCATGCAAAAGGAAGGGAGATGGTAGTAATGGGGGACTTCAATTACCCGGATATTTGTTGGATGTCAAACTCAGCCAAGAGCATAAGGTCAAACAGATACCTCACTGGACTTGCAGACAACTTCATTGTCCAGAAAGTGGGAGAAGCAACAAGAGGAACAGCCATTTTAGATCTGGTCCTAACCAATGTTGATGACCTGGTTAGTGGGGTAGAAGTGGAAGGATCATTAGGCGCGAGTGATCATGCTCTTCTGAAGTTTACTATACAGCGGAAAGGAGCAGCCAAGCATACTAGGACTCAATTTCTTGACTTTAAGAAAGCCAACTTCATAAAACTTAGGGAAGTGCTGGGTGAGATCCCATGGACAGTAATACTAAAAGGAAAGGGAGTTCATGATGGCTGGGAGTTTGTTAAGAGGGAGATAGTAAAAGCACAACTTCAGGCAATACCAATGAGACGGAAACATGGAAGGTGCCTAAAGAAGCCAGGGTGGCTATCTAAAGAACTTTTAACTGAGTTAAGACTAAAAAAGGATGTGTACAAAAAATGGAAAAGGGGGGAAACCACCAAAGAGGAATTCAAACAAATAGCCAGCACGTGTAGACACAAAGTCAGAAAAGCTAAAGCACAGAATGAACTCAGGCTTGCTAGAGAGGTTAAAAGCAACAAAAAAGGCTTTTATGGGTATGTTCGTAGCAAAAGGAAGAACAAAGAAACAGTGGGGTCACTCAGAGGAGAAGATGGTGAAATGCAAACAGGGCACACAGAAAGGGCTGAACTCCTCAATGCCTTCTTTGCCTCAGTCTTCTCCGATAAAGAAAACAATGCCCGACCTGAAGAATTTGGAGCAAATGATTCAGCAGAGGAAACACAGCCCAGAATAACTAAGGAGATAGTACAAGAATACTTGGCTAGTTTAGATGTATTCAAGTCTCCAGGGCCAGATGAACTGCATCCAAGAGTATTAAAAGAACTGGCAGATGTGATTTCAGAACCACTGGCAGTCATCTTTGAGAATTCCTGGAGAACAGGTGAAGTCCCGGCAGACTGGAGGAGGGCAAATGTTGTACCTATTTTCAAAAAGGGGAAAAGAGAGGACCCAAATAATTACCGCCCAGTCAGTCTGACATCAATACCAGGGAAGATTCTGGAGCAGATCATTAAGCAAACAGTCTGTGAGCACCTAGAAAGGAATGCTGTGATCACCAATAGTCAGCATGGATTTCTGAAAAATAAGTCATGTCAGACTAACCTGATCTCGTTTTTTGACAGAATTACAACCCTGGTAGATGAAGGGAACGCAGTGGATGTAGCCTACCTTGATTTCAGCAAGGCATTTGACAAGGTGCCCCATGATATTCTTGTAAAGAAGCTGGTAAAATGCGGACTTGACTATGCTACCACTCAGTGGATTTGTAACTGGCTGACTGACCGAACCCAAAGGGTGCTCATCAATGGTTCCTCTTCATCCTGGAGAAGAGTGACTAGTGGGGTGCCACAGGGTTCTGTCTTGGGCCCGGTCTTATTCAACATCTTTATCAACGACTTGGATGATGGACTCAAGGGCATCCTGATCAAATTTGCAGATGACACCAAACTGGGAGGGGTGGCTAACACCCCAGAGGACAGGATCACACTTCAAAACGACCTTGACAGATTAGAGATCTGGGCCAAAACAAACAAGATGAACTTTAACAGGGAGAAATGTAAAGTATTGCACTTGGGCAAAAAAAATGAAAGGCACAAATACAAGATGGGGGACACCTGGCTTGAGAGCAGTACATGTGAAAAGGATCTAGGAGTCTTGGCTGACAACAAACTTGACATGAGCCAACAGTGTGACGCGGCAGCTAAAAAAGCCAATGCAATTCTGGGCTGCATCAATAGGAGTATAGCATCTAGATCAAGGGAAGTAATAGTGCCACTGTATTCTGCTCTGGTCAGACCTCACCTGGAGTACTGTGTCCAGTTCTGGGCACCACAGTTCAAGAAGGACACTGACAAACTGGAACGTGTCCAGAGGAGGGCAACCAAAATGGTCAAAGGCCTGGAAACAATGCCTTATGAGGAACGGCTAAGGGAGCAGGGCATGTTTAGCCTGGAGAAGAGGAGGTTAAGGGGTGATATGATAGCCATGTTCAAATATATAAAAGGATGTCACATAGAGGAGGGAGAAAGGTTGTTTTCTGCTGCTCCAGAGAAGCGGACACGGAGCAATGGATCCAAACTACAAGAAAGAAGATTCCGCCTAAACATTAGGAAGAACTTCCTGACAGTAAGAGCTGTTTGACAGTGGAATTTGCTGCCAAGGAGTGTGGTGGAGTCTCCGTCTTTGGAGGTCTTTAAGCAGAGGCTTGACAACCATATGTCAGGAGTGCTCTGATGGTGTTTCCTGCTTGGCAGGGGGTTGGACTCGATGGCCCTTGTGGTCTCTTCCAACTCTATGATTCTATGATTCTATGATTCTATGACATTGGGCTTGATTCCATGAAAGCTTAGGACCACAATAAATAAACGTGTTAGTCTTTAAAATGCCACAAGACACTTGTTTGTTTCTGAGATATACATGGGCCACAGATTTTGCATACCGCCCCCCCCATTTGCAAACTTAAGCATACAAAGTTTAACCCTCGGTTAACTTGGCTGCCCTGTGTATCTACTGCCAGTGAGGACCTTGAATGTAAGTCCTTAATTAGAGGCCTGTTATTCAACTTCATGCAAAAATAAACTACATAATATACACATACAGTGGTACCTCGGGATACATATGCTTCAGGTTACATACGCTTCAGGTTACAGACTCCACTAACCCAGAAATAGTAACTCATGTTAAGATCTTTGCATCAGGATGAGAACAGAAATTGTGCAGCGGTGGCGCGGTGGCAGCAGGAGGCCCCATTAGCTAAAGTGGTGCTTCAGGTTAAGAACAGTTTCAGGTTAAGAACGGACCTCAGGAATGAATTAAGTACTTAACCCGAGGTTCCACTGTACAGTCTTTATGGTTGGGCTTTATTCTGAGCACAGTATTGGAACATATATTTCTGATCTCCCTGGCATGTTAAAGTATTTCACCAGCTACTGATTATATCTCCTTGCATTTTCATACTTGTTTTGTAAGCTGCCATGAGCATTTTAATAGAAAGGTAGGGTAGAATATTTTAAAACAATAAATACATAAGCAAATGCTCTTGGCATATCTTTTTGATTTATTTTAGGGACAGAGTATGAAAAATCCAGTCTGAAACTCCACCACCCTAACACCCTAATACCTGATTATTATTACCATTATTGTGCAAAAGTTAAGTTTTTAGTTCCTGATCTGCAGATTGGAAGTCCTCCACTCCAGTCCAGGGAAAACACTGATGAAAGGTGACTGCACAGAGCAAAACAAACAAATGAGATAAAGAGCAGCTTCAACAAGGCAGTGATGGATAGGGGGTGCCATCCACCTTGCCCAAAGCAGAACAGTACAATCAGCATTGCAGCAGACAGGAGAAAAGAAGAAACCTTGCATTTGATGGAAAACCCTTGGGTCTGAGCACAACCCAGGTCCCATCTCTGACAAGCACCAGTTTGGGGAGCAAACTGGGTTCAACAGTGCTGGTTATATTTACGGGGTTGCCTGGTGACTTCTCACTTTAAGGTGCAATCCTATACAGAGTTAAATTTCTGAACCTGGGAAGTTAAGAGATTGTATATCCCAGCCTTGAAATCAGTACCTGGAAGGAAGACCCACTGAACTCAACGAGTCTGATTTACGAGTCGGTGGATATAGGACTGCATTCTCAGTGTCTCAGGGCATCTCCAGGCTGCCATCATTTTGTGGGAGGGATTCATTTACTTACCAGAACTTTAGGTTTGTGTATTTTAAAGTGAAATTTTAAAGGGAACCAGGCAGAGGGTCTTCTCGGTAGTGGCGCCCACCCTATGGAATGCCCTCCCATCAGATGTCAAGGAAATAAACAAATATCTGATGTTTAGAAGACCTCTGAAGGCAGCCCTGTTTAGGGAAGCTTTTAATGTTTGATGTTTTATTGTGTTTTTAATATTCTGTTGGGAGCCGCCCAGAGTGGCTGGGGAAGATGGGTGAGGTAATAATAATAATAATAATAATAATAATAATAATAATAATAATAATAGGGCTCTGTTGCCCCAGTGCAACAAATCAGCTCTGAAAAAGAATTGGACTTTTTCTAGTTTGGAAAGTGATGGGCGATGCCTGGGAAAGTGTGGGATGAAGGAAAGGCCACCTGGAAGACTTGTAAACATCTTGCAAGCAGATCAGGATTGTCGTGCAAGTGCCCCACAAACAAATCAGAACAAACATTCAATAAAGACTGGATGCGATTGAACCTTTGTAAAAGCAAAGCAGGATGAATGCTCAATAAACAAGTCATCTGGAGGAGCCCTCAGTTGTGGGATACAGCCAGAGGTTTTCTCTACCCAGGTTTTGGCCCAGATGCCCCCCTGGGCTCCAGACATGGCTACAAGTAGGGACAATCCGCCCAAAGTCTGATCTGCAAATGTCCCACAGTTCCTAGGCTATGTGAATGGGGCATGTGCAAAATGGGGCATGTGCAAAATGAACCTCAGCTTCATAGCAGGTCTGATCTGGTTGTCTCTAGGCAATGTTGTGAATTACAGTGGTACCTCGGGTTAAGTACTTAATTCGTTCCGGAGGTCCGTTCTTAACTGAAGCTGTTCTTAACCTGAAGCACCACTTTAGCTAATGGGGCCCCCTGCTGCTGCCGCGCCGCTGGAGCACGAGTTCTGTTCTCATCCTGAAGCAAAGTTCTTAACCCGAGGTACTATTTCTGGGTTAGCGGAGTCTGTAACCTGAAGCATATGTAACCCGAGGTACCACTGTAATAAAACAATGGTGTGTGTTTTTAATCTCACCCTTTCTCCCCACAGTTCAATGTGGGACATACGGTCTTCTCCTGTTTCCTCACAACATCCTTGTGCTATAGTAGGTTAGGCTAATAGAGAATACCTGAACCAAGACCAGCCTGTTAACTTTTCAGATGAGCAAGGATTTGAACCTGGCCCACCCCCTAAAAGGTGTACATTTTCTGTCCCAGTAAGGAATAAACAGCCACCAGTTTTCCTGTAAATACCTGAATAGGATTCTGCCTTCTCTGATGCACGCGTGCTACTGCATTGATTTTACACATAGGCAAGGTGTGCCAAGCCTTCTGAATCCAGCCCCTCAGCAAAGGGGTCCCCCCCCCTTCTTGGCCAATGCCTTTCCATGAATACATTTGCTGCACAACAATATTTTCTCAGTAACTCCCTGATCTCCTTTCACCAAAATGCAGTGCTACACCAGCACATAAATGTGTCCCTATTGTCAGCTGTGAAATGACGGCACCAGTGGAGCCACTCATTGTGACATGCTGCACTGTGCAGATCTGGGATCGAGTTGTACATCTTGATTTGTGCAAGTGCATGTGCGCAGTGCCGTATGCATGGAATTAGCACCTTTGGGGACAGAGGCTAGGCTGGGCTGCCTTTTGGTGATGACTTCTGAGGCTTTGAGTGACTTCTGTTTAGCCCCATACAGATTCCGGAGAACTTGAGACATTTGCTGCTTTGCTGCATTATAATGTGCAATTATTAGCTGACATGAAACTTATGGCCACTCATGCATGCACAGCTGATTTGAGCCGGGACTAACTTGCTATGCTCTGGACAGCAGTGGGAAAGTGTTATGATGCTCTGGTGCACTGACAGCAAGGCACCAGTGGCTTCACAGGGTGGGGGACTCCTTGGTTGTGGCTGCTGCTGCTTTTAACTTTAACAAGGGACCCATTGAGCCAGTGAATCTGCTCGTATTGCCAACTCCCTTTACCAGATAGTAATAATCCAGATCTTCTCATGTCTCAGACCGTCTTCCTTTCACATTGACACAAGAGGGGGGGAAATACATCTCCCCCACCCCTCCACCCAGCTTATGATTAATGATGTTAATTAGGCAAGCTTTATCCCTCTCTTTGTTCACACCATTCCCCAAACTGACACAGCCCAGAACATTAAAACACAAACTTCATAATCATGGCAAAAAATAAAAGAAAATAAACAGAATATTCAGATGGGCCCAGAGTACAATTAAAAAGAATGCTGTTGCCACGAAATGCCCCTCTGCTCCCATTTTGACTGAGCCAAGAGGCAAACAGTGCCTTGTGCTTACTAACAAAGTGTATCGCTTCATGCTTCTCCATTCCCCGCCAAGCATTAGGGAAGTCTGTGGTCAGCTTTTTGTGGTCAGCTTTTTGTGAGTACAGAGTTATATGGGTCCCAATGCAGCGCACAGTTAAGGGCAATTAACGCCAATAGTTCAATGGGCTTAACTTTCTGGATTGTGGTCACGGAAGGTTCCTAATGCCTGAGAGGCAGTGTGGTGCAGTGGTGAGAGAGTAGGACTCGGACTTGGGAGACCAGGGTTCAAATCCCCGCTCAGCCATGAAGCTTGCTGGGTGATCTTGGGCCAGGATTGCAGCCTAACCTACCTCACAGGAGAACAATGTTCCTTTGAGGAAAGAAGGAAGGGCGAGGGAAGAGGGGGGGAGTTGAGCAGGCGCGCTATTTGCAGGTTGAGCAGGCAGCGAAGCTCCTCTAGAGAGGGAGAAACAGTCTTCAAATAGTCCCCAAATGTGGCAGCAGGTAGGGATAGGGGAGAATTCAGTTAATCTCCAAAGGTGAACCTGCTTAATTCACAATTTCTGAAGCAGTAAGTGAACTGAAATACAGCTGGCTTTGGAAATCTGCACTTCTCTAAATTTTGCAGTGGTTTTCCAGCTGGGCCATGTGTACAAAATGCACATAATGGGGTAAAGCATACATAAGAATGCATACCCTGGTGAAAATAACTTACAAAAATGCATAATATTGCATTGCAAAAATGTCTAAATTAGGCAAAATTACATACAGAAATGTGTACTTTAGGATAAATTTACTCTAAAACACTGATGATTTTTTACAAGGAATGTAAAAAAAAGAAAATTTGATTACTGATATGTAAATGAAGAGAAATGAACTGATGGCTGGAAAAAACGAGGCACTGAGAGAAACCAATGTGGACAGATTTGCCCTCTCCAGCAGCAGTTTCCCCAACCTCTCCAAGGCTGCTGCTTGGCAGGCAGCTCAAAACATCCAGAATTCTTTTGCTTTCTCTGAATTCAAATTGCCTGCCTCTCTCTCTCTCTCTCTCTCTCCCCCCCCCCCAGCTGGGGATGCACATACCTGTTCAGGTGGACCCACACACCTGCACCTGCAGCCATGACAGCGGCCCCTTCCATGGGGTTCCCAGGCTAGCAATGTCAGGTGCGAGTCAATGCTTAGTAAACAAGCATCTTCAGCTCTTCAGGTAGAACAAAAGCCTAGGGAGATGGTCCTATCCTCACTTGGCATGGTTCGGTAGATTTGAAGTCTCTGCGCTAGATCTTTCCCAATGTAGGCAAGCATGCCCCAGGAGGTGGGCGGAGGAAGCGCCACTGCCTTCGCAGGAGTCCTTGTGCTGGCTTCCGCTAATAGAACCACAAAGCTGAATCCAGACCATGCTCCCTATACAAGCTCAAAACTAACATCATCAAACTGTGTTATCTGTTTAGCTGTTTCACTCTGGAGCCTCCCTTTCACTGTTGGAGAAAGTTGCCACAATCAATGCACCAATCTTAAAGGTGCCACAATATTCTTCATATGTAGTAGAAGGTTGTGTGCAATGTAGCTTATTGTGCTAGAGTAATAATGTTTCTGAAAACGGAATTTGATGTATTTCCCACCCATATGAGAACACCAAGACAAGGGCCCCGTCCTCCTCTGCCTATCATTATCCTGGTTAAGGACACAGGAAGCTGCCTGGTGCTGAGTCAGACCATTTAGATCAGGTGTGGGGAGCCTTGGGCCTCTCAGATGCTGCTGGACCACATATCTCACCATCCCTGGCCATTGGCCTGCTTGCTGGGTCTGACGGCAGCCGTAGTTCAGCAACATCTGCAGGGCCAAAGGTTCCTTGCACTGGATCTCGGTGGCACTATGGGGAAGAGCTCCCCAGGGTTTTGGAGAGGGAGGGTACCCCCTTACCTGGGGACTGGACTGGGGACTTCCTCTGTGAAAAGCCTGTGCTCTGTCATGGATCCACAGCTCTTCCCTAACCAGCCTCTCCTCATGAAAGGAGTGCAGCTCCACAAACCATTTGTTTTTAAAAGGCTTTCTTTGTAAGGCGAGGGAAATGTTTTAGGGGGAGAGATAAGCTGACAGCTGCAGCTGGTTGCGGGGGAAGGAGAAGCCTGCTGCTGCAGAGATGAAATGTTAAGAAAGAAGATGGATGTTGTTCTCCGCTCCTGCACTTCCAAAGCTTTGGGTGCCTCTGACTCCCCCCCTGCCCTGCCCCCCGCCTTCAAGTCCACCCGGCCTCCCTGCTCTGCTCACAACAATCCTGGCCACTGCCTCTGGGCACCTGCCCCGTAAATCCTGATTCAGAAGGGGAGGAAATGTGCTTGCCTGGCCCCATGATAAAGTGATTGCAGCTCCTCCATCCTGGACGCCCTTGCTTGGCTTTGAAGTCTGTTTTCATGGCATGGCAGGCAGAGGCGGGGGAAGCTGAGGAGCTGTCAGGAAGGACCTGAATGGCGGCCTCTGCTGCCAAGGAGCCTCCTCCCTTCCCGCCTGTCCCATGTGGAGATGATTTGCTCATCCAGGGTGAACTTGGCTCGAACCTGGTTCATCCTGGCTAGCGCATGAGCAGCGCAGGGAAACATCTTGTGGATGAATATATTTGTGTGTGCGCGCACACACACCCCCACACCAAAAACTGGTATCCAAGCCAAGAGCTGTGAGGGACTATAATAGCTCAGAGGTAGAGCACATGCTTTGAGTGCAGAAGAGCCCAGGCATATCTCTAGTTAGAAGGACCAGTGAGCAGATGGAGGAAAAAGACATCTCTAGGCCTGAAAGTCCAGAGAGCAGCTTGCAAATGCAAGCATACACAGTTCTGCAATTCCACTTACCAAGCAAGAGGGAGAAAGTAGTTATAGAATGACTGGATTTTCCACATGATGGAATCATTGTTTCCCCCCATGGAGTAAAGCAGCACCGCACACCACGTATTCTTCAGTTCACAATTTGTATCCAAGTTCAAGTCAATCCACAAGAAAAGCAACATAAGGCCACCCCCCCCCCCAATAATCTATAGGCATCACGCAATTGGTATGGTATCTAGAATAAGTTTGTACGAGAGACATATCTAGCAGTGCATAGCACACAAATGCTTTCTCCTGGAAACAGACACTGAAGCCCCAGTACCTGACCCTGCACATGCCTTGTCCCATAGCATACTCAGCTCTGGTCATTGGCATGAGCACTAGGAATCTCTTCCAGGGGCAGAAGGAGGGAGCAGGTGCACCAAATCCCTCTTGTTCCCCCCCAAGCAGATGATCAGCATGATAAGTTGAGGAAAATGGCAAGTCATGGGAGGACGTGACGGAGGTCTGCACAATTATGCATGGCGTAGGAAAAGCAGACAGCAACTTCTTCCCCCTCATAACACCAGCCACCCAATGCAGCTGGTTGGCAGCAAACCCAGGACAGACAAAGGGAAACACTTCTTCACAGAGGACATGTTTAAACCATGGAACGCACTGCCTCAAGATGTGATGATGACAGCAGTAGCAGCTGGAGGACCTTTGCCACCACACTCAGCGCCTCCAACCTCCTCTTGGTAAGTGGCAGTGACCTTGGGAAGATGGGACAGCAACAGACCCACACCAGTGCCTCCCCACTGGCTGCTACTGGGTGACAGCCACCAGTTTAGGTGGAGATGGTGTCAAAGGTAATTTGACCAATTCACTGAGGAGAGAGGGCTATTAGTCATGGTGCTGATACGCCACACACCTGCCAGGACTGGAGCCCTCTGGAAAGAGGGCTGTTGCCCTCCTGTCCTGTTGTGGGCTCCCCAGAGGAATCTGCTTGCGCAAGACTTGGACGATGAAGGTGGCACCCAGTTCCCTGCAGCCCAAAGGGTCCCCAGGCAACACCAGAAAGGTGGCAGTGGCAAGGCAAAGCACAGGCGGCTGGGAAGCACTGGCTATGAAATAGGTCTCCACTTTTCCACAAACATTTCATATTTTGGCCTCTTATTTTTGCTAGTTCTAAAACTTTCTCCTCATAAACAAATTTTACGCAATTTTGTCTAAAATGCACATTTTTTGCAAAGCAATTCCCCCCATAATGCCTTTCTGCATATTATTTTTGCATTTCTGCATTTCTATGCACACGTTCCCTCAGCATATGGATTTTTGTTCCCATTACTTTGCTTGAGAACTGCATTGCAATATTCAGAGAAGTGAGAATTTCTAAGGAATGTTGCGTTGTGGTTCTTGTCTTGTTTCGGAAAGTGCGAATGAGGGAGGTTCACCTTTAAACATGATCTGAATATAATTTCTTCCCCATCCCCAGCAGCCACTCATAATTTTCATTTCAACAATTTCCTCAAAGTGAGAGTGGCAGAGACCCTCTTCACCCGCCACAGTCAGAATCCTTTGAAGCCCCAGCAGCACTTTCTGTTTTCTGTGAATGAATGCTATTATTGTAGAATGTTTGCAATGCAAGTAATTGTACATTTAGGCTGCAATCCTATATCTCCACCTACCTTTAAGCACAAGGGCTATAGCATTTAAACTGCCCCTAACACTGTTGCAGGCACACGCTAATACATTTGCACTAGGAAACTGAGGAAGTCTTCAAAAACCAAACCTACAAGTGAGCCAAATGTGGTGACCTAACAGCAAAATTACTGCCAACCTAGCAGTTTGAAAGCACATCAAAGTGCAAGAAGCTAAATAGGAACCATTCTGGTGGGAAGGTAAATGGCATTTCTGTGTGATGCTCTGATTCGCCAGAAGCGGCTTAGTCATGCTGGCCACATGACCCGGAAAAACTCTCTGCGGACAAACACTGGCTCCCTCAGTCAGTAAAGTGAGATAAATGCCGCAACCCCAGAGTCGTTTGCGACTGGACCTAACGGTCAGGGGTACCTTTACCTTTAACAGCAAAATGCACTAAAGAGAACACAACCTTTAATACGAACAAAGAGCAGCATTCATAGGTGGAGGAGGAGAAGGGAAAATTCTGTTGCACAAGCAGAAGTCTGTTGCACGAGTATAGGATACAACCCACAGTTTGAGGGCCAGTTCACACAACTCCTTCTAACATAGAAGGCTCAAGGCAAATTGGCTTTTGCTGTAGATTTTGGCACATCAAATTTGCTTGGTTGAATATGGTAATATAACCTATGCCCAGTGCTTTTCTTGGAGGGAAAAAGGGTGCCAGTACTCACCATGACGTTGTTACCGTAAGTGCCACATTTGTAATATTTTTGGGGGGGGGGAGGTGCTGGTACAGCATACCCTTGAGTCCCCCCAGAAAACAGCACTGCCTTTGCTTCCTTAACCATGTCCTCAATGGACATTTTCCCTAACAATTTTTGTTAAAACAAAAAAAAAAATTCCTTCCAGTAGCACCTTAAAGACCAACTAAGTTAGTTCTTGGTATGAGCTTTCGTGTGCATGCACACTTCTTCAGATACACAATTTTTGTTAAGAATGCAATGAGCCACATTACAGTCACTTGCCATACCACTGAGAAATATCAGTTCAATAATCTGAACGTTCCTAGAAACCCAACTTCAATTTAATGCAGCACATTTCTTTAAGGTTGTTGTATGAATCAGTGGAGGGGACAAGAGAATCACGTATTAGCTTGGGAAAGACTACTGGTACCTATGAATCCTAGGGGGATCAGCAATGGCAATTCCATACTAGACAAAGTTAATGTGCAAATCCAGGTCCAGGTTCCTTCAAAAGTCTCTCTTTAGCAGCCTAAACCTTGTTATTGCCTTTGTTGCTTCCGCACCCAATCTGTCTACATCTTTCTTAAAGTGTGCAGCCCAAGACACTAGTCAGTCTGGAGCTTGAATGAAACACCCCCAGAACATCCCCTGCATTTTCTTTCATCAACATCACAGACTTGTATTCGATTTATGACCCATTACAACTCCCAACTCCTTTCCTGCAAAGGCTACTTTAAACAGGGAGGCAGCCCAAGCCCTGCTCATTGCTTGCTTATAGGTCTCTCTCTCTCTCTCTCTCTCTCTCTCTCTCTCTCTCTCTCTCGACCTTTGGCAATGCATCACTAGGAAATGGGCAAATGCTGGTATTTTTATTACTCTCGTCCATCTCTGCTGACAAAGCTTTGCGTCAGTGGCTGGGGAGGAGGTTGTTCTCTCTTTCTCTCTCTTCAGAAGAAAGAGATAAGATTTGGACCGTTAAGGGGAAACTTTTCAAGGAGACTGCCAAGACTCGGAAAGCTCTCCTGAATAATGTTACATGATGTCTTCCCAAAAACTTCCCCAAAGTCTCGTGTGTACTATGTCTACATTTCCGTTCCCAGCAGGGCCTGCTGCCAAAGGAGGACCTCAGCTCTTCCCCTTTCAAAACAATTGTTATTGCCCCCTTCAGAAGGCTCTTCTGCACTTTTCAGCTTCAGTGAGCACATGCTATGGGTTGAATCCGTGGTCTTGTTGGAACTTCCCTGCAATGGAGTGTTCATATGTGAAACCACGGCCAGTCATGGCACTCCAAGGTCATTACTGCACAAAACACAGGCTGTGGAGCAGGGGGTAGGGAGCCTGTGGCCTTCCAGAAGTTCATAATATTGTGGAGTTGGAAGGTACCCCAAGGGTCATCTAGTCTAACCCCCTGCAATGCAGGAACCTCAACTAAAGTATCCATGACAGATGGCCATCCAACTGCTGCTTAAACACCTCCAATGAAGGAGAGTCCACCACATCCCAAGGGAATCCATTTCACTGTTGAACCACTCTTATGATCACAAAATTATTCCTGATGTTTAGTTGGAATCTTCTTTCTTGTAGCTTGAAACCACTGGTTTGGGTTCTACCCTCTGAAGCAGCAGAAAACAAGCTTGCTCCATCTTCCACATGATAGCCCTTTAGATATTGGAAGATGGCTCTCATATCTCCTCTCGGTCTCCTCTTATCCAGGCTAAACATACTCAACACCCTCAACCATTCTTCATAAGGCTTGGTTTCCAGACCTCGATCCTCTGCACACATTCCAGCTTCTCAATATTCCAGGTGTGGTCTGACGAAGGCAGAATAGAGAAGCTCTGTCAGAGGCAGGTGCCAGGGTCAGGTAAGTAATAACTCACAAGGTGCCAGTGAAGTTAACTCCTTATTCAAAGAAACAAAACAGCTCAGGCCCATTGAGCCCAGTAACTCTCCACAGTAGGTCTTGCCCCAATGATGCAATTGTGAGGACTGAAGGTCTCCTCCTTCCCACAGTTCCTTAACTCTCCCACCCCCAGGTCCTTTGTCTTGTCTCTCTTTGCTCCATCCTCTTCATGTTCTGGGAGATGGGGGGGGGGGAGGGGAGCTGGTCACAGCAGGAGGGGGACACCCCCTGGTTTCTTCAGCCTTAAACAGGTCAGGACCACAGTACCTCAAGGACTGAATCTCCCCAGATGAACTGACCATATGAGACTGTTCTTTGTGTGCCTCCTCCGTGAGAGGTCCAGAAGGCAGCAAGATGAGAGCAGGTCTTAGTGCTGTGGCTCCCCACTTGTGGAATGGCTCCTTTGCTACACATCTTTAGATGCCAGGCAAAGACGTTCCTCTTCTCTCAGGCCTTTGGCTAATAAAACAATCGTGGCCTTTTAAACTGGGGGCGGGGGAGTGAGGGTCTTTCTTTGTAACTATGTTATGTAGTTTTGTGTTTTTATATTGTAAACTGCCCTGTGATCCTTGGATGAAGGGCACATCAAACAAACAAACAAACAAACAAACAAACAAACAAACAAACAAACAAACAGCTACCCCTCCCAGTTTGGTGTCATCTGCAAATGCAATGAGGATCCCCTCAATTCCTTCATCCAAGCCATTTTTAAACATGTTGAACAACAACAGGCGCAGGACAGAACCCTGTGGCCCCCCACTCGTCTCTTTTCCCCAGGATGGGAATGTTGGACTCCAACTCCCACATCCCTGACCATTGGCCAGGCGGGCTGAGGAGGTGAGCGCTGGAGTCCAATCCCAATAAAATTGGGATTAAGAGGTTTTCTCGGGTCGGCTGTGTCCTGTTGGTGAAGTGGTGGTGAAAATGCTTGCGGGTGGGGGTGGGGACTGACAAAAAATGGGAGGTCAAGGAGGGTCAGTTGTGGGGGGGGGAGAGAAATGTCTCTATTTTCATCTAAGGAATGTTGGAGGGCTGGCTTAATTAAATACAGTGGTACCTCGGGTTAAGTACTTAATTCATTCCAGAGGTCCGTTCTTAACCTGAAACTGTTCTCAACCTGAAGCACCACTTTAGCTAATGGGGCCTCCTGTTGCCGCTGCGCTGCCAGAGCACGATTTCTGTTCTCATCCTGAAGCAAAGTTCTTAATCTGAGGTACTATTTCTGGGTTAGCGGACTCTGTAACCTGAAGCGTATGTAACCGAGGTACCACTGTACTTGAATTGTGGGCCCATGTGGCCACGCTGCATTTGTGGCATCACCAGTAGCCATGGGGACAGGTGCTGACATCATCATAACACAGCTGAAAGGATCAGAGACATTCTCAGGTCTACTGGTGGCAATCTGCCTGGGTAGCCTGCATATAGCACTCAGCTAGAGTGTGCACCTTCTACAACTGCCCCACCCCTCCAAAACATCCCCCCGAGAGGGTGACTAGGCTTGGAAACTGCCTCCCATCGGCTTACAGGCCAGAGGTTCCTCACCCCTGCTCTACGCTGTAAAGGAGATGAATTTCCCACACTTGCTGTGCTTTGGATGAGTTCCTGGGACACCAGGAGAAGATGGAAGAGGCATTCCTCGGAAGCAGGTGAGTAGCCCTTTCTCTATGACTGATAGTTATCTGTTTGGGGCTGCCAGATGGAAATCCAGAGACTTTGCCTGTCAGCTCAAGAGGTCTTGTCAGACCCATTAAGCAACATACCAACCACACCATGTAGTTTGCAGAATACTCCAGCCAATCCTTATAGGATGATAGCTTGTCCTGGTGGGATAGACAGCAGAGAGAAGGGGAAGGAGACCTAGGAGGGTTGACCTGCTGGAGCTCGAATATTTGCTCTTTAGTTTGTACATAATCAATGGATCGAAGAGAGAAACAAAACTGCCACAGCTTCTCGGGATTAGTCTTGCCCCCATCTCCTTTTAGTCTGTCTCCTGATTGTGAGGCTTCCCTGAAGTCACCCTTCTCACAGCAGCCAAAGGAGCCGTCAACAGAAGAGTGGATGGCATAAATCAGCAGGAGAAGCTGTGGCTGCCAACCCCCGGCAGAACTGGATTCCCAGATTTGTTTCAATGATACTCCATTGTTTTCCCCCTCCCTCCCTGGTCGTGGTTGCATCTGGGAACTGACAAAGGTGGGCTGCCAATTTCCTGTTAAATAATGTTAAATATTCTTGTTAAATAATGAAAATAATAGTCTGGAAAGACCCTCAAACAAAGCTAACAAACATAAAGGGGGGTGCACAGCAATGTGTGAGTGTTTATCAGGCCTTCTAGGGGTCCTCGGTGCATTTCACGGCATCCCTGTCACACTTGATGCAAGCTACTACTTAACATTCTTCCAATGTGCTTAATAGAGAGGTAAAGAGGTCAGCTCTCTCCAATGGCTGCTTGTATCTCTATCCGCATGAGCCTCCTCTCCCACTATGGCCTGTAAATGTGCAGTTAATCAAGAAACTCTCCATGCGATTTGTTTGTGCTGAAGATGGAATGATATGTTGCTGTGTGCACAGGTCAGGCTATGCACCCTCCCCCTCCACCATGTGTTGGGAATGGCAGGGATGGGCATGAGAGATTTGTCAACTGAGAGGCCTTTTACTGTGAAGAAGAAAGGAACAAGTATTGGCTGGGTAGGGAGTTTGGTTCTCCAGCCCAGGGATGTACAAATGGCAGAGAACGGCCATTGGGATGCATTGCTTTTAATATGTTCCTTTCAACCCATATGAGTCTGGCACCCCTAAACCTAACTAGCATATCTGGCTCCGACGGCTATGATTGGAACATCCATTTATTCACTGACACTTTGGCTGGAGTGAAGCAGTGTTTTAATTTTGTGCCTTTTGCTGTTGTGCTGCTTTTGGCAGCGGCTGCTCACACCCGGCAGCTCCCACCTCTCCCCAGTGCACTGGACCACTTCTAAAAGCTGTGTCTCAGTGAAAGACAACCCACTGAAAAGGAGGACTCAGGAAGACAATCTCGCAATTCTTCCTGACTAGCTGCTTTGCGGCCCTGGCTTCAATTCCAGCTAGGACCGCAAGGGGCAACTCAGGAGCTAAGTGCACTCCCGATTCTTCTTTTGCCATTTCAGTCACCTGACATTGCAGGATGTCATGTGACTGTCAGGTGGAATGTTCTGCCCCCTTGCCAAAGTTGCCTGCTTCTGAATCTGCCCCTTTGGCCAGATCCAACCCCCCACTCCTGCCTTAAGGTCCAGCTTTCTCTTCGCCAACCACAGTCTGCAGAAGATGTCTGGAGAATTCTTTCTCTTAGTGGTATCCTTATTTATTATTATCATCCCTGATAATATCATTGTTTGTTGTTGATTTTATTTAGATTTTATGTATCTATTTGCTCTGTTTTTAACACTTTAGTGTTGGAACTTTATTTTGCACAGGAGTTTAGGATCCTTGGATGGGCAGCTGTCTATAAATGATTTCAGCTCACTGACGCTTAATATTACTCTCCTGTTCCATTCACTTCTCATGGGTGCAGCTGCAGAGCAATGTACCTGAATAAGGGAAGGGCCTAAGCTCATTGGCAGAGACCAGGGGTTGTGCACAAAACGTCCCAGATTCAACCCTAGACATTTCCGGCTGGAGCTGGAGATTTGTTGCCAGTAAACTAGGGAGATGGGACGATGGTCTGACTCGGTATAAGGCAACTTCCTGTGTTCTAAAATTCTGGTTTTGGTGGGAGAGTTCATGGCAGGTCTTGCTGAGCAAGCTTTGGAGAAGCTCTTGAAGCAGAAAGCCCAAAGTATGTACCCTCTCTGAGATACTCCTCTGTAACGGACAGGAGTGTGGAGCTCGGTGGACCAAGAGGCTTTGTTTGGTTTGGTTGCTTTCTGATTTCTGCAGCTGCGATCAAAGCTCGGTGTTGTTGGGAGATCTAATCCTCCCCCTCTAATCCTCCAGGTTTGTATGCTCAGGCCTGACACTGGGCCCAGCAGCAGAAGGTAATGGGTCTGGAGGGCTGGTTAATCATTCCAAAACATGCTAAGCGTGAGCAATCAGCACAGGCTTCCCCCAGCTTATCGCTATTGCTAAAGTGTTGAAGGAAATGCAACGGGGCAGGGGGAGTTTTTGAAGTTGCTATCTAAAAGTTCTCCATTAGGAATCCATAAAAACAGAGTTTTTGCAAGGCCGTTTGCAAAACGGGTTGGTTTTATTAACTGGTTGGCAAAGGTCTTCCTGCAGGGAATAGGGAAAAGAAATATCAATAATTTTTAATGATTGTAAATGCTCATTGCACTTTACAGATAATGTGAAGGGGGAAGAAAACGAGAGGCCCTTTCTCCAAACAGCACTCAATCTAAACTCAGGGTGGGAGAAGCGATCATGTCCACACCATACATTTGATGCATATTTAAACTACACGGCTTCTCCCCAAGAGTCCTGGGAACTGTAGTTTGTTAAGGGTGCAATAGCCCTGTGGGGGGTGAACTACAATTCCTATAATGCTTTGGGGGGGGGGGAATAAGTACTTTAAATGTGCGGACGTGCCCAAGGATTAAGGCTTTCTGGGAAATGATATATAATGAATTGAAGAAAGTACTTAAGTACACTTTTCGTAAGAAACCAGAGGCCTTCCTCCTGGGCATAGTCGGCCAATCGGTGGTAAAGAAGGATAGAACTTTCTTTATGTACGCTACAGCAGCAGCAAGAATACTCATCGGTAAGCATTGGAAGACACAAGACCTACCCACTCTGGAAGAATGGCAGATGCAAGTAATGGAGTACATGGAGATGGCAGAAATGACTGGCAGAATCCGAGATCAGGGAGAAGAGTCGGTGGAAGAAGATTGGAAGAAATTTAAAATTTACTTACAGAAATATTGTAAAATTTTTGAATGTGAATGACGATGAAATGAAACGAAGTGGCTCTAGCAATATGATTAGAAGTTACAATAAGTGAGGAAAATAACTAAGGGTAAAATAAGAGGGTATGAATTTGCTGAACAAACCTATAAATGGAATACAAAAAAGGGAGGTGCGAGGAAGTCATGAAAATAAGTTAATGAGTGGTACAATATTTGAAAGAGTGATTTTTTCTTTTTAATTTTTCTTTTTAAATTTTGGTTTTTGTTTTTTGTCTGTTTTTGTGCTTTTGTTTTTAAACTTTTATTTGTAAAATCTTAATAAAGATTATCTTAAAAAAAAAAAAGTACTTTAAATGTGCATTGAATATGCGTTAAATGTATAGTGAGAATGGGGCCAGAAAAGGGAGAAGAAGGGAAGGCCAATGTAAAAAGGGAGAGGAAGGGAAGGCCAAGGGTCCTCCCCTTCCTCATTCACTCCCCACAACGACCCCTTGAGGTGGGTTTTAGTCATATATACGTTGGGCCTGTACATCCTCCCAGTAGCACTAGCTTCCTCTGTACCTGAGATCAATGGTCCTGTTTATTACAGTGTTTTGTTGCTCCTGCCCTGCTGCCTCTGCACAAGGAATTATGGGCCTGGTAATTCTTGAGAGGAAAGGTCATACAGTGGTACCTCTGGATACAAATGGGATCCGTTCCGGAGCCCCATTCGCATCCTGAAGCGAACGCAACCCATGTCTGCGCGTGCGCGGGTCGCGATTTGCCACTTCTGCACATGCGCGTGATGTCTTTTCGACCGTCTGCGCATGTGCGAGCGACGAAACCCAGAAGTAACACGTTCCACGGAGCACAACCCGAAAGCGCTCAACCTGAAGCAACTTCAACCTGAGGTATGACTGTATAGGGAAGCACAAGTATTGCTTGTTCTCAAATTCACACCCTTTTTCAAATGTACAAGGTGTACAGCCTCCAACATTCCTCAGATGAAAATAGGGGCATTGCTCACTCCACGCCAACTGGCCCTTCTGTCCCCCCCCCCCTTTTTGGGGTCTTCTCCTGCAGAGCGTTTCCTATCAGAAGAAGGGCAAGGCCCACCACTGCGGCACCAGCAGGACACAGCACACACAGCAGCAGCAGCAGCATCCTATTATAATAATTTATTATTTATACCCCACCCATCTGGCTGGGTTTCCCCAGTCATTCTGGGTGGCTCCCAACAGAATATTAAAAAATACAATAACCCTCCACTGTCCTGAGAAAACCCCTTAATCCTGATTATATTTTATTTTATTCTTTGGTAGATTTACAAAAAGAAAACACACACAGAGCGAGACATATATATATAGGGGAAGAGTCGACATACAAAGCTTTTTAAAATAATAATAATAATAATAATAATAATAATAATAATAATAATAATAATAGACTCCTTGTGCTCCACTGTGCTCCCCCTTCCTTCCCTCCCATAAAGGAAAAACAACCCCAGGATTCCTGCTATGAATATTGCTGATTGCTCCACCCCGGAGTCTGGGCACCTTAAGCTGTTGCACCGCAGCTGCTGCCTTTCTCCGAGCTGCAGTAGCATCACTCTGGTGCTGACTCATGTTCCAGCATTGTGTCCTGGCAATAATAATTCACCCTACCTATGCAGTGCTACCGCTTAGCTAGCTATCATCAACCCTGTATATATTTAATGAATCCAGGGGTTTGCTGTGCAAACACAGGCTCTCTGTGTGTCTGACATGGAATCATGCTACTTTATCCTTTTCATTTTTGTTAATGAAAGGGGGTGTTTCTGGCTCTCCCGGGCAGGCAGTGAAGCCTGGGGGTGTCTCCTTGCCCTCCTGCTGTCCACATGCACATTATTCCCCAGTGTGCCAAACTGTTCCTTAAAAACCATGTTCAGGGCAGCAGAAGAAATTATCCAAAAATAAGGTTTTTAAAAAAGCAATTATATTCAACATGCATGACTTATTTTCTGTTTGCAGAATTTAGATTTATTTTGCAGCTGAATACACAGTTGTTCTTTAATCCTGATCTCATAATGGATTTTAGCAACCTGTTCACAGTCTATTCACCTATCACATGGCAATAAGATCATGCCACTGGATAAGAAGCCTACATGTGATACAAACTTTAACCACACCATAAAATAGCTGACGGCGGGAAGGTAAACGGCGTTTCTGTGTGCGGCTCTGGCTCGCCAGAGCAGCGATGTCACGCTGGCCACGTGACCCGGAAGTGTCTCCGGACAGCGCTGGCCCCCGGCCTCTTGAGTGAGATGGGCGCACAACCCTAGAGTCTGTCAAGACTGGCCCGTATGGGCAGGGGTACCTTTACCTTTACCTTTTTAAAATAGCTGACAAAAGCTCTCCACAATAAATAAACTGATTTGCACCAACAATTCAATGAAACATATTACTTGGCTCTAGAATTCCAGCGCTGAGATCTTTCACGTCCCCTTTAGATGCCCAGCTCTGGACTATTCTGACCTTCTGTGACATCACAGCAATGTTCATGGCAGCCAATAGGACGACAATGCCTGCCCAGTTCCACTATGACGGTGGACATTTAACTAACTAGTGACTACAGAAATGACCGCCCAGGTAACAAAGTTATTTGGGCCCATCTTTCCCTTGACCATTCCCCACCTCAGCCTGCTCTGCCAAGCCACAGGGGTAGAAATCAAAAGGTGCCAGGCACTTACTTTTCATAGTCATGCTTGCAATACAGCTGCCGGTTGCGACAGTAGCAAGTGCCGGAGAGAGCCTGCAGGCAAGCGGCGCACTTCAAGCAGCCTTCGTGCCACGAACGCTCATTCACCCTCAGGAGGAAGCGGTCGGAGATCGGGGTGTTGCAGCCAGCACAAACCTCCCGCATTTTGGACTCTGAGCCTTGATGGCAGGGAACAACAACAACAACAACAACAATAATGAATTGCAAAACTCAAAGGTCCTCCTCATCAATGAGAACAGCTTACAAAGAAACAGGGAGGCCTGGTGTGTTGCGGGTCTGTGGCGTGACCTGCTGGGATACCCTGCCTCGGGATGCTTTTGCAACAGAACACTCGGGTGGTTCATGTCCCAGGAACTCATTGCTGAAAAGAACCCACAATCTGCATGCAAATGGTGCAACTTGTATAATCATACTCCCCCCCCCCCTATAGTTGGAGCTTATATGTTGCAGTTTGGTTCATACTTGGATTCTGTGACTTTGAAGTCATTCCATTGTTTCGAACATTCAATACTTCCCAATAGTGGTAACCCAACTTCATAGGGACGGTGGTCCAACTCCCTTATCATTAACTTAGGAAAAATCTAGAAATATTCATTTTTACCCAGGCAATTGGAGGCTGAAAGATCTGTTCCTGGCAACTCTTAAATTATTTGCTGTGAGAGTAGGTGGTTTTAAAAAACAAAAAACCCCAGTTTTTGTTTAGTTTTTAAGTGTTGTTTTAAAAGGTTTAATCTGTTTTTAGAATATTGTTTAAAACTGTTTTTAGACATTTTAATTGTACTGTATTCTGTTATTTACATGTTTGCCACCTTTGGGAGGAAGCAAGGAATATAAATTTAGCAAACAAACAATATTTGTACATTAATGATTAATTTTTTTAACCTGCCTCATCCCAAAAGCACTCAACAGGTAACAGAGCATTTAAAATATTTTATCCGTATATTATGTGTTTTATACTGCTGTCACTACGATGGGAAATATTCCATAGTCCTACATGAAGTAAGTTTTTCATCTACAGTTCTTCTTTCTGTAAAATGGGTATAATACCAATTGCCCTCATAGCTCATTCCACTATTTATAAAATTTTACTTATATTAGTAATCAATCTGATTATTTTTTTGAATCCCATATATCATTTTTAAGAAGTTTCCCCTTATCCTGAAAACATACATCCCTTCATAGTTTAGAAAACTTTTTAAAAAACCAATCCCAAGAATATAAATAAAAATGTCCTCCTGCTTCTTGAAGCTCAGAGAATTTCCTTGCAGATTCCCCACACTCCATTCTTTACAATGCTCTTGCTTGTGTAAGAGTCACTACTGCGCATCTTTGACCCTGCTTCATCCATTCAGTCAGTTTCCAACCCTCTCTACCACCCCGGATACTGTGGCTTAAGCAGGACATACCTCACTTCAAATAGGAGATAACTTTTTAAATGTCTTGCTTGAGTTGTTCAAGATTATCTGTGCATCAATCTATGGCAGCCGTTCAAAGACTTCCTAGCATGGACTGCAACAGATAAGGAAGTAAGTGCAGCTGGGTCATAAACACCCTCTCCAGCGTGTTGGACGTGGCTTGGGGCTGAGGCAGTGAGGGAGTCTAAGCTGCTGCCAAGTGCATGTCATCATCTTCAGTGCGGAGGTTGCTGGGTCTTGTTGGCGCACTTCCTTTCCTTTTGGGCTTCCCTGCTTGTATGTGTGAGTGCATGTGTTCGCGCTCAATTGATGGCGTGTGCTGCCATCTTGGTGCTGGAGAGGAGCCATGGCTCTGTAGTAAGGCTTTGCACACAGGTGGCACCTGCTGGGAGGGGGGCTGGGAGAAGAAGCCTGCCTGGAACCCCAGAGAGACTCTGCCTAACCTGCAGTTGCTGTTGTTACTGCTATCATTAATTCCCTTCTAAATTGCAGTTCATCTGAAGACCACAGTATATGACATAATATAAAATGATACAGTAAAATTACAAAAAAACTTTAAAGCGTTACAAAAAATAACATTAAAATAAAACAAAAAATTCCTTCCAGTAGCACCTTAAAGACCAACTAAGTTAGTTCTTGGTATGAGCTTTCGTGTGCATGCACACTTCTTCAGATACACTGAAACAGAAGTTGCCAGATCCTTCTATATAGTGAGAAGGTGGGGAGGGGTATTACTCAGAAGGGTGGTGGGAATGGGTGATTGGCAGATAGCTGTGATGAGCCTGTTGACGACTCTTAACGACTGCAATAGGTCTTACAGGAAAAAGCAAGGGGTGAGAAGGTGAAAAATGGCTTTGTCATGTATAATGAGATAAGAATCCAATGTCTTTGTTCAGACCAGGTCTCTCCATGTTTTTAAGTTTGGTAATGAGTTGCAATTCAGCAGCTTCTCTTTCCGGTCTATTTCTGAAATTCCTTTGTAGTAAAACAGCTACTTTGAGATCTTGTATAGAATGTCCTGGGAGATTGAAGTGTTCTCCTACTGGTTTCTCTGTCTTGTGATTCTTGATGTCAGATTTATGTCCGTTTATTCTTTGGCGTAAGGTTTGGCCTGCTTGTCCAATATAGAGAGCTGATTGGTGATCTGCCAATCACCCATTCCCACCACCCTTCTGAGTAATACCCCTCCCCACCTTCTCACTATATAGAAGGATCTGGCAACTTCTGTTTCAGTGTATCTGAAGAAGTGTGCATGCACACGAAAGCTCATACCAAGAACTAACTTAGTTGGTCTTTAAGGTGCTACTGGAAGGAATTTTTTGTTTTGACTATGGCAGACCAACACGGCTACCTATCTGTAATTAAAATAAAATAAACTGACAGTGGAAAACAGCCTCCAAGATGTTGATGTCTTTGATGTTTCCTTTCCACTGAAATGTATTGAAACTGATTGAGTAATTAATGATGATAGTTTTGGCCATAGTGGATAGCAAGACATATAACAGATTTCAGTGGAATCTGAACTGCAGTGGAACAGAAGCAGTGCTGATTGTGGTGAACATAGGACGGGATGGAAATGGCTGCCTCCTTACATTCCTAGTATCCACAATTGGATACCACAGTGGGGAAGGTTTGTGTCCCTTGTCATCAGCAGCTGGGCAATGCTGCTGCCAGCGCTACTAGCAGAGCCTCCCCGGCTCATTTTCAAGGCCCAAGGTGGGATGTACTGGGAAAGATGCTCTTTCAAGTGTTTGGGTCCTGTGCTGTATAAGGCTTTGTAGACCAAATTGAGGAGGTTAAGGGGTGATATGATAGCCTTGTTCAAATATATAAAAGGATGTCACATAGAGGAGGGAGAAAGGTTGTTTTCTGCTGCTCCAGAGAAGCGGACACGGAGCAATGGATCCAAACTACAAGAAAGAAGATTCCACCTAAACATTAGGAAGAACTTCCTGACAGTAAGAGCTGTTCGACAGTGGAATTTGCTGCCAAGGAGTGTGGTGGAGTCTCCTTCTTTGGAGGTCTTTAAGCAGAGGCTTGACAACCATATGTCAGGAGTGCTCTGATGGTGTTTCCTGCTTGGCAGGGGGTTGGACTCGATGGCCCTTGTGGTCTCTTCCAACTCTATGATTCTATGATTCTAAAACCATAGCATATAGACAGCCAGGGCAACTCCCTAAGGGTTGGTGTCACATGGCCCACAGAGCCACGTTTGATATTAGCTGCAGCATCCTGACTGTCTTCAAGGGACAGAAGTCTGCAATAATCTAGTTGGATGGTTATTAGGGTGGAGATAAGATGTAGTTTATGGAGGAAGTGAGGAGGGACCAGAACACACCAACAGCATAGGATCTGCTCCCTCCCTTCATAGAATCACAGAATTGCAGAGTTGGAAGGGACCCTGGGGGTCATCTGGTCCAACCCCCTGCCATGCAGGAATATTAAAGCATTCATGGCAGGTAGCCATCCAGCCTCTGCTTGAAAAACTCCAAGGAAGGAGAGACCACAACCTCCCAGGGGAGACCATTCCTCGGTCAAACAGCTCCTTCTGCCAGGAAGTTTTTCCAAATGTTTAATCTCCTTTCTTGTAGCTTGAAGCCATTAGTTCAAGTCCTACCCTCCAGAGCAGGAGAAAACAAGCATATTCTGTCTCCCATGTCACACCCCTTAAGATATTTGAAGATGGCTATCACATCTACTCTCAGTCTCCTCTTTTCCAGGCTATAATTTAAATGTATCTTTTTTAAAAAATAAAAATTAAGCCTTGAAAAAACCCTTACCAGGCTAAAAAGAGGGGATTTCAAATTCAGATGAAAACTTCATGGTTATTTTATCTAGAAAAGCAAACTTAACAATGTAATTCTACACATGTCTACTCAGACATTAGCTCCATTACTCTCAGGTAAGTGATTGTAGGATTGCAGTTTTGGTCTGCTTAAACACTGAGACATGCATGTTTTCTAAGAAGGGCACAATCAGTATAGTGTGATTTGCTGAAATTTTGAAAGATGTTTAAGGGTTAACATAGCACCAGAATACATAAAATATGACAAATAAGTTGCTCTGAACATATGATAGATTTATCCAAAGATTGGTGACTGTTATAATCCCATGAATTTTTGGAGCAAAAGGACAAAGTCCTGAATTGCAATGTTCAGCTTAATTTTTTTCTGGTTTGATTGCAGTCTCTGATAATCTTATTGCGGCGAGTGGTAGCACCTTTCAAAATTCCCTCTTCTATGCAACTCTTAAAAGTGTGGGGAGCACTGTTTTCCTTTGCATTATATCAGTCCCCGTCTCCATTTCTAGACTTCTGATTTCTCCACACACATCAATTTCATAAAACAATTCAAGTTGCAGTGAATCAAGAGCTTGGGATTCCAGCACAACCCAAGTATCACCACCAGTTATACTAAAAGGCCCTTTACAATTCCTTGCGGGCTCACTTGGGCAGCACTTGCAGCAGATCTCTCTTCCTTGGATTGGCATGCTGAACACACACACACAATCAGGGCAGGTAGGGGGCCAATGGGAGCAAGGACTTTTGTTCTCATTCTTCTCATTGCCTTTACACCCACATCTTCCGCCTGCACATGCCTATAATCATACCAAAATTAAAAGTCATAAAGAAATGGAGCTCGTTTGAGCTCAAGAAAACAACCCTCTCTTATGCAGCATTATTCCAGTTTATTTAACGGCAAAATGCCGAGGTTTGCTGCTTTAGTGGAAACTCTCTGGCATAATTGTCCCAGAGATGCCATTTCAAAGGTCTCTGTACTCCCTTCCATGCATTATTTGCTTCACTTTGTTTGTATGAAAGTTACTGAGAGGGATATATTTTCCCCCAGACTTCATCAGTGCTTGCATAGGCAAGCCAAGCTTGCAGTATGAGCTGGAGTCCTGTGCACACTTACTCAGGAGTAAGCCCCACTTCAGAGTAAAGATGCATAGGCTGCATGGGGGTAGTTGCCCTCTCTGTATATTTTGCACATGAGAGTGGAAAGGTCAGCGTTCCTGTACTGTTAAGAATGGGGGGAAATAAATGATGAATGAATTGCATTTCCCCCACAACTCCTCAACGTTATAAAAGACCTTGTTATCCAATATAGAACAGAAGCAGTATCTGGCAGGAGAGATGCTAGGAGATCCTTCTTATTTAGCACAAGATGTCAGTCTAAATTGATATCAGTGTAAATTGGGGAAGGAGTACGACAAGGCTGTATATTGTCTCCCTGCTTATTTAGGTAACTTTTATGCAGAATTCATCATTAAGATTGCAGGAAGAAATATCAACAACCTCAGATATGCAGATGACACAACCTTGATGGCAGAAAATGAGGAGAAATTAAAGAACCTCTTAATGAGGGTGAAAGAGGAGAGCACAAAATATGCTCTGCAGCTCAACATAAAAAAAACTAAGATCATGGCCACTGGTCCCATCACCTCCTGGCAAATAGAAGGGGAAGAAATGGAGGCAGTGAGATATTTTACTTTTTTGGGTTCCATGATCACTGCAGATGGTGATAGCCTGCTTCTTGGGAGAAAAGCAATGACAAACCTAGACAGCATCTTAAAAAGCAGAGACATCACCTTGCCGACAAAGGTCTGTATAGTTAAAGCTATGGTTTTCCCATTAGTGATGTATGGAAGTGAGAGCTGGACCATAAAGAAGGCTGATCACCGAAGAATTGATGCTTTTGAATTATGATGCTAGAAGAGACTCTTGAGAGTCCCATGGACTGCAACAAGATCAAACCTATCCATTCTGAAGGAAATCAGCCCTGAGTGCTCACTGGAAGGACAGATCCTGAAGCTGAGGCTCCAATACTTTGGCCACCTCATGAGAAGAGAAGACTCCCTGGGAAAGACCCTGATGCTGGGAAAGATGGAGGGCACAAGGAGAAGGGGATGACAGAGGACGAGATGGTTGGACAGTGTTCTCAAAGCTACTAACATAAGTTTGACCAAACTGTGTGAGGCAGTGGAAGACAGGAGTGCCTGGCGTGCTCTGGTCCATGGGGTCACAAAGAGTCGGACATGAATAAACAACTAAACAACAACAAATCAATGTAAATGCACCACTTTTGTTTTCCAAAGGATTTAGAAGTGCTCCAAAAGTCAAGCTATGGTTTTCAGAATGCTGATGTTTCCCCATCCTCAGAATACTTTTAGCCATCATGATTATTAAGAAAAACAATGAAACATGTTGGTTGTGCCAGCAGGAACTTAGGAAACTGTGTAGGACTACGCCATTTGAAATAAGAAAACCCATCTATTGCCTTTAAAAAATCCTGGCTTATGTAAACTTAGACATTAATGAGCAGGTTATATCAGGATGTCAGTGATAAACAGCCTGTGTTGTTATCCATTATAAACATAATTACATTCACCACTGGTATTTTATTGTCCTTATGGGTCTAAAAGCATCATTAAGGTTACACATTTCATTTCTTGACATTCCTTTTTTTGAATTTGTTATAGGCATTGTATTTCTACTGTGGTCATGTGTTTGCTGAGTATTAATTCTAATAGTAGATTCTCTATATATAAGGTGCTATATTCCTCAAGGCAATGAAAAATAATTTCATGAAAACAATTCAAAAGTGTAATAAAACAATGTGTGTGTGTGTGTGTGTGTGTGTGTGTGTGTGTGTGTTTGCACAAAACAGTCAGCATAATACTGTACATCTAAGGAGAACGCTACATATACTCAAGTTCACTGTCCTGACGTTGCTTTTCAAAAATAACCTTTCTGTATTTTGCATCAGTGAGCTTTAATTCACATTAAGTAGCAGGTTTGCTTCTAGATTAGCAAAGGGCATCCTAGTCTGGGTTGTTGTTCTTCCCTTAACCAGAGTCTAGAGAACCAAGAAAGATTTTCTGAAGCTGATGCTATACTAGGGCCCGTCTAGCACTTACTTGGAGCCTGAGCATCACTGCAGACATTCAGCCAAGACCACTGGATTGTGGGGCATTTGCCCCCCACCTGTGGAGCTGTACACACGCTTCCCTAAATCAGAAACTCACCATAGCCCAGGACGGGCGTGGCCTGCTGGAGACAAGATGGAGCCTCTTCCGTCTTCATCCTCCAGGTCTGGCAAGCATAGGATGGACCTGCCATGGAGGAGGAGAGACTTAGTTAGTCATAAAAAAGAGAGAGAGATAAGGGCAAGGGAGGCTGGCAGGCAGCAGCTGGACTCAAGCAGGATGAAGGAGAATTGGGAATCCAACTTCTGCCTTCTCAAGTGCTTGCCAACAAAGTAACTCCAAAAAGGGCTAGGTACTCTCAGTGTATTTTCTTGGATGCTGTTCTGGATTTGGGAGTGAGGCTGCTATTTTTAATTTTTTCTGGCAGTGGGACATCTGTGCCTCTGATGACACACAAGAGTGTTTACAGCTCCCCATGTATGCCATCTCACTATAGGGTTGCCAACTGTTTCAGTGGCTGCTGCTTCTGTGCTATCAGCCATCAATATTAACCGTAGGTAGTATTAATCACTGTGCTCTGAAAAGCATCACCTGCTGACTTCTGCACCTTAAAAGCACAAGAGCAGACCAGCTATGCCCCCCCCCTCCGACTCCATCTGTTGGTAGATATGATCACACCCGGGCTTCATCATCTACATTGTCTTCCAGTTCTTTTCTAAGCCCTCCAATGTTTAAACGAAGCCCTAAACAAGTTACCTGAAGGATTATCTCTTGCATATACATACTCAAGACTTTCACCAGAGGCCCTCCTTGAGGTTCACCTGCCTGGTGGTGTGTGGGCATGGGGACAGGGCCTTTGAGCCGCTATTAAAAACATAGCTACAGGAGCTAGTTGAAAAGTTGGGAACCCTTAACTGGGGTAAGGGAAAACAATAAATGTTAATTATGTACTGAAATAATACAAAGGAGGACCCCAGAAGTCCACGAAGCCTAGCATCAAAAACCATCAATTTGAGCTGCTATTAAAAACATAGCTACAGGAGCTAGTTGAAAAGTTGGGAACCCTAATTATTATAATGGCCTACTTTACAGCCTTGGGAATTACTGAGAGTGGGATGCAAAAGCAAATGACAATCTGGTAGGTAAGAGATAAGGGCATAAATCAGGCTTTCTGAGGTAAAACCAAGGAAGTAAAACAGACCTAACAAATGAATTTAGCGTTATACAATATCTTCTTTATCCATGCTCTTGTTCTTCCTTTCCTAACATTACAGACTCTTCAAAATATCAGCCTCAGCAAATGGCACAAGCATAAGGGCTGCCAAAATGAAAATATTGTTATAGGTGGGGGGGGCGCTAAACCCTAGAAATTAATAAATCCTAATTGGGGTGGCACATAACAATATGAAGCTATTCTAAAAGCGGAATGCTGCTGGGATTTCAGCCTGCCTGAAAATCAGTCCCCTAACCCCACGTGCGAAGGAGCTGATTTTAGTCAGCCATCAGCAGTAAGGGTGACTCTCTGCACATGCTCAGTGTCTTAAGGCATTCAAAGTGGATTCTATCTGAGGGTTAAGGTCTGGACACCCATGGCAACACCAAAGCCTCGAAGACAAAACTGCTTCCGTCTATGACAAATGAAAGTGAGCCAAGGTGAGCCATCAGGCTATAGGAGAAGTTGCCCAGTCAGGCTGGAGTTGTAGGTGAGGATTGCTGGTGTCTCCACTAGAAGCAGAAGATGCATTACGTTGTGAGTGCCAAGCTGTGCCTGTGTGGATGGATGACTGGAGAAATAAGAGCACAACCATCTGATCTGGTCATAGGGCAAACCTTCCAAAGGGGGGGGGGTGTTCCTTTCCCTAGATCAGGTTCTCTAGCTCCTGAGAAATGAGGGACATCCCCTGGGTCTCTGTGCTGGGAATGATTGGAAGTTCCTGTGTGACACCTGATGCAGGGAAAGGACAGCAGAGCCTAACTGGAAGGAGCCTGGCCTGAACAGTATATCACACAGAGATACCGTGGGGCGGCCTTCTCTGTGAGTGGAGCTGCTTACAGGAGTTTCTCCTAATTTGATTAGCTTGTTCCTCACCGATGTTCTTAATTCTCATTACTCTCAGGAGTAGCTCATCCCAGCACTCAAGTTGCAAATTCCTGCTCCAAGACCAAGAGCAGGGCATGGGAAACATAGCAGGGTGGGGGGCTCCAGATTTTGCCATTGTCATTCCTGCTCACTGCCTAGTCCCTAGAAATCACTTCCGCAGTTAAGCAGTGTGCATAGATATCATTGGCAGGGCCAATGGGAGAAAAGTTCAGGAGTGCTTTTGTAATTCTTTGAAAATTTCAATAAATATGTTTGGGGAAAAAAGAAAAGAAAAGTTCAGGAGTGCAACTAGTAACTCTTAGCACCCCAATTTAGAGAGATGCTAGAAGTAGGGATTTCCTTAATTGCAGCAGCCAACATGGGAGCCTATAGCTGAGGGGTCAGGAGCCTGTGACCCTTTAGGCGCTGTTGCACCAGCAGGACCAAAGGTCAGCGGTGATGGGTGCTGGAGTCCAGAAACATCTGGCCAGCCACAGTTTCTCCATCCCGACTTTAATTCTACTGCATGGAGACAAGAACAAAAGGTCTCTCTCCATTTGCAGTCCAAGTTAAAACAAAACAAAACCCTTTCCTGCCTTTTTTATCAAATAGGCCTGGTTAGGATTGTGTCCTTAGACTACTCTGCGGGTTTACTTCTCAGTAAATATACTTATAGGGGGACGCGGGTGGCGCTGTGGGTAAAAGCCTCAGCGCCTAGGGCTTGCCGATCGCATGGTCGGCGGTTCGAATCCCCGTGGCGGGGTGCGCTCCCGTTGCTCGGTCCCAGCGCCTGCCAACCTAGCAGTTCGAAAGCACCCCCGGGTGCAAGTAGATAAATAGGGACCGCTTACTAGCGGGAAGGTAAACAGCGTTTCCGTGTGCGGCTCTGGCTCGCCAGAGCAGCGATGTCACGCTGGCCACGTGACCAGAAGTGTCTCCGGACAGCGCTGGCCCCCGGCCTCTTGAGTGAGATGGGCGCACAACCCTAAGAGTCTGTCAAGACTGGCCCGTAGGGGCAGGGGTACCTTTACCTTTTTAAATATACTTATATCATCAGATTCTTCTACCTGTCCTTCAGTACCTGGTAGGGTATCCTACTTTGTTCTTCCTCTGCTTTGGACAGGAAGAAGCAAGAGCTGTGGGGACCAAGGTGTCTCAGGAAGAGGGCAGAGGAGGAGCTGGAAAACGGATTGGGACACAGAGAACGGGGCGGGTGGGGGCGGGTGTCCCAGGCAGGTACCTTGGTCGTGATCTAGAAACTGTGATCTAGGGCCGCTCGCCTGCCGCTTCGACCTGTGGGACCCCCGCCTGCCCCCGCCCACCTGCCCGGATCCTGACTCCTTTTTTTCAGTTCGAGAGGGAGGAAGCTAGAAGGGGAGGCGGCCGGGGAGGGGGACGGCCAAGGAAGGCTCTTGCATTCCGCCGACTCGCCGCGATGGCCCGGCGCCTGCCCGGAGCAAGCGGAAGAGAGTTCTCGCTCCGGGCGAGAAGCCGCGTTTCCACGAGCGTCTCTCCTCCGAGGCGGCGAGGAGTCGAATTCCGAGACCGGCGGCGGCCGAGGCGCTGCTACCCGGGTCTCATCAATGCTCGGCTTTGGGGCGCAATTTAATCTCCCCCTCTCTCTTTGGTCCGCCTGTTTTTAAAAGGTATTTTATTTGGAAAGGGGCTTGGTAAATTCCACCCTCCCCAGCAAACCCAACCAACAATAATTGGAACAACTCTGTGATCTATTCGCCCCCAAAGGACGGCTGGAGAAGAGAATGGATTCTGTTCCAAGGCTTTTGCGCTAACAGGCGCTTCGGCCAAAGGGAAGCGATGCGAGATCTTGAACATTAATTGTTGCGTTTGTGAGTCTTTAGGAAAACGAGAAGCTTTCCTCTGTTTCCTCTCTCGTCTCCTCTCCAGTTTTTCTGAGGCTGAGGTCATATTTATATATACACGCTTACTTTAAAAGTAACTTCTCCTGAACTCAGTGAGTCTTACTTCTGAGTAAGTAGACGTTGACACTAGACAGGTTGCGTCGTACATTTCAATTAGATGGGCATTTTCTGCCATGAATAGGGGGAAATTGCCGCTAGGTTCCTTTTCATTTTGTATTAGTTATCCAGCCCGCTTTATACGTTGTGTTAAGCACCAGCTTTTTGAATCCGATGTTTGTTTTGGGTTTTAAAAGTTACTTCTCATCTTCGACGCGGGTTACACTTTGTAGGTGATTATTTTGAGATGCGGCATTTCAACATTTTTATGTATTTCCTCGAAAGGGCTGACGGATCTCGTTTATTTTTTTAAAGTAACAGTTCGGATTCGACAACCTTAACTTAAGACATGCTGTGAAAAATATAATGCTTAAAGTGGCACCTGAAAAGACTAATACATTTGTGGGTCTGTCTACGCTACATAAAGCACGTTGTTGTTTTCAAACTGTCCGTGCCCACAATGAACCTAAAGGAAAATACAGATTTCCCCCCCTTTGTATATATACATATTTTTCACATTTATAAAATCGCCTTTCAGCAAAGGCTCCAGAGGTGGAGGAAGCAAAAAATAAAATAGCTTAGTGCAGTGGTTAGCGTAGTGCATTGAAGCGGGTGCGGGGGTGTGTGATCTGGGTTCAAATCTCCATTGGGCCATGGAGCTCACCGGGTGATTTTGGGACAGTCTCAATCTCTCCGCCTAAACTATCTCACAGGATTGATGTGATCGCGTGAGGATAAAATGGAGGAGGAGAACCTTGAGTTTCTTGTAAGATACAAATAACTAAATTTCACTTTACAAACATTTATATAGAACACATCAGCAAGCAAAAGATAATTACAATAAATTAAAACTTCATGCAAAATACAAGAACTAGCAAATAAATTAATAAGAAAAACAATAATAACAGTTTATTAAATTTATATACCGCTTTTCATTCAAAGATCACATTCCAAACCTTGACCTGTCGACTTTCCTAGCGGCTTGCCAAAATTAATTGACCAATGCACTCTAAAACCATTGTATATTTTTAAACCTAGCGGAGTCAAAAGGCATCAATGCATAGCTGTCTTTTTTTTGCGAGGAATCCTATACGGAATAAGGGAATTTCCCTTAAAAAAAGGGGAAAGTTGACAGCTGTGCATCAATGGCGGCACTGCTTTAAGCTGCTACACATCCGGATGCTAAATATATTTCGTACAAGGCCGATGGATTTCAATTGCGTCTAACACCGAAGTTATTAAGTTTTAATAAGTCTAACGAGCCGATCATTTACATTTAGTTGCAAATAAATTCCATTTATCTCAATAGCCGCCTGATGACTTTAAGACTTCCAGAACTCAGATCACACAGCAAAACGGTTAACAGGATAAGCATCTGCATGTTTTACCAGATGTAAATCCCATTGGGTTCGGGGTTTACTCGCAGGTAAGTACGTATCAGATCGCCGCGCAGGTCTTCAGAATTGTTCTCCCCAGAGCAGACTCGCACAATGTATTGTTCTGGAATCTGCCTACAAGTTTATCAAGGGAGGGGCGGAGGCCGGAAAGAGTGCGTGGCTTTTAAAAAATCACACTTGACTAGAGTTTACTTACAAGTAAAACAATGTGTTTAGAATTGAGATGTCTCTTGAAAATAAATTCCTTTTCGATCACTGGATCTTCCAGAGACAATATCGATGGGGCTTGAGACATAACATTCCCTATAGAATACCAGGAAATCGTGGCAAACTTTTATCCACATATTGAAGCTACCCAATTTTTACGCGCGCCGAGCGTAGGCTTCTCGCTGCAGGAGAACCCTTCTTTTTGCATGTTGGGACGCTATGAAAGCCCGTTGACGCGGACGCTGTGTGAACAATAGGTGATATATGTGAACGCGCCTATGCTTCTTCAAATATGAAATCATAATAGCCAGGCCATTCTCAGTTATTTCAAGGAGATTTTTAAAATGCCTCCGGGTCGTGCAGCTGGCTGTGCATAAGCCGAAAAAAGCACCGCCGAGTTCTCTGGGACTTACTCCGAGGCAAGTATGCTTAGGAGCAGGCATAAATTTGGCTGGATCATGCCCTGATTTTGTTTTTACCAGCACTCTAGAAGGTGCGTCATAAAGGTATAGCAGCATGTATTTTGCATGGTACATAACTTTACTAGGGTCCTATTTGGCGACGCAGCGAGGAAGTCGGGAGTCGAAGCGCACGCAGCGTCCTCAACCTCGAGGAGTTCAGGGTTTGTCCTCAACATGCGCCTCAAATCTAAGTTAAAAGAACTATAACCGACATCGCAGGAGCCCGTCCGACAAGGAGTCTGGCGCGCTGCAACTTCCCTGTTTGTCCCGATGCGCATCCAGGGACCGACCAACCCAGGAAGCGAAGGAACGTGGAGAAGCGCCCTGCCATAGAAAATAGGGCACAGGTATGCAAACACACGTGAGCGCGCTGCTATACGATATTTTTCATCTTTTATAATATATCGGATTTCTCTCTCACACCCTTGCGCCAGCAGAACTCTTTGGATGATGACTGAAGGGTCGTAGCGCCAAGTCTCACCTTCCTTACCTAAAGACACGGGCAGCTTAGTAGCCGGTCCGTAAGAACAGTAGCGACACGCAAGCAAGTCACGCAACAACACACACACACACACACACACACACGGTATACTATATATCGAAATGCTTGCGTTATTTGCGAGAATGACTTTAGGACAAATCAATGCATCCAGCGATATAAATAGAAGTCTGCGATTCGTGCCCCTGGAATACTGTAATATTTGTCCCGGTTGCAAACAGAAACTCACTGAAAGAGACTTCTGCCAATGCACAGTTGCTCCTCTGACGGTCACATACCGATCTTTCATATATGATCTATCGTATGTATATAGACCCCCCCCACCCCAAGTCAGCGCGGTTTTTGCTCTCGCAAGAAGCGTCTGGGAAGTGAGGAGGAGGAGTGCCCTTCGCTAGGACTCTTTAAGCAGTGAAAAGCAAGTCCCATCTTTCTCTCTCTCTCTCTCCCTCTCGATTTCATTCCCCAAGTAGTCTCGACCTCATGCGGATGGTACTCAGTCCTCCTTCCCCGCAGCTTCTCGCACAAATCACCCTCGGCGTTTAGCAGACGCTCAGCAGGCTGAGTCCACTGTAGCCGACCCCTTTCCGTCCCAAACCAGGGGCACGATCCACCCGAACGGAAGCATTTCCCACGTCCTTGTGCTTTGCCAGACGAGAGGCTGAAGCGCTCGCCTCCCCGACCCCTTGAAACCGACGGGACTTGGGACGCGTCAAGCTATGGGGTAGATGGTGCCCCTTGCTTGGAAGCTGATGCTCACCTGGATTGAAGGCAAACTTAAAGTGAAATCCCAACCAAGCCTAAGCGAGCCTAATTCGCTAAATGGACAGGTCGGGAAGGCTGCGTTCCTTGGCGCGCTTCCTCGAGAAAAAGTCCCACTGAAAAGTGCAGGGTTTCCTTCCGAGGAAGCGTGCTTAGGATTGTGCTGCAACTCTCCCCTGCCTCCCCACCCCCACCCTGCCAAATAGGACGCCCCAAACTCCATAACCGCCGCACAGAAGAAGAGGCCCAAAGGTCCGTCTAGCGCAGCGTCGCAGAGCCCAACCAGGCGCCTCTGGGCAGCTCACCGCGGGCAAGAGCCCAGCGCAAAAGCCCCTTCCTGCAGCAGCTGCCTCCCCCCTGCCCCGCCTGCAACTCAGTGAGCGCGGCCTGTGATCCTGGTGACAGCCTATAAGCCATGCTGAATAGCAGCCGACGAGACGCCTCATACTCCACGAACCAGTCCTCTAAAAGCCACCCGAGCTTGTGTGTGGCTGTCGCCGGACCTTGTGGTGGTGAGTCCCACAGCGAATTCTGCCGGTGCGCGCTCCTCTGCCTGGAGCCTCCTGCCAGTCAGCCGCTTTGGATCACCCCGAGACCCTGCGCTAGGAGAGGAGGCGCACACGGTTCAGCGGGATCCCCTTTCAACGAAAGGTGCAATCCCTGCCCAGCCTTAAGAAAACTTCCCGTCGATCATTGAAGGGGCCCCTCTTGGGAGGTGGCGGGGAGAGACCCAGAGCCTGTGCACACTCTGGGGTGGGTGAGGACTTAGTTTAGGGGTGGAAGCCAGATCAATCCCCCCCCCGCTCTTCTAAAGGACCAGGCCGGCGACGCGACTCGAACCCTCGCCCCGTTCTTAGGGAAGGATTTCCAAGGCTCTCTCGTAAGGAACCGCTCCAGTGGCGGGGGCGGGGGGTGAAAGGGAAGCGAGGAACAGCCTGGAGGCGAAAGCGCGGGAGATCCTCTCTCTTTTTGCCCCCCCCCCCGGCTTTCCGTATTTCGGAGCCCCCACCCGGACGCGAAGCTCTCGATCTCGGCCAAACGCGCGACCTACCCGATTCCGGCGCTGGTTTCCCTCTCTGCTCGTCCGCTCTGCCTTCGGCTGCGAAGGAGAGGAGGAGGAGGAGAGGGAGGAGGGGGAGGGGGAGGGGGAAGATGATGGGGTGGGGGTCCCCCCCTATTGTCTAAAGCTTGCAAGGGGGCTGGAAATGAAAGTGAATACTCCAGACACATCCAGGAGCGCGCCAGGAGGGATGGATGGGCGACCTCCACCCACTTGAACCTGCCCCCCCCCCCGCGCTACTTGTCATTCGTAGGAATCAGGAAGGGAGGGCAGTCCTTCAAAGCCGCTGCTTGCTGCTTCAGGCTGAAGAGCAGTGGACGCTTACTTAGGAGTAAGTCCCTTGGAGAGCAGGGATAAATATTCCCTTTATGGCTGCACGGTGTGTTTGGAATCAGCAGCCACAGTTTAAGGACTGGGCTTCCACCCTCCTCAGCTGGGACCGTTTCAAACAAGTAAAGACTGTTCTATTATTTTATTGTATTAATTGCATTTGTATCCCAGCCTTTTCTCCAAGGAGCTCCAGGTGGCGCACGTGGTTCTCTGCCTCCTCCTTTAACCCCCACAACAACCCTGCAAAGTAGGTTAGGCTGAGATGGTCACTCTGGGAGCCCCTGGCTGAGTGGGGGTGGTTGCCCCCTTGTCCCCTACAAGGCACAAGCCCATTAGTTTAGTATTGTTCTCGCTTTGATATTCTGACCGATGGGGGTATTGTTTTTATGACTAGGAGGAAAACAATACGGTGGAAAATTCTGGTACCTGGAGCTGTGCCTCCTGATCGCACACAGAGTTATTTCCTTTCCTTCGTGGTGCAGTGGTGAAAGCATTGGACTAGCACTTGGAAGGCCAGCGTTCATCTATGGAACTTGCTGGGTGACCTTGGACTAGTCGCTGCCTCTCAGCCTCACCTACCTCACAAAGTTGTTCTGAGGATAAAAATGAGGAGGAAGAGATTCATGTACCCTGATTTGAGTGCCTTGGAGGAAAGGTGGCACATGAATGTAGTAAATAAATAGATACTCACTACTTTGGCAGACGATGCTTCCTGATACAATGTGTTGCTCCTAAAATAATCTCTGTGTAGGGAAAGAAACCACATGCATGAACAACTGTCCTGCAATGTCCACAGCAACCACAATAGCTCTCCCTCCTGCTTAAAATTGTGGAACTTCTAGGCTGTGGCAGGAAGGAACTCCCTCCCCCTAGAGGGGCGTCCAACATATTTATTGTATCTTTTTTCATAGATGCTCAAGACGCACCTCTTTACCCTTGACGGTGAAGGTGTTTGTTTTGTGGAAGACACCTTTCTACTGAATCAATTCTGTTCTGTTCCAGTTGGAAGGTTTTGCACTTTTTGGAATTGCATCTGTTTGGTTTTCACGACTGTATAATATACTATAAGCAGCCCCAGGTCAAAGTTGGGAAATAAATATTATTTATTTATACTAGGGGCTGCAGCTTTGGTCCACTCTGCTCGCCAGCTTTGCCTACCTGCCAGCCCCTTTGCAAAGCACCCTTCCTCCACACCTGACTAACTCTACTCCCCCCCCCCCAGGAGACGACTAAGAGATCAATTTTGGATCAGGATTTGATAGTTTGGGGGGAAATTCCCCAAAGAGAATATATGGACCATGCCACCACATGTGCAGTATGGACCTGGGTAAATTACACTCCCACCAGCAAATTATTGAAGTATTATAAATACTTTTGTTTAAAGTGAGTGGGCAAATAAAACAGTGGTGTGCTACTTTTAAAGCATTTTCTCAGGTCTTAACTTAGAACCAAATGACAAAGTGTTCTGTCCCCCCACCCCAAGTTGTTCATTCAGATTCTGTTCTTTTTATGTACTTCCTTTACAAATAAATAACCATAAAAAAATAAATAAAAGGGACAGGGGTGGCGCTGTGGGTTAAAGCCTCAGCGCCTAGGACTTGCCGATCGAAAGGTCGGCGGTTCGAATCCCCGTGGCGGGGTGCGCTCCCGTCGTTCGGTCCCAGCGCCTGCCAACCTAGCAGTTCGAAAGCACCTTTGGGTGCAAGTAGATAAATAGTGAGCGCACAACCCTAGAGTCTGGCAAGACTGGCCCGTAGGGGCAGGGGTACCTTTAAAAAGGTAAAGGTACCCCTGCCCATACGGGCCAGTCTTGACAGACTCTAGGGTTGTGCGCCCATCTCACTTAAGAGGCCGGGGGCCAGCGCTGTCCGGAGACACTTCCGGGTCACGTGGCCAGCGTGACAAAGCTGCATCTGGCGAGCCAGCGCAGCACACGGAAACGCCGTTTACCTTCCCGCCAGTAAGCGGTCCCTCTTTATCTACTTGCACCCGGGGGTACTTTCGAACTGCTAGGTTGGCAGGCACTGGGACCGAGCAACGGGAGCGCACCCCGCTGCGGGGATTCGAACCGCCGACCTTTCGATCGGCAAGCCCTAGGCGCTGAGGCTTTTACCCACAGCGCCACCCGCATCCCTTAGGGGTACCTTTACCTTTACCTTTTTAACCATAAAAATGCTGCTGCCTGTTTAGAGGCATCTTTCTAATTGTTCAAAAGATTTCTGATTGATCAGTCAAACCGCAGTGCTATAAAATTATTCAAATGTCCACCTATGTGCTTGCGCATCCCATTCATCCCCAGGAATACTTGTCTAAATATAATACAGGAAAGTGCAGATGAGAGATTTACAACATCTGCTTAAAGAAAACCCACTGAGAAGATTATAGACAATTCACCATATGGGCAGTTGATACTGTACATATTAGGATGGGATCGTGGGTGTAGCCAGGATTTTTGTTGGGGGGCGGTAAGAACCTCAGTTTGCTATGTATTTTTATTGATTTTTATTGATGGGGGGCAGCGGCCCCCCTGCTCCCCAGCTACGCCCATGGATGGGGTAGTGATAGCACCACCATCTCAGATTTTAATTCTGAGACAAAGTTAACTTTACTTTCAGTGGCTACCTAAGAACTATAGTGAGGGCCGTGCAAAGGACGATCAGAGGAAGAAGGATCTATTGGCACTGAGAGACCAGATGAAAAGTTCTCAGGAGATCAACACATAGCTGTCCTTTTGATAATGTTAACAGTGCTGTGAAAATGACATATTTTGTAAGCATTCGCCCTCTGATTAGACATCCATGGCAGCCTGTCAGAAACCTGCTTATCTGAAAAAAATGTGTATGTATGTATTTGTATGTATTTTGCTTGTATTTTGTAATAATTATGTTAAATAAAATTTAATTAAAAATTTAAAAAGAAAAGAAAATTCAGAACCTGAAGGGTTTGCATTAGGCCATTATGCTCCTTCTTTCAGAGAAAATAAAAGCAAGTGGAAGTATTGACTGGAATAATTCCTCCCCAGGGCGAATTCTCATGTTGGAATTGTGTGTACTATAATAATAATAATAATAATAATAATAATAATAATAATAATAATAATAATTTATTATTTGTACCCTGCCCATCTGGCTGGGTTTCCCTAGCCACTCTGGGCGGCTTCCAACAAAGATAAAAAACACACTGAAATATCACATATTAAAAACTTCCCTGAACAGGGCTGCCTTCAGATGTCTTCTGAATGTCAGGTAGTTGTTTATCGCTTTGACATCTGATGGGAGGGCGTTCCACAGGGCGGGCGCCACTACCGAGAAGGCCCTCTGCCTGGTTCCCTGTAACTTGGCCTCTCGCAGTGAGGGAACCGCCAGAAGGCCCTCGGAACTGGACCTCAGTGTCCGGGCAGAACGACTGTCAATTAACCTGTAAAGTGACATATTTACTAATCTTGTAGCCAGCACAGGATAAAAATTGAGGCTGCAATCCGAAACACTTCTGCAAGTGAGTAAGCTCCATTGAGTATACAAGAGCTTAGTTCTGCGTGAACCCGCCTAGGCCTGCACTGCCTGGCATTTTCCACCTGCAACTCAGCATGTGGAGTTTATTTCATGTGACCCCTGGTATGTAGGGGAAATAAGGAAACCTCTCAAAGCAATAATGGGGAACATAAGAGTAAGATTTAAAAACAAGGACAGGAGCTCCAGACATCAGAAAAGCAGTTTTTGGGAGGAATACCACCACAAGGTATTGAAGTTGCAATCTGACACATGCTTGTCTGGGAGTTTAGTCCAACCTCAGCGGGACTAACATCTCAGCAGACATGCACACGTTGTGACTTTACTATTTGAGCATTTGAAAAGCTAAATAATGAGAGTGAGCAATTGCTACTCGGGAGATGAGCCTAGCAGGCCATTAGGCCTTTCTGCATGGTATCCAGAAGGTGTAAACAAAGAAATCATACATATTTTTTTGTCTTTAGCTTAGAAATAGACATGTCCATTGCATCAGTTTTGAATGAAACTGAGGACTCTATATAGTATTTGGGAGACTCTTATACTTTTAGACAGTGCTATATTTCTAGAAAAAGAAGTACTGGAGCTCACCCCGAACTTCTCCCTTGTTCTGTTAGAATGGCAATGGCCCTCATCTGAGAGGTGCCGGAGCTGAGCTCTGGTGAGCTCCAGCTGGAAAAAAGCCCTGCTTTTAGAAATCATTAGCTATGTAATTACTGTACAGTGGTACCCCGCAAGACGAACGCCTCGCAAGACGGAAAACCCGCTAGACGAAAGGGTTTTCCGTTTTGGAGACGCTTCGCAAAACGAATTTCCCTATGGGCTTCCTTCGCAAGACGAAAGCCCATAGGGAAATCTCCGGGACAGGGCGTCTTGCCCACTGTCCTCGGACCTCCTCCCGCCGCCAGGCTTCGGAAGGCTGCTCTGAAGCCTGGCGGGGGGCGGAGAGGTTTTTTAAAAACCCCAGGACAGCGGAGGACTTCTCCGCTGTCCGGGGCGATTTTAAAATGCTGCCGGGTGGCAGCGCTGACACCCGGCAGCATTTAAAAAAACCCCGGGACAGCGGGGGACTTCTCCTTTGTCCCGAGGTTTTTTAAAATGCTGGCGGGCGGCAGCGAAGGTTTCGCTGCCGCCCGCCAGCATTTTAAAATCGCCCCGGACAGCGGAGAAGTCCCCCGCTGTCCCGAGGTTTTTTAAAATGCTGGCGTCTTCCCCTTTCTCCCCGGACCTCTTTTGAAGCAAGGGGCAGCAACGCGGAGAAGCGATCTTCTCCCCGTTGCCGCCCCTTGCTTCAAAAGAGGGGACAGAGGGAAAGGCGCGCGCCTTCCTCTCTCTCCCCCCGGACCCCTCTTGAAGCAAGGGGCGGCAAAGGGGAGAAGCGATCTTCTCCCCGTTGCCGCCCCTTGCTTCAAAAGAGTGGAAGGCTGGCGGGGGGCGAAAATCTTTGTCCCCCCTGGCTGCCTTCCCGGGAGGGCTTTTAAATCGCCCCGGACAGCGGAGAAGTCCTCCGCTGTCCGAGGCGATTTTAAAATGCTGCCGTGGGGGGGGGGGGAAGCAAAGACTTTCGCCCCCCCCCAGCCTTCAGAAGAGGTCGGGGGACAGATTGTCCCCGGACCTGGTCTGAAGTCGGTTTCCATAGGAACGCATTAATTGATTTTCAATGCATTCCTATGGGAAACCGTGCATCGCAAGACGAAAAACTCGCAAGAAGAAAAAACTTGCGGAACGAATTAATTTCGTCTTGCGAGGCACCACTGTATTTGGAAGGGCATTAAGAGAAGGGAGTACATTAGAAAGCGGGGGGGGGGGGGGAGTGGTGGCAATCTTATATATGCCTCCCAAAGAGAAGCAATCTCCACAGTGCTTTCTGGCGCTTCCTCTGTGGTGAGTGTGCCCAGGGTTGAAGCCTAACTTGTATATGAAACTAGAAGAGCTAAGATACTGGGTCTGAGACTGTATAATAAAACCTGTATTTGTGTTTTTGTAAAATAATGCAATTAATGTAAGACAATCCGATATGATAGTTTTCCTGTTTATGTGCTGTGTCCTTTTAAAAAGTCACCTGGTTTTATTCTCTCTGCTGGAAAAGTTTAGGTTAAAAGTTATTTTATGATGTTGAATTTTACTATTTACTGTTTGTGTCTCACTCAGAGAACATTATCAGGCAGCCTGATACCAATATAGTAATTACATGCATAATACAAAACTAAAACATAGAAGCTGTTCAATTAGCCCCTTTGTAAAGGGCTGCATTTGACGTGTGTGCTTGATTGACAGGGTGGAATGAATGGCAGGGCTACTTTGAGAGAACGTTGGAGGAGAAAAGAGAGAAATGAACCTGGAACTCTGTGCTTGCTTGAAAGGATGCCAGCAGATAACCAGAGAAAAATACCATTTTATTCAGGACTAATAACACAAGCTGCAAAACAGCAGTTTTCTAGACTAGAAGGAGATAGTTATGATGAAGACTGGTTTTTTAAATACGTAATAAATAAGACTTTAAAAACCCCAAACATTTATTCATACATGACATTGGGTTAAGCATGTTTCACACCATAATTGTAAAGCACATTTGAAGCACATTCTTTCCCTTAAAGAATTCTGGGAACTGTAGTAGTTTGTTAAGCCTTGATGGGAACTGTAACTCTGTGAGGCGTAAACTAAGAGTGCCCATATGAGTAAAATAATGTGCTTCAAATGTGCTTTAAAAGTATAGTGTGCGCACAGCCTGCCTCTTTGCATACCCCCGAGCTCACAATTGATCTGACATAACCCCTGGAGTTAAGGGTGAGCAATGAAGGAGCCAAGTTTGCTGATGATCCCAAATACAGTGGTACCTCTGGTTACATACACTTCAGGTTACAGACGCTTCAGGTTACAGACTCCGCTAACCCGGAAATAGTACCTCGAGTTAAGATCTTTGCTTCAGCATGAGAACAGAAATCGCAGCAGCAGGAGGCCCCCATTAGCTAAAGTGATGCTTCAGGTTAAGAACAGTTTCAGGTTAAGAACGGACCTCCAGAATGAATTAAGTACTTAACAGGAGGTACCACTGTAGTTCAAGGTAGTTGAAAACCAAAAACAGGATTTCAAAGAGCTGCCATTCAATGTAAGCAGGTGTAAAAGAGAATGCAATTTTTAAAAGAAATACTGTCGTTTAAATATAAATACAAAGTATCTCACCACCCGGTGATTAGTGGGTCTGTTCCGTCTACAGTCCAGTTGCTGCTAACTTTGGTGGGCAAATTCTTGCTCTCTCTTCCTAGGATTATTTTTCCTTCCAAATGACTTTGAGCAGACAGCTCTTTCCGACAGTTGTCTGACAGCCTTTCAAGGTAGAGGGCTGTCCTCTGTAAAGTGGGACACACAGGGCCACCCTAGCATGGCCAGGAGTGAAGCATGACACATGGATGGTGTCAGATACTGTAATGGGTCACCACATAGCAAACAGGGTGACATCACAATGCTTCACTACTCAGGGCACCTGAGACCAGTCATGTGAGAGAGAGGGCAGAGAGGCTGGGAGGCAAGGCAAAGGTTTGCATTTCCATCTGTAATGTCAAAAAACCACTTTTTATGCTACTGAAAATATCAGTAGCATAAAAAGTGGTTTTTTTACAACCCTATAAAGAACATGCTGCTGCTGCTTTATTGCTGTACTATGTATATGTGCTAATATTTCATGAAGTTTAAAGTAGTATGTTTTCAGCTGCACAAAGCACTGAAGAAAGGTGTAGGAAACTGCCTAAAATGGGCAATAGGAGATTATAGATTCAGATGTGGCCTCTTCTCACAAGACTGAGGCAAAGCTAGCTCCCAAACCAGAAGATCAAATTAAAATGTTGCCTGTACAAGCTTGCTAGTGGCTTCTGAATGCACAGAAGATTGTGGCTCTGTTTCTTTCAGTTGCCTGGGTGTCTGTGTGGAAACCACTTGGGGATGGAACTTTAAGCCATTCCCATTGGTGCTCCCCCCAAAAGGTGCTTTTTGCACTAGTGGACAAAACCTGCAGGTAATGTATGGCTGGCTACCTTTAAGTCTTCTGCCTGAGACACAGAAGATATCAGGGTGAGCAGCTGGTTAATTAATCAAGAAAATGTTGTAAAGTGGGCAGGGTGGGGGGAATGAGATTGTATATGGCACAACCTTTGTGCAAAATACTTGCTCATGGACCACATACCTACTGTGAAATAGTCTCCACCTCCCTGAATGTAAGTGAAACAGCTGGTTGTTGTTGGCATCAGCAGCGAGCCATTGGCCATCTCTTCCAGTGGTTCCGAAACGCTGGTCTATGAGCTTCATATAGATGACCCGTGGCAGGCCTGCAAAAAACACAACCCAAATTCTATTCAAATTGTAAAACAATTAAGTACAGTATAAGAAATTAAAGAAGCAATAAATATGCAAGTAAAATCATATACCTTCTAGCAGAGAGCTTTACAATTGCCACAATAGGCAGAAAAAACCCCTTAAGTGGTCCACCAAGACCCACAGCAATTTTCAAGGCGTCTGTGGGGGAAGATGTTTGGGAATCACTAGGTTTAATCCATGATTCCAGGCGGAGGGCCTCTGGATTTTCACCATTCCATATACAAATTCAAATATAAGTATCTGTTTAGAGAAAAACATCCTCCCTGAAATCTTCTCAAAGGAATTTGATTTGTGCAGCACAAGCCCAAATACTATGAACTGGCAGATAAGACAGAATCACCAGGAAGGTTGACCTTGATTTCCTCATTGAGGAGCTTTTGCCTTTCAAAAGAAGGCATTCTCTCAAGTACTGACTTAATTATTTTTAAAACGTGCCAGATACTCCTTCGGACATTGGGTCCACAAGCGTACACTAACTACTTTGAAATATAAGCAGTGGATTATTGAAAGATTTTATGGTAGTGAAGTTTAGACAATAAAATAATATGTATTGTAAAACAGCTAATAAAAAGAAGTAAAAAAAAACAAACATCAGGAAAGGGTGGGTGGGAATAAATTTTTGTTGGGGTTTTTTTTTGTATATGATGATAAATGTTTTGGAATATTTTTGGAGATGTAATAAAAAATATTTTTAAAAAAGAATGCCTGCATTCTGCCCCTGAGCTAAGTCTTTTCCTCACCCTCCTCTGGCAGTGGAAACTCAAGAGATCTCCCCAATTTAGCTTTGTTCCTGTCCCCCAGACAATTAGATCCAAAAGCTCCCAGTGGATCTTGGAGAGACATTTACTTCCCTTGCTCATTTGAAGCTGTTCCTGCAACCTGCTCACTTTCAAAGAAAGCTTCAACCCTAAAATTGTAAGAAGAGATATAATAAGCACCTGGTATTATGTGTTATTATAAAATTAATGTTAAAAGGGTAATTTGTGGCAAAATGGCACATTTCCTATTGGGGCACAATCCTAGCATGCAGAAGTTTTACTCAACAAAAGTTGGTTATAACTTATATCTTAGAATTAGGCAGCAATGCACAATTCTAGGCACACTTTCAGTCCTCTCACCAAGAAACCTCCCTCCAATGTCTGGAGTACATTCACGCAGTACTTAAATTAAGGTGTTCTTTTTTTTTTTTTTAAGTTACCTTTCAGATTTTTGATTAGGGATGAAGACCTGTGGCCCTCCAGATGTTGTTGAGCTCCCATCATCCTTGACTGTTGGTTTTGCTTCCTCGGGCTGATGGGAGTTGGAGTCTAACAACTGGATAGCCACACATTCCCAGTCCCTCATCTAAATGAACAGAGCACCACTCTGATCTGCAGCCAACGGGCTTTTGCTTGTATCATGCCACTATTTCATGCTCACCTTCTCATAGATTACTCTGGTTCTGTTGGGTTAAACACCAGTAGTGAGTGTACTCTTTGTTTTGCACATTTCTTACCCAATATAGATCTGGCTCATCAGGGATAGACGTTGGTAATCTTTTGTAATATGGTGCCCCCCAAGTGGATCCTCTCAGTTATGGATCTTCTCCATGTGACACTCTGTGCAGGGAAACCGCCTGGCTAATTGTGGGAATAAAGCCTGGCAATCTCCTGCCTGCTTTGTCCGGTTTGAGAGGCATTGCTGTTAGGCATCAAGATTGGTCTTGGAGCACAATCTGCTGCCAGTTATGGTGCTGCCTCGAAGTTCTTCTGCCCCCTGCAGGCCTCAACGTAGTACTGCACCAAGGTGGCAGAAGGAAGGCAACTGAGGTGTAGCTCATCTTGCAACTTGCTCAGTTGTGAGTCTTCTTTCAATACCAATGTGGTAATGGAGAAATGTGCAGTGTTGCTGATTCAGAAGGGACAAGAGGGCCACAGAGATGTTCAAGAATGCCCCCCTCCTTTGCAGTGGGGTGATCTATGTCAGAGCCAAGGTTCAAAGGGAAAGGATTCTCCCCCTGTGTCATGGTCCCAAATCCAAAGCAGCCCCCTCTGCAGTTGCTATTCAGATAACCAAACCAGATATGTGAAGTTAGGGCTGCCGTACGTCCTGATCTTCCCGCACATTAACGGGATTTCAAAGGAATTGACGTCCTGGAGGGAATTTCCGAAAGGTGGCGCGCTTTGTCCAGGATCTTAGGCAAGTCAATTGAAAAATCACATTTTGGGGGGCATTTTTGGCTCAACAACTTCCGGGTTTTGCCTTAAAACTTTTTGAAATGTGGCAGCCCTATAAGTGCCTTCCTGGGTTTGATGCACCTCATTGTCTCGTTCTTTTTTGCTACCAGACGCTAGTTCGGTTAGAACCAGTCTCTGGCCATTGGCTGTGCTTCTGCTGACCCCTAGTGGAGGAAAACGTTCTGTCGCGGATGGATAGCTTTCCTGCATTCAAGCGTTTAAATGAGCATTCAGAGCATGAATAGCCAGGAAAGCAGATCTCCATTTCCACTGGGGGGCAATGGAATCTATCTTTCAAAAGAGGAAAAGGAGAGGAATACAGAGGGAAAGAGGGGTCCATGTTACAAGTTTGTATGAGGCTCAGAGGAGTCATGCCTTGGCAGTGCCCATTACCCTCCAAGACTAATTTATTTACTGTATTTGGCAGCTGCCTAATAACAATCATTCTTTGTGTAACATACATGGAATATTGGCATACCCAAAGATGCAGAGTTCCCTCTCCGCAGTGGTGTGTCATGTGGAGGAGATGGAGGAGAAATGTGACTTGGCAGGCATTTCAAGACAAATCTATAAAATCCACACTTTCCAAAGTAATATGAGAATCCAAACACGGCTATCTTTCAAAATTTGCATTTATCTGGATTTTGTGATTCAGTTCTCCAAACTATGTTTACAAAAGTGTAAGTGTGCATAAAAATGAAGACACTCATGAAAAGAAGCATATAAAAACACATTATATTAGGGAAAATATAATATGCCCAGAACATTGAAAACTTTATCAGGAGATGAAATGTGCAATAAATCTCTAGTCCCTTGCTGTGGTTGTTTTCTAGAAAAGCTAGGAGAAATCTAGTTGTTTTTCCAGTGGCGTAGTGTGAGGGGTGCAGGGGGGGTGGCCGCACCGGGCGCAACATCTGGGGGGGGGGGCGGCGGAAGAGACTCGAGTGCTAAAATCCACGGGTTAGGGGGTGCAAATTACTTGCCTTGCCCCGGGTGCTGACAACCCACGCTACGCCACTGTGTTTTTCTACCACTGACTTCAGAGGTGACATTCCTTTTAAAAAGAACTTTTAGACAATTCTCTTGCACTGAAATAAATTACATAATGTAACAATGTAAGTTTCAGCCATAGCAGATAGCAAGATGGATAGCATAGGTTTTGGCAGAAGCAAAACTGTAGCTGAATGGAATCAGTGATGATTGCCATAAACCCAGGATAGGGCAGGAATTGCTGCTTCCTTACACCCTTCGTATACCTACTCAGACTATAGTTCAGCAGTATAAAACAGCACATGGTTTTATTTAGTTCTCCAGAACTCTTCACCCAGCTAGTTAGTAAACCAAGCAAGGGGATGCAAGAGAAAAAATTGGCTGATGGATTTACACCATGGGTTTACATCCAATGCGAGTCATAGAATCATAGAATCATAGAATCATAGAATCATAGAATCATAGAGTTGGAAGAGACCACAAGGGCCATCGAGTCCAACCCCCTGCCAAGCAGGAAACACCATCAGAGCACTCCTGACATATGGTTGTCAAGCCTCTGCTTAAAGACCTCCAAGTCTCAAGACAGCGAGTGGAATTCAATGTTTTGCTAAGTTGATCTTTCCATCAGCACAAGAAATTCTGCTTACCAGATGGAACAATTTCTCCTCCCCACCATGTATGTGCTGTTCTGATCTGCAACTATGTGCAGTTTCAACCTGATCACTCCATAGCACCCAGAGGGTCCACCTTGAATCTGCTGCCGGCTCCCAGACTTGCGCATAATGGCTCAGAAGCTTCTAGCATTACAATACACACACTGTGTGTATTCTGCATGTGAGTAGCCCATTACAGAGCACATATCCGGGTTGCAACTCCAGTTTATGTATATATGCAGGAATTTGCTTGAGAATGCTCTCCCCACAAATTGTTTCAGCTGTACCCCTATCTGCAATGGCCATGTGAACCAGCTGCAATTAGTTTGATGCTAATTTACACAACACGTTTAAAGGTTTGAGGCTGATTTGAAGCTGAGATTTGCATGTAGCGACTTAATCTTTTTGCTGCAGGGTTATGGGTCTAGACCAGGGGTAGGCAACCTAAGGCCCAGGGGCCGGATGCAGCCCAATCGCCTGCTCAAACCAGCGCACGGATGGCCTGGGAATCAGCGTGTTTTGACATGAGTAGAATGTGTCCTTTTATTTAAAATGCACCTCTGGGTTATTTGTGGGGCCTGCCTGGTATTTTTACATGAGTAGAATGTGTCCTTTTATTTAAAATACATCTCTGGATTATTTGTGAGGCATAGGAATTCGTTCATCCCCCCCCCCCCAAATATAGTCTAGACTGGTCTAGACTGTCACTCACACTGCACTGAAAGCCTTTAGCCGAACCAACTCATGGTGAGTCAGAAAATCTGGGCAGACACGGAAATATTCTCAAGAGTATTTCAGATCTCTCTTTGCCCCAATCAAGACTCAACGTCATTGAATAGGAATAGATTAAAAATTGCACTGAGCTGCTGCTTGTCCAACTCACTCCCTTCCAGGGGGTCAGATGTCACCCACACCCTCACACCCCATCTGCACACAACAATGCCCCATGGACATCCTGTTCACACACGTCCATATACCCCGCCCCCAATCTACACTTCCATAATGCACCTTCACACTCACCCATCCCCACCCTCCCACCTTGGTCATATGCAGGCTGCATACTCACTATGCATTTAAAGCTCTCCCCTGCCACAGAAATCATGGGAACTGCAATTCCCAGCACCCTACACAAACACCAACCCCCAGAATTTTTTTTTGGGGGGGGGGCTTGCTTTAAATGTATGGTCATGTAAACTTCCTCTCCCCTTATTTTTCTTTCCTTCCTTCTTCTTTCATTCCCTCCCCTGGTGGGAAGTTTTACAAAAGACAGGTCCTGTGACATATAGAGAAACCCTGAAAATAGGAATTTACATTGACTTCAGCCTTATGATTTTGATTGCAAACCTTTATTCAGAATATAGTTCTTATTACATTCAGAATTACTTATTTTTTTTTAAAAAAAAAATTTAGCTTCATTCACGTTGTGCAGAGTCCTGAGGCGGATCTACACACATGGTTTTTAATGTTAGGGAAGGGTTTTGATAACGTATTTGGACACATGACATCCTACTTTTAAATTCCATAATGCGTTATTAAAATGGGACACCAGAGGGCACCACAGAGCAACCAGCAGCAGGAAGGCAGCGTTTTCAGGGGGGGGGGGGGTGTGAGGGTAAAAATGCTTTAATTAACAAGTATGCCCTGTGATGTTTTAGAACAACATATCTAATAATGTTCTAATAACATTAAACTGGTCAGTGTAGAGCCAGCCCTTGTCACTCTAAAGCAAGTGGTTTGAAGTAGGCAGTCTCTGCAGAAAGAAGATGCCTTTGCAATCCCGTTCTTGCTGCTTGGTGTGTTTTCTCATGATGGTTCTTCAGGAAGGCAAAGGTTTCTCACATATGTAGAAGTTTGCAGTGGAACAGCTCTCATCATTCCATTCCCCAGAAAAATGGATCTCTGCACAGTCTTCCTTGTTCTGATAGTCACTGGGCTGACCCTGTCTCCAATTCCTGAATGAAGAAGGGAGGTAAGATACATTGAAAAATGCAGAAATGGTTCTTCTCCAGCCACACTATCCTCGACTCGCTTCCCAAATCCAAGTATATCCAAGCTATTCTCTCTAGATTTTCCATTCTGCACTTTGACGCAGCAGGGGCGTAGGAAGGGAGTGCGGTCCGCCTGGCCTGCAGCCTGCCCAAGCCACCTGCCTCTCCTGGGAGTGACGCTGCGCCCCTGTGCGCGGATTGCCCCGCCCCTGCTGCTCCGGGTGCTGGGGCAGCCAGCTGCACCCCTGGGACGCAGTGACTGGCACATTTGTTTTGTAAAATTTACACATTGCTGGATTGTAAATAACCTCAAAACAGATTACTAAGAGAATAAAACAATAAAATTATTGGTGAAAATAGTTAAAAACAACTTTTTTGCAACATTCAAAAAAGAAATAAAAGCAGCAATAAAGTCAAAACAGATTAAAATGCACATCAACATTTTAGCTATCTGGGTAGGCTTGTCTACCCAGCTGTCTTCCAGGGAGCTCAAGGCATATCCCACCCAAGGAAGGTCTGTGACAAGACCTAGATCTGCTTACTTTCAGCAAACCAATTGCACTGTATGACTTCATATCACATCTTAGCATAAGCTGGGGAACATTTTAGCTCAGCAGGCCAGATCTTTTTCTCACTGGCCCACGGCAGGCCAACTTTGACAGGTGGGTGGGACCATAATGGTAGCAGGTTATTGACACCCATCAAAGTTCACAGAAGGTTGGTGTAGCGCAACCTCCTGTGAATATGTACTCCCTGTGCCAGGGAGGCTCCCTTTAACTAAAAAGCAGCTGGTGGTTGGTTAGAAGGAGCCCCTTTGAAGGGGGAAATGCTCCAGTCTTCAGGGCATTGCCGCCTCTGCAGAGAAAGCAGTTTCTATTGAAATCACTGGGAGAAGCACTTCCTTTGGGGGGCAGCAGCATCTGAGGGGGTATGTGAGAGACAGTGGGGCAGAAGAAGGGGGCAAGGGGGCTCACCAGGCCAAGACCTGGTCAGCTACTCCTGTCTCTGTTGCCTTTCCAGGATGGCCAAAGCAGGAGCCTGGCCAAGTTTGGCTTGCTGGGGGAGGTTGCGGCATTCACAGTCCTGTCTCTTACTTGTAGCTGCTTAAGTAATTGGTGCCATCAATCCACCTCCATTCCCCTTCTTCATCGATGTCATTGAGTCCAATCCAATAGCGTTCATTCCTGGTTTGAGACTCGAGGAAATTCTGCAAGGAAACCCCCCCACAGGATAGGGCAGGCACTGACGTTTTGTTTTAATGATACAAACACACACAACTCATAGAAGTGGCGTTATTCAAGCAGCATTGCCTGCAGGGGTGCGACTGGAGGGTTGAGGGGTTGGGTGGGTGGCTGAAGGTCCCCTCAAAATTCTGTGGCTGTTATGTGTGCACACTGCGCCATGTGTTCATTTCACTCACATGCTCATGTCCCTTGCAACATGTAATGACACAACACATCAGCACATTGTGGGGTGTGTGCACATTGCGCAGCCCTGGCTCCCTCAGTCATGGGGCAAGCCAGCGCGGAAGATGCTCCCTGTGTCTCTGCATGAGTCCTTGCTCTGGTCTTGCCTTTCTCTAGTCAGGAAGCATCTTGATCAGCAAACCTGGATTTCCAGAGCCACACTTGCCACTAAATATCTACAGAGTGTCCACATCTTCTACTTTACAGATAACAGTCCTCTGTTTGAAAGAGTTCTCTATTTTAAGAGCTGGCTAGTTGAAGTCCACACACACACACACACACACACACACACACATAAATGAGCATATGCAAATTTTACACCATCTCTTTTTTGGTGCTACATTTCATTTTTGTAATGTCCTCAATGTCTGACTGGGTTTTCTCTCTGGGTAAAACTGAAATTTGTGACAATCACCAGCAGCTGAAAAATCACATGCAGGAAGTGTTTTGTGCTTTTCTCCTTGCATTTGAAGGTGATCTTACCTAATTTGCACCTTCCAAAACAATATACTCAGCTATACTCTGTATACTATTTATAGCATATCTTTCCTGTGTTTAGAATGATCCGCCCCATCCTTCAAGATTTGAATTTCTCTGACTTTTGCAATGCAGTCTTCCAGCCGAGTAATGTGTGTGGGTGACTTTGCATATAAATGCATATTAGTGAAGATAACATAAAAATGTGTTATGTTAGAGGAGATTGCATTCCAAAGATGTGCATGTTAGGGGAAATTTGCACTGGAAGAGAACGTCTTTTTTAAAAAAATCTCTAAAACCTGATATGGAAATGTGGAGAAGTGAACTTAAGACTGGCAATAATGAAGAACTGAGAGAAACCAAAATGGACATGTTTGCCCATCCCTAGCTGCCCACAAGGGCAGCTGAGCCCTGAAGTCATTGTAAGAGGCTTCCCAGCATCCCTCACCGTTGTCGTCTCAGAGCGGTTGGGGCCTTGTTTCAATTTCACGTTTGCATATTATTTCTACGACATTAAATGTAGTTTCCCAACAAAAGACCCTGGGAAATGTAGTTTGAGGTGTCAATAAGAACTCATTTGAGAGGCAACATATCCACACACATACAGGATCAATATTCTAGCACCTTTACCTGCTTGGCCTCATCATGAATAACCACCAGACTTGAATTACGTTGAGCACATTGAGATTCAGCTATGTGCCAAGTAAACTTCTGTACAGAGAAGTAGTAACACCGACCGTCAAAGTATTCCCATTCCCTGCTTCTGGAACCGCATGGGAACACTGGCAAAAGAGAAAAGGCACAGAATGAAAGCCCTGACCATGGCTTCACCCAATGGACTGCAGGTGGAGCAGGCACGCTCCGGCCATCCTTCCACAGCCTTCCCCACCAGGAGGAGAGACTCTTTCTGTTTTAATATAGGCATGCTTTCTAAATTGTGAAGAACAGTTACAATGTGGGGCTTTTTAGTGGATAAAGAAAGCCTTTTCTCCCTCTCTCAGCACAGCACTGGATGGGGGCATCTCGTGAAGCTGAAGGCTGGAACATTCAGGAGAGACAAAAGAAAATACTTCTCCACAGAGTAGATAGTTAAGGTGGAATTTGCTCCTCTAGGGGGCAGCGATGCTCACCGAGGAGGCAGCAGCAGCAGCAGCCAAGCCCATTTCATCCCTGTAATCCTGGGGGTGCTGGGGTTGTGAGGGTTTGCAGCACATCAATGGCACAAGCTCATGAGTTACACCTGTTTCTAAGCTCCTCCAGCTCAAGGGACTCCCAGAGTTCCTGGCCCAGGAGGTGCTTAGAGTTCAGGCTTCCCTGGAAGATGCCGCTTTGATGGGGAAGACCTGCCTTCTAAAGCCAGGCATTGGAGGAATGATTGTGGGTGATAAATTATGCCCCTCCTGCAGTGGAAACAGGCTCTCTGGCATAATGCCAGGCGAGAGCCACCTCCCCCAGGCTAGTGCAGCCGCAAGCCCCAGATGGTTTTGGCAAGACACTTACGCTCCTTGCTCATTTCAAGCTGTTTATGCATGTCATTCATTTCTGAAAAAAACTTTGACCCTGAAATTTTAAGAAGAAATACAAGTAAACTCAGAATATTAGAAATTCAGAAGAGAGAAAAAGAGATAGGGTGGGCTAATAGCCGTAAATAAATAAATAAAATAAATAAAAGTTAGGGTGGGACTTCTTCTCCCATTCCAGCATCACTTGTCACAAACCAGAAAGGTAGATTCTGGAAATCCCAAATTAAATTAGTCCCAACACCTAATTGCTATTCCTCTTGGACAGCTTCCATCCTAGGATAAATAGCAGAATTAAGGTGAGGGGAGAATAATTTTTGTTAGAGTAATGACAGAGAACATTAGTAAGAGCTCATATCCTGCATGCACCTCTGGATATTTTTTATTTATTTACATGGTGCCTGGGGGAATCCCAATGACCAGGGAAAGAACTCTGAGACCCTGGAGGAGACAGTGCTGGGCTGGTTGGTCCACTGGTCTGACTCAATATCCGGCAGAAATGTATATGGTGCCTAACCCCCGTGGCCATTCTGGCTGTCTTGACTCACTAGTCAGCCATTGGCCATCCCACCAGCCCAAGTTCGATTTTCTAAACAGTTTTCCAGCAGCTTTCAAAGGTGAGAATCTGAATTGGGGTGGGAACCCCACATTTGGTCATAAAGCTGGAGCATTTCAGACTTTGGAGTCCTTTAATTACCACTGGAGATCAGTAGCCCGAGCAAGATGATCATCAGCAGGTAAGCGAGAGCCAGGAGCCCATAAACCAGGAAAGAGGAGCTCCATTTCCACTGGGGGAATGACCTGCCTTTCAAAAGAGAGAAAAAGAAGAAGGTAGAATCTTATGGCCATTTGTCCTTATCATTCCTTTGTGGATAATGGAGGTTAGAGAGGATTTTACTCTATATTTTCAAAGCATAATGTTTCTCCCCACCCCCACCCCAGTTCCTTTCTCTCTCACACACAGTTCCAATTTTGTTAAATTCCATATTACAGTGGTGCCGCTGGTTATGAATGCTTCTGGTTACGAACGCTCCAGGTTAGGAGCTCCGCTAACCCAGAAGTAGCTGCTCCTGGCTGTGAACTTTGCCCCAGGATGCGAATGGAAATCGCGCGCCAGAGGCGCACACAGCAGGAAGCCCATTCAGGGGAAGGTTGCTGTATCATAAATGTAGAGAAAAACTTTAAATAAGCAAACTGTGGGCTCCCCTCATCTCATCCTCTATTTCACCAAATTAAATCCACTCTCACTCCAAACCTTTTAGTTCCTTGTAGCTGGGTTGTTTTCGCAGTTTCTTATCTCATGATCTCTAGCACACACCTGTAGTTTAGTCCAATTAAAATCCAATTAACAGGATAACATTTGCTTCCAGGAACGGGGTGGGGTGGGGTGGGGGTCACGGCAGCCGGAGTGCCCCGTGCACCCAGTGCCCTTGCCTGCCCTCGCATTCCATGGGGAAGCGAGTGCCACTGCCAGGCAAACTGCAGGGAGAGCCTGGTTCCTCTTCCAACCGAAGAGGAATGCAGATCATGAAATCCCCCCTTCATTATCTGATTACCTCCATCTGTCTCTCTCCCGCAGTGTTGGGAGGGACGCCAATTCTGGCGCACCGGAAACAGGAAGGCCCTTGATTAGAATTTCTGATCCTGCTTCTCTCAGACACTCAAGTCATTTTTTACAATTTTTACGTGCAGTACTTTGATGATTACGTAGTATATAAATATCTTACAAAGATAAATTAAACACTAGAGCAGATGCAGCCAGACCCTCTAGGCCCATTCGCCCTTCTTTGTGAGCAGCCCCAAGCTGCTCTTGTGAACTGGCAAATGGCAGGCCAAATTGTCTGCCTGCCACCAAATCGACCCTTGGCAACAGTGTGTGTTCAACTGCCCAATGGTTACGCCTGGCCATTTGGCCTCTTCTTTCTTTGCAGGTTCTCCCACCCTCCCTCACGTCAGGATGTTGCTGATGGTACAACCTTGTTATTGACTATGTCAGCTGTCATATTTGGGGCCAGGAAGGAATTTTTCCATTTGGCAAATTGGCATCAGCCATTGGGTTTTTGCCTACCTTGTAGCAATCACCACAACTTTCTAAAGTGGATTGGCATTGGGTAAGCTTAGATCTTGGATGGAGGGGAGGTTGTAGCCTCTGACTGCCCCTCCAGGTAAGGGTATCCTGTTAAAAGGATCCAGGAGCAGTGGCGTAGCGTGGGTTGTCAGCACCCGGGGCAAGGCAAGTAATTTGCACCCTCAACCCGTGGATTTGCGCCCCCTAACCCGTGGATTTGCGCCCCCTAACCCTAACCCCCAGATGTTGCGCCCGGTGCGCCCGGCCCCTCCTGCACCCCCCACGCTACGCCACTGTCCAGGAGTAGTGACTTCTGTCCAACACCTAGAGGGGAGCTAGGGCCACTGCACTCCTCCATCAGGGACCACTTTTGGGGTGCCCCGATGAAGGTCATAGGGCATTATTCCCTGCCGGTTGGCTTCAACCTTAGAGGCCCTTCCAGCAGACGGGCTGGAGTGATATTTGTGTGGCTTATCCCAATGCCTATGGCCAAAACCTACACATCTGTAACCAATAAAGTTGTGGCCTTATTGGATCCCATACTTATTTAATCCCCAGGGAACGGGGTGGTCATGGGGCCTCAACATGCAAGTCAGGGAAGAGAAGAAGTCAATTAATTAATTCCAGCTTCAACACTGGCAGTGAATTGCTGGTAGGAACTGAGTTGGTCAAAGAAAGTTTGACCAACATTGCCAGCCTGCTAACCTTCCTTCAAACAGTATATTGCTGGCATCTCCATACACCTGCCAGGGCCAACTGCCTGTCCAAACATCTCCTCTTCCTGACACCAGCTACTGGAAGGAGGCCTAATTCTCAGATCTGAAGCTGCTTTGTGCAGTTCCACTTTGGGGGCTTATTGTGGTGCCCACTCCAAAGCCACAGGAAGGAAAGCAAATCTTTCTATTTTTCCTCTACCCCAAGTCAACTGGAAAGACTCCTAGCACAAAGACAAAGGACCTGTTAATCTGGAATTTGGAAGGTTGCTTACCCCTTAGATGCAATTTTGAGTCCCCTAATAGTGACTTCAGATCTGGATCCAGTATTGGAATAGGTTTACCACAAAGGGCTTCCTGACTTGTTGGATCTGGATCCAAACCTTGAGGCCACTGCATGCCACAAATACTTACCTGTTTTTCTTGGAGCCATGGCTTTCCCCATCTTGGCCAGATATCCGTGGTCTCCATCTTCCACTTGCTCATGGTCACCAACAATACCCATCTTGCTTTTGTCTTCAAATTTCTCCTCTCAATGCATTTATAATAGGAGCAACAAATTGAGGAACTAAGCATCTATTTCTTTCCTTCCCCCCTCCTCCTCTTGTTTGTTTGGAAGATTGGGGGAAGTTAAAACATGTGCCACCCACTGGTTTCAGGAATTAAGCTCCTTTTAAGAGGAACTTTTAGACTTTTATAATGGCACTTTAAGAAATGGTCCCTTCCTCTGAGAAAACCAGACATTGCAGCATGATATCTCCATGACCCATTTTATCTGATCTTGGCTGGATCTAGAGACATCAAAAAAGCATTTCAGGAAAACGCATTGTAAACTTCATAGTGGGAAATCACATTGGCGAAATAAGGAACTCCATAGTGCGAGTAGATAAATAGGTACTGCTGTGGCAGGAAGGTAAACGGCGTTTTTGTGTGCTCTGGTTTCCGTCACGGTGTTCCATTGTGCCAGAAGCGGTTTAGTCCTGCTGGCCACATGACCCGGAAAGCCGTCTGTGGAGAAACACCGGCTCCCTCACCCTGAAAGCGAGATGAGCACCGCAACCCCAGAGTCGCCTTTGACTGGACTTAACTGTCCAGGGGTCCTTTACCTTTCTTTTTTAACCCTTTATGGATGCTAGCACTGTGGAAACAAAAGTTGAGTTTATGTGAATGGAGGAGAACTTCCACAGACCATGTGTGGCTGTTTACTTTTACCCTACTTTTCTCTTTCTCTCCATTGTAGGTATTGCCATACCAGATACACGGCCCAAGAATCCTGGGAACTGAAGGGCCCTGGGAAATGTAGCCGTGAGGGGTATAATATAGTTCCCAGGATTCAGTGGGGATGTGCTTTAAATGTATGTTGTGCACACAGCCATCACCTCCTCTTTCTGTGCTTCCTCCCTTCTCTTAGCATTAATTACTCAAATGCTATAATTAATTCCTAGACTCCTCATGCCAGATACATAATCTTGTTATTCTGAATTAAAATTAAAGGATCACTTCAAGCCAAAGTGTTTACTGTTAAAATATGTGTGAGAATTCCTCACCCAGAGAGGAGCCCATTCTGTGCGAATTACCTGCCCTGTAGAATCTGCCTTAGGAGTGGCAGGAGATAAGTCCAGAGCAGAGACTCATGCAGAGACATCGCTGTAACTGAGCCCATTGTGTGAGCTGTGTGGCTGTTACCGGGGAGGGGGCTTGACCCCTGCAGCAGCAGCACCCCAAAGTTTATACATGCCTCCAACTATGTGTCTTCTCCACTCTTCTGTTGCAACACCTTCATGGGACTCTTGTGTTCACTTCCCTGAAAAATTATTTGGAAAACGCTGACTCCAAAAGTTGCTCAATCTAAAACAAGCAACAGTTCTGAGTTCAAGAAAGCATTCCTTAGCATTCCTTATAGAACTACTCATTCTGTCCTTATTTTTAAATTATTCCTCCCAGTTTATCAAAATCCCAAAGCTTTGATCAGCTTAACGTTGCAGCCACTATAAACTTTTCCCACCAAGAACCGTAGTATCATTGGGCAGCTCCTGGGGGAGCTCGACTGAATTGAGGTGCCTCCATTTGGGGCATTGCCCTTTAAGAAAGCACTCTGACTCCAGGGGAATTATCTGGTATAACAGGGATCAGATCTCTCAGAAACCCAAAATTTTGCATTCCTCATACAGTGCATCAAGCTGTGAGGTGTTCTCTGCTGCTGTTCTGGAGAAGTGAATTTAAAGAGTCCCAGTGAAAGTGTGTCAAAAGAAAAGGGAGATGTAGTCATAGAGTTGCCTGCATGGTACGAGGGAAGGAAGCCTCTGCACATGCACAGAAGGCTGCATCCAATGTTCATCACACTCAGAGTACACCTATTGAAATTAATAGACTGAGTACAATATAGCCCACTGATCCTGGCTTCCTGAACAAAACCCCAGATGGAAAATCATAACCAGAGTGGAATGCAACCTAGCCTGAACAAATAAACTCTGCCAGCCGTGTTTTAATGACAAAGGGACATGTAAAAACTTTCTTTTGCCTGTGTGAGACAGATGTTGAGACAATGTGTGATTGACAAGGGCATGTCTGGATCTCAGATTTCTGCCGACACCACTCTTCTTCTGTGACATATCCATGATGTTTTGATGACACTGTAAGAAATGTATTGTGGGAAACTGTGAGAACTTTTAAAAACTCGTGTAACCTTTCTTCTGGGCTTCTTCTTCTTTGTTCGTGTTACACATCAAAACCTTTGTTGCAACAAATAAATGATCAGGCCTCCTGGCCACTGATTTGCTCCTCCATTGTTTGGCTGAAGTCTCTCATTTTCTGACCAACCCAGAACCCGCAGGGCTAGACTCCAGCAAAGATTGGAGATGCCTTAAGTAGCACACCCCAAGACTTGTCCTTTTCATGTACAGATGGCAGTGATGTAACAACTGCTTACGCTGGCTGCATAGCATGCAGGTGTGGAGGCTTGCAAAGCAAGGTCTACAGAAGTGCTGTTCAAAATCCCTAAACTGCAGAACTTCAAGGGCGTGTGTGAAGTGACCCTAATTCACCTATGGGACTGTGTTGAGATGTCTGTTGGCTGAGGTTTTGGGATATGGGTGTAGTCAAGGGAGGGGGGCAGCTGCCCCCATTAAATCAAGTAAATCAATACTCAACTAAATGAGGTTCTGCCCCCCAACATAAATCCTGGCTATGCCCATGTTTTGGGGTTCATTCTCAGGGAAGCAAGTTTCGACTCATGGCTGTCAGCTGGTCTCAAATTAGGAGCTTTGAATCTTTGGGTAAAGCAGTTTTGCAGAAATGATTATGAAACCCTTTTATGAAGAAAAACTACTCATCATTTTTTTGGAAAAAATAAATATAGTATATTGCATAAGATGCTGCTGGAATTGCTTACTATGTCAAAATACCAAAAAAGGAAGGAAATATCCTATGTTCCTAAAAACCAAAGTAAAGTTTATGGGCCATATTCAACTACTCTATTTTGCTAGCACAACGGGGCTTCTCCTCCTCCAAAGACGCCGGGTGGCTGGGCTCCCAGAACAGCATGTGGCACAGGGAAATTGCTCCACTGGGCAAGCAGAAGTGCCATGCTGGATTCTATCCTAGATGTCCCTGAACCCCATGATGAGGGGACTCTCTCCTTTATGCCCAAGAATATGGTAGTTTATTCAGTCCAAATTACCATGCCCCTGCTGTATTTGCACATCCGAGAGTGGGAGGGAGTCCCCCCCTACACCCCCAACTCCTATTCACCAAGCTGTTATCTGCCCATGTGTGTTCAGATGGCTGTTAGGGTCTCTTCACATTACTGCCCACTCTGCATCCAGTTTTCTGATCAGACTCAAGCTGGTTTGAAAAAAGAGACTAACTGAACAGCAGTCTTTGTCAAGAAACCACAGGATCAACATGCATTGTGGCTAATGTCATGTGAATGTGGCTTAAAAAAAAATAGCAGTGAGGTGCAGAGTCAGTGGTATTGCACCAGGGAGGCAAATCTGGCATTTGAGGCTTAAAAAAAAACCCCAGACCCCCACCTTCCAACCAGCTGATGTCACTCTGATGGACAAGAGGATGGGTTTGATTTTGTCTTAGTTGTGCGCCCACTTCTCTAGAAGAGTAGTGCTGCTTGCAAAGGGGCTTTCAAACAGCCTCTCACTGCATTGAAGTCCCAACACCTGGGGCATCAAAGTGCAGCATGAGCTGATGTCCCTATGATGTCCCTACGATTTCAGGTGTTTGTCAGGTGGGTGGTCCCAGTGACTTGTGAAATTTGGCACTCCAGGGGTGAGGGAGATATCACACTCACACCCCACTTTCACATACCATCCATGCCCCAAATTCATCAACTTTCCATTCAGGCTCATCTATATACAGTTACACCCCATTCATAAACACCCACACATTCCTATTCTACCCCTATACACACCATACATTTAAAGCATACCCCAAGAATCCTGGGAGCTGCAGTCTTCCCCTCACAAAGCTATAATTCCTAGCACTCTTAAAAACTACAGCTCCCAGAACTGCCTTTAAATGTATGGCGCATATACAGCCATAGCCATTTAAACCACTACTGGCCTTATTCTTTCTCTCCTTCCCTCCCCAGGTGTGGCAACTGGGACTACGTCTCGTGGCATACAGAAACAACCTGGAAAGAAGAATTGACATTGACTCCAGCCTCCAGACATGATTCTGATTACAAAACTTTACTTAGAGTATAATATGGTTATTATTAAATTGCTTAGAAACATAAAGATCTTTATATAAAAATTCTAGCTACATTCAAGTTGTGCAGAGTCTTTGTCACTCTAAAGCAGATAGTTTGAAGCTGAGAAATGGCCTGCTCTTGCAGTTGGTGCCTTTTTCATGGTTCTTCCTCAGGAAGGCAAAGGTTTCTCACATGCATAGAAGCTTTGAAAGTTACAGGGCACATCATTCCATTCCCCAGCCTCATGGATCTGGGCACAGTCTTCCTTGGTTTCATGGTCGTTGGGCTCGCCTTGTCTCCATTTCCTAAAAGAGGAAGGCAGTTAAGATACCCTGAAGAACCTGGCAAGAGTTCTTCTCTAGCCACACCATCCTCTGCTCCCCCTCTGCCCCCAACACTAGAACTGCCAAGCTATTCCTTCTCTATTTTCCGTTCTTCACTTTGGACACAGTCACTAGCTGATTTGTGTTGCTTATCTCACTCCCTTCTTCCATGCAATTCAAGGCATCCCACCCAGGCACAAGCAATCAAAGAGGCTCCCTTTAACTGACAAGCAGCTGGTGGTTGGTTAGAAGGAGCCTCTGCGGAGGAAACAATGCTCCGAAGCAGCAGCACCCCCCACCCCCACCCCCCGCAGAGAAAGCAGCTTGTATTGAAACCACTGCGAGCAGCACCTGGAATACAAACCTCTTCCTTTGGAAATAACAAAAATGCTCCTTTTAGAAATGGAGCTCCCCCCCCCCCTTTCCAAAGGAACTTGCAAAGCCCCTTTTGGCAGTGCTTCCGAAAGTGCTATGCAAAGGGCTTTTTTTTTTTAAAAAATATTTATTAAAATTTTCAAAAAATCCAGAAAAACAAAAAAACAAAAAACAAAAAAATTAAAAACATTCACCGTTTACAATCCTTATTTTCAATAACATATTTCCATGACTTCCCCACACCTCCCCTTCTTGTATTCCAATTCCAATTATTAGTTCAACAAGTTCTTGTCCCCAATTTTGACCTTATTATATTTAGTTCATTGTTATATTTAGTTCATTTTATATAACCAATTTTAACTTAAAAACATCAGTCTTTATACATCAGTACCCATTCTTAAAATCTTTTTCTAAGGTCGACCCCAATTCCCTTCCACGAATTCCCCATTTTTATACTCCTAACAAAACAAAATAAAAAGAATCAGAATATAGTTATACACCCTTTGGATTCCCAAACCCCACCCCCCCTTTCCTGGTTTCGATCCCCAACGAATGTCCATCAGTCTATCTGCTATCAGCCTGGAGACCTCACGTCCGAGGCTCTTAATTCTCTCTCAGTTCCTCTCTGCCGGTTTTTTTGATAGTCCTTTATAGTACTCACCTGGAGTACTGTGTCCAGTTCTGGGCACCACAGTTCAAGAAGGACACTGACAAACTGGAACGTGTCCAGAGGAGGGCAACCAAAATGGTCAAAGGCCTGGAAACGATGCCTTATGAGGAACGGCTAAGGGAGCTGGGCATGTTTAGCCTGGAGAAGAGGAGGTTAAGGGGTGATATGATAGCCATGTTCAAATATATAAAAGGATGTCACATAGAGGAGGGAGAAAGGCTGTTTTCTGCTGCTCCAGAGAAGCGGACACGGAGCAATGGATCCAAACTACAAGAAAGAAGATTCCACCTAAACATTAGGAAGAACTTCCTGACAGTAAGAGCTGTTCGACAGTGGAATTTGCTGCCAAGGAGTGTGGTGGAGTCTCCTTCTTTGGAGGTCTTTCAGCAGAGGCTTGACAACCATATGTCAGGAGTGCTCTGATGGTGTTTCCTGCTTGGCAGGGGGTTGGACTCGATGGCCCTTGTGGTCTCTTCCAACTCTATGATTCTATGATTCTATGATTCTTCTATGATTCTATATCAAACACCAAATCTCGGAGAAGCTCTGTCCCAATAATGTCCATTTTTCTTCCCCCCAGACCTCCATATTTAAAAGTGGAGCTCAAATCTTGTTTCTTAATCCTTTTAAGTCCAAATGTCCCAAAAGCTCCAACTTCCACCTTGATCAAATTTGTAATCCATAGGTCTTCAGATCTCCACCTAAGGAGATCTCTCCATTCTTCATTCTCCAATTCAAACCAGATTTTCATCATCCAGTTCTTATTTTCCTTTGTATCCATCTTGACAGGCCTCTGGCTCTCCTTTGTCGTCTGCAACATTGCAGCTCCTCCTTCCTTTCCCTCCAGATCAGCATGTATCTCTTTCTCGACTTTCTCAAATTTCTCAGATTTCTTTTCTTGTTCAGCTGCATTGGCTTTTTGAATCAAGTCCTTTCCAGATTCAGTGAGTTTATTTACTGTTGCCTTCAGGGTTGTAACCCTTGTAGCCAAAACATCACTTTGACCTTGTAACTTTCCCAAGAGAAAAAAGACCCTGTCCAGTTCAGCCTGTATTTTTCCACCTGCAGCCATTCTTGTAATGTCCCTGAACCCCCTCTAGAGGGATTCTGGTTACTTAGTAATCCTTCCAATTCCAACCCAAAAGTCAACTTGTTTCAGTTCTTCTTTGTTTTCAAGAGTTTATAACCAAATTGTAACAAATATAACCAGCAAAGACAACAGAAACAAAGTTCTCTTCCCCCCCCCAGCTTTGACAGCTAGTTTGACAGCTGTCAAAATCTTCTATATCTCCTCAACAGGCTCTCTCACGGATCACTCCCGGGTCTCGGGGGGGGGGGGGTAGCACTTCAGCTCTCAAAATTAACTCTTATCCTCCAGCAAAATTGCTTGTACTGCCAAAACGTGAAATTAATAACTTTTATCCACTAAAGAAGATGTTCTCTCAACCTTAGTTATCTAGTCCTTGCTTTAAGTTGTTTACAAGGCAGGGAAACGGACTTCCTCTTTGCGCCTTCCCCGATCGTGCCTAATCCAAACAAAAATTTTTCCTTTTATAAATCCAATTTCCGTATTACTCACGGGTTGTTACTTTTAGTCCAAATGTTCAAAGGAAGAAGTCAGCGCTCTCCGACCATGGCATGCGGCTTCACTCCATAGGAGAAGCAGTTGACTCTCAGCACCGCGCCGCTCCCCGTCCCCCGTTCCGAAGCCTTTAAAAAGGCTCCTTCGCGGGTCGGGGGGGCGCAAATGGTGCCCGCCGAGTCACCAGGTCCACAGGCTTCAGCGCCTGTGGTTTCTGAGGGTCCCCGTGTCGCTGCCGCCGGAGCTCGGAGGGAATCCGCCATTAGTCGATGGCGCTAACCCGGAAGTCAGCTATGCAAAGGGCTTTGCAGGTCCTGTGCTTGGGAAACACTGAACCCTGGGCTTGCTAAGCACTTTGTCCAGAGCCCCCCAAACACCTGATGATCTGCATGCTTGGGAAGTGTTGCACAAGGGACTTTGCAGGCATGGCCAGTGGTTAGTGCTTTCAAAGCCCCCTTCAGCCAAGGTTTGCCCCTTATGTGCCCCACACCTGAAACTGTCTACAGGCTGCTGGTTCCCTGCTCCCACCTCAGCCATTGTTGTTTCTCTTCCCACCCACGGCTGGTGGCAGCTGCTCCTATTCTGTCAATTGGAGCAGGCTAACCAACGTGGTGCATTCCAGATGTGATTGGCCGCCAGCTCCCATCTGCTGGGGTTGGACTAGATGGCCCTTGGGGTCCCTTCCAACTCTACAATTCTATGATTCCCCCTTTAAAAAAATAGGAAACAATTCCCTGAGTCTGTCCAGTTCTATGAATTTGGGTTCCTACACATGAACAAATTCATGAGAGAAGTTATGGGGATGGGGAGATCCTGATCCAGAGTAAAAATCTGGACTGAGGTTGCTTGGAGGAGTCTGCTATGATGGTGGTATAAATCAGGAAGGGTGAGCCTCTCAGAAAGGTCTGCCAACTCTCAAGGCAATTTGCGGGTGGTGTGAGAGAGAGTGGGGTGCAGCAGAAGGGGGGGGGGTCAAGCGGTCAAGGGGGGTCACCAGGCCAAGGACTGTTTAGCTACCCCTGGGATAAAGAAAATATTGTAGACCAGGGGCTCAGCAAAGCTCCTGTCTCTGTTGCCTTCCCAGGATGGCCAAAGCAGGAGCCTTGCCAAGTGTTTGCTGGGTCACAGGACACAGCAAGGGCTTGGCTTGATGGACAAAGTGGTGACGTTCATGGTCTTCTGTCTTACTTGTAGTTGTTTAAGTAACTGATGCCATCAATCCACCTCCATTGCCCTTCTTCATTGATATCAGTGAGTCCAATCCAATAACGCTCATTCTTGGTTCGAGACTCTAGGAAATTCTGCAAGACCAAAAAGGAGAAGATGGTATCAAGCTGGAGAAGCTGCTCTGGTTCCATATTCACAATCACCAACACAAATTAGAAGAGTAATTTCATTCACAAATTGTAGGCTCAGTACAGCAGCAGGTTATGTAAAATCAAGAATGGTTCCTGTGAGCTGGGATCAGTAAATCCAGGCAAAAAATAAGGATCCCTCTGTACCTCAGCATCCATCTGTACCTCAGCATTCCACTGCAGTCCTAGACATGTCTACTCAGAAGTCAGTCCTCCTGAGTTCAGAGTGGGGCTTACCCCCAATGATGAGGGTATAGGATTGCTGAGTGCATGATTCAGTACTAAGATGTACTTCCAACCAATCTGCTTTCACTGGGGGTGGGGCCACATCTCGTCAAATCAATCCCAATGAAGAAAAACAGAAAAGCTCCCTGCCTCTGAGGAAGATGCTCCCTGGGTCTCTGCATGAGTCCCTGCTCTGGGCTTCCCTTCTCTAGTCAGGAAGCATCTTGATCAGCAAACCAGGATTTCCAGAGCCACATATGCCACTAAATATCTACAGAGTGTCCACATGGCCTACTTTACAGATACCAGTCCTCTGTTTGAAAGAGTTCTCTATTTTAAGAGCTGGCTAGTTGAAGTCCAGGTTAAAGATGCAGAAGGGAGAGCAGAGATCTTCAAGCTGCCCATCCACATTTAGCAGCACTGTGATAGAGGACTGAGCAGGCACACACAGGAGAGAGGGTATTGTATTCCTATTTAAACTGAAGCCATTATATCTATATTTGTGTTTATCTATATATCTATACATATTCATATGTAAATTTTATGTAACTCTCCTCTTTTTTGATACTTTGTTTCATTTTTGTAGGTGATTCATAAGTGGCCACCATCACTGTCTGGCTGGTCTTTCACTCAGGGTGAAACTGAAATCGCTGACAATAACCAGCAGCTGAAACATCACATGCAGGAAAGTGTTTTGTACTGTTTTCTCTGCCTGTTCAGCTTGCATTTAAAGGTGATCTTACCTAATTTGCACCTTCCAAAACAATATGTGAACCTGAGCAAAGCCATCATTCAACATTTTAATTTCTCTGAATTTTGCAATGCAGTTCTCCAACCAAGTACAAAAAAGCATCTATTAGGGTAATATTTGCACATAAATGCACCTATTAGTAAAAATAGCATAACAAAATGCATTATAGCTTTCCAAAAATTCACTGAAGAGGCAACAAATCCCCACCCCCCACCCCAGCCAAGACTCCAGCACCTTTACCTGCTTGGCCTCATCATGAATAACCACCAGGCTTGAATTGCGCTCTGCACAAAGTGACTTAGCCGTGTGCCAAGTAGCCTTCCGGAGGGAGAAGTAGTAACACCGACCGTCAAAGTATTCCCATTCCCTGCTTCTGGAACCGCATGGGAACACTGGCAAAAGAGAAAAGGCACAGAATGAAAGCCCTGACCATGGCTTCACCCAATGGACTGCAGGTGGAGCGGGCACGCTCCGGCCATCCTTCCACAGCCTTCCCCACCAGGAGGAGAGACGTGCCATCTTTCTGTTTTAATATAGGCATGCTTTCTAAATTGTGAAGAACAGTTACAATGTGGGGCTTTTTAGTGGATAAAGAAAGCCTTTTCTCCCTCTCTCAGCACAGCACTGGATGGGGGCATCCCGTGAAGCTGAAGGCTGGAACATTCAGGAGAGACAAAAGAAAATACTTCTCCACAGAGTAGATAGTTAAGGTGGAATGTGCTCCTCTATGGGGCAGCGATGCTCATCGAGGAGGCAGCAGCAGCAGCAGCCAAGCCCATTTCATCCCTGTAATCCTGGGGGTGCTGGGGTTGTGAGGGTTTGCAGCACATCAATGGCACAAGCTCATGAGTTACACCTGTTTCTAAGCTCCTCCAGCTCAAGGGACTCCCAGAGTTCCTGGCCCAGGAGGTGCTTAGAGTTCAGGCTTCCCTGGAAGATGCCGCTTTGATGGGGAAGACCTGCCTTCTAAAGCCAGGCATTGGAGGAATGATTGTGGGTGATAAATTATGCCCCTCCTGCAGTGGAAACAGGCTCTCTGGCATAATGCCAGGCGAGAGCCACCTCCCCCAGGCTAGTGCAGCCGCAAGCCCCAGATGCTTTTGGCAAGACACTTACGCTCCTTGCTCATTTCAAGCTGTTTATGTAACTTTTTCGCTTCTGAGGAAAACTTTGATTCTGAAATTGTAAGAAGAGATACAAACACATACAATGTTACCAGTTCATATGAGGCAAAAAGAGATATGGTGGAGAGACCTCTTCTCTCATTCCATTTCAACTAACCCAGAATAAGCCAGACTCTGGCAAGCTGGAAGCCACATTTGTTAGAACATAAACCCTGCTGAGAATCCCACTGGGAACTCAAATGGCAAAGTAATTTGAGGGGAAAACACTCTGTACATGCTTAGACTCAGACACACTGGCCACTTTCCATGTTCCAAGTTTACCAAGTTTCATTCCCTCCTTTCCCCAGCTCATCAGGAAAAATACGAAAGTCATCATGTATGATCAACTAGAAGAGCCATTTTGAGCAAAACCTTTTTTAAAAAACAGTGGTGGGCCTGATATAACAGTGCAGTCACTTCATCAAGTGAAAACCTAACTCTCCTTCGCCCGACTATACTGCGAAATATAGTTCTGCAACTTTGCAGCCGTACGCCGTACTGAAAGGCTTCCCAGCCCATGATGTCACCAAGAGACTTCCTGCTAGTCCCCAGAACTGTCCATATAGAAGGACATGAACATCATGCAGCACTTAAAATATTCTCAGTGGGATTTCCAGCACTTATTTAGATTCTTGATCAGGGATACAGAACGTGTGGCCCTTCAAAGGCTGCCCTTCACAAAGCACATCTGCAGAAATGCACGTTTCTTCTTCAGTTGAATTCTGCATCCTTGTCTGCCATCAGAGGCATTGCTTCTAGGCAGCAAGAGGGGCCTTCAACCACATCTGTGGCTAGTTATGGCGTTGCCACCTCAATGAAGTCCTCATCCCTCCAGCAGGCCTCCCCACAGCACTGCTCCAAGAAGGCCAAAAGCAAGAAGGGAGACCCTGAAGGAAACAGGGCTGGGCTGGGCGGGTGGCCCAACAGTCTGAATCAAGGTCAGGGAGAAATGAACAGGTTGTCCACAGACCAGCTGCCCGTTCTGGCAGCCTTGGGCCCTGACTCAGTAGTCAGTCGGTGGCTACAAGTCCAATCTGGTTATTTTAAACTGTTTTCAAACTGGGCTTAAATGTGAGAGTCTGAATTGGGGGGGGGGGGGGAATCCCTCCCACATTTTGTCATAATGCTACTGAAGGGTTTCAGACTTTGGAGTCCCTTAATTACCATTGGAGAGCAGAAGCCCCAGCAAGATGATGATCAGCAGGTAAGCGAGCGCCAGGAGCCCATAAACCAGGAAAGAGGAGCTCCATTTCCACCGGAGGAAGAATCTGTCTTCAAGAAGAAAGATAGCAATGAATTTCAAGCAAAATTGTATGAAGTTGGCTATCAAGTAACATACAGTGGGGTCACTCTGGGTGTCTAAAATTACGAGAAGTGTAAGGGATGGACCATGTTGGTTTTTGTTGCTTTAAAGGTTGGTTCTCTCCCCCCCCCCAGTTTATGGTGGACGGTGAATTAAGCAGAGCAGTTCTGGATTGATGCGTTTGAGGGCTGTTGGCAGGAGGGAGGTACATGTGTTCCAGGCCCCCAGCCAGCAAGGGCCCCAGACTCTTAGCTATCATTTAAAAAATGTAAATGAATCAGACATTTCTAAAGGAAATTATGAAACAGAGTGTGGAAACAACTTTAAAGCTTTGGCAGCTGGGAAGTAGCAGCGTTGCTTTGGGTGCATTGACATCCCAACCAGCAATGGAAGAACAGCTCAATTTCAGTCGCCCACTTTCTCGTTCCAATCTTAAAGTCACACCCCCACATTTCTACAGCATTTCACATTTATATGTAAAAACCCCTCATGAAGATTCATGAGCATAATATTGTGAATTTATCCTATTAAATATATTTTTAAATGCAGTTTTCACTAATGTATGTATTTTACAACAATTTCCCTCAACATAATGCATCTTGTATGTTGTTTTCACAAATATATTCATTTTTATGCACACTCTCCTCAAATAGATGCATTTTTGTAAATACTGGTTGGAGAACTGCACCACAAAATTCAGGGGCGTCTAAATTTTGTAGGATGGCTGTGCTTTGATTCTCATATATGTTGTCTCCAGTCCCAGCTGGCTTTTCTAGCCGCCTTGGGTCCTGACCCAGTAGTCAGTTGGAGGCTATTCTACAAGTCCAAGTTGGTTATTTTAAACAGTTTTCATGCAGTACTTAAATGTGAGAATCTGAATGAGGTGGAAATGAATTAGGCAAATTTGCCTTTAAACATGAACAAAATTGAGTTCCTCATCCCTACCTGTGACTAAACCTGACTAAACAGAGCAGCAGGGACCCAGGAGCTGGGTCTGCTGGTACAGGTCCCAGAACATAGCAGTGCAATCCACCGTATGTTTTCTTGGAATAAGTCCCATTGTGTTCAATAGAGCTTACTCCCAGGAAAGTGAGAATATAAATGAATTAGACCTCCTATCTCCAGGTCAAGTGAAGTGCAAAGTAGTAAACTGTTGTTAGAAAGTTTGACAAAAGTCATGAGCATGTAAATCTTCCTTCCAGCTGTATCTTAAAATACCTGCCACTGCCAGTCTCCTGCCCTAGCATCTCCTCTACCTGGCACTAGCTGTACCAGGTACCTGAAGCCAGGCGAACACTTTGCTGCTCAGTGAGCAGTTTCACTGTGGCTGCTTATTGAAGTGGGGCCCACTCTAAAGCCACTGGAAGGAAAGAAAACCCCTTTACTTCTCCCCTATCCCAAATCAGCTGTAGACTCCCATCATAAAAGCCAATGGACATATTTATCTGAAATTTGGCAGGGTTTTCACCCTGAGGAATTCTGATTCCTCTGTGATATCTACTATTTTCCAACCATTTGCTCAGTAATATCATCTATTTTCTAACCATTTGCCCATAAAACACTATGGGATTAAGTGACCCCCCCCCATAATGATACAGTCTTCCCTTACAGGAGAACCACTGCAGCTATTTGGCAGGCATCTCTCCCTCGGAAAGGAGGACAATGTCTGCAAATTTTATCAACTTCTGCCCAGAAATTTAAGTTATTCACATTTCTGAGTCCCTGGATATATATGCCTGTACTTTAGCAGGGGGACTAGGCCTGCCAGTTTGGTAAGCTTCTGTCCAAAGCAAGTGGACCACTTAGATCCACCTTTGAGTCCCCCTAAAGGTGAATTCAGATCTGGACTCTGTTACCACAAAGTGCTTCCAGATGAGAGAGAGTGCTTCTGAATTGCCAAATCTGGATCTAAATCTTGAGGCCAGGGCACACCCCAAATATTTACCTGCTGTTCTGGGTCCCTTGGCTTCTTCCGTCTCTGCCAGGTATACACGGTCTCCATCTTCCTCTTGCTCATAAACACCAACTAGAACCATCTTGCTCTTGTTTTCAAATTTCTCCTCTTGCTGGGTTATAATATGAGCGGCAAATTGAGGAACTTTATCAGGAAATATAAAGATCTATTTCCTTCCCTCTCCTCCCCCTATTTCTTAGGAAGATCAGGGGAAATTCAGACACGCGCAGTCCTCATTTCAGGGAATAAATTTCCTTAAGAAGGAACATCAGTTTCTGACCCTTCCTCCTCCCAGTCTGCTCCCTCTTCTCCCTCTGACCACTCATCATCATCATCCCACCAAAAGCTGTAGCCATAAATAAAATAATTGTTTAAGCCCCACACTTTGTTAATGTTTTCTATGGTGACTTAGACACATGAGTGTGTGCATGCACATGCGAGTATCTCAAAGAGATGGGGCACTCGTGTACTACAGCTGCTGTTGTAACAATGGCTGCTGCCTGGGCAGGGGAGGGGGTGTTGAGCCCTGCAGCCCCCTCCCCAAAGTTTCAACCTGTGCCCCCAACCATGCATCTTCTCCACTCTTCCCTTACGATGCCTGCATTGGAATCACATGTTCACTTCCCCATAACTGCAGCATGAAAATTTATTTGGAAAGTGCTGACTCCAAACGTGCAAACACCCAAGAACGTCTTAGAATCATAGAATCATAGAGTTGGAAGAGACCACAAGGGCCATCGAGTCCAACCCCCTGCCAAGCAGGAAACACCATCAGAGCACTCCTGACATATGGTTGTCAAGCCTCTGCTTAAAGACCTCCAAAGACGGAGACTCCACCACACTCCTTGGCAGCAAATTCCACTGTCGAACAGCTCTTACTGTCAGGAAGTTCTTCCTAATGTTTAGGTGGAATCTTCTTTCTTGTAGTTTGGATCCATTGCTCCGTGTCCACTTCTCTGGAGCAGCAGAAAACAACCTTTCTCCCTCCTCTATATGACATCCTTTTATATATTTGAACATGGCTCTCATATCACCCCTTAACCTCCTCTTCTCCAGGCTAAACATGCCCAGCTCCCTTAGCCGTTCCTCATAAGGCATCGTTTCCAGGCCTTTGACCATTTTGGTTGCCCTCCTCTGGACACGTTCCAGTTTGTCAGTGTCCTTCTTGAACTGTGGTGCCCAGAACTGGACACAGTACTCCAGGTGAGGTCCGACCAGAGCAGAATACTTACTCATCCTTTCCTTATAAAATGGCTTGTTCTCTTTGTCTTTTAAGGCCCTGCCCCAGTTTATCAAAATCACAAAGCTTTGATTAACTGAATATTGAAACCACTATAAATCCCCCCCCCCAAAAAAACTGTATTGCCTGCCTGCTAATGCTGGAAGCCATTCAAATTTTCCAAGGCCATCCAGTGCTATTTTGAGGCTATTTGAGTGCTATTTTGAGGTTATCTGAGCTCCTTTTGAATAAGGCCCTAGCACACGGCTAGAGAAGATAACTCAAATGGTACTTACAAGACAGAATTATAAAGAACTGGGGATTCCTCTAGCTCAAGCACAAGCTGTTGAACCCCCTGCCCCAAAGAAAAAGCAGGCAAAAATTCCATATTATTTTAAACCAAAAGAAGAAGAAATAAAAAGAAATAAAAACACAGAGAGCCTGCATTTGCACGAATGGTCTGTCGACCGTACCTTGTTCGGAAGGGGCATGGAAGCAGAGGGTGGAGGAGGAAAAGGAGTCGACCTGGCAACCGAGTTAAAGCAGGCAACTACAGAAAATACAGCCCTTGAGGCCCGACCGGAACAGGAGCCTCAACTGGGAAACCCAGAAGCCAGGTCAAGGGAATCCACTCACCAATCTATGCTTGGAGGAAAGGGGGGGTCTCCTGCCCCGACTGAGGTGGAGGAGTGGCTAAACGACACAAGAGTTCGACATCCAGATCTGGGCAGCTTTAATTACATAATGACAGGGTTGTACAAAGATCTGTTGGAAGAACATCAAACTCAGCTAATTAAAGAACTGGGGCCAATTAAAAACTTTATTTCAGAATGTTTGGGTTTGCTCACCTCCCTGATTGAACTAATCAGGAGGAAAGAGGACTGCCACTTTCACAAAGAAGCCAGCAACAAGCCAAATGGAAATAAAATCCAGCCCAACATCAAAGAAAGGAAAACAAGCAGAGCCAAACTAGTCCAAGGGAAAGTACTGGCCACTAGGAAACCTTCCTTAAAGGGAAAGAGATCAATGCATAAGAAGAAGCCGAAGAATGTGAAGATGGGCCGAAAGGCTAAGCTGCCCTCCTGGACTGGGAAAATGAACTTCTCAAAGTTGTTCAAGATTCTGGAGAACTCAAGCACAAAGAACCCCAGCATAACAACGCCAAATAAGAGCCAAAGCCCAAACATTTTAAATAAACATCAGGTGGCTAGCCCTCCAAGGCTAGTAAAACAATCGCTGCCCTCTAGTGGCAAACTAAAGAAAACTCCAGACCCAAAGCAAGAAACTCCCCAGAAGGGAGCACAAAAGAGCCAGAACTTAATTTTAATTAAACATAAACTAGTCCTCCTCCCCCTCTTCAAGCATGGAGGCCTTTCCACACCTGCACAACAGAGAATTTATATACTTAAGAAAATTGACTTAGTCATCAGAGGCCTTATTCCAGCAGAAAATATTGTCAGCGTGAAATTTCTTCCTTTTGATAAGGCCCAAAACAGAGTTGTGGTGACCTTTAAGGACTGGTCGGTAACTAAACAAATCTTGGACAAGAGGGACAGGCTCCAGAGGGCTGGCCTGTTGGTGACCCGCCTATTCGAAGAGTCCGGCGTTCCACCATCCCTCTTAGGAACACGCAAGCCTACTAGTCTGCGCACAGAATTGGAAATGGCTTCTGAAAACTACAAACAAGGCCAACTGGAGGCAGTCAATATTTCCAAACAGAAGGCTAGGCTCCAAAAAATCTTACTCCCTTCCAATGAACCCAAAAAAGATATCTTAAACGAGAAGGAGATGTTATTTTTAGCCTCCCTTGAGCAGATTCAACAGTCCCAGGATGCGTTAATAGCTAGGTTACAAACCATAAAAAAATCCTTACTCCTCCAAGGCTTTTCTGCTCCTTTGGAATTTAATTTTGCTACTAACACGACAAAGCCCTTATCCAACGAAGACTGGACGCGGTGCCGGTTCCTGTCCCCCGAAGAAGTGGGTTCTCCCACACAACCCTTAATACCTCAAACAACAATACACCAGGCAGACCTTGCCATGCCGATGAGTAGGAACGGTTCAATCTTTGTGGACGCCTCAGGATCCTTAGATGACATTCAGGTGGAGGATTGAAAGACAGATACAGCGAGGGGACACCATGCCGGGGAAACAAAACTCACTAGGTTAGTACCTACCACAAATGATCTTAACAGCTCACTCCACCTCAAAAACATTCATTCCATCATCCTAAAGAACAAACGGAGGAGTCTACCTTTGTTCCCCTCACCACCATATTTCCACATCTTATCGTGGAATGTGGCGGGCTGGCTGTCTAAGCAGGGTGATGCTGATTTTCTGGATTTCCTCTCAAAATTCCAGATTATTTGTTTACAAGAGACCTGGTGCCTAGACTCTCATCCCCCTTACTTACAGGGCTATGTGGCTTTTGCTACCCCTGCGAAAAAACTAAATAACCGTGGCCGACCTAGCGGCGGTTTGGTCACTTTTATTCCTATAGAGCAAGGGTACAGGGTGCGACAACTGCAGTGGATGAAGAGTAACAATTTTCAGATTTTACTTATCTCCAATAACACAGGAGGAGATTTTCTATGTTTCAACGTTTATATTCCCCCCATGTGTACTCTGAAGTTGATTGATTGTTTTGGCGTGACCCCCGCTAATTGATTTACGATCCACAATTAGCTTTAGCACTTTACTGCCGTCCGACGCGCTTCCCTCAGCTGCGCCACTTAGCTCCGTTGTCCAGTCACGCCCAGCAGAGTTGAACACAGCGGGAAAGCTATCACGTCCTTTGACAAACACACACACAGTACAGGTTTGTCTATTTACAGTTGTTTATTCCAACATTTCTCCGGAAACCCAGGACTGCTTGCAGCCATGACAAAACTGCTTCCTTTCCCTCTCACAGCACAGAGAGGAACAGATCGAAACTCCTCCCAGCTTCGAAAAACTGACGTCAGAATGGTGTGGCATCATGGGAACAATTTAACCTGTTAAGTTCCAAACCCCACACCCCCCTTTGCCGCACATTCTGACAAGACCCTTTTGAGTTCAACACCTTTCCCTTTGCCTTGTGCCTCTTTCCAGCATTTTTCCCAGGCACCTGTTGAACCCCTTCAACACTCTCAGAATCACACTGTGCGAAACCTATCCACGCACTTGTGGCCTGATATCTTTCAGGTGGAATACCCTTTGTTGTGCGACTGGACCTTCTAGGCACAAACTCAGATGTTACTTCTGACTCACCGCCACCAGAAGGTGTGTCCTCAGCATCACGGGATTCCCCCTCTGATTTAAAGCGTTTTCGAATCCTCTCCATTACACTCACAGGAGAACTAGGCTCGCTTTTGGGTGCTCTCTTAACATCTTGTGGAGAAGCTACAGAAACCTCATCCTGCTCCTGACTTTGGTCAGTGACCTGCTCGTCATCATCGGATTCTGAACCCTGATCGTGGACCTGGTCCTCATCACCGGGATCAGCCTCTGCCTCCCTTTCCTCCTCAGAATCAGATAGGCATTCTGAGAGCAGATCACGCTGGACAGCAGTTTTTGACCTTTTATCCTGCTCATAGAACTCAGCGTGTTTACTGATCAGCACCTTACTCTGATCACCTGATGGATATGCAAACCTCCATGCACGTGCTTCTGGCTCATACCCGCAGAAGATCATTTTTCGGAACTTGGATCCATCTGGCCCCTGCAAAGCAGTAGGTACCGGCACAGACGCACTTGCACCAAACATTCGCAAAAAATGAATCTGGGGTTTCCTGCCATGCAACAACCCAAAAGGTGTGTCACCTATCAGTGAATTGTAGGTACGATTCCAGGTGAAGCCCACATACTTGATTGCCTCCAGCCAAAACCTTGGAGGTAACCCAGCATCTGCCAGCATCACCTGTGCAGCCTGAACCAGAGCCTCACTTCTCAGCTCTGCCACCCCTCTCTGATTGGGTGAAGTCACTGTGTGACGTATCCCTTTCTTGTGAAAGAATTTCTGCAAAGCAGACCCTGTAAATTGAGCTCCTCTATCACTGGTGACTGCTTGCACTCTGGTGGAAAACCTTTGTTCCACCTCCTCAATCCATCCTTTGATCAGCTGTGCTGCATCATCCTTGGATTTGAGACCATGGGTCCAGGAATTCTGCGTAAAATTATCCTGCACCGTCAGGAGAAACCTTGCACCTCCCAGACTTGCTTCCCTTACAGGACCCCACAAATCTATGTGGACCAGTTCAAAAGGTTTTGCGGTTACCCTCTTCACCTTTGGATAACTGCACCCCTTTACCTTTGCCAGTTTGCAAGTTTCACATCTTACAGCACATCCACATTCTGTAATTTTACAACCTTTGGAAACCTCAGGCAGCACCTGTAGTTCTTCTAGAGAACCATGAGCTGTTTTTGTGTGCCACGCATGGGCACATGTCACGTGGTTGTTGATTTTAGCACGTAGAGCCTGTGCTTTCCCAACCTTCCCCTCACCCTCCAGAGGTGATTTAAGAACAAAGAGATCATTCTGCCCCCTTTTAACCTTGGCAAATATCCTCCCTCCTTTGGAGATTGTGCAGACAGCATCTTCGAAACAAACCTTAAACCCCTTTTTCAACAAATAAGGCACAGATAAAAGACAGTGGTGCATCCCAGGAACGGTACAAAAGTCCAACTTCTCCTGTAAAATAGAAACATACATTTTGCCAGCATTAGTTACATTCTTTTTCTGCCCATTTGCAAAAAGTACAGTTTTTCCAGCCGGAATTGCCGTGCAATTCCACATCTCGACAGCAGGGGTATCTGGAATCAAATTGCAGTTCGCTGCAGAGTCGATTACAAAACAAAGCTCTGAGCCTGTCCCACAGCTGGTTGAGCTGTCCTCAGACAAAGCCAGACTAGCTGCTAGTTGATAAGCCTCCTCACGTTGTTTTCCACGTCCTTCTCTTGCGTTCCCACGCTGGCCTGTCTTCCCAGGCCTGTTGCCATGGAAACCCGACTGGTTCCCATGAGAGTTCAGCTGGTTGACCTTGGCAACATCCTGTCTTGCCACTCTGCTCCGGTGGGGGCAATCTCGACGTACGTGGTCAGCTGACTTGCAAATGTAGCAACAACAAACTTCAGTGGAAAAACACTGCCCGGGGCTCCCAGCTGGCCTGGCCTTCCTCCTTCTGGAACGGCGCCTCCCACCAGCCTGGCCCCCCTTGAAGCTGCTCTTCGTTTCAGCACAAGTGGAAAGTCTTTTAAACTCGCCTTTGGAACTCTTCACCCTCCCGATCTGTGCACCAGCGCTCCTTGAGGCTGATTGGGGAATAGGGGCTTCTAGTCCAGCGTCTGCAGGGCTCTGGCCTCCCGCTGAAGCTTCACACAAACCTTTCAGCACATTCCAGGCAGCCCACGCTGATTTCACACCCTCCAAGTGGGGTCTCAGCGATGCATCAACGCATGCTCTGAGCATATCCAGCTCTCTTTGCATTTTCTGCTGGCTATCTTCAGGCAACGTAGCGTCACAGCCTGCAACGTCTCCAGCCGCTTTGGCGCTGGGGGTTGGTGGTAGTGGCTCCCTCTGGCTTGCTCCCCAAAGCCCATGGACCAGGAACCACCCCTTTATTCTTTGCCTCCAGGTTGCCCAACTCTTTAGAGTGAGCTTTTCCACCGGTATGTCCTGGCTCTCTGCCATCTTCTCCCGTTCTCCCAAGGGGCCCAAGCTTACTTACAATCAGTTTCAGCTTCTCTGGCTCTCCCTTCCGTGGAGAAACGTTTTTCCAGCTGCTCTTCAGCTCCGAGCTGCTTCTTAGCTTTTAGCTCTGTGTCTCAGCAGCTCTCATGCCTCTCAGAAGCAGGCAATTATCTCACCACCTTCTGCCGTAGCTCCGTTGCTCTAAATCGCAACTTCAAAGCTCCCGTGATAGCTTTACAATCGGTGATTAAGGATCCATAACCTCTGAAGTTGATTGATTGTTTTGGCGTGACCCCCGCTAATTGATTTACGATCCACAATTAGCTTTAGCACTTTACTGCCGTCCGACGCGCTTCCCTCAGCTGCGCCACTTAGCTCCGTTGTCCAGTCACGCCCAGCAGAGTTGAACACAGCGGGAAAGCTATCACGTCCTTTGACAAACACACACACAGTACAGGTTTGTCTATTTACAGTTGTTTATTCCAACATTTCTCCGGAAACCCAGGACTGCTTGCAGCCATGACAAAACTGCTTCCTTTCCCTCTCACAGCACAGAGAGGAACAGATCGAAACTCCTCCCAGCTTCGAAAAACTGACGTCAGAATGGTGTGGCATCATGGGAACAATTTAACCTGTTAAGTTCCAAACCCCACATGTACTTCCTCTCAGACAGTACAAATCTGGGAAGATTTGGAGTCATGCTTGGAGAAGGCCAAAATAGAATTTCCTGACTGGAACATCCTGCTGGCAGGTGACTTTAACGCTAGGATAGGCAGTGACATCAATTCGTATGGCTCCAAAACCCAGTTTTTACCAGAGGCAGACTGGTTTATCCCTTGGAGTTCTGATGAAAAGGTCCTGAATAAGGCAGGTAATACATTACTGGAGATTGCCTTTAAGCATAATTTATACAACCTGCATGGCACTTACATGGATAGGTCAGGAGGTTTCTTCTCTTTTATCGGCCCTCGTGGTGCAAGTGTGATTGACCATATCCTGGTCTCTCCAACAATTTTGGAGAGGGCACAGGGTCTCAGCACTTTTAACAGAACTGAGAGCGACCATCTTCCTAGAGCAATCTCACTAACTCCCCTCGAATCAGGAGGATTACAACATCTACATTGTGCAGTCCCTCCTCAAGCACCGGCCCCACGCAGGCGCAAATGGAACAGCGAGCTGGAGCTTAAAATTAAACAACACCTGCACTCTCCAGATTTATTGGCTCTGAGAGACCAGTGTCTTTTACCTAACTTTGATCCTTTTTCATTATATCAGCGGGTCTCAGGGTCTCTTTTCCCATTTCTTATAAACACCAGGCCTCCCAAACAACATAACAAATCGGGGGTCTGGTTTGATAAAGACTGCCGGAAGCTAAGATCCCTGCTTAGGAAACAACAAAACAAGGTAAAACAGGAGAGGACTCTGTCATCTATGGTAAACTTCCACAGATGGCACTCTTACTATAAAAACACCTTAAAACTCAAGAAATCCCTTTATAGGAAGGAACAATGGGAGGCACTTGATAAGGCGATTAAATCGCGAGACGATAGAAAATTTTGGGCAATAGTAGCACAGGGAGTCTCATCCAAAGGAAAAATTGTAAACAGCAGTATTCCATCCGATGTGTGGTATCAACACTTTTCCAAGCTATACACACCCTCAAATACTGCTAATTCGAGTCCGTCCCTCCCATTGAAGAATGATCATCTAGCTAGTTGGGATCCGGTTACGGAATCAGAGTGCCTACAGCTAATTAAAACTTTAAAAAATGGCAAAGCTCCTGGTGAGGATATGATCCCCCCTGAGGTTTTTAAATCAAATGCCCAATGGTGGGCCATCTTTTTGGCCAAACTTTTTACGGCAATAAACAACACATGTAAAATCCCAGCAAATTGGAAACTAAGTGTGGTAGCCCCTATCTACAAGAAGGGAGACATTCAAGATCCAGCAAACTACCGCCCTGTAAGCCTTCTGGACACTGCATACAAACTTTAGACCCGGTACTTATTAAACAAGCTGGTAGATTGGGCGGACCATTCTAACCTGTTCAACCAGGAACAGGCAGGATTTAGAAAGGGCCACAATACGATAGGTCACTGTATGGTACTACAGACCCTGGTAGCTAAATATGCAAAAGCGTATAAGAGCAGACTCTTCGTGGCCTTCGTTGACTTGACATCTGCCTTTGACTCAATCTGTAGAGATAGACTATGGAAAAAATTATATGAAACGGATATTGACAGACGACTTTTAAAAATTCTCAGAGAGTTACACACAGATATTACAGTCAAAATCAGAACTGGGCCATCGGGAACTCTTACGGACCCACTGCCATTGGGGAAAGGGGTCAAACAGGGATGCCTGCTAGCCCCATTTCTTTTTAACTTTTATATAAACGACATTGTTCAGTACATGGCAAAGTACAAGTCATCGGCTCCAGCCCTTGAAGGTAAACGTCTGAATATATTGCTATATGCCGATGACATGGCTTTAATGGCACTCACCCGAAGAGGCCTACGCAGCATGCTGGAGGGGATCGCAGCCTACTGTTCCCATAACTCACTAAAGATAAACTATGACAAAACAAAAATTGTGGTGTTCACTAGAGCTCGCCACACCTTTAGATGGTCTTTAGATGAACATGTGATTGAACAGTGCCCTTTTTTTAAATATCTGGGTGTTACATTCCAGGCTACATCTAGTTGGTTAGCCCACTTTAAGGCTGTAACCATCCTAACACGAAGAACAATTGGTGTCCTGCTTAATTTCTTTCATACCCGGGGAGGACAATTGGTGATCCCAGCATTAAGAGCTTTTGTTGGGAAAGCTATTCCCCAGATGTTATATGGGATAGAACTCTGGGGGTGGAACCAGAGGCTGTTGGAACGGCTCGAAATTTTGCAAAATTATTATCTCAGGAGGATTCTAGGCCTTCCTCAAGGAACCCCAGCAGCTTTCTTGAGGGTGGAGGTTGGATTACCCTCTGTGTCTGCCAGGGCCCATTTAAGATTCCTACGATTTTACATCAACCTTGCAAATACCTCAAACACCTTATTAGCCAAACAAGCCTTTGTATCTCTTCAAAAGAACACCACTTGGCATCAAAACCTATCTGAGATCCTGGTTAGATACACCCTACCGGAGTTTAATATCCTCAAACTGTGGAGCCCGGACAAAGTTCGGGAATGGATCCTGCAGAGAGACGCTCTGTTAGATATCACAAAAATACAGAACCCAGGGTCCTCCCACTGGCTTCCCCGACTGAAAACAGTCAAAACCTGCGCCAATTACTTAGCGAATATCACCAATCCCACCCTTCGGAGAGCCTTCACCATGGCCTGTTTTCAAACCATTCCTACGGCCTATCTGTCAGGCAGATATGCAAAAATCCCAGTAGAGCAGCGTATATGTCCTTGTCATATGAGAACCAAAGAGGATCTCATACATTACATGTTGTATTGTCCTATCTATTCAGCCTTCAGGGATGCGATGTTACAAACTATTCCCAAATCAATAGTCAACTCTGAGGACCAAGTAAAGTTTTTACTGGTGGACGCTGATCCACGGATTTCTCACGTGGTAGCAGTCTTTGTGGTGAAGGCTATGAAAACTAGGGTATGGTTCCTGGATGAAACGGTGAGGTCCCTTCCATTGATCTCCTAACCTGTTGCTGTATCTTCTTTCCTGAATGGTGGGGTTTTTTGGGTAGTTTCCTTGCTGGGATAGCATGACATGAATTTTAGCTTACTTTTATAATTTTATTGTTTATCTTTTAACAATGTTTTATGGTATTTTGTGTAAAGGCATGGACCTCACAAATTTAATAAACTTGTTGTTGTTGTAATGATGGAAGTTTGAATGACTTGAGGTGTATTGCTCTTTCAGAAAGCACAGTGACTCAGGTGGAATGAAGTGGGCACAGAGCCAGGGGGTGAAATGACCCTCATTCCCTCACTGGATGTGCAGAGAGGTCTGTTGCCTCTTTAGGATTGTTAGGGCTCAGGAATTGGCTCTAGTACTGAGGTTTGGGGTTCATTCTCTGGGTAGCAAGTTAAATCTCACGGCAGTCAGCTAGTCTCAGATCAGGACCTTTGAATCTTTGGATAAAAATCCTGCTTTAAAAGAAAGACCACTCAATGTATCATTAGGATTTTACCTGCTCATCCTTTGTCTCCCATTCCAATAATATTTTATACCTTTAGACAGCACTTTTACATTCCATTCCAACAGGTCTCTCTCCAGTTGTGATATTTGTTCCCCAAATCCTCATATCCTATCTTTCTTAAATACTTCATTCAAATGATATTGTATCCATGTTGTTAATTTCCCTGATAATTCCTTAAATTATTTTAATTTATACTCTCCTCCCTCGTTTTAATAAATTTCTATAAGTTGTCCACCCTTCTATCATGTTCTATTTCTTTACTGCTATAGCTTCCAATGGTGAGAGCCAAAGTGGTGTTTTTACCTCTAATAAATTCTTGTATTTATCCCATACGCTATAGAATTTTTTCCTAATTATATGATTTGTAAATCCTTTATGAACTTTCACCTTTTCATACCATAAATATGCGTGCCAACCAAAAATATTGTCATGACCAGTGCTTTTTTTCCTGGGGGGATGCAGGGGTACACATACCCCTAAACATTTTGTGAATCTAAGTTTGGCCTCATTGAGGGGCAGGATTTCAATATGAGTAGGAAAATGAGAGTACCCCTAAACTTTTTTTTTTAAGAAAAAAAAGCACTGATCATGACTTTCTAAGTCTAGAACAGTGGTACCTTGGTACTTGAACGGCTTGGCTCCAGAAACTGTGTCTGTGGTATTTGAAATGAGGAAGAGACATCACCTTCATGGGTTACCATGTGGAGCTTTGGAACAGGGAGAGCAAGTTCCAGGACACACAATGGACTCCTCTGGGGTCCTGTTCTCATCACACACTGCCTTGGCATAATGGGAAGGAAAAGGAGATTCAAATCCTGTTGTCCTTGTAAACAGCAAGTGGTGGGGCAATCAGGATTGTCCTTCTTAAAGCTGCTCTAATGGGATGATGGGCTGCTGGTCAGTGAGAGAGGATTTGCTTTGTATGCAGAAAATTACCTGTTCAATCCCCAGCATCTTCAGGTAGTGCAGTGAATGTCCCCTGTCTAAACCCCCCCCCCCCAAAGACACCACTGAAGGACAGAATGGGGGGTGTTTGTGTGAGAGGGATCCTCTCCCTCCCCCCACTGAGATCTTGATCTAAATCAGCCCTCTCAGTGTCTTCTCATAAAGGTAAATCTGTGCAGAGTCCCAAGCAAAGGATCCAATGTTGCCAGGATTGTGTACACAGACAGTTTAAAGTGGATCTGATATATTCCAGGTATACGTGGTTTTCACATTGCCCACACAATGTTATACTCATCCAAGTGGCAGCCTGCATTCTCCCCTCCCATATTTAATTCAGGTTTTTGATCAGTGGATAATGCAGTAGGGTAAGAAAATCCCATATAAAATCAAATATTAGCTAACTGTGGATCTTTTTAAAAAAAGAAAAAGAAAAAAAGATGTGTAGTGATGTTTTGCTGGGTGCCATCTGTCACAACACACTGCTGACAGGGCCCTTTGTGACACACATGGTGGTGCTTTGGGCTGCTATCGTTGTTTTTTACCCACTGGACTGGTCTACTGGTGAATATACACATTTAAAGGCTGCTAAACAAATACCTTCCCACATGCCCACAGTGGACCTCAGTGTTCCAGAACTCAGGCAGAGTGAGGGACCAACATCACGTGGTGTCAAAGTATCTCACCAAGCATCACCCACTTGGGGTTTTATTTCAGTGTCAAGCCAAGCTTCAAGGTATACAGACTGAAAGCCTATCAAATCCATTTGGCATAGCTGCTGCTGAGGTGCCAAAATAATTAAAGAGAAGAAATCTTGAATACAGTAGTTAGCAGGGATCTTCAGCGTCAGCCAGGAGTTAACCAAAAAGTAGTCAAATGGTTTTCAAACTCAAGTTATCTTTAGAGCACCTCTTTGATTATATTAGGGAAGTGACATTTCTGTGTGGGGAAATCCCACAGCGCCTGGCCATTGAGCCTCAGAGGCCTGCCTGGGCGAGGTTCCGTGCTTAGGTCCCCTTGCCCTGCTTCCCGCTCGGCATGGGCTTCTCACAGATGTAGTAGCACAGGTAGCTGCAATAGACGTCGTTCCATTCCCCAGAACCCCAGAGATGCGCACAGTCTTCGTTCCCACTGTTATTCGGTTCCCCTGGCTTCCAGTACCTGCATTGAATGTTAAATACTTTGAAAAATATCAAAAATCCAAGATATACAGAATTTGATAGACTTCCCTCTTGATGTCTTTTTCATGGCCAAAAAGCAGTTTGGGTGGGGTGCAGGAAGAGAGATTTGGACTGGGGCCATAGTGCCTGAGAGGTCTAATCATGCAACAGAACTGATCCAAGTCCTCTGGCTATTAGTCACAAATATATTGGGGTAGTGGTGTTCTTGCACTGTGCCCCTGTGTTTGAACAGGATTGCAGTGCTCCACTCTTCCCCCTTATGCCATTTTCTCACTGAAATCATCTCCACTGCCATATCTTGCTGTAGGCAGTCCATGAGGACTATTTTTCAGAGCATCTATGGTGGATTTCAGTTCAAAAATGAAAAAAAAAGATCCAAGGACATACTTAAGGGGATGTAGAGTTTGACCCTTTAGAAAAGCATTTCCCAACCTATATGTTGTTGGACTACAAATCCCATCAGCCTGGATCATTGTCTATGCTGGCTGGGGATGATGGGGACAGTAGTCCAACATTTGGGGTCCCAAGGCTGGGAACAGTCAGTGTAGAAGGAAGCTTTTGGTGAGGTTCTGCTTGAAAGAACATCAGTCATGTGAGAATTCCTGCTGGCAGAATCTGAGAAGAGAATGCCATTTCCAAATTTGTTTTGACCGCACTTGATGCCAGCTGCATAACAAAAGGGATGACAACTGCTCAGTGCTTACGTGAAGCCCGAGTAGTAACTGCTGCCATCAACCCATCTCCACAGTCCTTCAGTATCTCTGTCCGTGAGGCCCATCCAATAACGGTCATTCCTGGTCCGGGTCATAAGGAAATTCTGCATGAGAAAGAAAAATCAGATAAATGTGGCCATGAGAGTACATGGACTTTCTGTTGGAAGATGACGTTTAGGAGGATCCAGAATCAGTTTCTCGGCCATTGCTGTGTTGGGTTCCACAGGGTTCAGTTCTGCCATGGGTACTGCATCAGCGTAGAGCTTTATGCAGCCAAAGTAGTATGACCCATGTGCAAGAAGGAGGCATCAACAGACTGGTGGTGGTCCCTAAGGTTAGCAGAAGTACATTTTGTCGGGGGGCGGGGGAGAAAACCAAAACAGCTCAATGAGATCTGAGAATGCTCAGTGAAACACTGCCTGGCTGTTTGTGTGCAGGAAATGAAAGCTGGGTGTCAGGGAGTATTGGACTGGAGGCTCCTGGCAGAGGGTGCAGTTTCCTGGCTGGCTGGCCCTCTGAAAGCACGCCATGTGGCAACATTTTGTGGTGAGCATGGCTGGCCACTCAAGGCCCCTCCAGCACAGAACCTGGTGGGAAGAGTTGCAGCTCAGTGGCAGAGCATCTGCATTGCTTCCTGAAGGTCCTGGGATCCATCACCTGGCAGCTTCAGGTCGAGCTGGAAAAAGACTCCTGCCTGAAATCATGGAGTGCTGCTGAGAGTCAATGTAAACAATCCTGAACTAGATGGATCATTGGTCTGACGTGATCTAAGGCTGCTTCCTAGGTTTCTATGTTGAAAAGCACAGCACAGCACAGAGCACAAGTAGCCGGTTTATCAAGGAAGAGGCAAATCCTCCCAAGTTGAATTCACTGGAAAATTTTGAAGGCATTCAGAGCCAGGTACAGGTGTACAGAAACACATCCACTGGGCCAACCATGGACAGTATGTTGATACAGGGGAACATCCGTAGTGGCGGTCAAACTGACTTTCAGAGATGTTTGTCCACAATTTTCTTTTTGAGGAACCCCTGATAAGCATTCAGGAAAACCCCAGGTTCTCTGGAGCCCAGTTTGGAAACTGTAGCCTGGCTGTGATCGGGAGATGCATGCCAAGTAAGTTGGAATAAGGCAACTAAGCCCCCCAATCTCTCTGGGTGCAATGGTTTCCCCCAACTTTCCCTGATTCCTCCAACTCCAGCACACCAGCCCTGGCCATTTCCTTTCTTTTTACCTGTTCAGGCATACTATCAATGACAACCAGCTTTGAATTTCTGACAGCGCAATCATCCCTGGCCTGCATCCAGTTAGTTTTCTGCAGGGAGAAGTAGTAGCATTTTCCATTGTGGTATTCCCATTCTCTAGTGTCAGGATTGCATGGGAACACTGAGCAAAGGAAAGAGAGACAACATTAGCCAATGGCTTGAAAAGTAAAGTAAAGCTTAGAGATGTCTGAGAGCACAGAAAGTGCAGTAGGCTGTATCTAGCTATGCAGTCGTCCATCTATTTAAAGGAGGAGGAGCTGGCAAAGTGGTGCCCTCCAGATGATGTTTGAATGCAGCTCCTACGTTCATAAGAAGAGCTCTGTTGGATCAGGACCAGGGCCCAACTAGTTCAGCATCCTGGTCTCACAGTGGTAAGCAGATGCCTATGGGAAGCCCACAAACAGTCCTCTCTGCACTTGTAATTTCCCAGAAAATGGAAGTTCAGAAGTTGGCTGCCTCCAAAAATGAACATTCTGGCTGGGACTGGTGGTAATCAGCCTGCTTTCACATGACAGTTAATTCCGTTTTAACAACTGTTCCAGACCCTCCAACATGTCATGACAAAAAACTGGGACACCATCTTCCGGGGCTGCACTTCTGCACAAGTTACATGACCTGTGCAAGATTGCAGTCCTGAAAAAACACTTTATTAGGGCACAGTGCCCCAAATATATTGCCTCCCCCCCCCAAATAAAAACTTTTCTTAGGGGAAAATTGCAGTGCGAAATCAAGCAATATTGCAGCGCCCAAAATGTTTGCCATGCTCTCACGAGAAAAAACAGGATTTCTCATTTCCTGGGACGGTTGAGGGCTATGCTGTTCCCTAACTGTAAAGTTCTGTATTATATGTGAGCTTTCACAAAAGCCACTTCTGGAACTGTAGAGGAGTATAGTGCAAGTTTAGTGCCCATTTCTGTCTTATTTGCTCCCAGAAAAAAATCTGTTTGCAAATAATATGGAAACAAATGCTAAACTTGCACCATATTCCACTATAACTCTGGAAGTGGCTTTTAGATCATGTGAAAGCTCAAATATAACATGAATTGCAAGTGGAGAGTGCTGTTCTGGACTCAAAGGGTCTTTGGACAGGTTCAGCAAGGCGCTTCTGATATTCCTTTTATACTTGAGATCAATTAGGAGAGGTTTGAAAGCTCATAAGAGAAAATCACTGAGGGCCACCATGGCTATGTGAGGCGCCACTCCCTAGGTTTCAAGCTCTGCTCCCTGATGTTTAGGGTCTGAGATTCAGCAGAACTGATCACCCTAGAGAAGAATATAAGTTTGGGGTGGGGGGAAGTAGGCTGTAAGCAGAGACCTTTCTAACCCCTGGATCCAGCAAGTGTTAAAATATAAGTCCGGCTAGTTTCCAGTGTTGAGGTGATAGTCCAGGTGATGGGCCATTAAGGAAAACAAAGTGGATCTCTGAGAGGGTATTTAGGAAAAAGACAAAGGCAAGAGTTGAGAGTTCAGTGAGTGAGCCAGAGGGAAAAGGAGCAAGCTGGAGAGAGAGTCAGAGCAACAATTGAGAACATTGTTTGATACTTTCTGTTTGGAATCCAAGGCTGTGGCTATGCGAGAAACCAGACCTTCTTGGGCTTTTAATGCTGTGATCCCCTCCATTGTAGGATCGGGTTGCATATGTATTTGTAAATAAATCATAGAGACACCACAGTCTCCGCTAAGCCCCATTCCCAAAGGAAACATGAACCTTGGGTGAGAATCTGGAAGACCTTGGATCTCACACCATGCAGGGATTGGAGTGGCAGGCAACAATATGTTACAAGACTTACATTCATAATCATGTCCCGTTCGTGGCTTTGGACTCTCATCAATCAATTCACTCAGTTCTGATGAAAGTGTTGTTGCTTAAAATTTTAAAAGAGGAAAAGGGGGAAATGTTAGAAATTTAAAGCTGAAATGAAACATATTACATGGCAGACGTTATGATGCACGGAGGTGTGATATGGTTTATTATTATTGAGAGACAGCAAATCAGGAGAGGTTTAGCGATGAAATGCTTAGTAATAACTTTGAATGTCAGTGTCATGCTAATCAATCAATTAACTTTGAAACAATGCCTCTCTTTCCCACACCCCTCCAAACATCACAAAGTGGTTTGAAGTTGGCATTACGCTAATTGTATAACAAATTATCTCCTAATATAAGAGGGGGCAGGGTTTCTGTTGAGTCAGGTGATTAGCTGTGGGAGGAGCTTATCAGAGCTCGCAGGGCAGCAGCTGAAGAAGGTGCAAAAAAGGTTTTTATTGTGTGTGTTACTTGTGGCTGATTAGCTGCTCTCCCTGTGCAAAGGTCAGAGGGGGCAGGGTTTCTGTTGAGTCAGGTGATTAGCTGTGGGAGGAGCTTATCAGAGCTCGCAGGGCAGCGGCGCGCAGTTTGATCCATCTTTTAGATTTAGGGGAGCTAGTCTCAAACGTTTGTTGGGGGAGACCTAGGTTTTTTTGGGGGGGGTTATTTGTCCTGTCTTCACGCTTTTTATGATGGAGGACCACTGTAGTCACCCCCAACGACACGTTTTCAAGATGGAGGGTGAGGGAACAGCTGCAGTCGCCTGCAGTTCCTGCGCAATGTTTGCCATCTTGCCAAAGGTTGCAGGAAGCTTTACCTGCAGCAATTGTATGTTGATTGCCCTCTTAGAAGACAAAGTCCAACAACTGGAGAAACGTGTAGCTACGCTCCAAAGAATTAGAGAGCTGGAGCTCTTCTTGGAAGCAACAGAGATTGTCCCCCACATAGTTCCGGGCAAAGACCTGGTTTCCTGGGACAAATGACCGTGGTGCGTTGGCACAGCCTGGGGGTTCAGCCACGGCAAAGTCTGGGTGTAGCCGGTCGAGCGGTGACCTGAGGCGGCGGCCCATAAGCAGTTCCGCAGGACTCCTCCCTGTGGCCGCATGAGGGGTGATGTGTTGCGCGAACAAGTATTCGGCGACCCGCTCATGCCAGTCTCCCCGGTCCAGGCGCGCCAGTGCCTCTTTTGTCGAGCGCACCATTCTTTCCGCTTGCCCGTTGCTGGATGGATGAAAGGGTGCCGTTAGGGCATGGCGGATGCCCAGTCCCAAAAGATACCGCTCAAACGTGCCTGATGTGAACTGCGGTCCGTTGTCAGAGACAAGGACATCAGGACACCCATGCGTTGCAAACAGGCCTCGCAGCACCCGGATGACAGCTTCGGTAGTGGTGGAGGGCATCAGGGCGACCTCCAGCCATTTGGAATAGGCGTCCACCACTACCATAAAGGTCCGGCCGTGAAAGGGGCCAGCCAGATCGATGTGCACCCTCGACCAGGGTGTCTTTGGCGTCTCCCACGTGTATCCCTTAGCTGCCGGTGGTGCAGGCCTCGACTCCTGGCACGCTTGACAGGCGGACACCCAGGCAGTGATGGCATCGTCCATATTAGGCCACCAGACGTAACACCGAGCCAACGCCTTCATTTTGACAATTCCCGGGTGGCCAACGTGCAGAGCCTCCAGGACGCGCTGACGGAGTCCCTGGGGAATCACGACGCGGTCTCCCCACAGCAGACAGCCGCGATGAGCTGAGAGTTCATGTTGTCTGGTTGCGAAGGGCTGGAACTCCGATGCAAAGGGCCCTTGTGGCCACCCCCTCCACACCCAGTTGAGCACCCGGCTGATGGTGCGATCCTGGGCAGATGCGGAGGCCACAGTGGCAGCCGACACAGGCGCTGCCGGAAGATCCTCAATCAGAAGGAGCGATGAAGCTGGAGCCGGGTCTTCCACAAATGCTGGAAGAGGGCAACGGCTGAGGGCGTCGGCATGGCCCATCGATTTCCCCGGGCGGTGGATGAGCCGGTAGTGGTAGGCAGCCAGGAAAACAGTCCATCGCAGCATGCGTGGTGAGAGGACCGGTGGAGTTGGACGATCACCGGCGAGGAGGCCCAGGAGTGGCTTGTGGTCAGTGATGAGGTCAAAAGTCCTGCCATAGAGGTATTCATGAAACCTCTTCACTCCAGCCACAAGTGCCAATGCCTCCTTGTCGAGCTGGCTGTAATTCCGTTCCGTCAGAGATAGTGTCCTGGAAAAGTAGGCGAGCGGTGCTTCTCTTCCATCTGGAAAACGGTGACTAAGGACAGCCCCGATGCCAAAAGGTGAGGCGTCGCAGGCAAGGACCAGCGGCCTGGATTCACTGTACTGTACCAGCACACTGTCCGAAGAAAGGAGAGCCTTGACCGCGTTGAAGGCCGCCGTCTCCCGATGACCCCAGGCCCAAGGCGTCTTAGTGCTAAGGAGTCGGTGAAGAGGCTCAGCCACTGTGGCTTTGTGGGGCAGGAACATGTTATAAAAGTTCAGCAGCCCCAGGAACGCCTGCAACTCCGTTTTGTTCTTTGGAGTGGGGGCCTGCTGGATAGCGCGGATCTTGGATGTGGTTGGATGAAGACCGGAGGCATCGATAAGATAGCCCAGGAACTCTACCTGTGGAACGGCGATCTGGCACTTCTCCCTTTTTACCTTGAGCCCGGCCTCCTGGAACCTGGTCAGCACGGCACGGAGGCGCTCGAACAGCTGCTGGTGTGAGTCTGCAGACACCAAGACATCATCAAAATATGGTACCACGCCCGGAAGCCCTTGCAGGAGACGCTCCATAAGGCCTTGGAAGATGCCAGGAGCCACACTCACCCCGAACTGCAACCGGCGGCAACGGAATGCCCCCCGGTGGGTGACGATCGTCTGGGCTTCAGCAGTGGCATCATCGACTGGCAGTTGTTGATAGGCTTGGGCAAGGTCCAGCTTAGCGAAGACCTTACCCTCACCCAGGGAATGCAGCAGGTGTTGGACAACAGGAACCGGATAAGCATGCTGCTGAAGTGCCTTGTTGATCGTGCACTTGTAGTCAGCGCAGATTCTCACCGACCCATCTGGCTTGACAGGCGTGACGATGGGGGTTTCCCACTTTGCGTGGTCAACCGGCTCCAAAACTCCTTGGGCGATCAGTTTGTCCAGTTGTTCGTCCACCTTAGCCTTGAGAGCAAAGGGAACCCGGCGTGGCTTTAGCTTGATGGGGGCGACTTGTGGATCCAGGCTAAAGGAGATGGGCGTACCTGTATATTGGCCCAAGGTGCCGTCAAAAACCTCGGCAAAGTCTTTGACCAGACCCTCAGTCTCTGCGTTAGAGATGCAGTTGATGCCGGTGACTTCCAGGCCGAGGGCATCAAACCAGTCTAGCCCTAGGAGGCTTGGCCGCTGACCTTCGACCACCACCAACCGGAGCAGGCCCGAAAAATCCTTGAAGGCGATCCGGAACCGGCCAACGCCTACCACGGGAACGTCGTTTCCCTGGTAGTCTCTCAGGTGTACGCGGTGAGAGTCGAGTTGCCTTTTGGACACTCTGGGTACCAGTCTTTTGATGGTGCTCCATGACACGATGGACAGGGCAGACCCGGTGTCGATCTCCATGTCACATGGAGCTCCTTCAATGAGCACCGTGACGTTCAGCTTGCGTCTCGTAGGCGAGTCGGTTTGGCCAATCGTGGTTCCAGACGGGCAGCGGCAGTTGGTGAGAGCGAAACAACTTTCCTTGGCAGACTGGAGTGAAGACTTGGACTTGCGAGTCGATGAAGGGGGGTTGTCAGACGGAGCCGATCGGCAGACCTTAGCGATGTGGCCCCTTCTGGAACACCTCCTACAGATGGCGTCTCTGAATCGACACTTGGCACGGGAATGGTTGCCTCCGCAGCCAGCACATTCCGGTTGGCCCTTGGACTTCTGTTGGAACTTCCTGCGCTCCCGCTTTGTCTGGTGCACATCATCGTCTTCACTGGAGGATGCCTCCTCACTGCTGGCCTCTTCATGATGCACCGGAACGGGCTCCCTAGCAAGACGCAGGCTGCTGGACTTGCGGATCTCCTGAGCGGAGCGTTCAGCAGCTTCTGAGGCCACAGCCTCCTCAATGGCTTTCTGTAGCGTGAGGTCTGGCTTGGCTAGGAGACGCCGTTGCAGATGGATGTCCCGGACCCCGCAGACGATTCGATCCATCAGGGCATCGTCTAAGTCTCGGAACTCACAGTGCATTGCAGCCTGTCGCAGGGCGGTGGTGTAGTTGTTGATTGACTCCCCCTCTGCCTGGTTCCTGTGGTAGAACGCATGGCGGGCAGCAATCTTGGACGGCTTTGGTGCGTAGTGGTTGCGGAGCTTCTCTTGGATCGTGTCCCATGGTGATGCCTGGACTGCTTCAGGCGCAACCAACGCTCGGGCCGTCTCAAACACCTCAGGCCCACAGAGGCTGAGGAATAGGCCCCGCTTCCGATCCTGTGATACTGCTGTCAGTTCGTTGGCTTGGAGGTAGCAGTCGAACCGAGCGAGGTAGGAGTCCCATGATTCAGAGGCTGGCGCAAACGGCGGTAGAGGCACAAGTGAAGCCATGATTCCGATGCCGGCGTGAAGGGCGATGGATGGAACACAGTGCTCTAGCCAGAACAGTCAGCTCTGAACTGGTTCTGCCCAGTGATTTCGCTCAGTGATTTCGCTCTGTGATTCAGCTCAGTGATTCAGCTCAGTTCAGAGGCTGGCCGCATCTGGCTGTGCTCTGATGTCCATCTATCCCACCTTCGTCGCCAGTATTAAGTCGTGGGTTGACATAGCAGCCGGCACAGCAATTTCTTCAAGTAGCTCTTTATTCTGGTAAGCTGGAATAGAACTGACTGTGAACAGCTCAGCCGGCCTGTATTTATAGGCAGCCGGCTGTCACATTGTAACCACAACAGCTCAGAGTTCCCGCCTAAAATAACTGCCGCGGACCTGAGTGAAAACTATCTACAGACCTGAGTGAAAACTATATACAGTATCCCCCTGTTGGCCCAGGGTGAAACTACACTACATAACAAATTGTATGTTGATTGCCCTCTTAGAAGACAAAGTCCAACAACTGGAGAAACGTGTAGCTACGCTCCAAAGAATTAGAGAGCTGGAGCTCTTCTTGGAAGCAACAGAGAACACCGTCTCCACCAAGGAGGAGACAGGGGACACCCCTGAGAAGGAGGCTAGTTCACCAACACAGGTGCCAGATATATGGAGAAACGTGACTCAAAGAAGTAGGAGGCCCAGGGTTCGCTCTGATTGTTTAGAAATACACAATCACTTTGAAGTCCTCTCCCCTAGCATGGAAGACGAAGAACAGACGCCATTTGAGGATCTCTCCCTCATTACAGTCAATCAGGTATATGAAGACGAGCAGCAAAGTCAGTCCTCAGGGAATGTGCAGGCGACCTTGGAACGGACAGCTCACGGAAGAACCCCGACCAAACCTAAGAGGAGGCGTGTAGTGGTGATAGGGGATTCCCTACTGAGGGAAACAGAAGCAGTGATCTGTGGGCCTGACAAGATGTCTCGGGAGGTGTGCTGTCTCCCCGGGGCTAAGATCCAAGATGTAACTGAACGACTGCAAGGAATCATAAAACCCACTGACAAATACCCCTTCCTCTTGGTTCATGTGGGAACCAATGACACTGCAAGCAATAGCCTCCAGAAGATCAAAAGAGACTATGAGGCTCTGGGCAGGAAATTGAAGCAATTAAATGCACAAATTGTCATCTCATCTGTCCTCCCAGTTGAACGATGTGGCCCAGGGAGAGAGGGAAAAATAGTGGAAGTGAACAGCTGGCTTCGCAAATGGTGTAAACAGGAACGGTTTGGATTCTTAGATCATGGACTGCAGTTTCTTGAAGATGGACTTCTGGCAAGCGATGGGCTGCACCTCACAGCGGTTGGGAGGAATGTTTTTGCCAAAAATCTCAGAAACCTCATCAGGAGGGCTTTAAACTGACTAATGTGGGGGAGGGAGACAGTGCTCCTGAAGGTAGGAGTCTATCAATTGATGAAGATGATCATCCAAATGTCATAGACCAAATGGAGCAAACACCACACAGACCTAGTGGTGGGAGGAAAAAATCCTTAAATAAGAGACACGGGGGAATGATTAATGGACTTCAATGTCTGTACACTAATGCGCAAAGCATGGGAAATAAACAAGATGAGCTTGAGCTCTTGGTACAGCAAACTAAATATAGGCATCACTGAAACCTGGTGGGATAAGTCCCACGATTGGAATGTAATAATGGAGGGATACAATCTAATTCAGAGAAACAGACCAGACAAGAAAGGAGGAGGAGTGGCGTTATATGTCAGGGATGTGTATACCTGTGAAGAGATCCAAGATTTAGAACCTCAAAGCCAAAGTGAGAGCATTTGGGTCAAAATTAAGGGAGAGAAGAATAACAGAGACCTCATTGTGGGAGTTTACTATAGATCCCCAAGCCAAACGGAGGACATAGATGATGCCTTCCTGGAACAGATGGCCAAGCATGCAAAAGGAAGGGAGATAGTAGTAATGGGGGACTTCAATTACCCGGATATTTGTTGGATGTCAAACTCAGCCAAGAGCATAAGGTCAAACAGATTCCTCACTGCCCTTGCAGACAACTTCATTGTCCAGAAAGTGGGAGAAGCAACAAGAGGAACAGCCATTTTAGATCTGGTCCTAACCAATGTTGATGACCTGGTTAGTGGGGTAGAAGTGGAAGGATCATTAGGTGCGAGTGATCATGCTCTTCTGAAGTTTACTTTACAGCGGAAAGGAGCAGCCAAGCATACTAGGACTCAATTTCTTGACTTTAAGAAAGCCGACTTCATAAAATTTAGGGAAGTGCTGGGTGAGATCCCATGGACAGTAATACTAAAAGAAAAGGGAGTTCATGATGGCTGGGAGTTTGTTAAGAGGGAGATAGTAAAAGCACAACTTCAGGCAATACCAATGAGACGGAAACATGGAAGGCGCCTAAAGAAGCCAGGGTGGCTATCTAAAGAACTTTTAACTGAGTTAAGATTAAAAAAGGATGTGTACAAAAAATGGAAAAGGGGGGAAACCACCAAAGAGGAATTCAAACAAATAGCCAGCACATGTAGACACAAAGTCAGAAAAGCTAAAGCACAGAATGAACTCAGGCTTGCTAGAGAGGTTAAAAGCAACAAAAAAAAGGCTTTTATGGGTATGTCCGTAGCAAAAGGAAGAACAAAGAAACAGTGGGGTCACTCAGAGGAGAAGATGGTGAAATGCAAACAGGGGACACAGAAAGGGCTGAACTCCTCAATGCCTTCTTTGCCTCAGTCTTCTCCGATAAAGAAAACAATGCCCGACCTGAAGAATTTGGAGCAAATGATTCAGCAGAGGAAACACAGCTCAGAATAACTAAGGAGATAGTACAAGAATACTTGGCTAGTTTAGATGTAGTCAAGTCTCCAGGGCCAGATGAACTGCATCCAAGAGTATTAAAAGAACTGGCAGATGTGATCTCAGAACCACTGGCAGTCATCTTTGAGAATTCCTGGAGAACAGGCGAAGTCCCAGCAGACTGGAGGAGGGCAAATGTTGTCCCTATTTTCAAAAAGGGGAAAAGAGAGGACCCAAATAATTACCGCCCAGTCAGTCTGACATCAATACCAGGGAAGATTCTGGAGCAGATCATTAAGCAAACAGTCTGTGAGCACCTAGAAAGGAATGCTGTGATCACCAATAGTCAGCATGGATTTCTGAAAAATAAGTCGTGTCAGACTAACCTGATCTCATTTTTTGACAGAATTACAAGCCTAGTAGATGAAGGGAACGCAGTGGATGTAGCCTACCTTGATTTCAGCAAGGCATTCGACAAGGTGCCCCATGATATTCTTGTAAAGAAGCTGGTAAAATGCGGTCTTGACTATGCTACCACTCAGTGGATTTGTAACTGGCTGACTGACCGAACCCAAAGGGTGCTCATCAATGGTTCCTCTTCATCCTGGAGAAGAGTGACTAGTGGGGTGCCACAGGGTTCTGTCTTGGGCCCGGTCTTATTCAACATCTTTATCGACGACTTGGAAGATGGACTCAAGGGCATCCTGATCAAATTTGCAGATGACACCTGTCAGGGGTTCAGGGAGTGAGGCACAGATGAGGGAGGAGACTGAGAGCGAGGGGGAAGAATCCAGGAACGAGGAGGAGGAGGATGACAATGACTTGAGGGCTTCCATGAGTCTCTCAAGTGAATTGGAGGATTCCCAAAAGGGGCGCCCCTGGTCAGGCCAAGGGGAGCCACAGGGGGGACTCGTCAGGAGCAGGGGAGCAGCAGGGAAACCCCGAGTGGGAGTGGGAGATCGGGGCAGGCTTCCCAGCCGGAACGGAGTGAAGAGGGTGGAGTTCCCAGTGTGACAGGCGGAGCAGAGCAGGAAGCAGAGAGGGGAAGGAGATCGGGGCAGGACGTCCTGCCGGAAGGGGCGGAGAGTAGTACAGAGAGTAGTATAACTGTCGAGAGGAAGGTCAGGGGTAGCGAACGCGCGCCAAGTTCAAATGTGGAGGCGCGCGGAAATGCGGAGAGCCCGGAGGAGGAGCCTGGTCCCAAAGCATGGAGGAGGGGGGAGCAGGCGTCTGGGGACTCAGCGTTAGGGGAAAGCAGGAGGGAAGGAACCCAGGGGGGCAGAAAGACCCTGCGGAAAAGGAAGGACAGGAAGAGGTGGACCAGCACAAGCCTCTTAAACTGGTGTAGAGGCGGAACTGATTCAGAGGGGACTTCAGCAGTCTAAGCATAACAGACGTGGGGCTGCGCGCCTCGGCTGTGGAACAAACAATGTACTTCAATAAAGACTTTTGTAAATAAAGTGGACTTGGCGTTGGTCTCTTGTGAGCTGGGACCTGAGGCGGCCCTGACAACACCAAACTGGGAGGGGTGGCTAACACCCCAGAGGACAGGATCACACTTCAAAATGACCTTGACAGATTAGAGAACTGGGCCAAAACAAACAAGATGAACTTTAACAGGGAGAAATGTAAAGTATTGCACTTGGGCAAAAAAAACGAGAGGCACAAATACAAGATGGGTGACACCTGGCTTGAGAGCAGTACATGTGAAAAGGATCTAGGAGTCTTGGTTGACCACAAACTTGACATGAGCCAACAGTGTGACGCGGCAGCTAAAAAAGCCAATGCAATTCTGGGCTGCATCAATAGGAGTATAGCATCTAGATCAAGGGAAGTAATAGTGCCACTGTATTCTGCTCTGGTCAGACCTCAATTGGAGTACTGTGTCCAGTTCTGGGCACCACAGTTCAAGAAGGACACTGACAAACTGGAACGTGTCCAGAGGAGGGCAACCAAAATGGTCAAAGGCCTGGAAACGATGCCTTATGAGGAACGGCTAAGGGAGCTGGGCATGTTTAGCCTGGAGAAGAGGAGGTTAAGGGGTGATATGATAGCCATGTTCAAATATATAAAAGGATGTCACATAGAGGAGGGAGAAAGGCTGTTTTCTGCTGCTCCAGAGAAGCGGACATGGAGCAATGGATCCAAACTACAAGAAAGAAGATTCCACCTAAACATTAGGAAGAACCTCCTGACAGTAAGAGCTGTTTGACAGTGGAATTTGCTGCCAAGGAGTGTGGTGGAGTCTCCGTCTTTGGAGGTCTTTAAGCAGAGGCTTGACAACCATATGTCAGGAGTGCTCTGATGGTGTTTCCTGCTTGGCAGGGGGTTGGACTCGATGGCCCTTGTGGTCTATTCCAACTCTATGATCATATGATTCTATGATAAGGGTGGGAAACCTGTGGCCCTGCAGATGTGGACTGCAACTCCTGTTATAGACGCCCCCATATATAAGATTTCCCCTATTTTGGGGGACTCTGATTTAAGAAAATGGGGGATGGTCCCTGTGTATAAGACACCCCCAAATTTTGGACATTATTTTCAGGGGGAAACGTAGTCTTATACACGGAAAAATACGGTATTTTATTTCATAAAACCACTTGATTGTAAACCTCAAAGTGCTTTACAAAAAGATAAAACAATAAAATTAAGAAAAAAGTCACAACCCTAGTTTAAAATAATTGAGTAGACTTATCTAAACAAGAATATTTTAGCAGGTGCCAAAAAGAGTACAGTGAAGCCTGCTTGATCTCAATAGGCAGGGAGTTCCAAAGTGCAGGTGAAGACCCAGTTCTTATAAATGTGGAACGGGCATTATGTGACGCCTGTTGTAGTGCCAGTTCTTTCAATCAATGTGGTTGAGTGGCGCATGTGCAGTAATCTATTGACCATGTTTGTTTGGGTTGATGGGCGATGGAGACCAGTAACACGAGTAACAATGGGAACATTATATTAGACCTTTTATGGGCCTCTACACAGACCAGAACCTTGTTGGTTGTGTTGCGGCCGCTTTACCGCCAGGATCTACCATGGGATGAGGCAGCTTTTCCTTCCCAGGTGTCTGCTTCTGCTCTGTGGGTCCTGGACTCTCCCAGCTCTGTCCTTTGGGGCATCTCGACTCTTCCAGCCAAGGTTCCCTCACGCAAGAGTTGTCTGGGTTCCTCTTACCCTGCTCTTAGCTCCAGCCAGGCCTTAGGGATCCAGCCCCTGGTCATCCAATAAAGTTTCACTTGAGGATCCCGGATATTTCTCCCCTGCTGCCCTATTTTTGGCACCGCAAGCTAGAAGTTCACCCCACAGCATCCTTGTTCTCGCCATCCCTTTCCAGCCTAGCAGAACATGGACAGTTACTCTCCCAGGCCATTGCTTAGCAACTTGGTGAGATGGGGTGGATGCTTCAGAGAAGAGAGTGTGGCCTCCCTCACTGACCAGTCTAACCAGGAGACATGCACGAAAACCCACCCTGCTCCTCCTGGCCTGGGAAGTCAGGAGATAAGAGAACTTCAATAATGTGTCACCTGCATGCAATATGCCCCCTTTTTCGGTCTGGACAATTTCGCTGGCTTTCCATCCCTACCTCTGCCCCTCTTACATCAGGTGGTAAAAGCCCTCAAGGAAAGCAGGAAAGAACCTGCCTGTGGGATTCAGCTCTCTCACCAGGAGAAACTTCAACTAGAGGCCCTCAGACCACCACTAGGGTAATGGGAAACGTAGTCCAGAAACTTATGGGGACCATAGTTTGAAGAACCCTGAGTTAGTGGATGGGGGCCAGCCAACACGCTACCCACTTCATAAGGATGTTGTACTGGGACATTTTGGGGAGAAAAGAAGAAGAAGAAGAGTTTGGATTTGATATCCCGCCTTTCACTCCCTTTAAGGAGTCTCAAAGCGGCTAACATTCTCCTTTCCCTTCCTCCCCCACAACAAACACTCTGTGAGGTGAGTGGGGCTGAGAGACTTCAAAGAAGTGTGACTGGCCCAAGGTCACCCAGCAGCTGCATGTGGAGGAGCGGAGACACAAACCCGGTTCCCCAGATTACGAGACTACCGCTCTTAAACACTACACCACACTGGCTCTCTGCTCTTAGCTCCAGCCAGGCCTTAGGGATCCAGCCCCTGGTCATCCAATAAAGTTTCACTTGAGGATCCCGGATATTTCTCCCCTGTGGCAGATGATGTGGCAGATGATGGCAGATGATGGCAGACTGCTGCTTCCTCATCCCCACCAGTGGCAAGTCTGTCTCCATGAACCCTTAAAAATCCCCCAATTGCCAAAACAGGACCCCCATCAAATCATCACCTGTGAATGGAGTGGTAAATGTTGGCAGTGGATTTTTGCCTCCCGCTAGACTCCATTTACCCTTCCCTGGAGACCCTGAGGCAAGGACTCTTGGCGCTTCAGGTCAGATTTCCAAAAGTTGGCAGCACTACAACTGAGCACAAATCAGCTTTCACTTCCCTTCATTTAGTGATTTTGCTCATTTTTGTTTAGGTGATAGTTATTTTTCTATCTAGTTTAGTCAGATTGATTCACACCCTATGCCATTATGAGCAGGGCTGATTATTGTTGTGCCAGTTGTGCTAGAAATATTTATATTGAGGGGCAGCATAGAAATCTTTAAAATAAATATATAAATTCATTCATAGTTATTAAAGAATAATAAACCAACACATACACCTCCCTTTGTTTCTGATGGAGACAAAGCCAAGAAACAATGTCCTTCATAGATGAAATGTTTTGAACGATAAAGAGGGAAATGGTCAAAGTACCTTTGGAAAGAGCCACGATGCAGAAAACAGCAGCTCCCAGGACAGAGACCATCAGCAGGATGCAGATGTGGAAGAGCGGCCTCCGGGTGAAATTAAGGTAACTTCTTTCTTTAAATAAAGAAAAGAAAAAGAAGAAAAAGATATAGCCATTCTTCCATGACTGCTGGAATCATGCAAGAACCTTTATTCCAACAGAGTTTCCAGCAAGAGCTTTGAGTTGAGGATATGCACCCATTGTGAGCGCATTGTGATGAGTGTGCCAGGCCCCTGTAATCCCTGGATGGTGCAAGTGTTAAAATCTAATCTAGCTCTGTGCTAGATGGCAAATGGGTGGGGCCCCTCACTCAGCTCAGAGATACCGTAGTTGGAAGGATAAAGCCTGAATTGAGAGTTGAGAGTTGCTCTGATGTGAGCTACAAGCAAAACAGCAAATGGGAAGCGAGAGGCAGAGCAATGATTGATTTCTGTTGGAATCCAAGGTTGTGGCTACCGGAGAAACAAGACCCTTGCTGTGAACTCCTCCATCGTAGGCTCAGGTTGTATATAGGAGCAAATAAACCATATATCATAAAGACACCAGAGTCTCCGCTGTGCCTCATTTCCAAAAGGAAACACAAGCCCCTGGTAAGTGCCTGGGATCCCTGGAATCTTGCACCCCCCACCCCCCGGAGACTGGGGTGGTGTGCAGCGGTATCACACTTGCCTTGGTGCAGCCTTTCTTGCTATCTTACTGCGCTTGCATGATGTCTTGAAACTTTCTTGAAGTATCAGCTGTGTTGCTTGCTGTGCTGCTGCAGCCTTGTGTTGATTTTGTGGGGGGAGGGGTTATTATTATGAACTAATAAAGCAGAATAAATATTGCACTATGGTGGGGTTAAGAAACAAACATGCCCACAATAAAGCAGCAGTCTTGGAAGGGCCCCTGGAGTCACTTTCGCCCCTCCACCTCTGATTTCCTTAGCTGCTTCTGTGCCCGGCAACCTGGCCTGATCATTAAAAGAACCTCTGGATGGCCTTTTTTCTTAAGCATTCATTCGGATTTGCTATTACAAAGCTTACAGGTCTTTATTTAGCAGGCATCCTTTGTTTGCAGGGAGGTTCAGTGACAAAAGAGGGACAAAGGATTTGCTTGCAGGTCTTCCCATTAGCCATTTGCTCACTGCACATTTTTCAGTGCATTTCCACCTGTCACTTTCCTAACTGTAAAAAAATCTTTTTTTAAAAAAGTGAATTTGTTGCAGTAAGTTGACTAGAGTGCTTTAATTCACATTATTTGTGCAAACCTCAATTTCCAGTAATATATGTGGAACCAGGAAGTGCTCAGCTCCCTAAAGTAGAATAGTGAAAGCAATTATTTCTTGGCCCGTTAACTCCATCTTGTCTAACACCCCCCTCCCGCCCTGCCTTGCATATTTTCAACATAGACTTAATAAGCATCTTTGAAAGCCTGTTGGCTGAAAAATAAATCTGTCTTGTGGCATTAGACAAGCACATATGTTGCAGCACAGAAAACAGGGGGGAAAGCACAAGACAGAATAAACAAACAAATAAACAAATACATAAATGAACTATTGGACAAGGTACAATAGTGTCAAATTGAGATCTGAGCCAGAGACTTCCTTGCCACAGTCAACTCTCTTAACTGCGACAGAATTAAGCTTGCGCTTAAGTGCCAAAGAGGAGGAGAAAATATTTACCTTTATATGTCTGGAAGTCATCTTGCATTTTTTCTTCCTCCATCTTGCAGAAGTCCTTTCCCCCCTCCAGATCTTGACTTTCCAAAATGAGGACTTTACAGTTTACCTTGGCTATTCCATGAGAAGAGTTAATCAGTAACTTGCATGGATGGCAGAGACCACACCTCTGCCCCTCTGCCCTCAGCCTGCCTGCCAGTTTTTAAAATGCAGTGGCAGCTGAAACATCCTTCATTGAACTGTGGTCCAGAGAGTTCTTAGACAACATGGTAATGAATTTAGTGCCTGTTCAAAATCTCTGTGGGTGGAAATCAGTGCTATAGTCTCCTTCCATGAAGTATCAGCCTTGATCCGAATGGGCAGTGTGTGTATGTATGTATGTATGTATGTACAGTATGTATAAATAAATAAATAAATAAATAAATAAATAAAGAGTTGGAAAGGATCCCAAGGGTCATCTAGTCCAACCCCCTGCAATGCAGGAAACTCAACTCAAGCACCCATGGCAGATGGCTACCCAAGCTCTGATTAAAAACCTCCAAGAAAGGAGAGTCCACCACCCTCTGTGGGGGACTGTTCCAGCTTTGCCAGAAAGTTCTTCCTGATGTTTAGTTGGAATCTCCTTTCTTGTCACTTGAAGCCATGGGTTCGAGTCCTACCCTCCAGAGCAGGAGAAAACCAGTGTGACCCATCTTCCATGTCACAGCCCTTGAGATACTTGAAGATGGCTCTCATATGTCCTCTCAGTCTCCTCTTTTCCAGGCTAAACATCCCCAACTCCCTCAACCGTTCCTCATAAGGCTGGTTTCCAGACCCTTGATCATCTTGGTCGCCCTCCTCTGCACACCTTTCAGCTGGTCAGTACAGGTAGCGACCATTTTTCCAAGCGTGTCCACTTGATGCACTTCACATACATGCTTGCTTCTGGCGACCCTGAAGTGGCCCCCAAATGGAGCTGGGGGCGGAATGGGACGGGGTGGTCTTATGCATGCTCTGCTGGTGCATGCAGGGGTCAGGAACAGAACCCCTGTGCAAAATGGTTGCTGCCTGAATCCTTCTTAAATTGTGGTGCCCAGAACTGGACACAGTATTCCAGGTGTGGTCTCACCAAGGCAGAAGGGAGTGGCGCCACTTCTTCCTTTGACCTGGACACTCGACATCCATTGATGCAGCCTAGAATGGTGTTTTTTGCTGTTGCATCACACTGTTGACTCATGTTGGGCCTGGGAGTAAAGAGGCAGGGCCCAGGGGTTAAAAACCAGAGCTAGAAATCTGATGCCCCCCCCTAATGTTTGCTGGGTGATGGGAGTTGTAGTTCAGCAGCAACTAGAAGGACAAAAGTTCTCCATATCTGAGCAAAAACAAGGAAACTGGAGGAGGAAACTGTGACTCTCTACAGGTTGGATTGATTGATTGATTTCATAAAATTTATACAACACTTTACAAAGAAAAAATATCACAAATTTGAAACATTCGAAAGTTTAAATACTAAAATAGATTAATGTTACCTCAACTTTCTAAGCACCTGGCTAGGCTTGTCTAAACAGGAAAATAGAATAGTGAAGGCACCTGATCTCAACAGGCCAGGATGTCCAAAGTGTAGGTGCTTCAACACTGGTCCTCCTCTCCTGCTCCTCTCTCTCTCTCTGATTTCTGGCCATTGGCAGAAATCAAGGTTAGGAGGCAAACACAGTTGAAATCAATAGTCCTTGTTAGTTTAGGCTGCAATAAGTGTAAATATTATTACACTTTCTAATCAGGGAACAGATCACTGTTACACACACACACACACACACACACACACACACACACACACGTACCTCAGTTTATGAACTTAATCCCTTCTGGAAGTCCATTCTTAAACCGAAACCGTTCTTAAACCGAGGCGTGGTTTCCCTAATGAGGCCTCCCACTGCCGGTGCCCTTTCACCATTCAGATTCCGTTCTTAGACCGAGGTAAAGTTCACAAACTGGGACACTACTTCCGGTTTTGTGCAGTTCATTTCATAAACCAAATCGTTCTTAAACAGGACTGTTCTTAAGCCAAGGGGTGTGTGTGTGTGTGTGTGTGTGTGTGTGTGAGAGAGAGAGAGAGAGAGAGAGAGAGAGAGAGAGAGAAGATGTTTAGCTTTCCACTGATTGCATTTTTTGGTCAGTAAGTCCACTCTGAAAAGTTCATAGAAAGGGGTGGTGTAATAAATACTGAAAATATTCACGTAATAAATGAAAGGTGCCATCCTATACTTGCGAAACCCTGGTATGCCAGAGGAACTCAGGATACACGGCAGCAGAGTGACAAGGATTGCCAGAAAAAGCCCAGTGAGATGGGGGAGGATCACCCCCAGACTGCACTGGTGTGTGAGGCAGTCAGTTGCAGGTGGAAGTCAAGGAGGGAGAGGACAGATGACGGCCAATGGCTCCTTCTGGGATCTACCCAGCAGGGCAAGCCTCTCTGGCCAAATTGCAGGGAGGGGGATGCTCTGCATGCTGATTTTTGTCCTGGCTCTATTCTTTGGTGACTTGACAAAATGAGTCGCCTCTGACCTTGTGCTCTCCACATGTTATGAGTCTTGAGGCATCACCAAGCTCAGGAGTGGCATGGCAGCTGGATGACATAAGGGGGTGGGGGGAGGCTGAGACTGGAGACCAGAGACTGGAGGAGATGGGCACTTTGCCCCAGGCTGGGGAAGCAGGATGCCCATCTCTCTTCTTTCCTCCTTGGGGATGGGGATGCCACAGAGTCAGAAGGGGAGGGCACAGCCTGGTCACCCAGCACCCGATGGCACTCCCACTGGGGGGAACAGTTGCATCCTCCCCAACTCATGCTCAGGGATCTTGCAAGGCACACGAGTTGTGAGTAGGTCTGCCTTGCTCTATAGCCCTGCTGCTCCTATAGATTTGGAACGGGTGCCGAAGCAGCAAGCAGTCGTCATGACTTGTCTGTGAGGTGCTCATATGATAAACATTACTTATGCACATAGCAAGCTACATAAACTGGCGCCCACAGCCCAGTTAACTCACCCCTGACTTAGAGGCCCTTTCCCAACTCTCATCCATCTCTCAGATAAGGAAGCAGCTGACAGGCAGGCAGCGTGAAAAGACTCTCTTTTCCCAGCTAGCTATTTCCCAGCTAGCTATGAGCTAGTGGAGGTCCCACTGCTGACCTCCGGCCTTATGCCAGCAGAGCAGTGGCATTTCTCCCTTCCAACCAGTGTCCTATGAGCATATGTCTCCTCTGTTGGGAGACATAGTTTCCTGGATGATATGTATTCCTACCTATCGGCTCAAGGGCCAGGCATCCTTTGAAAGTCCTGCCTCAGGCTCAGAGAGCTCCTGACCATCAGCCTCAGGTTCTGCAGGTTCCTGGCCACCAACCCCAGGGCTTAGTGTCAGGAACATGGAAGACCAGTTCCCCAGCTGGTGGTACAGCAGGCCTAGAGCTCAAGGCTAGGGCTAAGCCATACACAGAGTTCAAGACTGTTAGCTGTGGTTTTTTTTAAAGACTTAGGTGTGAGAAGGTCAAGCAGTAATGGGCAGCATCTAATGAAGTTCCAGAGTCCAGAGACAGGCTGAGCTAAATCCCAGTGGTCAAGACAACACTTCCACCCTACCCTAAAGGTTGGTACCATATGGTCAGGGACTGGTCAGATGAGGAGGAGGGGTGGACACCAACCACCACCCCAGGAGGCTTCTGGGCAGGAGGCAGGTGCAGTTAGCATGGACCCAGATGCGTGGTGGTGGCACGCTAGGAAATAATAGAGGAACAGGAGCAAGCTAGCAGGTGCTCCAGTCCTACACAGAGACAGGAGTCTGAAGTGGGAGAAACAGCACAGCAGGCAGTGGACACAATATCAGTTGAAAGCCTGGTAGAACCTCCTCCTCCTCCTCCTCCTTGAACCAGGCATTCTTAGGGCGGAAAGTCAAAGAGAGACAGAAAGAGTCCTTTGCTGGCAGCAGGAGGGGTTGGGAAGCTAGGAAGTACCGCAAGGGGGGGTGGAGCAGGCATTCTGAGCAAAGTCTCAAGATTGGGGGAGCATAATTCATGGCCTCTCTGTGTATTTCTGTTGATTTAAATAAAAGAACTGAAAGAAGCTCTCTGTGTCTCTGATTTCACTAGGCTCCCGGCACATACCTGCTGTGCAAATACGTATCAATATTGGGGGGTATCTTTTATATGAAATTTCATGTGGGTGTTTTCAAAAGGGTCAGTCACTAAAATAACAAAACAACACATGTGGCAGCTGCATTTATATAATACTTTATAGTGTTGAAAGTGCTTTTCTTACATCACCTCAGGAACCCTGTAAGGAAGGACAGAATTATTTCCCACAGTTTGGAAGAAACAATTGCTTAAGAATTTCTATGTCAGCAGTAAATCTGACATTTTCCCCAAATAATTGGGTTTTTAAATGAAATCTTGAAAGTTTGTTTGATATTTTAAAAATAATAATGATAATAATGTTTTCCTGACATTGCTTTTTTTGGAGCTGTCACCAGGTTAGGGTTTGCAGTGGCTCATATTAAGCATGAAGATCAAGGCAGGTGTTCAGGTTCTCTTGGATGCAGGTGTCGGCTTCACTGGTAAGGCTTTCTCACAGACATAGAAGGATTCAGAACTGCAGGTGTAGTCATTCCATTCCCCGCTGATCCAAAGTTGGCCACAGTCCTCATCCTGGTTTTGATAACTGTTGGGTTCTCCTTGCTTCCAGTTCCTGTGATGGAAGCAAGATGTCTGTCTCTCTCTGAGCATCATCAGCATTATCATCACCACCAAAAATTCACTAAACCTATTTATGTTCACCCACTAGGAATTCTAGGCCACTGTTTCCCAAACCTCTAACAGATTAATACTTTCCTCCCTAAATTAAAATTGAAAGCCTATTTACTTTTACAACTAAAAGTATTTATTCCCTGTACACGTCTACTCAGAGATGAGCTTCACACTGTGTCTGTTGGGGCTCAAGTGGGCATAGGATTGCAGCCTATAATATATTATTATTTTTTAATAATATTATTATAGGGTTATTATATTATTGTTCCATAGGGTTGCAGCCTTCCAAACACAGGACCGGTGTGACCAAGTTGCTTCCCATATGAAAAACTGGCAGTGACACTGTCACCCCTTGTGACCTCCAGTCACTGAGAAACAGCCGTGAGGGGGCCGTGGCCTCGGGAGTGGGGGGTGCAGGACTAGGTGGGCCTTTGGCCTAGTCCCACAATGACCCCAGAGGAGTTGCCCAGTGCTTACTTGAAGCCTGTCCTGTAATTGCTGCCGTCCAGCCATTTCCACTCGCCTTCTGAGTGTTGGTCATGGAGTCCAATCCAATAGCGCTCATTCCTGGTCCGTGTCTGTATGAAATTCTGCAAGAGGCAAATCCAAAATACAGAAATATGGGGCTGTGTCAAGCCAAGGCATCCCGTTAACGCAAGCACTTCCATCTTCCTCTCCTTTTCCTCACCCTCCCTCCCAATTTTTTCCTGGGGTTCTCCAATGTCCAGAGCAGACTTGGGGTGTGTGTGTGGGGGGTACAGGGACAGGAATTCCACTGTGTAGGCGGAAGTGCCTGTGTCGATGGGGCCAGTTCTCTTCTTGCAACCATTGCTTCTGTGTTTGCATGAAGATGAAGTTTCTGGGCTGCCTACTTTGCAGAGAAGGAGAAGAGTTGCTCCGCTGCAACCAATGGGCAAGAGCACTTTGCCTGCCTTAGGCAAGTGAGTGAGTGATCAAGGAAAATATGTTTCACATCTTGTTACCTGTTTGGCCAAATTGTTAATGATGACCAGCTGAGAGTGCTGCTGTTCACACTGCGCTTTGGCTATGTGCCAGGACACGGCCTTCAGGGAGAAGTAGTAGCATTTCCCACTGAAATATTCCCATTGTCTGGTGTCGGCACCACACGGAAACACTGAGCAAAGGAAAAAGACGAGAGAGAGAGAGAGAACTTGGCACTAGCCTAGCTAGTGACGCAGCGTTGTGTGTTCAGTGCTGCAGACGTAGTGTTGAACTGTAACCGTAACAAACTACAGCTCCCAGGATTCTTGGGGAGGGGGCAAACCATGTACTTTGAATGTGCTGTGTTCAATGTGCTCTAGATGGTGCATAGGCAGCATAAATTAAATACATCTATCCTTTTTAAACTGACTTATTTATTATTACATTTTTATTCCACCTTTCTTCCAAGGATCTCAAGGTAGCATAGGTGGTTCCCCACTCCCCTGCTTTATCCTCACAACAGTCCTGTGAGGTAGGTTAGGCTGAGAGGCATTGCAGGGCTCAGTGCTTCATGCCTGGTTTCTCAGGTTCAAGTCCAACACTGCAGACACCTCTCCACATGGCTTCCCATCTATAAATTTTAATTTGCACAGTTTATTCTGCAATGTATTTACATGACTAATGTGACTCCAGGTATGGACACGTAACACTAATCTCAAAAAAGAAAACTTTTTAATTTTAAGTCATTAAGTAAATAAGTTACAGGATGCATAGGTCAGAAGTACTGTCTTGCCGATTATGATCACTTCACAAGGAGAGGCTGAAATCAGTTCATTTATAAAAAACAGAAACGGGTAGTTTTTAGAAACAACTCTCTTACTTTGAGCTTCTTGTGGGATCACCTAAAAGGACTTGGAGCAGAATTTGGGTGGAGGCTGGGAAGGCAGCCCCTCCCTGCAAAGGGGAATACAGTGTTATAAGCTTGGGGTTGGTTTGGATGGTGTTTTGGGGTCCCCTCCAAGCCTGTGGTTTTCCATCTGTAAGATGAGATTCTGTAGCAGAAGGAACCATTTTCTTTGTTAATGGCCAAGCTTGTTAAGGGTCAAGAACACTAGCTAACCAAAGAGAGGAGCGGTGGAATCACCTGACCAAGATCTCCCCCAGAAATCCCAGAAGAGGATTTGGATCCTAGATCCTGGTGGTGGACAACCAGGCACACCCCAGAGGAAGGGAAGAGCTTTAATAGAGAGACTGGCGTTTCCCTGTAGTCCTCTGATCTGTGATGGAGCTGTTCTCTTGGTCAGCTCCCTTGACCCAGAGGTGGGGGGAGGTCTGGAAGCCTAATGGGGGAGCAAATCTGTTAATGCTGTGAGTCTTTCCATCTTATGCTCGGGATGTATATATGTGTAAATAGAACCCTATATCAAAACACACCAGTCTCTCCTGTGACCTTCATTTCAGGGAAACTGAACCTGAGGTAAATGCCGACACCCCTGAAGTCTCTCAACACTTGGAGACTGAGGTCTTTGTAGCAACAGAAACTTACAGTGAAAATCATGTCCGTAGGGATCCTTCGCAAGGGCTGTGTGGAGCTTGCTGATTTCTGAGGATGCTAATGCAACTGGCGTGATAAAGAGGGGGAGAAAAATATATGTCAGAATCTTCCTTCATCCTGCTACCCATTTCCAGTTACATAAGAGTAGGAATGCCAAGCCAGCATGAAAAGGTCATCCTTGTTATGGGTGTTTTTTTAACCTTTGAACCTTTTGGCAGCTTTTTTTGTATAACAGGCAAAGGGCAGAATCGACCTTGTGCTCACAGAATGGCTTTGGATCCACCTCTGGTGGCTGAAAAGGAGGGAAGAGGACTTTCCCTCTCACCCATCACACCATCTCCCTCCTAATTCTGAAGGAGCCCCAAATCTGGAGCCCATTGCGAGGAAGGCATTGTAGGGCAGAGTGGGGCTCCAGGGACACCATTTCTCCTCTTCTGGCATGACTGGAGAGGCATCCACAGAATGTGAAATCAAATCATGCGGCTTCCTGCAGAGAATCCTGGAAACTGCAGCTCACCTCTCACAGAGCTACAATTCCCAGCACAGTTAACAAACAACAGTTCCCAGGATTCTTTGGGGGAAAGAAATGTGCTTGAAATTTATGGTATGGATAAGTCACCTCCTGCCATCTCCGACCATGCTGGTTGTGCCCAACAGGAAATCCTGTAGGCAGGGGCAGCAGAGGCACCAGCAGAAGTGCCAGAGAGATCTTGCAAGACTGCTCTGCTGGCTGAGATGGCAGCCTGAGGTGTCCATGGGGATGCTGCTTGTTTGGCTTCTGCCGCCTGAGGCGGCTCTTTCACCCTGCCTCATGGGTGGGCCAGTGCTGTCTGGAGGGCACCAGGCTGAGGAAGGCTGTGCTGGAAAAAAGCGCCTTTGGGAGGTGCAAGGGGACCAATTGGAGTCCACCCAAAATGCTGGACTGGCTGTCAGAATTTGGGGATGTACTGATATATTTAAAAAGTTAAAATCATCAGTATCATTTTCAGTGAGTGTGTATGTTTGAACCTGTAGCCCACACATAAACACTCAAGTGCCATCTTTTTTACCTCTACCGGAGCACGCAAGGCTGTTCTGTATGTTTCCTTGATCGCTGCATCTTCTGCACTCTCAGGGTTGGGAACATAGGAATCTGCCTTATAATGGACCTTCTTGCTTAGTGTGGACTGCACTGGCTGGCAGCAGCTCTCCAAGGTTTCTGACCACGGACATTCTCAGCCATATCTGGAGGTGCTGGGGACTGAACCTGGGACTTTCTGGACACCAAGGAGATGCTCTGACATTGAGCTGCAGAGCTTTCCCAAAGGCATCCTCACTGTAGCAGTTTGGCTGGGTCAGCTTTTATGCCCCAGATTCTGTACAGCTCTTTCCTGCCTCAGAACCAAATCACAGCCTCTGAATCTGCCAGCCAAAGGAGGGTAGGGAGAGTTGTCACAGGAGCCTGCCAGTCAGTATCACACAGCTCAAAGTTGGAGTTAAATCTTAGCAAAACCACAATCTCCACAGACTTAGCTAAATGTCAGGCCTAATGAGCACAGGCCCCTTCATGGATCACTGCCTTGACGTGGCGAAGGGGCTTGAATAACTCAGAGAAGCTATGAGCTATGCCGTGCAGGGCCACCCAAGATGAACAGGTCATAGTGGAGAGTTTTGACCAAACGTGATCCACCTGGAGCAGGAACCGGCAAGCCACTCCAGTATCCCTGCCAAGAAAACTCCATGGACAAAGACAACAGGCATATAAAAGTTATGACGCTGGAAGATGAGCCCCTCAGGTCAGAAGGTGTCCAACATGCTACTGGGGAAGAGCGGAGGAGAAGTACAAGTAGATCCAGAGCTGATGAAGCGGCTGGGCCAAAGCCAAAAGAAGGCTCAGTTGTGGATATGCCTGGAAGCGAAAGGAAAGTCCAATGCTGTAAAGAAAAATATTGCATAGGAACCTGGAATGTAAGAACCATGAACCTGGGTAAGTTGGAGGTGGTCAAAAATGAGATGGCAAGAATAAATATTGACATCCTGGACATCAGTGAACTAAAATGGATGGGAATGGGCGAATTCAGTTCGGATGACCATCATATCTACTACTGTGGGCAAGAATCCCGTAAAAGAAATGGAGTGGCCCTCATAGTCAACAAAAGAGTGGCGAAAGCTGTACTGGGATGCAATCTCAAAAATGATAGAATGATCTCGAGACGAATCCAAGGCAGACCTTTTAACATTACAGTAATCCAAGTTTATGCACCAACCACTGGTGCTTTAGAAACTGAAATTGACCAGTTCTGTGAAGACTTACAACACCTTATAGAAATGACACCAAAGAAGGATGTTCTTCTCATTATAGGGGATTGGAATGCTAAAGTAGGGAGGCAAGAGATAAAAGGAACAACTGGCAAGTTTGGCCTTGGAGATCAAAACGAAGCAGGGCAAAGGCTAATAGAGTTCTGTCAAGAGAACAAGCTGGTCATCACAAACACGCTTTTCCAACAACACAAGAGACGACTCTACACATGGACATCACCAGATGGGCAGCATCGAAATCAGATTGATTATATTCTCTGCAGCCAAAGATGGAGAAGCTCTATACAGTCAGCAAAAACAAGACCTGGAGCTGACTGTGGCTCAGATCGTCAGCTTCTTATAGCAAAATTCAAGTTTAAACTGAAGAAAGTAGGAAAAACCACTGGGCTGGTAAGATACAATCTAAATCAAATCCCTTATGAATACACGGTGGAAATGAGGAACAGGTTTAAGGATTTAGATTTGGTGGACAGAGTGCCTGAAGGACTATGGATGGAGGCTCGTAACATTGTACAGGAGGCAGCAACGAAAACCATCCCAATGAAAAGGAAATGCAAGAAAGCAAAGTGGCTGTCCAACGAGGCCTTACAAATAGCGGGGGAGGGAAGGCAAGCAAAATGCGAGAGAGATAGTGAAAGATACAGGAAAATGAATGCAGATTTCCAAAAAATAGCAAGGAGAGACAAGAAGGCCTTCTTAAATGAGCAATGCAAAAAAATAGAGGAAAACAATAGAATGGGGAAAACCAGAGATCTGTTCAAGAAAATTGGAGATATGAAAGGAACATTTCGTACAAAGATTACCATAATAAAGGACAAAAGTGGTAAGGACCTAACAGAAGCAGAAGACATCAAGAAGAGGTGGCAAGAATACACAGAGGAATTATACCAGAAAGATATGGATGTCTCGTACACCACAGGAAGTGTGGTTGCTGACCTTGAGCCAAACATCCTGGAGAGTGAAGTCAAATGGGCCTTAGGAAGCACTGCTACTAAAAGGCCCATGGAAGTGATGATATTTCAGCTGAACTATTTAAAATTTTAAAAGATGAGATAGGATTCCAGGTGGAAAAATCGAAACTAGAAACAGAACTGTTAGAACCTAAGACTAAGGTGCTTTCAAGAATGTATAACTTGCTGTTGAAATGGAATACACAGGATGAAACAGTCAAATCAGCTATGATAAAATGGGCACAGGACATTGGATATAATATCATGTTTGCTGACTGGGAAAGGTTATGGACCACCGGTGTGAAGTTTACGGCATGTAATGCTTTGAAAGAAAATATTATGAAAATGATATACAGGTGGTACATGACCCCAGTCAAGCTTGCAAAAATATATCATTTGCATGACAATAAATGTTGGAAGTGTAAGGAGACTGAAGGAACATTCTTTCACCTATGGTGGACCTGCCCGAGAGTGAAGGCCTTCTGGGAAATGATCTATAATGAACTAAAAAAGGTATTTAAGTATACCTTTCCTAAGAAACCAGAGGCCTTCCTTCTGGGTATTGTCGACCAGAAGGTGTTAAAGAAGGATAGAACCTTTTTTATGTATGCAACAACAGCAGCAAGAATACTCATCGCAAAGCACTGGAAGACACAAGACTTGCCCACACTGGAAGAATGGCAAACGCAACTGATAGACTATATGGAGCTGGCCGAGATGACTGGCAGAATTCGAGACCTGGGAAAAGAGGAGGTGGAAGAGGACTGGAAGAAGTTTAAAGATTACCTACAAAGACTTTATAAATTGTTTGAATGTTAAGAAAGTGCATGAAAGGAAGGAACTTGGCATCAGTAGCCTAGATGAGAAATGTATGAGAATAAGTTGAACCATAAAGATGAGATTCGAAGTAAGGTTATGTAGTCAAATACTTGATGGAAATATTTAATGCTAGAGGCATAACACATTAGATTTAGAACACAAGATCTGAAATAAGGTAATAAATTGCGGAACATAACTTTTGTTCGGAGAACGCAGGAAAGGGAGACGTGAGGAAGTCCAGAGGATTTTGAAAAAATGTATGAAAGGTTGTGATTTGTTATCTTTCTTCTTCTTTATACTTTCTGTGTTTGTTATATGCTTGGTGATTTTCTTTTCTTAAAAAATGCAATAAAAATATTAAATAAATAAATAAATAAAATTTTAAAAGATGATGCTCATAAGGTGCTACACTCAATATGCCAGCAAATTTGGAAAACTCAGCAGCGGCCAGAGGATTGGAGAAGATCAGTCTACATCCCAATCCCAAAGAAGGGCAGTGCCAAAGAATGCTCCAACTACCGCACAATTGCACTCATTTCACACGCTAGCAAGGTTATGCTTAAAATTCTACAAGACAGGCTTAAGCAGTATGTGGACCGAGAATTCCCAGAAGTACAAGCTGGATTTCAAAGGGGCAGAGGAACCAGAGACCAAATTGCAAACGTGCGCTGGATTATGGAGAAAGCTAGAGAGTTCCAGAAAGACATCTACTTCTCCTTCATTGACTACACAAAAGCCTTTGAAATGGGAGTGCCTGATCACCTCATCTGTCTCCTGAGAAATCTCTGTCTGGGACAAGAAGCTACAGTTAGAACTGGATATGGAACAACTGATTGGTTCAAAATTGGGAAAGGAGTACGACAAGGCTGTATATTGTCTCCCTGCTTATTTAACTTATATGCAGAATTCATCATGCAAAAGGCTGGGCTGGATGAATCCCAAGCCGGAATTAAGATTGCCGGAAGAAATATCAACAATCTCAGATATGCAGATGACACAACCTTGATGGCAGAAAGTGAGGAGGAATTAAAGAACCTTTTAATGAGGGTGAAAGAGGAGAGCGCAACATATGGTCTGAAGCTCAACATCAAAAAAACAAAGATCATGGCCACTGGTCCCATCACCTCCAGGCAAATCGAAGGGGAAGAAATGGAGGCAGTGAGAGATTTTATTTTCTTGGGCTCCATTATCACTGCAGATGGTGACAGCAGTCACAAAATCAAAAGACGCCTGCTTCTTGGGAGAAAAGCGATGACAAACCTAGACAGCATCTTAAAAAGCAGAGACATCACCTTGCCAACAAAGGTCCGTAAAATTAAAGCCACGGATTTCCCAGTAGTGATGTATGGAAGTGAGAGCTGGACCATAAAGAAGGCTGATCGCCGAAGAATTTATGCTTTTGAATTATGGTGCTGGAGGAGACTCTTGAGAGTCCCATGGACTGCAAGAAGATCAAACGTATCCATTCTGAAGGAAATCAGCCCTGAGTGCTCACTGGAAGGACAGATCGTGAAGCTGAGGCTCCAATAATTTGGCCACCTCATGAGAAGAGAAGACTCCCTGGAAAAGACCCTCATGTTGGGAAAGATGGAGGGCAGAAGGAGAAGGGGACGACAGAGGACGAGATGGTTGGACAGTGTTCTCGAAGCTACCAGCATGAGTTTGACCAAACTGCGGGAGGCAGTGAAAGACAGGAGTGCATGGCGTGCTCTGGTCCATGGGGTCACGAAGAGTCGGACACGACTAAACAACAACAACAACGAGCACAGGAGCTCATTCCTGGTGGTCTTACTCCATGAAAACCAGTTGCTGAGACCCTACCCCCTCACAGCCATCTAAAATTCCCTCCTCTCTAGGGCTTTTCCCAAGCAGTCAGAGACTGCACCCACATGCAGCCAACCTCTCCTCTGCCCTTTTCATGCCTTTCTTGCTTCTGGGAGACAGGAGGGAGGGGAGCTTGTCACAACAGGAGGGGGAGATACCTGTGACTCTTCCCCAGTTGGACTCATCTCTACCTTTTGACTTCCCTCCTCTCACTCACCTGCTTCAGCTTCTGATCTTCTCTCTGCCACAGGCTCTCCAGTTCACTATGCCCTATAGCCCCTTCGGTTCCTGACACCTCCTCTACCCAGTCTTCCCCAACTTCTCCCTGCAACCACACATTGTCCCACTGCCACTTCCTAGGCTCTGAGCCTTCTTTCTATGGTGGTTTCCCAGCTGGTTCTTCCCACCGTTCCTCTATGTCCAACCAGTCCGTGACAAGAGTGTTTGCTGCAGGCTCTGCTGCTACCTGAGCCCATAAACTCCACCCAAAACAGTTCTCTGATTTACAGATGACATGATGTAGGCAGTAAAGGAGAAAACGTACCTTTGGAGAGGGCCACCACAAAGCCAATGACAATCAGCAGGTAGGAGACACCCAACAGTGCATAGATCAGGAGAAATGGCCTCTGAATAAGATTTCTCCCTTCATAAGAGGAAAATGAGATGATGGGAACTTGACCCTATGCAGACTTCTCTTTGGTAAAAAGTAAGGTAAAAAGTATTGGCCTTCAAGAAAGGATTATGGCTGGTGCATTTTCCCTTCATAGGAGCTTCTAATCACTTTTACATGCATACAGAGATGGAGGAGAATTTTGTTAGGTCTGCATGTTAAAGCTAACCAACCTAATCTGCACCTATGGGACAAATACCTGGATCCAAACCAGAGATGGATAAATCCACTAAGCTCAGTTTCTCCTGGTTTCTCATTTTTCCATTCTTAAATTCAATTTTCCACATTTCACACTGCATCAGTGTGCAATTTTTTAAAAAGTCCTCACAAAAATTTGTGTGAACTGAACATAATTTCTCCACCATTCCTAATCAGAACATAATTCTTCCCTACACTGAATTTTGAGATAACAGTTCTTGACAATATATATATATATATATATATATATATGCGCGCAAAAGGGAGGTGCCGTGGGTTAAACCACAGAGCCTAGGTACCGCTCTGGCGGGAAGGTAAACGGTGTTTCCGTGCGCTGCTCTGGGTCCCCAGAAGCGGCTTTGTCATGCTGGCCACATGACCTGGAAGCTGTACGCTGGCTCCCTCGGCCAGTAAAACGAGATGAGCGCGGCAACCCCAGAGTCGGTCATGACTGGACCTAACGGTCAGGGGTCCCTTTATGTTTAGAAATGTGTACACTGAGATATGTGTATTTAAATACTATCCTGTGACAAAGTATCTAAATACAATTCTTATTTGATTGATGCACGCATTGTATTTATACCCCATCTTTTTCTTCCAACCAGCTTAAGGTGACATACATGGTTCCCCTCCTCCTTATTCCATTGACACAACAACCGTGTGAGGCAGGTTTGTCTGAGAGGCAGTGATTGGCCCAAGGTCACCCGTCCAATTTTTTGTATGGATTAAAAAAAAAGATGAAAGTGGAAGCTGGATAGAAGGGACTTATGAATGCAGAATTGACAGAGCCTGGAAGTAGACTAATCCATCCCTCGCTCTGTGCATCTGGAGATATACTCCCCCCGCCTCATTTGGACTGAGGTCGGCTCTTCTAATTTATTTTATTGAGAGGGTAAATAGAGAGACTAACCATTTGTGGTTAATGATTTAGAAATGTGGCATTCAACCTTTTTAGGCCATCAAAAAAATTTGCTTCATTAACCACAAATGGCTAGTCACTAATTTTGATGGGCAAAAAATGTAGCAAGCAAATATGTTCTGCGTGTGGCACAGAAGTCGCAGCTCAGTGAGTGGGGACGGAATGAAGTTCTTTTGTGCTCATTGAGGCTGCTTGCCAAAGCAGCGGGCCTAAGACGACCACTTCACCCAGACGTGCAAATCTGCAAAGCCTTGTGGTTTCAGCGTCTGCTCCTTGGCTCTTCAGGCTGGGGTGAGGATTTCCACACACACTCACTGGGGCTGCCAAAATGAATGTATTCTTTAGGGCAAGGAATAATTAGCAAGCCTAACTGCAAGGGTCCACTTAAGTGTTGTAAGGCAACTGACTGCCACCAACACTTCAAATGAAAAAAGAAATAGCAAATCAATATAGTAGTATTCAGTTCAAAATACAAAATCCAAGAAACATTAAAAGCACCCGAAAAAAGCAGCAAACTCAGCAGCATTCCAAGTTAAAAGTGACTTTAAAAACAGGTTAAATTCAAAGATCTTTGCTTGGGGCTGAACAAAGCTCCAAACAAGCATAACTTGGGAGAATGTTCCAGAGATCGTGGGCTCCACCACCATCCCTAGACTTGCTGCACTTCAAGCGGATTTAGTCACCTGGAGAGGATCCTTCCCAAGAGCTGATGGATCTCACTGATTGGCCGATCCTTCAGGAAAAAGCTACAAAACCTTTGGCAAATGCCAAACAAGGGGAACAGGGAGATCATCTTTACCTTTAGAAGTTCGAAAGTTATCTGCATACTTTTCTTCATCCATCTCAGGAAGCTGTGTGAGGGAAAGGTGTTGTTTGCCTTTGGTGTTGTTTTGAAACACTTTTGAAAATAGGGACTTTTGTCATTTTACTGGGGTTGCTCTGCATAGATGGTTAATGATTAATTTAGGAGAAACCCCTGTTCTCCTATCCTCAGACTACCTCTTTCCAGAACATACCTCCCCCTTGAAAGCATGCCCATTGCACACAAATCCAGCAAGGTTCATGGGCAACTACTCGTCTTTTGATGAATCTGTAGCAGAATTTTGCAATTGTACCAGATTAGCAGAAGCCGGGTCATTGTTCCCTGTTCTCAGCTATGTAATTTCGGGAAATGGGATCACCCTAAGGCGGACGCCTGAAGGTGATTTTACTAGCTGCACGGGTTGATATGGGAGAACACAATCCTATCATTTTCCTGGGCTCAAGCTGTGAAGACTCGAATGTTAAAAGCAGTACTTTGAACTGTGTCTGGGAATAAAACTACAACTGGCGTAGTCATGAAAAGATACTCTAATTATTTTGGGGTGTTAATCAGGATGCCAGACCTGGATGCCAATCCCTGGATCTGGCAAGTGCTAGAATTTAATCAAGGCTTCCATTCTTGGAACAGCCAGGCTAGTTTTCTGGGGAGTTGACAGCCTGGGTGATGAGCCATTAAGGGGGATTCAGGGGCAAATGGGTGGGGGCCCCTCTCTCAACAGATAAAAGTCAGAGTTTGGAGCAGTGATGTGACCTAGAAGCAAAGCAGTGAGCTGGAATCAGAGCAATGCAGAAAGCAATGAGTGATTTATGTCTGAATCTAAGGCTGTGGCTGTGGGGGAAGCAAGGCACTTTTGGGGTGCTGTGAACCCCTCCAGCATAGGCTCAGGTTGTATATATGTGTAAATAAACCACACATCATTAATACAGTGGTACCTCAGGTTAAGAACTTAATTCGTTCTGGAGGTCCATTCTTAACCTGAAACTGTTCTTAACCTGAGGTACCACTTTAGCTAATGGGGCCTCCCGCTGCCGGAGCCCGATTTCTGTTCTCATCCTGAAGCAAAGTTCTTAACCTGAGGTTCTATTTCTGCATTAGCGGAGTCTGTAACCTGAAGTGTCTGTAACCCGAGGTACCACTGTGCAACACAGTCTCCACTGTGCCTCAAAAGTAAACACAAACTGGGTGATGTGGCACCCTGAGGACAAAATTTGGCACCCCCTAAATGTTTATTATTTTTTATGGATCTTCTCAGTAGGTATTATTATTATTATTATTATTTTGCACCCCCTCAGCTTGAGGTTCTTTGTGGGGGAACCACCTGTACCTCCCCCAACAAACTGAGGTTGATGTTCAATAGCTTGGGGGAGAAGATGCTTTTCTTGCCTTTATTTCCTTTATTTTGTACACGAGTAATAAGTGCAGGTGGCTAAGACTTTAAGATCAGAAGGACCCTAAATCTCTCTTGTGGCATTCCAGCAGTTAGCAGACAGCAACAGCAGTCTAAATCAATAGCTACTGTTGGTTTAGGCTACTTGTCAATATTATAATGCTTTCTAACCCAGGGAACAGTTAAGGAAGCTGTTTCCTGGATGATACATTATGTGTGCACATAGGATTTTTCAGAGGTGTAGAATCTTATCTATGGCATGGAATTTAGGTTAAAATGCATGTTACACAAGAGCACAGTCTGGAGAAATTATTCGAAGTTGAGCTAATGGGGGGGTGTGTGTGTGTGCTTGGATACAGCACTTCCTTGCTTCTCTGCTAATTTCCCTAATACTTCTTCTTGTGCATAAAAATGTTTTTTGTTTTTTAAGAACCTCTTTCAGTCTTGAATGTTTCCTCTATCTATTCCATCCAGACATTTAGAAGCTTCTGTTACCATCTTTCATTAACACAGCTTGTTGTGTTGGCTGAACTCAGTCTCAACAATCGCCTGTTTAATACAAACCAATGTAAAACCATGGGTTGTGAAGCTGGCTTGTTTCAACAAAGCACAGTTAAGATTAACCAGAGGTGTGGATGTAACCCTAAACTGCAGTTAATAAAAAAATGGAAGCAAATGCTTTCAGTCACCTCATTCACACCATAGGAGAGGAATCCATGAGAGGCTTAATTCTCATAATGGCAAACCACCATTTATGTCTATTATGCCTTCCAGTTGATGAATACCAGATTCCTGCCCTAACCAGGAAGTGAGGGCATCTTCTGAGTGGATTACCACTGGCTTTTCCCTAAAACAACATGAGATCTTTCTTGTGAACTTTCTTGATGTATAAGGCAAATAGGAAGTTAGACTACATTTTACTAAAAGCAGGCCCACTGCAATGAATGGACTCAAGTCTGCTACGCTTTGCTCTGAGTGGGACTTACATTGAAAAGGATGATCAACTGTAAAGCCAATGGACTTCAGTTCAGTATGCTGTGCAATGGATGTTTATTTTTTTAGGTAAATAAACTGATATGATAACACTCTTGAAGTTTAGGCATGTTTCCTTTCAGAGGTGCAATCATCTTGCCAGTTGGATCTACTCTGAGTATAATTAGCACTGGATACAACCCTCAGCTTTTCTGCTGTGACGATGTTCCAGAGCACATGAAGCCACACTTTGAAAGTCATGTTGTCAATGAGTGTGCAGCTCCTTGCCATTTCTCTCTGGGTTGCCATCAACTTAAATGAGATCAAGACTATGCATGTGATGGTTTCATTGCCTCTTGCTCCCCAGAGCTTCTCCACAATGTGCACAGGCTCACGGTGTAGACACCGCACTGGAATCTCCAAGGGAGACAGCACTTGTCACAACACAGCCTGGCAAATCCGCCTGGATTTTGTGGATGACCTGGTCTTGGAACTCTAACCCCCTTATATCAAGATGTCTGAGCCGGGGCAATTTCTGGCAAACGGCCACAATGGCTTCTGAGGAAAGCTTGCAACAGGCCTCCAGGCAGAGGTCCTCCAAGTCTAGCAAGCTGCTTAAACAAGGAAGACCTCTGTTTTCCAGAGAAGGATTGTCCCCGAGGTCCAAACTTTGCAGGTGCCTCATGTGGAACGCAATGACATGTGTGAGTAAATTGCCAATGCTACAGCGACGCAGGGTGAGGTGTTCTAGGCCTCCCAGGTGTGGTGCTGCTGCCTGGAAACCTGCAACAGTTATCCGGTACGCCTCGGACAGGACCAGAGTCTTGAGATTGCCCTGGATGGAGATGTTCAGCAGGTGCTGGCTGGAGAAGGCAGGGACATTCTGGATTACAAGGTGCTGAATCTGTGGAAAGGCAGGGCAGGTCTTCGAGGCTTCAGACACTTTGAACCACAGAGAAGGGATCTCACAGGAGCTCAGTTCCAGGGTCGTGACAGAGGAAGGGATGCAATCATAGGAGAGTGAGCGAAGGTCCGTCTCTGTCAGGCACAGGCGGTGGAGATTGGGGCATTGCCTGCCCAAGGCCTGCATTAGTGCTGGGGTAAAAACTTCTTGCTTGCGAATGGAGTGGAGGCATCCCCGTGCCTTCAGCGCCCGCAGGCTGCCTCGAAGATTGTTCCGCAGCAAGTGCCATAGGGCCTTGGAGGACATCTAAGTACAGGGAAGTGAAGTTTGCATGCATATCAAAAGCCACATGGGCACACGAGGAAGAGAGCACTACAACTGCCAAATCACTGCCAGACCAACTAACGCAAGGCTGCAAGGCTGTCCTCATTTAGCTGGAGACAGGCCCATGCAACTCTGTGGGACTCGCACCTTGGGGGAACATAAAGGGCAACAGATGGCGGAACATGCACAGTTTGCAGCCAATTTCCTAATGTCACATCCACACTGCATATTTAAAGTTTCCCCTACCCCCGAAATCCCAGGAACTAGAGTTTGTTAACGGTGCTTGGAATTATGGTTCTGTGAAGGGTAAACTACAGCTTCCATTGTTCTTTAGGAGGAAGCCATGTGCTTTATAATGTGGATGTCAAATGTACTGGCAAAATGTTGAAGTTTCCAAAATGTTGTTTCATTTGCTGTTTGGGAACTCAGGAAAGGGATGGAAATGTTTCATTTTAATTTAGATGCATGCAGGGAGAAGGGGGTGGGACCTCAGAAGCAAATCTCACTGTGCTCAATGAGGCTGACTTCTTAGAAATTTTAGGATTATAGCCTAAGATTCCAGTGACTAAGGACAAAGCCTGCCCTCATCCTCCCCTGACTAATAAATCTAAAATAAATTGTACAAAATAGTGTATTAAATTTACAGAATTTTGTACATTAAGTACATTACTTTAATTTGCATAATTTATACAGGTTGGCAGAAAGTCTCATGCCTGCTGTCCGCTAGATCATTTTGCTCCAGGATACTGGATATCTGGCTAAAGTCATCCTCTAGCGTTTTCGCACTGACTCTGATCTGGCATAGCCTGCTCCTCACATGGGGGAAGGGCCAGAGGTCAGTGGCAGAACACTTGCTTTGCCTGCAGAAGGTCCCAGTTTCCATTCCTGGCATCTCCAGGTGGAAACCCTGGAAAGCTGCAGCCAATCATTGTACAGTGGTACCTCTGGTTGCGAACAGGATCCGTTCTGGAGGCCCGTTTGCAACATGAAAAGAAGGCAACCCGCGTCTGCGCATGCGCGGGTTGAGATTCACCGCTTCTGCGCATGCACGTGACATCATTTTGCACGTCTGTGCATGTGCGAGCGGCGAAACCCAGAAGTAACCCTTTCCGGTACTTCTGGGTCGCCGTGGGACGTATCCTGAAAGAACATAACATGAAGCGGATGTAACTTGAGGTATGACTGTACATAGTACTTGGCTAGATGGGCCTCTTCTCTAACTTGGTGTAGGGCAGCTCCCTATGCGCCTACCTACCCAGGTCTGTTGCCACAACTACCCAGCAACTAGTTTAAGATGGAGGGCAGGCATTTTTACCTTGTAAGGCGTTAGGTCCAAGTATCTCCACAGCAATTTGTCCCGCACCAAGCGACGCCATCGTCTGCAGACTCTGCAGAAAGACGAGAATAGCTGAGTCATTGTCATGGGCCTGAGATGAAACAGCCAGGTTGATCATCTGGCATCCTGCCATACCTGGGGTTGCTATATTTCAAAAAGTGAAAATTGGGACAGAAAAGTTGTTGGGCTTTTTTGGTTTTGCCCAAATCTCGAACAATTGAACAAACTGTAAGTTTTTGAACTAATTTTAAGGGAAATCACCAAAAACAACACTGCCAACATGGGCTGCCATACACCCATATTGTCCCAGATGTTTCAATGATTTCCACCTGAATGCTGTTTCCAGCTGTTTTTGATTGCCAGCTATATCCAGGAAATTCCGGACATATGGTAAGCCTAGCCAAACGGCACAGAACCAAGGGGGGCAACCATACTGCTTGAATAATTACATTGCCTGAAATTAACTTTCCTGGAATCTGTACAGCAGATGACTGCTGCTTAGACTCCTCTTTGATCTGATGTGGCCGTGAGAGGAGAACAGCTGTGTGATAAGGGAGAAAGGCTGAAGGAGGTTGAGGAGGAGGCTTGGAGCTGAGCAGGCAGAAGGTAAAAAGTGTGTATTAAACTGAAGTTAACAGAGTAATTCCCAGTTGTGATGGATGGAAGTGACAGCTGGACCATAAAGAAGGCTGATCGCCGAAGAATTGATGCTTTTGAATTATGATGCTGGAGGAGACTCTTGAGAGTCCCATGGACTGCAAGAAGATCAAACCTCTCCATTCTGAAGGAAATCAGCCCTGAGTGCTCACTGGAAGGACAGATTCTGAAGCTGAGGCTCCAGTACTTTGGCCACCTCATGAGAAGAGAAGACTCCCTGGAAAAGACCCTGATGTTGGGAAAGATGGAGGGCACAAGGAGAAGGGGACCACAGAGGACGAGATGGTTGGATAGTGTTTTCGAGGTTACCAGCATGAGTTTGACCAAACTGCGGGAGGTAGTGGAGGACAGAGGTGCCTGGCGTGCTCTGGCCCATGGGGTCACGAAGAGTCGGACACGACTAAACGACTAAACAACAACAACAGAGTAATTTAGTTTATAGAGATTTTTTGCACTGATATTTTGGATATGGCTGGGGCTAGAAATGGGATTGATCTTAACGTTGTGTGGTTTTTAGAACCGTTAGCCATTTTGAGTTTCTTTTGCAAAATATGAAGTATATAAACTTTTAAAATAATATGGGGGGGAATAAACACATGAATAACCGCCTCCGATAATTTCACATTCGATAATGATGGCATAATGTGAACAGCTCAGTGGGCAGAGCACGAGGCTTAATCTGCGGGCCGTGGGTTCGATTCCTGCCTTGCAGGGCGTTGGACTAGTCACTAGAGGGCCCTCGCGGCCCCGCCCCGTCCTAGTTCCAGCGTGCCAACCACAACGCCCCTGCAGGCGAGCCTGGGCATTGCAGCCCCGCCCTGGCCAGGAAGCGGCTCGAGAGGACGGAGAGCGGCAGCCGCAGGATGGACCGAACCACTCTGTGGAAGTGGGGGGGGGGAGGAAACCATGAAGCCGGGAGAAGGGAAGGAAACACCCACCGGGCCCCGCCCAGCCGGTCGCGCGGCGGCAGGCACTCCAGAATCCGGAGCAGGAGCGAGTCCGGGAGGGCGCAGAGGCCTGGCCGCTCCATTCCGCCGCCGTTGGTTCCTTCCGCGGGCTGCTCCGGCCTCGCTTCCGCTTCCTCTGGGAGAGAGTCCCCCGGAAGTAGCTCTCGTGGTTCCTCTTCCGGGGCGTCGCTTCCGTTTGCGCCTGGTCTCCGGCTGTCAAGAGTCCGCTGAATTCAGGTAGGTCCGGGGCGGCAAGCGGGGATCCTCCGGGGCCGGAGACGGGGCGGGCCTCCCGTCGCCCCACCCCAGGCCTCTGGCCCTGCTGGCGGGGTCGGGTGGGGGCTGGAGGGCAACCCGCGCGGCCTCTCCCGGGGCCGCCCAGGCGCTGCGCTGAGTTGCTCTGCCCGCGAGTCTCTTGCGTTGAGAGGCAGCCTTTATTTTGTATGCTTCCGGTGCGGTTCATTTCGAGCTCTTTGCTATGTCGCTTTAAATGTGCTTGTGCCTGGTGGGGTTATTGGTTCGTTTCGTTAGTGTGCTTGTTTTTATTGTGTTCTCTGTGGTTTTATTGTGTTCTCTGTGGTGTTCTCAGCCAGTGTGGTGTAGTGGTTAAGAGCGGTAGACTCGTAATCTGGGGAACCGGGTTCGCGTCTCCGCTCCTCCACCTGCAGCTGCTGGGTGACCTTGGGCCAGTCTCCCTTCTCTGAAGTCTCTCAGCCCCACTCACCTCACAGAGTGTTTGTTGTGGGGGAGGAAGGGGAAAGGAGAATGTTAGCCGCTTTGAGACTCCTGAAGGGGAGTGAAAGGCGGGATATCAAATCCAAACTCTTCTTCTTCTTCTTTTATTCTGCATTTTTATGCTGTGAACCACCCTGAGATCTTCAGATGAAGGGCGGTATGCAAATTTAATAAATGATAGTAATAATAATAATAATTGTTTGGAATTTATCTGAGGATAAATGTACAGAATGTGAATCCATCCCTTTGCAGTTGGATTGTTGAAAGAGTGGTTATTGTGTAACTGTAAAATATTGGGGGACAACTAGAAGTGGATTCCTGTGTTTTATCCTAGTTATGTGCCTTTGAGAGTTGTGAATAAAGACAACATTTCCCATGATGTTAACGTTCTGGAGGGAGAAGTTGTACTGGTAACACTTCTCTATCTTAATTTTCTTTAATCATCAGTATTCCCTGTCAGTTGAGAAAGCATCCCCCCATTTTCTTTCGATTCTGCTTTTAAAAACTGTATACCCCAAGTATACAGGACCAAGTGGCATAAGACATACACTTTTAAACAAATGAATCATCCTGTCTTTTCTTCCCAACAGAGCCTCAGAAGGCAGGAGGCCAAAGGTCTCCTTGCTCAGCAGTTTCTTGGGGTTGTTCTGGTACCTGATCGGGATGATTGAAGTGGTTTGCAACGATCGGCTGGGCAAGAAAGTGAGAGTGAAGTGCAAGTATCCAAAGCTCAAAAGAAGTAGCTTCTGCTGGAGGCTCGAATGGCATCTTCCTGCCCTATATGCAGCAATCGTGTTTTATTTGAGGCTCTGGTGTATGAAAAAAGAGGAGGCAAGGTAGTGATCACTTGGGACGTGAACATGGTTTGAATGGAGGTTCCATTTTTTAATTGTGTAGCTGTTGTTTAGTCGTTTAGTCATGTCCGACTCTTCATGACCCCATGGACCAGAGCACGCCAGGCACTCCTGTCTTTCACTGCCTCCTGCAGTTTGGTCAAACTCATGCTGGTAGCTTCGAGAACACTGTCCCACCATCTTGTCCTCTGTCGTCCCCTTCTCCTTTCCCAACATGAGGGTCTTTTCCAGGGAGTCTTCTCTTCTCATGAGGTGGCCAAAGTATTGGAGCCTCAGCTTCAGGATCAGTCCTTCCAGTGAGCGCTCAGGGCTGATTTCCTTCAGAATGCATAGGTTTGATCTTCTTGCAGTCCATGGGACTCTCAAGAGTCTCCTCCAGCACCAAAATTCAAAAGTATCAATTCTTCGGCGATCAGCCTTCTTTATGGTCCAGCTCTCACTTCCATACATCACTCCTGGGAAAACCATAGCTTTAACTATACAGACCTTTGTTGGCAATGTGATGTCTCTGCTTTTTAAGATGTTATCTAGGTTTGTCATCACTTTTCTCCCAAGAAGCAGGCGTCTTTTAATTTGGTGACTGCTGTCACCATCTGCAGTGATCATGGAGCCCAAGAAAGTAATATCTCTCACTGACTCCATTTCTTCCCCTTCGATTTGCCTGGAAGTGATGGGACCAGTGGCCATGATCTTTGTTTTTTTGATGTTGAGCTTCAGACCATATTTTGTGCTATCCTCTTTCACCCTCATTAAAAGGTTCTTTAATTCCTCCTCACTTTCTGCCATCAAGGTTGTGTCATCTGCATATCTGAGGTTGTTGATATTTCTTCCAACGATCTTAATTCTGACTAGGGATTCATCCAGTCCAGCCTTTCGCATGATGAATTCTGCATATAAGTTAAATAAGCAGGGAGACAATATACAGCCTTGTCGTACTCCTTTCCCAATTTTGAACCAATCTGTTGTTCCATATCCAGTTCTAACTGTAGCTTCTTGTCCCACATAGAGATTTCTCAGGAGACAGATGAGGCACTCCCATTTCTTTAAGAACTTGCCATAGTTTGCTGTGGTCGACACAGTCAAAGGCTTTTGCATAGTCAATGAAGGAGAAGTAGATGTTTTTCTGGAACTCTCTAGCTTTCTCCATAATCCAGTGCACGTTTGCAATTTGGTCTCTGGTTCCTCTGCCCCTTTGAAATCCAGCTTGCACTTCTGGGAGTTCTCGGTCCACATACTGCTTAAGCCTGCCTTGTAGAATTTTAAGCATAACCTTGCTAGCATGCGAAATGATTGCAATTGTGCGGTAGTTGGAGCATTCTTTGGCACTGCCCTTCTTTGGGATTGGGATGTAGGATCTTCTCCAATCCTCTGGCCACTGCTGAGTTTTCCAAATTTGCTGGCATATTGAGTGTAGCACCTTAACAGCATCATCTTTTAAAATTTTAAATAGTTCAGCTGGAATGTCATCACTTCCACTGACCTTGTTATTAGCGATGCTTTCTAAGGCCCATTTGACTTCACTCTCCAGGATGTCTGGCTCAAGGTCAGCAACCACACTACCTGGGGTGTACGAGACATCCATATCTTTCTGGTATAATTCCTCTGTGTATTCTTGCCACCTCTTCTTGATGTCTTCTGCTTCTGTTAGGTCCTTACCACTTTTATCCTTCATTATGGTAATTTTTGCATGAAATGTTCCTTTCATATCTCCAATTTTCTTGAATAGATCTCTGGTTTTTCCCATTCTATTGTTTTCCTCTCTTTCTTTGCATTGCTCCTTTAAGAGGGCCCTCTTGTTTCTCCTTGCTATTTTTTGGAAATCTGCATTCAATTTCCTGTATCTTTCACTATCTCCCTCACATTTTGCTTGCCTTCTCTCCCCCGCTATAGCTACAGTCAGCTCCAGATCTTGTTTTTGCTTCTCCATGTTTGGCTGCAGAATTGTGTAGCTAGCAAGAAGATATAATAAGATATCTCTTACTGTGAGTGCAGGGTTTATGGGAGGGGTGGTACCTTTGGTTGGGGAACACGTTGTGCTCCTTCTGGGGTAGTTTATTCACCTTTGGTCCCCACACTGCACTCGGCTCTCGCCTGTGGCTCCTAGAAGCTGTCAGCATGTGGAATCAGCCACACCCCAGGAAACAGCTTAGACTGGCTGGGGAAACCTGGTTAGGGTAGCCAACAGGAGAGGCAATGGGTATGTGAAAATGGAGGTGAAAAAGTGCCCAGGCTTAAGTACCCAGGCTTCAGCTCAGTTGGGATTGAGTATTTAAGATCTCACAGAAGAGCTGGGGAGTAAAGAGAAAGGGAGAACTGGCACTGTTTAGGGAGAAGATTTCAGGTTTAAGGCAGGCATCCCCAAACGTAGCCCTCCAGATGTTTTGGGACACATTTCCCATCATCCTTGACCACTGGTCCTGTTAGCTAGGGATGATGGAAGTTGTAGTCCCAACGCATCTGGAGGGCCAAGTTTGGGGGTGCCTGGTCTAAGGGAATGGGTGGTTTGTGGGTGCAGGAAACCTTTGGGTGACTGAAGCAGCACAATCATGCCTTTTCATAAATTGTGACACACATTTTATGGTTGGAGATGAGGAAAGGGTTCTGTCATAAGTGTATGGATTGTGCATATGTGTATGTTTGGATCGTACATGTCTAACTCAGGAGTGGGAAAGCTGTGGCCCTCCAGGCGGTGCTGGACTGAAATCTTCCTCCTCTCTATTTATTGGCAATTCTGCCTGGGGCTGATGGGAGCTGGAGTCCAAAAACATTTGAAGGGTCAGAGGTTAGTCACCCTTTGTTTATGTGGTATCCACCCTGAGCTTGTAACATCCAAATATGTTTCTTCTCCCATGTATTTGCAAGCATAACTCGAGGCCACTGTGTGTGATATACATGTGTACACAGCCCCAATTGTGTTGGGCATCCAGGTACTAAATTGCTTGGGACTGGTAGATGGTGCACAATCTACACATAGTCTGCTTACTGCTTTTGATTTAAGACATCCTTTCCTTAACTCGTACCACCACTCAGCTCTGACGACACCATTAGGGACTTGAAAAAGCTCATTGCTGCGCAGACTGGCACACGGTGGGACAAGATTGTGTTGAAGAAATGGTGAGTAGAAATGAGCAAAGCATCAGGGCCCCTCAGGCAGTTCCCTCAGCTTGTTCTTAGCACTAACAATGCAATAGCACAGTGCATGCTTTCAGTACAAGAAGCCCAGATCTCCAGGTTTCCACACATGATTACAGACCTGCATGGATGTTATACTGCTTAGTATTGATCTTCGTAAACCACTTACAGTATTTGTATAGTTCCTTTCAACCGTAGTGGTTCTTCAAAGCAATTATCATCAAAAACAGCAATTGATAATATCAATTAAAAGCAATTAATTTTAAAGTATAATGAGCAATACCAAAACAAGGAAAATATGAAAGTGGCACAAAGTTCCAAAATTGCCAGGTAAAAATCAAACAGAAGAGCCGTGATAAAATAAATAAGTCTTTCTTGCCCTCTGAGAGGAATAGAAAGAATGTGCCAACCATACTTGGAGGAAAAGAGAATCTCATAGCTTAGGGGCAGGCCGTTGAAAAGGCCTTACTCTTCATTGATGATAGGCTAAACTCCATAGTTGCAATGTGGAGTGGGCCTGATGGATAGTTTTTAATGTCTAGGGTGGGTGTGCCTCATATAGAAAGAGGCTGGGGAAACCCAGCCACATGAAATTGTTGTTGTTGTTGTTAAGGACCAATTCCATTTAGGACTTTCAAGGCCAAATCCTTCAACCTGAGTTGCAGTAAGAAACAAATCTCTTAAAAATCCATCATGTTAGTTGTCAAAATTTTAACAATGTCATAATTGCTGTATTTTATTGAGCTGTGTAACAAATTACGGTTGACTAACTGCCTTTCTTGTTAATGTTTTAGGTATACAATTTTCAAGGACCATGTTTCATTGGCAGACTGTATCCTTAAAAAATCTTGGTGATTTGCGGTAAATTAATAGGCTGGCCAGGTGGGTCCAGAGGGGGTAGGGGCAGGGAAAGGAAAGAAGGGGGTAATACTCTTCAGCTTGAATTGAGCAGATTTCGATCATGGTTAATTTATTTCTTTTTTACTCCAGTTGAGTGGGGTATAAATAATAACAATAAAAAATAATAAATAATTTACATAAATAAATTTATGTAAACTATTTCTCTACTACTTTATATCTATAAAATAATAATAATCACTTTCCCACCATGCACATAGACAGAAACTTGCTAGATGATCTCTGGAATCATTGTGCTTAATAATTTTCATACGTATCCAAGTGTGTAATGAACAGATGAACAACTTTTAAAGATGTGTAGATTGGTTTCTACTTATGAATGCTTTCCATAAAATATTGAAGTGAATTCACAGTAAAGACAACAATAAAACAATTAAAAACAGTACCATAAGTTTTAAAATATGACTACTCTGTGCAGTTGGGCAGCATTTAGAGCGAATCTGTTGGGATGTATATGTGCTTGGATAATTCATAAATTAAGTATGAATTTCAGCACCTAGGATAAATTTGAAAAGTATCATTATTCTGGCATTGTGGTAGATTTTTCCCATCATATACATCAAGCCCAATTTATAAAAATACAGAAATATTTTTCAGTGGAATTTCACCTTAACTCCTCACTTCCAGATGAAATTCATGATGGCATGAACCTAGAACTATATTATCAGTAGTTTCGTTGTGGCAAGTGCTGCCTTTTCTCTGTCTGTTTTTTTTCATTCTTCGTTTCTCATTTGACAAACTCTTGAGTATTTGGTTGCATGAGGTTTAGTTAAGAGTATTTTATCCCTGAGCGCAATATACCACGAATGAATACCAGGAAACTTGTATTCAGACTGTCTTTTATTGTTTTGGTTTTTAAAAAATCTTTATAATAAACGTGACCCGATATGTGTGACCTGACTCTGTGTGCAGTGTATCTTTAAAACACAGAAACCTTAAGTGAAAACGATATCTATAATACGTGGTGCATGGGTGGGCAGGCCTGAGTGGAGAGAGAGTTGGAAGGGGCCCATAGGGCCATCTAGTCCACCCCTGCAATGCAGGAATCTTTTTGTCCAATGTGGGGCTCGAACCTGCGACCCTGAGATGAAGAGTCTGGACTATCCAGACTCTCATGAGTTATTTAGAAATTAACCCGGGATAGTGGAAGATGGGGGAATCGAGAGTGGGTGTGCAGGCAGCGGGCGCCTGGCAAAAGGAACCAAATATTCTCCACCTTTTTGGTCTCTAGGTATAGCTGCCAACGTTTTCCTTTTTTTAAGGGAAATTCCCTTATTCCTAATAGGATTCCTCGCAAGAAAAGGGAAAAGTTGACAGCTATGTCTCTAGGCCTCAACCTTCTCAACCTCCGCCCTCCAGATGCTTTTGGCCTACAACTCCCATGATCCCTAGCTAGCAGACCCAGTGGTCAGGGATGCTGGGCATTGTAGTCTCAAACCATGTGGCGGGCCGAGGTTGAGGAAGCGTCTAGGCCACCATCCCGACGGGCCGCGGGCGGATTGGGCGCCTCTTTCTCTGGTAGGCGGGGCTTTCTCTCCTCCCTCCCAACTCACTGCGACCAATAGCGGGCGCGGAGCTCTGTGGCCTAGAGGGCGAGCGCGCGTGCGCCGCCGCCGTTGCTAGGCGAAGGTGGGCGTGGCCGGCTCTGCGCTTGTGCTCTGTGAGGCGAGGCAAGATGGCGGAGGAGGAGAAGCTCCCCGCGGGCTGGGAGAAGCGCATGAGCCGCAGCTCCGGTACCGCCGCGGAAGAGGGAAAGGGGCGGCGGGCGGGCGGAGGGCGAGGGCCCGGCAGGAGGGTGGATGGGCCTCGGGGGAGAAGGAGGGCGGAGAGGCGCCCTTCGCGGTCGGGGCCGGTCGCCTCGGAGGCCCTTTCGCGCCCCGGAGGGGAGGCGGGAGAGGGGCTGCGGGGAGGTGTCTCTTTCAGGGGGCGGTGGCGGGGATAACGGGGCCGATGGGGATTGCGGGGGGGGGAGGAGCTTGTGGGACACAAGAATAAGAATAGCAACAGCGACGCAGTCGTAGAACCATAGAAGTATAGCGGTGGAAGTGACCCCCAGGGTCATCTAGTCCAGCCCCCTACAATGCAAGAATCTTCCCCAACGTGGGGCTTGAACCCATGACCCCGGCATTAAAGGTCTCGTGCTCTGCTGACTGAGCTGGCTCAGAGAGAACAATCGTGGTTTCTCACTGCTTTTCATAGAATCGTAGAGTTGGAAGGGATCCCAGGATCATCTAGTCCACCCCCCCCCCCCCCCCGCAATGCAGGAATCTCATCCGAAGCATCCATGACAGATGGCCAGCCAACCTCTGATTAAAAACCTCTAAGGAAGGAGAGTCCACCACCCTCCATCCTGAAGTAAAACAGCTCTTGTCTTCAGAAACTTTTTTCTGATGTTTTGTTGGAATCTCCTTTCTTATAACTTGAAGCCATGGGTTCAAGTCTTACCCTCCAGAGCCGGAGAAAACAAGCTTGCTCCATGTTCCACATGGTAGCCCTTCAGATATTGGAACATGGCTTCTTCCTTCCTACTCCTATTCCCTCCCCCCATTTATTTCTCCCCCTGCCCCTTTTTCATCCACCAAAAAAATATCCTGAGGGCTCAGGACCACTTACACTGTTCTGATAATAATAATAAATAACACAGCCCCATGGAAAAATACAGTGGTGCCCTGCAAGACGAACGCCTCGCAAGACGGAAAACCCGCTAGACGAAAGGGTTTTCCGTTTTGGAGGCGCTTCGCAAAACGAATTTCCCTATGGGCTTCCTTCGCAAGACGAAAGCCCATAGGGAAATCTCCGGGACAGCGGGGAAGCACAGCGCGTCTTCCCCACTGTCCTCGGACCTCCTCCGAAGGCTGGCGGCGGGGCGGAGAGACCTCCTCCCGCCGCCAGCCTTCGTTTCTCCGCTATCCCGGACGGCTTTTGAAGGCAGGCGGGGGGGAGCAAAGACTTTCGCCCCCCGCCGACCTTCAGAAGAGGTCCAGGACCTCTTCTGAAGGCCGGCGGGGGGGGGGGCGAAAGTCTTTGCTCCCCCCTGCCTGCCTTCCCGGGGGCTTTTAAATCGCCCCGGACAGCGGAGAAGTCTCCGCTGTCCCGGGGTTTTTTAAAATGCTGGGGGTGGGAAGAAAACCCCTTGTCCCCCCCCAGCCTTCAGAAGAGGTCGGGGGACAGACTGTCCCCGGACCTGGTCTGAAGTCGGTTTCCATAGGAACACATTGATTGATTTTCAATGCATTCCTATGGGAAACCGTGCTTCGCAAGACGAAAAACTCGCAAGAAGAAAAAACTTGCGGAACGAATTAATTTCGTCTTGCAACGCACCACTGTATGGTGGTTTCTTCCTCCCTACTCCCACATCCCCCCCAATTATTTTTCTTCTCTTTCCCCACCCCACAAAAAAACCATACCCTGAAGGCCAAGGACTGTAATACAGTGCCCCCAGTTCCTGTTCCCTGGAGCCAGTCCAGGAGAGTACCATGGTCAATGGTATCAAATGCCAGTGAGAGATCAAGAATCAGGAGCAAGATCACACTCCCCCTGTACCGCTCTCTGCAAAGGTGACCATCAGGGGGACCAAGGCTGACTCAGTTCTATAGCCAGGCCTGAACCCATATTGGAATGGATCTGAATAATTATGTCATCCAAGAATGCTGCCTCACTACCACCTCTCTCTCCCCCCGCCCCCGTGGGTATGGGCATCTGGGTTGTATTTAAGCATTGGTTTTATCAGCAGCTATCTTTCATGAGTTTATCCAATGCCTTTGGAAAGCCATTCTGAGTCAGTGACCATCAACATCCCATAAGTGAAGCATTGTGCAAAATACTTGCTTCTGTGGTCTTGAATTTCCAGCTAGTCAGTATAACTGGGTCACTGTACATTCTATTCTTATGAGAAACACAATATCTTTTTAAGTTTTCTTAATATTAGCCCTGTTATCACTCCAGTAATTTGTTTTTAAAAGTAAAATAATAATAATACTGTAATAATAATTTTTATTTATACCCCACCCTCTCCAACCGAGACCGGGCTCAGGGTGGCTAACACCAAATAAATAAAGTACATTAAAAACAAAATTAAACACTCAGGTGTAGCCTTTACATATAGAGAAAGTAGTCCAATCACTTCAATGTCTTTCCTACACCTTTTCCAACTACAATATATTTTTTGAGATGTGGGGGATTAGAACTTCATTAGGTGAATATATAGCAGCATTCTCCCAATCTGATGCCCTACAGATGTGCAGAGCGACGAATTTTATAAGCTCCAGCCAATAGTGAGGACATGTGCTGGCTGGGGCTGATTTGAGTTGAAGTCCAAAGTATTTGGAGGGCACCAGGTTTGTGGAAATGTGTACCAAATTGCACATGTCCTCAGTATTGGGGTATATGAAGGGACATAAGAAGAGCCCCCGTTAGACAAGTCCAAAGGCCCACCTAGTCCAACATCTTACTCGTTCAGTGGCCAACTAGATGCATATGAGAAGCCTGCAAGTTTGATGCCAGCTTTCTATGTTCACTTCCTTTCCTAATCCCAACATGAAAGCCACCCTTTTCCCACTGCTGCTGCACATAGAGTTCATTATTTTTTAACCATGTACCATGATGCAACGACATCTTTCCTGGATAGTCACATTGCTGTATGTATGAAAATGGCTTTGTTGTTACTATTGCTCCAGTTTGTTTCATTTTAAAATGACATTAAACCTCATTTGCCGTTTTCTTGCCATTCACCCATTTGTAAAGACTTCCAAAAGGATTGCTCCATTTCGCTCAAGCCTTTGCCATCCTAAATAGTCTGTCTGCAAACTTGGCAAAGTTTGCTCACCTCTGTTTCTGTGTCATGCAGATCCTCCAAGAAGCATCTGTTCCAATACAGATCCTCACTGCTTATTTCCTTCCATTGTGAATATTGGCGTGTTCCTGTCCTCTGTTTCCCATTGTTTTACCAGTTTTTGTTCTGTAAGGGCATTTGCCCTTTCACTCAGTGACTACTAAGGGTTTCTTCACTGGTGTTTTTGTTAAGAGACTTTTTGAAAAGCATTTTGGAACTCTAGGTATGATTATCCCTGGCTGCACATGATTACCAACACTCAGAGAATTCTAAAAGGTTGTTGAGGCAGGACTGCACTGCAGAAGCCATGCTGATTCTTCTTAGTGATGCTTGTTCTATGTTAAATTGTACTTTGAATTGTGTTTTCTACCAGTTTATATAGGACAGAAGCTAGGCCAATAGGGTTGTTAGTTATGGACTCCCCTCTGCTTCTCCTTTCTTCCTTTATTTATTTATTTTCTTGCATGACCTTCACCATAAGGTCTCAGGCAGTTTAGAATATAATAAAACAGTATTAAAATCAATTAAGCAATTTGCAACAGAAGAATAGGGTGGATCCTAAAAATGGATGTTGTATTGGCTACCTCAGAAAGGTGTGCTGATGGTTGTGACAACTTTCCTATTAATCAGTGTGTGTTAACTGACCAGGTAACATCTTAATTTGTCAGATCTAGAACATCATCTCCTGCCACTTCTATTTGACTTAGTTCTTCAGGTGCCTACTCAGGGAAAAAGTGGTGAAGGCACAGTTATCTGCAGCAGGGTCCACAGTGAGAACGAATACAAATAATACATTCAGCTTCTCTCCTCCTCCTTTAGGAATCCTTTTACTCTTCTGTTGTCTAGCTGTTCAGCCATCTCCCTGCTTGTCTTTTCTGCTTCTGATAAATGATATTGGATTGTTATAGGTCATAGAATAATAGAATTGTAGAGTTGGAAGGGCCCCTAAGCATAATCTAGTCCAACCCCCTGCAATGCAGGAATATGCAGCTGTTCCATATGGGGATTGAACCTGCAACCTTGGCATCATCAGCACTATATTTACAGGACCTTTTTACAGTAGGTCCATTGAAATTAATATGCCTAAGTTAGTCATGTTTGCTAATTTCAATGGATGGTATTATTGTGGAAGTGGAATATTTTCTGCTTGTGCAACGGGACTTCTCCCTTCTGGCCCTATGCATGCCTTGAGACCCCCAGAGCAGATTTAGGGGCATGCAAGGGAAGAATGTTTCATTGTGCAAGGGTAAATTCCACCCAGTGGGTCTGCGCTGAGTATTACTAACATTGTTGACTATATTTTTACCAATTTCATTCCATAGTTGAGGGTGCATGCCATGGATTTTTTAGTCAAAGTGAACCAGCCAAGAAGAAGAGGGAAGTATTAGTATGTTTGAGAGATCCCCAAGGTTTGCAGAAATAGAAGAAAAAAAAACCTCCAGGAAATGATACAAAAGAAAACCTGAAGCAAAAAAAAAAAAAAAAAAAATGACAAGACTGCGCATGCATGTAGTCACATTGAGGAAACGAGAGGGAAGAAAAAGCAGAGCTTGGATCCAGAAGTGTGACACTACTAAGCCACACTTACGAGCCGGATTCAAACTGTACAGGGACGTTGATTGTGTTGGCTGATGGCAGAGGAGGAAGGAAAAGGTAGGAGATGGAAGATGGAGGGAGAAAGCTACCCCCACAAAAAAAAAACCACCACCCAGATGGTGGAGAGGGAATGATGAATGGAAACCATGGATGAAGTGAGGGGGTTGTAGGCTGCACAATATCTTAAGAGAGAAATTTAAAAGGTGGCACCCCAGAGAAAAAGCCACGTGAAGACTTGGCATGCTCAAAATGTCAGTTGGAAAAGATAAACAGAAAACTTTGGGGTGAGTTGGGAATGTAGTGTCCTGGAGGAGCACTGGGTGAGTTTGCAAGGAGCTGGCTAGAACCCTGAGCCAGGGATTTTTACAGATAAACATTTTGTTTCAGGTCTGACTTGTGCTCTAAATTCTTCATCATTTTTCTTATTGCCGGTTCATATTTATTTTGTTAGGGTTTATGCTTCTTTTTGTTCTCCTAATTCAGGTTAGACTTCCACTTTTTAAAGGAAACCTTGCATTTGCTTCTGCGACTGCTTGTCAACCGCAGACATCCGCTTGAACTTGTTTGTCCCTTTCGTAATCTGAGTATATTTTATCTGATACTGTATTTAGTAAGTGACCATGTTGCACTTTCAGAGCAACTTCTATCATCTATCTATCTACCTATCTATCTATCCTGCCATCACATGAGAGCCCAGGACAGTTAACAAATACAGTGGTACCTCTGTTTTCTAGCGTCTTGGAAGCTGAATGTTTCAGAACCTGAACGCCAAAAACCCGGAAGTAATTGCTTCTGTTTTCAAACACGTCTTGGAAGTGGCACAGCTTCTGCTGCATTTTTTTCCTTTTTTCTCCATTGACTTTGCCATCTACCCTTTGTGCCTTGGTTGTCGAACATTGAGGAAGTCTAACGTTCTTCCGGAACAGATCACATTCGACAACCGAGGTACATATATATAATTAAAATGAGAGAGACAGAGTTTTCAGCAGGAAAACTCACTAAATACGAAGCTCACAGTTAAAATTATTAACCCCACATTGATAAATGCAACAACACAAGTGATAACAGTTGAGAACATAATTATGTTAAACAGAAACAGTTTGTTTAATCCAAAGATCCTGATTAAAACAGGTGTTTCTTCAAACCTTGCCTTTAAAACTCAGTAGATGGGGTGGAACAACTGCATTTCTGGGGAGAAGGAATTCCACAAACAACCTGCCATGATCAGGAAGGCCCTTCCCCGCATCACTCCCCAATGAGTAATGCTTGTGGGGATCCCAAGAAGGGGATTCCAGCAGATCAGAAAACACCAACATGGAGCATTTTATAGTGGCAACCTCTGTATTCTGCAACCGCGATCTAGGAGTGCAGCTAATAACTGAGTTAAACGTCAGCAGCTTCCATTGTGTCCTTTGCTGGTCTAAGGCACAGTTCCCCTAACATAGCTAGAAATATCTCTTTGCTGTAATCTGAATGTATATGTGCCCAGATAATGGGAGGTTAATTGAAGCCACCCAGCACTTTCTCATTTGGGCTGCCTTCCTGAGTTTTTGCCAGCTTTGAGTTTCATCCCAACCTTCAGTTTGGGTTGTGGACAGTTACAGTACAGGGAACATGAACCTGATATTTCCGCACTCTGTGATTCTGGGGACCTCATCCACACATTGAGACCCTGCAATCCTTCCTGCCTAGCTAGCTCTATGTGAAACAATATCATTTATGAAATTGCCCCCTCAGAGTGCTTGACTTAAGCTTCCTACACAACAACCTACCTCATAACTATTTTTTAATGTTGGTGCTGTTGCCTGTGTGCCTAACAACTTCTCCAGATCTTTCACTTTTACCTCAAGGGAATAGATTTCCAAAGAGCCCCAAACTTGCTGCATGGAGCATGCACTCATAGCTTCTGTGAGCAGGCGGATAAGCAAAGTATTGTGTTATGAGGTTTGTGGGTCAGGTGTGAGGCCTTTTCTTGGCCTTTATTTCATTATTCACTCTCACCTTATTCTTGATAGCTTTTTTGCACTTGCAGAGCTGGGTGTCCTCAGACTTCCCTAAATAAATAAACTCTTCCTGTTTGTTTGTTTGTTTGTTTGTTTGGTGTTTTTTTTTTTTTTTTGGGTGGTGGTTATCTTAAATACGTTGGTGTAGGAATGGGTGAGGTAGTATGGATCTGTTGTCTATACACTCCGTATAGCAAGTGTTTCAGTTTGAGCACCACTTTTCCTATCCCCTTATCTTCTCTTTTACATTTGTGGAGGGACTTTGTGGAAAGTAACCTAATGACCCAATGAACACAAGGAACCCTGTACTCAAAATTTTAAAATAGAATTAACTGCCTTCAACATTTGGATTCATTTTTCCAGTTGCTGCAGGTGGCAGCGAGAGTAGTATGCTTTGTCTGCAGTTCTCAAGTGACTTCCTATGAAGTTGTTGCATGTGTGTAGGTTGTTTGAGGACTGCATACATTCAGGGTGGTCTTTTGCTTCTTGTTTATTTGCTTCTTGGTATGAATGGAGCATGCAATTAAATGTTAGTGGTTGGTATTGCAGGACTCAAACACAGGAAAACGAAGGCTATGTCTCCATTTCCTAGCAAGTGGAATAAGACAGTGGCTGATAATAAAAATCATTATAATACCATCATTAAATCATGCAAGGAGTACATGCTTTTCTGCCTTACGTTAGTGGGCTGTGTCACAGTATGACTGACTGGCTTTTGATTTCATCTCAACATTACAGGATGCAATTAAGTCACAGCGTGGTTCTCATGGTTTATAAGCTTTCCCCAGCCTAATGTACTCCAGATGTTGTTAGGCTAAAGCTCCCATCAGCCCCCACCAGCTTGGCCAAAGGTCACGGGGTGGTGGCAGTTATGGGCAAAACATCTGGAGGGCACCATGTTAGAGAAGGCAGGAATTGGGTGGCCTTCGCTATAATTCTCCCCTATTCTTCTTGCCATGCTCAAATTTTACTTTCTGCAAAAGGGGGCGTCTGTCTGGTTGATGAGAAATGTGAAGCCATCAAGAGAGGTCACTGGGAAGATCTGTGGGTCTTGCATGTTATTGTTAACAGTGGATACCTGGTTGTGACACTTCCACTCTACTTAGCAATCAAACCTAGTTCAGATACTCCAGGCTTCTGGCACCTTTTCTCCTTCAGGTGGCTCATGGCCACTGCATCACTGAAAAGGTTGAAAGGCTCCAGCTGGGGAAGACTTGGTCAGGTCACAGTCTTGAGCAGTGTTAGAAACTCAGATATATAAGCTAATTGCCAAATAGCATCTTAAACCTAGGTTACAGTCGCCACAGTGGAATGGCTAGGTGCCATTTCCCCCCAAATGTGCTTTATTTTTTTCCCCATTTCATTCTATAGCACTTTATATTTTAAAGAAAAAAATCTCAAATTGGTTTACAACCATCAAATAAATTCAAGCTTCAAGAAAAACATTTGGCTTTCCCCATTTCCCCCCTACTTAATTTATAGAGCTGCCCCATAACAGAAGTGCTCTAGGAAGCCAGGATGGTGTAGTGGTGACATTATTGGACTAGGACCTGGGAGATCAGGGTTCAAATCCCCACTCCGCCATGAAGCTCACCGGGTGACCTTGGGCCAGCCACAGGCTCTTCAGCTACCTCACAGGGTCATTGTGGGGATTAACTGAGGGGAGGGAGGTGAACAATGTACTCCTTAGAGAAAAAGATGGGAGATAAAGGCAATAAGTAAGCTCTTCTGCTGACCTGCTTAAGAAGGCTGGAGAGACCACCCGGATGGAGATGTCCGTCACCAACCTGGTGCCCAGAGATTTCCACAGGGTCGCAACTGGATCTGCACCAGTCACAAAATGCTCTGGCACAGGTCCAATTAAAGTGGTATTGAAATGAAATGAAAAGAATAATAATAATAACAAATTCCATTGCAAAAACGGGAAAAAATGGCTCCTAGACATTCTGTTGTGGCAACTGCAACCTAGGTTTAAGGTGCCGTTTGGTGACTAGTTTATGTATCTGGGCTCCAAACGCTGGTGACTATCCCTAAATGAGAGGAGAGAAAGTGTGTCAGGTTGCCATTCTGTGGTTGGTCTTCTCTCCAGTTGTCAGTTGCAGATTACATGACTACCCTACCAGAGGAAGTAGCTTTGCATTTAAGAGGAAACTAGTATTTTGAGATCTTCTGATTCGGTTGAAACTTATTTTTCCCCAACAAAAGCCCTATGAATTTCACAAAAGTTACTCGCTCACAAATTATTAATAGCCGTCTGCCCCCAAACAGTCATTTATAGTACAGTGGTACCTCGGGTTACATACGCTTCATGTTACATACGCTTCAGGTTACAGACTTCTCTAACCCAGAAATAGTACCTCAGGTTAATAACTTTGCCGCAGGATGAGAACAGAAATCGGGCTCCGGCGGCGCGGCAGCATCAGGAGGCCCCATTAGCTAAAGTGGTGCTTCAGGTTATGAACAGTTTCAGGTTAAGAATGGGCCTCCGGAACGAATTAAGTACTTAACCCGAGGCACCACTGTACACTGACATCCCATTAAGGAAATGAACGAGCAAACACTTCAGACTCCGGTTTACAAATCCTTCATTGCCTGAGGACAATTTCTACGGGTCACAAGCAGCCAGGCAAGTTACTGTTTTACAAGCCCAGTTTAATATCTGTCTGGCTTAGACTAAGCAGGTGTGTGGGGTTCTTGCACTTGAGGCAGCAAAGTGTTCAAAACAGCATTTTTCTCCTGCTTCAGGAACAGGAAGTGCTGTAGGAAAGAGATACTATAGGATAGCTGCTACAGACTTGGCAAAGAATTGCAAGTACAGAGCAAGCAAGTTGTTCTGTGGGTTCTGGACTAGGAATGAAGTATAAGTGTCTAAGCAGCCTTTTCACTGGGTGTTGACAGGGCAGCTGTAAATATAAGGGGAAGGAACCCATCTTGGAGCTTTACAAGTTTAGACGGAAGAGAGTGCAAGTGGGGGACTGCACTGTGTGTCTGTGTGATTTTAATAATACACTTAAATCAGATTTCAGCAGGAAATCTTCTGCTAGTAGTGGAAAATTACTTCAAATTCCTCACGAATGGGCTTTAAAGGCTATGGGGCCCAGATACTTAGGACTTCCCTAGCTTCTATCAGGCAACCCAGTCTATTTCTTTTAAGATCTGCAGATGACTGCAATGCGTTTAAAACAGCAGCACCAGACCCTGCAATATCCACGCTTTCCATCCTCCCTTCATGTGGATTTCTTTGTGACTGATTTCTTTGGGCAAAGGGAAATGTAATCTCCCACAGCTCTGTGCCAAGAAGACCCAGCATCATTTTCAGTATAGGCCTAAAACAGTCTTTTCTGAAAAAATGCACACACACTTGTTTTTTCTTGCTGGTCGAGTAGGGACAGGGCTGTTGAATTCAGAAGCTAAAGTGGAGCTAAAGGCTGCTTTTTCCAGCCATCTCTTCTAATAATTCATTAGGACCTTCAAGTACAGCATACCTGCTACAGGACAACATTATGGTTTCTTCTAACAACCAGGTTTGAGTAGCTCATGCTTTGCATGAAGCTGATAATATGTGTGTTAATTTTGTAGCAGCTGACCAGCAATTGGTACTTTGGGCTAAATTAGTGGATTTTAGGCTTTGTTTTGGAGCAAGAAGTAGTTGTGCCCGGGCAGAGGGGTGAAGTATCCTGAGTGCACACATCTGTGTATTTTCTTGTACAGTGAGGGAAAAAAGTATTTGATCCCCTGCTAAATTTGCCCATTTGCCCTCTGACGAAGAAATGACCAGTCCATAATTTTAATGGTAGTTTTATTGTAGCTGTGAGAGACAGAATAACAACAGGAAAATCCCCAGAAACCCAGAAGACAAAAGTCAGAGATTGATGTGCATTATAATGAGTGAAATAAGTATTTGATCCCCTATCAATCAGCCAGATGTCAGGCTACCTGGTATCTTCACTTTGTGTAAAGAGCTGAGATTAGAAGCACCTGCTGTAAGAGAGAGGTCTTGCCTGTAATCCCAGCTCGTTACAGTACCTGTACAAAAGACACTGTCGACAGAAGCAATCAATCCAGCAGATTCCAAAGTAGCCACCATGACCAAGACCAAAGAGCTGTCCAAGGATGTCAGGGACAAGATTGTGGACCTGCACGAGGCTGGACTGGGCTACAAGACTATTGCCAAGCAGCTTGGTGAGAAGGTGACAACAGTTGGTGCAGTAATTTGCAAATGGAAGAAACACAAAATAACTCTCAACCTCCCTCGGTCTGGGGCTCCATTGCAAGATCTCATCTCATGGCGTTGCAGTGATCAGGAGAACTGTGATGAAGCAGCCTAGAACTACAGGGGGGAACTTGTCAATGATCTCAGGGCAGCTGGGACCATAGTCACCATGAAAACACACTACGCAGTGAAGGACTGAGATCTTGCAGTGTCTGCAAGGTCCCCTTGCTCAAGACAGCACATGTACAGGCCCGTCTGTAGTTTGCCAATGCACATCTGAATGACCAGAGGAGAAGTGGGTGGAAGTGTTGTGGTCAGATGAGACCAAAATCAAGCTCTTTGGCATCAACTCAACTCGCCATGTTTGGAGGAGGAGGAATGCTGCCTACGACCCCAAGAATGCCATCCCCACCGTCAAACATGGAGGGGGACATATTATGCTTTGGGGGTGTTTTTCTGCTAAGGGGACAGGACACCTTCACTGCATCGAAGGGATGATGGACGGGACCATGTATCGTCAAATCTTGGGTGAGCACCTCTTTCCCTCAGCCAGGGCATTGAAAATGGGTCGAGGATGGGTATTCCAGCATGACAATGACCCAAAACACATGGCCAAGGCAACAAAGGAGTGGCTCAAAAAGAAGCACATTAAGGTCCTGGAGTGGCCTAGCCAGTCTCCAGACCTTAATCCCATCGAAAATCTGGAGGGAGCTAAAGGTTCAAGTAGCTACACATCAGCCTTGAAATCTTACTGACTTGGAGAGGATCTGCAAAGAGGAGTGGGACAAAATACCTCCTGAGATGAGTGCAAACCTGGTGGCCACCCTTTGACTCATGTATGCATATTTGTGCAGGAAATATAAGCTGATGCAAGCATTAAACATACGTTTGCAGCTAAAACTTTATTGGTCATTTTGACACTTCGATGATTTTGCCATTTTGCATTCTAGAATTGTATCTTATTTTGTAATATGTGGGAACATTGTGAAACTGTTGAGTTACTCTTTGGCCTCCTCTATCCCTATGCAACGATAATCTGCAAGATCACTTTCCTGAAAGAAAGTTACCCAGAACCTTTCAGAGATGAGGGTCTGTATTTTTTGGCAGAACAGTGTGTTTCTATGAGATGTAAAGTTAATGCATGTAGTTTGCTTGGCAGAGTCCTGAATATTTGAGAATGGAACATGCTGCACAGCTTGGGCAGTTAAGAGAAAGTGATAAATTACTGTCATGTGGGGTTGCTTTAAATACAATTTCGAAACATCAGTTGTTCCAGAATATGGCAGCAGTGCTAGCTGTGCAGAGCATATCACCTAATACTGCAAGAACTTTGTTGGATAAATGCAAGGTGTTGAGGGAATTTGAGGGAACACTTTCTCCTTTACATACCTCCATACATGGAGGACTAGTGATGAGATCTCCTTGTAGGTATTTTGAGAGAATAAAATTGGATTTCTTGTTTTAGTGTTGTGTTCTCTCTCCCCATTTTTATCTGGTGAATTTAAAAATTTCTGTATTTTTATATTTCTGATGCAGTGGAAGGTCACACGCCCCACCAGTTTTCCACACCAATTATTTGAGAAATTTCAAATCAAGTGATTTATTCATTTGGCCATGACAATAGTTGAAATAAGTTTAGTGCCTTTCCCACCCAGTCACTACAAAGTTGACTGATTGGTACTGGACGTTCAAATTGCAGAGAGTGGATAGGATCTCATCTTGGAGACCATGTACCGGTATTTTTATGAATTGTGTTGTTACCTGATGCTTGAAGAGCTGTAGCAATTGAAAAGCAGGTGATACATTTGCATTTGAAACAGAAAATAAAAACCCTTGCCCAGTCCTAAATGTGTTTACTTTGAAGTAAGTCCTACACAGTTCAGTTGGGCTTAAGTCCTGGGAAAGTATGCTTAGCAGTTGCAATTTGGCTTATATCTATGCTTCGTCACAATCAGTTTCATCCTTTGGTGGCTCTTTTGCATATGAAAATTAGGCTTTTAACTGTGCCTTACAAACATGAGTTTACTTTTAGGAGATTGCAAATGTAAGCTTAATAGGTTTCACATTTTCTTTTTAAACCAGGCTTTTTTTAAACAGTCATGTTAAATTAAAAGTTGGTTTAATGTCTGTGTCTCTCTGTGTAATGCCTATTTGATTATAGTAATTCAAAGGTAAGGGAGAAAATCAAAGCAATTATCTTTTTTAAAATGGACTTTTATGCACCCTGATGGTTTATATTGTTGTTGGGGTGTATTTTTAAGTGTGTTAAGGTGGGGGGACGGAGGCTGAATCTTCCTGATTTACTGGCAGTCACTCTAAAGCTGCCAGAGATTACATTTAGCATTGCTTATAATCATGGCTGAGCTTACCAAAGCCAAAAAATACTCTGAGCTTTTTTACCCGTGTAGTGTTTCATAACACGTGTGTTTTGGCTCTTTCCAAAGAGTGACCATGCAGTTGGGCTTTCCCCCGAGAAACTGGTATCAATTTGGCAGGGCTCTTCTGATTCTTGCTTGGAGTTCCTGTCGCTGCGACCCTGCAGTGAAATGTACACAGGAAGGTTTGCCATCAGATCTATATTGTTCTTTCATAGTCATTTTCATCTTGTGCATGTTACTGACATCACAAAGGAGCTATAATAGTGCTTTGCCTGAGTTGGTATCACATAGTCCTGCCCTTAGCTTGGTTGCCGCAGTTGGGGATTGAGCAGAAACACTACAAACTGGTAATTTTGAAGGAGGTAAGTGAGAGGGAATGGGCTGAATTTCAGGTAGGTAGGCTGTAAGCTAAAATAATTGGGTGGGATGGGTCATAGGAGAATGCTTCTTAGAAAGAAGCTGATATGTTGTGCCCTACAACTAAAGTCTTTTTCTCCTGTTTTATCTCACAGGGCGTGTGTATTATTTCAACCATATTACAAATGCCAGCCAATGGGAACGCCCCACTGGAAACAGCAAGAATGGACAGGGAGAGCCGACTAAAGTGCGATGCTCACATCTCTTGGTGAAACATAACCAGTCTAGGAGACCTTCATCATGGAGGGAGGATAAGATCACCCGGAGCAAGGAGGAGGCCCTGGAGCTAATTAATGGCAAGTAAAAGTAAAGGAAAGTGAGAGCTCAATGTACTGAAGCCCTGCTTTCCACACCAGACAGTCCAGCCCCCAATGCAGTGCTTTCCTTTCAAAATTGTGATGAAGCCAGCAGCCTCTGGACAATAGGAACCTGTTGACTCACTTCACTCCTCTTGATTGGGGCATTTCAGTTGCCTGTTAGGGCCATTTTTTCTACAAATTGTCTGTGCACCATATAAATTAAATTTATATGCCTCCCTTCATCTGTGTATCACAGGGCAGTTTACAGTATAAAAACACAAAAGTACGTAACATAGTAACAAACAAAAACAATACTCCCCGCTCTCCCAGTTTAAAAGGCCAGAGATTGCTTCAGTAGCCAAAGGTCTAGGTAGAAGAGCCAAGTTTTTACCTGGCGCCTAAAGATATGTAATGATGGTGCCAGGTGAGCTTCCTTGGGGAGAAGATTGCACAAGCACAGGGCCGCCACAGAAAAGGCCCTCTGTCATGTGCAAATGAGGCACACAAAGAAGGGCCTTAGATGGTGATTGCATGGTCTGGGTCAGTTCATATGGTTCACATATAAAGTCTCCAGCTCTTAAGATTGTAGAGAAACATGTGGAAGTGGGAACTGCCTCTGAAAGGCTGCCCTTTTCAAACCCTGCATGGCTAAGTGTCCTTCCTTCATTGCCATCTGTAGCAGCCTAGTCCATAGAAGCTGGCTGCCTCATCCATCCCACCTTGCCAAGAATTTCCAGTGCTGCAAAACATTCCTCAGTTATCATGTTCAGTATAAAGTAGGCGGACGGAGTGCGATAATGCAAAATTAATTTGCATAAGGTGGGGTTGGTGGCATGCGGTGTAGATAGCTTTTTGTCTGATGTATGAACAGCATAATCAGAAGAGGGTTCAGTTGGGCTTTATATCTAGAGCCTTAGGACCTATTTCATACAAACAGCTGATGAGGTGACAAAATTTGCTCCTGGACTTTCATCCTGCGATGGAGAAGTTTATAATAGTTTTATTCTGTCCTGTAATATGTGAGTATATATATCTATGTCTGTCTAAATATATAGAATCATAGAATTGTAGTGTTGGACCTTCTACCATTATTAATGAAATGTATCTACTACTTGCCAGGGCTGAAATCACTGCCAAGACTCAAATTTGACTCAGCCACTCCTGTTTTCTTCTGCATGTGGAACAGAGTTTTGCAGGGCTGCAATAGAATCTTAGAATTCGAAGGGACCCCAAGGGTCATCTAGTCCAACCTCCTGCTACGCAGGAATCTTAGCTAAATCATCCCTGACAGATGGCTATCCAACCTCTGCTTAAAAACTTCCAAAGAAGGAGAGTCTACCACCTCCCAAGGGAGTCCCTTCCACTGTCTAGCAGCCCCTACTGTCAGAAAGTTCTTCATGAAGTTTAATCGGAATCTCCTTTCTTGTAACATGCCCCCCCGCCCCGCAGAGAATGAGCAAACAAGTTTGCTCCATCCATCATGTGACAGCCCTTAAGATGGCTATCATATCTCCTCTGTCTCCTCTTTTCTAGGCTAAACATACCCAGCTCTTTCAACTGCTCCTCATAAGGCTTAGTTTCCAGACTCTTGATCATCTTGGTCACCCTATTCTGCACACCTTCCAGCTTGTCAACATCCCTCTTAAATTGTGGTGCCCAGAATTGGACACAGTATTCCAGGTGTGGTCTGACCATGGCAGAAGAGAGTGGGACTATGACTTCCCTTGATCTGGACACTAGATGTCTGTTGATGCAGCCTAGAACTTCATTGGCTTTTTTCTGCTTCTGCTTCACACTGTTGACTCATGCTAAGCTTGTGGTCCACCAAGTCCCCTAGATCCCTTTCAAATGTACTGCTAGCAAGTCAGGTGTCCCCCATCCTATATTTGTGCATCTGGATCTTTTTGCCTAAGTGCAGAACCTTACATTTGTCCCGACTGAAATGCATTTTGTTAGCTTAGGTCCAGTTCTCTAATCTGTTAAGGTAATTTTAAACTCTGATTCTGTCTTCTGTGACATTAGCTACCCCTCCCAGTTTGGTGTTGTCTGCAAATTTGCATCCCCTCAGTTCCTTCATCCAAATCGTTTATAAAGACATTGAACAACAGTGGGCCCAGGACAGAACCCTGTGGCACCCAACTTGTCACTTCTCCCCAGGATGACAAGGAACCATTTGGGTTTGGTCAGTCAACCAGCTGCAAATCCACTTAGCAGTTACTTTGTTCAGCCCACATTTTACCAGTTTCCTCGCGAGAATATCATGGAGGACTTCGTCAAAAGCCTTTCTGAAATCAAGATACACTATGTCCACAGCATTCCCCTGATTCACCAAGTGTGTGTGTGTATATATATCTATATAATCTTTGCATGTACAAATGTGTGTAAAGCCTTGGTGACAAGCTCTTTTTAAAATGTGCAACAAGGTATATGGAGGAGTGTTCAGTCCTGTCAACATTCCCCTTCCCAGTCTGCAGTCTGAAATTCTACTGTCTACAAACCCGTGACCATCTCATCTGGTGTATGTGCGATATATGCCCCAAAGGGCAAAATAGAGTTGGAGGTGCTGCCCAGCACACCCTGTTCTGAGAACACAGTGCCAGATTGTGGTCATAGTAATGCATTGCGGGTGGAATGAGCAGAAAATAGGTGGAGCTGTATCAAACTTTGGCAAACCTCTGGACAAGGTAAGATGCTTGGTAGGAGAAGGAAGAATGTCTGCCAGTTTGCATCGTTTGTCCTTGTTCTAGAGTCTGTAGAGCTCCAGGAAAGGACCAGCATTCTCAAAGTTGCCAGACTTCTTTTTAGCTCAGTTCATCAAACCAGAACCGGGGCAACCCTGACTTGCTAGTATTTTGAATCATTTTGGAGCTGAGGGTTTCAAATGCATTTCTCATGTAGCACACACACTTGGGGGAAAGGTCTAAAATCGCTCTTGTATGATTTGGTGCCTCAAATACCAGTTGCCACAATTTTGAGCTTGTTCCTTATCTATTTTCCCATTTAGCACTTTCTTTTGTAAAGCCACCTGAGAGGTTTGCTTGTATTTTCTTTGTAAAAATGTGTATTTTTATATTGAAAATAAAATTTGTATTTTAAGCCAAAACCAATGTTCTTTAACACATTTTCATGTATGTTGAATGTTCATTTCACTGGTGGGAGGGAGGCAAGAGGGCAGCATAACTGTGGGTGGGAGAATAAGATACCACCTGCATATCTCCCACATGAAATCTGGTGCAGTGCTTGTTCGTTGGCCACCCTTGGCTTCAGCTGAATTGGATTAAGCTAATTTAAAAATACTAACATGTTCTTCTGGAAACACCAGACTCCTGATTTTTTTTGTCCTTGACAGTAATAAAAGTTCAGCTCCTAGCAGGGTGGGAAGAACCTTAGGTGCCAGTATGGGTAAGTAGAAATAAAAAATTAAAAAAATCCTTCCAGTAGCTCCTTAGAGACCAACTAATTTGTTATTGGTATCTGAAGAAGTGTGCATGCACATGAAAGCTCATACCAATAACAAACTTAGTTGGTCTCTAAGGTGCTACTGGAAGGAATTTTTTATTTTGTTTCGACTGCGGCAGACCAACACGGCTACCTACCTGTAACGAGAAAGAAAAATGTTAGGGTCTAGGAATCCTTTGGCATCTGAGCTCCATGTTTCTGGCATCCATGAAGCCATCTGTTGTGGCAGGCACAGAACAGTGATTCCTACTTAGACATTCTTCAGTGTTTGCTATTGTAAGCAATGAGTAGAGCGTGAAGAGTGGGTTCCTTCGATTGCTCCGTGGCTCCTCTCTTTTTGAGCCGCAGGGGTGGCAACAACAGAACCTTTCTCTGCGAGGGTTTGAGTTATTTGTTTCCAGGCATGGCCTCCTCACGCAGCAGCATTTTGTATTTGTGATCTGGAGACCCATTCTGTGGTTTGCATGCACGTTGCTAGGAAATGAACCCTTCCACATGCTTTCCTACCCAAATTGTGCAGCAGGAGAACTGGCCTGCCTGGGTTTAGAAGAGGGATGGGGAGAACTATGCTTTCATGGAATCTCATCTTTTTTAGTGCCTTTGGGGAGTTCTCTCTTTTTGGAATTGTAGCTTCTGGTTCAGTCAAGGAATGAGGCTATGCAGTATTGGCAGCCATGGCCTCTGGTATTTCTAGCAGAATTTCCCTCCAGGTTTCAGGTTGTTAGAGAAGCGCAAGAGGAACTTGATGCTGGAACTGTGGATTAGCAACATAGGTGGTACAACCGGTGTAGTTTCCATGCTAACAGCAGTTGAGTCGCCCTCCCCACACTAGCCCACAAGTGTCAGGTGGGATTTGGACATAACCCAGCAGAAGAAAATCTGATCGCAGTTGGGGAAAGTTTGAATGGGTGCTTAATTCCCCCATTGAAATCAAGACACAAACTTCAGATAGACCGTACCTTTATTCCTCTCCTCCCTTGCTTTTAAGGACGGGTTCTCTTATGAGACCTTGAATTCATTCAATCTGGGATTAAAGCAATGTACTGTATACACTTCTTGTTTTGAGTAGAATCTTTTTTTAAACACTTTCCCATCCTAGAAAACATAACCTTAAAATAAAATAAAATAAGAAAAGAAAAGAAGGATGCATATTTCTTGCCACTTAAAAGAATTCTTATGTCTACCCAGGGGTCCACAAAATGTATTTGCCAGATCACTGGAGGGAGTCATATATTTTTGCCCAGCAAACATATCTTGTTCTTGATTCTGTGCTGGACTTCAGAAATCCAACATGATGCCCAAAATGAGATCCTATCCGTTCTTCCAATACCAGTCAGTATTTGTAGAGCCTGTGGTAGAAAAGGCACTAGACTTATTTCAGCTGTTGTCAGTGACCAAATAAATAAATCACTTGGTTTGGAATTGCCCAGATAATTGGAGGGAATATTTATTGGACTGTATGACTTTCCATCCTTAGGACTGAATTAGAAATATAAGATGGGTTGAAAAACTGCAGTGAACCTGTATTTAGTCAAAGCCATTTGCACTCTTTTAATAAGTGCAGAACATGGCTCTCCTCAGCTGGATGCATTGTGCATTGCTATTCTTAGATTGGAGGGAAAAACCCTTCAAGTGTGTAGTTATGAGAGTGGGAAAAGAAATTAACTTCTAAAAAAATGGCTTTTTGTTTTTGGCATTGACTGCACACAGACACAGACACAGACACACAGACACAGTTTCAGCTGAGCAGTTTTTCACTTCATCTTGTGGGATGGTGCTCTGTGGGTTAGATATACTTGCATGTGAAAAGTCTGCATGTTAAGGAGAAAGGCAGACTTGACACCTGCCTGGTGCTTTCTGTGTGTGGTTTGGGGACAGCCATCCTACATGCAATTGCCCCTCCTGCAGTCTGACTTGGTGTCCTCGCTGCCTATTTGGAGCAGTCTTACAATTGTTAAAAGGGAGAACATCATACCTGTAATTAACTGAGGATGTTACCAACATTTTACAAGACATGTTCCGTCAGGTGGCAAAGCTGCTAATAAGGGGAGTAGAAAAATTGATGACAAAATATAGCTTAAAAATAAATAAATTGAACCTAGATATTTTTAAAAAACTGGGAGCATGTATGTTAATCATAAAGTGCTTAAAATCTGATTTTAATGCAAATGTATTAAAAGTCCATCTCTAGTTGAATCCATTTGCCTATAAAATGCAGCACTGAAGAAGGCTTTTAAAATAGCAAATAGGGGTGAGGAAATTTTCTTTTGAGGTTAGCATTGTAGATCAGATGTTACAGGCTTTGAGGGGGTTAGAATCCATGAGATGTCATCCATGCCAGGTTCATCTACTGAACCCACCTGGATAACTTTGTAATTCTTATGCCTTCTAAATTTGTTGTAGTAGCATACATGGGGTAGATAGAAATTGGTATTGTGAAGGTATTGTTTTGTAAATATACGACAAAATACCTCCTACTGATACATCCCACTTCTATCTTCAAATAACACCCTCCATGGGTACAAAAATCAGGACTGTTCTTTATTTAAGGTTCACAGCATGCAGTGGAGTCAGGCCCCCATGCAATCAGGTTTTGGGATCTACTAGTTCTCAGTCCAAGAGAATCGGAGGTAAATACAGTGGTACCTCAGGTTACAGACGCTTCAGGTTACAGACCCCGCTAACCCAGAAATAGAAGCTTAGGTTAAGAACTATGCTTCAGGATGAGAACAGATTGTGCAGTGGCAGTGGGAGGCCCCATTAGCTTAAGTGGTGCTTCAGGTTAAGAACAGTTTCAGGTTAAGAACGGACCTCCGGAACGAATTAAGTTCTTATCCCGAGTTACCAACGTAGTGTGGTTGAGGACAGTTTTGGGTCTAAATTCCAGAAGCAGCAGCTAATGTTCAGAGCATTTTCTGGCAACTAATGTAGTCTAGGACAGGCAATGAAGACAGTCCCACAGGCAGCAGCAAAAGCCAAGAGGTAGGTAGCATAACCCGAGAGGCAGAGGCAAGGGATCAGGTTCTGGAAAAGGAGTTGGATCTTAGCCAGGCAAAGTCTTCTCGGGTGAGCTTTCTCTGACAAGTGAGCAGATCCCAGGGTTAGGACTTTCTGGGCTGGGATGGTTGGTTGATGGCACACTAAACTGATTGCTGGGGCCAGTGCAGCAGCCGGGATGGTGCTTTTAACCCTCTTCAAGGTTTGTGTTCAGCACACAGCATGGGTGGCAAAGGTGAGCTCTGGTTTGATACCTCTTTCTACGCCCACCCCTCCAGGGAAAAATATTTCAGATTGTTTGTCTTATTCCCTTCTCTTCCTCATTGGTCACGTAAATGCTGGCCTGTTAAGTTGGTTCTAGGTGAAGTACTAGAATTGCAGAGTTGGAAGAGACCATGAGGGTCATCTGGGCCAACCTCCTGCAGTGCAGGAATCTTCCCCTCAACTTGGGACTGTAACCCATGACCCAACATGATCAAGTGTCTCATGTTCTATCAACTGAGCTATTCCAGACATCCCTTGTGCCCCTAGACACGCCTTCCCAGGTACAATTAAAAATTATTTAAGTAAATAATATTTCCCATTCTAGAACCCTCCATCACTCTAATATGCAACATTCCCTCCGCTCCCTGTTCTAGGTGATAATAACTCACCTTAATTGCTTCTAGGAAACTCGTTAGCCTTCTGTGAAACAAAATACTGCCAATTGATAGTATGTGAGCAAAATCAACATTTAATAGGAATTGGGCCATTTCATTAGAAAATAAAACCAAGAAATTATTTCTCAATGTTTTTCTTATGCCCTGTATACAAGCCATACTTCCATTATGTGTTTCTGAAGAGACCAGATTTATTTCCAAATTTGGGTCCAAGGAGATGGCTGTCTTCATTGTCCCCATGAACATCACCATCAGAGAAGCATGTGAAACAGGAAAACTGGAATCTTATTTTCACTTAAAAAATCTTCCACACCTCAGTAGGTTGAGAAAAAGACTGCCACCCACCCTTTATGGCATGGGGCCAAGAATGCCTTATAAGTCATATTAGCTGCAAGAAGCAGAGCTCATGAAAAACCTGTTTGGAAAGCGAGTTTTAGGATGAATTCTTCCACGCTAATGATTCACTATCCTGATGATCCAAACAGCCCTTAAAATAGTTCTAAAGGGTAAGTGTTAGCAGTTGGCTGTTTGATGTAACCAGGATGGTTAAGGCAGAAATCTGTTTTGCTTTCCAAGTGAGAGTTGTAATTCTCTCCTCATCCCCTCTTAAACAAAGGAAAGGAAACTGAACTTTTAAAGTTACACCAAGCAACCATGCCCAACAGATTGTATCCAACAAAGTTGTTCTGTTGGTGCAAGGACTTCCCACAACTTTCCCTGCCTCTCCAACAGTCTGGAGCAGATTTGTGGGGGAGCCTGGGGTGTGCGCAAGGAGAGGAGAGGGAGCACAAGAGCCCTCCTGTTGTGCAAGCAGCGCAATTGTGTGAAATGCAACCCGGTGTGTGTGAAGATTCACCACAGCTCCCAAAAGCTGGGGCAACCTTCCTTCTAGTCGGGCTGCTACTCAGCTTGGCTTTTCTTGAACTCCTAGAGCATACAAGATGGTATGCTGTTGTAGAGGAGGAACACATTGCCGTTGTTTCCTTTACCTTGAGCAAACTGTGGCATCTTGGGATTGTTGAGAAGTTCCGTTTGGATGCAGACCATGAGAGGCTTATCGGCCAAGCGCTGTCCCAGAACCACATCTTTCATTAGAGGTTCCGATAACCAGCTTTTTCTGTGCATGTTATCTTTCTTGGATAAAAGGCTAAGCTAATGAAAATTTGTTGCTGGGTGCAGCAGCAGAAGGCTTCCATCATCTGATAACATTATGGAGAGAGACATTTTAATCTTGTTTTGTATGGGATTCTGATGTAATTCTTATATTCAAGTGATGTTTAAAATATATTAAAGTACCGGTTTGATAGCCCCAGAGACGGGAGTCCTTTTCCTATCAGATAATTTTTGTGTTAGAGCAATCTTCTGTGTCACCTTAAGGACAGAGGGAAAGGCGTGATTAAAACTTATTTCATCTAGCTCTCCTGCTGTGAGGTTGATAAAACCCATTAGGAATTCATTCATTTGTCTCTTTTATTATCATTGTTTCTTTTTTTATATGAAATGCCATGATCAGGAGAGCTGGGCATGGGGAGAATCTATTTTCTGTCAACAGCTGCATCTGTCCTTGATAAACACCATTTGTGGTAAAGGTCATAGGAGCTTGCATATAATTGTTTAAAAATGGCGGTGTGCATTTTGGCTTGATAACGGTATAAAGGGAGATTGATACTGTTGACTTGGCAAGAGCAGTCTGTTATTATCTTCCTAAAAATGAGCAGGTGAAATTATGAACAACAACAAATATCTCACTAAAGAATTTATTGCATGAATGCCCACCTTAGCCGCAATCAAACAGCTGAGCCTCATTGAATTTCTCTGAACAAGCTTACCATACCTGATGAACATAATTATAGCCTAGAATTGTTAAAATAGATCCCCTGGGAAGCATCAGTTTGACAGGCATATCATCGTCGCCTTTGATGTTATTGTTTAGAGAATTTTAACTCTGATATTGCCATGTTTTTCTTAAACACTGTGGAGGTTGAGAGTTGTCAAAGGGCTTGTGAGTGTGTGTTAGATTTTTGTTGTGTTTAAATCTGGGCTTGTAAATAGCCTCTTACCTGATCTCCTACGGCGAGTAAAAATCTGGTGGAGGTGACCACACACAGGTGTGTGTCCCCCCCCCCCCATATATGTGAGCAGGAGGCTGGTGCAGAAAATGTTTGTGGGCTACTGATTTTTCTTTGGTGGACTTCTTTCCAAAACTGTATCACTGGGCAGATTAGTCTTAATGTGTTGTTCCCCGGGGGTCCTGTTGAAAAAATTTGACTGCTTTCCTGCATACTCCTTCAGAACTCCAGCAAGAGTGACCTGCTCTGCCTTAGCAGCTGGGGCAGGGGGCAGGGAGAGAGCGATGGGGAAGAAAGCCTGGGTCCTTCTCACCACCAGCATGCAGACTTCAACCACTGATGCCGAGGGAAGTTGGACCTCAACAGAAGAATGAGGTCTTCAGCACCTCTGTTTATAGGCGGCATCTCATAGAAGGACTTCTGTGGGTGGTTTTGTTTGGTTTTGTTTTAGTATATAGAATTAAACAAATAATGAGAGAATACTAGATAACACACTGAAATAATGTAGCATCTATTGGATGCATAGTATTGGATGTACAATTAGAAAAAATGCCTCAGAGATATTGAAGAGTTGCTGATAGCTGTGCTAGATCTACAAACACCCTGGCTTGGTAGTAGCTTCCTCTTCTGCTCATGTTTCAGAAGGGATATTTTGGACTGTTAGCAGTGTTTGCTTTGGCCCAAACATCCCATTGGGTGGGAATTCTGTGTGCCAGAAAAACCAGAATTGTCCACAGGAAGGCAGTCAGGTGAGAGTTGAACTGCTCCTCCTTAGATAGCAGGGTTGGCAAACACGACTCCTTTCTCAAAGATGACCTGCGCTTCCAGATGGCAGCAGGGTTCTAGAGTGGTTCCTGCTGAACGGTGCTGCACGGCAACCAGCTTGGCTGCCTCGAGACAAACCAAGAAGTCATTAGCCCCGGTAACAGCTGCCCTTTTCCTGAGTTTGCTGCATTGCTTGCTCTTGCAAGTGTTTCCTCCTCTCCTCTTACTCTCCTGCTATGTTAAGTGGGAGGCAAATCAAACCACATGGCTCAGCTGTGAACTAGGGACTCAACATTATCTCTTCTGCCTTCTTCCCTGCCCAAGTATAGAGGGGTGATGCTTCTGAGAGGCCGCAACCCTGCGTTCCTCATTTGCTGTGCTACATAAAATCAGCATCCTGTGTCCAGGCCCATGAAGTCACCGGGCTGGAAGGCAACAGGGCAGATTGCCTGTGAAGCAAAGTGCTTGGCATCTAGGTTGTTGCAGCTGACATCTTAGTGCTGGGCACGGCCTTCCCCAAACCATGGTGGGAGGTGGCCCTGCTGGAACTGTATAATGGAACAAGTGAAAACTGGCAAGAGGGAATGAGCATGAGCAAAGGAGCCTTCTGACTTCCTGTTACTGAATGGGACAGGGAGCAGGGGAAGAGAATTCATCCAGTATCTTGGTCAAGGCAGGGCTAGGTGAGGCAAGGCGAGGCAACTGCCTCAGGTGGCAGGATCCACAGGGGCAGCAGATTCGGCCTCCAAGGAATACATTGCCCACTGCTGCTACTGTTTCTGAGGTGGCAGCCATGGCTGTGGCACATCCTTGGAGGCTTGGTCTGCTGCCTCCTTGGGAGCCCCCCCCCCCCAGCCCTGGGGGTGGGTGGAGACCAGCAGTGCGTCCGATTTGCCCAGAGGCTGCTGTGCAGTGTCTTCTCCACAGCTGTCTCTAGCTGAGTAAGAGGCTCTGGTCTCCTTCCACCCCTAGGGAGGAAATGGCCGGGGCTGCCCTGGGAGGTCTCCAGGGCCCTGCAGTTGCCTGGCATGATTCTCAGTGGGCCTCTTTTCTCCCCATGGCTGCCTTTGATTTCTACTTTGACCAATGGGTAATGTTGATTTGACACCCCTGCTCCCCCATTTCCGATGTAGATCTTCTTCCTTGCTTGTTTCTGATAAGATCTTCATTCACCCCTTTTTCCCTGGCAGGAAGAGGGTGCCATTTGGTGGTTCAACTCAGGTGTCCAAATGTCTTGGGCTGACGCTGGGTAAAGGCTAATGGGAGAACAGGGAGGCAAGGGAGGAAGACTGATCATTCTGATCATTCCCCAGGGACTCTTGCTTCTTCTGCCCTTCCCTTCCCATTCTGCCTTCTGCTTTAAGGCAGCTGCGGGCGAGGCCAGCGCTGGAGCTGAAGATGTCCAGAATCCTAGAATTGTAGAAGAGTAGAGATGGGACCCCGAGAGTCCACCCCCCTTCAATGCAGGAACCAAGGACAGGTCACAAGTTAGAACTGAAGGTCATCTCAGGAGAGCTTGGGACATGGATGGCTCTGGGTGAAACACTCATAATTTCTGCAACCCATGGCAGGCTGCACCACAGTAGCCTGCCAGCCCCAGGCCCTCTGCAGCTTGGTGCAAGGGGGAATCAAACCCAGGGACCTGGCTCTGCCCTGGCTGGGTTAATCTGGTTCTCTCTTAAGCTTCTCTTGTGTGAAAAATCTATCCAACATGTAATTCAAATTTGCTGCAGTGAAGAAGCAGGTGGCTCCTCAGTCCTTGCTCACGTGAGCTGCCTGAATTGGCATATAGCTACTAAGTGTCTCCCCTCTCCCGCCTTCAAAATAACTGTTTTTAGTCAACCCAAAATATCACAGAGGCATTTGGCTTCTACGCAGGTGCTGCTGATCTGCATAAACAGTTTTCACTGTAGGAAAGCAAACAGGGAGTGATTCCAGACTCCACTTCTAGAATAGATGGTTGTAAAATCCAACTCAGAAACCTCCGTTCATCTTTTGGGACAGTAGCATGTTTTGTATTTTCAGTCTTCTGCATATTATTCCACTTCTACAGCTTATGCTCTAGTAACATCATCTCAACTCCCTTGCAGGTCACAAGCAGCAGGGTGAAATTTTTAGATGGCCCGGGAGGAGAAATTGGAGGCCCCGTGGTGTTCTGATCCTCCTGTGCTGTGATTCCCCTTTTGAGGATTGCATACAATGTTGGGCAGATGATAAAACACAGTTCTGTCCACTTTTGTAGCTAGCCCTGTCTGTGGTTTATAAAAGGCTGGCAAGAGTGAGCAGGGCTACAGCTGTTTGCTGTAGTGATTTCCCTGTTTCTGAAAGGAATCTTCTACAGCACAATCCTGGGCATCTCTACACGAAAGCCAGTCCCCTTAAATTCAGTGGGGCTTCCTGCCAGCTAACTGTATAGCAGACTTTGCCAACTGAGTGTCCTGCACTAGAAGTTTCATCAGCCCCAGTGAGCGCTACCCTCACCCCAGGAGCTCCTCACGTGGAGGTGGCTTGGATCTGTTCCTCTCAGTCCCGCAGCTGGGTGGTTCTATCCAGGCACAGAGCCCCTGCGGAATCTGCTCATGGCTCCTCTTAGCCACACATTGCATAGATGTGCAGTGGCAGAGCACATCCTGTGCATGGCAGAGGTCCCAGATTCAACCTTTGGAGAGCAACTGCCAATCAGTGTGGTCTTCCCTAGCTTGGTGCCCTCCAGATGTTGGAGTACAGCTGCTCTGGTGGGTGAAGTTAGGAGCAGAAGTCCAGAACACCAACCAGGTCGAAGAAGGCTGGTGTATAGGATTGCAGTCCTAAGTCTATGTAGAGGCAGTGTAGTGCACTGGTTGGAGTGTTGGGCTCGAAGCTGGGAAATCTGTGTTCAAATCCCCAGGGCTGGGCCACCCATGAGGCAAGGTGAGGCTACTGCCTCAGGCAGCAGGATCCACCAGGGCAGCAGATCTGAATGTTGTTCTTCCTTCCCTCTGGTTCCTGATGTAGATCTTCCCTCATCCCTTCTTCCCTGGCACCATTTTGGGGTCTGCCTCAAAATCCCTACAAAAGCCCTTCAAATCCCTACTCTTTGGGTGACCATGGGCCAGTTACCCTCTCTCAGGCTATAATCCAACTCCACAGGCTTGCTGTGAGAATAACCTTCTGCACTGTCCTGAGCTCCTTGAAGGAGCAGAAGGATACAAATGTGAACCAGGTTTCTACAGCTAACACAGTGACAGTGTAGTAATTTTAATGTGGTTTAAAAAACTGACTTATGGTCTAATGTTTTACAATTTTTTATGTGCTGTAAGCAGCCCAGAGTGGCTGGGGAAGCCCAGCCAGATGGGCGGGGTATAAATATCATCATCATCATCAAGGTATACTTAGAAAAATGCAGAAGCCAGTATCCAAACCCCCCTGCACCATTGCTTTTGTGCTCCCAAGAAAAGTAGAGTTTCTTGAGAAGTTTTGCCATTTGCACAGTGGATTGCTTTTGAAACATACAGTGAAACAGGTATGTGTCTCTGCTGTTCAAAAGGAGGGAGCATCTCCAAGGGTGGAATGAAGCCTTTGGGCATGCCTGAAGTAGCTCTTTCAGTCTCGCTTTTGTATCTTCGTCATATCTGCTAACAAAGGTTGAACACCATTGGGTGGAAAGACAAAAGCAAATCAACACAAACTAGGGATGTCATCAGGACAAGACGATTTGTGCTTACGTGTAAACTATGTGCAAACTTTAAAAACACAAAAAATTGTCAGAACTCAGCAACTTCGGCAGAACTTGATCAGTTGCTGTCCTTTTGGATATACATTAAATGATGATGATGATATAGTTAAATTGTACCGTTATTAACTGGACACAGGAACCTTGTACACTAACACTGTTGTAATACACACTGAGATGGTAAACCACTTCTCTGGGCTTTACCCCTTTTGGACAGCAGGTGGGAGCTTTCATGACTCTCTGTTGCCTTGCCTTAGTCTCAAATTGCTCTCTTGTCCACAGGCTACATCCAGAAGATTAAATCTGGGGAAGACTTTGAATCCTTAGCATCACAATTCAGTGACTGCAGCTCAGCCAAGGCAGGAGGAGACCTGGGTGCTTTTGGAAGGGGTGAGTAGAGCAAGAGTTTCACATGGTGCATTGTGTGAACTGCCCTGAGATGCCTTGGAATACAGTGAATCATGAAGTCAGTGATGGTGCTTCAAATCACTCACGTTGTACGCAAGCACTGGGTTATTGGCTCTCCGGTTTGAAGAGGCACACTGATTGAAAATAGCTCTGTGCTGAGCCTCAGCCGCCTTGGCTAATAACAGTGCAGACCTTGCTGGACAGATGGTGCATTAGGAAGCAGGTTCCCCAGCACAATTGATGTGGCCTTGATAATAGCACTGTAGAGAGAAAGGCCTGCTTCCCCCCCCCCCCCCTGTATGAAATGTGAGGGCCCCTCTCCATTCTCTTGTCGTCAGCCACCGTGGAGGAGGCAGCCTCAGTCCTGGGTGTCCTGAGAGTCCTGGCACGCTGACAGGGAGAGACTTTCCTCAGCACCAGCCGCAACTCTTTTATATCCTTCAGGGCTGCTGCTGTTGAGGGCCACATGCCCATGGCAGGGACTGCATACAGGTGTTGTGCAGAGCTGATGATGAGCAGAGACAAAAGTGTTCTGGATTAACGCATCTGGAATAAAGATTGCCCTCTTTCAACGGTCAACTTAGATTAGAATTCCCAATCCTATGCTGGCCTACTTGGGTTTGATGGGACTACTTTCAAACAAGCATACAGGGGCTTTTATATTTTTCCTACGACAGACGAATACATCCATTGCCATGGAATACAAGTGAAAGTAATTCCTAAGTGAGAGTAATTCCGACCCTCGTGTGCTGCCCCCACACAAAAGCACATGGCAGAAGTCTCTCAAGTTGTTCTTAAAATTACTGGGGGACAATGATATACTGCCTCTTCCAATTGTTCTGAAGTTGTAATGCTGGGGGCACATTTTAATAGCCACACCTTGGCCCATAGCTGTCTGTTTTTCCACTGCTGTGGTTGCCCTGCGCCATGGCTGGCCTTGCCTTCTTAGGCTCTCCAGTCTGACTTACTAAGGGTTCCCCCTTATCTTGGAGGACATGCTGCCACTCTCTTTGGCTTGAGCGTCCTCAGAGTAGTTAGCTCTGCATGCCTGCTGGAAGCCAACCTTGGACACGGTGAGGCTGTTTACATCCTCCTCTTGCCTGTGCTTGACTTGCTGTGACTATAACAAAGAGAAATGCGCAGAGAGGGCACTGTGGTGCTGTGTGCTCATGCTGCTCCAAGTCTCTTATCTGGACTGTGTTGTGGTCATGCTGTGTTGCTGTGCTCTTGAAAGGAATTTGGAGCAGTTTCAGAAGAGAAGGATCCTGGTTAAGTGAACTGGGGTCTCTGGCCTCAAACAAGCCGCTCACAGAAGTTCTTTTGCTATTATTGTGGTGTTCCAGGGCATTGTAGGCTGAGCACTGCATCGTCTGCCCTCTTGCTCCCCAAAGGATCACAGGGAATTGACTGGCCTTTCCCATCTGTTACAACTTAAGGCCTTTCTCTACTTTGTTCCATATGATTAAGCTTTCTGTCTACAGCATCACACCAGCTGAGGCATGGCTTCTTTCCTTCAGCAGGCTTCCGCTGTGTGTTTTGTATTAAAGGATACCTGCTCTTTAACGATTTTGCCACGTGGAGGTTGTTCCTCCTCTGTATCGCACCCCCCCCCCTGCTGTGTTATACATTTCATTGATCATCTGCCTTTGGCCCAGCATCATAGAGCTGGAAGGGATACGATGGGCTATCTAACTTTGCCCCTAGGCATGTGGCCTAAGGCTGGTGGGTCCTGCATTTCTGCGGTTTCATCCTGAAACTGAAGAAATGAGATATCCTCGGTGAGCTGCTTCTGCTATTTCCCCAAATTCTTCAAGTTTGCCAAAAGAAGCTTGGGGGAAACGAAGTAGTGTTCAGAGGTGACTGGGCAGCTTCTGTTGCTCAGAGGTAGATCTTCAATGCCTTGCACAGCTCTCCTGTCTTTCACGTTTAATATTGCTTATTTTCAGACCTGAGTATGCCATGGATTGTATCCCGTGGTGCTGACAAAAGGCACTTTAATTCACTGGAGCAGGAAGACTGGCTGTTTTTTTAATTCCCCTGACCCCACCCCCACCCCCTGGAGCCCTCCAAAGAGCCCCACAGGTCTCTTAACCATCAATGTGCCTCCAGTCCGCGGATGCAGCTCCCCTTAGGCTTCACACTAAAAGGGGCTGTAGCTCAGGAAGAGGGTACGTTGTTTCTATGGGGACGTCCCTCCCCCACCCCCGCAACCTGCAGCATCTTCCATGAGAAAGGACCACAGGGAGCAGGCAATGGGATGTACAGGGCCAGGTAGACCAAGAGTTGCCCCTTCAGCACCTGCATCTTCATGTATGCACCAGGAGCAAGGGAAGCGGGTGCATAGACGTTTGCTTCTTGTAAATGGTACGTTCTGCTTCTGCTCATGATGGGGAAGAGGAGAGACCAATCCTGAGTGCCGGAGCCCTCCAGTTTGCCAGTTCTGTTGCAGCCTGAGCTTCTGAAGTCATGCCTGCAGGCTTAAAGGCCTGAAATTGGCTTTAAAAAATGGGTGTTGTGACTGGTGCCATTTTCTGTCTTGCATTGGCACAGTTTCTGGATATTGGGTGGGGAATGACATTGGATTACACCGGACAAGTGAGAGGGATTTAGGATTAAAGAGCAACACCGGGGACTATTGAAAGTGATGTAGACAGTGGACCTCATCTATCTATCTATCTATCTATCTATCTATCTATCTATCTATCTATCTATCTATCTATGGTGCTTTTGAGTTCGTATCTTGAAACTGTCCTGCTACTTTTTAAACTTGAAAGATAAGGCTCTAAGAGTATCAGTGAGCAAGACGATACTGTCCGTAGGGTTGCTTGTCCTCAAGGGGCAACTGAACCACCAACACAATAAAATAAATTGTATGAAATTTGTTTTGTGTGTCTGTGCATTATTCTGGGGAGTGAGTCCCCAGATTTCAGCAGATTCTCCAAGGGGTCCAGGACCCCCACTGATTTCAGAACAGTGAGTCAGTAGACCTTGGCATTCTCCCAGTGATAGCTTTTCAGGAGCACAGCAGGGTGTAAAAGCGTCTCCACAGCAAGTGGCCAAGTGACCTCAGAGCGGGAGGGTGGGTTTCTGTCGGGAGCCTGATGGGAGATGGGTGGCAAGTTATGAGGTCCCTCTGGCCCTGTGTGTTGCCAGTGTCATTTGTGGAAGCACTTCAAGGCCAAGAGGCTGTTTCAGACTCTCTCAGCCCCATTTTGGGAACTGTAACTTTGATGAAGTGGGGGAAGCGTTCTCTGGCTTTTGACAAAGTTGAAAGAAAAATGCCCAGGTCCAAGACTTTGGTGGCCATGGAAAGGAGTCCATCTTTGAATAGTTCCAATTTACAGGACAGTGGGGGCGGGGGGAGCCCCTGGCTTCACCCAGGATACATTTACATAGCCAAAGCTCTTGTGGGCATCTCCCAGTGCCATAATCCCTAATAGGGTTGAAAAATGCCTTGGAAAATCTGGATGTATGGCAGCCCACATTGCTAAAAAACAGCATTTTTTGTGATTTTTGTATAACAAGCTCAACAACTTCTTTTCGGCCTTGCCTGTCTAGCATTGGTTTGTGTTTGTTTAGCTGCTAGCCAAGGCACTGCTAACTTTATCTAGCCAAAACTTATTGTCAGGAATCCAAAGTCTTGATTTGCATGGAGACACTGCTTTATGTGCTCTTCATCTTCATTTCCATGCAGGGCGCTGTTTTGACGACAAATGGCAAGAATTTCTTCCTCAGTCAAATATTTCCTGTTTTTTTAAAAAAGAAAAAGAAAAAAGGATGGTTACTAATATTGGCACATTATTGATTGGGAAGTAATGAAGCAGCCATTAATCTTGGGCTGCTGGTGACGGGTTGTTTGGTCTCATTTAGGAACTGTCAGCTCAGGCATAATCCTGGGTGACTTACAGAGGAAGATGCTTTTAGATATGCAGCAAAGCTGCTGGAGTCCCTTTTGTCCACTGGGTGGCACTAGTGGCACAAGCAGCTGGTCTGCTCTTCCCAGGCAACACTGCCAGTCTCCTTCTCCTTATTCATTTTGGGGGGGCTGCAAACCATAATTTATGAGAGCTATGAATTCTGGTTACGTTTAGAGATGGAACGGCTCAAGCATTCCCATTTATCTTCTTCAAAAAATATTCCAGGTAATTGACGTTTCCTCTTTTGGCTTTATTGAAGCCCAGGCTGGGAGGCTAAACCTGTTTTTCCTCATTCTGAAATGAAGATTTCTTGGCTTGAGAGTGAAATTGGCTTTTAAAAAGATCAAGTTGGGGAAGGGTTGGAATGGGGCAGAGGAATGTGCATTCTTAGAGGCAAAAGGAATCTCTCTCTCTCTCTCTCTCTCTCTCTCTCTCTCACACTCTCTCTCTCTCTCTCTCTCTCACACACACACACACACACACACACACACACACACACACACCAGACTTGTTTGTCCATGGGTATGCAGCACCCTGGAAGCATTCCAAGGACCACCTCCTTGCCAGCCAACCATGATCCCCCATGTCTTGCACTTGGGCTCCACCCTCCCCACCTGTTAGAGGAGCACCACTTCTTCCTGACAATTCTGTTGCATCCTCTGGCTATGCTACTTCATTTCTCGGTGCCACCAGCAGTCTGAGACCCCAGCCTGGCACCATAGCTTTTCCATAAGCCTTTTCCATAAGCCTTTTGCTGGTAAAACATCTTCTAACTGCATTAACCCAACTCTTGTGATATCCTAGGCCCCATCTATCCCCAACCCACCCCTGCAAATGTTGGATTTTTATTGTGTGAAATTTCATCTTAGCTCTGTGGGTCCTCTTTCTATTGTGTTGTTGAGGGCTTCTTGGTTGTGGTTGCTGCTTACAGTGTTGGGCTGTGATCTTGGAGACCAGGGTTCAAATCTCCGCTCACCTGGTAGCCTTGGGCCAGTCACTGGCTCTCAGCCTAACCCACCTCACAGGGCTGTTGTGGGTATTAAATGGGGAGGGGGAGAACCATGAACCTTGAGCTCCTTGGAAGAAAAGGCAGTCTAAAAGTGCAATAAATAATCCCTATCTTTCTTCTGCCCACCTGCTCTATATTACTGTTTTGGGGGTGGGATCACCTTTTTGGAGGTGGCCCATCCTGTGTACCCATTTTTAAATACCCATGCAACTATGTACCTCTGATTTTTAGTGTCTTGGATAGATTGCTGTCTCTCTCTCTCCACACCACCCCAGCCCTCTCATGAATGACACTTGTGGAAGACAATGGGCCGAAGTTGTAATGACTAATCCTGGAAGAGGAAGTTCGGAGCTGCAGCTGGAAGAAAAGGCTGTGGATTTAAAGCCTAAAGTAAAATATATAAATTGCACCCAGCCACCTCAGAGGCGTGATGCGTCCGCAATGCATGGCCCTGTGCAGAGCCTGCAAAGACATTAGTATATCACCAAGATGTCTTCCATCTCAAAAAAAGAAAAAAAAAAGGACAAACAAGAAAAAAGCCCTTCAAAGATTCATCTGTCAGATGGTCATTAAGCTTTCTGTGCCCATCTCATTCCTTCTGCAGTGGACTTACAAGGGTCGTAAACTTACATGAGATTTACTTGGCCTTTTCTGACCTGATCCCTGTCACGTTGGGCATCTCAAAACAGCAAGTGTTCGTGAAGGCTGTCGGTGCTGAGATCAGGCAACAGAACATCCTCCTCCCTGCCCTCTCCTTCTTCTTGACTCTGGGCATGCAAGTCTGCTGTGAGTGGTGCCCTTTTCTGTAGTTAAAAGCCTCGTTGTTTTGAGCTGGGAGCCGCAGACTTCTGGACCACCTTAAATTGGATGCAGGAAACGCTTGCTCTTCTGGTCTGCTGCATCAGCTTGGGAGCTGGCTTTCTTACCCAAGCATTTCTTGAGCTGTTGCTGTAAAATGAACCCCGTGGCATCTGGGTTGTTGCAGGGCAGCATTTGCAGAATTTGGGTCCAAAAAGCAGGCCTGGTGCCTGATCTGGGACTGTTCACAGAGAGGCCTACAAAAGAAATTGGACAGAGAGGAGCAGTTGTCAAGGAAGGTGGAAGCACAGAGCAAGAGCCATTTGAGGGAATGGTTAGTTCTGCGACCAGTCTTGGCCCTCCTTCCTTTTTTCTGCTGTCAAATGGGGACCAATGGGGGTCTGGGCAAGCGGGAGAATCTCAAGTAAGATCATTTCTCCCTGGAATCCATTGAACAGCTGTCATGGCTACGTCCAGGGCATCCAGTTTCCAAGGGCACTTGAGCAGAGTGGCATTCTGACTCAAATGCTCCATCTGTACAGCAGAGGGGCACCCTCTTCCAGGCTGCTGTTGCAACCTAGCAGTTTGAGTCAACCCTGTACAAGGAGCTGTACAGGGTTAAGAGTCCTTTGTCTAGAGGACTTGTTGCACAACGCAGGGGTGTGTGAGAGGGAGGAGGGGGGGAGGCATGGCCTACAAGAGGTACATCTGGCACCTTAATTCTCCAGGTTTTGTCATATGTTGACGACTCACCTCTTTACCCTTTCCTTCGATGCTTGAGAGAAGTATTTTTTTTTTTTTTATAAAATTTTTTATTGCGTTTCTTTCCATAGTTTTGTACATTGCAAACACATACAATAGATACAAGAAACATTTTTTCTTTTTTAACAATACAGAAAACGCAGAAAAAGAAGAAAAAAAAAGAAAAAAAAAAAAAGAAAGAATTAGATATATTTGGACTTCCCCACCCCTTCCGGATCTGCGTTCTTTAAATTAACCATGTCAGCAATTTGTTACCTTATTTCATACTTCAGTGTACCTTTCAATTGTTATGTATCCAAAATCAATATATTATATCTCAGTTTTAATACCTTTAAAATAAACATAACATATTCAATTCAATTTGTCTCCTTCTCTCTTTTATCACTTATTTTACCATTTACTTAATCATAATTGCTAAAGCGTAACATTTCCTGATCGTGCACTATCTTAAGATTCGTACAGTTTGTAATATTTTTGCAAATAGTCTTTAAATTTTTTCCAGTCCCCCTCAATTGTTTCCTGATCCAAATCTCGGATTCTGCCGGTCAGTTCAGCTATCTCCATGTAGTTCATCAACTGCGTCTGCCATTCCTCCAGCGTGGGCAAATCTTGTGTCTTCCAACTCTTTGCGATGAGTATTCTTGCTGCTGTGCTGGCGTACATAAACAAAGTTCTGTCCTTCTTTGACATTTTCTGGTCCACCATACCCAGCAGGAAGGCCTCTGGTTTCTTGGGAAAGGTATACCTAAATACCTTTTTCAATTCATTATAAATCATTTCCCAGAAGGCCTTCACTTTTGGGCAGGTCCACCAGAGATGAAAAAAAGTCCCCTCTGCCTCCTTACACTTCCAACATTTGTTGTCAGACAGGTGGTGAATCTTAGCTAACTTGACTGGGGTCATGTACCACCGGTATATCATTTTCATAATGTTTTCCTTCAGGGCACTACATGCCGTGAATTGAGAGAAGTATTTTTGAGACCCACCCTGTTCTTGTGGTTGCAGTTTGTTTCCAACTGTTAGTAATGTTTTATATGGTTGCGACCCTCCTGGGACGTTATGGTGAAGGGCTGGTAATAAATCAAATGGTTGATTTTTATATATAAATATTGCTGAATGAGGTGGTAGGATAAACTGTGGAAGGGGAGGGGGTAAATCAATTTTTAAGATCCTCTCCTATTAAAACAAAAACAAAAAACCACACCTCTGCAGCTAATTGGCACAACAGGAAGAAGATGAGATTAGAAGCTTCTTACCTGATGTTTTCTACTTGTAGGAAGCCTTGTTCATTGGCAAGTTTTTATGAAGGGAGAGCATTCAAACATAGAATTGCCCACCTGCCATCCTATTTGGTGCACTCCATTCTGACCCATTATCTCCCCCTCATATTGCTCTCTTTGTGGACCAACCTGACTGTGAGTAACAAGGAGAGATTGGGTAGCAAAGGAGGTGCAAATAAAGGAGGACAGGAGCAACTCGCGACTCTAGTTTTAAATGACTTGGAGTGCTTGATTTAGAAGTTGTTTGCTCATATCTCTCAGATATTTGAGTCTTGGCTGAGGATGCACATAGCCCTATACTTTCCCCCCCTTTTTGCCGCTGAGCTCATTTAAGGCTGGCCTGTTCAGTGTGTGTGCATTTATGTATCACCCACCATGTCAATTTGGTACAACTCAAACGTTGGACCGTTTTTGCAGAGTGGAGTGTGTGTGTGTGTGTGTGCCTAGTATCAGAGACATGGCAAGCTGGAGACTTGCCAAGAGAGAGAACATGCATATGTATCCAATAATGAAGAATTAATTATTTTATGTTAGCCCTGATGAAGATCTTTTAGATTATCCCCAAACTTTCAGGCCCGTTCATAAGATCAGAGCAAAGGTCACATCCAAATCCTAGACTAGGGACCTGTTGTCACTGGCACACTGGCCACCCAAATACTTGAGCTCATGTAATTGCTTGTCTGCTTTATTTTCTTACCTCGTTCTGGTCTCTTGAGGAGCCAACAATGACAAAATTTGCTATCCCTTATATGCGTTCTTGTGGCTTGTTTCAAGGTAACACTTGATCTGATGTCTTTTGTCCTCTTCCAGTGTTTAATTGAAATCTCTTTTCCATCTGACAGGTCAAATGCAGAAACCTTTTGAAGATGCCTCGTTTGCGCTGAGGCCTGGCGAGATGAGCGGACCAGTATTCACAGATTCAGGGATCCATATCATCCTGCGTACAGAGTGAAAGTGCCTTGGCGCGACACACTTGGAAAGGAAAGGGTGGTGGGGAAAAGGAAGAAGAGAACCTTTATTCCAACCCCTCTGTGCGCTCTCTATCCCCGAACAAACTCCATATCTAGCTTTTCAATTTTTTTTATTTTATATATGGAAAAACACACCCTTTGTTTTCATATCTCAGTGCCTCCTTTGGCACCTCAATGCAATGTCTTTCCCCACCTGTAGAGATGCATGGTTAGCCGAGGCAGAAAATGCATTTGAAATTAAGAGACAGCAGCATCTTTCCTAGGCACAGTGAGGAGGATGTTTTAAAGGAAATAAATAAATAAACCCACAGCCACTTGAGTCTGATATTGACGATTTCTCCAGTTCAGGAGACGCGCCTGTGCTGCAGGGTCATACTTCAACGCTTTCTCTCCACATCCAACTTGTAATAGTTATTTATTACAGGGCTCCACTGATGGTGGCAAAACTTAGCTCTTGGTGTTTTAGATAGAAAGAAAATATATTCCACTAGTGTCCACCCTTGTTTAGGTTAAAACGTAATGCCTCCCCCCCCACCCCTATCCTCTTCTCTCGCTTGGAATTCAGGGCATTGAGTTTTCCAGTTGACCAATCATTGCTAAATTGCTCTTGGATCCGTAATGAAAGCCATTATTCTGCAGTATGGCCTGGCAGATTCCCTTTGAATTGTGAATTCAAATAATATATATAGTGCCCTAACTGAGCAATGATAACCCATGCATGGAGCCCACCAGGCTTCTTCATTCACTTCCATAGGGGGGAATTTTCCATGTGTGCAAAGGGATGTGCAGGCGGCATTGCCCCCTCCATGGAAGTGCATGGAAGAGAACTGCTTGTGGGGGAATTTGGAGCGGGTATCTGAGCATGCCCAGGGCTCTGGATCCGGAGGCCCGGCTTTTAACCTGTTGTGTTGGCTTCCAGTATGTTTTCATGTTGACTTAAAACTTGAAGATGCCTTTTAAGGACAAGCAAAGACTTTAGCCATTGATGCCCTTCCCATTCAGCTCTTCCCCCTCCCCAAATTTATACCTGTGTAAAATTATATTACAATTAATTGTATGTTAACCATTCCTGTGTGCAGTTCTTGCTGTTGAAATGCCACCCCAAAGGAAGACCGTTAGACATAGACTTCCAGGTCCCCCCCCCCTTTCCTTTTTTTCAAAGAGGCAGGTCATGATCCATTTGTGGTTTAAGAATACTGTAAAGTCACCCTTTCAGTTATGCTACGTTGCTTTCTGTTTACTAAGATCAGTAGGATTCCTACCAATTTCCTCGCTTTTGGTCTGATGCAAGCAAGCTTTGTGTGTGTATATAGCTGTATAGAGAGTGTGTGTTCAAGTTCTCTTATGCAAGAAGAATTAAAAAAAACCCTCACCTGTTAAAACATCATAGGTTTGACCTTGTCCCTTTCTTTCTTGACATCTCCTTGTATGTATCTCATTTTGTTGTTTCTCTTGCAAGGTTTGATCATAAGCTGGAATTCTTCAGGTATAAATAAATAAAGTTTTTAGTGCAGGCCCCTGCAGCTTGTGAACCACCAATCCCAAATGCCGTTTGCCTAGCCATTCATGGCGACTCCTTTATTACTTGCCAATCTTGTGTGCATGGTGTATGTTGGATTTGCAGTGCTGAGCAACCTGGGGGCGGAGAAGGCTGGTGGGCGGCTGCATATATCTGCTGTGTGGTGTTTGGTTTGGTCACACGCTGGATGGGCAGGCTTGCACTAAAAACCAGATTTGAAGTGTTTATTGGAACAAAACCTTTCTGAGTTGGAAGAGTCCGTGGAAAAGATCAGGTGTTTGTTCCAGGTGTCAAGGAGCCAGTTCACCCAAGGCTGCATGTTGGTAGAGCTGGAGAGGGCTGCTGAGCGGGAGACAGGGTGAGTGGCAAGGGAAAGCTCATGTTTTCCAAGGTGGCCAAATGCCTTCGACTATTATTATTATTAGAATTTGAATTTATATACCACCCTATACCTGGAGGTCTCAGGGCGGTTCACAGAACAATAATAATAATAATAATAATAATAATAAATTTTATTTATATCCCGCCCTCCCCAGCCTTAGCCGGGCTCAGGGCGGCTAACAACAATAAAACACTACAAAAGTACAGCATAAACAACACTCTAAAATCATTCATTCTAAAATTAATTAATTATAGCCACTGGCAGCCATTGGGCCAGAGCTCCGCGAAAATTGCCGAAGGAGGGAGTCAGGCTGTGCCCTAGCCAAAGGCCTGGTGGAACAGCTCTGTCTTGCAGGCCCTGCGGAAAGATGTCAAGTCCCGCAGGGCCCTGGTCTCTTGTGACAGAGTGTTCCACCAGATCGGAGCCACAGCCGAAAAGGCCCTGGCTCTCATTGAGGCCAGCCTAACTTCTCTGTGGCCTGGGACCTTCAAGATGTTTTTATTTGAAGACCGTAAGTTTCTCTGTGGGGCATACCAGGAGAGGCGGTCCCATAGGTACGAGGGTCCTAAGCCGTATAGGGCTTTAAAGGTTAAAACCAGCACCTTAAACCTGATCCTGTACTCCACCGGGAGCCAGTGCAGCTGGTATAGCACCGGGTGAATGTGATCTCGCAGCGAAGACCTCGTAAGGAGTCTCGCTGCAGCATTCTGCACCTGCTGGAGTTTCTGGGTCAGTCTCAAGGGCAGCCCCACGTAGAGCGAGTTACAATAATCCAGTCTGGAGGTGACCGTCGCCTGGATTACAGTGGCTAGGTCAGGGCGAGAGAGGTAAGGAGCCAACTGCTTAGCTTGGCGGAGATGGAAAAATGCCGCCTTTGTTATAGCTGCAATCTGCGCCTCCATGGAAAGGGAGGTGTCGAAGATTACACCCAAACTCTTAACAGACGGTGCTGGCACTAATTGCGCCCCCGCAAGAGATGGGAGTTGCCCCCCCAATCCCATATCGCCCCGTCCCAGCCACAGGACCTCTGTCTTCGAAGGATTTAGCTTCAACCGGCTCCCACGTAACCATCCAGCCACAGCTTCCAAACATCTGGTCAGTGTGTCTGGGGCCGAGTCAGGATGGCCATCCATCAACAGATAGAGTTGGGTGTCATCAGCATACTGATGGCAACCCAGCCCAAAACTCCGAACAAGCTGGGCGAGGGGGCGCATAAAGATGTTGAAAAGCATCGGGGAGAGTATCGCACCCTGAGGTACTCCACATACCAAGGAGTGGCACGATGACAATTCCCCCCCAAGCGCCACCCTCTGTCCCCGACCAGAGAGAAACGAGCGCAGCCATTGAAGGACTGTGCCCTGGATCCCCACGTCGGCAAGGCGGTGGTCCAGAAGTTCATGATCGACCATGTCGAAAGCTGCTGACAGATCTAGAAGAATCAGCAGCCCCGACCCACCCCGATCCAGCTGTCTACGAAGATCATCTGTTAGGGCAACCAGAGCCATCTCAGTCCCATGACCAGCGCGGAAGCCGGACTGGAATGGATCCAGAGCTGATGTTTCATCCAGAAACCCACCAAGCTGTTCAGCAACCGCTCTCTCAATCACCTTACCCAGGAACGGAAGATTCGAAACCGGGCGGTAATTGGATAGATCTAAAGGATCTAATGATGTTTTCTTTAAGAGCGGGCGCACCACTGCCTCCTTCAGTTCCCCTGGGAATGTCCCCGTGCCAAGGGACAAATTGATGATATCCCCCAGGAGGGCCTGCACCTCGTCTGGACACGCTCTAATCAGCCAAGACGGGCACAGGTCAAGAGGACAGGTGGTGGGCTTTCCAGCTCGGAGGAGTCTGTCCACATCGGCTGGGGATATCCGGTCGAAGTGGTCCAATACTGGACCCGAGGACAGTCGAGGGGCCTCCAGTTCCTTTATTGTATCCAAATTGGCAGGGAGGTCATGGCGGAGCAACAAGACCTTCTCCGCAAAAAAGCTCGCAAATGCCTCACAGCTGTGTGTCGAATTGTTATTTAAATTTGGCTGTCCCTCAAGGGACGTTAAAGACCTGATTATACTAAATAATTGCGCTGGGCGAGAGCTAGCGGATGCAATGGAGGCCGAGAAGTATGACTTCTTAGCAGCCTTCACCGCCATCTCGTAGGTTTTCATAAAAGCCCTATAAGATGTTCTTGAGGCTCCGTCACGGGCACCCTGCCATACTCGCTCTAGCCGTCTGAGGTCCCGCTTCATTTTCCGGAGCTCCTCGGTAAACCATGGAGCCCGGTTTCTGCGGGGTCGCAGAGGGCGTTTAGGTGCGATCTCATTGATGGCTGCCAGGAGCTGGGTATTCCAGCCCTCAACAAGCTCAGTCAATGAGTCGCCAGGGGGAGCAAGGTCCCGCAAGGCCTGACGGAATCTATCAGGGTCCATCAGCCTCTGCGGGCGAGCCCAAATTGGCTCGCCACCTAAGCAGGGTGGGGGTGGCAAGTCAATCCTGGCTTTCAGAGCGTAGTGATCAGACCATGGCACCTTCATTGAAGGAGACATGATCACATCTATACCTACGCCAAAGATCAAATCCAGCGTGTGGCCTGCTTGATGTGTGGGGCCCAAAACAAACTGGGAGAGCCCTAGTGTCGCCATGGAAGACACCAGATCCAGAGCCTGTGAGGAGGGAGTGGCATCAGCATGGATGTTAAAGTCCCCCAATACCAATAGGTTAGGGAACTCCAAGGCCCAGCCGGCCACCGCCTCCAATAGGCCTGACAGGGTGGCTGCTGGTGCGCTAGGTGGCCGGTACACCAGCCAGACAGCCAAGCTCTCCTCGGAGCCCCACACTAGGCCAACACATTCAATGCCGGGGATCGATGGCGGTGGTAGAGCCCTGAAAGGACAATTTTCCCGGATTAATAATGCCACTCCTCCCCCCCGACCCACAGTCCGCAACTGGTGGAGGACGGAGAAACCCGGGGGCGCCATCTCTCGTAAGGTAACAGTTTCCCCTTTGCGCACCCAGGTCTCCGTCACACAAGCCAGGTCGACCCCCTGCGAGATAAAGAAATCTCGCAGGGTGGCGGTTTTATTGCCTATAGACCTGGCATTGCACAGCACCAGTGACGGAGGTGAGTAATCCTTGCTCACCCTACCCTCGCCCCTCGGGATGGGGCGCAGATTGGAAGGGGTACGAGCGTATCCATATCTCGATCCCCTTCGCCTATAACATCTGCCCCCATCTCTTGCCCCCAATCTCTTGGACTTGTTCACATTTAGTGGGATTTTTCTCCAAGTCCATTTTAAACAGGAGGCCCTGCCTTCAGCTGCGTGACTAATTTGGTTTGTGTGTGAGAGAGATACATACCAATTCCAATTTGGCAAATTGGGATCTAAGTTTTAATCTTGCTTTGACACCTTCTAAATGTTCCATATTGGAGGTTGGGTGTACATTTAACCTTGAGAGCACCAATTTTTGAAACAAAACTTGGTCTTTTTGATCTTGCATAAATTAGGAATAATTAAATAGGACAATTATGTGCTCCAGACAGAATATATTACCCCCAACGCCCCAAAAACCCCCACACAATTTAGGCAGTGGGATGCCATAAACAGCACAAGCAGCGCATTGGATCTGGCTGGGTCCCAAACCAAACTGGTTAGTTTAGGGTTGACCTGGGATGTGTCTCTTGGCTGAGGCAGCCCTGGGTCACCTGGGTTTGGGTTGAGAGGGGTGGTGTGGTGGCTTGAAAGGGTGACAGGAAATGTGCAGGAAGCCTGTGTAATCTTCCCCCACCCCCAGGGCCACATGCTTAATTTGATTTTAAAACTGTAATTAAACATTGCAAGGCCTCCAGATCAGATCAGGTCCTGGGTTGGAGCAGGGCTGCTCTGAAGCACTGGATCAGGCCTCAAATTGGATTGGGGGAACAGTGTACAGCCCTAACATGGACCCATTACACCAGTGTCAGCAGCACCCAAGATTTGACACTGGCTGTTAACCAAACAACAACAAGAAGAAATTGAATTTTGGGCAATTGACCATTTTAAAGTTGTACACCTTTCTATTTCAATTCAAGTGAAGAAAGACAATTTTTGTGTGCGCTGTGATTTCTGTGAACCCTGGTTCTGAAGCAGCCTGGTGTTTACCAGTAATCCAATGATAGGATTAAATAGAAACATTCATCGGGCCCTTGTCTTCAGTTTAAGAAGCTTCTGCAGAACTGAAACTCATGGAAATAAGTCTCCTGAAATCGTACTCAGTTTCTAACTTGTGCCAGTTGGCTGAAGTCCTGCACTATAATGGAATTTACGGTATGTTTGCAAGGCAGTGTCAGCGGGGATTTGGTGGACCAGATGCAGGCCAGTTGCCATGCAGGGGCTTGCTGTGTAGCAACCTTTCCCATCCTGGTACCCTCCAGAAGTTTGGGATTTCACCTCCCATCTCCCCTACCATTGGTCATTCTGGCTGGGGCTGATGAGAGGTCAACAGCATCTGGGGGGCAGCAGGTTGGGGAAAGTTGTGGGGAGGAAGTTGCCCGAACCATCCCACCCCACGGGCACTCAGTGAGATCATTATTGCATGGTCCCTAGCATTCACTTGGCTGCCTGCATTGGGGGGGTCTTAAATCAAGTCTTTCTGAAAACTTATCTCTTTCCTGTGGCATTCTCGGGAATGCTTGGAGACTCCTCTCTGCAGTGTGGTTGGTGGGAACGAGATAGCATCTCCTTTCCCTGCTCCCACCAGACTCTATAAATTTTAAAACTAGCCCAATTGATTCGTGGCCAGATCCAGGTCAGGTGTTCCTTGGGTTGGCCTGATGTGCGGGGTTGATGTGCTCAGCTAACAAATGACCTTATCGCCTTTTAAATCTTAAATCTCTTAGAATTTCTGAACAACAGGTGCTTCCTGCTAGTAAATAGAGAGTAGCTGTTCTTGTTTTACAGGAGCAACTGAGCCTATGTGTGTCTTGCCAAAGGGCCCACTGAGTTTTTTACAGGTTTTTTACAAGGGGAGATGTACCTTGCCCAATATCACCACCGCAATTTCCCTCACCATCTAAATTTCTTGTGGCGAGGATATTGGAGCATTGGATGGAAGTTTGTATCCATGGCAACTCATTGATTTCTTTATTTTTCTGTATAAATCTCCCAGTAGCAGAGTGACAGGCAGGTGAAATTAGAGGAGTGGAAGCAAATTTACCCCAAATGACCATGATGAGCCCAGGATGAAAGGAGGAGAAAGGGAAATGTGGGTAGCATCATTGATAAAAAGTTGGTAAAATGGCCAGGATTAAATATTGGCAAATGGGTAACTCCTGAAGCAGAGCTTGAGCATGACCTTCTTTTCTGCAACACAGTGCAGTCTTCAACTAATTCTACCCTGTGGGCTGACTAATCAGGATTAACCTCAGTCAAAGATAGCTGTTTAAGCCTTTCTCAGTCTCAAATAGGGAGCACAATCCCCACTGAAATAGAGGGAGAGCTGTGCTTTTTGCATAGCTCATTGATTTCCATGTAGGTTGGGTAGGAGAAGATCCCCTCTGGTTTGCATCCTAGATGGCCGCTGTTGTCTCTCAAACAGGAACAAAACATCTCCAAAGTATTGCCCACAGTGCCTGCAGTGTCCACATTGACACACAATGCTAAACCAAATAATGGCTCAGAGTAAACTCTGCTCCTTCCCGGTGCTTTTGCTCCTGCCCTGCCCTGAGTTAAGCTGTGTTTTGGCTTAGTGTGGCATCCTAGCCCAGGCTTGTAATTTAGTGTGTCCAAACAAGCCACAAGTTGTGAACCATACAACAAATCGTAGCAATTCGCAAGCGAAACCATGAGCCTGGGTTTGTACAGCACGCTAAGCCCAACCATTGCTTGGCATGGAACAGCTGGAGAAGGAGCATCAAAGTACTGTAGTGGCAACCTCTCTAGGAGGTTTGGCTTAGCTTTCCTTGTGATCTGGTCTGGTATGTTAGCAGTGTCTCATCTGGGCAGCAGACAGGCCTAGACTTGCTGAGCTTCAGTCAGATTTGCATCATCTAGCAGGGCCAAATACTATGGAAGTCTTTATAGGAAACTGCTGCAGTCAGAGCAGCCAATATTGGGGCTAGATCAACTCATGTCCTATGTAAAATAATAATAATAAGCATCCTACTCTGTTCACTGTTCTCTGGGCCCTTCTGTCTTTTAAGTATTGAAGAGCTTTCTAAAGATGAGAATTCTGACACATGTTCAGAATTTAAAAGGTATCAGTGAATGAGCTTATCCCTGCTCTATTTGGCTTGAGCCTAGGTAAAAATTTGGAACTGAGTGTTTTAGGGAGCTCTGTGCAAATTTTATATCTGGCTTGTGAGTGAAAACATTTGGCCCCCAATGCTTTTGCCTCCAGCAGGTGTCTAGTTTCTAGGCCTAATTTTAACTGCAGGACAGGATGAAAGCATTTGCTATCTGTTTCGTCCAATAATGTTTCTGACTCTTCCGAAGACTGTTGGGCAGCTTTCTGGCAACTGTTCGTAATTTATTGTTGGGGAGTTCCTGTTCCTGCATCAAGACTGTAGGAAGGTCATCTGGAAATCAGCAGAGGAATTCTCTGTTTCTTTATAGTCACCGTCTTCCAATACCTGTCAAGAGGCATTGACCAGTGGCAGGATTATTTCTGTGTTTGAAGCAGAATTGCAGTTAGGGGAATAGTACAGTTTCCTGCACAACTATTTTCTGGGTCACTTCCATCCAAAGCATGGGTTGGCATACTAAGGCCCGTGGGCCGGATCAGGCCCAATTGCCTTCTAAATCCGGCCTGCGGGCGGTCCGGGAATCGCCGCATGGATCGCCAGCTCGTGGATTGCCAGTGTGTGCGTTCTTTCCCCCTCTCTCTCCCTCACACGGTGGCGGCGGCTCCTCCTCTCTCCCTCCTCCTGGCTTCTCCCCGCCTGCCTAGAGGAGGAAGGGGGCTGGGCTTTGTTGGTGCCAGCCCCTCTCTAGAGCCCTTTCACACACCGCTCATCGTCCCTCCGCCACCATCAGCAACCCCTGCCGCTTGCAAGACAGAGGAGCCGCAGTTGGCTGAGCGCCCCTCTCGAGCAACCACCATCTAAAGCAGCCCCTTTCCGGAGCCCTTTCACGCACCGCTCATCCCGCTGCCACCAGCCTCTGCCGCTCACAAGACACAGGAGCAGTGGTTGGCTGAGCGCCCTCTCGAGTCGCCATTTAAAGCAGCCCCTCTCCGGAGCCCTTTCATGTACTGCTCATCGTCCCTCGTTCTCCCCCCCAAATAGATAGATAGATAGATAGATAGATATAGATATATAGATATATAGATATATATAGATATAGATATTTATTCAAGTTTTACAAAAAGAAAACATAGGTTTACAGAATAGAGAAAATTATAACAAAGATTAACAAACTAAAAAACACACATAAAAAAAGAATAAAAAAGATACAAAATACAAAAAGCAAATAGCTGAAAAGAAGAAATTTAAAAAGAAAATATATCCATTTTTCAATATCTTTGGGCTCATTTACTTGTTTCCTTGACCTCCTCACACCTCCCTTTTTGTATTCCTATTTACAAAAACATTTCAGCAAATCCTTACCCTCTTTCATTTATCTTTACTCTATATCTTAGCTTATTATAACTGTATATTTTCATCCATTATCCATCCATATTTGCATGTTCTTATTAAACTTGTAGCCAATACCACTTATTTTCAATCCAACATCATTTTAACATTCATTAATTTTACAGTATTTCTGCAAGTAGTCTTTAAATTTCTTCCAATCTTCTTCCACCGACTCTTCTCCCTGGTCTCGGATTTTGCCAGTCATTTCTGCCAATTCCATATAGTCTATCACCTTCGTCTGCCATTCTTCCAGTGTGGGTAAATCTTGTGTCTTCCAATACTTTGCAATCAGTATTCTTGCTGCTGTTGTTGCATACATAAAAAAAGTTCTATCCTTCTTTGGCACCAATTGGCCGACTATGCCCAAGAGAAAGGCCTCTGGTTTCTTCAGGAAGGTATATTTAAATACCTTTTTCATTTCATTATAGATCATCTCCCAGAAAGCCTTAATCTTTGGGCACGTCCACCAAAGGTGAAAGAATGTACCTTCAGTTTCTTTACATTTCCAACATTTATTATCGGGCAAATGATAGATTTTTGCAAGCTTGACTGGTGTCATGTACCACCTGTAAATCATTTTCATAATATTCTCTCTTAAGGCATTACATGCCGTAAATTTCATACCTGTGGTCCACAACTGTTCCCAGTCAGCAAACATAATGTTATGTCCAACATCTTGTGCCCATTTAATCATAGCAGATTTCACCGTTTCATCCTGAGTGTTCCATTTTAACAGCAAGTTATACATTCTTTTTTTTTATTTTTTTATTTTTTATAAATATTTTTTATTGAGTTTCTTTTCTTAGGTTCATAAACACAAGATTACAATAAGAAAGTGCAAGAAACAAATACAAAAAAAGTAATAAAAAACAAAAAAAAGGTTATTTCTGTTCAACTTTCAATAGTTTTTTCAGTATTCCAGGTGGACTTCCCCACATCCTCCCGACCCTGCGTTCTTTGCAATAAAAGTTTCAGCAATTTGTTACCTTGTTTCTTAACTTACTGTATCTTTCAGTTATTATGTTTCCGAATTCACAATCTCATATCCCAATCTTTGTACATTTAAGATTAACATAATAAAGTTGATTCATGTTACCACCTCTTTTTTCTTGTCTTAATTTTCAGTTTACCTAATCAAGTTGCTAAAGCAAAAATTTCCTAATCGTGCATATTTCTTAACATTCATACAACTTATAATGTTTTTGCAAGTAGTCCTTAAATTTTTTCCAGTCCTCTTCCATTGTTTCCTCTCCCAGATCTCGGATTCTGCCAGTCATTTCAGCTAGTTGCATATAGTCCATCAACTGCGTCTGCCACTCCTCCAGCGTGGGTAGATCTTGAGTCTTCCAGTGCTTTGCAAGAAGAATTCTTGCTGCTGTGACAGCGTACATAAACAAAGTTCTGTCCTTCTTTGACACCCTCTGGTCCACCATGCCCAATAGGAAGGCCTCTGGTTTCTTAGGGAAGGTATACCTAAATACCTTTTTTAACTCATTGTGGATCATTTCCCAGTAGGCTTTCACTCTTGGGCAGGTCCACCAAAGGTGAAAGAATGTCCCTTCTGCCTCCTTACATTTCCAACATTTATTATCAGACATATGGTATATCTTAGCTAGCTTGACTGGGGTCATGTACCACCGGTATATCATTTTCATAATGTTTTCTTTCAAGGCATTACATGCCGTAAACTTCATACCGGTGTTCCATAACCTTTCCCAGTCTTCAAACATAATGTTGTGTCCAATATCCTGTGCCCATTTTATCATGGCAGATTTAACTGTCTCATCCTGTGTATTCCACTTAAGCAGCAAATTATACATTTTCGATAATATCTTAGTTTTTGGTTCTAACAATTCTGTCTCTAATTTCGATTTTTCCACTTGGAAACCAACTTTTTTATCTATTTTAAACACCTCTTGGATTTGAGCATAGTGTAACCAGTCCCACACCTTATCTTTTAACTTGTCTTGGCTCTGCAGCCTCCAATTGTCTCCAGTTTTTTCAATTATTTCCCAATATTTTGGCCAGTAGGCCTCCATATTGGGTCTTTTTCTAGCCTTGGCCTCTACCGGTGATAGCCACCTCGGGTTCTTGCTCTCCAGTAAGTCTTTCTATTTTAACCAGACCGCGAAAATTGCTCTTCTGACAATATGGTTTTTAAAGAGTTTATGAGCTTTAACCTTGTCGTACCACAAATATGCATGCCAACCAAAAGCATTATCAAACCCTTCCAGATCCAGGACATCAGTGTTCTCCAGCAAAAACCAATCCTTCAACCAGCAGAAGGCTGCAGATTCATAGTACAACCTCATGTCCGGCAGGGCAAACCCCCCTCTTTCTTTCGAATCAGTTAGTATTTTAAACTTTATTCGGGGCTTTTTGCCCTGCCAGACAAACTTAGATATATCCCTATGCCACTTTCCAAAACATTCCACTCTGTCCACGATCTGTAGGGCCTGAAACAGAAATAGCATTTTCGGCAATACATTCATCTTTATAGCTGCAATTCTACCCAACAAGGAAAGTTTCAATCTTGACCAAATTTCCAAATCCTTCTTAATTTCTGACCAACATTTTTCGTAATTGTCCTTGAATAAATTCAAGTTTTTAGCAGTCAAATGAACCCCTAGGTACTTCACTTTTTAAACAACACTTAGTTCTGTTTCTTTCTGGAACCCATCTGTTTCTGTGTGTGTCAAATTTTTAGCCAAAACCTTGGTCTTTTGCTTGTTTAACTTAAATCCCGCCACCCGACCAAATTCATGAATCAGTTCTAGAACTCTTTTTGTACTAGATACTGGCTCCTGTAATGTTAAAACCAAGTCATCTGCAAATGCTTTCAATTTATATTGTTTCACTCCGACCAGCAAGTTATACATTCTTGAAAGTATCTTAGTTTTGGGATCTAACAGTTCTGTTTCCAATTTTGATTTTTCCACCTGGAAGCCAATTTTTTTATCCAGATTATAAGCCTCTCTTATTTGATAATAATGAAGCCAGTCTCGCACTTTGTCTTTTAATTTCTCAAAACTCTGCAGTTTCAATTTGTCTCCTCCTTGCTCCAAAATTTCCCAATATTTCGGCCACTTGGCCTCCATATTGAGCTTTTTCTGAGCCTTTGCTTCCATCGGTGACAACCACCTTGGGGTTTTATTCTCAAATAAGTCTTTATCTCTTGTCCAGACATTAAACAATGCTTTCCTGACAATATAGTTTTTAAATGCTTTATGTGCTTTAACCTTGTCGTACCACAAGTATGCATGCCACCCAAAAACATTATTAAAACCTTCTAAATCCAAAATGTCTGTGTTCTCAAGAAGCAGCCATTCTTTTAAACAGCAGAATGCTGCTGATTCATAATAAAGTTTAAAGTCTTGCAGGGCAAATCCACCTCTTTCCTTTGCATCAGTTAATATTTTAAATTTTATTCTGGGCTTCTTGCCCTGCCAGACAAATCTAGAAATATCTCTCTGCCACTTCTTGAAACAGTCCATTTTGTCCAAAACTTGTAGTGATTGAAACAGAAATAACATTCTTGGCAATACATTCATCGTTATAGCCGCAATTCGCCCCAACAAGGAAAGCTTCAAATTTGACCATATTTCTAGGTCCTTTTTCACTTCTGACCAGCATTTTTCATGTTGTTGTTGTTTAGTCGTTTAGTCGTGTCCGACTCTTCGTGACCCCATGGACCAGAGCACGCCAGGCACCTCTGTCCTCCACTACCTCCCGCAGTTTGGTCAAACTCATGCTGGTAACCTCAAAAATGCTATCCAACCATCCCCTTCATGGATCACTGCCTTGCCGTGGCGAAGGGGCTTGAAGAACTCAGAGAAGCTATGAACTATGCCGAGCAGGGCACACAAGATGAACAGGTCATAGTGGAGAGTTTTGACCAAACGTGATCCACCTGGAGGAGGAACCGGCAAGCCACTCCAGTATCCTTGCCAAGAAAACTCCATGGACAAAGACAACAGGCATTTTTCATAGTTGTCTTTAAATAAATTCCCATTTTTAGCTGTCATGTTAATCCCCAGGTATTTTACTTTCTTAACCAATGTTAAACCTGTCTCATTCTGAAACCTCTCTTTCTCAATTGGTGTTAAATTTTTCTCAAGAACTTTAGTTTTTGATTTGTTCAACTTAAATCCTGCCACATGACCAAATTCTTCAATCATTTCTAATACTCTTTTAGTACTAGATTCTGGCTCCTGTAATGTCAATACTAAATCATCTGCAAAAGCTTTCAGTTTATATTGTTTAGCTCCGACCTTTATACCTTTGATCAGATGGTCCCTTCTGATCATATTTAGTAAAACCTCCAGGACCGAAATAAAGAGTAATGGGGACATTGGGCAACCTTGTCGTGTCCCTTTCTCTATCTTAAATTCCTCTGTCACCACATTGTTAACTATAAGTTTGGCCTTTTGTTCTGAGTAAATTGCACTTATACCATTTTCAAACCCTTGACCAACCCCCATCCCCTGAAGATTTTTCTTCATGAAACTCCAAGAAATATTGTCAAAGGCTTTCTCTGCATCCACAAAAATTAAAACTGCTTTAGTGTTGATGTCCACTTGCAACTTCTCCAAAATGTTAATTATGTTCCTCGTATTATCATACAAGTGTCTGCCTGGGAGAAAACCAGCTTGGTCCTTGTGAATCTCTTCCACTAATACTCTTTTTAATCTTTTGGCCAAAATGTCAGCAAAAATTTTGTAATCCACATTAAGCAGGGATATGGGGCGGTAGTTCTTAAGTTGTGTCTTTTCAGACTCAGTTTTCGGTATAAGTGTAATATATGCTTCTTTCCACGACTCTGGCGCTTTTCACCCCTCCAAAATTTCATTACAAACCTCCTTTAGTGGTTTAATTATCCAGTCCTTCAAAGTTCTGTAGTATTTTGAGGTTAAACCATCCGGCCCTGGAGATTTGCCCAACTGCATATTCTGAATAGAATTTTCTCCAGGGAAGATTCTGGAGCAGATCATTAAGCAAACAGTCTGTGAGCACCTAGAAAGGAATGCTGTGATCACCAATAGTCAGCATGGATTTCTGAAAAATAAGTCATGTCAGACTAACCTGATCTCGTTTTTTGACAGAATTACAAGCCTGGTAGATGAAGGGAACGCAGTGGATGTAGCCTACCTTGATTTCAGCAAGGCATTTGACAAGGTGCCCCATGATATTCTTGTAAAGAAGCTGGTAAAATGCGGTCTTGACTATGCTACCACTCAGTGGATTTGTAACTGGCTGACTGACCGAACCCAAAGGGTGCTCATCAATGGTTCCTCCTCATCCTGGAGAAGAATGACTAATGGGGTGCCACAGGGTTCTGTCTTGGGCCCGGTCTTATTCAACATCTTTATCAACGACTTGGATGATGGACTCAAGGGCATCCTGATCAAATTTGCAGATGACACCAAACTGGGAGGGGTGGCTAACACCCCAGAGGACAGGATCACACTTCAAAACGACCTTGACAGATTAGAGAACTGGGCCAAAACAAACAAGATGAACTTTAACAGGGAGAAATGTAAAGTATTGCACTTGGGCAAAAAAAAAAAATGAGAGGCACAAATACAAGATGGGGGACACCTGGCTTGAGAGCAGTACATGTGAAAAGGATCTAGGAGTCTTAGTTGACCACAAACTTGACATGAGCCAACAGTGTGACGCGGCAGCTAAAAAAGCCAATGCAATTCTGGGCTGCATCAATAGGAGTATAGCATCTAGATCAAGGGAAGTAATAGTGCCACTGTATTCTGCTCTGGTCAGACCTCACCTGGAGTACTGTGTCCAGTTCTGGGCACCACAGTTCAAGAAGGACACTGACAAACTGGAACGTTTGTCCCTCATTACAGTCTGGAACGTTTTCCCCTGGAAAACTGGAACGTTTTTCCCTCATTACAGTCGATCAGGTATATGAAGACGAGCAGCAAAGTCAGTCCTCAGGGAATGTGCAGGCGACCTTGGAACTGTGTCCAGTTCTGGGCACCACAGTTCAAGAAGGACACTGACAAACTGGAACGTGTCCAGAGGAGGGCAACCAAAATGGTCAAAGGCCTGGAAACGATGCCTTATGAGGAACGGCTAAGGGAGCTGGGCATGTTTAGCCTGGAGAAGAGGAGGTTAAGGGGTGATATGATAGCCATGTTCAAATATATAAAAGGATGTCACATAGAGGAGGGAGAAAGGTTGTTTTCTGCTGCTCCAGAGAAGCGGACACGGAGCAATGGATTCAAACTACAAGAAAGAAGATTCCACCTAAACATTAGGAAGAACTTCCTGACAGTAAGAGCTGTTCGACAGTGGAATTTGCTGCCAAGGAGTGTGGTGGAGTCTCCTTCTTTGGAGGTCTTTAAGCAGAGGCTTGACATCCATATGTCAGGAGTGCTCTGACGGTGTTTCCTGCTTGGCAGGGGGTTGGACTCGATGGCCCTTGTGGTCTCTTCCAACTCTATGATTCTATGATTCTATGTGTCCAAAGGAGGGCAACCAAAATGGTCAAAGGCCTGGAAACGATGCCTTATGAGGAACGGCTAAGGGAGCTGGGCATGTTTAGCCTGTAGAAGAGGAGGTTAAGGGGTGATATGATAGCCATGTTCAAATATATAAAAGGATGTCACATAGAGGAGGGAGAAAGGTTGTTTTCTGCTGCTCCAGAGAAGCGGACACGGAGCAATGGATCCAAACTACAAGAAAGAAGAGTCCACCTAAACATTAGGAAGAACTTCCTGACAGTAAGAGCTGTTCGACAGTGGAATTTGCTACCAAGGAGTGTGGTGGAGTCTCCTTCTTTGGAGGTCTTTAAGCAGAGGCTTGACAACCATATGGCAGGAGTGCTCTGATGGTGTTTCCTGCTTGGCAGGGGGTTGGACTCGATGGCCCTTGTGGTCTCTTCCAACTCTATGATTCTATAATGGCACCTTCTACCTCCTGTTCTGTAATTTTATAATTCAGCATTGTCTTGTTTTCTTGAGAGATTTTTTGTAATCCATTTGTTTTTAAGAATTGGTCTATATCAAACTCTTTCTGTGGCCCTTGTGTATATAACTGTTTGAAGTACCTCTGGAAACATTTTCTAATTTCCACTGGATTCTGAATGTTCTTTCCTTCCACTTCCAGATTGGTAATAGTGTTAAGCTTTTGTCTTTTTTTCATTTGCCAAGCTAACAGTTTCCCACATTTATTAGCCGATTCAAAAGTCCTTTGTCTCATTTGTTTAATTTTCCATTCAATTTCCTGATTCGTCATCTTCATATATTGCACTTGATATAACTTTATATCTCTCAGAATCTCTTGTGAATTTGGTTTCACTCTCAATTTCTTCTCACCCTCTTTTATTTTTTCCTATTTTTTTTCTTTTTTCTCATTTTGAGCTCTCTTTTTTATTGAATTCTGTTGAATCAGAAACCCCCTCATAACTGCTTTACTTGCGTCCCAGATTACTCTTTTTTCAATGGTGGTGTTCAAATTTATCTCAAAATAGTCTCTCAAAGTTTTTTGGGCCTTCTTAATAACCTCTTGATCTCTAAACAAGGTGTCATTCATCCTCCATCTGAAGGAACCGGTTGGTGTTAATTTCATCTCCATTTTCACGGCATTATGGTCGGAGCACGTTTTAGGGCAGATCTCTACTTTTCGAATCTTAGGTGCCAGTCCTCTAGTTATCCAGATTTGGTCAATTCTTGTCCATGTCATTTTGGCTTCAGAAAAGAAGGTTCCCTCTCTACCCAAGGGATTCCTAGTTCTCCAAGTGTCAATCAAGTCCATATTGTCAGTCAGTTCAAAAAAAGTTTTTGGTAGTCTGCCATCTTTAGTAACTACCTGTCTCTGCGACTTGTCCATGTTTGTGGATACCACTCCATTCATATCTCCCATCAAAATAATGTTATAGTCCATGTAATCCAGCAAAGTCTCATGCAACTTCTTAAAGAATTCAGATTTCCCCTCGTTCGGTGCATATACTCCTACTATCAAAAAATTTTCTCCTTGTGTTTGAATTTCAATTGCTACAAATCTTCCTTGATCATCTTTAAAAACAAATTTCGGTGATAGGCTCTCTTTTGCATAAATAACTACTCCTTGCTTTTTAACCTTGTCCGATGAAATAAACTCTTGGCCCAGTCTTTTATTAATCAGAATTTTCCTATGTAGCCTTATCACATGTGTTTCCTGTAAACAAATCAGGTCCAATTGTTCTCTTTTCAATAAATGGAAGACTTTTTTCCTTTTCTCCGGGGAATTCAGTCTATGAATGTTCCAGCTAAATAGTTGCAGAGACATGATGTATTTAAATCACTTCTCCTCCAACTGCTCCCAATAGATCCTCTTGTTCTGACGGTGGTATCACTTTCTCTAACAGTCCCAAAGGTAGTGGTGCTTTGTCTAGTATTCCTGGTCTTAGGGCTCTTAGCTCTTCTTCACCTTCTTTTTGCAAGTCTTCTCCGTGGTCTCTCAGAAATTTTTCTTTATCCTCCACTGATCTTATTTTAAACTTTTTACCTTTATAGGTAAAAGATAGTCCTTGGGGGAATATAGTCTGGCCCCCCACAAGGTCTGAGGGACAGTGGACCAGCCCCCTGCTGAAAAAGTTTGAGGACCCCTGATCCAAAGGGTTCTCCGAATCCACACTGAAAAAGGCTAGAAGATGAAGATCATAGAATCATAGAGTTGGAATAGACCACAAGGGCCATCGAGTCCAACCCCCTGCCAAGCAGGAAACACCATCAGAGCACTCCTGACATATGGTTGTCAAGCCTCTGATGTTGAATCCACACTGAAAAAGGCTAGAAGATATAGAACCACCACCTGGGAGTTCTTACAGGATTGTGACCTCTTTCCACAGGATTAAGGTGAAACATCATTTGTGCTTTCATTTTCCTTATGATGATCTATAAAAGGGCTGTGCTTTGAGAAAATGGCAAACTCTGAGTGTAAGATTCATCCTGGAACTCTGGATTTCGTTTTAGTTGTACTAAAGTACTGGGGCTTTCTTAGTTCATGTAGATTTAGGCTGGGAGATGTAACAGCAGTAAATGATAGGTGTTAGGTCAAAGGAGAAGGGGTGGTAGCTCAGTAGCAGAACACATGTTTTCCATATAGATCACAGATTTTATCTGTGATACCTCTGAATTTTTATTTTTTTATGGACCGAAGAGCAAATAATGTGAAAGTGGGTTGGAACAGGTGTAGAGAACTGTTGAACTACAACTCCCATCAGTCCAGCCATCATGGTCAATGACCAGGGATGATGGGAATTATCAGTCAACAACATCTGATGGGCCAAAGGTTCCCCATACCTGGGCCAGAATCTAGACCCTAGAGGAGGGGTGGGGGACCTACAGAGCCCATCATCCCTGGCCTTGCTGGAGTCCAGCCATATCTGGAGGGCCACAGGTTCCCGATACCTGTGCTAGATGGATAAATAGTCTGACCTGAAATAAGGCAGCTCCTTCGTATGTCCCCTGATATGTGACCGTGTTGCAAGCACCACTCTCAGTCTTTGCAATTGTTTGCTTGGTTTCTTCTAATCCAGTGTTTTCTGGCTGCTTGACTTCACAGCCTTCACGGATTTCCCCTGCACTTGTCTGTGTGCAACATGCAAAGTAGAGTTGCCAACTGATTGGGAGGAAACTGGCCTGGCCTGCTTTTAAGCCTCTAACAACCTCTTGACCTGCAGAAATATACAGGTGAGGCTATTCAGAGCATGGAAATGAGCTATGTGCCATCCTGCTAATATCAGCACATCATGCTGCCATCAAGGCCTCTTGAGGGCAGTTACTGGTAACGAGGTTGGTAAGCTCAGCAGCAAGGCTTCCAAGTGGGAGGAAGATTAAGATGGTGAGCTTTAATTTTAAAGGAGTCTGCCTGAGAGAGAGAAGGCAGAGACTCTTAAAGACTTACATATCTTTAGAAGACAAGCCAATGTTTAGGTTATACGTTAAAAGGCTATATATACAATCTGTGTTTCTGCTAGGCTACGAGAGACAAATTGAACTAGCTTTCTGGGAGAACAGCAATTAAACACAAATGAAAAATACTCTCCTTGCTCAAGCTAACTCCCAGAAAACTATCTTTAAAGAATGGAAAGAGCTGCTTTAGAAGAGCAATGTGATTTCACATGGTTTTGTGGCAAATAGGTTGGTGGCTGGCCTAAGGCAGAAATTCCCAAACTCTTTTCTCCCAAGCAGACTTTTAGTGCCTTTTAAAATAATCCAAGTCTCCTGTGAGCCCAAAGTCTCCCCTCACAGAGAAGGCAGCCATTTGTGGCTCCAAGTAATGGGCTGCTCCTGCCCTGATTCCTACCAGTTGGTGTCTTAGCTGGTAGAAGGCAACTGTGCTGTGGCTCCGCATTGGGCGTCCATCACCTCAGCGACTCCTGAAGTGGAGAAAAGCAGCAGGACGAGCAGTTCTCCAAGGAAGTTCCCCATCTAGTCTGCTTTCAGATGGTTAAAGGGTGGGGGTGGAGGTGACCCCGTCACTCCGGGCAAATCTAGCTCATCCATCAGTGTTGACACAGCCTAAAAGAGCAGTCCTTTGGGGAGTGTAAGAAATGAATGTTCCCCCAAACAATTTTAATAAAAGAAAAAAGTGCTCCAGGTATCAGAAGTCACCACTCCAAGGAAACATTTTGGATTTTTTTCACAACAGTAGCTTTTTCAAGAGCAGGTGGGATAAGCTCCCTTTAGCAAATTGTATCCCCATCTCAAGTTACTTTTGGTTAGGCAAGATATTAGAACCTTGTTTTCTTGAAAAAAAACTTCAAATTTCTTGAAAACTGTTCCACAAAACCCAGTAACTTCTGGCTTTTGGTGTCTGAAAAAGTGTGCATGCACACGAAAGCTTATACCCAGAACAAACTTAGTTGGTCTCTAAGGTGCTATTGGACAATTTTTTTAATATTCTGGCTTTTAGTCTGTTTTAGGTCATAGGCATTGATATCAATCATAATAGGATAATCATAACCCCAAAGGTTAGTATTTACCCAAAGGTGAAATGTCATCTGCATTTTTAAAGCTGTATTTAGGCAAAACACAACAACCAGCTAGAATCTGAAGAACAGAAAATAAAGTAAAAGTTAGAACTTGAATAATGGAGGCTGTGCTTGATTCACTGCCTTCCGGCTTACCGCCACCTTGTGCAGGATTCATGGCTCACAAGTACAGCAGGAAAGGCATCAGTGTGTTGCTATCACACCCGCAGGCCTTCTGCTCTCAGGAAAACAGTCCATTTGTTCCCCGTGAAGGGCACTTGGGTTCAAATCTCTGCTATGAACTTCCTGGATGATTTCTCAGCCACAAAACCCATTCTTAAATATGCAATAGAGAGACAATAATGCTCGCCTACCTCAGAGAGCTGTGACAACTGGGGATGGACGGCTGTGTCAATTTCAGTTCCCTCAGTATCTCATTTTTGCCAATTTTAAATACAGTTCATATTTCTGCAGCAATTCACTTTTTAAAAAGAAGAAGAAGAAGAAGAAGAGTTTGGATTTGATATCCCGCCTTTCACTCCCCTTCAGGAGTCTCAAAGCGGCTAACAATCTCCTTTCCCTTCCTCCCCCACAACAAACACTCTGTGAGGTGAGTGGGGCTGAGAGACTTCAGAGAAGGGAGACTGGCCCAAGGTCACCCAGCAGCTGCAGGTGGAGGAGCGGAGACGCGAACCCGGTTCCCCAGATTACGTGATTACCGCTCTTAACCACTACACCACACTGGCTCTCTGTACAAGTTCACGAAAATGTACAGTGGTACCTTGGTTTACGAACTTAAGCCGTTCTGGAAGTCCGTTCTTAAACCGAAACCATTCTTAAACCAAGGCATGCTTTCCCTAATGAGGCCTCCCGCAGCCGGTGCCCTTCCACCGTTCGGTTTCTGTTTACCTCGGATTAGTCCGAGGTAAAGTTTGCAAACCAGGACACTACTTCCGGTTTTGTGGAGTTCGTAAACTGAATAGTTTGTAAACAGGGCTGTTCTTAAACCAAGGTACCACTGTACCAGCATTTTAGTAAGTTTCTCCTAATAAATAGATGTTTATATGCAGTTTTGACTAATGTGCACATTTTGTGAGCAATTTCCCCTAATATACAATGCATTCTTGTAAGTTATTTTCACCATTATATTATTATTTATTAAATTTCTATACTGCCCTTCATCTTAGGATCATATATCTTCATTTTTATTCCCACTTTTTGTAAACACTGGAGAACTGCATCACACAAATTGGATGTGCGAAATTCAAAGGATTCAGTTTGCATTTTGATTCAGAAAACTTGAATTTAATAGATTCACCTTTAAATGCAAGCTGAATTGAATTTATTCCCCATCCTTAGTGGCAACATAATGTAAGCAAGTCACCTTCAAAACTCTAAAGTAAATGCTGCCTGATGTTCTTGAGTTTCTTATTATAGGATCTTTCCTATATAATGAGATGTAAAATAAGTTTTTAGACTAACACAACAAGAAGGATCCAAACAGCCACTTTAGGTGCATCCAAGATCTTGGTTGCATTCTGTGGCATATTGAAAATTCCTTTCCTGATTTGCCTCATTTAAATTTTACTGTAGTTATCCTTCATTTCATTCTACACCATTTGACTATTGATATTCAGTCTGTCTTGGCAACACTAAGGATATGACATCCCCCCACCCCAATACTCT